>NC_088175.1:6459075-7750890 GCF_028769735.1 Zonotrichia leucophrys gambelii | reverse complement strand
CAGGAACTCACTCATGTGCAGGTATCATTACCCCCATCACTATCTGACAACAACAAAATTGAGAATTTAAACACTGTCTGTTGACAATAAAAAGCACCGTTAAAAACTAATTTTAATTAAAACCCCTGTCCGCCCGAGTCAATTAATCAGCCGCGATTTAGTTAAAAAACAGACTCGTCTCGCTGTCAGCCTCTCTCGGCTAGATCTCGGCACGGAAATCAATAGCACAACTTTACGGCGGGCGCGCCGGGAGCGCGGTGCGCGGCGGGCGGCGGTGCGGGCTCGGCGGCGCATCCCGCGCGTCCCGCGGCGCGGCCATCGCGGCCATCGCACGGGCTGGGAGCTCCCCCTAGTCGCCAAGCCCCGCCACTGGCGGCCGGGACGCGCGGCAGGCTCCGGCAGCCGCCGAAGTTTATTTTGGAAAGTGTTTTCCATCAACAAACAACACAAAGGGCAAAGGGATCCAGGTAGGAAATGCGGAAGACGAGCTGAATATAATGTGCGAGGCGTTTTGGAAGCAAGAGAGGTTTGCTCGCAGCCAGCTCAGCCCTGGGATGGGCAGCTGAAGTCAAGCAGAGTCTATAAATGATATCAAAAATTTGTACTACTTCTTCCAGCGCACACTTCTCTAAGTCATAATTATTGCCAAATATGCCACAAGACAACCCTTTGTTCTGCAGAGAAACACGCATTTTGTGCAAAACAAGGGCTCCCACCATTTCTATTAAAGGCAGCCAGTTTGTGGAATCTTAAAGAGTTTTATTTCTCAGTATTTAAATAAGCCTGACAAAATATGCTCTGCATCTGCCGACCAGAAAAAAAAACTGCAAAATGTTTTCTCACCCACTGTATATCTATTTAAGCCACCGGACACACCAACCGAAAAGGGCAGAACAACCCACAGGCACAACCTAGTTACTCTGCAGCAGTTTTAAAAAATATTTTTAAAGAACATAAACTATGAAAATGTGCCAGTATTCTTTTGACTTATTTTGTAAGTCCAATACAAATATATTCAAATGAAAGACAACCTGGAAGTCGACAGCATACAACCTTTATTTTCCCCTGTCCTATTTAAAGTAAACACATGAGATGTCTTTTAAAATGCTGTGCTTTTCTGTGCACAGCCATGCAGGTATTATGAAAAAGTCATCCATCCTTAAAATAATAGTAATTTCCTCTCTAATTCTTCAGTCACAGCTTACATTCCCTTTGTATTAGAGTTGATTACATTGGTGTGGGTTTTGTTCTGCAGGGAAAGTGCGTTAATTGCACTAAATCTAAATGCATTTTAAGAGAAGCTCCTTGGAGCAATTTGCAAAACTTTGACATGCAAAAAATCATAGGGGTTTTTGTTATGATTTTTAATGACTACGTACAAAACAAAGTGATACAGGAAATTATTGCTCTTCCTAGGAAACCTGTTGACCAGGTACTGAAGACCTGTCTTGGGAAACCTGGTTCTCTGCCTGGAATTGTATGATTTTTCTGTGCCTTTCCCTCTCAATCTTTGCTGCTGCTCTAGAGAAATGTTCCAGCTTTGCCGCCTTCTGCAAAACTGCTACCAGCGAGCTTTTCACATGCTCTTGCCTTTCACATTTCCTTCAAATGCAAAATGCAGGGCTAGTTTGAAAACAGATTTCTTAAGTTAAAAATGGAAGATCTTAAGCTGGAAAATCAGCAATTTGAACAGAACCAAAATAACATGTCTTTGCACAGAGCAGCTCAACACTTCAGCCTCCTCTCCTGTACATAATCAGCTCTTTTGCATTGTCCACCCATTTAAATGAGCCTGGCTGCCAAGTTTGCTCTGTCCACCAGCAGTGGAGAAAGGTGCAGATTTGCTTTTCCCTCTCCATGTGTTTCACCTCTTTCTTTTGTCCTGCTCACACACAGTTACAAGGCTGCCTGGGTGAGCCTGGCAAACACAGGCAGGCCACTCCGTTTTGAAGCCTCAAAGACCACTGTGCTAATGAGATGCTGCAACTCTGGAGCACAGCAACATTGCACTTCTCTCCTTTTTGAGTTTGTTTGTCTTACACTCAGGACATAAACGTTTCTCCAAACACCAAGTGGAGGCAACCAAATAAACTCCAGCTGAACAGTGTCAGAAAGCCCTTCCCTCTCTCTGTCTCTCTCCCCATCTTTCCTTGCCTGGCAGAGACCTCCAATCCATCCTGAAGTGCAGCTCCCCTTACAGATGCTAAAAAGGGAGACAGGGCAAAAAGAGCCCATGCTAAACACGATATAAAAACAAGATTTCTGAAAACAGTATCACTTCATCCTGGCTTTGGGGGCTTGGCTTGGGCTTGACTCTGTTGTAAGTGCTTTGGTTCCCTATTCTGTTTGCCCACTACTTTCCAAACTCCCCTTTAGAGAGGACACAGCCTGGCTGCTTTTCCCCCATGAATGACACTTGCCAAGGAGTGCAGAGGCTGCGACCCCCTCTCGTGCAAGGCTGCAGCTGAGGCTCAGACCTGTGCGCTGAAATGCTGAAATGCTGAAATGCCTGCGCTCCTGTTCCTGCTCCTGCTCCCCAGCCCCAGCCCCACGCTGCAGCTCCCCCCCGCCTCCCACCACCTCCTTCCCCTGGATACCTTCGGTTTTTCCTGCCTCTGTTCAGTATGCAGCCTGATTTCTCCGCCAGCTTCCTCGGGATGGAGAGATAGATAAATACAGGAGGGGAGGGAGGGAAGCTCGTACTGCTCTGCTCTCCATTCCTCCCCCAGCCTTCCCGCTAAACCCATTGTACGCGCAGCTCCTCGGCACCTTTGAATACTCTCCTGCCTCATTATTTACCTTCAAGTAAAGCGATCGGAAAAGGAGATCAAATTGGAATAACAGACCTACCTGACTCTCTTCTCCACCCCCCTTCCCCCCCTCCCCAGCAGCAACAGCGGCGAGAAAAGAAATGTTTCACCCATTGAAACAAATTCAGACGTGCACAACAAAACAGATTTTCCGCACACCCCCTTTCAACACCCCACATCTCCTCGCAAGTGAGACAGAAAACAAGTGGGAGAAATTACACTGGGCGATTTAGGTGGCTGTTGATGCTTTTTCTTTTAAAAAGAATTTAAAAACAGAAAGGAGGGCAAAATAAGAAGGCATCAACAAAAAGGATAAGACATTTTCCAGACTGGATGGTTAAAATCAAAAATGCAATTAATGAAGGGGAGGAAGTTGAGGAAGGGGGGAATCCACCTTTTATGGTGATGCAAATCTGGTTCCAAAATAACAATGAATTAAAAACAACCCCCCCAGAAAAAGCTGAGTACCAGATGCATCTTCATCAAGGTTCCACCAGCTGATGGGCTGGAGGTGGGGTGAGGGGTACTTTTTAGAAAATAAAGACGCACATTTAAAAATACATATTATATATATACACATATGTATGAATGTATATATTTTTATATATATATATATATATATATATATGAAAAAAAATACAGAAACAGCGAAAGAATTTTATATTTCAGAACTCAAACCGTCCCCCAACAGCCCTCCGCTATGAAAAGAAAATCCCAATGGAGGTGGAAAAATTATACACACATATATATCTCGATTCCCAAGGAAATCTTACAAACAGAAATTTATCACCGGTAACAAAGAAAGAGAGGAGCTCGCAAGCACCAAATGCTCCTGGCAGATGGCTCCTATTCTTGGCTTTCAGGGGAGGGGAGAGAAGCCGGGGAAATATTTTATTTATTTATTTAAATTTTTTAAAATCTCAACATAAATATTCGGATCCGCCGCGGCTCAGGCTCAGCCCCGGGCTGGCTCCGTGCGAGCCGCCGCCCCCCGCAGCACAACAACTTGCGGACTCGTCCTGCGGGCCGGGGGGGGCCGGGGTCCGGCCGGGCTCGCCGGGCGTTTTTTTACTACCCCCCAAACTTGTCCTTTGCTATAGGGGGGAGATGGGGACCCCCCTGACCTCCCCCTTCGCCGTGCCCGGAGGCGGCGGAGCAGCGCGGGGCGCTGGGGGCCGCTCGCCCCAGGAGGCGCCCCACATTTCCCCCCCGCCGCTCGGCACAGGCCCCCGGGGACGGGAGCAGCGGAGCGGGGCTCCCGCTCGGGGACCTGCCCCCTACTCTGCCTGCAGGCACTCGTCCCTCTCCCGGAGCTGTAGGGGTGGGAACGGGGAGGAGGGGGATTCTGGCGCTGGGGGGAGGGGGGATGCCTCTTTCCCTCCCCCCCCCGCTCTATTTTTTCCTTCCCTTTTTTTTTTGGGGGGGGGGGGGGGGGTGGGAGTATATGTGTGTATTTTCACTTACAATGGGAGCTTCAGCAAAGTGCAGCCTCCACTCCTGCCCCGCAGGCGAGCTCCCGACCCGCATTTCGTGCACTCCATCCCCGGTGCCCGCCTCGGCTTTCCCCGCGCCCCCCGCCACCGACGGACACTCCGGCCCGCAGCCGGCCCCTCGCAGCCCCTGCCCTGCCTCTAGCCCCAGCCGAGCTGGTTCTGCCTTGCCCCGCGCTTCGCAGAGCGCTTTTCCCCCGCCGGCGCTGCACCTGGGGCGGGCAGGGCGCAGCTGGCCGTCTACCTGCCCCGCGCTGCGGTGCCGGGGGGCTCGGCCCCGCCGCCGCCGGCCCGGCGTCTCCATGTGCTTCCCGCTAAGTCCCCCCGGCCGTTCCGCGTCTCCCTCCCTCGCTGCCCACCTTGATCCTCCTCCCCCACCCTCCGCGGCTGTCACGCCGAGGCGAGGCTCTCGGCCAACTTTTCCCACCGCCCCGCGCTGCCCCCGGAGCGGGGCACGAGGAGCGGAGCCCCGGCGGGGCGGCCCGGCCCGGCCCGGCCCGGAGCAGCGCCCTGCCCGCTCCGCGCCCCCCGCGCCCGCAGCCGCTGCCCGGAGAGCCCCGCGCCGCGCCCGGCCCGCCGGCCGCTCCTTCCCCGCCGCACGCCGCCTGCCCTCCCGCCCGCCCGGCCGCCTCACCTCCGCACCGCTGCAAAAACGCACGGCAAACTTCGGGCTTCTCCCCCCCTCCACCCCCAGCCCATCCCCCCCAGCCGCACACCCCCCTCCCCTCTTTAATTCCCTTCTCCTCTCCCTCTCTCTGAAGTCATTTACCAGCTTTGGTTGCTCCTGGAGTTTCCCCCCCACACACACCCCCCCTCCCCAACCGCTTCCTCCCCTTCCCTAATTTTGCTTCTCGATTTCGGCTCGGTCTGGTTCCAAGTTCAAACTTACGTGTGATAATCTCTCTTTGTGACAAGTGCTGCGGGTTTCCCTGCTTGCGACGGGACATTGCCCTGGCATTTACACTGGCATCGCCTGGAGAGCTGCACTGGTTTGGGGGGATGTGTTGGGGGGCCGATCCTCCTCCTCTTTTTTGTCCCCTCTTTATTCTTCTTCTTCTTTATCGAGTTCTTCTTTCAAAAAAATCAAAAACGAAAAAAAAACGCCTCCTTTTTGTTGCTGCTGTGGTGCACTGGTTGGGATTCCCTCTCAATTAAAAATCATCATCATCATCATCATCAGGAAAAGCTCTTTCTCGCTCTCTTTCTCTTTCACACAGTGTCTTTTCTCCACTGCTTCTGCCACTTGGACTTCCAGATCTCTTCTTGAACTTAGGAGGATATGCACCGCCAGTGACACTTTTCTGTTTCCCTCTTTCCAGAGTGCTTGGCAAATTAGCAAGTGCGCTTTTCCACCAAGAGGGTAAAAAAAAAAAAAAAAAAAAAAAAAAAAAGGAAAAAGGAAAAAAGAAAAAAATCAAAATTAAAAAAAAAAACTGTAGTAAAAAAGAAGAAAAGTACTAAAATTGGGATAGCCCCCACTCAAAAAAAAAAAAATCGCCAAAAAAAATGTTTCTCAGAGATTGACCCTTGCTGGGTAGATATATAGAGAGAATTTTTTGAAAAGGGGTAGCCGAAACTGTGTCTCCTCTTTCCCAGTTCAAGTGGCACTGCTTTGCCCTGGTGCTTTTGGATTGCCAGTGCTCCTGCACCACTTTGCACTCTTCCCCCCTCGCCTGGCACTGGGACTGGAAGGAAGGAAGCCCCCAGTGCAGCTGGGCTGGTGCTGGCTATTACTATTATATATTGCAATGTGAAGATGGCGGAGTCCTGGTTCTCTGGGAGCGCTCTGTCTCTCTATGGCTGGGGCTGCCTCTGTACAATGGGATAAAATTCAAGTTCAAGTGCGGACGTGACGTTTAATCTGCACTAGAGACAAAAAGACCCAGAGAGTAGGAGCACTGGGGGCGACTAGCGGTGGCTTTTTAACATTGTACCCTGCAAGAGAACAAGAAACGCCACTCGCACACACCGCACACACCGCACACGCACACACACCGCACACACACCAACTCCGGCACACGCAGGGCTCGCCGCCGCTCCGGGCTTTGTGCGCTGCCGCTTCCAGCGCCGGCGGCCAGGGAAACACGGGGGGGAAGGAATAAATCCGCATCCTCACGCCCGGCCAAACTTCCCCGAGCGCGGCGCCGGCCGCAGCGGGGGCGGCTCGGCCGGGGGCGGCCGCCGGGGTCCGCGGGGGGCGCGGGCGCTGCCCGCCCGTGCCGCGCTGCCCGCCCGCGCCGCCGCCCCGCCGCCGCTCATCGCTCTCCGCCGCCCCGGCTCGGCGCTGGGTCGCGCTCCCTCCGTCCGTGCCCGCGAGCGGAGGCTCCCCGAGGGTCGCGGGCTGCTCTTGCTTCCCTCCAGGCGCCGCCGCAGCTCCTCGGCGGCGAGCGCGTTCCCCCTGCATTTCTTTCGAACAGTTTTACAACAACACAAATATCTGTGTGGGCTGGGGAAAGGGATTTTTTTCCCCCTCCTCTCTCCCTACCCGAAGTGCGATGGTAGCGGGACACGCGCGCACACCCGATCCGCACACGCACACACGCTCCGACCTTCTCCCACCCCCCCAACCCCCCTTCCCTTAAAATCCTGGCAGAGACTATTTTTCCTTGGAGAAATTAAGTCTCAGCCACGAACGGAGAGACGCCGAGCTCCCAGGAGCTGCATCCCAGTGCACTTGTCCTTCTATTTCACACGCAGGTAAATGCCCACAACTGCGTGCTTTCCTAACTTGGAAGATTCTTGGAAACCAACTTTTTCCCCTCTACCTCCGCTCTCCCGGCCCATCTCCTGAGATTGTTTCTCTCTCTCCCTCCTCCTCCGATAAGTAAACAGTTCGGTGCAAACAGCTTTTCAGCACCGGCTCTGGCCAGGGCGAGAGGAACGGGGAGAGGGGAGGCCTGGGGGCTCGGAGGCAGATGGAGCAGAAAACCGAGGAACCAGCCCGTACCCGGAGCCCACTTGGAGACCCGCGCGGCACTCGTGTCATTTACTTTCCACGTTAAATGCGTGATTTTCGTATTAAATCTCATGCGAGTCTTGAGGGGACCAGAATTCATCTCGGTGCCCTTAATCAGCTTTGAGGAGAATTTGGCTAAACAGCATCGCTCTCGCCTCCTTCAGCAAATCTGCCTCTCCCTCCCCACGCCCGCCCGCCCGCTCGCAGCTCGCGTTCCGGCGCTGCCAAAGCCCGCAGCCCGGCCCGGCCAGTGCCGAGGGCACCCAGCCCCGACCGGGGGGCGCCGGGCCAGCCTGGCACTGCCCTCCGTGCCCGGTCCCGGCCCTCCGCCTCCACTAGCGCTCGGCAAACGCGTCCAAGGCCATTAACGGCGCTTCAACTGCCGCGATTGTTCGCCCCGTGTGTTTGGTGTGTCCTGCGGGGTCCTGCAAAGGAAAATGACCGTGGTGGTGGCAGGGGCGGGGAGGGACAGGTCCACGACCCCGGGGCCCCGAGGGGAGCCCCCACTCCTGCCCTGCGGGAGTCGGGGTGAAGGATGCGGCCCCATGGCGGGGGAGCCGGAGGGGAGAAGTGGCTCCCCTCGCTGACCTCCGCTCCCGAGGGAAGGGGCCCGGGCCGATCGGCGGGGATGGAGCTGCCCTCACGGCTCTCCCCGCTTTGAAGCCGCTCTGCTCGGGCCGGCGGGGCCCAGAGGCTTTTGTGTGGCTGTGCTGCTGCTCTCGGCACGGCCCGGCCCCAGGCCACGCCGCGGGGCCCTTGCGGGGTGCAAAGTCCGGGCGCCGCCGTTCTCGGGCGAGCTGCAGGGAGCTGCACCCCTCGGGAGCGCGGCTTATCGGGAAGTTACTGGGCATCATCTGTTGATTAACCAGTGTCTTCCAGTGGGCACCGAGAGCAGGAGATAAGGGCCGGCAATGATTGACCGGGCGGACTCCCCGGCTGCCCGGGGCAGGGGGCCGCCGCAAGTCCCTCTCGCCTCTCCGGCTGCGGGCAAGGCTTCGGGGGCTGACCCCCAGCCTGCCTCCTCCTCCTCCTCCTCCGAAAATACATCCCAATGGAGGAAAAAAAAAATTCCAAAGTGATTTCTCAGTCTTCTCTTTCCTCCCCTGTCTGGCACTTGTGATCATTAGCACTGAAAGCTGTTAATGTCTTGTCTCACAGCTCCCCCTTTAGTCTCTCTGCTCTCCCTGTCTCGCGTTCAAAGCCAGATCAATAGCAGGCTCTTTCTAACCTTGACCTATCCCTCGACCTGCCTCCATCTGCAGCTGGCCCCGCGCTTCTGTCTCTTCCCCAGCCGCCGCAGCCGCCCCTTGAGAGGCTCCGGGGTCCCCGGGGGCTGCCCGGGCGGCGGCGGCCCCGGTGCGGCCCCGCTTTGTCCCGAGAGCGCGGCCGTGCTGCCGGCACCGGGGCTGAGCCCCCCGAGCCGCCCCTGCGCTGTCCCGGGGATGGGCCCGAGCTCCGGCCCCGCCACCGGCCTGCAAACCTGGGACAGCAGCTCCCCAAGACAACAGCAAAACACACAAACCCCCCACAAAAATATGCCTGAAGGAAAGGAAAAAAGGCCAAGCAAAATGGGAGCATAAACTGCAGCAAGAAAACAAGCTTTTTGCTGGCTTTGAAAGTACTATGGTCTCTTGTTTTAAATTAGGGGAGAGAAAGCACTCTCTTGCACTAAATATCTTATATTAAGATAATAATATTCTCTGTTTTCGCAATATGTAAGGGATTTGAGTTCTCAGAGAGAAACACCATCCTTATAGGGAAAAATAAGCTCATCTGATGTCAAATATTCCATTTTATCCTGTATACAGCAAGGCATGCTGAGTCAAGAACTCAGTACAGAGGCTCATCTTCTAATCTTCTAGGTTTCTCTTTCTTTTTTCTTTTCTTTTTTCTTTTCTTTCTTTTATTTTTTTTTTAATCATGCAATGTCTTTAGCTAAAATTTGGCATGGATATAGATGCATAAATAACATCAGCATCAATGTAAAGAGGAAGTCCCAATATCCTCATGGAGGACAATCTTGATGTGCCACATGGACATATTTCTAATACATTTCCACTTTCTCTCCATTTGGTCAAGCAAGTTCTCAGTGGAAGAACAATTGTAGCTGCAGATTCTGTCTGATGTAATTTTGGTTTCTGCTCAGTCTTTCATGTAAAATCTTATGCTAAGTCAGAGGTAAATTGGTTTTGATACAGGTGTGGAAGTTGGGGCAGGGTAGGGGGAGAGAAGAGAGGGGGGAAGGGAGGAAGGGAGGAAGGGGGGAGGGAGGGAGAGGGAGGGAGGAGGGAGGAGGGAGGAGAGGAGGAGGAGGAGGAAGGAGGAAGGAAGGAAGGAAGGAAGGAAGGAGGAAGGAAGGAAGGAAGGAAGGAGGAAGGAAGGAAGGAAGGAAGGAAGGAAGGAAGGAAGGAAGGAAGGAAGGAAGGAAGGAAGGAAGGAAGGAAGGAAGGAAGGAAGGAAGGAAGGAAGGAAGGAAGGAAGGAAGGAAGGAAGGAAGGAAGGAAGGAAGGAAGGAAGGAAGGAAGAAGGAAGGAAGAGGAAGGAAGGAAGGAGGAAGGAAGGAAGGAAGGAAGGAAGGAAGGAAGGAAGGAAGGAAGGAAGAAGAAGGAAGGAAGGAGGAAGGAAGGAAGGAAGGAAGGAAGGAAGGAAGGAAGGAAGGAAGGAAGGAAGGAAGGAAGGAAGGAAGGAAGGAAGGAAGGAAGGAAGGAAGGAAGGAAGGAAGGAAGGAAGGAAGGAAGGAAGGAAGGAAGGAAGGAAGGAACTTTGAGACAATCTTGCATAAATGAGGCTGCTGTCCTCATTCTCTTTGAATCTTTAAATGTTGCTGCTTGGGAGGGAATAAACAGAGGGCGTTGATCTGTTCAGCTTAGTTAGCCGCTCCACCTTGTGAAACGGCACAGAAACACAGGATCTAACCAGATCATATTTACATACATATTAATAAAGCTCCCGAGGTGGCAGTTCAGCCTTCACATACAGAGCAAGGATCTCTGCGAGTTCTCATTTTAGACTCATAAAAACAGATAAAAAGAGGTCTTTTGGGCTTCCCCGAATATTTTTCTGCAGTGGTTTTATATCATTTCTGAAAATTACATAGTTAAGTGGCATCAAATTTCTGGGTGATATAATAACTCAAAATGTGTAATTTTTTTTTATCAAATCACTTTGCAGCCATAAACAGAGCTTCAGAACCTCAATTAGAGGAATGATTTGGTGGGGTTTTCATTTATGGCAAACAGTAAAATTGTTCTTGTTATCTATTCAAATATATATAAATTGCAACATTTATTCACTTGATTTTCTTTTCCATGGCACTGGTGTATTTGAGAATGCAGTGAAATGAAGGCTTAAAAGGATAATGTATTATCCCCTGCCCCATTCCCAAGACTTTTTTGAGTGAGGCAAAAGGGATGAAGATTTTGCTGTGTTTTCAAGACATTTGGTGTCCCCTTATATTTGGTGGCTGTGACTTGCTGATGTTTCTAGGAGAGAATTTAGAAAATGAGATTTTTCTCAACATTTACATTCCAAACGTTCCTTGGAGTCTCTACGTCAGTCAGTGGTCTGTGAGTTCTTTTGCTGAGTCTTTTTGGTGGTTTTTTTTTTCAAGTAACATAGAGTCCCTCATTTTTCTAACTCTTTCCAACCAAGTGTTAAATGTACTAGATAACAGTCCAAATGCTGGGGCTGAGTTTTCCCCCACACCTTTTTTTCAATAAAAATAAAAAGAGCAAAACAATGCCGCTTCTCAAAAAAAAAAAAATCAACAAAAAAAAACAGAAAAGAGAAAAAAAAACCACAAAACCAAACCAAACACCAAACAAAACACCCTTATGGAACCAGCAAGCCAGAACAGAATAAAAACTGTTTTAATTTTGAGGCTTTTTAAAAATCACATAAAATGCAAGATCAGTCCATGTTTTCCTTCTTTTAAGCATCAGACTTTCTGACAGCAGATATTCAGTTGTGTCCCCACTGAAATCACTTGCAGGACCTTAGGGACTGCGGAGAGAGCCAAACCTGCCCCCACATTTGTAACTTGAGGTTCCTTCTAAAAGATAACAATTCTGTCCAGCACCTTCTCTCATCCTGCCAAGGACTCCCTTCACCTGTGTGCACATGCTGACAGGCAGAGATAGAGGGGAACATGCTTTACAAGCATCCAACACAAAAAGGAGTCAAGCATTCCATCTGCTATAAGTACTCCATCCCACCATGAATGCCATTTGTGCATCCACACAGCACCCGCTTTAGGACAAAAAAATATTTGAAGGAAGATGGGCAAAACCCGCTGTTGCTGGGGAGGCTTTTTTTAAAAAAAAAAACTGGCACATCTTTTCTAGCTACTTCAATCCAAGGATTGTTTTTGCCTTTGGAAAACAAATGCCATCATTGCTTGGTGCGGTAAGCTGAGTTTTGTGAAGCAGCACTAAATTCATCCAAAAAAAATCCCTGAAAACCCCCTGAAAACAACAGAACTTGAGGGCTATTTTTGTCTGAAGAAGTACTTTTAAAAGTTGGTCCATTATAGAAATGCATAACATAGTCTTGCATGAGAGATTCATGTATAAGTTGGCTGGCATTTGATGGGGACAAAGAACCCTTTTCCTTCCACAGGTATTCCTCAGAACTCACACAAGCTGAAATTTGGTACATCTCTCCTCTATCTTCAAGTGCAAGTTTCAACCAATTTCTTCTCTTTCCCTTCTCAGATCATTTTAAGAAGATTTGAAATCTTTACATTGTTTAAAATAACAAAGGCCTCTAAGCTCTGAATGTTGCAATGAAATCTTCAGCTTGAACTAATGACAGAAACATTCCAGCCTCTCTTGTGAATCATGAAAATCTGTGTCTGAACATCAGAAGAGAGCAGCAACCCATTCATTCTTGTTCTTTTTCCCTCTACCTTCATCCTACCTTATTTTATTTAAATAGGGTATATCCATAGTAACAAATCAGCATCGTTGTTATTATTATTTTTACTATTTAAACTTGTGCAAACAGGGAAATTCATCAGTTTCTAGGTTCAGTATCAGCCTCTGCAGTTTCATTATTCCTGTTGACAATTACGGATCGCAGAAATGTGGATGCCTGGCCGGGGAGCGCTTGTATATTGCACCCAAATTACACATTCCTGTTCATAAAGAGTGGAGCAAAATATGAATGTTAGCGTCATTGCTCGTGTCTCAGGCAACTACTCACATCTTAATTGAAAATGATCAAGTAGCAGTATTCCCTTTGACAAACAAATGACAATGTCTTGCCACGCTTGCTGAGGACAGAAGAGCAGGAAAGCCAGGGGCACAGCTGGCGTTGGCCAGAGTACACTGAGAGCACACACATGTGCACACACACGCATGCTCCAGCCGTGGATTGTGTTCCCTCCCAGCTCAGTTCCTCCAAGGATGCTGCTGCTGGCTCCAGGATCATGCTTCCCACTCTCCCAGCTGTGATTTCACCTTCTCCCCACGCACCTCGCTTCTGGCTTCTGAGTGTGAGCTGCAGGCCAGTGCCACAAGGACAGGTCAGCCCTTCCCCTCGCCTCCACTGCTGCTTTGAAAGGGAATTTTGGATGATCAGGCCACCTCAGTGCTGGGTGGACCAGAGGTTTGGCAGCACCCTAGCCAAAGGCCACCGAGAAGCAGAGCATGTACAGAGCAGCAAATGAAATCTTCTCTGAGCCAACTGTTCCACCTGGACCCCACTACAAATTACTGTTTTCAATTACCACCTGTGTACTCCTTCCCATGCAACTTATTGATGTAAAATTACAACAACACTGGTATAAATAAGTTATGCTGTGGTTGTAAAATGGAAGAAATTTTGTTGTAGCAATTATGTTCAGCAAGATGACAAAATAAATTTCCAGTGCTGTGCTTGCAGTAACCTGGGGAATTTAAACCTCATAATTTCCATTCATTTCAGATAATTTGGAGTAATTTCTATATGTAATAACTTTGTAATGAAAAACACAGCGGTACTGAAGTGATTTCAACTCTTTTTTTTTTCCTATGGTATACATGGCACAAAATAAATAATAAAAATAATATTTCCTTTTTGTATGTGTTCGGTAATTCTTTCAGCAAAATCATAAACTAATACCAGGACTAAATCTCTGTCCATGAAATGAAAAATAAATTGAGTTAAAGAAAGTGAAAAAGTATGAAAGGCCTTGGATGTTTTATTGTGACTTTATTAAATTGTATCATCTCTATGCTCTATGGTATCCCCAGGGGTTACTGTGCTGGGGAAGGGCAGAGAGCTAGATAGATACATGTCCCTAGATCAAAAGCAGAGATGGTTGGAGGAAATTCATAAAAAAGTGCTTAATTCAACCCCTTAATTTTTAAAATGGAAACTGGAAGTACCAATTTAAAAAAAAAGATGAGAGAGGTGTGGTATGGTACAGGACAAAAAGCACAAATTGCTTTGGGGCACTGATTTTCATTTGTGTATTTGATGGTAAGTTACTTAGAGACTGTAAACATGTGTAATCACAGAATGTGTTCCAATACAGGGGAATAGCATTTAATTAAAGATAAGAAAGAGTGCTGTACATTGCTGAAAAGTTGTATCTGTGTCCTACTTACCACCACAGCACAGGGCTATTATTACACAATAAACAAGAAATCATGTGCTCTGATTTGTAGAAAACAGTGAATTGTTTGGGGGAAATAATAATGCAATACCAATAATCTTACTTTTGCATTTATGTCTCCCATGCATCTCCAGGTAGTTTACAAAGGTGTGTAATGATTGAAATGCTTGTCCTAGTAATAAGAAAAAGGAGGCATAAAAGGTGTTCCTATAACCTTGAAAGGTCACCCAGCCAAGCTGCAGGACTGAACCAAAACTGCAAGATTACCAGGCTGAAAAATGGTTCTCTTAACAGCTAAAACCTACCTTCCAACTGCACCTCTACCTCTCTTTTTAAACCACAGCAATATGAAAATGCCATGTGATTACTCATGAGCTGTACAAGACAAGGGTGAGCTGGAGTAAATTCCCCCAGTGTCATACAGAGATGGTACTCAGGGTTTGCACCTGCACACCCTTGAATTCGCTGGGTGAGTGCTCCATGGTCTGTGCTGTAACCCTGCCTGAAGATAAAATGGAACACAAGAGGACTGAATATTTATGGCAGCCCACTGAAAATGTTGGCTGGAGACACAAGAGCAATTCTGGGTAAGCAAAACTACTGTCTGCTCAGAGGGGAAGAAGGGAGAAGGTTAGAAAAGTCTAGAAAATACTCTGATTTTGAAGGGACAGATAAGCCACAGAAAACAATGCACAAATTCTCAATTTGGACCTTGCCTGATACTGAAACCAATGGTCATTAGGTACCTAAATAATTCTTGAGACTCTATGGCCAATTTGATCGAGTCAGGATTTTTCATCCAGCACTTTATGTCCCTGGTCACCAGGAGATGTGGGTCCAGAGGCCATACTCCAGCAGATACTTTGGACAACTTAGATCTACAACACAAGAGGAGATGTAAAGGAAGCAAAAGTCAGGCACAGTACAACAGCACACAGCAGTTGGCACCAAGGTTTTAAAAATACAGATCCCATCCCCAACCTTCACACTAAAGAAATGGAAATGGAAACAAAGTTCTGAAAGCTAGAAGCAGGTAGAGGTCAACAGCAACATGTAGTGGCAGGGAGCTAAAAAACTCTGATCCCTTCATCAAAAGCAGCCTCAAAAGCAAGGACCAAAATAGAACCCACTTGTGGTCACAAAGTTGAGGGGCTGCATTTGAATAGTGGCTCCCGTGTCTCTGTATCTTTGTGTAATGATGTTGCAGCTACTGAGAAGAGGGAGCTCTGCTGCTGCTCAGAGCCTCCACACCAAAGCCCAGGATTTTTTTGAAATCTATTTTTCAAACATATATGTATATATATATATATATATATATGTGTGTGTGTGTTTCTGTGTATGTATATATATATACATATGCTCATTCTGACTTTTGTGAATTTTCTGATCCCCCTTCAGAATTACAAATAATTGCACTGCCCTCCACTAAATTGCTCAAGAATTCAATAGATACTTTCCCAAGGAATACTTTTTAAGAGAACATGTTAATGCTTATAAGCAAAGCAAATAGTCATGTACTGAAGTACATATCTAAATTCTTCTGAGTCAGGTTAAAACAAATCTTTCCAAATGTCAACACTCTTGCATCTCAACTGCCATTCAAAGCATGACCTCTCCTTAGCCCTTCCTGAAAGACAAGGTGTCATTTATTGAATCTTAGCTGGGACAGTGCACAAGAGGATTCTATTTATTTTACTGAATATATGTAGATGAGATCAGCCTCTAAATTGAGGTTATAAAAAAAAAATCACTCTTTTTTTGTATTAAAATTTTAGTCGAGACATTGAGCTCAAACTAGCTATCCAGAAACAGAAGTATACTGATAGGGGAAAGAGAAGATATGAAGATAAAAGCAGGTGTCATTTTAAGCATATTAGTAAGTCCTCTTGCTTTTCAGATTATTCATGTGTTTGCAGAACCAGGCCCTTAGACTAAAGTACACCCAAGGCCATGTTTGCCTGTATGCACAGTGATGAGCACACTACCAGCGCCTGCCATGCAAAGGAGCACATCGAATAAGAATAAAACTATGCCAACAAAATCCCCCTCACCCCATGCGCAAATTAAATTCATGATGAGCAGGCCTGAGGGAGGGAAGCAGCAGTGGAGGCCTGGCATGCCATGTTAAACTGAATCTCCCTTCTGCCTACTCCTCCACCTCTTTCTTTTCCTCCTCCTCGCCATGTGGCATCCTACTCTCCTGCTGCTTGCCTGCTACGCCTCTGCATCCCCTCCATGAAGCGCCGTACAGGAGCAGGAGCAGGAGCAGCAGCAGGAGCACGCTGCCAGTCCTTGCCTCATCCTCCCCCAGTGTGCCCTCCAGCAGGATCTGCTCACCCCCTCGGGCTCCTGCCCCACCCAGCACCACACACTGCCTGGGGAGCCAGGCACTGCACCCAGCCAGGGCACTGGGCACCTTCTGGGCCCACTGCCCTTGGGGACACAGGTGTCAGGCAGCTGGTAAAGGCTCTGTGCACCCAAAGCCCCCACCAAGGTGGCTGAAGCTGCCTCACCTGCAACACTTCAGGCAGTCCACAACCTTAAAAGAGCTCCATGGGGCCCTCAGACCTGCTGTCCCCTGTCCTTTGCAACAGCTCACTGGGATATTAAACTCCTCTGTAGCTTTTTCAGGATGAAAGCTCACAGACTGACTTTTCAGGATTGGTTTCACTGTGGTTAACACTGAGCTGGTCATTCATGGCCAAGGGTGTTGCTTTATCATTCTCTATCAGAGCCACATAGCTCAGGCAGTGCCTAATGTTGGTGGGTGTTGCTGAACTTTTCCACACTTCCCTTTGACTACAGGGAAAGTCAGAGGAAGAGCCATGGCAGAAGGGGAGATGGGGTGCTCTGGACCATAGGTGCAGGCCAGCAGCACCCGTGACAATACTTTTACCACTGACAAACCAAGCCTTATCTCTGAGCCAAAGTACAGCATGTCTGCTGCTGCAGGCTGGACATTGTTCTGAGGTGACCAACCCATGCAAATCAATTTACAGTTTCAGCATTACACATTCTGATGAAATTATAAGGGTATAAAATATGAATACAGCAAAACCATTGGACCTAGGAGCCTCTGTGTACATCAGCTTTCTACAGACAAAATCTGCAGATACCCTCATGCCTGTACACACAGCCTTCTGGTGTTTGCAGAAGGGCTTTCAAACCCACTGAGGAGGGCTGGGCACGTCTGTGGGTTCTGCAAAGGCAGCTTCTGCCTGTTGGCAGCCACGGCAGGCTAGCACTACTCTTCCCATCTCAAGGCTGGACAGTCTTGCTAGAGATGCAGGGTCTGCCAGCTCAGCCACACACCCTTCCTGACCCAAACTGCTGAGACCTGAGACCTTACAAACTCAGCATAGCAGAGCGTTTGAGATATCTTCATTGTGTGATGTGAACTTGCCCTAGAAGTTGTAGTCACAGCCTTGCTACTGTTTCATTGCTGCCACCTTCAGATATTATTAAGATTTGGAAATTTTTGTGAAAAAAGTTCACAGTAAAAAAAAAAAAAAAAAAAAAAAAAAAAGCTTTTCCCAACTGCAGTGGGGAAAAAAAAAAAAAAAAAAATTGAAGTGTGCCAAAACTCCAAACTGTGCCAATCAAAAGGCTTAGCATTCCAGAGGGGAAAAAAGGACACTTTGCTAAACACAACAAAAGGAACTAAACCAGCAAATGCTTCTTCAGTCACATGCAGAGTGCTCAGTCCTACCTCATGAATCCAGAATGCCTGTGGTTACTGTCTCACTCTTCTCTATCAGCCTGGGCTTCATCTGCTTTTAAAAGCATGAACACTGAAATCATTTCCAGCTGGCCAGCACCCACCAAGGCATCAATCTGCAGAGTTGGGGGTCTCTGGTTGACCAAAATCTTGTCTGCTGGGGCACAGCAATTCCAAGCACTGCAAAAGCCTTATGGGTTGTATGAGAGGTAAAGCCTCAGCCCTTCTTTTCTCACCTTTGAGAGGTCAGTGGATGGGGTTCAGTGCAGGAAACCAGGTGGGAGGCCCAAGGCTGGCCTGGCCCAGCCTGGCACTGACCTAGTTTTGGCTTCCCTGGCCACCTGCCCTGCCTGGTGCTGTGCAAAATGTCTGCTGCTCCCTGATACAGGGCACATGCACTTGTGTGCTGCTGACTACTTCTTGAATGGAGTCCCACATCACAGGCTTATTCCTGTGTGCTTGAGGTCTTAATTTTTATTATGAATATGTTGAAATGTTTGTATTCCCCAGGAGGCTCATTTTGTGGCCATTTGGGACATTTAGTATTCAAATTGCCTGTCTCTGGGACATGTGCAGTTCAAACCTTTCAGCTCTGACCATTGCTCTGCAGTGCCTGGATTAGTTGGTTTGAAGGCTAGAGGCCACTTGCATACTGCAGGCACCAGAACCTCACCCAGGCTTTCCAGCAACCAAACCCACAGCTCCCATCTGAAATGTAGAAAGCTGCCCCATCCTGACTGAAGGACAAGTCCAAAACCACCAGAAGTGAATTATTTCAATGCTGCCCTTGTTAAAAACGAATGCATCTTATTGCCAGCCTGAATTTGTCCACTTTCATCTTCTGATCCATGCTAGGACAGTGAACTGAATCCTTTTCCCAGTACTGGTCATTCCCAATTTCTGGTCATGAAATTCCTGAACTTTGTCATAGACAAATCAGTTGTGGGGCCTCAATAAAAGGTGAAAAATTCAGAATCCAAATAACCTCCTTACCTCTTCTCTAAGCCTTTCTCAGCTCTCACAAAATTACACAAGACTTCCTTTACAGTGCTAAAAAGAAACAAAGCTGGTGTTCTCACCTCACTTGCAGAGCCAAAGAAATCAGTCATCAGGAACCAAAATAGATTTATTGTGCATAAGAAACCTAGAGAGCTTGTTGTATTTATTTAAAAGGACCAGTGAAGGAAAGGCATTCAAAATCCATTGCAGAACCAGAGCTGTGCTGTAGCCAGTCTCCATCAAAGGCAGGTTTACTGAGAAGGATAAAAAGGCTCAACCTCGTCCTCCCTAATTAGCTCTAATCAGTGAGAGATATTCCTGCCACGGGCTAAAGGAATTGCCACATCTCTGCAGAGCCCTCATCTCCTCAGCACTGCTCCCTCCCGTCCTGTTGGTTTCACTGTATTTACCCTTGTCCTCCCTCTCCTTTGGTTATCATCTCCACTCTGTTTCAAACCAGAGATGCCCAGTATTATTCTGTTTTCATTGAAGCAGATATCAACCAAGAACTTGTGTGCTTTGAAGGCTCCTCTGAGGTATTAATTACATTTTTAAGAGATACATGTACCTTTCAAAATCCTGCTGGCCAGAGCATGAGGCTGGGACTCATGAGAGGCAGATGCACTTAGTAACAGCCACTATCAATGTCAGTATTCATTTTAACAAACTTATCTTTTTTCCCCCACTTAAATTCTAGCCTATTAATATTACTTAGAACAGAATGCAGTAATGTCCCTAGTACACAAGACAATTATTTGTGCTAAGCACTTTCTGCACAGGATTGTCTTCTTGGATATTGCTTGTACCTTAACAGCACAAAAAATCTGCAGTTCCCATTGCACAGTATTGTGAAGCAGAACACTTCAAAGAAAATTAAGGCAACTGTATTTTTATCTACAGTTGTTGCACAGATGTCTTATCTCAAGTTGTACTTCAAAAGTTGTATTTACAAAAGAAATACATGTTTAAATATATGTTTTATGCTTTACCTTCTATGTGTTGGAATAAAAATGCACATGTTCAATGAGATTATATTTTAAAGCTAGGTCATTGGTGCTGTCTTATATCTACTGGATACAATGTCTAGCTTAATATCTCTGCCTATTCCTCTCTTGTTATTCCCAAAAATTCTCACACGGTCTTTAGCACAGGTCAGCTGAGTTATTTTGATAGTGAGAGGCAAGCTTCACATAGGTAAGGTTTTGTTACTCATTTTCATTAAAAGAAGGACACAGCTGATTCCTCTGAAATTTCATCTGTCAGCAAGTGATGATTATTGTGTAAGTTATCTTTCTTTTATTGATAATTCCAGCATGTCAGTTACTTTGAAATATATAGATACCTGCATAGGAAGTGTTGGATATTTATACATCCTGATGCCAAACAAAGAGGCAGTCAGTCCCACTGTGACTGCACTTGAGCTCATGTGGATGGAAGTACTTCAGCTGTAGGATGGCACCAGTGGTTTTAGATTTCAAGCCCAATAGTCTGCAAGGAGATGTGTGAAAGCATGTGGCCACATGCCAGATTCTTGGCACAGTAGGCAAACCACAAATTTAGCTAGCTCTTAAAAATACAGGCTGAAGAAATAATTTTTGATGATTATATAAATTAGCAGTGTAAGATCTATTGTAAAGTATATAATGCACTTGGTGAAACAGGAACTTAGAAGCTTTGGACCTGATCCATGTCTATCTGGTACCTTGGGTCCAAAAATGAGTGCCCAAAGCCACCAGATCAGAGTGAAATATTTTATCCACCCTTTACCCTTTGCACACAATGTGCAGGAGCATGCAGTCAGGAGGTCTCTGAGCACAAGGCAGACTGTGTCTGGGCCAGATTCTCTGGGCGATGTTATCTCTTCTGACATGGCACAGGGAGCAGAGCTATGCCCTTTAGTCCTGTTTGAGTCCTGGACGTGGCCCACAGAGACTGTCTGTCTCCTTGAACAAGCAGAGGGTACAGAGGGTTTGTGCTGTGACAGGAGGAAAGCTGTGCACTGCCCCGTGCTCTGCCCTGGGTGGTGATCTTGAATGTCAACTGTTATAAACTCTGAGCAATAACATCTCTTGTTTCACAGATTTATTATCAACAGCCTGTGTTGCCCATTGACCTCTAGGTGGTTTTATTGTACATCACCATGCTGTGGTCACATATCTCTGGGTTACAATGAATTGCTGCTTATCTCTCCTTTCAACGGCATCGCAGCTCCGTGACCCAGCTGGCTCTGGCCTGCCTGTTGGTGCAGGGACAGATGTGGGGCCTGAAGTCTGCTGGCCATGCCCTGGCAGGTGTGTGGACCCCCAAAATCCCTCCTGCTGCTGCAGCCATGCTGTGGATATCTAAAAGGCATTCAGCTTTTTAATTCCTTAGGGGGCTGCAAAATTGAAGCAAATGTTTTGTTTCTTTACCTCTCTTGCATCTTTGCCCTTGCCAGGCATTTTCCTTCCAGCCTCTCTTGTTCACTGCGGAATTCCCACACTGGCCCCCGCTGTCTGTGTTATTGGTAGACTGTTCCCTCCTGCTTGCTGCCTTCCTTTGCTGTATTGGTTTGACCTTTCCCTGGGATAGCTAGCTGTTCCCTTGGTATCTGGAGGTGTTTCTCTAGGGCTAGATCTCCTCTTTTTGTACATTTCTGTGAGAGGGACTCATGTCCTACAGATGATCTTGGTTCCATTTTAGGGAGTGTTTAACAACTCCAGAGTTATAGATTTTGCAGCTCTGTAAGGCAGGTGTCTATCTCAGCTCCTGCTTCTTGAGGTGGGGTAAAAGATACAATATTTCTCCAGAGTTTCATTCTGTCTGCAGGGTCATGATTCTAATCAAACACCTTTATCAGCTATTCCAGTGTTTCAGACATTATTCCTGGCAACAGCATCTCACTTGCTTCTTGTCCTTTAATTCCCAGTGGGACAGTAAAAATCTTTACCTTCATTTTCTCTTCTTTATCTCTCATGGTCAGCTCTGCATACAGACTTGGTTCTGGCTTCCCTGCTATCGTGCAGGTTTGGGGTTCTTTGTCTACCTTCACACCTCGTGTTTGCTCTCTTTCTATCTGTGCTCTATAAACCTGCTTTTTCTTGCTTGCCCTGGGTCGACTGCTTGGGTGCATGTGCCACATGCTGTGTGATCCCAGGAGAGGACTGTAGTACTTCTAGGTGTGGCTTTCTATTAAGACAATTTCTTTGTTTATGCAGATATGCCACAGACATTGGCTTCCTGGTGCTGATAAATGCTCCTGTCCTGCAATTCTTGTCTGCCTGTCCTGTTCCCAGGGTTAGACCAGAATTGTCCAGCCAGCATCCATCACAGTACCCTGAACTGCTGCCGGGTGGGATGGGACATGCAGTAACAGCAACCCATTTGGTCTTTTTCTCTCTTCTTGAGCACAGTAAGGTGTCCAGACCTTTAGCAGCCAGCAGGATACAGCTGGACAGGCATGGTGGGGCTGTCTGTGTGCAATGGGCAGGACTTGTGCAGTCCCACACACATATGCAGGCCTTGAGCTCTATCACACATGGAACAAAACAGATGTGCCACAATTCAACCTAGCCTAAAATGCATGCTAAGAATTACTCCACAAACAAAAACAAAAACAAATAAACCAACCAAACAAAACAAAAGAGCTTAAAATGCTTGTTTCTCTCCTTTTTTTGTCATAAGAGCAGACTGCCTCCAAAATGGAGAAAACATGAAGTGTGCTTAAGAAAGAAGGAAGCTCAGAGAAACAACCCAGGGAAGAATATTGATTTTGCTTTGTTTTGCTGGAAGAAGGATAATAATTCCTTTTTCTTTTGTACTTAGAAAAGGAGAAAACTTTGGTGTTTGCAGTAAATGTTCAGGATCCAAATCTCTCCTTTGATGTAGTTGCTGCTTTCCTTTACTCAGTGCAGCTATCCCAGTATAAGACCAGCAACAGAATAGAGAACCAGAATATGTTGGTCTTTTTTTTTTAATAGGTGAAAAAATAGATGAATGAAAAGCCCTGTTCTCCTGGTGTTAATGGAAGGCTTCTTTGTATTTAGTACTGCGGAGAAAATTTGTCCAAGAGCAATTCAACCAAATGTAAATATTGCCCCCTACTAGTACTGCAAGGATCAATGAGAAGCTGGATTATCTGCCTCTTAAGTGCCATCCTTTATGCTAGATCAATGCTGGGACTGGTTACATGTATGCACCTGATTTTCCAATACCTTTTCTTTAAATTCTTTTTTATATTTCTTTTTTTTTTTTATTTCAATTCAGGGATTGCAATGCGGATGAAAGCTCTCAGGTTGAGGTCTTTGGAAATTGAAGTCACCTGGTTATCAGAAGAAGACACTCTGGTGTGACATTTTCCAATTCCTGAGGTGTTTTGAAGAGACATCCCCCAGGTAGGATCAGTCTGCTGCCCTCTGGTCAGCTGGTCTGACAAAGATACTTGCATGTGTGCAAACTACATGTCTGTACCCCAAGGTTTTCTCACTCAGCTTAATAGGCTGCAGAGCTCATTCCTCACTGCTCATGTAAGCTTAGATCCTCATTGCTGCCTAGGGTTTCTCTATAAGGAAATGGGAATTCATTTTCATTGCATACTCACACATTTTTATTCATTTTCCACAAACATTTATAGAGGAAATGTTTTTGTTTCTTCCATCCAAGAGTGTTCCCAGAAAGTCTTGCAGTATCTACCAAGAAAGTTGGACCCTGATCCAGCAAAGTAATTAAGCATGTGCTTAAAATCACAAACTATTCCTGTGACTGAAGCAGTCTGTCAGAACCAGGACATCTTTCTCCTGTTCTGACTTTTCATTTTGTGATTATAAATTATCAAAGTAAATGAAGACAAGGCAGTGACACAGGGTAGGCTGCAACAAAAGTGCACGAGCATCATCCCATGCAACCAGCCCCAGAGACAGGTAACTGGGGCCTGGAAAGCACATTTGTGCTTTATGTTACTTCCAGATTCAAACTTTTGTGCTCACTTGGGACTGTCCCCCCTTGGCTGGACCAAATCAGCTTTGCCCAAGCCCCCTGCATTTGCCAAGTCCCCTGGCACACCTCCTATGCATGTGCCCACAAGCTCCCTACAACCCCAGAACTTTGCTTGAGGTGTTTCCCACACACAGACCAGGGGGAGATCAGCACCTATTCTTTGGGGAAATTCCTG
Source organism: Zonotrichia leucophrys gambelii (assembly GCF_028769735.1). Classification (NCBI taxonomy): domain Eukaryota; kingdom Metazoa; phylum Chordata; class Aves; order Passeriformes; family Passerellidae; genus Zonotrichia; species Zonotrichia leucophrys. The sequence goes on along the minus strand of NC_088175.1, from coordinate 7,727,170 downwards.
TGAGATGGAATCCCTGCAGCTCCAGCATGGCCACAGCAACATTTTTGAGCAGCTCAGGATGGAGGTGGTGGTGCCAAAGCTTTTACAGGAAATCTGCGCTACGTGGAGCAAAACTGTTTCAGGACACCCTGAGGAGCCTTAAAGCAATATGACATTTTGTCAAATTTAATCCAATTCCACATATTTTGCCAGTGCTTTCCAAACTTCGTTGTCCTACGAATCTGGCAACTCTTCCTTGTCTGCCCTTACAAAACAGGATCAGCTTTCAAAGAGAAATGTGCCCAAGCAAAATCTGCATCTTCCTTGCCAGCAATTACAGGAACATTTTCCATCTCCTTTGCCTTTCTCTAAGAACCTTCTCCCTCCCATTCAAAATTCACTTTATAGGACTTTCAGTCCTTCACCCTGATCTCCTCCAGGCAGACTTACTAGCTAAGGAATTTCCCAATCTTTCTCTTTGGGAAGCTGAATCTCCTTCTAGAAATTGAATGCACTTTGTAAAAGGAGTTTTTACTTATTGCTGAGAAAAAATATCCATCTTCTGTGATATGGATGAAGAGGTGGTTGCTCTGATTAGGGTAAAAGAAACCAAATAACCCTCATCCAGTCCAATAATAACTGAAAGAGCAGTGGGCTATATATGTACACTCTTACCAATGCATTCAAATCTTGCCATCTGCTGAACAGAACCTGAACTGGCAAGCCATCTTGCCTAAAAGTGCTAAAAATTAAAGAAAATTTTCCTTTGGCTCATGTTGTCCAACTATTTGTCCTGAGAATCTGACAACCAGGGCCAGTGTTCTCACAGTACAGCAGCAACTCAGAAGATTCAGTGAGCTAATACTCTTGTAATAGTTCGTATTTATAGTGCCTTTGCTTGAAGAGGTTTTTTTCCTTCAAAGCCCATTGGTGAAGGGATTAGGTGGGGTGAGGGGAGAGATAACTATCCAAGAAAGTAAGAATATACATCTGTGAGTCATCACTTATCTTAACAGACCAGTCCTGAGAGCAAAGAGTGCTATGGAAATGTCTATTTTAGTCCAATTAAAAAAAAAAAAAAAAAAGTTTGGAGAAGTGAACATTTCTGCACAGATTGTCACTACTTTGTGAATACTCACTGAAAAAGCCATGAATCTGGTACAGCTCTGCTGCAGACAACTTTGGAGGAAAGCTTATTCTCCGGCCGTGAATTATGCACAGATAATTATACTGTTCTTTTTTGGCAGCCCACTCTGTGGTTCCCATCTTGGCACATCATCTCCTGTTCCAAGTCGCACACCCATTAGCTCGAGCCTGAGAGCCCTTCCCCGGGTCACACGCACAACACCCTCTGAAGGAGTGGGACCACGATGACAATTTGTCAGATATGATAACTCACAAATTAGTGCCTCGCATCGCCGTCAACGTTTGGGGTTTCTGATACAGCGCATGTGGAGCTATTCATTAGGCATGTTTGACAGAGGGTGGGAGGGGAGAGGTTGTTTTGTCTTCCTTCACTTTTAATTCTGACAATTGCAAAGACGCTGCAGGCTTCTCAGCTCATAAGCACAGTGCACTATCCTGGCTAAATCCTACTGAGGAGAAGAAATGAGCTCTCTTGGGTGACCACTCCAGCGTGTAGGAGTGAAGCATCCTTTTCATATTCTGTCAGCACTACAGCAAAAGCAAAAATCTTTCAAAACATCCTTCATGTATATATTCAGATTCCTCATACTTTTGTTCCACTTTAGGAACATAAGATCATTGGAGACGTCCTAGTTCTAACAAGTATTGTGGAAATACATTGTCAGAGCCTTTTAAAATGTTCTCTTAGATACCTCATCTTAAGAGGCAGCCCAGCAGCTGTAAGATACTGTAGTCAGCCACAACTGCTACAATTTGCTGCAGCTCAGCCTCCTGGAATAATTCCTGTCAATGAATCATTATGGATTAGGCCATACTTAAAAGGTTAATTTATATACAACTGCTGGAGCTTGTATTGACCCTTCTTACACTGGTCTAAGGCGCTGAATGTTTTATTGCCTCTCTGTATAAACAGAAGTTCCAGATAACTGCATATCCTTGACAAGATGTTCTTAACTCTTTCAGCGATGGGCAGCCTCTGTGAGAAAGCCCTGCTCATGAGGACACCAGGAGTGGTGTGTTTGGGGACACACCAACACCTCCTGCTTGGGGTTACTGGTGTGTTTGCAAGGCACTCCCATTACACCGTGGCACTGCCAGGCTGGGTTTTGTAGTTTTGTGTCCCTGATAAATATATCAGAGGGGAAAGCTGTGCAGAGAGCGCTAAAACCTTTCATTAGAGGAAATGGTGGGATTTGGGGGTATGTTTATTGTTTGTTGCTCTCATTTCAGCCTGGAGGAAGGAGTTGTGTGCCTGGGAGGTTGTCCATTTCTATACAAGTCTACCATGTCTCTAGTGAAAAAATGATTCATGCATACAAACCTCATGTCGCCTGATGCATGCTTAGCCACCCCACAGGTAGGTGTTAGAGCCTTAAGTGTTATTTGTGAGTAACATTAACCAGATGTCCTGGACAGTTCTCCACTCTGTAGCCACAAGACAGTGGATACTGTTCAAGCACCCAAGGTATCCTTTAATTCCCAAACATACCTGGTGCTAGCATGGCTCAGGAAAACAGTAAAAAACTCACTCCCATAAAAGCTCAGCAGTGGCTTAAATGCCTCCAGCTGCTCTGTGCAGTAGAGATGGTGGTTGCAATCCATGATGGCCCAACCATATGTGATGGGAGCACAGGCTGACCTCAACCATCTCCTGTGTGTGCCAGCTGCTGCCCTGCTGCAACCTGACCCTCCGCACAGAAATGCCTGCCAGTGCTGCAGCCAGGACCTCCACCATCCTGAAACCATCACAGCAGAAAAATCAGAGAGACTCCCTAGGCTGCATTCAGCATGGACATTTGGGTTTCCAGATACTACTGGAACCTGCCACCACATCCCAGCTGCAGTTGTAATGACTGAACCACAGTGTGCTACACAGACTGGGCCTCCTCAGCCTACCTTATGTGCCTCTTACCTCTGATTCCATTGTGTTAGAGCTCTCATCCACCATGTGTGCTCTCAGCCATCCCTTACTCAGGCATCTGCTCCCTGCATGTGAAAGCATTCCTCTCTGCTGGCACTCTTGAGGGGCAAAGACACGAGATGCATGTCCTTGTCAAGATTTTCCTAGATGGAGAGACCTAGCCCTTCTGAAGCCATTTCAGCCCATGTTTGCCAGAGAAGTTTCCATCAACTCTTCCTTCTAACATGTGCCATGATTACGATCTACATTTTTTTTTCACAGCTTAGAAATTTTTTGGCAGGAAAAGGCCACCATCTTCTCCTCCCAAAGCAATCCCAGCAATCCCAGTGTGAATACTGTTGCTGCCATGGGTTGAGTGACTACAGCTGGGTGCTGAGGTCCTCAAACTCCTGTAAAACAGATGATTCAGGGCCAGTCCAAGGACTTTGTAAGCCAGCCTATCCATCTCTGCATATCTGGGCACAATGAGCCTGGTATCCTGATGGCCAGGAAATGTTCATGGCCATCTGCAGATACACAGCTCAGAGCTAAAACTGAATGAGTGTTAACATAAGGCACCTTGGGGATACTCAGGTTAAATTGGGCTACTTTATCAGCACTCATAAACCCTACCCTCACACATTTAGCAGTAATCCTCCCTTCTGCCAAGACATTAGATCATTATTCTCCTGGTATGACAAACAGAAGAAAAGCTTTTGTCTCCCCATGTACCCAGAAAGGACAAACACACAGGAGCCTGATGTAAAATACAAAAACCATCCCTCATACAGAGCCTGTTTTCTTATCCTCACAAACAACCTGAAGATATAGAAAAATATTTTTATCATTCCAAAAGAAACATTTTTTTCAAAGTTCCATGCTAGGAACTTTCCCTGCTTCATTTTTTATATTATCAGAGGGCTAAAGGCCCTTTTCTGCCAATGTTGTGTGTCAGTGTCATGTAGTGGAGGACTCTGTTAAACCCAGTACCACACCTCCCTGGCAGATTATCAGTACCTCTTTGCTGCTGTTTGCCCCTGTGTTTCTCCCCTGCAGAGATCCTGTATCTCCCCCAGGCTCAAGGGAAGCTGCAGCCCTGTGCTGTCCCTCCTGGGCTACCCACCCATGCACACAGAGAAATTAAGAAACCTCAGGGACCTTCCAAGGTCCTCAGTTGTAAGGAGGTGGCACACACTTTATAATGAAATGTACATTTAATATCAGAAGTTCCCTTAGATCAGATTAAACCTACCAGCTTGGTTTAGAAATAAATTCAATACCAATCTGGACAACAAAAACAACTCAGTGTGCCCAGGGTGTCCTGTTGTGGTACCTTGCTGTTGTTAGATCCCTAGCAAGACTGGATGGGCTGATGGATGAGATAAGCAAGCCTTGAGATATTTTGTCATGGTAGTGTGCACAAAAGTGCCTCTTGATCCTGTTCCTATTTCTGCATATCCCTCTCTGGGTAGCCGGGTACACAAGCTGACTGTTGGGGTCAGTTTTGCTGCAGGAGGGTTCCCCCACTGTTTGTTGCCACATCCACACCCAGCTCTCGGTTGCCAGAAGCGACTTAGGATGCGGTGAGTTATTTTTGCTGAAATCAGAGGTACTTCTGCTAGGAAGAGAAAATAGATCTAAGTCCTGCCTTACAAAAGCAGATAAGGATCTATCTCCGTTTGAAATTAGAGGCGTTTTAGAAGCCTAAAGCAGGTCATCATTCTCTCATAAAAACTATGTGGAGAGAAGAAAAAGTCTCCTCCCATGTCCCCTGGATAGAGATGCAGCGCAGAAGGGGAGGCTTGCTTTCCTCTTTACCATCCTGACTGAGCTCAAGGCCAGGTTTCCCCTGAGAAGAGGCACAATCCACCGTACTCGGTTTCCACCAGCACGACTCTCTTGCAGAAACCCTTCCACTTGTTGTAGATTATAAAATATTTATTTGCCCAGAGATTTGGGCCTCTCTTCCTTCTTTCACATTAGTGTGCTAATCGCTGGCAGCAGAGTAAGTCTCTCTCCCCCTCATCATGCGCGGGTGCTCTCCTCCTTCACTTCAATGGATATTTATTTTTCATATAAAGTAGACTAACTGGAAAACCAGAGTATCTGATTACCTGGGGGCAGTGCACTGTGCTGAAATGATGTGCAGCAAGCAGGCAAAGAGTTTGAAGGGTGGTCTCTGCTTTCCATTTTAAATGGTGTGGTTGCCATGGGGTAAAACAAGATACCTCTATGGCTCAGCAGCCTTCTTAACCCAAATATATTGGGCATCTAATAGTTTGAAATGTAACTCTGAAAGGACTTCCTTTACTGTAAAGTTTACTCCCTTGGTGGGACTGAAGCCAGTGTCTAATATCAATTTTTTTCCACAAAAATGGCATGGAACTTAAGGATGATAAAAACCCAAAGCCAAATCCAAAGCCTTATCTCTCCTGGCTTAGATAATGCCTCTTTTCTGACAAAAATCTCTTTGTGGGTTATTAAAGGGTATTATTTGAGAATTTCTCTCATTGAATTCTTGAGTCAAAGACCAAAAAAAAAATAATTTAAAAAGTATTCAAAGATCATTCTGAAATCGCTTAGTATTTGTGATCCTGAAAAGAAACAGAAATTTCACTGTATCATGAATTCTGTGTTCTCCTTCCTATCCAATAACCTTCAAAATTCTCACGTGACTACTTACATGAGTGGACAATTACAAATTTAAGCAAGAAGATCAGAATTTTTATCCTAAAAACCTTTTGAACTTTGACAGAGGGCAAGTCCTACCCCTTACCACCCTTTCCCAAAGAAATCAGCCTCTTCAACCACTTTGAAAGTTGGCTGTACCTACAATGTTATTGAGAGCATTTTTCCAACATTGGAAGAAAAATTGTCATGACAACATATTATTAATAACTAAACCTGCTGCTGTTCTTCCTCTGTGGCACTGAAATGCAAGAAAATACTTAAAGCAGGAAAGATAATAATCTGTTTAATAAACATGTTTGATGGTGGAAGACGGAGCTTCTAGATCTTTTCTAGTCAAAGAAGCACCTCATTTGTATTTTAAAAAATGGACAAAAATAAGTTTGGAAAATAAGTTCATTTATTTCTGTCAAGCTTTTTTGTTTCAATATTTGTGAATGGGAGAAGCATATAGTAGAATTTATGTTAATTTTTGCAGTGTGCCTCTGACCGGGACCAGAGTGTTGGTTCATGGGCAGAACAGTGAAGATTGTTTGGCTTGAGCAACAGGATGCTTTGGTGATGAGAATTTCTGGTGTTTTATCCTTCAGTGCCTGGTTCCAACACAGCCTGGTGTGTTACCACCCACCTGTGACAGCTGCTTTCCATAAACCAGTTTATACCTCGGACATGACCAGCTTGTGGGTGGTTCAGCCAAAGCTCCCCAAGCTGGAATGGCTGCAAGGTGCTTCTTTTCAGAGTACACCACCAAAGCCACAGGTGTTAATGGCTGACCACCCATGCAAATCTCCCCTAACCTTGGTCTCTGCACCAGGAAATGCGCTGATGGCCACCTGCAGCTGCACAGGGCACAAGGGCACTGCCTCCTGTGTGACTGTCCCTGCTGGCAGCTCCAGGCTCTGCCCTGCACAGGGCATGAGGGCACTGCCTCCTGTGTGACTGTCCCTGCTGGCTGCAGCAGCCATGTGGGGCTGGCACAGGGCTGCTCCCCACACCAGACACCCTCTCAGAGCAGGACTGAAGCAGGCTGGCAGGGTGTGAGACAGCAGTGTGCACAGATATCTTTCAACCTGCGCCCAGGTTGGTGACTGAATATATGCCCTCGGGTCTACAGAGAGCAATATACAGCCTTTCCTTTAAAAACTATGTTCTATTGGAAAGCGTTTAGTGTAGTACAAAGCCAGTAACTGGGTGTGTCTGTTGAAACTCTGAGTCATTTCTCAAGTCCACTCCAAAGCCAATTTGAGTCCTAACGGGCAAAGGAGCAGTTAAGCAATTACTGCACACTGCAGTCCACACTGCTGATAAAAGACAAGGGCTCAGGTTGTCACAGCTCAGTGTCCATCCCCATTTTTATGTTAATCACCGGGGCTAAGGTTTTAATTCACGTCCTTGTCAATTTTGTTGCAATAGGATGTAAAATAAAATTGGATACAGATTTGTTTCAGTCAATCCAAGTTATAATTATTGGTCAAAAGTCACAATGCCAGACACATTTATTGTTAGTTATCTCAGTAATCTTTAACCTTCCATGGCAAAAGATCTCCAAAGAGAAATAGAAAACAAACAAAGGTTGGGCATTAAAACATGATGACTCAACTGAACCTGCACTAGCCTAAGACTATTTTCTCATCTTTTGTTTTAAATGTCCTTGCAAGATTACAAAGCCAGCTTGGCATCTGTATCAGGACACAAGAGTTGTTAACTTCCTAGTGATCTTGTCCATGGAGCATCTGTGGAAGTGTTAGGTTCTCTGAAATTCATGGGTTTTGGCCAATCAAAACCCAAATCATCCCCTACCACTGTGTGATAACTTCACACATTGCTTAAAACTCTGTGTTGAACTGAAGATGTTCAGTCTGTGCATAAATTCCAGCCTGTTTGTTAGGTGCTGAAAGGGTAGATACTTCAGATACCATGCAAAAAAGCTCTGAAAAAGTGCATATCACTGCACTGAATTCATATGCCACTTGATATTATGTGCACCAGAGCACATAAGGTATGTCCAGAGAGAGATCACTCACCTATTCTTTAAATATGCAAGCAGAATCACGAAATGTCATTGGCACAAACTGCATTAGACAGCTCTCTGCCAGAAAGGCAGATGAGCTTGAGTTTAAGGCTCTGAGGAGACCTGGGTTCAAACCTCAGCACTGACTTTCTGTTTGACCACAGGTCAATTAATTGTGCAGATAATCTTTGTAAAGTGATGCGAGACCTTTTAGTGAGGGATCATGTAAGAGCCAGGTGATACACACTTCCATTAATCTCTGGTGTGTCTAAACAAAATACTGAAAAAAATAGAGCTGTGTGAAAACATGATTTCATTTCACAAAGATTCATTTCAGTTTGGGCTGCTAAGGAATTGCACAACCGTGTTTTGGTTTGCCTTTTGGGGTTTAAAAAATCCAGTGTTTGCTCCAATACTGGCAATCAGGATTACTGAGACACTTCTGAAGATGTTCAAACTCTGATGAACCAAGTCTGTGGCTCACAAATTTGCAGGGAGACAAAATGTGTCTCAGCTGTTGGGATTTTTTGTTGTTGTTTTTGTTATTGTTTTGTTGTTTTGGGGGCTTTGGGGTATTTTTGGGGGTGGCATGTTGTTTGGTTTGTGTTGTTGGGATTTGGTGTTTTTTCTCGGAAAGAATTGTCTACTTTCACCTCGTTTTAAATTGACACCATGAGAGAGAACTTTTGGCAGGTTTTTTAGTCCAAACCTGTGAGTCCTCCTAGCCCCTGAACAGTGTGGAAATAGTTTTAGAAATTCAGGCAGATTAGAGAGAGAAAGAGAGAAAAGGAGCTCACAAGGGAAAGAAAGAGAGAAATTTCTCAAAGGGCTAGCAAATCTCAGCAACCTTTTGACAAACGTGGTCTGAGTTCCAAGCTTGCAATGAAACCTGAAGCCAGGCAAGTTTCTTGTGATTTGGGGCTCTGCTATGAACATTTTGCACAGCTCTAGCTAAAAGGATCTGTCCTGCTGTGCTGCACTCTGTGCCCTGTGTGCAGTGCATTTGTCACTGTGCAGAACAGAGGAGGGGAGTACAGATCAAAGGCATCAGAGAAAGATGGGCTCAGCAGCATTCAAGGATCAAGGTGCCCCTTAAAGTTTTTCTGGTTTTCTATTTGTTGTTAAATATTTCTATTTGGGGGCATATGAGGGGGGAGATGCAGAGAGAACTCTGCAGCCCTCTAGTTCTGTGTGCTGCAGATCATTTCTGCTTGTAGCACACAGCCTTGTCACTTAATGCCTTAGCACCCACATAGAAGCACATTTATGATCTCCATATACATAAAATCAGTCTCATTCCTTTCCAGAAACCCTTGCTTGCTGGAGCAGACCAAGTCTAGAAGCCCACTTCTAAAACAGTGTTTGTGATGCTGCAAAGAAAGGATTTGGATTAATTTCTGTTGCCCTGCTTATGTGCAGAGATCTTCAGGCAATCAGAAACATCACCTGCAAATCTTCCTGACAGTACAATTTTGCCTGTAGCTATGAGGTTCAATCACACACAAGACATCTTCCTTCTAGTCTCACTGCTCTTGGAACAGTGGTGGGCACACTTTCTGTTTGCATTAAGCAAACACACAGACTCAGCATTTGGCATTGTTTGTAAGTCTATCATTACCTTTGTTCATATTGACATCCAAAGCTTCCTCCATGTGTGTGTCTGTGAGCTCAGAGAAGCCTCTCTATCAATCAATCAAACAACCAGGCAATCAATCAACCTACAACTATCTGAAGCTAAATACAACAAGAGAGCATGTCAGGCAGATACCTGGCTTCTAATTAGGGCTAGGTATTATTCTAATTTCTCTGACTTGTTCTGTACTTCATAGGACCTGGGGATGTGTTTTGTCATTAACATGTCAATAAAGCAATACAAATGAGGCTGGAGGGAAATAGCAGCTCCCTGCACCACGGTGTCAGCCCTGGTCTCTGATGCATTCTTCTGCTGGGGGGTGGGAGGGGGAAATGCACTTTCAGACGTAGTTGATCAAAGAAATATCATATACAATAGATTTCCTTCTCTTCACTCCAGTGGCTGGGTGGCCCATTGCGATTGATTGAATTTTATGAATTAAGTGAATGAGTGAACACACAATGACAAGGAGGTTGTGCTACAAAAGCTAGGATGCCAAATTCCACATCCCTTAAGCCAAGGCCGTTTGGGAATAATCCTACTGACAGCAATGGAGTTACACCAGATTCCTTCTGAGGCGGCTTGGATCTGGCCTGCCTTGGTTTTTTTGATTGCTGTAATTTAGTTTAATTATTTATGCTAACCCTTTGTGCCATTCTTTAAATGTGCTATGATATATTTTCTCAAGGTAGAGAAAATTTAGTAATATAGGTCATTACTGCAACATTAACGCTATTAAATCTTTGGAGAGAAGAGATCCCACTGCTGGCAGTGTGAAAGTGATGAGGTATGTAGATTAGCACGGAGTGAGATAAAAATATTCAACTGTAAAAGACGCAGGGGGAAAACAACAATTCTTCTTCACATCTCATGTTATTTGGAAATAGCAAAAGCATCTTATTTCTATTTTCTATAATGTGATATTTGCAAAATAGAAAAGGAAAAAAAGGAGGAAAGTGTAGGGATCCTGGAAATATATGCCTAGGATTAAGAGTATCCATCTCTTTCACAGCCTTAAGAGCATCCAACTCTTTCACAACAACATACTTTCCTTCACCCTTGTAAATTTCTTCACTGCACTCATGACAATGAAAAAAAAGAATATGATAAATAATAGCGTTGATGACTGCAGAGCCTGGATAAGCAGAATTATTGTACTTAGTAAATTATCAATCTCTATTCTTATGTGGTTGCATAATTCAGATAACTTAAAGGAAGAGCTGTTCTGTTCATGAGATTTAAGGATTGTTTAATGCATGAATGAGCTGCTGCCATCTTCTGACTTTTCTGAGTTCTGCAAATTAAAAAAAAAAATTCTACTGTAATCCAGTGCCCTGGGGAAAATACTTGTAGTGTTAGAACTTGGAGGCTCCTAGGGCTCCTTTAATAATTTTTAAATATGATTAAGTGCTTCAGGTAACTTTTACAAACATATGAGGAAAGATTAAAATTGGAGTTTGGATATATCAGTGGATTACCATGAAGAGAAGCAAATGAAAACACTTTGCCTGGAAAATGCTCTTTCTGACAAAGCTAAACTCTAATTTGCTTCTCTACAGCACTATGGACAACTCTATTAAACCACTGGGCACTGTCCATGTGTAAATGGGGTGAAAACATGATTTAACCAGCTGAAGGTGATACTGAGATTAGGATGCATTTGACAGTGCAAGCTCTAAGGGAAGGCTCATAGTTTACCCTATCTAAAAAAGAAGGAGAAAATGAAATGTCTGGCTGAAAAAAAGCCTTGAATTTATGCAATTCAGTTTCAGATTTTTCACATGACTCTTCAGTTTTACAAGAGGCCAAGATGGAATCTCAGTTGTGAGCATCCACAGCCTTGGGGACATTTGAAATGAAGACCTGTATTCTGCAGTTTGAGTCTTTTTGAATATCAGTGCTCTTTCTGCTGTTATTGTTTTGAGGTTTTCTTGATGCAATGTTTGCTCATAGAGGCTGGATATATAATCCTATTCGTTTATCAGCCTCAGGGAAATCCAGGGAGATTCTTTCAAGTTTATTGTGAGAAATAAAGACATTATGGGCTACTTTAAGTGAACTGTGACTACTGCCTGGCATATTAATTGTTTCTGGATTGTCTTCTCCTTCCTTATGGACCCGACTCAGGTAGCATTGCCTGAAGAGAGACTTTGTGCTGAGTCTGAAGACCGGCTATTCACATATTTCAGGAAGAAATATGTGGATATATCTGGGGAGAAAAAAAGGCTTTGAGAAAGAAACTTTAAGTCCACGATAGGTAATTTTTATCTCCTACCTCTCACTTGTGCTCAGCACCAGCCATTCTGAGTGTTTACAGTTTATTTTCAAGATATGTCTGCACTCAGCCTATAGGTCTGGGTATCTGTACACTGATTTTGGTACCTGACAAAGTGAAGCCCTATCAGAGGCTGACATATCAGACAGCCTCTACCATCACACCATCCCACCCTGGCAGTGGAGGCACTCAACCAGGGTGAGCACTTTCTGTGAGCACTCATCCTGCTCTGGGAAAGAGCCCTCTGAAGTTCCCCTGAGTTCAGCATGCATCCAAAAGGGAAATGCTGTAGGTAATTTAATAAACCCAGAAATTCACTGGGACTCTGCCCATAGTCCTGAGGATCAGACTACACAACAAGAATCATAGATTCAAACACTACCTAGTCAGAGAGATTTCCTTTAATTCCCTCTGTTGGATATACTCCTGCCCTCTTTAATTGCTCTGAGGGAAAAGAACAAGTTGACAAAGTATGTTCCGATCTGCAAATCAATAAGAGTCAGAGGGTATAACACATCTCTCTCCCATGTGGTCCTTTCTGCTCCAGCGGCAGCCCAAGTCATGCAGAGGTGACATGGCTTTAGGGGTACTCTCATACCCATCCTGGTGCATGTTCTCAGGTGAGGTGGGTGGAAATGGAAGATTCCCTTTGCCATGTGAAGAGATAGGTAGACCAGGATCCAGAGCAGGTACAGGACAACAAGTACTCAATGCTACCTCTGTCAGGGGAGGGGGAAACCCCAGGTCAGACAGTTCCTCTGAGTGTGGAGCTTCCCACAGTCCCAAGCAGAAGTAGCTCCTTGCTCCAGCAGCATATCAAAGCCCCAAAGCCTCCTGAGATGAATCTCCACACCCAGCAGCATCTGTCCCTGTCAGACCAGACCTGATCCAACACGTCTGTCACCCACTGCACCCTTCAGTCAAAGAAGAGCAAAGCACCCCTCACTGTGCCTTGGTGCAGGAGGCTGGGAGCCCCTGCAGGCTTGGTGACCTGCCCTCACCCTGGCAGCCTGCCCCTTCGTGCCCACACAGTATTTACAGCTCCCCTGTGCCAGCCCCACTGCCAGCTGTGAGAGTGCCAGCATTGCCTGTGGAGAGCCACGAGAGCCTTCTGCCTGTGTGCTGAACCAGGGCTGGCTTATGGAGTATATCTGACATCCAGAGGCCAGCTGTGCTCCATTCCATTCCTAAAATCTCGAGCTGGTGAATGAAATGAATGAAATGCAAGTGCTGCTTTATGAGCCTCTTTTATGTAGTCACCTCAGGCTGCACAGGTGTGCTAGGAGCTGCTGGGATGGGAGCTGTGTGTACGTGGTTAAGCCATGCAGAGACATTTCATCTTGGGAGCACGTGATGAGGAGAGGAGAGCCTGTTCAGAGACACCACCAACCTGGGCCTTGAGGAGGTATAAGGCTGGAATACTGACCACACCTGGCTGTCAAAAATGCTCTCTCCTTAGCCATGGCTAAATTGCAGAGTGGGTAAATATTCTTTAAAAACTCACATTCTTTCTATAGGTTCCAAAAGAAATTAGTGTCTGAGGCTTACTGTGTTAAAGCACTGGCAGCTCTGCCTGAAACACCTGTAGCCAGGAGGGATAGCAGGTAATCAGGACATATATTTATGTCTCAGGGATGCCTGCAGATTTTCTGTGCAGCTTTGCTGCTTGGAACAAAGTCTTCCAAATACTGTAACACATTTCCTAACTGCCTTTGGTTAGGAAAGGTGTTTCCATGATGTTGTAAATCCTAAACCCAAGCATCCTTGAGGAGACTTTTGTGTTATTAGATGATACTGCTAAGGGATGAAAGTGACACCCCCTTTTTTTTTTTCCATATGCTGGTCCCCCCATTCTTCCCCCCTTTTTTTTGCTTTTTTGCTTGATGCAAATTTTTCTCATCTCCCCAGTAGCATGCACAGCTGCTGTCATCTCCACAGCTTGAGAAAGTGTCTTCTTGCTTGATGAGCAAAGATCAAATTTCCCTAAGACCCCCATGAAAATTTGTCTCCACTTGCCTGAGAAATTTATTCTTTATGATACATCCTGCATTCACTGCCTGTGAAAGAAAAAAAAAAATTAGATGGAAAATATGCCAAAAGTTGGTGGGTTTTCCCACCCTCATGCCTATGATCTACAAAATGTTTTGAATCATTCCTTTTGCATTAATATATTGAGCCTTCCTAAAGAAAGCTGGTGAGACCTTCTGGTGATTTGCAGCCCTGGCTTGTGATCATGCAGACTCTGGCCTGTAAAGAGTAAGGAATAGGTGCACAACCTTGTGTGGGAAGAGCTTACTGGGCCTGTTCAGAAGCAGATGCTGCCAAGGAGAGTGCAGTTACAATTCCAACAATTACAAGTTCCAGCTTTGCTTTCCTTGTTCTCATCTCCAAGAGTAATTCTGACACAAGGACAAATTCTTTCCCCCACTGAAGAAAACAAAACTTAAATAGCTCTCAAGTTCATTTGTTGTGCCTTCTTATCAAACTCCCATTCCTGTTCACCCAGAGGAAAAAAAATTAAATTTCTACTTTCTCTTCTAAGAATGGAAAATGGCTGGTCTTTAACCCAAGAGGCAGCTGCTTTCCAAACACAGCAGAGTCACTGCCGCATCTATCTGCAGCTGCTTGTCCTCAGCTTCATGCTCAGGCCATTCTGGGTGCTCAGGGTCCTGTCCATGAGGAGTGGGAGTGAGAAGGGTGACAGGGCTGCTCCACTGCACAAACTCTCTGACCCAGCTCCACGCTGACAGAAGTTCCCTGGGGAGAAAGCTCCCTGCCCCATTGCGTTTGCACATAGAGGGAACACAGACAGAGCATTTTCTTTTAGTGCAGAATTCATTTGGTGACACTTTAGGGATTGCTATGAATAAATGCTAATTCAGAATTGCCAAAATAGTAAAACTGGAAAATGAGGAAACGTTGCACAGCAGGAAATTTTTAAAGTGTTCAATTGCTTATTCTGTTGCCTGAGAAAGTCCTTTACCAAAAGGGAGGTGAACTTACATGTGATTGAATAACCCTGGGTGATGTGTGTGTGTGTATATATATGTGTGTGTGTGTGTATGCTATAAATAAATACCTCAAAGATGAATATGTGTTTCTTTTTCCAGAAGATATTCCACAGTTGATGTCTCTTTTCACAGATCCCACCTACACCATAGTGTCACTCATTTATTTACCTCCATTTGGAATAAATGTACATTCGGAATAAATTCAAACATAACTTGTATTGAAGGTTGTCCAGCAGACACAGACTGAATGTTAGTTGTGATTGTTTTGGTTTAATGACTACAGCTCAATTAGTGTATTAAATGCTGTGCAAAGTAGAAATGAATTCCACACTCTCAAGCACAAAATACTTGACTAGATCTGGCTTGAACCTACGTGGTGCAGATTGGTGTTAGATGAGTGTTGAGTCAAATTTAATTCTTGCCTTTGAAATCCAGAGAAATTCAGGCTTTATACTCTTACTTTCCATGGAAGAATGCAGAAGTGTATTAAGGTTCTGATTAGTATCTCTCATGGACATTTTGTTCTAGAACAAATTGAACCCTCTTTTTACTCAAGGGTTTCTTCCTTGTGCTGCTGGTAAGACAGCAGAGTATTGCATGGTGCCCTGGCAGCAAAGGACCTTCTTGCTCTTGGTGGCCTTGGCCCTGTCTCCCATATTAGCCTCTTTTCAGCCTAGCTTCAGTCTTAAAACAGTAAAATCCAGGGAGCCCAAGGCTCAGAGCTGCCAGCCATTCTTTATCTAGGAGGTTGAAATAATAGTCTGGATTTTTGGGGAGCAGTTTCTTGAGAAAATAGCTGAGGCTTGACATTCCCCTTGAAGTTTGTCCCGCAGAAAACTAAAGATCATGGAAGTCAATATATTTTTGATAATTTCTGCACTGCTGTAGGGTTTCATACCAATTCTGTTGTCTTCTCTGAGCATTTAACTAGACTTAAGATGTATATTATACATTGATATTCAAAGGATGTGTGGGAGACTGTAAGAAACTAAAGTGGTAGCCTTGGACCAGCTACCACTTAGGTATCTGGTCCAAGGACTTGAGGTTCTCTGGCTTTTCCTGGAGTTTCATAGTCCTCTGGGTGGGCAAAGTGACCTATTTACTAATGACTCCAATCGGATTGTGAAAAGACACAATAGGACTAAAATGCTTGGTGTACATGCAAAAAAATGAAGACATTAGAAATTGTTCTCTATGTGCTGTTGAATGACTCCTCCCCCTCACCTTTCAGTGTACAGGGTAGACAGTATCTGTAAGAGAAAGCCAGTGGATAAGGGGTTTTTTTGTTTGTGTTTGCTTTCAAATTACAGTCGGAAATGTTTGTTTAATTAAATCCAAAGAAAAGAAGTTGCATTACTGATTTTCTGTGAGAGGTTTCTGGCCGATGCGAAGGCAGTACAAATCTGTGACCTCTTCAGAGGCTAACTTCAGGCTAACTTCTGTGTTGTCTTCTTATATGGCTGGACAGACACAAGATATGAAATAAATATCAAAAAGGTGTGCAGCTCCAGGTGTTCAGGCAAATAGCAACACAAACCACAGGCTAAAATCAGACTTAAATTCAAGCAAATGTAGCCATGCATTACTGAAACATTCTGCTCTTTCCTGTCTGCCCCATCTTCTGCCACCTACTTTGGCTCTCCCTAAGGGCATCCCCACTCCTTTCCTCACATTGTCTAACTGTCTTTTAACTATTGCTTTCAGAATCTCTCTCCTGATCTTGACCAGTACTGGAGGGACAGAATTATAAGCTGAGTCTCAGTGCTGGAAAATCACCTGAGAAACAACAGGGCTTCTGACAGCATAAAAAGTAGGGAAAAAATTGATATTTTCAGATTAATTTTGCAGTCCCTGTTGTTACAGGCCAAAGCTACTTGGACAGCCCACATAGCCATCTGTGTTTCACACTGCTTACCTGAACTGAACTGTCATTATTTTATTTCAGGCTTATCATTAGCTTTGAACAGAACTTTGTCAGGTCTAGGAAGGGAAGGCAGGGACATAGCTGTTGGCCCAGCCTGTCTTCCAACCACCTTCAACAGAAGGGATGAACCTGTCAGGGGCTGATTTGCCTCAAGGTATCCTGTGGCACTTATTTGTTAGTCCTGTTACCACTGACCCGCTGACAGGGACTCTGGCTCCTGGTTATGGCCATACAGAAACTGTAAATTAGGGGTTGGAGACTCAGAGACAATGATTATTTTGCAAAGAGACAGCTCTCCAAGAATGTGTTTGCACACAAACTTGTGATTTTGCTGTGAAGGCTTTCCTTGCCTGTCATTCCTATAGATGATGAACGCCAGTTGTCAATGAATCTCTCAAAGATCTGAAATTAATCTTTCAGAGACCTGCTCTGAGTTCTGTACTAGAACAGAATTTACAAAGGAATGCATTAGAAGAACTTTCAGCCAGCAGTGGCTTGCAAGGGATCAAGTTTTAAAAGCAAAACTATTGTTTAATGGTGCCAAAATTCATTCATTCCTGCAAAGTCTCAGATCTTCTTCCTGCAGCACATTCATTCTTAAATATCATACTCCATGAATGCAGCCAAATTTGGTATTTACATGACGAGCACTGCAAACCAATACTCCTTAATATAGTTGCAGCCTTGTGATGGGATTATTTCCCTTGTGAAAAAGCAGAATATCAAGTCCATTAAAAGACATGTGAAGTATGGCAGCTACACAGTAGTTTTATAAGACTAAGGGAGAAAATGATGTATTGCTATACTGAGTTGAGGCCTTTTCTAATTTTTGACAGTTTCCAACCTATCTGGTAAAAATCCTCTTTGGTTAGCACCACTGGAGCAAATTCAACTTTCAGCAATGTGGGTGTAGATTTGGAGTAATTCCATTCTGAATGACAGAGGTACTTCAGATGTGCTCTAGTCCCTCTGTTGCATAGATGACATGATGGAGAAAGGCTGAGAGGAATTCAGCTCATGGAATTATAATTAGCAATGACTTGACCATCATATGTGTTTATCCCCAAGGGAATTACAACTGGTGAAGTGAGGGACATATCCTATGAGAAGAAAGACTATTTCAGACTTGTTTTGTAAGAAGCAATCCGAAACAGAGAACAGAAACCTTGGTCAGAAAAGAACAACTCTGTGTCTAGCAGAGGATTATCCACAGGTCCCACTCTGGCTGCTGGGGAACTGGGTCACAGAGACAGAAATTGCTGCAGGGCACTGGGAGGCCACAAGCAGAGGGAGAACCAGACTCTGGCTGGGAGTAGGAGACAGGTGCATGGGCTGTACTGGGAGGAAGCACCAGAAGGTAAAGGAAAGTGTGTACAAAACAACAAGTTGGGCTTTTACACAGCATTGGGCAAACCCTTTGCAGGACAGGAAGGGTGTATGTGTGTGCGGATCAAGAAGTCGCTGTTTCATGCCAAGTTTCAAGCTGCATTAAGTCAAGTTCCTAATCTTCTTCCACCCCACTCCCAAAACAGATTAACAAGAGGGTGATGCAACTTCACACTGGCCATGGCTGGATTCTGCAAGCCCATCCATCACAGCAGCCACTGGCTGCCACTGGAGGCCTCAGAGGCAGCATGACTGTGTTTTAGGGAGGCGAGGAGAGATGCTTATCTGGAAGGGAGCCAAGGGAGCCAAGCCAGCTGCCCCATAGCAGGTGTCCCCATCCTCCCCATTCCTCTCCATGCCTTGTTGTGTATCTGCTTATCAGTCAAGCTGTGATTTTGCCTCTGCAGGCAGAGCTGGAGTGGGATGTTGCTGTATGCCCTCCCCGGCTCCTGGTAGCTGCCTCTCATTACTGCCATGTTGCTAAGGCTTTCGTGACTTTTGTCCAAGCCCAGCAGCTGGATTTTGGCAGCCTTACAGGCACTTCCACTAATGTAACTCAAAGTTACTGTAGGTTTTCTCAGGAGTTTCAGGTTGCTGCCAGACTCTTAGGGATGCTGGCTTTTCCTGGCTCCCCTTCTCCAAGGCTTTAGCTTTAATTCTGGATAGTTTACATCTCTGGAGTCGTTAGCTGTGAGACCTGTGTGCTTCTCCCTGACTATGTATCACTGCAGCACTTCATCAGAGCGAGGCGCAGCGCTGGTGATGTATGACACGGGAGCATCATCAGTCAGCCGGCGCAATAATGATGCATTAGCGTAATATGCCTTCAGGATGGAGTTGTACTGATGATGTATTTTCAAAAAGATGGAGTCCCAGAGAAAAGAAACAGTCTGAAGCTAATTCAGTATGAACATGGCCACCGAGAGCACACAGTGTGCAGATGATTGGGATAAGAAAGATGACTTTACATTACCCTGTCTGACCCTGATCCTTTCTTTTTCTCCTTTAATCTTTCTTCTTTGTCCCCTCCTCACTTCTCTCCTCCACCAGCACTTTTCCCCTCTTACTCTTTGTTCCTTTCTCTTCTTTCCTTTTTTTTTTTTCTGTTTGGGTTTTTTTCACACTGGTGACTCTCATGGCCACTGGCTTTATTCATATATTCCTGTCTCTCACAGTCTGACCTTGTGTCATGCTGTATAACTTAATATTATCCCACTAGAAACTTTTTCCCCTCTCTGAGTGAGATAATATTAAGGTGACCTGAAAGTGCAATAGATAAAAATCTCCAGGCCATCTAGGCAGTGACATTAAAAATCATCACAACCCTTAAGTGATGGAGGGGGTGAAATCTTATGGGATCTTTTCTTGGCAAAGGCAGCAAATGTGGGCTGAGGAGTGGCTACCCCTGGGATTTCTCATAGCCTTCAGCTTCTGGAAGATGAGAAGTGTGTTAACCCATTCACGCAGCTAACAATATTAAAACAACAAACAGCGCTCAATCAAACCCAGATTGTCATCTTTCATTGGATAAAAAGCAACCTTTCTAATAAACATTTCAACTAATAAAGACTACAAAAGTAATTAGACTATTAGCTTGCTAGCCCCTGACACCCAGACAATCATTTGAAAGTAACTTTCCTGCAGTGTTTAGAGCAAGACAATTGAATGACAGGAAGATATTATACCAAGATGAAACATAAATAAAATTGGCTGCAGTCTCGTCTGGAATTCAGGCTATACATGGAACTCAGATAATGCCCTCAGTCTAGTCCTAACATGTTGTTAGCATCCACCTCAAGAATAGATGAATTCTAGGAATTTGATCTTTCAACACTCTCAAATGTATGTTCTGTGAAATAAAGAATTTCGCAATACCTCACAATACCAAAGAATTTTGTAATAAATATTCACCATGGAAAATATAAAAGACTTTTTGTGCTGTTTGCAGTTATTTTCAATTTTTGTTTGTACTGTAACTCTTTATTTATTATCATTGGTTTTTATTTAAAATTACATTATACTCAGAGAGCTCAATCAAGACACAGCAACCCATTGTAAAAGGACCAAGGCACATACACTTAAAAAAGCAGTCCTTGCTGGCCACTTAATCACTACATCCTACACAGTGCAGAATTTATGTTTAGAGTGAGTTAAAAATCCTCTGAAAAATGCAGGGGCTTGTAGCCCTGGTGGTTGAAATCATCTGTTTATTCATGTATAACTCAGGCACATCAGTGTGCCTCAGCACTGAGTTGAACTGACACAACAAGTGTTGATTTTCCATGTCTAGTTTGTGGCCTCACTGTTATAAAAGCTACTAAGCAGGTCAGCTGTGGAGACAGGGAGAAAATGGACTGTATCCCACTCTGCTCATTTCCCATAGCCTGCCATGCTCAGTGCAGTCAGGACCAGGAAGCAGTGACCTGCAAGCTTGATGTAGTTCTGCTCTTGCTGCTCCAAATTCATTTTCTGTTAAATTGTTCAGGAGGGAAACTGTAGTATCTCTGGAACAGATATCTTGCTTTTCATTTACTTCCAGCATGAGCTAATTCATCCTCAGCTCACCCAGATGGAAAACCAGGTCGTTTTATTCCCTTTTTACAGGTAGCGAAATTGAAGCAAATTTAATTGACATATTCTGAGTCATAAAAAGAAGGAAGAGCATGGGTAGCTTAGAAGTAGGAGTCTGCTATTCTAAAGCACCAATTCTGCTTCAGTCCAGGAAAGCCAACTCTGCATTAACTTTTACCTCTTCTGAAATACAACTTCTAAATATCTACTTATCAAGTATCAACATGAATTACATTGCAATTATTTTATGTTCTTTTCCCATAAATTGCCATGAGTCTCTTTACCAGTATTAGGTCAGAAAGGTTTGGTTTGCACAATGAATGCTGCCAGAGAGATGATCTCTGTTGCTCTCTAGCACCAAAGCTTTAATTGGCTGGTGAGATTGATTAACATGTGAAGCAAAGCTAAGGTCTTTAATCAATCTTAGAAGTCATTTATTGAGAGTATATGACAAAACCATAAAGGTTGTTGCAAATGACATATTTTAATATTAAAACCAGAATCTTCTGCCTTTGTAGGGGTTTGAATATGTTTTTCCCCTGTTTATAATAAATTAAGATTAAAATTAAACAGATACAAAATAAAAGGATGATTTGTGAATGTAACTCTCTTTATCACTAGTCAGTAATATCCACAGCACTGGAATTCCTTGCCCCAGAATGCCTCAGAGCCCAGCCCAAGGTTGATTCACCCCAGGTAACACCTGCTATCACACCAAAGTGGTTACTTATCATCATGTCTGATCTTGATGAGAAATTGGAAAACACTATGCACACTATTCACATTTCTCTCTTTGTAGAAGCAAGGTTGAATAAAGCATAGGTGGTTACATGAAATGTCGGTTTCAGTGTATAAAGAAGTCATATGCTGAGGGCTGATCCCCTGCTCTGCAAGGCAGAAGGGAGCATTTATCCTGCATAGATATCAGATTCAGAATGGATCCTCAGGGAAGGTTGGGGGTTGTAAAGATAAACCTGTTCCTAAATCTGAAAGCTCAGCCTGAGACTACACTTCTATGTAAGGAAGGGATATGCCAAGACATTGCATAAGAATCTGACAGCTTGCTAGCTGGATGAAACAGAGAGAGACACCTCTTGGGTGATCTAACATATAGATAGTTATAATTATGTTTTTCTATTTCTATCCACCTGTCTTGAAATTGAGTAACTATGCTGTTAAATTTGGATTGCAATAAAACCAATATCCTTTGCACTTACCTTAACATTTCCCTTATGTTCAAAGTGACTTCAGAGTAACTGAAAGTCACCCCATTGAAGGGACTTGACAAGCCTCAAAGGAGAATCCTGAACCAACATCTAGAACTACCTCATTGGCAGAGCTGTACAAGACTGCTTAGTGATTTGTAGTTTACATCCTCAAGGATGCCCAAAAAGGCATCCATTGCCCCTCTGGGCCAAGGAGTTTCTCCAAAGGATCAGTGCAGAAAGCACTAGCCAGAACAGGAATTTACTGTTAGTTATTATTTTTCCAAATATCACTTTTTCAGGCTTGCTCTGACTTCAGATTTCTTACCACAGAGTTTTTTGTTTGTTCAGCTGCTCTCCAGCTTCTTTTCAGTCACCTCAGGTGAAATGAAAGGCCAGTCACATTCAAGATCAAGCAAAACTGTCATAACAAGGATTTCCAGGGTGGTTCAGAGTAAGCCCGAATTCATCCCCTAATGCAGATAATATGAAACAGGGAGCAGCCAAGTGTGATTTTCACATATCTCACAAAGATAAAGGAATTTAATTCCATGAAATTTTCCATCTACACTGTCAGATGAGGAAAATGAGGCAGAGGGAAATCTTCAATTTTTTCCGCTACCACACCAAACAGCAAAGGAAAATCAATTGTCTGAAATACAATTCAAAAAAATTCACTATAGGACCAACTTCATTTTTTTTTACTGTTGTAATCATTGGCATGTAGAAGCAGCAACACTAAATGCCTGTTCTCAGCACTGAAGCCATGTGCATAAGTGAGGATTTCCATGGGCAATTGAATGATCTGGTACAACAGCAGTTAAGAGAAAAGCTCTGCTGTTGATGGCCAGAAAGACAGTGCTTAGGCCAAGCACTAAGAAAAGTAAAACCCATACATTTTGTTTCTCTGACCAATGTGAAAGCTGAAAAAAAAAAAAAAAAAAGGATGAGAAAGGAGATGTGCAGTTTTGTTTCTAATGATGGAGTCTGTACGACCCTTAATGACCTCCTCCCATCTTCGGGCTCTCAGTGCCCTGAAGAGCAACAGATGCGCAGCTGGTAAGGCTAAATCAGGCCTGACAGCACAGCAAGACGGCTGGGGAAAAGGAGAACACTTTTTTCAGATATTAAGTCTGCTATTCTGCCTTTTATTGTGCAGGAGTGTCCTAATGAGGGAAGCGTGCATATAAAAATTAGAGATGGGAAAGGCTATCAGGTCATCTTGTCCATCGTCCTCCAATGAGAGAGGTTCTGAAAGAAATATAGCATTAATGTGGGGCCAAAGAACAGAAGAAAAATCAGGAATGAGGTGAAATAAGTTCCAAAAGCATTAGTAGCTGTTATAGGTAAAACAAGTTAATAAATAAAATTAAGGCGGATGTGAACATTAATTGGCCATTTAGATGGGTGTGGGTGAAGTTATAAATGACAGACAAGTTCTAATATATCCTGTCCATCTCCACAGTAAAAGCCAAAAGGGTCCTCATTCAATAGGATAATGAGGCAGTCAATGGATGATCCAGCTATTTGACCTGTATTTTTAGTGCATTTAAATAGAATAACTAAAATATGTTAACTACAGCTGATATCCAGAAAGAGTGAGAGAGAGAAAAGGCAAAATGACATGTCTTTGCAGGGAAAAGGGCTGGAAGCATTACTTCAAAGTTCACACTATGTTTAAGGGTGGCAGGAGAGATGGTCGTACCACACAACATACTGCACTCTGAGAACCTCTATCACCACAAAACCCTGGTTGCAAATCTCACCATGGAAGAATTATATCCTAATCTAGTTCATTTTGCCAGTGTTCAATGTAAGCTGTTGCAACCACCTGTCATGAAACAGGGGGTTGATGGTTGTTTTAGTTTAGATGAGTTGTGGGGTCTGTGCTGGAAACATCCTCAACCTCTATGGCAGTGGCTCTGTCATAAGCAGAGAAGAATTTGTGACACCTAGACAGCATTCTACAGATCTGTTCAGCTCTTCTCAAAACCTCTTCTGTACAAAGAACCAAACATAAACCCTAAACTTGGTCATAGCATTGCCTCTACACACATTTTGTGACTGTGGGTGACCCAGCTTTTGTAGACAACTCCCCATCCTCATGGTCTTGGAAATTGTGTGGGGCTCATTTGCAGAGGTGATGCTGCCACAAGCAGATTGAGGGTAACTCCATGATCCCAAAGTGTTCTGCCCCAGCAGCCATCCCTGAATACATTCTCTAAACAGGTGCCGAGACTTCCTTGGCATGCACCATGGAGTCTGAGGAGAGCAGGGCAGGATCCACTCCACTGGCACAACTGGGCTTGAGACAGGAAGGCAAATCTCGTGGTGTGTGAAAACATCATGTTCATTGGAAGCAAACAGCATGGAAACAGTGCTTCTTGTGTGACTGAGGCCAGAAAAAATATGCACATGAAAGAAAGGTGGAGATTGTTGGCCACTAGGAGAGACATATAACAGTTTTGTAATGAAAAAAATTGGTCCTACAGCTTAAGTAGACTGTCTATTCCTTTCTGCATTCAGTCTTCTGGATGATGATTTCTTCTCATTCCAATGTTTAAAAAGGGTTTAGGGGAAAGGAGGGGATTTAATCTCATGACTGACCTTTACAAAGTATTTACATACACAAATATTTAAAACATGCATGGCACCTCTCCTGTTTGCCAATTTGTCTCACTAGGTAAGCCTGTCCTGAAGAGCCATTTGCACACACAGCAGTCCTGATCCCTTCCTCCCTTCCTGTTTCCAGTGGCCTGCCAGCAGGATGTGGGGTCTTCCTGGGACACTGACTTGCCAGGCTGATGGGGTATTGCCACTGTTGGGGCGTCTGAAGGGTGAGGTCAGTGCAGCCCGAGCACTGGGCCTTATTCTCAGGCACTGACCACTTGCGAGCAAGGAGATGGGAATCTCTCCAAAGAAGGAGTTAAGGAAGGTAAATCCCAGGTAATTCCCAAGATGCCAATCTCTATGCATCAGAAGACAAAGATATTAAAAATGCATTGTTTAAGAAAGCAATGAATGCCACGTGCCTACTTCGTGGGGTGTTCCACTCTCCCAGAGGTGGCAGGCGAGGGACCAAAAAGCAATATTCCCAACCTCTTTTTTTCCCAGGGATCCAAGCTACCATATTTCCCACCCTCCTGCAAGGGTTAACAAGAAACCTTTTCCGTGCCCCTGACTTTGCGTCCCCCCCCCTCTCTGTTTTCGTGCTTCCCTTGCCGGATCCATTTGCAAATGATATCACTTGTCTGCATATTGTCACTTGCTGCCTGCCCACCCATTTATCAAGTGTCTGCAGCTCGGCACAGGCTTGCCCTGTCCTGCTTGCTCCATTGTTCGCGCTGACCCAGGGGAAGGCGCGTGTGAGCGGGAGGGGAGCGGGAGCGCTCCCGCAGCCCCGAGCCGGCCGGGCAGAGCGCGGCGGGGCAGCTGGGCAGGGACAATGACACGGCGAGACTGACAGCTCCCCCTCCCCGGCTGGCATTGACAGATGACCTTGCAGGGACAGCAGCCCTGGGCCTCCCCACAGACATTAGCTGATATAATGGGCTAGACTGGACATGCCATCCTGGGAACGTAGGAAGTAGGGAAATCATCCCGGCTTGGTGGAAATAAACTCCGCCGTTTACTTTCACAATAGATTTTCCCTCAAACTCATAAACTTGTTTCTCAGTAACCCTAAAGCAAAATGATCATGGAATTTGAACACAACATTTACCAAGTCCTAATGAATAACATAATTATCACTTTATGCAAATCAAAGCTCATTTGCATATGTGAATATTTAACTATTAAAAACAACGCTTTGATCTTGAATAAAAATATGTATATCACATAATCATAGCCTTATGGAACATGAAAACTATCTTTTTTTCCCTTCTTTTTTTTTTAACTGTACAGTTTTGCTGCGCTTGGGTTTGCTGTTTGAACGTTCTCGGCAGGGACTCCATCTATGGAGCTTCTTCCCCGAGGATGTCCACTGGGGTCTCTCGGTGGCTGTCATCCCAGCTGGGCACATCAGGCCTTTCTCTTCAGGTCACTGAAGCACGGCAGCCTTCCTTCAGTTTGCTTTTTCCTTGCCCGGTAGTGTCCGCTTTGGTGGCAGGAGCAAAGCCCAGCTCTGCAGCCCAGGTGGGCTGAGTGCTCCTGTGTTACACACCACCCAGAGATGCTGCCAAGAGATGGGTACTTTATACATTAATTACAGAGTAAGGGAAAAAGTCAAGCTCTGCTTGCATATTTAAATCAGACCACAGTAATGCAGATTTTTCTCTTAGGGAAAGATTACCAGGGATCACAGAGGAAGCAAGAGTCTTTCACGGGAGATTTCCCCACTGAAAGCTTTGAACCTGGTTCACAGAATAGCCTTGTGAAGGAACACTTGGAGCCAAGGAACTAGAAGCATCCAAGCGCCCAACACCCACAGGTATCCTCTTATAATTGCTAAGAAGCAGCTCTGAAGGTTCAAGCCATGCACTGTGATATGATAAATCTCCTGTTTTTATATACTGGAGCTATTATCAGCTAGCTATTCTCACTAATTGTTGTCCTTTGTCATGTTTCACTAGAAATAAAAATTAGATTTTAAAATAACCCCTTCCACTTTACCAAGGAACTCCTTGTCTGCAAAGTTATTCATAGTTATTAAACTAAATGAACCTATAATGAATAACTGGTCACGTAACATTCCCCTACAGGCTGTCATTGATTATGGCCCCTGAACAACAGTGTTTTCTAGAAATGTGGGTACCTAACTGGGGTGGGTAAGGAATATCAGGCCATTGATTGCCCTGTATTTCTATCCTATGGCTTGATGTGTTTCCCTAGGGATGTGAAAGAGTGGCCCCTCCTGGGTTGATGGAGATATCCCTTCCCTGCTCCCCCATCCCATCATCCCCTCCCAAATCCGGGTTTTTAGTTATAGCCCTGCCCTGCCTGCAGTAATCCTGTGTGCAAAGGGAGCCAGACAGGGACACAAAGCACGTCCTTGACACTAACTTAGTGAGGATGAAGGTGTCCACTTAGGAAAAAAAAAAAAAAATTGGTTCCAGCTCTTAGCTCCAACACCTGCTTGAGTATTCTGCCCTAACAAAGTTTTTGCTGGAGCAAGGCTTGCTACCCTCGTCTCTCTCTTCCAGGTAATATTGCCTGGGATAAAAAGCATTCATGCTCAAATCCTTTTTTTTTTTTTAAATCGAGTATTTGATGAAAACAGTGTCCTTTTGCAGGACTGTCTGAAGGAGACCCTCTTGAGCACATCCTGAGAGTCCCTGGGTTCAAATGCTTTATCATCTCTCCGAAAACCCAACGTGGGTCATTCCCATTCTGGCGGAGCACAGTAACCACTGAGCTGTTGCAAAAACAGGGAGTGGTGACGAAGGAAACAGGTGGTAGCACTTGCACCTCTTCTGATATTTTGTAAGCAAAGGCTGCTGTAAAAATTTAACTCCAGGACTGCTTATAGTGCCATGATTCCCAGTTGGACTTCAGTGACTTTAAAGTCTGCGCTGTTTAGAATTTGAGTGTTGGTTTGAACTTTGCAGTTTGGGCTTCAGTCTAGCAAGTGCATATTTTAAACAAAGAAAACATTTGGCAAATAGTTGATTCTGCATGCAGGCAATGTCCCTCTGCTCCACACAATTTATTTTTACAAGGGTCTAAGGGAGACACATTTCTCTAAAAATAAAAGGCATCCACATGAAGCTGAATTATTCCTTCGCAAACACAAACTGATCTTTGCTTGTTTCCAAGCATTCTATCAAATCATAACAACAAAGCAGCACTGTACTCCTTTAGTTAATGAGCCTGTGGCTGTACCAAAATCTTACCCTTTCCAGCCCTAAACACATGCATTGCTCCTAGAATGCTTTTGTCCATCAGAATGGACATCGTGACCCCCGACCTTTGAAAGGCTACAGCTTATTGATGGCATTTCCTACATGCTGTGTAACATGACAAAGTGCAGCTGATGCAAAAGTAAATTATTAGTGAAGAGTACAATACTAAGGGTCATAATTGGTTTTTTTAAACTATTCAACTTCTCTTTGCAACAAGTACAGGAGGATGATTTTCTTCAAATCACTGAATTCCTCTTAATGTGTATAGCTCAAAGTTTACTGATGTGCAAGAGAGAAACTCCTGTAGAGCTGCTGAAGGGACAAAAGACAACATAATTCACATAGTAGCACTAATTTGGTATTTCTAATAGGTTGCTAAAAATCTTCCAGCATGTGGTGGGATGACCCTGACTGGATGTCAGGTGTCCACCAAAGCCCCTTTGTTACTTCCCTTCTCAGCTTGACAGGGGAGAGAAAATAACAAGGAAAGGCTCATGGGTCAAGATAAGGAGAGGAAGAGCTAATGGGCAGAACAGATTCAACTTGAAAAAATTAATTTCATTTGTCACCAATCAAATAAGATAATGAGAAATAAAATCAAATCTTAAAAAAACACCTCCTCCCCACACCTCCTCCCCACACCTCCCTTCTTCCCAGGTTTAACTTCACTCCCAGATCCTCTCCTTCCTCCCCACCAATGGTGCCAGGGAATGGGGGCAATGGTCAGTTCATCACACATTGGCTTTGCTGTTTCTTTCTTCTCAGAGAGGGACTCCTCACACTCTTCCCTTGTTCCACATGGGGTCTCTGCCAGAGGGGACACAATTCTCCAATCTGAGTACTGCCCAAGGCCTCTCTTCACCAAGTGCCCCAGTGTGGATCACCACCTCGGGGTGCAGTCCTTCAGGAACAGAGCTCTCCACCATGAGTCACCAACAGCATCACAGTTTCTGACAGCAAACTTGCTCCAGCATGGTCTCCTCTCTCCACAAGTCCGCAAGTCCTGTCAGGACCCTGTTCCAGTGCAAGTTTTCCATGGGGTCACAGCCTCCTTTGGGCATCCTCCTGCTCTGTCACTGGGTCCTCCAGGGGCTGCAGGTGATTCTCTGGTCCGCTGTGGAAATCCACATGCTGCAGGGACACAGCTGCTTCACCGTGGACTGCGCCATGGACTGCAGAGGATCTCACCTCTCATACCTTGAATACCACCTCCTCCTCCTCCTGCACAGACCTGGTAGTCTGAAGAGGTTTTCTTCTCACACATTCTTAGTCCTTTCTTCGGCTACAATTGTGCCAGTGCTGCAAATTTTTCCCTTTCTCTTAAAATGTTAACCTCGAGGCATTCACTGCTGCTGATGGGTTCAGCCTTGGCCAGCACTGGGTCCATCCTGCAGCCCACTGGCATTGCCTCCACTTGACACAGAGGGAGCTTCCAGTACCTTCTCACAGAAGCCACCCCTATAGACATCCTTGCTACAGAAAGCTTGCCACACAAACCCAATACAGAGAACATTTTGAACCAGTGACTCTTCTGTTTACTTGCCCAACACAAAGAAGCACCCTGTGCTGTGTGCACAGGATCACTCTGCTGGTTGCTCCTCAGGAGGGCAGCCAGAAATGACCAGCAAAAATTTGTGCTTGAGCATCTTGATTCAAGATTTGTAGAAAATCAGATGAAAGAGGATGTGAATTGAAAGTGTGTTTGTCACTGCCCCCCTTTTTCCCAAGGTATAGAACAATGAGGCCCAGATGTTATGATTGCAGGAATGCTAAAAATTTCATGAGTTATTCTGCAGGCAAGAAAAGCCACAGAAGGTCAGGCCAAACAGGCTTAGGGTTTGTGTGGGGCAGGAGCTGTTCAGAATGAATCTTTTTAATGTGCAGTATCCATTACCAATTGATGTCAGAGATCCTCTTATAGATGGATCATCTAATGTTTTTTCTTAAAAGGCAGAAAAATATCCATGGCAAACCTTCAACACATGTAGTGGGAGGAAAATTCAGAGTTATGGCACAATATCTGTTTTGACCAGCTAGGAATGGCAAGTTCAGGTTTTATTCTGCTGCCCTTTCCTATGAAAGGATTATTACCAGTAAAAAAAAAAAAAAAAAAAAAAAAGAAGAGAGAAAGCTGAAAAAGCTGGAAACCATGCAATGTAAGAAAATTCATCTGAAACTCTCTATTTCTGGATTTTAAGTGAACTAAGCCTGCTTTCATCAGGTAACCTGTTGTCAAGTCTTGAACAGGCTCAGATCTAACAGGGCATAAGTGTAGCATGTGTTGGTCTGTGTTTCCAGGACAGAACCCCAGTTTAAGCAAAGTTCAAGGTCATACACAAGGCAGAACCATGTGGAGAGTTTGCAAACCACCAGCCTCCAGCAGCTCCCAAACACTGCTGGGTTTGCTCAAAATGACACCCAAACTGTGGGCATGCTGCTCTGTCCTGGCTCGAGCAGGAGCAGTGGTTTCTTTGCCAGGAAATTTCCAATATCACAGGGGTTTCCCACATGAGTGAACCTACATGCCAGTGTCTGCAATGGCAGCTGCAGGAGCCTCTGCTGCTCCAGGCCATGTCTGAAACAGAACCCTACCTACAACCTCTACTTCCACCTTTCTTGTGTCCTCCTCAGAAAAGTTTTCTCTCTCTTTCCCCTGATATCCAGAGCAGTTTTGGGGAAATACCAGGCATGCCTGATGGTCTGAGATAAAAATACAAGGGTCAGCAGGACTCTGGCCTCCTCTGGGAGTGGAAACCTGGATGCAGTCCAGGACTTTGAGGGCTCTCCTGCATATCCACCACCCACCTCTGCCTCGGCAATCCCACTCACAATGTGACCACTGACAGCACATCAGCCCCCTGTTCCTGAGGGCAGAAGGTCCATATACCCCAGGAATTTCCTGTGTCCTCCGCTTTAGTGTCAACACAACTGCAAATGTCCCTCCCTTGGAGCAATGCTTCCCCATCCAGAGCTCCCCTTCCCAGGCCATCCTGCCCTGCTTGTTTATCCAGAGTCACTCTCACACTCATATCTCACATTTTACACCACCACCTAGTCAGGAGAAACTACTGACAGAGAAAGATTGACCAAAGAGAAGGAGGAAACTGATGTCTTGCTCCCATTCGAAACAAAAGAGTGCAGGAGCAGAGGGCTTTTGTCTTGGCTGTCTGGGCTTGTACACACATCTGCGTGTATTGGCTTTGCATGGCCAAGCTTTGGTAGTGGGGATGCTACACGGGTGGCTTCTGTGAGAAGCTGCCAGAAGCTTCCTCCATGTCCAGCAGATCCAGTCTCTGGCAGCTCTAAAGATGGACACACTGCTGTTCGAGGCTGGGCCTATTAGAAATGGTGGTAACACTTCTGTGATAACATATTTAGGAAGAAGAAAAAAATTTAAAGATATTGTCGTATTGTAACTGTGACCAGAGGAGAGTGAAACAGGGGAAGGACTCCTCTCCCTGAGCAGCTGCAGAAATAACATGTGATGAACTGACCACAACCCCCATTCCCTGTCTCCCTGGACTGCCAGAGGGGAGGAGGTAGAGTGAGGAAAGAGGTAGGAGTGGGGAGAAGTTGTTTTTAAGGTTTTGTTTTACTTCTCATTATCTTGCTCTGATATTGTTCATAATAAATTCAGTTAATATCTCTAACTTGAGTCTGTTTGGCCCATGGTTGTATTTGGTGAGTGATCTCTGTCCCTATCTCAGCTCATGAACCCATTGTTTTATTTTGTATCCCCTGTCCAGCTGTAGAGAGGCTTTGGTGGGTGTCAGGCATCCAGTCATCATCAACCCACTACACTGACCCATTTGAAACCAGCCTTGACTCCTTTCCTGTGCCACTACTGCAACAAGGCTTGGAAACATTGTTCTGTACACCAGCAAAGCCAGACTCTGAATGAAGAAAGGTGAAGATTCCCCACAACAAACACCCGTCTCTACTTTCAGTACAATCATGTAGCTCCTGCTAATGATGAACATTTCCTGGCCACAGCCTTTGGCAGGACCAAAATCAGGGTTTCATTTACTCACATTTCCTGTGATTTCCCTTTAGTTTGTCCATAATTTCATACAGACATTAAGCTTTTCTTGCTATATATATCTCAAGTAGAAATCCATTCAACCAGAATTCCCTTAATAAAGGTTAAAAGATTTGCAGTGAAGAAATGTCAAAATACAGTAGCTTATAATTGCCCTCAAATATGCAGTTTTATATATTTACTTCATGGAGAGGAACCTTGGCATATATTTAATTAAAGAAATGGAGCCTGCAGGAGGTCTTGGAATGGAGCTCATTGTATTTTGGTTTGGGATGAATTTCACAATCTACTCTATAGTTTTATTAATCTCCCCAAGCATGAAAAAACTCCAGCTATTTATGTAGAAAATGGCAAGGAAATAAAACATAGAAGCCTTTGGAAGTGGTTTTAAGCATAGCAGGAGAAATTACAGTATTTAATGTCACAATCTAGACAATTATTACAGAATAAATGGTTCCTCGCAAGAGAAATAAATTTTGAACCAAGACAGTTAATTGATACTTCAACAAAGAAGATATTTTTATGAAACAGAAATTCTGAAGCAGACTTTTAGCACTTTTATCAATTAACCAACAATAAAGGTTACCATCAGCACCAGGAAAGCCCACAGTTTGATTCCTGTTGACATCATCTTTTTGATTAAAGCTAGAAACGTTAACCTGAAGACCTGCAGAGCAGGAACTGGAGAGGTAAAGCTCTGGTGAGGTTCCTAACACCAGCTACTCCATCCAGGAGAGAGTGTAGAAGAGTTTCACTTAAAATGTTACTTGGTGGTTGTTATAGAGCCACAGCTCAGTGTGGCAGAAAACGGTGCATTGCCAACCAGAACATGACAAGACTTGGAGATAACTTTTTTCCACTTTCTGCAAGAGGTGGAAAACCTGACCTCATGATGGAAGCAAACAAGGGAAATGCACATATGTAATGCCATGTGTGCCAGGTCCAGGGACATCAGTGGTGGGGAGAACTCTGAATCTGAAGACTTGTTCAGGCATGGATGAAATTTAGCATCCTTCTGAAGGGAGTTAACACTTCATCCCGACAAGGATGGGCCTGGGGTCTCTATAGGGTAATCTCTGACAGGAACATGCTGCTTTGAGGCTGATTCTATCCTGAAACAAAGACTAACACTTTCCTTCTCCTCTTTCTTCTTCCTGAAATGTCAAGGCTGGAGGAAAAGTGACCAGAGCAGTGAAAGTAGTGAAATAAAATATTGGAAAATATGACTAATTTATTTGTCAGATAGGCTTTGGTGTCAGAATCACAGATCTAGAAAAGAAACTAACTGTTATTTTTCACTGTTTTATTCCTCCACAATTATACTTTTCTCATAGGAAAGTTAGTGGAGGTTATAGTGTGTGGTAATGGGGATATTTTCCACTGAAGTAAATGTAATTTAAGTGTAACAAGGCAGAATATAAGTTTCCATGGCAAAACAAAGAATTTGAGAAACATCCCATACAAACCCAAATAATTAATTTAGAAGAAAAAAAAACCTTCAAGAAATATATTTATTCAAAAATGTATTTATTTTTTCCTGGCTGATATCTGAAAAACTTTTTGATCTATAAAGCCAGAGTCACTAGTGGGAGTACAATTATCTCTTACCAGTTCCCTGTAAGTCCCACATACACAGCAGAAAGTACAAAGCAGGCTGACTTTAAGAGCACAAGGACCTTAAACATGTCATTTTAGCCAGAGGAAATTCATTACCAAAGATCTGAGACAAAGAGGATCACAAGGCTTGATTAATTGTGTACATGCTCTAGACTACTGCTTTCCTCACTGTCCTACGTGTCCATGGTTCAGGCAAAAGGAGATTTCACACCAAAAGAGGAAAACCACACTGGTTTAATACTTAACTTCCACTTACCCCAGTGTGTTCTGGAATCCTCAGCCCTGGGTTAGAGACACAGGCATCCCAGGATGCCAGGTCTGGTGTAGGGGAGAAAGTAAATCTGATGCCTCAGGATGGGATTAGAGAAGCTGGAGAATAGAAAAAGAAGCTGCCCAGGCTGACAGATAAGAAATGTCCACAAGAGGCCATGTGGTGTGCAGTATTTAGTGGTGAAGCAATTAAGCAGATGCAGTTATAGCTACCACTGGGAGAGAAGGTGGCACCTATCTCCTCTGGGAATCCCGGCTGTAAATCCTTTCTCAGAGATAAGAAAAAATACTGAAAAACAACTAACAGTTATCTTGCCCATATTTTTCCCTTAGCCACATAAGAGGTAGGAAATTGCTTTCAAGCCTTCCTCCTCTCTCCTCGCCCACACATCTGATTAGAAAGCAGATTCAAACCTTGGTCTCCCATTGAGGAGAGTGTCCTCATCACCATGTTCTTAGGTATTTGGGAACTGGACTTCCTTAATAATACTCTGCTGAATCTGATCTAAATAAACACCTGCATTCAATTATAAAACAAACCCGACTCTCTCACCTCCCTCTGTAAGGCTAAAGGATGAGGATACATGCCCAGAATGTAAGACTCAAGTCTAAATCTCTGCTCCCAAGGAGGTGGGCTCAGATGGCTATGAGGTTTGAAAGGCCTGTTTCCCAGAAAACCTTATGGCATTTCCCACTCCACTGTGCATGTTCAGAGTGTGCCAGGAGGTGACATCATGTGTTTTACTGCACCACTGTAATATCAGCTGTACATGAAGTATCTAGCATAGGTGCTCACGTCACTGCTCTATTGGTGCTGTCACTGGATGTCTGATGGATCACATACCTGCCCAGAAAATCTAGCTGGAGCACAGCTCCTCCTCCTGCTTCACTGCAACAGTGAGAGTGTTTGTGCTCCTTGCTCCACAATATGCAGCAGTGCCAGGAAAACATTTTGCCAAGGATAGGAAAAACTGACTGTTCCTCCACCTACTTTCAGTAGCAAGGGGAAGTATAGAGTTCTCTTAAAGAGGAGAAAATGCATGGACACGAAAATAAGGTGGGAGGATAAAACCTGTCTGCATCAGGCATCCTCCTCCCTCCGGTACTACAGATGCCCTATCAAGAGGAAAAGGTTATGTAATGAAAGAAGTCTGCCTACAAAGCCTGCTGCTACAAGAGTTTGCCAAGAAAAGAGACTCTCAAGAGAGTGCCTTACAACAGCCTTAAAGCAAGATACTGCAAGACAGAACCTCAAAGCATGATCTCTGAATACTAACCTAGAATGGGTTAAAAGGGTAGAAAGACCACTGAATCAACCAGAAAAACACATAATGGGCCATCTCATGAGATTCTCACTCACTCATATTACTGCAATTGCAAATAACAATAATAACGTTTATTTTTGGTTGCAGGAGAGTGTGGAGGGCTGAATGACTGGGGTTGGTTGTATTTGTAATTCAGCCAGCAAGAACAGAATTTGAATCCAACAGAAGGATGGACAAATTATCATACCAAACATTTCTGGTAGGCCCATCTAACAATTAATGTTATGTGACCATGTAATAAATGCAATTAATATGACTAATGAACAAAGAGAAATAGTGTTGCTGCCCACTACTTCCATGTTGCCCAGGAAGCTTTGTCTTGCTCTGCATTTGTTTCAATTCTGTTGTTCTTGCAGACAGGACCTGAATATGCATTGTCATGAAGGAAGGTAAATGGAGGCATTTAAATACTTAAGTGCCCAGCAAACCATGAAATAAAATGCTCAGTCCTTGTTTGATTCAAATTTTCATTAACAGCTTGAGATTGCCAGAGACAGATGCCAGGAAGATGATTACTGTTCCCAGAAGTGGCCAGCTTTTGATACTTCACTGATACTTCTGGAACCGTTCATCCTTTGTACATACATGTGTTAAGTATGGGTTTCTCTCTTCCCTGGAGCACTGTGATTCACACAGTAATGGTATTAAGAGATCACAGTGAGATGAGAGCCCACGTGGGTTAGGGACACTTACCCATGTGCTTGTCCTAACTTTCTGAAGAAAAAGTAAGGAGTCCTGTGCCCCTTTACACCCAGAGAGCTGAGGTACAAACAAACATACTTACTCAAGATGCAACAGGCAAATCTGTGGTGGGGCTGGGAACAAAATCCAGATTTCCTGAATCCTCTCCAGTATCTTAACCTCAAAAGCACCCTTTCTCACTAATCAGGTATATCAGACGAGTCATCAGACACCTATATGTACATCTGCTTACCCTGAGATTTGTATACCTCTGTGGTCCTGAAAACGAGTTTGTTCTCTCCTGCCTCACCCACAGAAGTTTGATAGGGTGGTAAAACCAGCTTAAAGACTTCCTTTGTTCTGATGAGCAAACAGCAGCTCTGCTCAAGCCTCTGACCTTGGTCATGAGGACCTGAGAGATGAAATAGCTGCAGGTGGGCTAAATCCACATGGAAACTTCCTCCTGGTTTGGGCCCTGTTAGGTGTCTCCTGGAGTATCGGTGGCTGGATGTGTTGTCTTGATGAAAGCAGTATAGGCAAACCAATGAAAGAGGCTCATCAGCAGCTCTCCAAAACCACCTTACCTTCAAACACAAGGCAGGCAAGCAAGGCATGGTCTGCTAAACAGAGAGTGAACAGATCTCAAAGAGAAGCCAAACAGTGTGGAAGTTGCCAAAAACCACTGCCAGTGTCTGCAGGTGAGGATACTGTTACCTTACCATCAGTACATCCTTCCAGATTAGAAAAGCAGAGTCAAGAGCTACAGAAAATCTCCAGGTGAATTTGTTAACCTTGGCTCCATTACTAAGTCAATCTTCATAAGCAGAATATCTGCCTTTCCATTTCATTTGAAAACAGGTGCTGCAGACCTTGTCTCTAAGTGCAATCAAAGTCTGCTGTGTTGAAAAGAATGTTGACAGAGGTAGCAATAGGTATGACAGGAGCATATGAGACTCCTTAAGCTAATCATTAAAGCCAGGATCAAGAAAGCAAGTGCTTACAGGTGCCTCTGTCAGCCTTGTCAATCCAAGAGAAAATGAGAAGATGGAGGGTGAACTCCTGAAAAAGTAACAGCTGAAAAGTGAGGCTAGTATGATGAGATGGCAAGTCACAAAAAAAAAGGTGATTCAGGCAGTAATATATGCTGGTATTAACTAAAAACACAAAAAGTGCATAAGGAAAATATTGTGAAACTGGCAAAACTGAATAGAATTTAAGAAGAAATCAACAGTTTTGAGAGACTAGTGTATTATCATTGGAAAAACATTTTTACTCTGACTAGAAAAATAAACAGAGGATAAAGTTTTAGAACAGCTGTAGGTGATGTCAAAACTTCTACGGATCTCAGTGGCACCAAGACCTCATAGAAAAAGAAAACACCTCTGCATCAACCAACTAGAAGCCTTGGGTGAGGAGACCCCAAACTGTTCCATTTCACCCCTGTTCCCACCACCCATGGATTTTCTGAGCTCCACATAACAGTGTCATTCCCAAAGACTTGGATAGTGTGTGGATACATCTGCACTGCACATTGTAGTGCTAAATGAGGTAGGTCTAAAAGAACTAGCTTGAGGATGAGAAGCAATCCAAACTGATTAGCGTGGTGTTCTACCCATGCCAATTTATTGCTGTGCTAATGTAGATATATCACTTCTAAGTACCCCTGAACAACACAGCCTTGTGAGATCCGGATCTTCCAAGAGCTCAGATGCGTCAGTAGGTTGAATGACGAAGGCCTGAGACTAACAGGTTGGTTGGAAATGTGAGGTTCACCAAAGGAGGCTATTACTTTGTGCTGCTTTAATGCCTTCTAATTTTTTTAATTAAAGCTCGGTTACAATATCCCGTAGGGAAATATCCCTTACTGGCAAAAAGAGTAGGCCAAGAAACCTCACAAGCTCTCTTCTGGCATTAATGTCTATTACTCTAAGTATCAGTCCAGCCCAAACTTGTAGGAGAATAAAGCTACCACACTCCTACCACAAAAACTATTGTTCTTAGACAGTAATTGATGTTTTTCCGTATACAAGGACCAGATAATCTACTTTCATCCAAAATTACTTCTTTTAGGTTAAGGAGAAACAGCAACAAGAAGAAGAAGGGGGCAGGGGGTGGTGATGATGAGATTAAAATAAAATGCAAGGTCTCCAAGAGAGACCAGTGTGTGTTCACTTCCATGACAGGCTGGAGCAAGCAAGAGGAGCATGGCTGCTCCCTCTGCACACATACAGGATTTCTGTGAAATTCCATGTGTTGCTGACAGGCTTAAATGTTTTCTTTATTACATTGGCCTTTCAGGGCTCTCAGTCATTTGGCTGTGCTTTTATCAAGCCTTGCAAATGGCTGAAGTCCAGTGAGGGAGCAATCAGATGCATCTTTGTACTTGGGATCAAGACAGGAACCCGGCTACAGAAAGGCTGGTTTGGCTTCAGCAGACCGGTGATACTGAGGGTGCTGCCTCCATGGGCACCCTCTGATATGGCTGGGTCTGAGCTTCCCAACGTGACCACGTCCTTGTGCTGCATCATGTTGCACACTGAGAGAGTAAATCATGTGGGGAAGAAAAGAAGCATCTTGTTCATTCTCTCCTCATACCGTCTCAGCAGTGGTCTGTGGCCAGACCCTGTCAGTGTCATTGTAACACAGCACTAGGGACAGCAAACCAGAGAACTAATTTGAGCATGGTAAAACTTTTGCCAGAGTTGGTCTGGGGGTGACCTGGCCCTGGAAAAGGCAGCAGGACAGGGCTGCCTGCAGCTGCTGGATCTCCACTGGAGGGAACAGCAGTGGTGCAAGAAAGAGATTGATCTGTGGGGCTCAGGGCAAGAGCAACATCCTGATTTATAGTTATGTGCTGCATCAGCTAAAGGAGCTGTGGCATTTTCAGTCTGGCTGTGGTCATCAGTTAATTGTCCATGAGAAGGTGGAAAGCATTAAACCTCAGGAAACCTTTGTGTC
Organism: Zonotrichia leucophrys gambelii; assembly: GCF_028769735.1. Taxonomy (NCBI): domain Eukaryota; kingdom Metazoa; phylum Chordata; class Aves; order Passeriformes; family Passerellidae; genus Zonotrichia; species Zonotrichia leucophrys. The sequence continues at coordinate 7,688,711 of NC_088175.1, read as the reverse complement.
TGTGAGTGTGAGAGTAAAAGTGTTTTAGGCAGCTAAACTCACCTGCTAAGAATCAATTTTACTTTCTCAGGGGCCCAGCTCTGGTTTCCTCCCCACATGCACATACAGACAAATACATGCACGTAAATACTAAACAAATACATTCACCTTGATAGCATTATTGACTATTCGATATGGTCGGATTGCTGAAGTTAAAAACTCTCCAAAGAAAAGAGTTTGCAGATTTCTGTCAGCCAGAGATCTATTACTCATGCTCAACCATCTGGTATTTAATGAGAATATGACAAGCTGATTGTTATTTTTTTTTCACATGGCAAATTGAAAAATGTGACTTTTTGATCTGTATTTTAATTACACCCCCTCTGATCTCTCTCCCTTGCACTTTCTTAGTAATATGATTTTGGAGAGTAAACACATTCTGACTTTCTCTATTAGCCCTGCCTCTCAAACGGATAAAGAAAATCTCATTTCTTTATGTTTCTCTGATTCACCTGTGTTCGGTGGAGGTTTAAAGAAAATGCTTTTTGTCACATCTAAAGAATCACCAATGGAAGGTGAGACTGCATGACTGCAATCACCCTTGGTACTTCACAGCTTCCTGACCCCCTGCTTTTTCCATGCCATTGCAGCTCTCCCTGGAGGGGAGTTGTTTCATGTTGTATTTCATGTTGCAGGCATTGCTATTATCTAATAAGCTCATAGTTTTGCTCCAATGCCGATAATTAACAACATAATGAAAAAAGAACTAAAACAATTCTGCCATGAGAAGAAGGGGAGATGATACAAGTCCTAGAAATGAGGGTTTCTATCAGATTGACCCCTCTCAGTTCATGACATGTCACTGCCTGCTTAGTTGGGCCTCATGCCTATAGCTGCAACTTCATCTGATTACATATGAAAGCCTGACTTTAAAGGGACTGGACCCAATCACATGACATGTTTTTGTCCAAGTTCCACTATCATGTGACAATCTACAGTAGATTTATGAAATTAAGCACAGATGGCTACTTTGTTTTTGTTCTTTGAACTGACAGCTGCTGGTGTAAAAATAAATTAAATTAAATTTCATATAAGTCAGACTCTGAGGGGGTTTTTTTTGGTTAAATAATCTTTAAGGTCCCCCCCACCCTGCACACACATACATTCATTTTAAGGTTTCACTGGTTCTGTCCTTCACCCCATGATCCTGGCACACCCCCAGGAGCTTTTCCCATCCACCCTGGCAGTGACCTCCCTCCTCATCTGAGCACAAAACCCCTATCCCCAAACAGACACCAAGTGACAGTGGGGACAAAATGTGCCAAGCCTGGCCAGTGGGCATAGCTGAAGTGGAGCCATTTAAAGCCACTTTCCATCAGGAATCTCAGCTAAAAGAAGGGAAAACCCCATGAATCCTCTACCATGCAAGCCTGCGGGAGAGTATTCCTAAGCCCTTAGGAGCTGTCAGCTCTGAAAGGCTGCATCTGCCAACAAAAGTGGGAGGATTGTTAATAACCGAGCTGCTAATAATCCAATATATAGGGAAAACCAAAGGAAGTCACTTCTAGGTAGGGAAAGTAATGGCAGGTGCATAAAAGAAAATCAGATGACTTTTTAAGAAAACAATGTTTCAGGATTAGCCAAAGGGTTCTCCTGTATTCACAAATCTCCATGGAGCACTTTAAAGTCTTCTGTGTTTGTATCATTTAAAGTGCTGCTATTTTAGGTCAGTGTAAATAAGTCATGTGTGCCGTCAGCCTTGTACAAGTGCTTTCTGCTGCTTAATAATACATGTGCTTGTCCATTATAGGGGCTACACGGGTATGTGCTGGGATCTGGAGGCAGTCATGCAAAGATCCTGTCTTTGGCATGGCTGCTTAATGCTCTGAGTTAGGGCATGGGGTGTATGCTTGTGATGACCTAGAGCAGGACAGAGGCTAAACACAGCTCTGATCACAGCGCCCAATAAATAATTCATAAGGAGCTATCTAATGGTATTGCTGCTTTCTTCCCCAGCTATGCCATCAATCCAACACTATTGCCTTTTATTTTATTTATACAGAGATATCAGGGTTCTGCACAGCAGGGGGTTAATTGACCACATCAGAATTCTGCTATTTCAAATGCATTTCAGCAGTTTTCTGGGGTCTGGTGGGTATTTTGGAATTATTATGTCTCAGGTTCCATCATGGAAATGCCTGCCACAAAAGATCTATTCAGATGCAGCATCCTACAGGACACAGCAAGCAGAGCATCTCCAGCCTGACAATCCCTTCAGATACACATCGATGCTGAGCTGCACTCTCACCTATGGCTTGTGCCTCCAACAGGCCTCCACCTCTGTGAAAGGTATTCCAGTCATTGGTCTCAAGTGGGAGCAGGACATTCTGTAGCTGATATGTCCACTGATGAGAGCTGGCAATCTGTGCTCCTGTATTGCTCACTCCTGTGTCCCTGCTCTCTCTGGGTCTCTTTGCCATGTTTGTAATAAATTCATCACTATCACACCGTGTGCTTATCCAGAAGTGAGCACCACAGGTCCTGCTCCCTGTGGCCCTCTAGGCAGGACAGCAGCAAAGACAACTGGCTTCCCTAAGTGCCCCAATGGCACAGCAGCATTGTGCAATAGCCTGAATACAGGACAGAGAGCATGAACTTTCCAGATCTCACTCATCTGGTCATTTTGCAAAGCTGCAGTGAAATGTAGTAGTGATGGTGAAAAAGTAGGCCTGTCCATGATGCATAATTACTGAGTTGGTGCTTAAAAAGCACTCAGGGGTTGGAAGCTGTGAAGTCCTGCTAGGAAGCTGCTGTGGCACATTTTCTTCAGTGCATCTGCATGTTGCTGCATCCAGCCAGGTAGCCATCACCCTGAATTAGAAGTGGGTTCTCTTATTCTGAGCCAGTTGCTTTGTGGGGAGAAAATTAGTTAAAGTGCCTGTTTTTCCTGATGGATATCTGAGAGGATTAATCAGGTGATATTTTTAAAGGATTTTGCCTTGTTCTTATGTGATTTTGCCCCCAGAGAAGTCAAATCAGATTTGCCATTCCTCCAACAGGAGGAAAATCCAACAAATAAAAGAGCAAACTATCATACTGGAAAAGCCAAATCTCCAAGTCTGACTTGCTGGGAGGGAGATGCCAAAATACCTTTACAAATCTGTGCCTCAGTACGAGTGTCAGGTTTGCAAGGTGCAAACACTGTGCTTATGAGAAAGAAATGAAGAGGGTTTTGTTAGCAAAAGCTTCCCCAATCACACCTCCACAGACCTCTGCAGGCTACTGAAACTGAGCACAATGTCTGTGAAATTAAGAGCTGAAGAGTAATTTGGTGAAAGAAAATGGTGAAAAGAAAAAAAAAAAGTAGTTTAAAATGGTCGTTTACTTTCCCCTTCAAATGTTACAGTACTGATTTCTTTGACAGAAAAATTAGTGTGTGTGGTGAGTTATAAGGAGAGGTTTAGAAACAAGATTTTTGATAGAAAACAAAAGCACGTCAGTTAATAAGTATGCAGTAATGCTGAAAAAGCCCCACAATAGCGTTTCTCGTGCATATGTGGGAGTGAGGGATTGTAAGAACAAGTGGTGGCTGCTTGCCTGGGTTTATCAAAGCCCAGTAGGGCACTATCACCTCTTTGTCTTTCCTGGGCTCAGAGTCATCAATCCCTCCTGTTCCTTCCCGAGCTGTGAAAATGTCGAGGGACAAACTCCTCCTCCTTAACAAAGCCCAGCTCCAGGCGAGCACCGTGCAGCTCTCGGGGCCCGGCCGGGTTCCGCCGGCTCCGAGGGACAGAGGGGATGGGCAGAGCTCCGGCTGCGGGACTGCACAGCTCCGGGGCCGGGCTCCCTCCGGGCCGGGCTCCCTCCGGCCTGGGCTCCGAGGGGCCGGGCTCCCTCCGGGCTGAGCTGCCCCAGGATTGGGCTCCCTCGGGCTTGGGCTCCCTCGGGCCTGGGTTCTCTCGGGGCTGGGCTCTCTCGGGGCCGGGCTCCCTCGGGGCTGCGCTCGCTCCGGGCTAGGCTCCCTCAGGCCTGGGCTCCCCCGGGGCTCGCATCCTCCGCAAAGCAAGTAAGGGCAGGCCTGGCCAGGACATCATGGGAAGGAAAGGGACTTGGTGCTGTCTTGGAGCAGGGGCTGGCCCCGTTCCCTTGCTCTGACAGGGCAGTGCTGGAGGCAGCTTTGTTTAATGGCTCAGCTCTTACCTGAAACCACAGCTTCCAAAAAGCCTGGAGCCTTGTGTGCATCTTGTTCCAAAGGGCTCCTGTCCCTTGCTCCCCTTCCCACTACCTCATGCACAGCCACAAACCCCAAAGACCCTTTTTAATAAGGCAACCCTTGGACTGTTTATGCTGTGTGCCTAGCCCCCACACAAAAGCTCTCTGGAGGGATGTGCTGCTGAACTCCAGCTCCCTAGGACAGCTCTGGTGTTCATGGAACCCCCAGGAGCTGCAGATCACCTCAAAGAGAGGAGGATGAAAAGGGCCCTTGATGTCTACTGGAAGCCAGCAGCCCATGGAGAGCCGTGGGTGACTGGGCAAGTCCATCTGCAGAAAGGCACAGCCTGCGGGATGCTCTGGTGGGAGGCAAACAGAGCAGACAGAAGGAATGCAGACAGGGATGGCTGGAGGGGCAGGGAGGAAGCTGGAGGGTGGCTGAGGGCAGGAGGGGAGAGGAAAGGCTGGAGGATGAGGCAGAGAGTGGAGAGGGTGATGAGGTGTGGGATGATGTGGGAGATGCAATGGAAGGCAGAGCTGGCCAAAGCCTCCAGGCTGGAAACCAGGTGAGTGCAGAGGTTCTGCAGGAAGCGGGTGCGGTCACTGCAGCTGCAGCACAGCCGCCTCCCAGGGGTAACAGCACCTACCAGCCAAGGCACTCAGGATCAGTGCAGCCCACGTGTGGAGAGCTGGGCACCACAGGAAGGAGATCACACAAGCATTGCTTCATACAGGAGTGCTGACAAGCTGGAAAAAGAGATTTTATCTTCTTCTGTACCTGATGTGCTGCTGGGACAGCATGAGGAGGTTTTGCTGCTGGAATCACCAGCACAGCAGAGGTCTGAGCTGGGGGCTGAGGGACTCTGGTCCCTGACCACAGTAGGAATGAGCAATGGTTTACAAAGGCACCTGTGCAGGTCTGTGGCCTTCTCCCTGTGGTCAGGTAGGGGCTGTGGGCAGAGCAGTGTTTTCCCAAGTGTGCTCAGCATGAGACAAATATTCCTCTGTCATTTTATTGCAAAAGTGATTCTACCAAAAACATCCAGTTCAGGAAGTGATTTCATGAGGAAACAGAGACAAGTATCCAAACCAGGCAAAACTCCAGAGCAGTAGTACAGGATCAAGCACAGGATTTTCCCCAGCTTGATATTATTACTGTGCTTGTAATTAAAAGCCTTTTTTCTTCTGATTGCAAAGATAACCTCCTAAGTGTTGCCAACCATAATCCAAATCAGTTTCATATATTTGAGCCTGCATATACCATGAAATGACAAATACCTCTGAGAAATAGACACCATTCTATTGGTGTCAACAAAGCATCATTGCTAGTGGCGCCCATTCATTGTTTGAGTGTTCAGCTTATGTTTTCTCTTTGCTGCTGCTGGACATACCTTCAGACACCAGTGGTAACCTTTTCAGGGTGGTGCTGGCATTGCCAGGAGACCTAACAAGCCTTAGATATGTTATATCATTTGAGATTATTTTTAAGGGAGAGAGAAAAGGAGATTCATCTTCCTCTGTAAATTTTTCTTATTAAAATTTCAAAATCCAACTTTTCTTCCTGCATCACCTTCATTGTTCAGATGAACAATGTCCTCTCCTCCAAAGCAGACTATAGCCTACAGAATCTCCCTCTTTCAACAAGTACTGATATATATTCCTACAGCTTAAGAAGAAGCAGAAAATATTTACAAAGTGAGTCTTTCTATAATGACATGTAAGGAACAAGGTGGGTTAAATAACTCTTGAAGTGCCTTAAAAGGATGAGGCCATGCCATACTTTCTTCCAAAGGCACAAAGTACGACACTGTACCTGCCATGTTGAACATGACCCATCACCCGTTTTTGGGAAAAGAGCCACATCCCTGTTTATTGCCTTCAGTATTTCTAAGGAGAGCAGGCAGAAACCCACTCTGAGGGGCCCATCAGTAACCACACAAGCAGAGCTGGAGGAGAGAAACATGGTGGGAGGCTCAACAACAGCCAGGACTGGCCCACATCTTTACTCCTGCCCCTGTGCATGGTCTTGCTCTCTGTCAGCTCTTGTTTCCTCCTCTTGTGCCAACCAGCTCCAGGGGAATAGGTCAACCCAATTTCCTAGGACAGAGACATAGATTTCTCCTTCTGCTGCCTATGGGAGTTGTCATCCTTCCTGCACAGGAAAAATACAGTGAATGGAAGAGGCTCAAATCCCATGCAGATTTAGAAAAGAGCTAGTTTCTCATCCAGGAGAGCAGAATGCCAGCCCCATTGTCTCTGATAGCAACCCCAGCTGAAGAAAGCAGAACCTGCAATGCTGTCACAGATTTCACTGCCTTCAACACCTACTGATAAGCCATTAAAAGCTACTTGGAATATATCAAACTAAGAAATAGCCCTAGATTGGCTCATGGTTTCAATACACATTAAGAATTTATGCCTGTCAGCCCAAAGTTTGTAGTAAGAGATGTTTCTTAGTGACCTGGGAGTAGGTATGTAAATAGTGAATTAGCAAAATGTCCGGATGACACAGAATTTTTTAGGTTATTCAAGACTATGGGGAGCTACGACATGTTCCAGAAAGACTTGACCAGACAGCATGATGGAAGATGAAATTCAGTGTAGACATGTGCAAGCTAATGCACACTGCAGGAAATAATTTAAGCTTTCATACATGCCAAGGGACTGTGAATTAGTGATGAGAGGCATTATGGTGGACACACAATGCCTTCAGTGAAGCTAGTTGCACAAAGTACAGCCCAGGTCAGCAAAGGAATGAGGGGAAATTCAGATATCTAAAGGTGAGTGGGGTGAGACTTACATGGCAGAAACCTTCTGGGTCAGGCTGGAATATAATTTAAAGGTACCTGTGAATGAGGCAGCTCTGGAATCAATTCTCTCATTTTGCCTCAGCCAGGTCTTTTGGGGCTCTCATGTCTTACACTCTGAGAAGGTCAGAATAGTTGTCAAGCCTTGTAAAAGACCTGGACCTCACTGAATTCTTTTTCCATCCATGAAGTCCTTGAAAAATGATAGATATCCTGACAAAGGTTCAAACCTGGCAATTAAATTCCCATGAGCTGGAATTAGAAAAGGTGTCCCACTTACATGAATAGATTGCATAAATTGTATTTGGAGGTAGTTTCAACAAGGCAGGTTCCCTGTGAATGAGCCAAATGCACATTTAACATAAGGCACTATTGCACTATTACCAAAACTGAACCCCTCCTGGAGTGGGAAAGGGAAGACCCTTTTTTGTTTGTTGTTTTTCTTTTCCTTTGAAACAAAGGGCATAAAACAATATCTGGGAATGAAAGCCCTATAAATTAATTTATATTATAATTTCTGCAATGCCTTTGTATATAAATGAAAGTTAAGTACATAATTTATGGAGGGTGGTATATGTGAATTGGAGAAATTCAAACCCCCTCAAACACACTCACTCAGGCATGATGTGTAGCACACTAACACTCTTAGGCAGTGTGCAGATTGCAATGGTAAAAAAAAAATCACTCTAATACTGTGTGTTACAATAATAAATGCAGGAATTAGAGGGTTTTACCTCTCTGTAAATAAATTATGCATATGTAGTTTTAAATTAGCCAAATTAAATGATTAAAGACACTCCATTCCTTCATAAACTTGTCTCAGGAGTAAGGAATGCAACATACAAGCAGAGGTCTCTGGTTCCTCTGAGCCTCACTGTTTCATTTGAAGCAATCGTAGATGCACTTTCCTTCCCTCACAGCTTTGCAAGGACAGAAGGGGTTTTATTTTTCTTCAGCTAATTATTTTCAGATAAAAGCCAGTGCTGTGATTAGAAGCACTAGTTGTGTTTGCATTGGGATGCTTCTGGGGTGGAGAACCACCCTGGCCTCTCAGAAATCATCCTGCCCACAATGACTGGTTCCAACATTTCTGCCCCTGGTTTTAACCAAGGTTTTTAAATACCCACCTCTCTTCATGACTGGGCTGGCAGTGGAAGTGAACACCACTCCTGAAACGCAGGTCCACAGTGCCTTCTCTGCACAGAGTGCTGTTGTGCCAGCCTGTCAGGGGGCTATGATTTGCTGTGGCTCTGGGACTCACAGGTGGCTACAAACATCACTGCCCATTTTCCTTGGGAGAGAGTTTAGGCCATATCTCAGCAGATGCATTTCTCACTCATTCCATGAACTGGCACTGCAGCCTTAAGCCAAAACTCACAAGAAACTTGTGAGAGATTTCAGGACTGTTTCTTTCCCAGTGTTACCAGTACTGTCTTACCCCATATTACCAAACAAGGCTTGACTCTACTACATCCTAGATACCAAATTAGTTCAGTTTTTCTGGGGAAAGTTTGGACAGTATCTGTCACTCTCAAAGCATTTAGCTCAAAATATCATTTTATAGGTGGAGAAGCCAGCACAGGAAAAGAGAGCACCTTTCTTGAGGTCACAGAGTAGAGGAGTGGAAGAGCTGAGATACTTGATTATCACTGTGGGTCCTGCCCTTGGCCAGTACCACCTCCACTCACCATGGCAATTTCATCAGCTGAACCACTACAAGATATTGTTTCAGCATCACTCAGCACCTCTCGAGCAGCCTGGACCCTGGATACCTCAGGTATTTACAGATGTTAAAACTTTCCAGGGCTGTATAACCAAAAAGGTTTACTGAAATCTGCATGTTAAAACAAAAAAACAAACAAAAAAAAAATCAAACAGGGATATCCACCTAATATAGATTTCAACTGGATGTTACATGTATCTGCTAGGGAGGAACACTCAAGCTTGTCACTCTCTGTAAAAATGTGTATTTTAGTGGAATTCTCTCCCCATAAATCAGCTGAAATGCTGATGCTCAATGCAGTGTGAAAGCAGAAGGAGTTTAAGAGTTTAAGTGAAGGCAGTGTGGGCATGGCACAGTTCACAGAGCATTTCTCCTTTAATTCCACCTGTAAGTACAGTGTGCTGATACATGCATTCATTCACTGCATTTTGACCGTATTTTCTCTTCTTGCTATGAAACCAACCTCAGGCTTAACATGTAGCATGTAAGACAAGAGATGTCTCAAAACATTCTTGGTGTTTTGGAGAAGACCCCCATTTCCAACAGCAGAAGAAGTTGACTGTTCACATCCACTGCAATAGGGTTTTGGGAAGCAAATCCTAGGTACAGGCAGTGGGATCAGGAACACAACAGACTTTAAACTGCAACTTTATGAGTTTATGAATGGGATTATAAATAAATATGAAAAGCAGAATCTTCAGAATCAGATTTACTAATCCGGAGGTTCCTGGGCATTCTTGGTAAAGTAAGCATGCCATCCATCTTGGAAATTAGGGTAGCTGTTCCAAGGTAACCACATACTAAGGTTTCTATGATTCAGACACAAGGTAGTTACAATGGGCTCCAGAATTTGGTTTGTGCTTTGGAGGAAAGTAGGGAGAAATTTTAATCTCACAGTGCCAATATTGATTCTGTATGAACCTAGCCAAATAAGGATCAAACTGCTTCCAAGTTTTTTTTTAATGCTATATAGATGTTATTGAGAGAAACACTACAAGTTTCTGATACAAATACATACTCATGGTGAAATGGAGATTATTAGCTCATAATGTTTATAGCATGAGCCCGAGATTTTAGATATAAATGGGGCAAATACACTGAAAAGACTTGTGGTCTTTTGTTTAGAAATCTTTTATTTTCAGAGTTTTACACCTCTCACTGGCCAGCTTGCCATTGGGATTTGGAAGAGTGACAGTGACCAACAATGACAGACCATGAGGCTATGAGCTCTTTGGAATTTGGTTCTAGTGTGACAGGTTGCCAGCTTGCCATGGCCTCCAGCAACAGTTCAATACAAATAACCAGTGCTACATTTTCTTTCCCCACCTGTTTGCAAAACTTTACCACTACGTGTTTTCAACCTCACAAGAAGCTGCTACAAGCTGGCATCTATGTGTGCACACCAAAATGTGTATCACATGTCTATGAAAACTGGGAAATGCTTCACACTTTTAAATCACTAAGGTTCTTGGGTTTGTGTTTGGATTCTGTGTGGGATATGTGTGAAGGACGTATGTGAAGGACAGAGACTATGGCATCTGTGAGGGCAGGTACACAGTGGGGTTGCTGGATGAAAATGCAGGAGGAATTGAGAAAAAATTGTCTGAACTACAGAGGACATGAAAATCTTGGCTCAGGATGGAGAGAGGTGGCAGGGTGCACCTCTGCTGCTCATGTGTGTCATTTGGCAGTATCACTCAGATCAGATCCTGCTCTTTCTTACATAACTTCAGGTCACTCATGACCATTGCCTTTTCTGCAAGTGAACTTCAATGCACAGCCCACAGAGACACCATCTCTGGGGCTGCACCAGAGCCAGCATGACCAGCAGGGAGTGAGGTGACTCTCCTGGACTCTGCTCTCAGGAGACCCCTCCTGGAGTGCTGCTTCCAGCCCTGGGGCCACAATACTGCAAGGATGTGGACCTGTTGGAGTGAATTCAGAGGAGGCCCACAGAGATGATTAAAGGGATGGAGTCCCTCCTTGATGAGGAAAGAATGAGTGAACTGGGGCTGTTTAGCCTGGAGAAGAGAAAGCTCCAGGGAAATCTTACTGATTTCCCCTCTACAGGTGCTTGTACCCCTTCAGATACTGAGAGACCTCTCAGTATCTGAAGGGGTACAAGCACCTGTAGAGGGACTATTTACAAGGACAAGGGAAAATGGTGTGATGAAAAAGTATAGGTTTAGATTAGATATTAGGAATAAATTCTTTACTGTGAGGGTGTTGAGGCACTGGCACAGGTTGCCCAGAGAAGCTGTGGGTGCCCATCCCTGGAAGTGTTCAAGGCCAAGTTGGATGCATCTTTCAGCAGCATGGTCTAGTAGAAGGTGTCCCTGTCCACGGCAGCTGGTTGGAACAAGAGGATCTTTAAGGTCCCTTACAACCCAAACCATTCTATGATTTATGATTGTGAAGGCTTGCACAGATCCTGGTAAGAAATTCTACAGCTCTGACACAGTTTGTGAATGTCTCTGGCCTGACACTGCCTGAGCATTTCTTTTGGATCATTCCTGGAGATGCCTACCTCAAGAATTGCCTGGTGCAGATGATCCCTGGTTTTCCTTATAATTGGTTGTACAAACTATCTTCTGAGCATGAAGATATTTAACAAGAGCCAAAACCACTCATTCTGTGCAGTCCTTGTCCTGTACAGTAAGAGAAAGTACCTGGAGAGACAAGTTTTTGATGCAACCCACTATTGGGAAAACTGAATTTGGAGCTGAACTTCACAAAGTAATGTTCAGTTGTTTTTCTGAAATTATGACTAAATGTGAAAAGTGTGGAGTTTAGCAATCTCTGTTCCAAGAAAATGTACTGGAGAACATGTCCCTATTTTTATCTATGCAAGTAAAAATATTCTAGGAGACATTAAACTTGACTATAGAATTTCTGGTACGATCATGGCATGCAGCACACGAACTTCAGGAGATTTAAAAAACCACTAACACTGGACTTAAAAAAATAAGAAAATTAATCTTAAAAAAATAAAAATTTAGGAAGATATAACACTTCAGACATTATAAGTTAAGATAATCACAAAGCTCTTACATTTGTGTCCAAAATACTTGTTAAATGTAACAAGGATCATGTAACCTGAGAACTTTTTAATGCACTTGAATTCAAAGCCAGATATCAGGAAACCAGAATACAGGCTGCACCTGTGAACTGTGGAAATTGTATCATCAATAGCAGTGATTGAAATTATGAGCGTGGAACTCAATGAAAGTGCCAAGGAGCATTAAGACAAAGTGGACTACTGAAGGACTTTGACCATGCAAAATGGCAATCCAAAGGAGAAATACCACCATAAACAGCTTTGGTGTTAATGAGCAACCATATATAATCCAGTGGAAGAATCTTTGAGGAGTATGGAAAAATTAGAGGAACAAAGAGGGGAGATCCTAAAATCACTTTCAGGCTGGAGGAAATGTACAACAAGAGGCCTTCTGTGCCTCTCTCATCAAAAGAAGAAGCCTGGGAGGTAAACTTGACTATTTCATACAAGTATATGCACAGAGGGAAATTTCCAGGGACTAGAGAGAGAGTTTTTGCATCCAGCAAAACAAAGCAGTACAAAATCTACCATTAGGACCTGAAGCAATAGGAAAATTTTGTTTTTGAAAGTGTGAGTCATCAAATATTGAAACAAGCTGCCAAGAATAGCAACAGAATCTCCATTTCCCCCTATCTTTGTATCAACACTGGATGCCTTTGTCTTGGACAAGTGCACATTATGGACATATACCAGGTAACTGGAGTCAGGGCCAGTGTTCTAGTGAACCCTTCCTGCCTCAAGGTATAAATCTAGAGTTGGTGTGGTTATTCCTAGTGCATTCTGGAAAGGATATAATAGTGTCTGTTAATGCTTCAGGGCTTTCATCAATCTTTTTGTAAAGGATCAGGATAAGGATCTTCAAGGAAACAGTTTCCCAAATCTACAGATTCCTGAGCTACTTGTTCTACATTTTCACTAGGAATCAGTAGTGTACACTCTGTGTCCTTGTGCTTCATTTGTCATTTTCATGGTCTTTTTGGCTACATGAAGCATTTAGACCGTTTAACCCTAGACATGTCCCTAGCTGACAGCAGCTTACTGGGTTATATCTAGAAGACTTCTCACTCCGACAATATTATCCAAGATTCACAGCTTATTTCTGTAGGTGTTCCTTTGCAGTCCAGGGTTAGCTAATGAATACCTTGATTACAGCATTCATAAGAGATGATTTACATTTTTTCATTAAAAATGTCACTGGAAGTCCAGTCTTCCCATGCTAAAATATTTGAAGCCACTGCCAACATCATACATGTTGATATTAATTAGAGTGGAGGATGACAGCACTTAAAAAATGACCTTTAACAAGTGCTTGTTCTTTAGTTAGACTAGGTCATTACTAGAGATTACCAAGCATTTTCAATAAAACTGGAATCTCTGACTCCTCTTCAGCTTTAAATTTGAACAATGAAAATTAGTGGAGACTCTTCATCTACCACTGCCCCCAGCCTGTCCCACCACAACAGACAGCTGGTGATTCCTGTGTATCACCTGCTCTGAGCAGCAGGAAAAGGAAAGTGGTGAGCTTCATTCTCTCCCTTACAAGCAGATCCTTTCCTTTGCTGCACAGAATCAGGCTCAAGAAGATGGAGGACAGCCATCCCCAGCACAGTTCCTTTTATCATCCACACAGAACTTGTGGAAAAGGGAAGTAAAGTGGGTTTGCAGTCTGTGGTGACACAGGTAGCAGCCATGTCCAAAATACGGGCAGAGCAGACTTTAAGGAGCTGCAGGTTCATCCTAGTTTCTTCTTCTAGGTGCTTTCCACCTTACAACACTGGAGTTTCAGAGCATGTCACTGGAAAAAATCCATTTAGAGACGCTCTTTGTGCTCATACTTCAGTCACACCAGGTCCCATGGAGCTGAGGACAAAGCTGCAACACACCATGCAGAAAAAGGGCAATGAGGGCAGTCACTCTGTTCCAGCAGTTCTGGACAAGATGGGGTGAGCAGAACAAAAATCTCCCACCCAGCCTCTCTGTTCAGAGAGCAGGGCTTCCCACCATGCTCCACAGCTAGCAGGCCCCATCAAATCCTGCAACTTGCTCCTTTCTGTGTGAGCCATTAAATGAAGGTTCTGGGCATAAACCATGCTGAGAAATTATGCTGCAGTTTAAGAGAGTCAGAACAGAAGGCCTGCTTAGGAAGCAGTTTGAAATTATTGAAAGTAGCACTTCACATTTCCACAGCAGAAGCCTTTATAGGCTGGAAGTCTCAAACCTTGATCACTTCCAATTGAAGCACTTATAAAAAATGTGCACTGCTGGAATATTTTAAATGACTGTGTGCAGTGTGTACTGACTGAACATTAGGGGCTTCAATTAAATAACAGTTCAGAACATAATGAACTGAAAAATTTCACACTCTCTAAAGTGAGATAAGTATGAAGTGAAGAAGAGAGAATTAAGAAATAGTGCTCTGAAAGTGGCACCAGCTAGTGCCTGATGAGACTCAGGCAGAAACACAACAGAACAGTTTGTGAATTAGGGTGTTGTTTTTTGGGGGTTGTTGTTTGGTTTTTTTTTTTCCAAATCCCTCAGAGAGTACGGGAAATGGCCAGGTCCTTTTTTTTAACAATGGGTAACTTTAACTTTGTAATTGTGCTGAAATTGGGGATGCACATACCCTGTGAGCTTGGCTCAGTCATGTCTGAAGTTAGGCACTTCTGGAGGCACAGTTTGTCAGCTGCTTCCTGCTGTGGGATCAGTGGATAATCTGGAGCACAGGTCCAAGGTTCTGGCCTGATATTTTGCTAACACCAAGTCTTTCTTGCAGTTCTTGCATTTACTAATGAAGTAATGTTCTCCTATGACTCCTCTGACCAGACACACAGAGTACATTTGAAAATGCTCATATGCAGCTATGGAGAATGGTGCAGCAAAGACTTGTCCATGCTGTCCATTCCCTCTGAATGTCAATTAGAGGAGAAAAGGGATGAGCAAAGGTAGAGATCTGCACCACAGCATGAGGCACTTGCTCCAGAACACTGCAGAATGCTTTACAAAAGGGAAAACTGACACTCAGAGTGCCAACACACTGCATTTTGGTAACTGCTGACTTCAAACTAGGGCTATTCTCCCTTTGTTCCATGGCTGCCTTGTTAGCTTTGGAGGCAAATCCCTTTACAGACTTCCATGATCTCTAAAGCACACTTATTTGGTTTGAAATGGAACAAAATGAGAGCTCATTGCAGTAAGTACCGTATTTATCCTGTTACCAGGAAGGGCACGGGTGTCTTTAGAGATCTTGCAAATACGAAAGATGTTTAAAAAAACCAACAAATGTAAAAACCAGGAAAATTGACACACTTCAGATGTTTAGGCTTATTAGGTTTAACATTTCTATGTTTGAGGTTTTAACTGACTCATTACTATTTTTCTGTGTGTATTATTTCATAGCAACCTTTCAAACAACTTGGTGGCACCTGCTCTAGGCACATCCTCCTTCATTTTTTTAAACTGGTGAGCTCCTACAGTCAAATCCCAGCTGACCAAAGCAGCTGTACGCTCTAGGAGCCCAAGAAGACTGAAGATGATGGACAGCCATATCAACCTCTACCAAAGCTGATGTATCACTTACACACTGCATTTGACTTGAAACTCTTGAAACTAGACCAGAAAGGACCAAAAGCTGAAAAGTAAGTCAATCTTATTTAGTGGCTACTTTAAGTCATGGAGAGTTAAACTCAGTTTGCCAGCAAGTGTTCATGGGGATATTAATAATCAGGTGGGAGTCAGGAGCCTGCATGTATTCCAGTTTACCTGACATAAACCCAGCATATGAAAAAATTGAACAGACTACAAAACCCATTTATAAGCATATGTTGTAAGCCTAATGATTTAGGAGTTCTATAAAAATTGTAAGTGTGCTCTGATCTTCAAAAAAAGGTTGTCAAATAAAATAAAATAGGAGGGAAACTTATGCACATTTCCTCAAGCTCCATATTGTCAAACTGATGAGTCTGTTATCAAAGACTTGTGTTTTGAGGAATGTAGGAAATCCAGCCCAGACCACTGAACTTTCATTCTGTTATGCATAGAAAAAGCATCAAAAGCAATGCAAAAACCTTGCTCCTTAGACAACCACATAATTATTTGCCCATGGAATAAGTTTCTACCTTTCCCCCTCAATTCAAATCTGCTTGTAATCTTAGAACTGAGGGCCAATTGTCATCCTAATTTTGCCTATTTCCTTTTACAGAAATCTGAAGCATTGAGACCAGTGCCTAGCTTTTTCAGACTCCTCCTGAGTGGTAGGTTTCTTGTTTTGTTTGCCATAGCATGAAGTGTCAGTGGTTAACTATATTTTGTCGGGTCAGTCTGATGCTCTCTGCCTTTCAGACTCCCTTTGGTTCTCCTCAGTAAAGGAGGATGAATGGGACTGCAGCTGGACCAAACAGCAACTTTACAATTCAGCTTCAAGGTTGTTCTTCAATTTGCAGCAAAGTGCGTTCTTGACCACTTGCACCAGAGGACAAAAAGCTGTTAAGATATTGAGCTCTTCAAATCTTTGACTTCAAGATTTCAAAGAAAAGGGTTGAAGTCATAGAATCATACAAGCTTATACTCTTCAAAGGTCATTTCAAACCCAAAGCAGGGTTTAAATTTTAAGTTGCTTTTATGAACAAGGCATGGATTTCTTTTGACTCTCATGACTGACCATGAACTCTGTTTTGGCCTGTCTCCACATGCATTTTCTGCTAGCAACATATCTAATACATAGCTAATGAAGCAGGTTTGTCCCTAAAGCAGGGCACTACCTGACTAGTGATATTAATGGGATTCAGCAATCTCTGACCTTTCCAAAATTTTGCTAGATTTGAAGATGACCACTTAACACTTGACACATAAGTAACATATGAAATGCTTGAACAACATGTAGGGAAATGCAGACATCATGTCACTGCCCAGTTGGTTTTTTTTCTTTAACAAATCAGCCTTGAAATATCAAAATAGGATGTTTTGACAGATCAAATGTTTTCAGTTTTTTACATGAGGAATTTCACCCTTTCCTGCAGATTTGTGCAGTTTAGACTAACACACCCCTAAGAGAACATTTTTGTCAGTAAACCAACCAGCTATGCCTTTCCCTAAATATCTTTTCTTACTTCATTTATCTGTATCACAACTAGCCATTACCTTAAAGAGTCTTTAGAGGTTCTCTCATTTAGAGGCTTCACCTTGAGTTCACTGTCTGTATTTGACTCTTTGTATCTTCTTGGAAATGGGATGTTTCTGAGTGTTTTCCAAGTTAGTACTTTGTTTGCATTTGCCACCACTGACCAAGCTCAGGAAGATGCCAGACCAGAACAGGTAAAATTACACCTGTGGATCCCAGTCAGTCCTTGGGGGAGGCTTAGAACTGCTGTCACAGCAATACTTTCTTCCCTCAATCCATAGCTAGGGAGAAAAAATCCCAACAATTAATGATCTTCTGTTCATAAAGAGGAACTGCTTATTTTAGTAAACATTTGTTCTAAACAAGAACCAGGCACATCTCTTTTCCTCTTTCTAGAAACAATCTTTTAGTTTGTTCACAAAACTATTTCAGATGAACTTAGAAACGTAACCTGCTCTTGTGACCAAAACTAGAGATTCAGGCTCTGCCACCCTATTGCAGCCCCTTCTTCATGTCAGAAAACATAATAATGCTTCTTCATCTCAGAAAAATACTGCAAAAATTCAGCTTTGTGAGTGCTGCAAGGCATTTAGAAACCATTGGGAGAAAACGTGCCATGAAAGTGAATGTCTTCACTGCAGGATGCAAATATATGTTAAGCAATAAAATTCTACTTCCTAAATAGGCTTGTCTTGCTTTGATATTCAAGGATATGAAAAAAAGACATACATACTTCTCATTTAATCCTGCCAAGATACAAAACTTGCCTATTTTTATACAGTTGCCCAATATGGATAACAAAAATAGCTTTCTTAATAAAGAGAAAGAAAATACTAGCTAATTTCTCTTGCCGCAAAGCAGGAGAGGTCCACCTCAAGACTGCACATCATTTTAGGCTGAAATTCTACCTGTTGAACTTAATTTTGGTGAGGAAAAATGCTGCTGCTTCTGAAAACTCAGCTGAAGAGTCCTGTCAGAGGATATCACTACTCCCAAAAGTAAAATCTGAAGAAAAGATTAATATGCTTTGCTCAGAGTAAGCTCGATAACTACCATTGTGCTGTGTATTTGCTTCTCGCAGCAGACGATATTTGATCACTTGAAATGATTACTTAGCTTTAGCTGAGAATGTTTTGAATCAAGTGGCTCTAAATCATCTGTCCCACAAGTATTGCTACCAGCTAGTGAGCGTTTAGACAGCATTAGCACAGGTTAATAACACCTCTCAAAGGGAGAAAGGGCAGGGAGCACCTCAAGAGTGTGTGTGCGTGTGTAAAAAACCTCTGGGGACAAGGCAAGAGTTTTTGAGGCAGCAGCTAGACCTCTCCTGTGAAAAATAAGCCACATCATGCCAAACTGTGTTGCATTTTAAAATCAAAAGGCACACTCTGTTTCCAGGGGGAAATAATTTCATCTAATCCTGAGCGATGACATCCGAATATGAATGTTGTGCAATTACATTGGTGCACATGTTAATGGTGCTGGACAGTTTGTATCCCTGTACTTGAAGTGAGCCTGTTCAGCAGCACAGGACTGAGAATTTGTGAAAATTATATCACCATTACTTAGGTTTGGGTAGTAGTACTTGCACTACTTAATGAAAAAAATTATACAGGAAACACTATTATTTTCACTACACAGCAGCTTATCATTTGAAAGATTTGTGTGTCATTCCTGCATTGAAGTGTTTACCATTGACCTATAAACTGCTGCTGTGATATTCCAGGAGGACTCACTGTCTTAGTCAATACATAAAAACTTCAAAAATGAATGTGAAAAACAGGTTTTCAAACATCACTCAGTGCTGACAAACTACTAAAGGTACAGTGATTTTATTAACACAGCAAATGACTACTTCTGATTTGTCTGCATACATTTCTTCAATGGATGATACAGTTTAAAATTAATAAATATGCTTTTTGATAGATACTTTTCAGAATTTTTAAGTGATAGCTTAAGAGACACAACATGCCAATGTACCCTTTAAGAATTGATGCCACTAGGCAGAACCAAGGGCTTCTTTTTACCTAATCTTGTGTTTCCTTAAAACCAGGATTATTAAGGAATGCAGTATAACTAGGTTTTGGTCACCTGAAAACACCACCACCACTTCCTTACTCACTTTGCTTGTTTATACCTTTTAGCTGTGGTTTGATGCTGCTTTACAGCTGTGGGAAAAATCACATGTGTACGTGGAAAAAATTAAAGGGACAAATTATGGATTTGCATATTAGAAGCTTAGGTAGAGTAAGTCAACAGGGATGTATGCAGAAATTACTTTAAACACTCACTGTGATGTACACTTTTCTATTTCATTTACCTGTAGTTTGATCTGTGCTACTCCTTTTATTTCAAATCCATAGCAGCTCTGGTCCTTTTGTTACTAACCATTCAATAGTATCTTGACAGCAGAACTACATCTTCGTTCTCATTTAATAACTATTTATCATTCTGTATCTGCCCATTTTCAAGAAGGAATAAAGTTAAGTGTTCCAGAAATTGGAAAAAATTGAAACTTGACCTTTATTAAGTGGGTTAATTGTCACAATCTCAGCATGTACAAAATTAATGACCAAAAAGTGGAACTTCAGAGTTTCAGAAGACTAGGTTAATGTCCAAAAAAGCCTAAACTCTGACCTTCTTGACATATGCCAAAAGAAACAGCCACCCTAATAAATTACTACCTGTGTGCAATTATAATAAACCATTTCTAGCATCCAATCACTTGAATTAATTGCTGCAAGGCAGTGGGACTTATAGATATTCGAGGCAATCTAAAAATTCCTTTGCAGTTCATAGGAGGCTGTTTGTGCATGCCTGTTTCAGCATGGAAATTCAGTTTTAAAGCACATTATTCATACCTTTGGAGCACAAATCTGTGTACAAGCCCACTTAGTAGTGCTGAAATTAGGAGCCGTGGCTGAGGTATTAACATTACTGAAAGCGGTGAACCAGTGTGGAATACAGCAAAGGGAATGGAATTTCCCTTAAACCCATATCATAAAGCAGTTGCTGGATGCAGGACACCTACACAGTTTCCAAAATTCAGCCTTACACAGGAGGAACAGGCAACTTCTGTGAATACAACAAACCGCAGCACATTTACATCAAAGAGCATTTGCAAAAAGCAAGCTCAAAGAGAGAAATTAATGCTCCATTTGCATGGGTCCAAGGTAGCAGTACATGAAATCTACTGACTTCCACAGCACCATGTCAAACACTGCTGAACTGGCCAAGAGGACAGCCCACACTTCTCCAGAGATAGAAAAGCATCTAGGGCACAGGCAGGTTGCCCCAGCTGAACACAAAGCAAGAGGGAACCTGGTCAGAACCAGGTGTAAGTGAAACAAGGCTGCAAGCTGGAATGAAGCTGCTCTTGGTGTTTGCCATGCATGGGATGTTACAGAGAAATTTGCTTTTTGCCCCTGTTAATCCTATTCAAAGGACAACTGACTTGTGCATTCAGGGCTAGCAAGTTAGTAAATTTTTTAAAAACAGCAAACTTACATAAAATGCCACTGTTTAAGTTCAGTTATCTACTTCTGATGGTGTTTGAATCTGTGCTTAAGTAATGGCGACTCAGTTCTGAAACCAACATTACTGACATGTAAGATTCTATCCCCTATACTCCTACAGATTTTAAGCACCTTTCTGAAGAAGCAAAGTCAAGTCTCAGCATCTGCAGCCATTCACATCTGCTCTTCACTGCCAGTTCAACACAACTCTTTGTGATCCATGTGTGTTTGTGATCCATAGTGAAGCCCTTGCCTAATTGTGAAATTTCACAGTAATTACAGAACTAATTGGAGATGATTTTGAACACGCACTGAAATAATTCCTGAACTTCCTGTTCTTCAGAACAGCAACCTCTGCCTCCCTGGCAGGGGACAAACTGGTAGCTAAACAAACCAGCTGTTTTTCACTTGTCCAGCTCCTCTTTTCCACTTAGGAAAGGACACCTCCTCAGTTTCTTCCCCTACCTAGCTTAATCTTCCATGATTACAAATTACACCAGATCCAAAAACCAGGACCATTTGCGGTTTGCTTTTTTCTTAATTATGGACTGAGAGGGTTTTTTTTTTAATTTAACTGAAAAATCCTCCACATGGTTTCCAAACTTGTGGCATTTTTTAGGAAATAGATGTAGAACCCAGGAAATGCTAAGAAAGCTCTCCTAACCGTGAGTCACCAATTTATGTGCTGTACTTTGCACAGCATGCAGTGCATGCAAAGAAGGAAACTCGATATAAACTATTAAATATAGATGGTAATTACGTGAAAATCATGTGGTCATATCTGACTTCAACGAGGATCAGTTAAAAGTCTTCTAGAGGAAAAGGGACGGGTATTGCTTCATCAGATAAATTTGGGAGGGCAATGTTTTTACTGAAAACTCCTGTTTAGAACAGAGTATAAGAAATACCTAGACTGAATTTCAGAAAAGATTTTGGGAGCACCTTTCTTTTGTCTGATTGAAATACTTCAAATGATGTTTCATAATTACTTCATGTGCCTTTCTATACAACTAGGGAGGGAGAGAGAAGGGGCAGCAGTAGATACTGCATACTGGTTTCAAACGTGTGAACTAGAGGAGATTTTGTAAACTAAATCTTCCAGAATACCATTGAATCATGCGAGTTTCATGACTCCATGATGATCATTTCTCCCTAAAGGCAAATCAGCCTCAAGAAGGCATCTACTGTTGGGTTGCACAGATTTTCTGTACATACCACCTTATAATGATGTCTGAGGCAAAGAATAAATATTCTAGCCAAGAACAAAAACCATCCCACCTCCCCAGCCAGAAGGCTCTCATTTCTCCTTCACTCATGACAGCACTTAAGCTACAGTTGCATTTACACTTTAAAAACATTTTTCAGGCTGGCAGTTGTTGCTCAATTTTGTATATTTGACTTTATCAAGAGGGAAATATGGACATCACCTCGTGGCACGGACCCAAACTAGTTACAGGTTGTTAGGGAAATGATTCATCAGTAGGTAGGTTCATGTAAAATTCAAAAGGCTTTTTTTCCCCTGTTTTGCTTTTGGAGAACAGTCCGAGAAATGCAAGTGATGTCTTTCTTACAGGAATACTTTAGATAGCTAAACAGAAGCAAGATTTGGCATTTAGCCTGGGATTAGTGTGAACAGCCTCTTAACCAAACATTATGAAGAAAGTTAACTTTAAAATGCTTTGAAAGGTCTGTTTTCATGACAGATGGTAATAAGGGCTCATCAGTGCCAATTTTTTTTGTTTTCACCTCAGTTTTCAAAAGCTTAAGTTTTAGGTTAGTGCTTCTGAAGAAACCATTACATGCATAGAGGAAAAATGCAAATTACAAAATTAGATTACTCACTATTTTTATTGTGTGTAACATATTTTTCTAAATAACACTAACAGATGAAGAGTAAGAATTTGACCATGCACTCAGTAGAACACTTTCCCTTTCTTTTACTTGAATCCTTTTTTGGTTGTTTTTCCCCAGCTATTTGTCCTTTCATCTTCATCTGTACACCTGGACAGATATTCCTCTCCCCACAGACCCCAAAAGATACAGCAGTCAGTATCAGGTAGAGGTTTTGTTTGTATATTACACTCACTAGTGAAGACATGGTAGAACTATATTTTATTCAAGAAAACCCACACATTCTGTCCTGTGGTGACCACAGGCTTTGCTAAGCCATAGATATTAGCAAATACTGGAACAAAACACAGTGTATTAGATTGAATCAAAGCATTTAAATTCTGAATTACAGTTATAATTTTCAGGGAAGGCTAGTTTCAGAATTGCATCATAGTATCTAGTACAATGTTGTGCAATGTAAGTGGCAGAAACAGAAGTGGAGTATTGGTCCTAATAAAAACCAAAACGTAATGACTCTTGTATGACATTTAAATTGTCAAGACAACAATTCCATGACATTCTACCAAAGGCAGCATATAGTTACAAAAATACTGGTCCAGCATCTTGTTAGTGATGAAGCAATATCCAAGGTGCAATGGCAACATGCCATTCTTTGTGAAATACTTTTTAAAAAACTATTTTTTTCTATTTTCCCCACACTGATGCTAGCTGAACACCAGAACTTCTATGACAACCTGAAAGAAGGTCACTATTTAAATGTGTATTGCACCAAAGATTGATGCAAAACCACATGTTCCAGGTTGCAGTATGAAAGAAGCAAAGGTTAAAAAAACTACAAATGTGCCAGAAGACGATTTACTGCAACTGATCTTCGATGAGCAGTTTGCAACCTCTATTGAGTTTTAAACAACTGTCCAAGTTTTCCATTCTATCCATCATCATGAACTTAAGGATACAAAAGTAAAAGACAAAGTCCTTAATATTGAGAATGGATTGAAACCACTTTATACTCCTCTGAATTGATCCACAAAATAAAAATATTCTGCCCTCCTCTCCTCCTAATAGGCTGGTAATTTCAAAGTCAAGCCATGGAATTAGCCTTGTTCTGATATTGCACAGTGCTAGGACTGTATGGTTTCCATCCAGAAGTTCAAACATGGACTATGACAGTGACCAAAACTGCTGGTGACAGTAGACCTGCTTAAGTTGTGGCGGTATCGCAAGAAATGTGCATCAGATGAAGACAATCTAAATGGCAAAAACCACTGCAGACTTGGCTGTGGTTTGGACTTGGGCCAAAAATACATAAACCTGATTGCCATTTCCTTTGAGAAAGCAGGATCAATTAATATCTTAACCAAAAGACAAAGCTGAGTGAGATCAGGTAACCATGTGAATTCAATGCTACATTCAACAAGACAGAAATGAAGGAGTAGTAGACAAGAACATTATTAATATTTTCCTTTTAATAATGGTTTAGTCAAAAGTGTAGCTTTGAAAATCTCTAGCTCATTGTGAAAACCTGAAGAAGCTGGGAAGTGACCTCACTTTGATCAGTTTAAAGCTGTGGCTTGGCCTATCTGCTTGCAAAATCTCCAGTAGCTCTGCCAACATTGTAAATAAAAACTGCCTGGAAATAAAAAGTAGTCAGCCTTTAAAAGTTCACGAATGTTGTATTGTAGCAGCCTAACTCTGACTGAAGAAGAAAGATATTTTATGCAGTAAACAAAAGACAAAGTAAACTGAAATCTTCAGAGATCACTTTAAGTGTATACAATTTGGATTCTCATTGACATTTAAAACTACCAATCATAAGGTTGCCACCTTACCTTTTTCTGGACTGGCACACCTGATTTTAAACAGGTTTTCCTCCAGTCTCCCAAGTTTCTGATCCTCTCATTCAGTTTTCTGCTGTATTGCTCCCCTACCTTCATGCTGAATACCGAGTCAGTCCTGCCTTCTGCTTTTCTTGGCAGGAGGCAGAGCAAGCTTTTAATTTCGGTAGTCAGAGTGACAGAACAACAAACGCACAGCAGATAGAAAAGCTCAATTCTTCCCCAGGAAGAAAATACATTTGGTTCAACAAAGGGCTGCAAAATCTTCCAAAGGCACCTCTTTCCCCAGTTTTTGCCTGAAAGCAAGATGGCAATCTTAATTGAAAAGGGATGCTAAATCTTTTAAATAACTTAAAATTTCATTTTTATATAAAGCAGCAAAACCATTTTTCTCTGCAGAAAGAGAAATGTTAACAAAGGAACACACCAACATAAATGCACTGTTGATAAACTTCAGCTAGTTTAATTTCACAAGAAAGTAAAATTTTAGGACTATTCTTTAACCTCATCAGTACTTTCTGAAGAAGATTCTTTGGCATCTTCAGTCCCTCTGTTGCTTTTCTCTTTACTAAGATTTTCACTTTCTGATTTGGTCCCATTAAATAAAGAGTTTTCACCATTTACAAACCCATTCTCTGTGACTTCAGCATCAATGGCTTCATCAATCTTTAAGTCCCCTTGCTCTTCCACATCTTCTAGGTTTCTCAAGACAATAGGGAGTCTAGAGTCTGCCACAGTGTTCTCCAACAAGGCAATATGGCCCTTGTCATACTTGGGCAGCGGAGCTCCGTCTGCCATTTGTTTGCTGTAATACTCCCTGCTGGCAGCTGCGCTCTTCACCGCCTTCTCCAGGATCTCCTTCTCACCCAAGCGCAGTTTGATGGCCATTGTCGCATGTGGGGTGAGGTCATGGCTCTCCAGGAAGGACTTATCCACCTGGTGGGAAAGAAAAATCAGGTCTGCTACTGACACCTCACACAACCAAACAGCCCCTCCCTCACCTCATCTCTTTCTCTGAGCATGTAGAGCCAAAGGGACATGAGGGGGTCTGCAAGGAGTCCCAGTGAAATTTGTCATGAAATCATAAAAAGCCCAAAATTTCTGCACATAAATCAGTCTGCATGGCAAGCAAAGTCAGGTTACTTCACAAATACATGCAACATGTAGGTTCACTTATACATTTGTAATAGGAGCACATTGCTTTGCAGTCTGGAGAATGCAACTAACAGACAACAAGTTGAAACTGATTCTCCATCTTATTTGCAGAGAAAAAAGCAAGTAGTCTCTACTTGGAAAATCAAAGGAAAAATACATTAACAAAATTACATTAACAAAATTTCCTTTTTTGCAATCTTATTTGATTTTCCTTAGATAATGCAAAACTGTTTCTGCACTTAAAAAGTACAGAATGAATTATGTACTAACATTCAGATTGAAGTTTGCAAAGACAAGATGGAGGACAAAATATCTTTTCCTACAATCACAATGCACAGAAGAACTCAGACTTTTAAATTACACATAATGATGATTTTACCTCCACAGTTGTTTTATAGGTTTTCAAAAGAAGGGATGCTCTGGCTTCCAGGAATGTCCAAAGTTTAACTTCATTGTCCCAGCTAACAGGAAAGTCAGAGTTCCCCAGAGTGAAGATTTTGCCAATCGCGTGCTCACCTATCAAGTGCTCCTTCAGCTCTTCTGCAATAAGTATAAAACCAATCTGTTAAAAAACAACCTCATCATTCACTTTGTCAGTTGACAAACTGTAGAAAGATTTATTTTCAATCGTATATCTTTGAGCAGCTAGCAAAAAATAACCCTCTCCTCAAATAAGAATTATCAGATATGCTGCTTTTTTCCTAGGATTTGCCTCAAAGAGACAACTGCAAATCTTCAGGTCAGCAGCAAATGGGCCTTCTCTCCACCTGGAAATGAAGATACTTTAGATATCACAGCCTCTCATCATACACAGCGCAAATCTCTGTCAGTGAAACAGAATGTTTTGTAAAGTAATTCATAAATGAAAGGGAGTAAATTTGTAAAGAGTGCAATGAACTTTTTGAGAATAAAAGGAACACACCAAAGAGTGTGGAATAACAATGGAATTCTTTTTCCTATTGTTTTGATAATCTTTTTCAGTAGCAGAAACTTCCTACAGGTGTTCAGAAAAGACATCCATCAAAACTCAAGAGCAGAAAATATTTAATGAGTTCCTTGATATTACACAAATTTCATATAAGTTTTAATTAATAAATTTGACTACTGCAAAACTGTTATGACAAACTTCACCAAGAGCTTGCATGTTTAAGAAAACTGTTTCTCAATAAACAGTTTTCTTAAACACTATTTAAGACATATAAATAAAGTGAGCACAATCATATCCCAAGAAATGCAATTAAAGCATTCACTAGCTATATTTTCCTCTCCAAGTCAAAATTCACTCCCTCATCAGCATCCTAAAATTATCTTCCATTGAATTTACTTCCCAGAAGTATGAGGCAATTGCAAGAGATGGATGTAGGTCCCTTCCAACTGAACTGTTCCAGTATATTCTAATTTCTTAGTAAGTTCTAAGAGATGGATGACAAGAGGAAGTGAAGGCATGACACTAAGTTACATTGTTTTTATTAAAGAAAGCAAAGAGACCACATGCAGAAACTCAACTACTTCAGTATTCCTGCTGGCACAAAAAATCCACATCATCTACACAGCATTCCTTACTGCAAGGGAGTTCTCTCACTGTCATGACAAACTGTCACATCCATAACCTTCAAAACTGCATCTAACCAACAAGGAGCTATTATGAGCATTTAATGAGAAGTTTCACATGCACAAATAAGGTGAATATTTATTAAATGTACACATATTTTGCCCCACAAATAAAAGTAACAGAAGAGAAACTCTAGAAAAACAGTCTGCAAATACAGAAATTTTAGGTTACCAATTACAAAAATATTGAATATTTAGTTCAAAAATTAATAAAATATTGAAAATACTGAACTTTGAAATGTCTCTTCCATATTTTCTCTATAGTATAGAATATTCCAGTTTCATACATAAATTATTCCAGTGGTGATGACTAAAATGCTGTGATTTTAAGCATGTAAACCCCTAGGTCTTGCAGGATCTTGTTCTGCAAACTATTTTGAAACCTAAGAACTAGAGATCCAACTCCAAAGCTCACTCATTCACAAGAGTCTGGGAGATTAAAAGAAATAAAAAAATTGTATCATCTCATACTTTCCGAGTTACTGAAATATTCCCTCAGATGACATGGACAAAATTGGGGTTCTCAGTAGCTTATAGATCCCTTTTTAACTTCTCAACTTTTCTGATCATCTATCTTAATGTTTTATATAAATGTCTATCCCATTCCTACATTAACAAAAAAAAAAAAAAATCAAAAATCCCCCCAACAAGACAAACATAAATTAGGTTATCTTCATAAAATATCCTACCTTCACTCATACAAAACACTCGAAGGAAAGCCAAAAGCTGGGCAGAGATTGCAGGCTCAGTGGAGTGCAAGGCAAAAACACTTGAACTAATAAAAGAAACAATCAAATAACAACAGTAAATACAAGTCCAATTGTCATACCTTCTAACTTATTTTAACATAAAAGACCATAAAGTATACAACAAATGTACTGCTACAAAAGTAACTTAAAAATCATTAGGCAATATTAGCTCAAATGGAAAAGCTTCCCTAACTTGTATCTGAAAAGAATGATTATCTCTACAATTTTACACTTAAAATTATTTTATACAGCTTTCATAATAAATTCATGAAGATGCAATGTTTCATGTCTGCTGCTCCTAATAGTACCCTCTGGACTGAAACGACTAAAGGAAAATGCTGTGATTCACATATTGAGCACTGTACTATGTCTACAAGGGATAGGAAAGAAAGTAAAGCCACAGATTGCTTCAAATTAATCCTTGCTCTGTTTTTGTTCAAATGGTTATTAAAGCAAAGGCTTTTCTCCTTATATATGGTTCAAATTAGATGATAATATAGTTCAGAGAACTTCTGTAAATATTATTACAATAACTTTAATTTGCTATACAAACAGGAGAAATATAACACCTAAGAAAATTATCACAAAAGAGCTCCATATATGCTTTACTGGACACTCTAGACCTTGGAAATGTTTTGAAAAAGCCATGGCATTGTGTTTTACTTACGTTGGGATACCAGCACGAGCTAAGACCTCTGCCTTCATAGCATACAGCCTGTCACTTTTACTCACGCCAAGCTTTATTTTCACTCTGTCATGTGAATTATTATCAAAGAAAAAACCACTGTGGATCACAAATTCAGCGTTTGACCGAGTGCCATAAAAAATGTAAATCTAGAAGGATGAAAAGAGAAGTGAAGGGACAGGAAAAAAGCTTAAGATCAGCTCACAAAATTGACATAATTTGAAAGTTATTTTCTAGAAGAGTTTCACTATTCTGAGTACAATGTATATTTGGTTATATGAAGAAACATGCTTTGTTTTCTGGTATTGACTCAAATGCTGTATACAATATGGCAATTACACTTTAGAGGTAGATGTAAACATATACATGTATAACAGAGACTTTGAAAGGCAAGAAGAAATTCTTATTCTGTACTTTAAAAAAAAATGTTCCGGTTTTTCACACTGAAATGAAGTACCAGCATACAGAAATAAGCTTTCAAAGGTTTATTAAAGGCTAAAAAAATCAGAGACAAGGAGGGCCCATTAAAAGAAATGGTGTTTCTGGAATCATTTTCCCCAACCAAATGTCCACTCAAAACTATACTGCTGATAGATCAACTTTGCTTTCATTTAAATGTTACCTTAAGATATGGATATACCACAGTACATCATACAGAGAGATCTGAGCTGTGTTCAGCCAGTATTTATTTTTGTTTTACTCTGAACTCTTTTCTATAAAACATATAGTTACTTTAATTCACATATAAAAAGAAGTTCCTAAATATAACCTGCAGAATAGATTTAACTCAGGGCTAGGCAGTATGAAATTCATGGGACTAGAGGTCAGAGTAGCAATTGTATTCTCCCACATCAAGAGGATATTTTCCCATTTGTGTTTGATAACAAAATTGTCAGTCAGAAAAAGAAGTCCCAGCAGTTACAGAATTCCCTTCAGAACCTCAGGGTACAGCAGTGCTCTGGATGCCTGCAAGCTTCCATTCCTCTCTGGCTGACAGAGAAAGACACAGTGCTCTCTAAAGGGCTCAGTAACAGCAATGATGCCATTTACTTTCTCTGTTTTCAATTTTGTGTAAGAGCTGTTTATCCTAAGCACTAAATGCTAAAGTATGATATTGAATTATACTGAACATTATACTGTAACACACTCATCTGATGAACATGTGACCTGACCAGGTGTATTCAGGCAGTGGGTGAGGAGAGAGTTGCTCACCCTCTCAAGTTTTAAAACTACTGTGATACATCTCATATTAAACTAAAAGTCACATACCTGTATAGATTACACAGTATGCTCTTACACCCCAAGACTGTTTTACAAAAAATCCAATTAAACAGAGTGAGAATTGCTTTATTTCAGGCCAGTGTTTGACAGACTCTGTGGACCTCTGCTGCCTAACATTTTTTAGTAGTAAAAGCATGGATCATACACTCCTTCTGCTAAAACTGTAAGAAATGACATCTGCATGGTATATTAAAGGACTGAAGCATTATATAATTACAGTGCTTTAAAGATGTCACTAACAGTTAAAGTTTGCACAGAAATTCTGATAAATAGCAGACAAAGTGAAACTACTAAAATAAAATTGAAATATAGGAACCCTCTATAATTGAAATGGAGAGAGCAGCCAGAACAGCTATATGACACATCCATTGCCAGCTGTGGAAAATTATAAATTGGATCACTTCTGGAAAAACTGTGGGCCCCTTTTAACTCATCACACCACAATTGGAAAAAACAGAAAATATTTGACTACCATAACAAATTCTGAGAGCAAAAATATACAATCACTAAACCTCAGCATAGCAATAAGGATAAATACACTTTTGGAAAGATGTATTCAATAAAGAAAAAATGCCAGACACTTCTTTGTTACAAAAAGGTAAGATACAAAAGAAAAATTAAAATCACAATATTATAAATAGTAAGACTGGCAAAATAACAGAGTAAAAGTAAAAACTCAGAGGCTGAGTTACAAAACATTTCAGGATGTTTCATGGACAAAGGCTTTGTCTGGCCATGCTGACTGCACAGGCAGCAGTCAGAGAAGGAGTGCTGCTCCACTTGAGGGTTTAGGCTGGCAGCTGACCCAGCACAGGGGCTTCCTGCACTCCTGGAACCACTGTCTGCAGTGCATCCCTAGTTTGGACACATTCAGTTTTGGTTTCGAGCAGTTCTGATCAAAATACTGCATTCTGAACTGTTCCATGCATCTTTGCAAGACTCTCCTGCTGTCTCAGCATGAAGAGGTAAATGCATGCATGCCTGTGAGAAAGGGACACAGGATGTTTTTAGGTCCTTTCTCATTTCCACTAAGCATTGCAATGACAACAGCGTGGGTTAAAATGACTGGCAACTGTACTGCATTTCACTTCTTTTAAGTGAATTAAGACTAACAAGAAACA
Source organism: Zonotrichia leucophrys gambelii (assembly GCF_028769735.1). Lineage (NCBI taxonomy): Eukaryota > Metazoa > Chordata > Aves > Passeriformes > Passerellidae > Zonotrichia > Zonotrichia leucophrys. Next base: position 7,658,013 of record NC_088175.1, on the reverse strand, counting down.
TAAGCCAACAAACACCATTGTTAAAAAAGACTCTAAAATCCCTTACTACAGACAAATCTAAAAATTATTTATCTTTGGTCTTTTGGATAGGGCCTTTTACTAAGCTCCTCCAGAATTCCTAACTTGGTGGCTGTGTATGTTCACTCACCATGATTAAAAATTTCAACTAGTTCTTTAAAACACAAGGAATAAAACTCTCCTACAGTCGGGGTCTACCAAGTCATAGAAAATATTTAGTTTAGTATTTAGTTTGGTACCATTTTCACTCAAAATTAGCTCAGCATAATAAATTTCAAATGCAGCAGGGTTTAATCCACACCACTACATCATTAAAATTTTCTAGGGAGTCACCAAGTGTTCACAGAACTTAATGGACCAACAATAATGTAGACATCTCTTCACACTACCTGTTCTCCAGCCTTGAAATCTTGAAGTGCTACACATTCACACCGGTCATCTTCCAAATTGTAGCCTGTAGTGATCTATCCAGGAAAAGAGTGACAAAAGCACCTTTAGCATTTTATATTTCTCTCTCCCACCACTGACAAATTTCCCTATTGGAAATAAATATTAACAATAGGAATTGCACACATTTCTTTCTCAGCACAACAGAATATAGCTGATAGTGATTGCTTTACGATTCCTGAGCAATCTCTTTTTTTTAAAAAAAGTCTCTGCATTACAGTAATCTAATGGAGGAAATAACCTACCTGAAGTGAACAGAAGGCTCTGAGGAAGGTACCCTCCACAGAGCACAGACAAAGTACCATGCTAAAGCTGGCAGCTTGTTATAAAGTTCTGGAGATTTCAGTCACTCCCATGAGGCCCAAGGGAGCAAGGCACTGACAGCTCTATATGCTGTGCTTTATCCTTCAACTGCCAACACATTTTTGATCTCTCAATGAAAAAGGATTAGATAACTGTGGATCTTTAGGGGATACAATCTTCAGAGAATTATAATTTACTTGAAAATAATCCCTTTATCTAAAAGTTAAGTAATACTCTTAAAATGCTAAAAGGATTTTTGAGATGGTAGCTGGCAATGGAAGAGGATAAACTCTCTTGACAAACCTGCACTTCCCCCAAAATAATTACTAAACTGTAAAGGGGTCACACTAACAAGTAAAGCTATCCTAAAAATGTAATATTTTTTATTAAGCGATGAACAGCATGTTCTTGAATAGTATGACCAGAGATGCAGCCACAGGATGGAACATAAGCTGCTGAAAAATTAGAAAGCAACTTTTATGGTAGGTAGTCTGAGTTCAGTACTGACAGAGGTAACTTATGGAAAAATATGCTCTGAGCCTGGGGAAAAACCTAGAAGAAGCCAGCAATTCTCTCTCAGCCTTCAAAAATGAAAACATACTTTTTTGTAAGCTGACTGACATGAGTTGCAGTATAGCCCGATTCCCATCTTGGATGCAGCTTGTCCGAAGACAGAACTCCTCAGATTATTTCAAAAGCTTGGTTGATGGCTCACACATTAATAGTTTTGCACTGCTTGCATCATTAAATGTGCATTTGTCAGATGAAACAGTGCTTTCAAATGGAGCAAATCCAAAATGTCAGCCCCAAGCACGGGCAGCCCAGCCCTGCAGACGCTTGCAGAAAGCTCCCTGTGCAGATGCCTCGCTGCAGGTCTGTTAAATGGGTTTGTGGAGATCAGTAAAGAACACAAGAGTCATGCAATACAGCCCACTGAGAAACACAGGCTGCACCACTTGAACACAGAAATTCCTGTGCAGTCTCTAATTTGGACTGCACAATTTTAATTAAGATTTTCGGTTTAGAAAGTTATCCTACCCTGAATTGCAGGTTACAAATTCAAGAGGATAGCAAATCTACCTTCTACAAATCAGTCATCTTCTGAAAAACTGTACTTTTCATCCAAACAAGAAAGTTTTGACCTGTCCTGAAATTTTCTTAAGTGTGTAAACTCAGTGAAATAGCTCTGAATGTGAAAAGTCCACCCCAATCCTTTGAAATGCTGGTGGAACAGAAGGCTTTCACAGACTAGGGAAATTCCATTATTTTAAGAGGAGGATTCTGTCAGTTTAAGCATGCCTCACTGGAGTACTGATCTTTCTTTTAAATTTTTAGTTTTGCTTTAAAAAAAAAAAACCCAAAACAGCACACAAAACCCAGCAGCACTTCTGAAAGACTTTTCTATAAAGCATAATGGAGTGCTAGACTCCTATTTCCTCTTTCTTTTAATAGCAGTCACGTAAGAGAATTAACAGGGTGTTTACTTCTCTTCCCACATGATAGCTGACAAATTGCATCCCTTCAGTTTTATTTCTGAAGCAGACTGATACATGAATTTCAAGTTGTGTATAAAGCATGCAATAGTCTGCCTGGTCAGTGATTAAGGATGGACCCAGCCCAACAGGCAGAATGTAGCTTATTCAAAGCTCTGTCAGAACTGGTAATCAACCTCTGACTGTCAAAATACAATCCCACTAAAGAATAACAATGAGAAATGCATGAAGACAACCATTTTGAAATAGTTCTTAGAGGCAGGTTGATCTAATTAATAGTGTCAGAGGCAAGAAAAAGCTGGATGGACCTAGCTCCAGTTCAAATCCAAAGAGCATTTTATTATCTAGCTCATGGAAAGGGGCCCTGTGGAATAAAGCAAGAACAAGGACATGTATGGTAGCTGATTGATTTGGGAGGTATTTCAGCACTACATTTGGAATAAACTACACAGGGTGCATTCAATGTCACCTTTTGTTTCTTACTTTCCTGCAATGAATAACAGCTCCCTTCATGTATTTTACAGGGATTGTGCTGTGATGAGAGCAGAGCCCATCCTCACCTCACTCTACAATAATATAAACTATGATATAGGCAGCCTACAGTTATCTTAGCAGTCACTCCCCATTTCTAATGGTAAAAGGCAACTAGCACACAACAGAAATAGCTTCAGTAGCTTTTCTTAGCCCATTACCAATACTACAGTTTTCTATCCTTCCTGAATTTATATCCATTTAAATTATTTTCCCTAGAAATATTAAATAAATGACTGAAATCTTTACATATATACAAAGCATTTAAGTTCAGCACAACCTCCTTTGCCCTTTAGGATATATTTCAGCATAAAAAAATGTTTCAAATCCTGATATACTACTGCATTAGGAGGTTTGGCTCCAGAGGCTGGCTCCGAATCAAACCCACTCTTAAAGAGCATAATAAAAATAAAAATTACTTTATCAATTTAAATAGAAGTTTGAATGAGTAAAACAACATAAATAGCTGCTCTTTTAATATATGCTTAAATTTTCCCTCACAGAACCTTGATTCTCTTCCTCTTTACTCTAATCCCAACTTTGAAGGCATTCATTAAGAGTTGTCTAATGAATACAGACAAGTCTCTGCAAAAGCATCTGAAAGAGATGCCCAGCAGGAAAAGGGTACAGGAAGTACTGACGCTTGCAGCTATGACTTATATTACAAAATTACACATTTCTGAATTTTAAGCAATTTTCTTTATACTGAAGACTCTCATATGAACTTTATTGCTGTATCAAAGCTGTGAGATTGCATAACAAATCAGCAAAGGCAAGAATCACTGTTAAAGAACAACATGTAATCACCTTGCAATAAGGAAGAATAAATAAATAAATAATAAACCCCAAACACTTGCACCTTTGTAGCCTAGCATACCATGCTGTAATTGATACAGTCATAGTAACACTAAATTAGCTAAATGTCAAGTGAAAAACAACTTGCTTTACAGTTTGTTCATTTAAAACAGACTTTTTTTTGCACCAACGGCACTAACACATACTGCTGTCCTAACACTCAGGTCAAGCCTCCCACAAGAGAAACAGATCACTTCAATAGGATGGTTATATCCAGTGCTTACAATAAATAATATCTACTGGAAACACAAGTAGGGGGTATGACTTTTAAAGTGTGCACGAGCATGACTAAACAACATTGATAAACCAGCCTCTCTGGGTTTCCATTTCCTCATCTCAGCATTAACTAGTCTGTTAATGAAATCAGGAATCATCCCCTGAACTAGCGCACGTAAGCCAAAATGTCAGCAGGTCTGACTTTCTATATACATATGTCACCTTTTAAATGTTTAATATGCCCTAAAGTAGTATTTTTGCATTTTGTTTCTTTGATGTAGTAACAGATGTACTGTTTTTGTTGAACTAGGCTTTGTTCTTGTTGTTGCTGTCTCTGTATCAAGGCTCTTTGGGCACGGTTAGGAGAGCAGGCAGTATTTCTTAGTTGCAAATCTCTTACCCACTTTCCCTAGTGGTAGCTACAAGAGGCAACATCCATCAGTGCCTGCTTTCTGTTCTCAGAACAATTCTGTCCTGTGCTGTGCATCTTCTTCAGCCCACCAGAAACAAAGCTCCATGTCAGGAGACAATGCAGACTTGCCTGGACATGTCATGTAAATGAAAACTTTTTAAAGTACATTATATGCACATAAGACATAAATTTACACAAGCATCAAATCTATTGTAAAGTTTTCTCTAGATGAAGAAAGCTCTGCCTGAAAAGCTATTATAAGATATTTGAGAAACTGACAAACCTTTCTTTCAGATATTAGTTTTTTTAGCATTTCTTGGGAAGATAACATACCTGTGTTAAGAAGCATAACAGAAAGTGCTACTGAACTGTTGTATAGCAGTTGAACTGTTGTATAGCAGTTGAAAGACTTAATACTTAAGCTTTAAAGTCTTTCAGCAACACTGAAGAAATCCTTACCAGTCCATTAGTATGATTACACATGTCCCATAAAGGTATTAGAGCCAGTGTAACTCTGGAACCATCTTCTGTTGGAATCTGGTTCTGCCGTGTCATAACAGAGGAAACTGCCCATCTGCAAAAGGCAAAACCATGAGCTGGTCAATGTTCAAAGCATTAAAAAACAATTGCCCATATCCCACCTGAAGCAATCATTCAGACTGGGAGTTTCCAAACTTAGTTTCCTTCAAGATCACACTGACTGTAGGAATAGTAGAAGGCAATATCACTTGCAGGAAAAGCAGCAGCTCCCAGGTTTCCAAGACAGGCACACAGAACAAAAACCAAACCAGGATTGAGATCCTTCTTCTCTTTGCAGAGAATCTTCACACCTTCCACTGGCTGCATCCTCAGCCAGGATCCACTCCCTATGTCAGCTTCTGCTTCCCAGCCCTTCACCACATGTTCCTCACACCACACATCCCAAACCCAGGGTCACCTGCTCCTGCAGCTTCTCCTGCTGGGCAGCAGGAGCTCTCATCTGTGCACAAACTCCTGTAAGAGCCAGGGTGTGTTTTCCCCCTCACTCTCTAAAAAGCTTATGGACTGCATGGACTGGAAACCAGTGCAACCACCTGACATATGCACAATCTTTTGGCAAGTTTTCCTCTTCAATCTGCAAGATTTTGGCTTAGGTCAGTATTGCTAAATTTTTTGCTCAATAGTATTGAGAGGGAAAAAAGCCACAACATTCCAAACAGATATCCAGGTAAAAACCATAAAGGGAGTATTATGCTATTCTTTAGCACATGGACATCCTTCAAAACCTTCCTAAGTCAGGTTAAGTACACAAAATGCAAGCTACCTTTTCAAACATAAAAATCTCTAGAAAAGCTTAGGATTTCAGTACTTTCTAGAATTTCAATTTTTATTTTATACCTGAAAAAAATTAATATTAACCACCAGTGGAAAAAAGTATCTTAGTCTCACCATGTTCCGGCCTTACTACATATATGTGTTGTGAGGTTTTTTGAGGGAAAAAAAGATGCCACCAGGAGAAGGTCAAAAATAATTTTAATTCCCACGGACTCCACCACTAACATGTACTTAATATACAGAATAAGACTTGTGAAGGATTTCTTCAGAAGAACTAGATTGGTAAGAAAGACAGTGGCAAACTGAAATCAACCTAATGTCTAAAAAGAAAGTTAAAGTTAAATTGTAGATAATTCTCATATACAAACACTGCTTGAAACACAGTAACAATATGCTTCATGTTAATTGTTGCAATTTGCCTGTAAAATTTTAGAACACCTCACTTGTAAATTGGTGTGTTCCTCCCTTTAAGTGAAGGAGGCATGCTTCAGAAATCCCACTTTCATAGCCTTACCCACAAGTACAACTAGGCTAGAAAATCCCTTATGAATGCCTTTTATTCATGCTATTTTAATCATTTAACAGAATTAAAGCTCTCATTATCTTAATTATTATTCTTTTAATCTTAGTTCTGTCACCCCTTATAGCACCTCTAAGTGACACTCATGCTTCATGTGTACAACTTCCATTCTCCAGCTCCCCTGTTCAACAGCAGCAGCTCGAGATATTAACTTTTGCTAATGTGTGCTGGTAGAGCCTTTTATGAAAAAAAAAGAAATTAAAAAAATTTCCCCAAACCCTAAAACTCCTGCCACATCAACTGAATTATTTTCTTAAGAAACAAGGAATTAACCTTAGTAATCTGACTATGTGTGCCAGTGGGATAAAGTAACTGCTTATAATGAATGACTATTCCTTTGTAACAATTAAAATCTGCATATTTATTTCACTTTCTTTTTCATTAATAAAGTGTATTAGTATCAAATTCTACAATTAACGTTTCAGTAACAATAGGGCTTTCCCACCAATTAAGACTTCCAGGGCCCCATATTTTACCCTAGTAAAAACAGAAAAGAAACAAAGAAAAAAAATTAAAAGACAGACCAACCTGTAGTCGTCATAAGTGAAAGAATCCTTTAAGGGCAGTTTGCTGGCATTAGGATGGGTCTGCAAAATGTAAGTTGCATAAAAAGGTGAAAAGAGGAAGAAAAGAGAAATCAGAAATCAGTCAGCAGAATTTCATTATTTAGCTGCCTAACAGATCCTAACAAGAGCCAAATGAAGCAGGAGGCGTCCAGCCGCGCTACAGAGGGATCATCATGCTATTATGCTCTCATACATCACTGTCAACTTAATTTGTTGTGCCCAGCAGCCGCCATAAATCTGTTTCTTCATATTTCAAGGCTGGAACCCACAGACATTGTACAAAAATAAAAAAATTTTAAGGTGGACTGAGTATGTGAAGGTAAAACACAATCCAGCCCTCGATGCACAGTGGGAGAAAGAAATCAGACAATAAGTGTGCATTAGCTTTCACCAACTTCCACATTTTCCTCTCCTCTGTGTTATCAGTGAGGTATTTCACAAATGCAAGAAATATTATACAAGATTTTCAATTCTTCCTTGATACCTGTAACAGTATTATTCAGTAAAAGTTGCACTACACCTCTGAAACAAAAGCAGATTAAAATATTTAAATAGCTTTGGTGACAAACACTGATTAGGCACTATCTACATTAACCCATCTACACACGCTGCTAAAAGTGGAGCTGTGTCATTTGAGAACGTGTAACGCAGTTCTCATTAACAAGCAAACATTTAATTTCTAAAAGCTTTAAGAAGCTCTGATATCCGTTATTTTTCTGACTAATTAACTTATTTAAAGTCTCGAAAATACAGGTAGCTTTAAGCCCACATTCACACATTTTCTTTAGAACTTTGTTCCAATTCACAAATGGAAAGCCACAGCAGCATAAATTTTAATCTTCAGGTTCAATTAGGTCTCTGAGACGAATTGAAGCAAATGATCAAACGGTTATTTCAGAAGATACAAATGATTTTTTGCATAGCTCTATCTTTGCGACGCTTTTAATGCATGAAGCTCCATGTAGTACGCAGTTTTTTACTCTTGATGCATTAGCATCACAAGTGCGTGGTAATTTATCATTTCTCACTGTAATGTACTTGCTGGCACTGTGTGCAGGACAGTAGGGGATGAGGTAAAAGTGGCTCAAACCGTAAATCAATTAGAAAACAAAAGCTTGTGCTCAGCGCGCAATTTTAGGCAAATTATATATTACAAAAGACTGCCAATTGGGTGTGAGGTCCCAGGTGGCAGCTCTCCCTCAGCCCCTCGGTTAACCCTTCCGATGGGCTTTCTCCGGAACACGACCGAAGTTAACAATTCCAGCGCCTCCTGTCCCTCCCCTCACTTTTAATTTTTTTTTCTTTGTACAGCACTCTACGTTTCCATATGACTTTCACTCACATCGATAGCACGGTCATTGTGTAATAAATCCCTTCGAATTTAATTGTAGCAACACATGGTACAGTTGTTTCTTCTCACAAAAACATTCAGCACTAATCCAGGACCGAGACAAAGCCAAGAGATCTCAGGAGGCACCTTCGCTGCCGGACAGTCCAGACCCGAGTCCAGAAACGAACACAGAAACTCAGCCTTCAGCTGGAATTAATTACTACTAACAAAACCCTCCCTATAGTTTTCATTCATGACAATCTAATTCAACTCTTATTGTTAGTGTCAGTGATGTATTTTGCAGCAGCTTGATGAATTAAGCGGGGAAAGACAGCACCAACACTGCGAGTATGAGCCCCTCAGTTTCCCTTTCCAGCACGGCCGCGTTTCCCTCCGGCCCGTGGCGATCGGTGTGAGGAGCGGGGTTTCATTGTGCGCCTCAAGTTTACATCCGGCACTCCGCCTGCAGTGCCCGGAGCCCCGCGGGTGCCGCTGCCCCGGCCCCGGCCGTACCCGGCCGCTCGGCCCCGCCGCCCCCGGGCCGGGCCCTCACACCGCGGGCCGCGCGGGCCGGCACTGCCCCCTGCCGGCGCCGCCGCGCACTGCTCCGCTCCGCCCGGCGGGGCCAGGACACCCACAGGCCGAGCGGCACCGCGCACTGCTCCGAGGGGCCAGGGCACCCCACAGGCCGAGCAGCACCGCGCACTGCTCCGAGGGGCCAGGGCACCCCACAGGCCGAGCGGCATCGCGCACTGCTCCGCTCCGAGGGGCCAGGGCAGCCCACAGGCCGAGCGCCGCCGGCACCCCCAGAGCCCGCGCCGCACCGCGCACCTGCAGTGTGGACAAGCGCCCCGCCGAGCAGGGTCGAACCTGTCCATCCCAGGAGAAAGGTCCCGGGAACGCAAACACCCCTGCATGTCCTCTCTGTTCTCTCCTGCCCCCAAAACAGCAGGATTTAGCAGAACATGCTGTTTTTCCAAGGGTAAGAATGACTATGGCCATAATGCACTGGAAGTGAAAAGGCATCACAGACACTGCAGGGGCTCAACAGCCAAAAAGCGACGGCTACAGCCCCTGGGTGCCGTTCCAGCACACACCCCGTTCCAGGAGCACCAGCCCACAGCCTCAACCCCAACTTGGAGCAAACAACTGTAGGATGCAAGATCTATACACGTTGCCATTGTCCTCTCTGTAGGAAACATGTATTAGACCAGTGGATTGCAGGAAGATCAATTGTTCACTTCACACAAGCAGCCCCCTTGTAAGAGCCAACCTGAACACCCAACCCATGGGCAAAGACCCTGGATGCTGCCAAATGCTCTGTCATCCTTCTGGTTTGTAAATCTGTGAAACTTTGGGATGGCCCCTATGTGGACACCATCCAGATGTAACTCACATAAACACACTAGTAAATTACAATAAAGGACAAAATATATGGTCTAAAAGACACAGAGCAGAATAAAAATCCCAGCATATGTAATTACCATATTTATAACATCCTGTGGTACAATATTCTAGTAGCTCTTTTAAAGTTAAGATACGTCAGCATATTTGATCATGTTAGATTTCTGATTTGGTCTATTTTACTATGTAACTTAAAAACCCTATAGATTACAAGAATCTGAAGACACACAAAAAAGAACAATATTCTGATTAAGAATTTGATTTAGTATGCAGCTTCTCTTTATAGTCCCTTGGTAAAAATGAAATCTCCCTAACAAACACTTAATAAAACCTGTCAATATATCTAGAAAGAAAAATGACACAAATGCATTAAGTATTAAATACCCTTGAAAAAAGTCACATATTCCATGAATTTTTGATGTACTATCTTGACATTAATGTAAAACCTTGATATTTATAATTGACAGATATTTAATAAAGTATAGAAGATGACTGCTGCATAGCATGCAAATTGCTCAGACTGCTCAAAAAAGATACAGACATATTTAAACTAAACAAACACTTAATATGTAAAAAAAAAAAAAAATCAGATCTAGCTTTTACAGGTTCATGCAGCTAGGTCTCTACAGATTAGCTTTCAAATGTGACATTATCCACTACATGAACCCTAATTTTAACTTACCAAGTCTGTATGAAGTAGTTTCAGAAAGTTGGGAGGGAAAGCTTTAAATAAAAAATGGGAACATGAAAATGTGAATATATTCATTTAGATGCAGGTCCTGACATTCTACTGAAAGAGTTATTATAAAGAACAAATACCATTTATTTCGTTACCCTTTCTGTGAAAATATTGTCAGAGCTGGCAATCAGGGTGATGACCACTGCAAAAACAAATAGTGGCATGCTGAATTTCATTTTCCTCCTGATGCTGCTATTCCTAAAAAAAAAAAATGAATAAAAAATGCTTTTTCCCCTTCAGTGTTCCAAGCCTTCTTTGAGACATTTGGAGGATATCTCAAAATAACCAGAAATATTAAAAAGTAACAGTGATTGCTGCCAGATTGTCTGCAGCCACTGTGGAAAGAGACAGACTGTTATTCTAGTCACCTAAAACACTATCAGACTAGAAGCCAGTTACTCAGTATGGCAATCAGAGAAAGGGGGGTGGGGGGGAGAGAAAAAAAAAAAAAAAAGAAAAAAAAGGACACTTCCAAACATATTTTCTCTTTCTGTGAAGCAGCAATATCCAGCGGTTCACATCTCATGTTTAATGCTTCACAAACCAGCAACACTCCTGATGTGCCACAGGGGCCTCTGTGTTATTAATTTCTCCATCAAACTTTTGGATGGACATCACAAGGTAATGATTCTCAAGTTGCAGAAAGTAGATGCTAAAGCACTCCCACTTTGAGGGCTTGTTTCATTTCAATGGCATGAAGGCTGCAGTGTAGAATAGTGGGTGCCCTTCCAGCTAAGAAGCCATCACAGCCTTCACTCTGCTTTCCAGCCTAGGGGCATTCACCTCCTGTCAGAGTGGCCAGACTTCTGCAGACAGTAACCCTTTTCCCTATTCAATCACAAAATGCTACAGCTCATTTATCAGAGTTCCTAATCTTGATGGAGAATTTCCATTAAAATTGGCTTAACATTTGCTTGTTTACCAAGTGATGCAAAGAACAAGTCCAATTACTATAACACACAATACAATGTCTGAGTAGAAGGAAAAATTAAAGTTTACTTAGTGTTAAATTTGTGTTCACATCTACGCTACTAGATGCCTCAAAAAGAGCTGATGTATTTTTATGTGAAGTCATATTGCCCAGTGTATTCCTCTGTGCTATTAACCCTTGTATAATCCAAGTAAGAAAAAATTATTTTAATCATTAGATGTGATCAAAGTTAATTGTCTTTTAAAAGACACCATCTCTAAGCTGAGATAAACTGATCATTGGACTCATCTACTACTCCACTGTAATATATAGCCAGAAAAAGGTTTTTAAAAAATCCTCATTTTTGTTGGTTCCCTGAGTTTGTAGACAAAGAGATTGTTGGACTTTGGTGACAACTATTTCAAGTATTCACCAGTCCAAGGCAAAGTTGTGGGCAATCACTGCATTGATATCACTAAATCAGATTTCAATAATCTCAGAAATCTCTTGTATCCCCATTGAAGTGGAGATAACTCCACTTTACCCTAGGAAATGATCATAGTTGTGTTAAAAGTATACTGAGGCTACCACTGCACTCCCTTCACAGCCCCCAAAACACTAAGGGTGCTTGAAACAGTTAAAGCCAAAACCACTTTAAGTTTCCACCTTGTTAACTTTCATTCCTTTGAACATAAACCCAAAGGGTTAGTTGCTTTTGACCAAACAATTTTTTCTTCCTCTTCTTTGCAGATTCTTCCCTCTTTCCACTGTACTCATTAACATGGGGAGATTTCGTTATGAGCCTTGGTGGATGCTACTTGATGGTTTCAGGCCAATGTGTAGGTGTACAAAAACACAAACACACACACATTCAGGGCCAGAAGCAGGAAGATCTGTCAGCATTTGCTGGTTACTGTCCCTTTCCCAGCTCTGGAAATCCTTTGAAGCAGCAGCCTTGAAGAGAAACTCCTCTCTGTGGAGCTGCTGAGGCTTTAACTGCCCTAAAGCTAAGTAAAATAAAGAATTCAGAATGGAGGATCCTAGTGATCTAGGGAAACAAGAATTCGCTTTTTCCATTGGACATATGCTGCCTAACCTAATGAGGGAAGCCAGTTTACTGTATAGGACAGGAGACAAAGCCAAAGATTATTTTACTTTGTAACAACAATTTATAACTACAGAAGCATGCTATAGAATTTTCAAACAGGCCAATTCATAAAGTGCTAGGAATAATGTTCCCATACTCATGCCATTATATGATTTTCCTAACAGAAAAAAAGATAGTTCTACTTTGCAAAACCTAATAGAATGAATCTTAATATAAAAAAGGTACTACAGGATTGAAACTTCTTAAATCTAAATAATATTCTTGCTTAATTCTCTATGTCAGCAATTTTTATTTACTTTCAGCCAATATACACAAGAAAGCACTGTTCCAGACTATAAGGGGATTCACACAGCGGAAGCAAAGTGGAATGACTCCTTCTGGTGCAATGGAATTTAACTGTGCAGTCCCTTTTTCTGTACCTTCTACCTGCAAAATTGTTCTTTGTTAATGAGACAGCAGTGGCACAACAGACAACTCAAATCATTAACTATTAACTCAAGGGTCTGAAGGACTGACAACCCACTTCACATACAATGTGGATATTACTGTTTGGTAGACAGATACACAGAAACAACTCTGAACTGACTGAAATGAGTACCCCACCTCCAATCCTGTGCCATCTCCTTTTTTAAATAGAGGCAAGACAGCCATGGACTCCTTAACATCCACTTCTTGATTACTCCATTTCAGAATACTACTTATTCTGTATGTGTGTACATATACATACACAATTCTGAAATATTAATCTTTCCCAAAACAGAAGACACTCAGACACAGCATTTAAATAAGTGACCAAGTTCTCTATACCACTTTTTGTCCTTTCACAAAATCACTTAGAGCTGAGTGCAGTCCCATTAAGGGCTGAAATGGGAGAAGCTGGGCTGAAGTAAGAGAAACTATGTTTTGTAATGAGACAGCCTCCTGAGTCCTTCCCAAAGCAGTTCACGTGACAGAAGGACACATGAGCTCCACTATTTCCTGTAGTAAATCTCCTTGCAAAGTTTGAGTTGACTATTCATGTTGAGCCTTAGATTTATTTACAGGTTCATTCTGCAGTGTTTCATTCACACAGATACAGTAAGATAGCTACAAAACCCTGCTTCCTTGCAGGGGTCTGTGTTTGTATATCATGACACATCTTTTCCTCTATAGGCTCCTCCTGAGGTACAAATTTTACCTTGAGCATTTTTCATTTCAGGAAACATTTTACCTTGTTAATTTCAGGAGCTGGACTTTGATGATCCTTGTGGGTTCCCTCCAACTCTGGACACTTTATGATTCTGTTTAGTGCAACGCCCAGGAACTACGTTCATGCACAAATCCATCCCACAACTCTACTATTAGTGAACTCCACTATTTTGTGAATCACAAGCCACAAATAAAATGCTGTGATGGAAGCCCTGAAGTGAACTGCTTTGAAAGGACAGAAATGGTGTTTCCAATTCACAACCACTTCTCAACAAAAGAGTTTGCTAACAAGCATCAATATTATGCACTATAGTCAAGTTTTGTTACCTGTGATTCTATTACTCAAGTTTTCCAACAAATCCTATCAGGAGCCACTTAGGTGGAAGTCTGGATCACGATCACCTCATAACCAAGCTCCCACAGGCCGTGGTAAGTCCTGGAATGACAGGTACTGGGGCTACAGCGACACACACATCCAAAACTAAAAACCTACCATTTCCTCTTCAACCCGCATTCAAACAACAGTACAAGAAAATAAACTTTGGTTTACTTAGCAACATATCAATGTCCTACTGTGTGGAGTATTAGCATTGGGTCTGACTGAAGAGGATAATCTACTTTGTAATTTAGTTAAATTACTAATTTTAACAAAGATAAGTACCCTGTATAATTTTGCAGTGCTTAAAGAATATATCCTTTGAGTATTCCGCTCTAAGAAGCATCAGCTTGTTATAATATTTTAAATTTATGGAACATTTGTAACTGCTGTTATATCAGGAAAAATATTAAATCTGCACAATAAGTACAAACTTTATATGAGAAAGTATACTTGTAAGTGCATGATGATCTCCTGATGTCTGCTGAGGCACTCACTTCCACAAAAGACACAGACAATATCCGTGGGGATAGACTCAAATGTCCCACAAAGTGCAACTCAGTTTAAAAAAAGGCTACTAACAGAAAAGCAAACAAAAAACTGTCTCCACTCTATTGGCTGTAAAAAGAGATGCTTATCTGCATTCTCAACTAGGAGATTGGTTGAGAACACCATCTTCAAAAAAATGCCTTAAAAGCCCATACTACTAACTAAGAGAATGTATTATTCCTCCCAAATGTGGTTTAAACTAAGCAGAAACAAATTTTGTTTTGCATGGCACATACGCTTTGAAGTACATCTCTGCTTCTCCAGAGGAAAGCAGGCGTTTAGGCCACTGCAGCAGAATCCATTCAGAATATAAAATAAATTAAAACCTGCTGATTAGGAGATCTTAACAATGTCTGTACAATGAAAGATAACATCCATATCCAAAATGAAAGATATGTTTTATCCTGTCTGTCCTCCAACTTTGAATCATTTTGACTCTAAGAAATAGCAGACACCAAGCAGGATGTGCCTGTATTCCGATCTAGGCCAGCATGGTCCAACTGGTGCCCATCGTCTGAATCTGGACCACAGGATGCCTCCATATGGCCTGCCACCTTTCCCTTGGAGGAGATAGGGAACAGCTGCTTGAGGAGCAAACGCTGCCTGAACAGCCCAACACCTCCTCCTGTGTCCGGCTGGCTCCAAGCCCAGAGCTGTCGCCGTGTTCCCGGGGAAGGCAAGGAAGGAACGGGGGAAGAAGGCAGCAGAACCTCCCACCCACGCAAGGACTCGAGCTCTTCATCTGCCTGCCTCGGACAGACTCAGCCCAGCAAAGCCTGGAGCTGCTTCTGCCATGGAGAGGGGCAGCCACAGGAATGGCCCCACAAAGCCCCAGGATCTGCTGTTCCTGTCATCATGGCCGGGGGTGGGATATACCAGAAGTGACACAAAAATCAGGAATTTGGCACACATTTGCAAAGTCTAAACCACCTTACAGTAGCTACACTAAGTGGTACAGTACAAGCATACTGTCAATCTTCAATCTGCTGCCAGCAAAACAGATTAATACAATATTTTGGCCTTCACAGAGAGGAAAAACACAGAAAAGCATAAATATATTTCATTATTAACTGCCTATTTATTTATTATTGATCAAGAAGAACAACTTGGGCATTGAAACACAGACAAAGCAAATTATATAGCAACACTATTTTTACCTTTGCAACTGCCCACTCAATGTAATTTTAAATCTCTCCTTAAGGTGACATGCATAGTAGACAAGTAACAAAAAGGGAAAGATTTTACAGGGTTTACAACTGTGCCATCTTTCTTCCACTCATTTTTCACAGTGTCGCTGACATAATTTCTGAAAAAAAGCTATTTGACTGGTATGCCAATGAGTATAAATCAAGCAGGGAGGAAAACTGAAAATTCTGAAGACCTACCTGGTACAGAAACAAAACTGAATTTCTGTTTCAAATACATCTGCTTTTGACTGCATTTTGGTTGATCTCTTTGGAAGCATTAAAATATTCTCTATTACTCTATTAGTATCCGCTTAAAAATTATTACTCTATTATTATCAACTTAAAAATAATAAAATTTTCTGATTACTTCAATAGGGTGTTTTAAAAGACAGTATACTTGTCTGCATTCAACTCAAGTAACATTTAGCACACAAAAGTTAAATGGTGGTATCTTCAAGCTGAGTACAGAGAGACACCAGATGTTCTACTTCACGCTGACCTGGAAAATCATATGCTTATTGGAATAGGATAGATTAAAAACAACACAGAAAAATAATGTAAGAGCAGCATAAGTCACATTGAAAGTATCATCACAACTTCAAAAATTGGTGTAAAAATTATGCTAGAGATGTGAAATCTCATCTAATATACCCAATATTGAAGTCACACACAGTACCAGATTTTAAAGATGCTATGATGAAATCTAGAACTCGATGTGGTAGACATCCAAACTAAAATGACATTCCAGTCCCCAACAGCTAATGACTGAATTTTAGAATTTCATTCACGCTAAATCAATTAGTCAAATTTTATATGAATATATGAAATTTAGTATCTGATCAAAAGGGATTACAGCCTCCAGGAAATTAAGTTCTCCGTCCAGTACTGCACACAAACAGATAAAAACATCTTTGGATAGATTACTGCAAAGCTTGTATTCACAACAGGACTACAACAACACTTTCACAGTGTCCAGATGTCAATACACCCTAGTCAGAAAACTGTTTGACAGTGTTCCTGTGAAATGCTGGAAGCAAATCAGACTACAGATAATACCTAAAAATTGTAACAACTTCTACCAAATTCTATTTTAAAAAAATATTTAAAAGAGTGTGACTCATGGGGCAGCTTCTGTCTCGAGTAAGAGGAGCTTGACAGAAGGAAAAGAAAGCAAGTATTTGCTCATTAACTTTGCAAAGAAACATAAAAGTGAGTCAAAGTATGTAAGTTTACTTGCTAAAATGTTACTTAAATGGATGACTTTGCCTTCTTCATTCAGTAAGAATTTTAGAATTAAACTGATCTCTCTTGTACTGGGGAGCCCGGTGCTGGACACAGTACTCTGGGTGTGGCATCACCAGTGCTGAGCAGAGGAGAAGGATCACCTCTCTCAACATGCTGCCAGCAATCAAATGCAGCAAGGATGCCATTAGCCCTTTGGCTGCAAGGACACATTGCTGGCTCATACTCAGCTTGTCCCTCAACATAATAATGGGATCATTTCACTCCAAGCGCAGAACTTTGCACTTCTTGCTAAATATCCATTAGCAGCCCATTTCTCCAGCCTGTCAAAGTCCCACTGGATGGCGCCTTACCAGAAACTGAAGTGAGGATAACAGGCTTGTAGTTCCCTGGAATGATCTTTCTATCCTGAGGATAGGAGTGAGTTTGCTTTCTTCCAATCCTCAGGAAAGTCTCCCAGTCATCATGGGAAGATGATTGGGAAATCATCGCTCAAAGATCACTGAGAGTCATCAAATTTGCTTTGAAAGGACCTCTAAGGGTCACCTAGTCCAACTCCTTGCTGTGATGAACAGGAACATCTTCAACTGGATCATGGTTGCTCAGAGCCCCATCCAACCTGACCTGGAATGTTTCCAGGAATAGGGCATCAACAACCTCTCTGAGCAACCTGTGACAGTGTTCCACCTCTATTTTTGTAAAAAATACCTTCCTTAGACCTAGTCTAAATCAACCCTCATTTTAAAACCATTACCCTTGGTCCTTGCAACAAGCCCTGCTAAAACGTTGGTCACCGTCTTTTTCACCCCTTTTAACTATGGAAAGGCTGCTTTAAGACCTCCCTTTTTTTTTCTCCAGGATGAACAAGGCCAGCTCTTTCAGCATTTCCTCACATGAGAGATGCTTCAGCCCTCTGATTATTTCTGTGGCTATCCTCTGGAATCTCTCCATGTCCTTCCTGTGCTGGGGACCCCAGAGCTGGGTGCAGTACTCCAGGTGGGATCTCACCAGAGCAGAGGGATTGAATTCCCTCTCTCAACCTGCTGGCCACCCTGCTTTTGATGCAGCCCAGGGTACAACTGGCTTTCTGAGCTGCAAGCACACATGGCTGGCTCCTTCACCAGCACTCCCAAAGTCCATCTTTGCAGGGCTGCTCTTAATCCCTTCAGCCCACAGCTGTATTGATAGCATGAGTTGCCCCAACACAGGTGCAGCACCTTGCACTTTCCCCTGGTGAACTTCACGAGGTTCCCAATAGCCCATTTCTCAAGCTTGTCCAGGCACATCTAGATGGCATTCTGGTACTTGCAACTCTTGAAGGCCAGTCTTACCAGTAAAGGAAGGCATTTGGTACTCCCATTTTACATGTTCTATGTCACAGTCCCCTGCTCCATCCAGCAGCAGGCCCACATTTCCTCTGGTCACCTATGTACATACAGAAACCCTCTTGATCACCTATGAAATCTCTTGTAACATGCAATTCCTACTGGGCTTTAGGTTTCTTAACCACATCCCTGGATGATTGGCCAATATCTCCATATTCCTTACAAGTTACCTGTCCCTGCTTTCACCTTCCTATGCCTGCTTTTCATGTCTGAGTTTTTGCCAGGAGTTCCTTGCTGATTCATGAAGGTCTCCTAGCACTTTTGCCTGACTTCTTGCTTTTGGGATGAACTGCTCCTGAACTTAGAGGAGGTGCTCTATCTATACTAACCATGTTTTCTTTCTTGGATCCTTCTGCTCTCCAAAGCCTTATCCCATGGGACTCTTCCAAGCAGGTCCATGAAGTAGCCAATACTGCTCTCCTGAAGTCCAGCATCGTGACCTTTCTGTTTGCTCCTCTCAGGATCCTGAAATCCACCACCTCATGGTCACTACAGCCAAGGCTGTCTTCAACCTCTGCATCTCTAACAAACCCTTCTTTGTTTGTAAGTATGAGGTCCCTGAATGCAAGCAGCACCTCTCCTCATTGACCCCTCCACTGCTTGGCTGAGGAAGCTCTCCACAAACCTCCTGGACTGCTCATGCCCTGCTGTGCTGTTCCTTTAACAGATACTGGAGTGAGGTCCCCACTGAGGACCAGGCTCTGCAAATGTGAGGCTGTTTTTAGCTATCTGTAGAAGTCCTCATTCACTTCTTTCTTCCTCCTGATTAGGCCTTATAGCAGAGGCCCACTGAACTGTCAACAATATTGGCTGAGGTTCAGGTCTTTTGTTTTTTTTATTCCAGACTGATAACTTGCTCTTCAGGAAAAAAAATGTGGTCCCTCAGTGGTCCAAAGACTACAGGCTGAAAACACTGTGTACATCAATGCCAAACTGTCATTCTGGACAGTCCCACAAAACTGGTGTTTTTTGCAGCACATGAGAAACAGCTTCGTAGAGATACTACTTACTTACAGAGTGTCACTGAATGCATACAGCCATGGCAAAAGCTATGGTTAGCTAATGGTCTGCTGGTTTTGGACTTACCACTTCAAATATTTTTAAAGGCAACTAAAGTTATTATAAAATTGTCTTTTATTTAGGCAGGTAGTAGCAGCCTTTACTGCAGCTGGGGGAAAGATACAACACTGCTTTCCAACTCATCATGTTCAAAATGTAAATAGTTTGGACCCTTCCACCTTCTCTAAGTGCATTCCTTGTCTTCATATCTTGTTTTGATTCACAAAAACTTCTCTGTAACTGACTACAAACAGGCATAGAGATGCACCTGAAAATTAAACACAAAGACCACTGCATATTCTTTTAAAAAAGCTTCAAACTTGGCTGTATTTTCTTTAGGAATATGATCTAACTGTGATTGTCTGTAAACTATATGGCTCCCTCTTGTGTCTATCTTACCACATTTCAGTGGACAAAAAATTTTTAACGTTAAGCCATAAATATGTGGGCTTTGTTCACCCTTCTGCAGGCATGCGGTGCTCATAAATGTTAAGGAAGTCACAGGCATACCTTCCTTTCTCTTCTCCTGAGAAGGCAAAACCCCGCAGCTTACAGAATTTCTCTTTGGAACAAACTATAAAAAAATCTTGCAAACTACAAGTCTGCAGCAATGAAAATAATCTTTTGAGCATTCCCTGTATTTTGATACCAATGCAGAGGCCAAATGCACCACTGAAGTACATCTGCAACAACTTTTAACTATTTTTTAGTTATCAAATTACATATGTTTAGAGAGGTGTCAGTGTGGTTTATAGAGCCTGGCTAACATGCTCAAGAGTTTATTTTTGTCTGCTCAACATCCCACCTGTTTCTGCTTATCAAACCAGACTAGAGTTTAGCTTGCAACAGCTGTGAAATTCATAAATCTGCCCATTCTTCATGTGTAGCCAGACTAAGCACTTGGAGAACGAGTCAGAACTGCAGCACTCACCCTTCATGGAGAAGCTAAGGAAATAAAACAGAGCAGCACTTCTCAAACCATGTTTGAAACTGCTCACCATCAGAAGCCAAATTATTTTATAAGCAGTCTAGCAATCCTATTTGGAAAGAAAAAGAAGCATTTGAAGACAGGACCTGTTAACCCTTTTATTCCTCCCACCATTAGAAATATTTTGTAGACTAAAAATATTGCAGTTAGAATATTTTGTCTGCACAAAGTAGTTCCTTTTTTTAGTATCTTCAATTAGCAAAAAACCCCAGCTTCTATTTCAGGATGCTGCTAGCATTACTTCCCACAGTAGAACAACTATCAATAAAGTAAACATAGTTTTAAGATTTTTGTATTATAAAAAATGTATCTGTGCTTAAAAATATATACTTTAAAAGGTATTTCTATTTAAAAAAAATTAGTCTGCATATTGAAAGCAATATGAAAATCCTGGTCACACAGGACAGCTTTCATTTAAACACTTCTACTAAAGCAGTAGTAATACTGAATGAAATGATTTTATATGAAAATCGAAAATACCCTCATTTAATCAAGCTTGCAGAGTACACTGCCTTTCATAGACAAGTGGGTTTGCTTTGCTTTTTTCATTTATATGAAAAATTTCTCTTTCGCTGTTTCTTCCCTTTTCCATCTGCTCATGAATTACCCTTAGCATTAGTATTTTGTGGGTCAATTTTGTTCAAAACATGATATGAGTACATGCAAGCTGATACTAAAATTAATTTCAGCTTTTATGAATAAGGAAAAATGGTACTGTTTTAGGGAAGAAAGAGACTTCTATTTTTTCCTCTATGAACTCCTTTCCTCCACCATTTAATAAATTACAGGCTCTTATTTTTGAGAGCAGAAGCAGAAATCAAAAATTTAAACTTTTCCATAAGTTTTCATCAAAAACATTAATAATAGCTGCCCAATACATACAGTTGGCATTCCTGGAGCCAACTGAGTTCATTTGATTTTCTAATGTGAACAGCACTATTTGCTGAATAGTAGTGAAGAAACATTCAGCTGAAATTGTGGTTACATGGCAGTGCAGTAGTAAGGCACCAAATAACCAGGGCCCACTTAAAATTTAACTAAATACTTATTACCTCTCATTCTGCACAGTAAAGTAAATAAAGCAAATGAATCCTACCTGATCTACCTTCATCTCATGTTCAACAATGTGAAACAATAGCTATAGAACAAGATATGTAACAAGAACACAAGGCAAGCAATAAAAGCATTTGTCAGGAGAACAAAAAAAAAATTGATCTCATTTTCTGACCATTCTGCATTTCAGAGTTTTTTTAAAACTAATGTTGCAGCCACACAACCTCTCCCATAATAGTACTGGTGCAGGATTAGTGAAAATGAAGGAACTGGTCAGTGATAGTTCAGCTGACTCAGTTCTGAAAAGAGCTGCAAGAGCAAGAATAGCAGCTAGAAGAATTGGATAATGTTACACAGTATTCCACTAATAACTTGTTAAAACCAGAAGACCCTTTTAGGGTGAAAAAAATGTTCTAAGGCCCAACATTTAGAAGCTCTGTTTGATCAGGCAGCATATTTTGAGAAACTAAGTGAAGGCTGGAAGACCAAGTGTGGACTGGCAGTCCAGGAGAGGCCACAGCAAGAAAAAAAGTTGCCTGAACTATTGTTTCCTCTACTGACACCTGGAAGGAAGAATTCAGTTCCCTTCCAATATCCCTTCCACTATTTCTAGCTTATTCCTTGTGCATCTGATGTGGTTTTCACCAGTCCTTTTCAATTACCTCAATTTTCAAAACGCATCCCTCTGCTCCTTATACTCCATAAACTGAATTTGTGTTCGAAACATATTCAGTTCTTGAAACACCAAACAGCTACACAAAATAATGTAACTTTTGTTAAATTAAAACAGTTGACAGAACAGCTTTGGAACTCTGATAACACTAAAGGAGAACAGAATTGCCTTGTGTCTTCTGACCTCTCTCACGGCCAAACAAAATGTCTCTAGGTCACACATTTGTGGAGATTCAGTACACAGAGCCATACATTGTTTATACAGATTGTGCCACAAAAAGCTTTGAATATCTGGACATTGAGCACTACCTTGAGAACAACACATCAACATTCACTACAACATTATATCCAGATATCAGTCAGACTAACAGAGTTCTGTCAGAAACTTGGTTTAAATCATCACTTCAGAACACAATGAAAAGTTCACCCATCTCAAGCCTCTCCATACCCTAACTGTTACCAGATGGGTTTATCTTTGTATTTGAAAGCAATTAAAAATAATTACACTAAACAGAACTGAAAACAACAGTTAATCCAGTTCATTGGAAATACAACATATGCAATGGTTTTATTCTGTCAATTAACAATTATAATTTTACTTTAAGTGTAAATTACACAGTTTTCAAAGAATCATACAAGCATGCACAGGTTGCAGATCTCTGCAGGTCATATAGAAAAGTTTGCAACCCACAAACTTCTAGAGACTGGCTAACAATAGCAAGATGAAAGCAGTGACTGGATCATTCCTAATCTCCTTTTCCCCAAAACAAACAAATCCAGATCCCTTGGTCTCCCATACAGATAAAGGGCTCAAGCAAATTACATCTTAATAGTCCTCCCCTGGTCTCAGTCCAGTTTATCAACAAGTTTCCAGTTTGTCAATGTGTCTATTGCACTGGTAGGCCCAAAATTGTACAGTATTCCAGATGAAGCCTCAGTCATTTTTAAACAAAGGGCAATAATCACTTCTCTCAACCACCTAAATACTTTTTTATACATCTATAACCCTACAGAACTGCAAAATTTCAACAGCAGTTTAAAAAAAAACAGCAGGAAATTGCTTTAATGATTCAGACTTTCAAGGGCAATATACTTGTACTATTATTCAGCATCACTGCTTTCACAGCTTCCACAATAAGGATCATGAGAACTACATGTATATACTATATTTAAGATTCTTACCTGAATAACTTTGTAGAAATAGGCATATTGTCGAGCTGTATTTTTATATTGGCTAAAAACATCATGTATGGCCTGAGTTGATTGAAGATGCTGTACTTCATCTTCTTCAAAATAGAGAGGAGTATCATATTCACTGGGGAGAGTCTGGATGTAGGGCAGCCAGAAAGAGTTGGGATTGGCTCGCTCACAAAGGAGATGGAATGCCAATGTTATATTGCCCATGGCTTGAAGAATTCGATCTTGAGAATACAGAGATCCTGAATCAACCAAGAAAGGCAAGGAACTAAATTGGTTCTCCATGGAAAATATCATTCTAGATTTACTTTAAATTAACATGATTAAATAACAGATAAGCACTCAACAAAAAGAAAAAGCTTTTCAGGTTTCTAAAATATTTAGCCTACATTTATTATACTGCAAGATTTTTGACACAGCAAATGCCTCGTGTACAACTGCATTACAAAACTAGAACAATATTCTCAATACCTCAGAACATTTTATCTCCAAGTACTATACAAGCTACATAATACATGTTCAAAATAACACAAACACTTGTGGAAGATATCCAGTGCACTCAGCCAGAAACTAACCGGGAAATTAAATTCTTTCCACTGACACTTCAAGTTTCTAAGTATTCCCAACCTGATGGTTGGCATGATAAGCAAGCCCTGTAATAAAGAAGATCAGCTAAAAAAAGAAAGTCTCCTACTGAAACATCCCATAAATATTAATTTCTTTCTTAAGAACTTCCTTGAGCTCTTACCTAAAACTGAATTTTTAGCTGACTCAACCGTCATCAACAGTTTTCTAGGAACCCACAGAAACAATTCTTCAGCCTACAGAAAGGAAAGAAATGCAATAGAGGGTCAGCCAGCATTTATATTGTATGCCAAGTGTCTCAAATATACACCAACTTTAAATTACAAGTTGTTCACATTATTTTTTTAAATCAAAATTATTCTGAATCAAAATTCTTCCTTCTCTTCCACTGCAAATTCAACAAACAACCTGTGTTTCACATTGTGGTAAGCAGTGTTTCAATCTGCATTACACAAAACTTTAAAACAGGCACTCAGATACAAAATAAAGCCCTCCCATTTTGGAACTGCTAAATGTACAGCACAAACTTAAAGCTATCAGACACATTATCTTCCTAATAATTACATATCCCATATTTTCTCACAGTAGAGTTTTTTCATATTGGCTGTTTTTATTCTAGCAGAACTGATCAGGATTTTTATCAATGTATTAACTGTGTGCTAATGAAGCTCTCAAATGATTATATAGGGCTCATTTTCTAACAGTCATTCTACAACGGCTGATTGGTCTTCAAACCTGTTTCCCAGCTAAAAATGGGAATGGAAAGACACAATTTTAAATGCTTAGCTTTTAACAGTTACCTAACTCTGTGTGTGTCTATACTCCTTATCTGATGATAAAAAAAAATCCTTTAAAATTATCATAATATCATCATTTGGGGATTGTTTCATTTTCACTGGAAAATAGGTATTTCAAACACTTCTTTCTGAGACAAAAAGACCAATTCTTTAAAAGAAGGAACATGAATGAAGAAGAGAAGAGGCTAAATAGGTATTGCAAATATTCTTTTTCAGACAAAAAAAACTTGTTCAGTTCTTTAAAAGGGACATGAAAGAAGAGACTAAATAGTTAGAAAACATGGAATAAAGGGATACATCAGTGTAAAAGACTGATTAAAAATTCACAGTACTATCAGTAGTCATCAAAACCAATATTTTATCAATAATGTTATTCTCAAGTGCAGTGTTTCAGAACAGCATAAGCAGGTAAAAGGGGGAAAAGGGTGAGCATTTCAGAGCTCTGCAGATACCAAACACAATTTTCTAATCTAAGTCAAATGTTCACATGCTCACCTTTATCTCTCTTGTTGCTTTCAAGCCAAATCCCTCCTCTTCAAAGTTAGCTATTTCAAAACCCTCTGTGGATGCTCCATTTTCAGTTGCCCACTTTATCAATTCAGGGAAATAGTCATCTCTTTTTCCATCAAAGACAACAGACAAACCTATATACACAATTTATTGAAAAACAAATGCAGAAATAAGAGGATCCAGAAAGATAAAAGAGCTCAGTATAGAAGCCCATGTTAAAAGCTATCTGCTATCTCACAGCAGTGCTACTTTGAAGAAACTGAGTCAGAACTGGTCTCTGTTAAGTATTACTCAATATTATATAAATGTCATACCCAATTTTCATCAAATTCATTATTGTGCCAAAATGGCTTACCAGTCATGTTAAAAATGCAACTGCCCAAACTGAGCAGTAATGAAATATGAAACTCTCCTCTTCTTTCCCTTTTAATAAAAGCCAAAATATTTCCAATCTTAATATCAATGATAAATGCAATCACCACAACATGTTGATACAGACAAGGAAGAATTTGAGAGGCAAGCTGCAATTTCATTAATTCAGCACTGCAACTGATGATAAACAGATCTTGAGTTCCTTCTTTCACATATAAGACAGTTAGCCTTTTCCTGTAGCATATGGATCTACTAAAATATCTAAGGATAGATCTAAGGATAGATCTAAACTATCTAAGGATCACCCTCCTGACATCACAGAGCTCATCCAAACTTTTACACTTTAATTCTCCAACAGCATGTGGTCCACCAGTGGAATCACAAGCCTCATTCATTTCCTCAGCTTTCTTCTACTGTGAATGCATTTGAATCTCTCTGTAATAGTTCCTGGCTATTCTCAGCCAGCTCCTTTTGTACCTCTTTGCCTCTGTGTGTTCTCTTCAACCCAAACTTAGATAACATTAAATGAGTACAAAGAACCCCAAAATGCTCAGGCCATTTTATGAGTGACAAAATGTTATCAGCAAGATGCTTTACATCCAAAGATATTTTGGCTAAGCACAGAGAACAAAACACATTTTGAGATCAAAATTATTTTAGGCAAGTAGCATTAGTGTATTTAAAATATCCCCCTCCTGCCTCCAAATTTTGCATTTCAAGGCCCAGAACCAAACAAATCTGTAGTTAACTTAAAAATGCAAGCATCATTTAAAACATTTATCTTTGATGATGCAGTATAAAAATTTATTAAGCATTTGCAAAGTATTTTTTTAATATAATGCCCTCACAAACATAGTAAAGCTACTTGCATAGTTTCTACAGAACTTGGTAGGTATTTACACTGTCCAAGATTTTGCTCTTGTGATTTCCAACTTTTGCTACTGCCTAAGACTACTGGAAGCTTTGAACATCCAGTTTGTACTTGGGACCATTCTTTAAGCATCTCTAAAATTCTACTTCTGTTTCTCATATACAATGTGGACCAATACTTCCCAATTTTTTCCAAATTAAAGAGAAGATCACCTCCTTTAAGTCATAAGCACCACTGGGAAATAAAAAGTTTCTACATGAAACAAAATAAAGCTGTTCTGATGAAAATCTATATTGAAAATTAGCTTTATTTAAGATTTTGCTAATTAGTCAAACAAGGAAAATTTTAAAAATTTAAAAAATTAGTTTTCAAATTAAGAGTTTTCTATACTGAAGATCATTCTAGTTCATCCTGCAACCCCATGTTCTAGTAAAGAAAAGCACAAAGTATAACATTTTTGGCAATATATATTAATTATATATTATTAGATCTAAACCCTTTACTGAGTTAGAAGACTCTGTAGATGAACTACTATGTTCTATTAAAAATAGTCTTGAAAGACATCATACCTTTGCTGCTCACTATGTATGTAAAAATGTTACATGCAAAGACACTTGTATGTCAATAGCAGTGTGGTTAGTAGGTTTTGTATCTTCCAAGGAAAAAACTATGCCCTATTAACATG
Source organism: Zonotrichia leucophrys gambelii (assembly GCF_028769735.1). Classification (NCBI taxonomy): domain Eukaryota; kingdom Metazoa; phylum Chordata; class Aves; order Passeriformes; family Passerellidae; genus Zonotrichia; species Zonotrichia leucophrys. The sequence continues at coordinate 7,631,071 of NC_088175.1, read as the reverse complement.
ATACTGTTACACTAATTCTACCATCTCTGCCAGCAGCATCTTCCCTGTGGATAGTTTAATCTTTCTGGTGCAGAAGAAAGATTCAGAGAGGCCAACCCCAGTGCTAACTCTGCTCTTATTAACCTGAATTATGACTTACTTTAACAATTATATTACATCATAAAAACCTGCACATGTACAGTAAGTTTATACCAAGTCATGGCACAGTTAAAAATGAATCAAGTTCACATCTACATCACTACAGAATGCAGTCACTGAAAGAGCATCATTTATTCTTCCATACAGCCTCTACCAAAAACTGATGTTGAGAGGTGTGTTAAGTCCTTTCATGGAGTCAGATCTCCTTGCATCAGTCAAAATATATTAAAAACAGGTGTAAAAGGGAAATTAAGTATTTGCTTTATCAAGTAACACCATGAACTAGTCAAGCTCCATCTATATGTAGTCTGGCTTTCTTGCTATAACTGTATAAATATCAGAGAAGGAAGAATTGTTTAGGACTTTTTCAGGTACATCCAGCTCAAATCTATTAATTGCAAGTTATTTCTCAGTCATTAAAATATATCTGTCATAAAAGAAGTTACTTTTACTAAAATTATATGAAAAAGATTTTTTAGAGTATGCCTCCAAACATAAAAAATTAATATAAAAAAGTATTATCAACAGCAAGAGGTTACATACCATAATAGAAGAAAACTGGTCTAGTATGAAAAAAAAGCATACCTTAAACTTTGGAAAACTGGTAATAAAATTCCTCATGAACTGTGATATTACAATAATTTCTTTATTTTGATTATGTGCGTCATTTAGAGCAGAGAGACTTATTAGCTGCTGCATTTATTTTGTGACTTTTGTCATCACTTGATGTCCTGATGTCGTCTTGCTGAAACTGTTTCAACATTCAGTAAAGCCTTAATGTAAAACAGTTACAAATTTAACTTTAGAATCTTCAGATTTATAGAGGCAGAGCAGCAGACCATGCCACAAGGAACCAAGGCAGCCAATTATTCTCTAAGGATTGTTACTTCTAGTCCTTCAGATGGTGATGAGAAAACAATTTCAAGCTCCTTTTTCTACTTTTCAGACAAAATTCTCACAGGATCATTTGTTTGTCATAATCATTCAGAATTCTGAGTATTAAAATGGTTAATGCCAGTGTTGAAGCCCACCTGAACATTTCAGAAACACTGCAAGTGTTTCACATTTACCTTTCTGCTTTTTGCGGATTTTCTCCACAAGCGAACGGATCTGGACATATTCCTCCCATTCCTTACCAGGACCTGGGGGAGGACTGCTGCATTCTGGAAATGAAAATATTTTATTTAATTAAGTACATTTTGAAAATATATATATATATATGTATGTATATATATATATATATGTAAATTAATTACATATATATATGTGTGTGTAATTAATTTAGACTTTTGAAATCTTAACACTATAACTTATCTTATTTTTAATATTCCTTCAGATATAAGAAATAGCAAATGTCTAAAGAGCTGGCAAGAAAAAAAAGTAAACAACCAGGCCATTAAGTAAATAATATCTCAGATAAGACAAACAACAAAAAAAGTGTCTGTTTTCAATAATTCAAGCAAAGCACTCTGTTTACATTACCCTGCTTGCCATCACTCTTGCTGTAATGAAAGCAGATAATAATAGCACAGAGAATACCTTAAATAATTGAGAAATTTGTTGGTACATACATTTGACCTGCCTAGTCATTACTGTTTTCATAGATGCACAAGTACTGCAGGGACAAGTAAAGGAACACAAAGCCATGCTTCAGCTTTAGATTACATCCACAGTGTCTCTGCCAATATTCTAAATGTCAGTGTGTGGATTTCTTGATCTAAGCCATGTAAATCCAAGTGGACAGCTGAAGATTACCTTGCTCAAGTGATTTGAAAAATCTTAGCATAGAATAAAATATGGAAGCTTGACAAAAAGAACAGCTGATACTTGTCTTTGCTTAGCAAATTAGATCCACATTTTATTTTTGGTAGCAAAGCAGAGGCCAATTGTAGCATAAGCATCAAATTGCTTTGCCAACTCCTTGTCTCCTCCTCATGAGCAATGCTAGGAAAAATTTTAATTTTTCTAAGGCAACACTTAGATGTGTCCAGAATATGAAAGTCTGGAGTTGTGTTTCAAAAAGAACTGTTACCACAGCACAGTTACTAATGACAGTAGAAAGAGTCAATAGTATTTTAGCATCATTGTATGAAATTATGCTCTGCTTTTCATATTTACTAGAAATAATGGATGAGTTCCAAGTTCCTCAACAAGTGAAACAATCTTTGGTATATACACAAGATCTAAGCACTACGAAAAGTTTCCAAACAACAACAACAACAAATTTATCTAAGCAACAAAAATATCTGTGCAGTTGAACTGAATTGTATTACTGATTCCCACAGTTAATTTCCCTACTCTAGTATCAGTTCAAAGTACTGTTCAAGTGATGAATGGAAACAGGGTAATTTTTCAAGGTTACAAGAAAAACATTTTTGACAAAGCTTCAATGCCAAGTTATCTGGTTGTTTAAAAATCTAATCTCACCCAGTATTTATGCTTGTATTCAGATGAAAAGCCAAACGTTGCCACAAATATGGTCTGTCCAATAAATACCCATTTAAATAAGCCAATGGTGGCATATATTAACAGAAGTAGTTTAGTATGTATCTCAAAGCACCTTAAGCACTCTGAAATAGCAAGCTTGGTCATTTACAACAGAAAAAATACAACTCACTAGCTTCTGCAAGAAAATGTTTTGGTGTGGTTTGAAAAGCATCCCTTTTCCCAGAGAGGCATAAAAACAAAACTTACTTTGCAATAATTCACTAATTAGATTCAACATTTCCTTTGGAGATACTGTCGCTGTGGCTCCTGTACCTGACTTCTGAGTTTTTACTCGGCTTTTCTTCCCCATCTTCCAACTAAAACAGATTAAGAAGCACACTGTCACCAATTACAATGAAACAAAATATGATAAGTATGAATGAACAAGATCTTCTTTCACTAGTCACATGAAAAAGAAAAGAATGAAAATTATTTCTCACACATATATATGTGCAAGTATATGTGCATGGCCTGAACATAAGAGCTATACAGTGCAATCTGAAGTAGTATTTCATGTAGTTGCATATTAATTACTTCAGGGTAATTAGAAACTAGAAATCTTAGAGACAAAAAGAAAAATTATTCTAATCACATGCAAATTCATTAGTTGTGAACAAATATTATGGATTCCAAAGTATTCAGGCTATAGAAAACCAGGTTATTTTATCTCATCAGCTGCATGGCCAATAGCAGCTGAATTAGTATTTTGACTGTATGTTACATAGTAATTCAAAATGAATTGAAAATTAAGTATTCAATTTCAAATAAAATCAAAATACCATCTGTATGTCTTTGCTGCAGCTTCTTCTAATTCAAGGCAACTAGTTAAAGAAAACTTATTTTCAGTTCCCAAAGTAAATGAAACATCATCTTAGGCTGGTATTCCAATATTCAGTGCCCCTTGTCCTCCTGCAGGACTTAAATCACACAACACCTCCTGGAACAGCATTGTAGTAAGGTGTGAAATATCCAGGGAATTTCTCACATGCACTGGGAGCAATGTCTGATGCTGGCACTGAAGAGGCTTCTAGAGGAAGGGCTGAGCAGGATCTGGTACTCATGAATAAGGAAGAACTGCTTACACATGAGACAGCCAACTGCCTCGGATGCAGTAATTGTGAAATCGTAGCGAAGTCTTGAGAAAAGAAAGGAAGGAAAAAAGCAGGCTAAAGGCTCTGGACTCACTGCAGCTGGGGCTTGCTCAGGGAATGGTAAGCAGAATGACTTGGGAGGCTACAAATGAGTCCATGACAGCCAGTCATCTTCCTGGACTCTCTTCTCTGAGCACCAAAGAGCAGGAGGCCAGCTGACTGTGCACAGGACTCCTCACTGACAGAGCTCAAATGAAACAGAGGTAAACTGGAACTGGGGACAGCCAGATGGAGGAGAATACAGATGCACTATCTGGGCAAGCAGAGCATGAAAGAGGGAGGCCAAAGCTTGTTTGGAGCCAATATTGAGGATAAATGTGAAAGGCAAGAAGAAAAGCTTTCACCATGAGCAAAAAACACTCTGGGGAAAGTGTAATTCAGCTGCTAAATCAGGAAGCTACCTAGTGATAAAAGGTACAGAAAAAGTTGAGACACCCGACACTTTGGGCATGGTCTTTACCACTAAGTGCTGCTATCAGGTTTACCATATTTCTGCATTTAGCAAAACTTGAGGGAGAGGAGCAACCAAATCAAAAAGCTATCTAGGTAAGCTGGACCTATGCAAGTACCTAGGATCTGATGGGAAACATCCAAAGTACTAAAAAAGTTAGCTGATGTCTCTGGAAGGCTGCTGGCTACCATCTTAGAAAAGTCATGGTAATTGCTCATGACAGGAAACTGGTAACTTAAAATCAAACAAACAAAATCCAACTGAAAGGCAAGGTGAAGGCAGCAGAGAGTAAAGGATCCAGAGAACTAGAAATCAGTGAGTTTCACCTCACATGCTGTACCAAATGTAGAATGAGTTCTAAAAGGAAGTTATTTCCAGGCATGATGGACATAAATGTGACTGGAATAAGAAAACAGACTTCTAAAGGCAAACCCTGCACTGCCTTAAGCAGAAGAGCAAGTGGCTTCATGGACTAGGGAGAATTGGTGGTTGCCAGTGCTTTGACATATGCAAGGTTTTTAACATTATCTTCCATAGCACCTCAATTGTCAAACTGAGGAGACATGGACTGAATAGGCAGGCAAATAATTCCTTGAATTATGAAGTTCAAGGAGTTTTGGTCCATAATCCTTTATGCCCACAGATTAGGTGCAGTATTTCTCAGTAGACAATACCAGCCAATAATCACCAGATTTGGATGCTAGAACAGAAAGGATCCTCACACATTTACAGACAATATAAAATGGGGAAAGCAGTCAACATGCTGAAGGGCAGGAGCAGCATTCAGAAGGATCCCAACTAACTGGAGGCAGAAGCCAGAAGTGACTTTAAGTTATACAAAGATAAAGTATCCTGCATTTGGGAAGGAAAATACCATCATAGCTGCAGACTGGACCAGCAGCAGCTCTGTAGAAAAGGATTTGGAGACTCTAGGAGACAGCAAGTTCAACAAAGGCAGCACCCACAAACCAGTGAAAACTAACTGCAGTTTGAGCTGCATAAGCAAGAACACAAACAGCAGGTCAGGAGAAGCAATTATTCCCCTCAGCTTGCAGTGGTGAGGCCACATGCCCAGTGCTGCAGCTCTGGGCCCCACACAGCAGGAGGTGCTGGCAAACTGAAGCACATCCAGAGGAAGGCCACTAAAAGGGCTAACACGTAAGATGAAAGAAACATTTGTGCAGTCTAGAGATGAAAGAGAGTCCACTACTGCCTTCATCTATGTGATAGGGAATTATGCAAAGGTGAAGGCAGATTCTTATTGGAAAACACAGCAAAAACTCAAGAGACAACAGACACACCATGTCTCAAAGGAAATTCCACATAGCCATAAGGAAACTCCTCACCCTGAGGATGGATGGTTGAGCACTGAACAGGATGGAGATTTAACAGCATCTCCAAGCAACCTTGGAGAATTTAAAAATTTGACTTGGCAAGGCCCTAAGCAACCTGATTTAACTTTGAAGCTAAAGCAAAAAATGGAGCCTCTCAATCTCCAGATCTAGTTTTCTTCCTTACAATTCCACATGTTATTGCAACTGAAGTCTTCACATCTACTAGTAGTCTGTACAGTAAATAATATCTTCCTGTACAGCACAGAAGATTCTATGTCCAGTTACTTTGCAGTGAGATGGGAGAGAGACAGTCATGTTCACAACTTCAGACATCTCAAATATTTCAAACATCAGCCTAAATCATCAAGATCACCACAGCCACAGCAGCCTAAAGTTACAACACATTGCACAGTAACATCCATAAAATGCAAGTCACTGTACAGAAACAGTACTTTAGGCTCCAGGTGTTCTGAACATTCTGTATATATAAAAGAAATAACTTTATCCTTGGTCACTGTAGTTAGCTGACCCAAAATTACATGTTTCCTCTCATATGCTACCAAAAAGTTTTGCTCTTTGGCAACTGGTATTAACACTGCAATGTACTGACCAGCTGCTGAAAATTCTAGTAAGAAAGGTATATAATCTGGCTGCTTTCCTTTTCCATTAAGATTAGAGAGAACAAGAAGCTACCAAACCCAAGGTTTATTTTAAATAGTAACTTTGAATGATCAGGGAGCAAGCTAAGTTAACACTGGTAACTTATTAACTCAAAATTAAAGGAGCTCAAAACGGACTGAAAAGCAACACCTCATAAAAGGGAAGTAAGGCAAAACTATAAGGTGTTTTCCAAAGGGAAGGCAAAGAATCTGAGTCTTTCATTTTCTGACATTAAACATAGAGCAAGAACAAAACTAGCTCTGAGTACACACAAACTGGGAAGTCCTGGAGCATATCCACATCCCCTGATTTTAGCACTCTCTGACAGATAGATGTCAGAGGCTCAAACAACCCACCTGTGCTGCTTCATTTTATCAGTCCCCCCCGAGCTACATTACTTACTTTCCCAATAGAGTTTCTACCATGAAAAGCCCACACATGCAGCTGGTAAGGAGAGATGCCACAGATTCAATGTGAGAACCGCTGTCTGATCATGTCTCTTGATGTTTGTGAGTGAACACTGGACATCCCCTTGAAAGGTGCTGCTCTACCACAAACAGTTACATTTGATATGAGACTTCTTAATATTTTTCAGCACAGATGAAGGGGGCAGTAATGCTCATTATGCAATCCATGTTGAATTTATAATAGTGCTCACTGGAAATAAGATCCATATGAAAGGTCAACCTGCCATAATGCAGTGTGAGACAAAAATAAAGAATACCAAGAAAAAATTAACTTAGAGTTTATTTTCATGGTATTCCCATTATACAGTCCTTCCTTCTGGTTTGTTTTTTTCTTTACCCCCCTGGAGTTTTTTCATGGTACATCTTTCACAAAGACTTTATTTGCACATCACCTGTTGCATGTTCCACTCTCCTATATGTCATCCTGCTACATTTCTTTTAGACTCTTCAGCTCTTGAGAAAAATCAAGTCACATGGGTCTGTAATGGATCCAATAGCAGGACTGTAGATGGAGTCCAAAATTTTAAGAGCAAGAACAGTACAGTTCTGTCTTGATTCATACAAATGTTTTCTACATTCCCTCTAAGCACAAGTCCCTGCATCTTTAGAATCATCAGAAAATTACTCATACACTGTATATTTCATTATAAAAGTTTGAAATGATAACCTATAGTTTATATCAAGATATTCATAAGTATTAAGATATGCATGTTGAAAAAAAATGAAATTATTTTGAAGGATTTTGTTTTCTCATTTCCAAGAATAAAGCAAGCTAACTGATCAATAAACTGGGGAAAAACAATCTTAGCAAATGTTCTGTATAAACAACTGCCAATATACTGCATGCTTTTTTCTTTCCATTATTATTTTAAAGTTGTATTGAGAGGAATAATCTGCTTGAAATATAAACATCCATCAGTAAATTTATGAGAAGAAAAAAACCAAAGAAAACTGTGCACATTTTACAAATGGAGACATGAAAAGTGCCACTGTGGATTCAGAAAAACAACACAGCAATACATAAAGCTGTTCAAATATGGTACACAGTCAGCATCAATTTTTGAATTTTTCCTTGTATGAAACACGTTAGTAGCAATAATCCATTATTCCAATGAAAGTATTGGCAAGAATTATGTCTAAAGATAAAGCTGATTTCAGAGGATGTGACCTTCAGCTTCCCAAATAAAATGAAAAGGAAAATTTGAACAATGCTTTGTATTTATAGTGCTACCCTAGATGAATATTGTTTCAGAGACCAACACCAGAAATCTAGCTGAAATCTGTTCTACACAAGTAAGAAATTCAAGGCTAACAGAAGATATGTCTCAGCTACTACTGATGTTCAAATAACACTCAGCAAACATACCATAGGAAAAAACAAGCTCATTGAACACAACTCATAAGATTGATGGCACCATAATCAGAAATGCATTTTTTCAGTATACTGCTACCAGTATATGAATATGAAATAAGATCTGTATCTCTGCTCTCTCCTTTGATACATGCATCCTGTCTAACTATTGCTTCTTAGCCATCAGAATTTCTACAGAGAAAATATTCTGCATGCATGATTAAATCAGCAAGTCTCTCTCTTACACACACAAAAAAAAAGCAAAACCATCAGACTGACATCTTGGGATATCTGGTTAAGGAAGTATTTCCTTTTAAGGAATCATCTACCTTGATCAAAACTGTACTTTTGTATCCAATTCCCAATCAGAAAAACAGGTTTCTACTTCCTACATACTCATCTTCATTCACTGCTCAGTTACATGAAACAGATATAACTATTTAAACCTAATGCATTTGACAGCTGTATTGTTTAGCAAGAGCCATAATTTGAAAGGATTTGCTGCTATACACAGCTGTCTACAAAATGAATTCCAAATACCAGCACTGTGAAGTCTATGTATCATTAAAAAGTCACACATTATATCGTATGAAATAAAGAATTTAAAAATAGATTATGAATGTTTTTTCAAAACTTCTGAAATCTAACAGAACACTTCATCCAATTTCTTGGTTGGGAAAAAGTTTAGTTAAGGAGTGCTCTGCTGTATTTAACCAGCAAATGATGATTATAATGATAGCAGAAGACCCAATATGGAGAAAGTAAGTGTGCTTCCTTTGTGAAACTACCTTTGTAATTCAGGTCATGAAACAGATTATAGAGTTAAATTTCAATTCAATTTTTAAAAAAGTCCTAGAATTCCATGACATATTTGTAACTTCAGGGGGGAGAAAAACCCAGTATATTTTTTATTTTAAATAAAATTTCAGACAAGAAGTTGGGTTTTTTTTCTGCAAGTGACTAAAAATATTGTTTAGAAAGAAATAATGAACCCTCTTTTTGACACAGCAATGAAAGGAAGGGGTGTTTGGCAGTACCTGAATGACAGCAGAAAAAGCAATAAACACATATAAAAGATATATATATATATATATATATATATTAAAAAATATAGCAGTACTACATGTGGTGAAGCAAAACAAAAAATCCTTCAGATGAATCACAAACTTTATGGATGTCTGAAGAAGTAGCACACATTTCAGTGGAAAAGCAATTTGGAGGGTTTTTTTCTTTTTGAGTTTGGCTTTCTGGCTGTATTCTGGTGAATAGCTTTTAAGTACTATGCCATGTTTTCTTTCAAATGAACGTTGCTGAAAATTCCTGAAAGCATTTTCCAAAGAGCGAGTACACTGACAGCAATGATGAATAAGCTTAGTAATACAGAACACAGCCACATTTCCAAATATAGTGTATCAGCTGGCTTGACAAAGAGAATCATGCCAAAACTGGCAGCGAGGGATGTAAATGATCCATCTCCCTAATACTGCTATCAAAGAGCAGTATTGGGTCAGACTTTGAACTGGTTTCCACATCACACACAAAAACAATATTTTAATGAGCTGTAAAATACACTTCCTTTTGACTTACAGCTTTAAAAAGTGATCATGTTTACCTAACAGCTTTAGAAGGTAACCATGAGAAGCCCACACAAAACCCCAGAAGTATTAAAGAACTGCACAAAGTGAATGCTTTTTTGTTGTTTTATTTAAAAAATAACCAGGACTGCTTTAGTATTCTATTTAAGAAACCTAATACTTCTGGTATAAGAGAGTTTGACTTCATCACAGGACCACATTTTGTTATGGAAGCAATGCCAAGCTTGCATGATAAAACACAGATCTTTCCAAATAATAGGTCAGAAAAAAACTTCAATTTAATCATTAACAAACCCCTCAGTTCACTGTAGTGCTACATAGAGCTGCAGTCAGATTTGATAGGAAAAAAAATTAAAAGCTCTGTCACTGACCACTGTAAAGACACCTACCTCTCCCTCTCTCTAACTGGGTAAAAATGCAAATTGCAACCTTTGTTACAAAACTGTGAATATGATCACTGAGCTAAGTAAACACTATGTTAATTTTTAACTGTGCTGGACTTAAAAAATTTATCCTACATGATGCAGACCACATGAAATCTGATTTCTTCTGGATGTGTATCTCACTTTCTTTTCCAGTAGCCTCAGAATCCCTGCTATGCTCTGTCACCCTCCTCATCTCCTCTGGGATTCAGAATAGCTTCAGCTACTACTTTTACTTTACAGAGCAGTAAACCAGGTACCCAAAAATTTGCCAGACTTTACATATCAACCAAGTTAAGAATTCCCACAGCAATAGTTATCGCTCCAAGTTCAACTTTGCTTCAAGGACTCAGTACATTTTACTTCAGTATCTTAACATTGCATCTTCTCTAATTCAGATCCTTGCAGATATTAATTACATTATGTTCTCATTATTACATAATAGTTACCCCTCCATGCATCTACTTGGCATACACAGGCACAGATGGCAGAGGGGTGCAGATCTAGAATCTGTATTAGAAGGATACATATGGGTAAACAAGGGCAGACAAGGAGAAGACAAGGGAATTCTCAAGCCATGCAAAGGGCAAGGAGAGGTGAGTATTGTAGGTGGCTGTGGGATACATTCCTTGGCTGCATCAAAAGGGAGGACAGATGAGTGGGATGCACACAAATGAGGCTTGCAACTTCTGTTCCTAGCTTGACTGCCTAGCCTAAGTCCTTTACCCCTCTGCTTCAGAGAGGGAAGTGTATCATCTCTTACATCAACATATGTTAAGAAGCCAGGGTCTTAAAGGACAAACTTAATGCTCATAGGCAACTGACAGGAGCTCTCCAATCTGTATGTAGGAGAACACAATTTTACACTTGATATGACCAGTTCTACGCAGAATGTGATCTTTTGCTTCCACTGATCAAGTTTGGTTTTTTTCTCCTAAACCTGAATCTTATGACTGTGGCTAAAAAGATGAATACATTTCATAGCAAATAGATGAAATCAAGAAGTGTAAGAACAGTGTGGGTGGAGGAAGAGATCTGTGATCTTTAAGAAAAATTCAGCTTATACATTTACAATGAACGCTATGTTTTCTTCTGAAAACCACCTACATCATGTCACTTGGAAACCACATTAACATTCTCATCACTCCTAAGGTATTAATCTAAATGCTCCCACTAAATAAATGACTAATTAGTTACTGATTCAATCCCTTTCCCCCCAGCTCTTTCATCTTTGATGTACTCCACCCCTTCTCCTCTTGCTATTAATTCTCCTCTCCTATGACCGGCTTTTCCTTTTTCTTCCACTTCCTCTACAAACCTGTCCCAAAATCTGTTCTAAATACAAATATCATTGCAATTCACTGTCTGTGTATTTTCTTTCTCCAGCATGTCTCAGTTCTTCTGTTTAAGTTGCAAGCTCTTTTGGAAGTTGGACCTTCTGTGATGGTATAGAGGAATAATAACAAATTAATTTTTTTTTTAAACAGGATCTAAAGTATTTCTGTAACACTGATGACAACGCTGATAAAAATGATCTAAAGAAAGCACTAATAAGATTAATAATAGAAAACCCCATATTTTTTCCACTTATGACTGCATTTCACTTAAAATACAATGTGAATTTCTGTTTCCCTTAGCCATAATCCACACAATTTCCTTGAAGAGCTACCTTTGATGCATGTGCTCCTCGTGACAAGATACTGTATTTATAATCAGTCCAATGCACAACACAACTAACAGAGAGTGCCCTAGGATCTTCTGCTCTCCCAAAACAACTTGCACCCCTCAAATGCAGCTCCTTCTTGCTAGTTAATCTGAACACTCTATTCTATATAAAATATAGGCCAGCTGATTAGGCTTTCCATTTGAATATCAAGTCAAGAAAGCCATCTCCAGCAGCAAGCCACAGCCCCAGATACTCACGTTCTGCAGGAAGAGAGACATCCTGGAACACACTTATATTGGTTACATGCTACAGGTTTTTTTAAATTCCATTTTATGAGGTTCTGCTTACCATTGCCCCCTCCCTTTCTAGTGTCTGCTTCCTGGACTCAAGACCACCCAAAGCCACAGACCTTCCTCCAAAATCTTCTAAGTGATTAAAAAGCACTTACTACACTCCCTCATACCTTCCCATCTACAAAGGACTGCACTGAACAGCTTCCACCATCTCCTGGAGGAATAGTGAGAAGTTGCCCTGCTCTGTTTCTTTGTGAAGGCTACTGTTTTCATCCTTACCACAGTCTCCTTTATTTTTCTTCTCCCCTCACCTCTTTTACCAGAGGAAAAGCAACAGTGACAGCAGTCAAGAGCAGGCTACTTAGAGACCTACAGGAAAAGCAGGACAGAGGGATTTTCCTGGATATGTTCACGCTGCTTCTTGCAGCCCAAGCTGCAATGTAGTAAGCTTCCCTTCCCTGTGAAATTATCCAGGGCAGCTTCTCCTACCTCATAGACAAACTCACATTTATTTTCTTTTCAAAGACCTGATTTAACTGCATGATCTATTTGCAATAGGACTCTGAAGATTTCATTGCTCAGGTAAAGCAAATTAAATAGGTTGTCACCATCATTTCTTAAAAAGAACAGTATTCCTGAGAAAAAGTCTTTGAAAGCCTCAAGTCTTTTGATTCAGTTATTTCCTTCTCATAGCTTTTCTCATCTCTCTCACTTAGCAGATGGGTTTTATTCCCTTCAGGAGACAGGTAGCATTTCCCTCTGTCTGCCCTCTCTGGGATACTTGCTTCTCACAAGCATTTTTTTTCTTTGAGAAATCTACCACACCAGTGGTTGCAAGCTTTGCTGTTCTCTAAAGAAGACACAGTACCATATGAAAAGTACGATCATCTAAATAAATTTAACTGATTAAGAATAAATTTTAACCCCAATGGGGACAAAATAAAGACTGATACAGAAAATGTCTCTCTAGCCTTCACTAATGAAAAGAACTTACTGGCAAAAAAATTACTAGAAATGTATGTCCATGTTTTTATGTTTCCAAATGAAGGCATTCTCTTCCTACAGGATGGGTTTGAGTACAATTACATTATATGTATGCCATTGCTTTAAAAACAGTTAACATCAACTAAGTAAACAAAAAAAAAGTTAGATAGCATTTTTGCTTTCATACTTATTCAGAAAAGTCCAGTTCTTGCGAAGCATCTGTTTTCCAGCTAGACCATCTTTTTACTGAACTCTTTGTAAGGGCTGTTTACTAAGGCATAAGACAGTCACATGACTAACATATGCTCCAATAAACCCAGATGCAAAATTCTGATTGTTTGTGAGAAGACTACTTACATGCTTTGTCCAGGAAGAGCTGTTTGCTATGACAGTGTTATCCCAGAAGAAACACCCTCAACACATAAATGAAACTTTAAAAAAGTTTAGTCTACAAAACAAGTAAGATAAGTTGTTGTATAGATCGAGCCTCCCAGTGCTTACATAAGAAAATTTCCCAAATGGCAAAACCATAAATACAGAAATGTTAATATGGACCAAAATATTTATTAGCCAGTATGTAATAGAAAGTTACTTTGATTTTACCTGTTATCCTGTGCACATACATGCTACACAATGCTTAAGTAAAAGTGTTCATATGCTAAGACATGAACTAGTAATTATGTGCTACCTTTGCTGTACTTAAATGGCTTTGTAAAGATCTGAATATTCCACAATTTTCAAAACTAGATCCTGTGATGGCTTAACACAATCTGTTCTACTTGCCATTGCAATGTGCCAACAAGGCTCAAAATCACTTCAGTATGTCACTTCAGACAGCAACTCCTTGGCCATGCTGGCACATTTACCAAGCAACTCCATGGAAATCTCAATATTAATGATGACTAATGAGACCAAAAATCTGCCATCACCATTTCCTGTATTTTGCTTAGTCAGACTACTTTGCAAAAGTAGAAAAAATTAGTTACATTGATAACTATGAAGGGACAAGTTCAAATTAGGCAATACTATGTTAATAGAGGTGCAACAAAACACTGTAACACTCAATACATTGCTCCAGAGTGAGCAGCTAAGAGCAGAAGTTCTGTCCCAGTCCAAGACAGCTGATGTGCTTTGAAATTCTGGCAAGGTCTTGCATGCAATTAGGACTGTAGAATGATGCTATCTAAGCATTATATTTCCACAGCAATTGTCTTTTAACCCAAAATGTGGATGTCATATAGCTCTGTCTTGGTTACTAAGAATCATAGTAATTTCAATCACCAAAAAAGAGGCAGCACCTATATAAATGGGGGAAAGAACTACTAATAAAAATTTAACCTATTCCTCCATTTGTGTTAGTGAAAAAAAAGTGTGGGTGGACACAATCCACTTTTTTTTCCAAATTCTCTAGAATGCACAGAAAAGACTGATGCATATTGATACATATAACTACATATTTACTGTGACTTTCTTCATGTAACTGCTAGAGTAGAAGGAAAGGAGCCTAGCTGAATAGCAAAAAAAAATCTTGGGTATCACTGTGTAAATTTTTTTAAGTCCTTTTTAAATTGCATTATAGTCAACAGCATCAATAACACATAACTAGGCAATAACATATATTCCAATTAACTGAATTGTCTCAAAGGAAGAGATTTAAAGCTAAAGACACTTAATGCCAAGGACTACTGTTTAATTGCAACAATAATTCCACATAAGTGGAATGCCCTCAAGCAACCTAGTAGCAATTGGGCCCACAATTATTGCTGCACACTGAAAAATTCTCCTCTCAGTTCAGCTTGGTTTTTGCTTTAACACCTTTGCCTACCCTCTGCTTTCTACACCTACTGCAACTCCAGTATGATTTACTATTGCCTCCCACACTGCTCCCTTCCAATTAGATAATTATGTAGGGCCATGGTAATGACAAACCACAGCTCCAGTCCCAGCATGGGCAGCACATCCTAGAAAGGGATGGCCACAGCCATGACCCTTCCCATGTAACTTCATGTTGAAGTTACTCGTCCAAGCAGCCAGCTGATGCAGATGTAACCATACACAGATACATCACCTGCATTTCACTGAAAAGAGCTTACTGCCCACAGAATCCTTCCAATATGTTCAAAAAGTTACAAAAAACCTCTTGCAAACCACTCTAATGAAAGGCAGGAAGGAAAGATGATATCCAGAGCAGAAAACAAGTTTCACAAGCTTCAAGACTTGTTCTAGGCTATGTGGCAACACACACAATTCTTGCCCTCAAAAAGAGTTTCATTATACATTCATGTCTTGTACCGACTGAAATTGGCTGAATGTTTCAATACTGCTGCTGGAAACAAAAAACTACTTAAGTATCTATATTTGGACACTGAATTGACACTACCCAGCATGCACAATTAAACTGTGCTTGAAATTATAAATATCTGAATTCAGCTACAGTTTCAAGTTGCTTCCTGGAATACCCTGTCCTTAAAGAAGGGATTCTAAGCAGTTTTAAAGTAACTGCTGTATTTTTTCCAGCTAAGAGTATGAAGCACAGCTGCTCTATCAAGCTTCTGAAGCAGATTAATTCCTTAAAGATGTAGTCAGAGGTGGTACTGGTGGCACTTCATCCTGACCAGGAGAGATTGGGATCACTATCAGACCACAAGAAACAAAACAAGGTCCAGAAATGTTTATTGAATTCTCAGAGCTTCCAAGCAGCCAGGAACCACAGCAGAAACTAGAGTGAACAACAAAAAGACAAGTTTGGAAAAATCCATTGGGTATTTGTGTACCTCTTCTCAGGCTTTCCAAGATGTGGGAATAGTTATGCCAGTTAATAGGCTTGCTGTTAAATTATGCTGTGTGCCTTGTGCACTTCTGAAAGACACCTGACACATCATGCTGGTATAGGATCAGGGTTGCATGGAGGCAAAAAGTCCAGAGTGGCACTGCACCTCCATGAGAATGTGCTGCTCTTTCAGCCACACAGAGGGTACACCTGGCCTGCCCTCCTGCTCTGGGCTCAGGGCAACATCAGCTCATGGAACACCTGTATATAAAAATCTATCACTGCTCATTTGTGGAAATAATGAATGAGCATTACTGTCATTCATTCCATGTGAAGTTGGAGGAGAGTCATACAATGGCTGCCAATGTATAAACTGGAGCAGTGCACAGATTTACTGCAATGCAATTGATAAGAAATAATCTGGGGATTCTCCTTAATGGCTTGAAAGAAACATTTTACCATTTTACATTTATTACAGAGCTGCTTCTTTTTCTGGCAAACCCTTACAGAAGAGATCACAGCCCTCAAGCCCAGTTATGATTACACTTCAATTCACTGCAATTTTAGTGTCCTCAAACCACCCGGGGCAGACCAAGCACTCTGCATTTGTAAATCCCAAAAGACAGTTGGGTGAGGAACTTCTGACAACATTTAAGAGCTATGCACATTGAAAAAAAAAGTTAAGAAGTTTCTGCTATGAATGCCTGAAAAGTGATGTAACTGAGGGCTGAACAACTGTCAGAAAGTCTTCCAAACCCATTTGCCTTAAGCCCACTCCCTAGCTAGGGGTTAAAATGGAGATTATTCCAGTAGGTGTCTAGAAGTTTTAGGAAAAAAACTGGAAGTTTTCAGATTTTTTTATTCTAGACCTTGAAAATGAAGCAGCATATTCTCTCAAGCCCCTTCACACCTCCTGGCATTCACAGTTGGCAACTTGAGACCTTACAGTCTCTTCCATGTTTACTCAAACCCTGCAGTGGTTTGAAATAAAGCAGCTTTTAACATACACATTTACTGGGCTCTAAGGAACAAGAAAGGCACAGCAGTATTAAGTGTTACCTAGCTTCATCCCTGAGCTTTCAGATGTTTGATAAAATAATAAACAAAATGCATACAGACTATAAGGTCCAGTAAAGGTGCCATAATCTTCTCAGAATATTAATCCTCACCATTTAGAAGAATGATAGGAGAACTGCTAGGCAGCAGTTGTTTTTCTGGTATGCTCACAGGTGACAACACAAGGCAAAACCGAAATATTTTAAACATTTATTTTAGCACACATTACAGAGTAAGCACATTGCTCACTCCAGTTCTAAAATATCTAGGAAGGCCATATAACTTTCTGAACAAAGGTCTCCTCTCTGTATTAAGGCAGAAGGATTGACCAGCATGTTTTCACAAGGTAACTGCCTCTAGTATCCTAATAAACTGTTAACATGTCTGCTGAGAATCTGTTTTCCTGCCCTGGCTTAATCAGCCTATCCCTCTGACCCCCAGCCTGCATTGAATCACAGAGTAGGGCTGACCAGACCCTACAAGCAGTGTTTCAAAATGTTCAGATGAAGAGCTGAAAAGATTTCTGTAGTCTTTCTACAAATCTCTAGAAAGCCTGAGCCTGTCTTGCCTCTGATCCCTCCAAACTGAGATTTCAATGTTTTTATTTCTAAGTACCTTCCTTGCTAGTTTCCTGGGCCTATCTCACTTCTGCACAGGCAGCAAAGATTATCCACTTGTGCCAGATTCCAGCAGCCTGGACTTTCAATGGTCCCAGGTCCCTGCAGACCCCTCATCTTCCATCTCATCTGAGACCTGCATGGTTCCTGTGTTGCAGCAAGAATCCAGCTCCAGCAGCAGCCTCAGGGCCTGCTGTCATTGTCACAGCCCCAGCCCCATCTCCCCCACCAGCAACACCACCAGCTCTCCTTTGGCCATAAAGGACCACAAAGGGACTTTGTGTTAACAAGTCACACCTGCAACACTTGCAAGAGGATACTTATATCCATCAGCCCAAAAAGAAAATTTGTTCCTACTGAATATAATCTCAAACAAGGGAAAAACCAGCAGCATGACTCCAGAAAAGACTGGCTGTCAGCGTTAGGATTCCCAGTTCTTGTAGCTGGGTTTCCTGCTACCACAAATAGAACTGTTATCTACAAGTCAGGCAAATTTGTTAATAGACAGAGATGACTTTTACTCAGACCAGGCAATCCTTCCTGAGAGACACAAAGGACAGAACTGAATACAAACACCATGGCTATTGTAGCAAAGCTGCACCTGATATCTTGCTGCAGGTGACACTGGTGAATCTCCATCCACCAGAGAAAAATCCATTTTGGGAGCAGCAGCACTTTCCAAACCTAGAGCAGCCATGCCCTAGGCCTTAGGACAATGCTTCATGTAGGGTCAGGACAGAAGTCTGCAGAAATGTGCTCAAACCAGCTTTGTGTTATTAACCTGATCTGGCATCTGAGAGCTTTCTAGAAAAGCCACAACTTTAACTTTACAAAAGGTAAAATATTCCCCAAAGTTGCACAGAATTTTGCTGTCCTGGACAGTAAAACCCCAGTATGACAAATAAAACCAGCATCATTGCACTAACTTCCCATTTTCAAAGTAGGCATACACCATGCCTTTAAGACTGTAATCACTGTTTACTAGAGTTTGCAAAGTTTTTGGCTGTTCATATCATTATATGAAACTCTACACTATACCTCCAAACCACTTAGAGATCAACTCTTAGACATCACAGAATATAGCAAGTAATTTTTAATCAGTCTATTCATTTTTTTCTTCAAACTCAAAGTGCAACAGGTCAGGGTTTTTTTATATTCAGGCATGGATTCAAAGACTCAGAAAGCCAGAGAAACAGGTTGTAGAAGCCAGGCATCCTACAGTGACAGAAGGAAATCATAATGTTATCTGTCATTGTCTTGAAAACAGGAATTCTTTTTTCAAATAGGGAATTGACAAATGCAAAAATTGTAATTTCATGAGCCCTTACAGAGCTCACTGTTCCCAAGCATCAGCTGGGAACAAATAACTGCTTGAATGCTGACTTTTGGAAATAGGGGCAGAGAACAGATACAATCTGAATCTGACAACCACATGAAAACCCAACAGTCATTTTCTGCAACTCCAAGTTTTACAGTTCTATTAGTGTACTCACTGTATCAGCACACAGAGCTTCTCAAATTGGTCTGACAACATCCATTTTCCTTGCTCCTGACTGACAGAATCAGGTGCAGCATACCCCAGAGGGAATGGATGCTTCTCTATTTTAAGTAAAGTTAATATATTAATATGCTCTCAGTGCAACTCTGCTTAGCAAAGGGGAAGATTACACGTTGTAGGTGGTCATCCAAAGTAACCAGCCAACCCTCATTACTTTCTGCAAGCCCAAAAATACTATCCCAGCACACAAAGTTCCTTAAGCAAAGAAATTCATCCATACACAGCTCAGCTTCCTGCTGAGATCCACTTCATTTGAAAATGGCAGTTTCCAAAGAAAGGATTATCAAGGCCTATCCAGTTGCAAGACCATCAATACATATATATATATATATATAAAAGACATACTAGGAATATCCAAAGACAGGCAGTTACCCTCCAAAGCGAGCAGCAGAAGTTATAGAATGGCTGCTGGTTTCTGGTTTACAGAGGTTGGAGCTGGAGTTCCACAACAAGACTGCTGCAATGTGTCAGTCACCAGTTTCCTGAATCCCAGCAGCTCTAGCCTTGCCACCTGGAAGCTCACAGACCACCCAGACGCCACAGCCTGTGTAAGGCAGTGGAGACTAACCCAGAAGGCTGTGAGCCTATTTTGAAAAGTCAGTTTTGTTTATGTGAAAAACTAAACCCTGGACAAATGGTCACAGACTTTTAGATACAGGCCAGTAGCTATTTCTGAGTAACATATTCAACAAGAAACTATGCAGATGCATTAAAGAAATGCTTTTGTATCTAGGGATCAATTGACAAAACTGAATAAATAAACCTGTAAATAGATGCAGGGAAAACCAGGTAAGTCTGGAAGATCAGAACATTTTTTACCACCTGTTTTGAAGAAGCAAGAAAACCAACTTTATGAACACTGATATCAACCTCTGTCCCACTCTATCAAAAGAATAGAAGAGCACAGTGGTGACAATTCATCATATCTCAGTGAAAGTCTGGGAAAACAAATGCTGAAACCAGAATAAGGAATAGTGACTACCACTGCAGTAAAACAGAACCATTTTAACAATCCCTGGAATGCTGTCTGTACAGCAGGTATCAAAAATGTAACAAAAGTATCTATATGCTTAACATCTTCTACTTTTGAAAATGATAAATTATATTCTGTTGTATTTAGGGGAAAATACAAGTAACCTTGCATGCTAAAACAAATCTTATACAGCTGCCTGGAACTAGAGATTTGATGCACAAGGTGTTTGTTAACTCAGGCATCTGCTCATGGTTTCACAAAATACACTCTAGAGGCCTACTACTTCCACTTCTAAGAGTACACAATTGAAAACTGCAGGATGGAAATAAAGCTATTCTGCTACTACTCCATCATTATAAAGATCTTTATAAAGAGGTGAACTTTCAACCATCACTTCTTCCAAGCTCAGGAATGCTCCACCTCCATGTGCAGGATGTTAAGTGAAAATGACAGGTCTGCATCAATTGACAAGACTCTCCTGACAAAACTCAAACAAAGAAACAGAAGAGGTGAAATCATGGCCAGCCTACTCAGCAAAAATCAAGGTATTGTTTGAGCATGCCAGGAAAGTTGAAACCCATTTGAGTTGAATCTGGCAAGGGACAAAGTACAAGAAAGACAAGAAGGTCCTGAGATTTGATGGATCTCTGGTGAAATAGGATCAGGAATACAAACATTTAAACAAATTTTAAAAAAAGTCACAGTGAAAGTGACCATTGGAGACTGACTGTTCAACCTCCCTGCTCACCCAGTGCCACCTGGAGCCAGCTGCCCAGGACCACATCCAGACAGCTTTTAAATACCTCAAAGAATGAAGACTCAGTCTCTAAACTGTGCTCAGTCACCTTCACTCTGAGAAAGTATTTCCTGATGCTCAGAGAGAACATCCTCTGTTGCCTCTTACTTCTTGTCACTGGGCACCCCTGAAAAAACCTGGCCCTCATTCTTTGCACCCTCCCTTCAGGTATTTGTACACACTGAGGAGATCCTGCCTTCTTTTCTCCAGGCCAAGCAGTCCCAACTCTCCCAGCCTTTCTTCATGTGAGCAAAGTCCCTTAATCATCTCAGTGGCCCCTCCTCAGTAACTCCACCTCTCACACTGGGGGCTCAGAGCTGAACATTGCACTCCAGATGTGGCCTCAGGGCTGAGGGGAGGGAAGCTGTTGAAGCAAATAACCTTGCTGGGAGAGCAGTGGATGCTGCACATCTCTGCATTGAGAAGGCTTTCAACATCATCTACCACCACATACTCACACAAGCTGATGAACTACCAACTAAAGTAGTGGACAGTGAGGTGGAGTGAAAACTGGCTGCACTGCTGGATTGAAGAGGCTGTGGTGAATGGCAGGAGGTTCACCTGGAGACCAGTCACACCAGCATAGCCCAGGGATTAGTACTGGAACTAACACTGATTATCATCCTCACTGATGACTTGAGCAGTGGGACAAAGCAGACATACGGTTCCACAAATTATATAATTGCAGATATCAGTTCATTTGAATCACCTAGAGGCAAACCTGTAAAAAGAGATCTTTCAGAAGTCCTTGTCAGAAATATTTAAATGCAGAAGTTGTTAAATGCAAAATCTCCTTCTCTCAGTTCTTGAAGTTATTATGTGGCTACATCTATAAACTGTCATCAAATAAAGATAACCAAGCACCTCCAACAGTGGCCACAAAGACAACTCCCACAGGACCTGTAAGGGCTGTAAGGGCAGGAAACACCTGCAACTCATGCTTGGCTGGCACCAACCCCTTCCCACAAAGTAACTCATCCTCCATTAGCTTGGCATGGGAATGGGCACACCAGGCAAGACCCAGCATACAGGAAGTTCTGAACCAGCAATTCAGGTCCTGTGGAAGCAGAAATCCACACACCACATCCTCTTCCTACTCTGCTGAAACATTACTTGAAAACTTTGGGCACCAGTGCTATAAAGCATTAAATACAAAGCAAAATTAACTAAGAAATACAGGCAGCATTTGTAATGTAAGAGGCTTAGTTTTATTAAGATGATCCCATAATTATTTATTATATTCTAAAATACATACAAACATATAAAAAAGACAATCTACAGACTGATCTGCATGCAAAAGGCTGGAATTAGATAGCTAACACAGGAGCCCCAAAGATTGACTCCCCTCCTTTCAGTGCAGGTTTTCACACTCTGAACAGAAACAATAACAAAGGAACTGAATAGAACTGACAGACTTTACACTCTATCTTCAATTACAAAAACAATTTTGGCTTACATTAAAACACTAGTTTAAAACCATATGTTCAAACACTGCTGTAGGCACTTATAGGACAGGTTAGCCAATTCCTTCAGAGATATTGGGAATATACCCAAGAATAAAATAAACCAACTAATCTGTCATCCCCCAGTCCACAACACATTTTAACATCAGGCTCAGAAAATCCTTCTGAAAAGTAAAATGATATCTCTTAAGTTACAAGTTACATTGTATTTTGATTCCTAATAGGATATTAGCAGCTACATTCTCACAACCATGTATTTTCCTTTATTTCTGCTTTATGTATTATAGGTACATCTGGCCAATTTCAGAGCCTGTAAACACCAGTGCTGGAGATAAAACTGATCTCAAGCCCAGTCATTCACACCTCTGCATGATGCAGCCCAGGTCAGATACACAGGTGGAAGCCTCCTGCAGTGACAGGTCTGCTGCTCTGGCCTGGTCACAGAACCCAGAACTGAAATGAAAGAATACAGCTCTAATTCTTCCTTATTTCAAAGAAAGAAAAAGGAGTAACAGACTACCTGAACAGGACGGGAAGTGGTAAAGGAAGGGCAGGGATACATGGAGCAACTGGAATAGTCATTTGTTAGAAGAGATGCAATCAAGAGGCAATGTAGGGCAGAGCAGCTAAAAACAGAAAAAGGGAGCAAGGAAGGTTAAAGCAGAGTAAGGGCAAGACCAAAAATGCAAAGCAATGTTAAAATACACTTGGGCATGAAGTCACCTCTTAACTGCTACAAACACAAGCCTAGCTCCAAATGCACAAGACTAAGGCCAGACAACACTGATGGGCCCTTTTTAGGGAGAATGAAGAACTCCAGCTGTACTTTTAGTTTTGAGAGGCTCTTTCTTATATTTTACATAACAGTCTAAGTTAAAAACATTATTAGTCATCTAAAGCCACACCTAGGAAGCTGAAGTGTCTCTAACAAGTTCTCTGGCAAAGGATGGTCAGAATCAAATAATTCCCTTTACTATAAAAAGCTTTACCACCACAGGTGTGTCAACCATGAGCACAAGCATAAAGTATTTGGAAAAAAGACTGAACCACTGCTGTATGCACTGCATCCATCTACTCTGCAAAGAACAAACTGCTAATCCCACTCCAGTGTAAGGTTAAGGAAAGGATGATGGTGATTAGTGGCGACTGTGATATTGGGAAGAAGCCAATCTATCACGAATAATATCAAAAGAAGCTCCTAAAATTAGCTAAACATTTGGCTGATACACTTACAAAAAACACCAACTACCACAAATGTAGCTAATTGTCAGGAATCAAATTCCAAATGACATTTATTCTTACAATTAGAATCCAAGAAAA
This sequence comes from Zonotrichia leucophrys gambelii, assembly GCF_028769735.1. Taxonomy (NCBI): domain Eukaryota; kingdom Metazoa; phylum Chordata; class Aves; order Passeriformes; family Passerellidae; genus Zonotrichia; species Zonotrichia leucophrys. The sequence continues at coordinate 7,607,519 of NC_088175.1, read as the reverse complement.
CATGTCTTGACAGTATTCTGATTACAGATGCTTGAGGTAGTACTAATCTACTGAAAAAAGGAAGTCCTGTCATTTTGACATTATCTCCCTCCCCACCCAGCTGAACCTAGCTAGATACTAAGCACAAGACTGCCTCATGCATTAAATATAAACTTCTGGTAAGAAATTATTAATTTGAAGGTAGCACAAAATGCTGAAAGGCAAAAAAAAAAAAGTCCAGATCCAACAGAACAGCTCAAAAAAAGTATGTACTTCTTAATTCACTTTTATCAGGTTGCTAACTTGCAACTATTACATTATTTACTACAGGTTGGTCCCCATACCTCTTGGCCTCCCATTAAAGCTTTCTTAAGCAGACAGAGTGCTTCTTACTATCAACACCTGACTGATCTTTCTAGGGAAGATAGTTTACTATCTATCCACAGAAAACAAGCTCTTAACTCCCCTACCTCTTTCTTAAATCAGATCCTCAGACAGATATTTGACCAGAAAAGAAAAAATACTTACTCTTTAAAGAAAAGAAACTGATAAACTCTACCAATTTACCAGCCCACTTTGTAATTTTATTTCTTAGCTTTAATTTTGTTCCTCCTGAAGACACCCACAAACTTTTTTCCCTAATTCCTTTAGAGCAGAATTAATTAAAACCCCTTATGTACTGTCTTTATCTGCATGTTCCTAAATAATGTTCTTGATTTAGAAAATATTAACCTCACTTTACATAATATAACTCCTAATTGAGAATAAAGCAAGCCACCCTGACTTCAACCATCACTAGGGCAGACTTAACAGAACCACCCAGGCTTCCAAAAGGTTAAGCCACAGGCATCATGAGGTCTTATGCACTGAGCACTATGCCACCCCACTAGAAAAGATACAGATCCCTTAAAACCTCCAGTATCCTTAAAGTGCCTTTGTTTTTTCCAAAGAGCAACCACTGAAATACTCACTTGCTGAGAACTACACAATTTATCCCATTAACTACATAACCAGCACCACTATGACGAAGTATTACACAGATAGACATGTCCAAGTAGGTTTATTACAATGAAAACATCATCAAGATGTACACTTTTCCATACAGAGAGGCATAATGCAGTCTATTTTTAATTTCTGTACCATACTGAAATCAGAATTCTATTTCAAGGCACATCTGATTTCAGCAGCAGATCAGGCCATCTCTGGAAATAGTGATATACAGATTACAAATGATTTTGGGGCTTGCGGCATTTCTTCCCCCAACAGCCTAAATCTATTTCTCAGCACACAATGTCAAGAATGTGTTTTCAACTCTACTGCAATATATACTTCAATCCCTACTAAACATAACTGAAAACTTTACTCAGGCACAAGCCAGCAGGCTTGAATCTCTACCATATTAAGTTACTTAATTGAGCAAAAATATCAGGAAGCCACCCCCGCCTTTGAGCCCATCGTGCCTTTCCTTCCCACAACTTGTACACTGGCTTACTATTTTGTACCAGGAACCTGATAGTGGACATACAGAATGCCACAGCTGTTTTTTACTCACCGACAAAATACTTATGTTTCACTTGACAGTCATGGGATTACAGCAACTGAAGGCAGAAAACACTTGCGAGACATTAAGCTAACATTGTAGCAATTTCCAAAGAACAAAGCTGTCACTTGAATAGACAGGTGCCTACATTACATGCTCTTAGAAGGGACAAAAACAATCTACTTTCAGCTTCATCTCAGGAGCAAGCTTATGTTCCAAGGAGAAGTCCATCCAGAAGAGCAGATACCAAGCTTGGGGCAAGAGCAGCTTAGAACCATGAGGGACAACTTCCAAAAGGAAGAACTGAGCCTATTCTGATAGCTGAATGTAGGCTAAAAAACTGCATGCCAAATTCAAAATTTAAGAACTGAAGGCAAAGCACAACCTCAGCTCAAGCAACTCTAATCAAGTGTTGCTGGGTGAGGAAGAGGAAGGGTTCATGGGACAGGCAGCTGCTGTAGCGATAGGGGAAGGCTGAAATAGCGAGGCTGCTTCAGGAGCAACACCCCTGTCAATAAACAGTTTACGATTTATTCTAATTTTAACTCCCCCTCCCTTTTTTTTCCTCCAAAGATTTAACTGCTCTGCTGAAGCAGAGGGGCTGAGATAGGAAAGAAAACAGAGCACTCTTCTCCAGCCAGAGGAGGGCTCTGAGGAGCCGCACACCCGCAGAGCCGCCCCCGAGCTCTGGGCACGGGAGGCTCCACGGCAAACTGAACTAGGAGCAGGGAGCATTCACACCGTATCAAACATACTTAAAAAAAAAATCAAAACAAAAAATAATCACATGATGAGGAAAGCAGTTTTAAGCCATTTGCTTTACTCTCGTTTCGATCAGCCTCTCGAGGGGGGATGGGGCAAGGGAGAACGCCAGTGCCGCCGCCTCGCTCCGCACAAACCCGCGCAGGCCGGGCTGGAGCGAACCCGCCCACGGCGGACCCGGGGGACGCGCCGGCCCCTCCGGCCGGGCAGCGGGACAGGGACAGGCCGGGCCGAGCCGCGACCGAGGCTGCGGCTCCCGGGGGAAGGAGGCCCGGCCCAGCCCGCACCGGCCACGCGGGGGAAGGCAGGGGCGGCGAGGCCCGCGGAGCGCGCCCCGGGGCGGCGGGAGCGGGTGTCCGGAAAGAGCGGCGCCTCCCGCGGGGAAGGCGGCGGCGGAGCGGGGCGAGCCCACGCCGCGCGGAGGGGTGCGAGGAAGGGCCCGCGGCACGCCGGGGCGAGCGGCGGCGGCAGGGGAGGGGGCGCGGGCAGGCCCCGCCTTACCTCCGGCAGCGGCCGCTCCTGCCTGGCCCGAGGGAGCGGCGCACCCGAGCCCGCGCCGGACGCCGCTGCCCGCCGAGGGGAGGCGGCCGCTCCGCCCGGCCCCGCCCCCTCCTGCGCCCCCTGCCGCCATTGGCCGAGCTGCCGCCCGCCGGAAGGCCCCGCCCCTCCCGCGCCCTTGGCGGCCAATCCTTCGCGGCCGGGCTCAGAAAGGGCACGGCAGCGCGCCCATTGGCTGTCATTCAGTCCCCATTGGCCCGCCTCCAGATTTCTATTGGTCTCTGAGACTCGCAATCTTCCTCCTTAGCGTTCCGATTGGTTCTCTCACAGGGTACGGCGGCCCGTCGGTCTCCTGCCGCGGCTCGGCAGCCGCTGACGAAGCTGGGATTGGGCGGGAGGCAGAGGGGGCGCTGCCGCTTCCCATTGGCGGCGCCTCCGTCCTCGCGCGCTACGCCCTGGCGACGTGATGACGCAGCGCGCGGCCTGGCCTGGCTCCCAAGATGGCGGCGCGCAGGGCGCGGAGGCCGCGCTGTCGCTGAGAGGCCCCGCGCTCTGGTGCCGCTCCCGCTCCCCGCGAGCCCTGTGAGTGCGCGGGGCCCGCCCGGGCTGCCCGCCGGCGACCGCCGCCGCCTGGGGACGGGGGGAACGGAGCGGGGAGGCCGGGGTGGGGAGCGAGCGCCTCCCCGGGCACCGGCAGCCCCGTGCAGGGCGGGCGGGGGGGTTTGAGGGGCGGTGTGAGCATCCCCGGCCCGGCTCGGGCTGCAGGGGCGGAGCCGCGGTCCGTGCGTTCGGCTCAGGTAAGGTATGGAAAAGCCGCGATCTAACTCTGGAACTCTCTTCCACTTCACTGGGGTGCGTAAAAAGGCAGGGAAAACTTAATATTGTCGGGCGTTGCGGTGTGGATTGGGACGTTTGAGATGGTTCTTTGAAGATGTTTGCGGGTGATGATTTTAATTCCTGGTTCCGTATTCGGAAACGCGTTCGCTCCTTTATAGAAACAGATCGTGTCGCTTCAGGCGCTTTTAGTGTTACTTGAGTTTCAAGCGCTTTAGAAATTAGAAAGCAAAATATCTCGTAAGGAAGAAGAATCGTTACAGTTATAAAAAATCGCATCTTTCTAGTAAATGTGATGGAAATGTGCAGTCGTGGCCTGGCGCGCTTTTGTTAATTCTGGAAATAGTTTTTAGTTGCCATTTACTTTTTCTTGTGGCAGAATTTAGATCTGTCTGTGACCGATACCACGAGTTGTGAAGGTGATTCCAAAACCTCCGTGAGGCAAAGACAGTTTCCTTTATTCTGAAAAAGAGAAACTTTTTGAAGGTGAGCGAGGTGCTAATGGTAGGCATCGTTCTGTGGCTGTTCGCGTGATCTTCCTTCCGTTTTCGGAAGGGAAACGTCTCGAAAAGTAATAGCTGATTTTAAGAGTTTTAAATTTTGGGTCTTCCTGTGAGTGTCTTGCTTAGAGCGGATATATTGCATCATATGTTAATGACTGTTATGCAAACCTTTGCAGGTGACTGTAGTAATCTGTGAGTAGTATCTGTAGCTGGTTGAATTGGAGTAAGAGCAGGTTTGTCCCTGAAAGAAAGAAAGGCAGCGAGTGCTCACTGTTTAAGCTGAGGCATGGCTGAATGTCTGTCATAATTCAAACACCAGAAAGGTGCCTGCAGATCTTGGTGATCTGCATCTGTGTGCACAGAGTGCTGGTAAACACAGGCATGTAGGAGACCCTTGGGGTGTGTTTGGTTGCCTTCTTTGGGGGATGGTTTAGATGCTGCCTTACTCTGTAAACTCACATTGGTTGTCTCAATTTTGGTATGTGAAAGAACACTGATACATTTTTTCTTTAAGTAATGCAAGTGCAGATCACTTTACAAAGCTTCTGCCAAGTGGTTGCTGCTTGGGGTATCCCTGGGAGCAGGCAGGTATTTAAGGCTCACCTCACCAGGGCCTTTCCTGGTTACCAAAGGTCAGCTAATCCCCCTAACTTGCCAAATCTCCCTACAGCCATCACTGAACTGCTTTTTCCTAGTTTTATTGAAAAGTAGATGGAAGTTGTTCTACTAAGAAATAGCAAATATTGTTGGAGACGTATTCTTGAAGTTTCCTTATTAAAAAACCTATGGCTTTTTCTTTGATTGTATTTGCAATATATGGCAAGGATAAAGGCAAAGTTCTTTATTCCTTGTCTTTGAGCATAGGAAAAAGTTCTTTCCAACAGGCAAGGCTAAGCACTATTCTTCTTTACTCCTCTTTGAGCAGGAACTGGAGAAGACAGTTCTCTCTATTTTTAAAGAATTCCTTTTTCTTTTCTTCAAGGTCCTGAAGTGACTCTCTGAAGACTTCATTTTTGAAAATTTAAACAACAAAGACAATTCTGTTTTAATAAATGAAGGAGAATAAAGAAAATTCCAGCCCTTCTGTAAACTTGGCAAACCTGGACCATACAAAGCCATGCTGGTACTGGGATAAGAAAGATTTGGCACACACACCATCCCAGCTTGAAGGGCTTGATCCAGCTACGGAGGCACGATACCGCAGGGAAGGGGCCAGATTCATTTTCGACGTGGGAACACGTTTAGGGCTGTATCCTTTACACCCCTGTTGGTGTGACATGTCTTTATGAATAGTGAGATTTCAGAATGAAATATACAACAAATGTGATATACTCAGCTGTTCAGATGTTTAATTGCTAATCAAAAATATATTTGTGTTGAAGTGCCTTTTGATGTAGTGTGTTCCTATCCTTTCTATCCAAGGTTCCAATTTGGAAGTAAGATGATACAAACTTTCCAATTAAGAGTAACTTCTGTGAGTTATGAAACTCTGTTTCAGTATGTGAATCTACATGACTTCTCAAATTTTGAATTTTTCCCCCAGCTTGCTAGATTGTGCCTTTGAGGCTTCTAACCTCTGCCTCCGCAGTTTTGGTCCTTGGTGGCTGTTTTTTTGTTTCATTGGTTTGGGATTTACAACTGTGTGTAAGTTCTCCAGACTGTCCCACTCCCTCTTAGACAGCCACTTAAATTTTCTGCTTCCTATATTCCTGTGCTCCTTTAATCTCCTTAGTTGTTTCTTTAATAAGGCATGGTGAAGACAAAATTTTTACCTGTCTTGAAGAGTACAGAGCATGTTCAGATTTTATTTGCATTTGTAGGTGTGAGTAGTAACTTTCCTCCATGCCAGCACTTGAATGTGAAGTGATAATTGTTCTGTTCCTTGGTGTGCTCACTGCTGGATGTGACCTTCTCTGAGGCAGGTATGGTGAAACCCAGGGGTGACCTTATGTGCATCCTCTTGGAAATACAGTCAGGACTTTGCACACCTTCAGCAAATACTTTAGATATCAGCTGCATCTGGGCCTGATCACAGTGTTTACACAGCTTTAAAGGCTTTTGTGGCCTTTTTTTTTCCTAAAGCTCCTGTTTTACTTGCAGTGTTTTCTGACTGGTCACTGAACAACCAATTACTTGAAGTGCTTGATAAAGCATAATCCATTGTGCATGTTTGGTTTTAAATTTGTTTTGTGTTCTGTTTGAAAGTCCTTAATCTGCACCACAGACATTATGACACTCTAGCAACCGGAATAATTTATTTCCATCGGTTTTATATGTTTCATTCCTTCAAACAGTTCCCAAGATATGTAAGTATTTAGAATATTGATGACTTAATTTAATGATTGCACTAGGCAAGGACTATTTGAAATGGTGATTAGTCACTTGGGTACTACTCCTGCTATTCACTACAGAAAGATGGAAAATTGGCATTTTTTCTTTTAATTATTACAGCTTAAAGTTTGTTGTTCTTTCCTGTTTGCACATTTCTGTTTATGTTCAGAAATGTATTGACATTGCAGTTATGACTTGCTGATATTGTCCTTTAGGAGTAGCAGCTGTAGTGCTGGCACTTCTGTATTAGCTGAAAGAAAAAAAGAAGTGTATAATACAGTTTTAAAACTGCTTGACAGACAGCATTGAATTGGGACGAATTGCGCTTTGGGTTTCTGACCTTGAAATGAAGTTGTATAAAATAGACAGTCCTCCAAATTCTGTGTATTTCCTCTGAAAAAATAAAAGTTTAACACTATATTAAAATAGAAATTAGTATGCTCATTAAGTCTTTCCTGGGAGACCTCTACAGTACTGTTAATGGAAACTGACAGTGCTTTTATAATGCTACACTGTATTGCATATCTACATGCAGACCACTTTGTGAAAGTGCTTGCCTTTTTTTAGGTGACAGGAGCCTGCTGTCTCTTCCTAGCAGGAAAGGTTGAAGAAACACCCAAGAAATGTAAAGACATAATTAAAACAGCTCGTAGCTTGCTAAATGATGTACAGTTTGGGCAGTTTGGAGATGACCCAAAGGTAAAAATACTCATGTTGAAATTGATTTCATCCTGTTGTACTGTAGTAAAGTGACACACACTCAATAGAGCATTGACTGATTTTCAGTTGTTCTAAATTACATTAGATGTTCAGCATGCATTTATTGCTCTTCTGGGTAATGTGGTTGGTAGCTATGAAAGAAATTCTCCCTAATAAAAGTAGCTTTGGGAGCTTACTAATAATTGTTTTCATTAAAAGTTTGCATTTTATTTCATGTAAATTCTGATATTATTTTGCAAATGAAAGTAAATTTGAGTAATTTCAGCCAGAGCAAGAAATGTTACCAGGACATAAATCATCTGAATGGGATTTTAGGAAGTAGTTAATAGTGAATCTTAAATAGGAGAACTAGATCTGGAAAGCATTGAGAAGTTTCTTGTTTACAGCATTGACTTAGCAAAACTATGCTTCTCTTAAAATTTGTTTATTTTAAATAGCAGAAGGACTTGAAACTTCTGAGTAAAATGTAGCAGAGCTTATATTTTTGTTGTGATTGTGCATCTGGCAATTTCATGCTGTGTCTAGTTCAGTTCATTCTTCTGCAGAGGATTTTAAACATCACATCCCCTGTCCTCACTCAAATAAATGTGAAGAAAAGGTACCTGAGTTTAAAATAATATTGTAATTTGGAGAGCTTTCTGTTCTCCTTGGAGACAAACATGGCTGCCTGGAGGTGCTGGAAGTCATGGCCTGTACTAGCATAAAGTATTTTTGAATGAAAGAAGAAATAATACTGTGGTTACCTTGTAACTCTCTATAGGAAGAAGTGATGGTACTTGAAAGAATCTTACTACAAACGATAAAGTTTGATTTGCAAGTGGAACATCCATACCAATTTCTTCTCAAGTATGCCAAACAACTCAAAGGTAAAATATTGGCAGGGTGAGCAATGCCTGTTATTGATTTCCAAAAACTAATGTATTAACAGTGCAAGAATATTCTACTTCCAGCTATTTATCCCTCCTAATTTTATGTCCCAATTTTTTCTGGTTGTTTTTTAGGAGACAAAAATAAAATTCAGAAACTGGTTCAAATGGCATGGACATTTGTCAATGACAGGTAAGATACACCTAGGAAACATTCTGAAAGTGAAATGGTTACTGTTGCTTCCATTGTTCTGGTATTGGATATTTTTTTGACAAATATTCCATTTTTTTTTCTGCTTGTTACATGTTTTCTTGGTCATGTTCCTCAGTTTTTCTTTCCATCATTATCGTGATAGTTCCATTGAGCACAGAATCTGGAATGAGTATGAAGTAGACCAGTAAGATCTCTGCAATGTTGTGACACTAATTTAGTGCTGCATTAAAAAGAAACTTACTGTTTGAAATGGCCAGATCAAATTCTTAATTTCCAGAATACAAACCAGCTTCTTGCCAAATCTGTGATATATTGTACATTCTGAAAAAAATAAGTCACTTCTGAATTCCTTCAATATATTTTTAATGTGAGATTTTGGTAATAATGAAATAACCATTGAATTCACTGAGGAATACAGTTTTTAGCTCTGGATTTACAATTTCTTGAATAATGAACTTGTAAAAATGACATCAGTTAATGGGAGTGCATGTAAAAGCATTTCTCATGTGATATTGGAGAAAAACCAAAACAACTTGACCCACTTTAGTCTTGTTCAGGGGGATTCTACAGAGCTGGGCAAGTTAATTTATTAAGGACTTGAGTATTACTTTTTGTTTCCATAGTAAACCTTTCAGAAAATGTGTAAGTGGTCTGACTGTCCAGAAACTGTGAATACATGGCTTTCAGTCATGCCTACAGCAGTAGAACATAATAAAAAAGAGGTGTATTTTTAATCATATGCCTGATTTGCATTAGCCCTGTGTGGGTTCAGATTTTGTAAACTCTCCAAATTATTTTGACCAAAATTAATGGGGATCTCAAGAGGTGTTTACTTCAGCTGCTGTCAGTCTTACAGGTAGAATAAAATTATGGCATAACTGTCACTGTTAAGCCTGACAAAGTACTGTAACTTATCAATCAAAATTTGGACACCATTGTACTTGGAATTAGATGGTGTTTAATATTTAAAAACCTAACAATTAAAATGCACTTCAGGAAAACACTTGCATGAAGTTGGAGGGGTTGTTTCAAGTCATGCATAATAATTACCTCTGTTCTGAGGAGCCTATGTTGTGCTTAGTTAATAAGCACCATGTTAGAAGTTTACTTTGGTTTTGGATCCTGGGAAAATAATTCTGTGCTTTGCACTGCAGGCCCATAGAATAAAGGGTTGTGTTCTTACACAGCCACAGTGAATTCATGGAAATTCAGCTGGCTGGCTGGATTTAAAATTCTGTAAACAGATTATGTGCTACAGAATCTATGGAGAAAATAGAGAAAAAATATTTCATAATTTAAAATTAATATCAAGAAATAGGAATTGATTATGACAGAAACTTAGTTAATACCAACAATAACATCAGTTGTTTTAGCATTAGCTTTAACAAAGGCTGTTCAAGAGATAACCTTTTATATGTTGATCTAAAACTTGTGTTGTGCTTGACAAGCTGCTTTACAAATTCTTGTTGGCTGTTCTGTGGGTTTTGGGTTTTTTTTAGTATTTGTGTACATTTTATTGACAGGCATTTTAGAAGCTCTAAAATCTGATGTGGGACCTGATTTCATAACAATGGTAGTCCAGAAATTGATTTTGTAAACTCTTTTGTTTAACAAGGCTCTTAATTAAAATTGCCTGAGAAGTTAGAATTGTGGTGGGACTTTATACCCTGTTAATTATATCTGCTGTACATTAAAGTGCATTTGGACAATCAGGTAATCTGCAGGGTTGTGTTTTGCCTGGTTTATTTTCTGCTGCAGCCTCTGCACTACGCTGTCCCTGCAGTGGGAGCCTGAGATCATTGCTGTTGCAGTCATGTACTTAGCAGGCCGATTGTGTAAGTTTGAAATACAGGAATGGACATCCAAACCAATGTACAGGCGGTGGTGGGAGCAGTTTGTCCAAGATGTTCCTGTTGATGTCTTGGAAGGTATGAAAACCATTTCCCACAATATTTCTTGTAACTGTGTGGCCTAGGTCATAAGTAAATGCAAGTAGCCTTTTAGGTTGCAATCAAAATAACCTTGTGTCGAGTATATAACTCAGGTTGTATGTGTTGTGCCTTAATCAGGTTTTAAATAGAAATAGCTTAGAAGTATATTTAATCATCATGATTAATCTTTTGTTCAATGCTTGCTTTACAGTTTGCTTAGTTTATAACACATCTAATTAGCCAGAATTGTCATGATGTGTTTTCTATTTTTTAAATTATTATCTACTCCCCATTTTAAATAAGTATTTCTACAAACACTGGAACTAATGGAGCCTGATTTCCAGCAGTTTTCCCATTGATAATTGTTCTCTTTGACCAAATTATGCTAGGATAGAAGGTTTTTTGTCATGTACCATGAATTAAGATTAAGGGGGACCTTCAGCTCCTAACATGTTGGAAGAAGAATTTAATGCTAGTCCTTTGCTTAGTTTCCTAAAACTTTTTTGACTGGCCTAACAAGAGATGTATGTTTTAACATATAATCTTCCATGTGCTTTCTTGCTGTATTACTGTCCTGGGAGAGTGGTTACCTGGCTCTCCAGGCACACAGTAATGACATACAGTATGTTGTTACCAAGACACTGTATTCTTCTTCTGAAAGGTGTGCATATACATGTACACATTGCTCAGGATAGGCAGAAGAAACTCAGAAATGCAAGTATAAGTTGAAAATTAATCTGCTTTTAAAAAGTTATTTCATTCATTATTATGATGAGTAATATTTGCAATTAATTTTTTCCAAAGTTGATGTCCAGTAAAAATCAGAGTACATAATTGTGTTAAATATACACTTGTACATTATAAGGTTGTAATACTTTGGAATTTTCTTTCTTTATTATTAAGATATCTGCCATCAGATCCTGGATCTATACTCACAAGGAAAACAGCAAATGCCTCATCATACTCCTCATCAGCTGCAGCAGCCACCATCTCTTCAGTCTACACCCCAGGCACCTACAGTACAGCAGTCCCAGCAGTCCCAGAGTTCAGAGCAATCCCAGACCCAGCAGCAAAAAGAGTCTCAGCAGTCAGCACAGCAACAGCAGCAGCAGCAGCAAACACAAGCACAGCAATCTAAAAAGCCCTCTCCCCAGTCAAGCCCTCCCAGGCAGATTAAAAGACCAGCAGTAAGTTGAACTTTAACTTGCAATTTATTTTCAGGCTGATCTGGTGCCCATTTGATTTAAAGGCAACAGTGTGCAGAAGACTTGTGTTTGCTTTAAGAATGAGCCTTGTAATTAATTTTATGTAGTTGATTTTCCTTGTTTATGTGGCAGCTTTGTTAATGCCAAACAGCCTTTACAATTCTGACATGTGACATTCTTACTCCACTTGAGCCAAAAGCCATGGAGAGGCTTTGCAGTCAATGTGAGCTGTTCAGGTTCTCAGTGCTTGTGGTTCTGGGCTATCAAACTTCACTGTGTTCTTTATTAAGCAGGTTTAATTTAGGGAGGGTTTCTTGTGCTGCACCTGAATGTAGAGATCTGCACAATTCTGATGAAGACATTATTTGACTCTGATTACTAATATTAAGAGCATAGTGACTTCTAAAGTTATGTCAAAATTCTTGAAAGAAAAGTATTTTAAAATAATCCTTTAACAGTCACAGCCTATATATCATCAGATTTTATAGCCTCACTTTGTCCATAATATCAGATCATAATTGAAAATAAGAAGCTACATTAGCAGTTGGATAGTGTCACAAGTAGTCTGAGCACTTTTTAACAGCCATCAAGTTCAAATGAAGCTTTCAGATTTTAATGTATATTTCTGTTTTGTTTTTTGGTTTTTTTTTTCCACTTGTAAGTTTAAAAAAGTCTTACCCAAGTCTTCTTTTGTGTGTACTTAGCAACAGGAGTGTTTTCAGAAGTACAGTCTTTGGAACAAGTCCATTTAGGTTGTAAATTTTGTTCTGACCTTTTGCTCTAGCTTGCAATGAATGTGTGCCCGAACTAGAGAACAGATATCAGAGAAAAAAACCCAAAACAACAACAACAAAAAAATCTAGGAGTAAGTAGCAAATATTGGAATGAAATGGAATTGGAAAAGTGCAGCATCTTCCTGATGGCAGACTCCCAAAAAAGACAAAAATACAATTCTGTAAAACCTTGGTCTTGTAAGTGCAGCATAGAGCTTACTAGAGGAAAAGACCTGCTCTGAATTTTTTTGGTTGTTGCACTGAACTTTAGCATTGTTCAGGATAGAAAGGTGATAGTATTATTAATTAGCTTATAAAGTGTGAGAGTTCTTTATAGGTATTATGTATTTCTTCTACTTTTTGCTTCATACTTTTTATGCTATCAGCACAAATTCTGTTTGAATTGTCAGACCTGTGGGATCTCTTACTATTTTTCTTCAACAAAAATGCCTGGGACAGTTTGGCACATCAGAAACTTGTTAATAACAATTTTGGTTTTTTTATGTGTTGTTACAAATGCTTGCTCACTCCTGTAATTCAGGATCATTCAGGATCTACCATTACAGTACTATTATATTAATGAAGTACCTCATAGAAAAAAGTGATGCTTTTGCATGGATAGTATCTGTTGTTCTTAAACACTCACCTCTGGTCAAGCCATCAGTGAAACTTATCTTTTCCTGAAATTAGTTTGAGGTCCATCACCTAATAATCAAGGAAAAAATAGTAGATACACTGTAAACAGCCACAACAAATAAAAAGCAAAGGGTGTTTCAAAACTCCAAGGAGTTTTGTAGGAATACACCACAAGCAGCATCAATTTGAGAAAATTAAATTTGATGATTCAGAATTGTTCTTTATCCAGAAAGCAGTTTGGGAGAATAAGATGTATGGTGTTTGAAAGATTTACTTGGTGCTTCTGGAATGTTCTTGAGTTAGATATACTATAAACCTTACTTAAAATCTTTGCCTGCTTCTATAAATAGGGCTTTGCATGACTTCTCCTTTGGTCTGTGCAGAACAGAAATACACTTTGTTCCTGGGGCCAGATTTTCAATTTACATGAACTCTTCTAACTCCCATTACCTTCTGCTGAGCCAAGATGCTTTCAGGCAGCTGAGGCATTGGCCCATGACTTACAGACCCATATCAGATGTCTAAAGCATCTGCACATCCTCTACATCTCTAGTGGTGAAGAATGCTTGAATTTTCAGTTAATTTCACTAAAAACATACTGGTGAATCATTAGATGTAAATAGTATTTTCATTCGGATTAAACTAGAAATTGTTTGGGGACAATTTTATTGCTCATAGAAACAGCAGTAAAGGAGCAGTTCCTTTGTGTAGATTCAGCTGAAGGTATTAAATATCCACCAGCCTGACAGTAGATAATGTTGATAATTTGTTATTGTTTATTGTGACCCTCAGGTGTTCTGGCTGGGGCAGTATAATCTACAGTGCAGTGGAATGACCAAATAAATGCTCATCTCTATTTTAGCAGCTGTTGTTGTTGGAGAATTGTGGCTGCTTGATTCTTTTTTTTTCTTTAGCATAAATGCAGTTTAAATTGATGTTTGTTTTTTCTCTCATGAGTTATTTTGCTCGTTTCTTGTTCTACTCTAATGGTGTACCTTGATGTTGTTTTTTTTAATATTGCTCTATATTAACAAATGCACAGTAATTGAATTGCTTCTCACCCGAAGTGATCAACTGACTTCACAAAATAAGTGATTTTTGGAAAAGATCCAACAAATAGTGATTTGCTTCTATTTGAAAGTGCAGGGAGAGCTGATGCAGTTTTACAGGCATGGAATTTAGTGCTAGAAAGTCAAGAAAAGACCATCCAAGTAAAATGAAGGCAGCAGATGAGTCCATGAGAGTCACTAAGAGAAAACTGTGTGTGTTTGAAGTGGTAAGATAAAAGATTGTCCTTAAAAAGCAGGAAAGCAGCTGGATGGTGTCTGGAAAATTGAAATGACTATCAAAGGAATACAAGAATGAGGTTGCCTCAAGCAGGCAAAAATTAGACACCAAAAATTTTGAGAATACCCATAAGAATTAAGGAAAAGTACTGTTCAAGTTGGATTGAAGAGTGCTGTGGAAAGTGAAATGAAGGAAACAGAACAATTTGTGCAGGTAAAGCTACTAGAGGTAAACAGTCCCTTAAAAACCATTTTCATTGAAAAGACAGAGAAGCTATGTACTGTACCCTGCTGACCTTCCTCATTCAATCTAAATATAGTTGTACTTAAAATTTCAGTGAAGTTCTCTGCTTTTCTCAGAAACTAACAAGTAGTCATCTCAGTGGGACTATGTAATCTGGGGAAGATTTTTTTATTTTGTGGTTGTTTCATAAAACTGCAGTGAAAGAACAACCAACCAAACCAATAAAAAACCCAACCAAAAACTTGTGATTGGAAGGATGATGTGAGGGTTTGTGGGTTTTGTTCAGTGTGCATACATTTTTTTCCTGGCATAACATTTGGATTTTATACAATGCTTTCCATCTGAAGGCTTCTGAAATGTTTTATGCTGTGCAACACTTTCACTGCCCTCCTGTACTGGTAAATAAAGCATAAGAGCCTGAAGTGATTTTGGCAAAGGCTGAGTGACAGGTCAAGGCAGAATTGGGAACAGAGGCCAAGCCTCTTGTTTTCAGCTCAGTGAGCAGTGAACCGGACCATGACGTGTGTGCAGTGGATGATAAATACATGAAATGAGATGTAATACTCAGCAGTGGGAACAGCAGGAGATGCTGCATATAAAATACCTGCTATTTTTCCAGTCTTTTCATTCTGCTGGTTAAACTGGGCTTTCCCAGTGTGATTTGAACTTTGTTCGTCGTGCATTTGTCGTAAGAAACTATAGAAGCATTAGGTTGGGAAAGATCTTAAAGATCATCAACTCCAGTCATTAATGCAGCACTGTCAAGTCTACCCCTAAACCATGTCCCCAAGGGCCACATCTACACATCTTTTGAATGCCTGCAGGGATGGTGATTGAACCACTTCTGTGGGCAGCCTGTTCCAATGCCTGACCACCCTTTCCATGAAGAAATTTTACCTCATATCCAATCTAAACCTCCCTTGACACAACTTGAGGCTAATTCTTCTGGTCCTGTCACTTGTTACCTGGGAGAAAAGATTGACTGCAATGATGTTATTCTTATCCTTTTTTTCTTTTTTTTTTCAAACAGGCTGTATCTCCAAAAGAAGAAACAAAGGCAGCAGGTAAATATTAATATTCTATTCATGTTGCTTCCATTTTACTGCTTAAACCAGAATAAGTAATTTGCTGACATGCACTTAGTTTGTCTGCTTACAGGCTTGGCAATTCTAAACTATTTTTGATCCTGATAATGTACCTTAAATATATACAATAACTGTTTTTAAAATGTTCCTAACTACAAAACTTAAAATAAATTGAGTATAACTGTGCCCAAAGAGTTCCTTAATAAAGTCAATTCAGTAGAAATCTTGCTAAACTAGTCAACTCTCAATGTATAACTCCATGGATCATTTGGGAATAGCTCCTCAGCAAGCTGTGAGGCCCTGAGGTGACTGAAGGTACCATGTCATTAAATAGCTGCACTAAGAGTTAGTGGTTGGTAATCAGTGATGTTCGTAGTTGGTTGTTGGCATGGCTGCCACTGAAAGGCACTTTGTGTCAATAGATAGTGTAGTGAAAGAAATGTATACCACTGCAGTGATCATACCTGGTTATTTTGTTTATTTGGGGGTTTTTCTTCACTTTACTGATTTGGAACAAAGTAGTTCAGGAACCTAGGATGTACTTCTTTAGGAAACCTGGCATTTATTCCCCTGTAGCTCTGCAGATAGATTCCAGACAGCTGGAATCTCTTCTCCCTCCTCTCCCTGTCCAATCACTCTTTTGTTTGTTTCATGACACACATTTCCCTAGCTGAGCAAAGGTCAGCTTCTTCTGAGAGCTGTTCCAACTATTTACAAGTTAAAGTTTTGGGCTAGAAAGCATACACTTGCTCATCTTCACTTTGACATGCTGTTCTTGGGAGTTTGTCTCTAGTTACAAAGTCACTTGAACTTGTAGGCATATGTTCTTTTGGAAGACTTGTGTGTGGTACTTGATGCCACTTTATTTATGCAAAAGTGTTGATTTTAGTTTTCTTTATTAAGCATACCTATTAAATAGGATTTCCACTGTACTTTTGCATAGTGTAATGTGATATGATAATCATTATCATGAGAGCAGAGTTGGAATTTGGAAAATATTGCAAAGCAATAACCAATCACAAATTAATGTTTTTTAGAACCACCGCCACCATCTAAAATTCCTAAAATTGAAACTTCACATCCACCAATACCTCCTGCACATCCACCTCCAGGTAAGCTTTTATTTTCTTAAAAACATTTATTCTTATTAACCTCCTTGTTTTTCATTCAGGTGGGGGCAGGAGTTTGTTGGTTTGATTAATCTGCTTGACAAGTAAAAATACAAGGTTGATAAGCTCTAGAGGGAATTTCATCATAGTGGCACAGGCTTTTCCAGACAGAAGTAAAAAACTTTCAATGGAAACAAGACTATACTAGGTGGATAAAGGCAAAACAAAGCTGCAACAGTTAAAGGCCTAGAAGATGAAAACTAATTGTTACTAGCAGGCTAAAAGGGACTTCTTGATTTCAAAAGGATGATAGATGCCACACTGGATTACTAGAGCAGCCTTCAGCTGTCCTGTAGAAGTTTTCCATGTTATATCTGTCATACAGGAATTCTGCAGGTGTGCAACTTCCAAACAATAATACAAAAAATACCAAAAAAAAAAACCCCACCACAGAGGGATGCTTTCTTTGCTGTACCTCAAAAGAGGATCTTTTCCTGCCAGGGAACACTAATACTGCACATATGCTGTATGTTTGCAAAATAAACTGTACTGTTGTAAAAAAGTGCTTCCAGCACCCTGATGCATTAGCTGTCTTCCAGTGACCCTTAAATATGACATAAATATTTCACTGCCCATAGTCCATAATGTAACTGTAAGATGGCAGTTTCTAAAGAGAACTAGGAGAGAGAAAAGCAGTGCTCTGAAATATAGTAGGACAATTTGTCTCATTTGTTTAAATTCTAATTAAGAATGAAGGTTTTCTGAATACCATGGTCATTATTCCTTCAGTTGTTAAATCTTGAATGCACATCTTGCATCCAGAATGGTTCTGAAAATGAGCAAATGAGGAAATTATTGTCTGCTACAATTTAGGAGCTGAAGTCACTGAAATCAGGAGTACCACAGGCAGCATGCCCGCCTTGTGTGATTTAATTATGTGGCTTTCCTAGGGAGCATTTTTGCTGTTAAAATCCTACTTAGGCAGGTAATGGATTTATTTCCCTTGTTACCTGAAATTTTCCTCTTTGTTTATACAAAGATGTAATTGTACAAGCACTGAAACATAATCAAAATAAAAAGCAGCTCTGTGGAAAAGTCAGGTGAAAACAAAGAATGCATCTTGACCAAGTGAACTAGGAGGAGGATTTATCTCCAATTCTGTTTAACAGTGACAGTGTAGTATGCCACTAGAAATGACAGTCCTGCATGTGTTTCTAAATAGCTTTTCTTACTGAACAATGTTGTAGATGCTCATATATACAAGCAAGATGTCCCAAACTCTTTTTTGTTGCTTGTTCTAATAATCTCTCTGACCATGCAGAGAGGTTGCTATTAGGTTAACCATCCTAGTGGTATTACTTACTTTACAATGTCTGCATCAAGAGGGGCAAACAAACAATTCTTATTTAAAGAGAAGACTGCTTAAAGCATGTTCGTTCCAGAAGAGGCTAATTATAATTCTTTAAACGCTGACATTTTCATGAACTTCACCAGAGTGTCAGATACTAAGTTCACTGAAATTAATCAGTGGGCAAAGCTGATCAGATTTCATGTCCTTCTTACTTACCCTTTGGTTTTCTTTTTCTCTTTCTTTGGTAAACAGGTTTAGAACTGAGCGTTAAAGACTTGAGACTTTGGCCTGTGTTCTCAAATAAAGTTTCCCAATATGGGAGGCAGGTGAAGTGCAGAGGGTAATCCCAGGCCACCTCCTGCACTACCAAAGAGGTAGAAAGGAGGCCTGAACTAAAGGTGTAAGCCCTGAACTAAAGATTTTGGTATCACAAATCCTATGACTTTTTAATCCACTAGTTGTGATTCCATCCATCCAGTCTGTTAATTCTGCTGATTGTACAACAATTGTAAAAAATAGTAATAAGAAAGATGAATATAACTTTTAGAATGGGAAAAGCTGACCTTGAAGCTTTGATAGGCAGCTTAGTTGGTTTTTAGTGACCTGAGATGGTCTGACTGGATACCATATGGCATTCAGAGACTCAGAACATTGAGTTCTCTTTTGCTAATTTACTGGAGGAAAAATACAAAGTATTCAGAAGCTGTTCTTGCCAGTATCCTTCAAAAAAACAAATTAAATTTTCTTTTCCAGAGCGCAAGCCTCCTTTGACAACAGCGGTTTCAATGGGAGAACCAGAGCAATCTACTACTGTGGACTCAGTAGATGTGCCAAAGGTCCAGATTCCTCCTCCCGCCCATCCTGCCCCAGTACATCAACCTCCCCCTCTGCCACATCGCCCCCCACCCCCACCCCCCACCAGTTACATTACAGGGATGTCTACTACAAATTCCTACATGTCAGGAGAGGGTTACCAGAGTCTGCAGTCAATGATGAAGACAGAAGGACCAACATACGGAGCTTTACCACCGGCCTATGGACCACCAGCTCATCTACCATATCATCCTCATGTCTACCCCCCCAACCCTCCACCACCAGTTCCACCTCCACCCCCTGCTTCTTTCCCCCCACCCAATATTCCACCTCCTACTCCTGGATATCCTCCTCCGCCTACATACAACCCTAATTTCCCACCTCCAAGACTGCCTCCAACTCATGCAGTGCCACCTCATCCACCTCCAGGGCTGGGCATGCCACCAGCTAGTTACCCCCCTCCTACTGTTCCCCCAGGGGGACAGCCACCTGTACCACCTCCAATTCCACCACCTGGTATGCCACCTGTAGCAGGACTTGGACGTGCTACCTGGATGAGATAGCATGAGGTCATTTGCACGAATATACCTTTATGTTGATTAGGCAGGAGTAGATAGCCAAAACCTACATTGTAAAGATGAAGAGGAGGGTAATCTGTATAATTTAGATGAAGAAATGAGATTAAATGAAAATTTAGCTGATCTGTTTGCAGTATGGTTTATGGTGAGTTATATAGGCTTCTAGATTTTAATCAGCTTTGCAGTATCTATTCTAACTTTATACATTTGACTTAAGTTTAAATTGTCTTGACTTATTCCAGCACTGGATTACTTTGTACTAGCAAAACCAGCCATATTGGCTCAATTATATCAGTAAGAAGAAAATTTCCTTCTAGAAATCAGTGCCTATTTTTAAGTATCAAAATAGCCAGATACTATGATATTTGATCTATAATAAGAAACTTCATTTTTAATAGTAAGTAAACCAACACGATGTCAAGCATAAAAGCTGCTTTATTTAAGAGAGATTCTGAATGCTAGCTGACTGGAATAATTTTGAGGTGTTTGCCTTGCTGATAGTTTTGGTTTGGAATGTACTGGTATCTTAAAATATTGTATGTTTACACCTATTTGCAAATTCCTGTACATAATATATATATTTTCTAAGTGTGAAAGTCTGAATGTAACAGCCTACTGTGATGTACATCATAGTTATAAATGGGACTACTTTGTTCACTCTACCCAAATAAAATTGGTTCTGAATTTAGTGGATTTCCAGGTTTTTCATATTAGTTCAGAGGTCATAACTATGTTTACTCCAAGATGCTTACTCCAAGGTATTTCAACAGTGGTCTCCCAAATCTTACTCATCAGTTTATTTAAAAAGAATGTATTTTATTTTATTCAGCTAGAAGTATACACTATCACAATCAATCTCTTACTTCATTTTTACTAAAATATTTCAAAAGAATGTTTTACACACATTATCAAAAAAAACTGTACTATTACTTTCCTTCCCCAAAAAAGCCAGAGTGGTTCAATAATAGGTAAAAACGCGTGCTAAGGTCTAAAGAATTTTGCTATATACACAACAGCAGGTGCTAACTTTTCCAGTTCTTTGTAAATCATATACAGAAAATATAGCAGGGCTGTAAGATCACAGGTTTAACAGAAATCAAACTTTAAACTGATTTCTAAAGCAGCACAAATAGACTTTCCCCACATTATGAAAAATATACAATTTTATCACTTTACAGTCATGCACTTTGAAAAAGATCAGTAGTACTCTTCCCCCCCAGCTTCTAGAAAGATAAAAGGTCACTTTAACACTGATTTCATTTAATATCTAATATTTGGATAAAAATGTGCCATTCTCAAACAAGGTTGTGCTCAGCAGTCTTATCAAGGTGCGAAGAGCCAACTGAAGCTGGTTACACTGCAGCATTTCAGGAACTGGTAGGGAAACACTGCTTACTCCAGTCACTCCAACAAAAGTCAAGGATGTGATTTTACTTTCCTTAAGCAAGCAAAGTCCATTTGTAAACAGTGAATGCTTTCTTTGCCAGAGGATTGCAGAACCCAGGGCTTCAATCTTGAAGAAATTATGTTGGGCTATTGCCCCAAATATATGAATTTAATGGCCACTATTGCAAGGGATGCTCCCCTCCAACTTCATGTACAAAACTCCTCAGGTAGTTTTCACTGAATACTGAGCGCATAGGTAAGTGAATTTAAATATGCATATAAAATTTCTATTTAGACAGCTGAAAATTCAGCACCCAAGTCATCCTGTAAAGTCATTGAGCATCATTTCACCCCAGGAAGACATTTTATAGCTCAAATGGAATAAGTGTGAAGATTGGCAAGCCTAAAAATCTCTAAACAGTAACACTGCAAGGTACAGCACTGCCATGTTCTTCTGCAAAATCAGTGATGTGCATCTTACATTGAAGATGATAAATAAAATCTTTAAAAGGGCAGTACCCTATGGGTATAAAGTTTGTTCAGCTGAACTGCTGGCTACCCTACAAAGTGGCTTTTCAGGATTTGCAGGGCTAATTGAACTCAACTGCAGCACTGTTTCCCTTGTAGGTGAGATCTGCAGGTGGAACAAAACAAGCTTTGCTTGAAGTCAATGAATAGATTTTGAGAGGGATTTGAGAGCAGGGAATATTTGAAGGTGAATTACATAGTGGTGAGACTAGCAACCTGATGAGTATAGCTCTTGTCTAGTGAGAGGACCTGCTAAAAGCCTCATATACCCCTTAAATAGCAAGCACGTCATGAACGCAGTTAACTCTCTCCAAGTGCTGGCAACGCTTGTGTTGCTTTAGTTTAAATTCACTGACACAAATCAACCTTGTTTCAAATATACTTCAACTCTGCTTAATCCAGCAATCAGATGCCACCAAAGTTAAAATGGGCTTTCAAGCAGATAGACTAAAGTAACCCTCATTTTGGCTTCAGATGTTAAGGAATAATGATGCTCTGCTTTACATCACCTTTTCTGTCACAGAAATCTCAATGTATAAATTGTACAGGAGGAAGACAAATAATCACCAAGCAATGGTGACTAGAAACTGGAGGTCAAAATAAAAAGCAAGGAGGAGGAAATCCAGAATCCTCTAAAGATGCTTAAAGGAGACAGTCAGACTCTAGAATGGATTTTTCCAGACTCCATGGGATGTAAATACTATTAGACTGAGAGCAATCTAGCTGAGTGTTCACTGACTGAGCAGTAGTAGGAAATAATCTACTGGTGGGTGTGTGAGTGAGAGTATGCACTTGTGTTTTGGGGGTGGTTCTTGGTTATTTTTAAATAACCTACTCAACTGTTACATTTATATTTCTGCAATGAATAATGAAGTGGTGCTTACTCTTACCGGTTATTTTGTATTCTGGTTGTATTCCTTCTCTATTTTTTTATTGGTTACAGGTTTCAGCTCTGACACTGCAAATTCTTCAGTGAGGCAGCTGTAGTTTATTGTACACCGCGGGACCAATTACCTTTCATAATTCATAATAAACCACATAGGTTCCTTGGTATTGTATCAGTGCTCCATGTAATACAATACCACAAGTCAAGAACTCAACTGGTAGAGCAAATTAATTTAGAGGAAGAACCTGTCCTAATACAGCTGTCTGTAGCTCTGACTGATTCTTGTAGGGAATAAAAAGAAATTAATGGTGTTTGAGGTCATTACATCCTATAACTAATCACTAAAATCAATGCAACTTTTGAAGAGGAGGCTTTGATCTTTTCACATGCCTGTCTTTAAAATTATTTTACACCAATGAGTTGTAATAATGAAGCCCCGCTTCCTTGGACTATTGGGAAAGAACATCTAATGAAATACAGGGACAGCTGCTGTGACAACTTGGAAAAGGAGGGAGTCAAATTCTTACAACTACACAGGCAGCTACTCCACAATAGCAAAATGTAAGTCCCATTGTTTTATATACAACCATTTGAAGAAGCAAAACCCACTTGTTTTGGTTCATTAATAAAAATAAAGCTTGAATGGCAGGAAGTAGTCTCACCTGACAGCCTGCATTTATGGAGTTTTTATTCAGCTCTGCAAGGTTGTTGTTTGGTTACTTTACACAGGAACCATTATAGGTGAGGGATCCAGCAAGGACATTAAAAAAACCCACCCCAAATCTTCCTATGTGAAAGATGAGCTGCTTTTGAAGATCCTGTAAAAGCCATAAGCACTGTCAGGATAGCAGTTTCTGCTGAATTATTTCATAGTGAAAGCTTTACAAGAAAAGTGTTGCCATTTGGTAGGGAATACTGTTGTGTGGCTAAGTGACTTCATTCACATTACATCTGTAGAAATCTTGTGTCATTTGATCATGAAAAATTGTTCATTACCACCTGACATGGAGTCTTAGCCTTTATGAACACTTGTGTGACGAGTACCACCATACAATGTCGGGCAGTACAAGTGTTTTTAGCTTGCCACTCAGTATTTTACACAGAGCCTTGTGGAAACAGTTGCATGTCATTCTTCAAAACAAGGACCTCCAAAAAAAGTGTTAGCAGCTCATGAATTTGGCAGGCAGTAAGCCAAGGAATTTGAATTGCATTTTCCTTGGCTGCCTGGAGCCACTACCTGGCTACAAACCACAGACAAGCAGGTGGACAGGAGCAATACAAACGGTGACTTCTCCGCTGGTTAAGGGTTCTTCTTGTTCCTCTTAGAAATTCTCTTGAGTTAGTTAATTCTACAAACAGACCATTACAACAAAGCAGGTTTGAACTACAATAAAAATGATGCAAGTCTGGCATTATTGGATGGTTACCCGGTGAACAGTAGCTCCAGAGCACCACAGCCTGGAAATCAGGCCTTTAGCTGCCATATTTACACTATTGTTACAAAAAAAAAAAAAAAAATTGGGAAAAAAAAAAAGAAACAAAGAAACCCTGAAAAACTTCAACCCCAACTCCCAAAGAACAGGCAGCCAGAAACACTGAGCTCTGCCTCTTTAGTCTTCACAGAATCCATCCCTTCCAGTTGCCAGGATGGTGTTCCTACAAGGGACCCTTGAACTGGTTTCCTGACAGATGTTGCCTGATGGAGGGTTTGGAGCTCGCAGCATCACCCAGCTTTCGCCAGACAACCTGCAAGAAAAAATAAAGGGTTTGGGAAGAGAAAGACAGGAATTAAAATTAAAAAAAAGTCCAACAGCAAAACCACTGAGGAATAGCAATATTGTTTTAATTGCAGTCTGAAAGCCAAAACCAGCCCTTTCCTAGAGCTGGGCTGCAGTTCTCAGCAGGGACACTGGATGGCATCTTTGCACCAGTTTCCAAGGAAAGAAACCATTGATGCATTTTTCTAATTAGTCCCTCTTGAAATTAGAACCGTTTTTGCCTGGGGTAATAGTATAAAACAAATACACTAGATTCAGAACATAAGTTCAACGGTAGGTCAACCCTGCCATGCTTACAGAAAAGATGCTACCATGAACAGAAAAGATAATGAAAAAGATAATGATTAAAATTATATATACATGACTTTCTAAAAACATACATTTTATCACTCTAGGGCCACAATTTAAACAAAAAATAAACTGCACAAAACTTTATAGCTGCCTTGAATCTACATGGAATGAATATTTAAAGAGAAAACAGCTGATGATAGACAAATAGAGATGAGTCAGTTTGGGAGGATGAAGTTACAGTATTTTACCTTTCCCCCAGCATAGCTACAAGGGAAATTAAGCAGACAAAATATCCTAAAAAGGAGGCTTTAATTTACTCTTTGCTTTACTTATAGGAGATGCTCACATTGATTCAGCTCGACAAGGGGCACTTGTGTTCACACCTCCTTTTTAGGGTTAAGGTGGGTTTCAGGATTTAAACAGAGCATCAGGCCTCTCTCAACTGCTGGAAGGCACTAAATGATGCCACCTGGGCCCACCTCTTATGTGGACCTCAAAAAAAGGAGGCTCATAGGCATTCTCCTCCCTACTCTGGGCAATTGAACAGCACATCCCCAACTGCAGGGGACAGGGGGCTCAGGCTGTGTTCCAGCAGAAATCTCAAACTTTGTGTTCAAAGCCAGAGCATGACCAAGGTGCTCTGAGGCTGGAGGCAATGCCATGGCAGCAGCCACAGCAGGGCACAGCACTCACCATACGGGACGTGGCCAGCTCAGTTAACAGTGTGGTTGCCCACATCAGCAGAGTTAAAGCATCCCACACATCATGATGCTGTTCAATAGCTCCAGACAAGATTCTCCCTCTGACATTACCACATGGTTTGGAATCAAACCTGTTCAAGCTGTACAGCTTCAAACAAGGCAAGCACTTGTTGCTTAACCCAAAGTGAGTCCTTAAGGGCACAGTTGGAGACAATTGCCAACAGGGCTCTCCTAGGCAGGGAGGCAGCAAAGTGGGAACTATCTATTGAGCAAAGGCTGCTCTGTGCAGTGAACAAGGCACTCAGATTACCCAAAACTGGTCAGCAGAGCATACACTCTTCCCTTGTGCCTATGGGCCTCACAAGGCTTACATGCAACAGACCCCTATTCCTCCATACTTTTAAGACCACAAAAGGAAGCCCAAGAGCTGCTGGGAGGAGTTCTTACATTGCACATTTCACGAACAATTGCCTTCTCCTTTTCACTTAGGTCTTCTTCATAGTTGTCTTGCATTTGCCTGTCCAAATTTTCATGGACCTCAAGGACCTAGAAAAAAACAGCATTACAAAACCATTATGATCCTCAAACAGTTATTTGTGTCCCTAAGAACATAATTAACAAGTATTTAAATTGGCAGGATTCACAAAGCCTCAAGACAAGCAAAGACAAATGTGACGTCAAGCTGGGCATCTCTGTCCTCCCTGTCCCCCAGCCATGTCCTGCCTCTGTCCCACCACCTTCATGGAGTGGCTGCTGCCAGTCCTGGGGACCCTTGGCAGCAGGTGGCTTGTGCCCACAAGTGCCTCTCTCCCAGGAAGGCTGCTGGCAGTCCCCACTTCCAGGCAGCACCCCAACAAGCATGATGCTGTCCCTCACCATGTGCTGCCCACACCCCAAACCTCCAGAGCAGCTCAAGTGGGAGCCAGCCCTGCCCTGCCACACCCCACTGTCCTGGCCATCCCCACAGAGCTCCTTCAGGGAGAATGTGGCCAGCTGGTCCCTGGATCACAAAAGGAGACTTTAGCCTGGGGCTAAAGGCAGTCTTCATTTCCAGCTGGAAACACTGACCCCGGGGATGCCCTCTGTCACACTCACATGCATTCCTACAGCTCCTCCAGACAGGCACATCCCACAAGGTGGGCACAGCACAGGAGCCCCCAGGTTTTATTCTTCCCTCCGTGCTGATTTACACACTCATGACACACTCCTCACCCAGGGCTTCACCACTGCTGAGCCAGGTGGTCAGCTCAGTGTGCAGGGCAGAGATCCTGCAATCACTCATCATCAAACAGCACATGGTCTCGTTCACCACGGTGTATCCGCACAAAGAGAAAGGTGTACAAGGTGTAGTTGTGTGAATAAATATTCCTACACACCCCAGGGAGGTACAGAGCCATGCTAGGATAGGTTTTCAGCCTTTGCTGAAGGATGAACAGCACTGGCTGCTCCACAAAATGGGATACCAGGGAAGATTATCCCCAGGTCTGCCTCAGCACAGCAATCCTGCTGCACTCCAAATGAGTTACAAACAAAAATAGGTCATTCTCCTAGGGCCTGCAGCCTACTTGGGACCAGTCTCTGCATAGACAGGAATTATCCACATCCATTCTAAGAGAGGAAGGGCAAGAGGGATGCAAAAAGCATGTACGTGCTGACAAAGAGAGCATCTATTTTCTGCTAAAGAGGAGGGAATTAATTATTGATCCAGCTGGACTCACACATTGAACTTGCCTGTCTGGAGCCTGTGTGCTTGCAGAGCTGGCTGCACAGCCTGCAGGAGCACAGCCTGGCAGGGAGCACTGGGCTGCCTGCCTGGCAGCCAAACACTGCCTGTGGCCACAGGGCAAGAGTCAAGGAAACCACGGGGTGGGTTGGTTAAAGATCTCATCAGCCCCAGCCTCTGCTCCCCACAGCCATCCATCCTGCAGGCACAGGAGTCTCAGAGGACTAAAATAAACTGTTTTTCTACAACTTGTGCTCAAACTAAACCCACATTCCCTAGCCCAGGAGGTGTGAAAAGGTGGCACAGCATACTATTTCCTTCAGTGGAAATGTCTTTTAATAGTGCTACCCAGCCAGAGCTGGAGCCGAAAGATGATCAGATGGAAGTTATGTTTGTATTTCATTTCTGAATCTCATTTACCCTGGAAATCATCCTGCTTCCCAGGCTCAACCCATGTCTGGCTAGGCACTTTGTAAAGATGTGTTAGCATCTTGGGTATGGGAAAATGGGATTCATAGTGATAAAATGCAACAGCCCATCCAGGAAAGGCATGTTGGCAGAAAATACTCTCTGAAGAGTGGAATAACCTCCTGAAGAAAGACAGGAAGGCCTTTCCTTAGTGCTGACCCAGCCCCAGCTATTCTCAGACCCTGCCAGATGCCTCCTCAGCTGTTTAGAAGGAGCAGGTTAATGTTCTTCCAGTTACAGCACTGGGGAATACAAACATGCCTCCACATCAGCTATCTCTGATCAGTAAAGTTCAAGGACTGTGCACTCAGTGTGGGTCTAGGAAACTGGGGTGTGTCCTCCTGTGCTTTCTGCCACCCCTCAGCCCAGGAGCCTGAAGGAAACACACAAAGTACCCCAGGCTCTAAGGGGCTCATGCCATCCCCTGCTTTTTGCTTTTCATCACGCTGCACTGACAGCACTGGGTCCTTTGCTGATACAGCAGCCCTTGGTGATCTCCCTTTGTGATCTCCCTGGGTAAAATGCCAGCAGTGAGAGCAGCCTGCATGGGGCTGGACTGGGAAATGCTGCTCTCCTGCACAGGGAAGTTACTCCCCAAAAACAACTCTCACCTTGCTCTCAGTGGGCATGCTGGCTTTTCTGGCATTTTCCCTGCTGATACATAAACTGAGGAACACCTCAAGTGTTCTTTGAGACCACACTGATGTCTGTGAGCCAGGCAGTGTCACCTCAAAGTCACCTGATGCCACATCCCTTCTGACTTGCTGTACTGACCCCATATGGCCAAATATATTTCAAAAACAAATATTCACTCTAAAAATCACCACTAAAGAGTCTGAATGGCAGTAGTAAAACTTTGGAAGGGAACCTGAAAATTGAGGTATTCGTTTCTGCAACACAAAACACGCTGAGATTGAGGGATACTTCCCAAATTGTGCAAACCTCACTAATTTTGTTGCTTTGTAAGTCAACTGGACACAGCACTGGGAAACATCCTGCTTCAGCAAGGGAACAGTCCCTATGCCCTGCTAGGATTTTTCCCTAGTTTTGGAAGGCCAAATCCTGTCTTGTCCACAATTAGTGGGAGTGATGATCACCTGCTGGATAGCTCAGTGTGCATGGAAGAGGTCCAGGCTGCTGCTGTGGGGGCAGCTGGGCTATGGGCTAAATGTCATTTTTCTACATTTGTCTCCTCATCACCTCCCCACGTCTTTAGCAGGTTTGCTCAGCTCCTAAGAAAAGTGCTTTGATGTTCAGTGAGATACTGAGCTGTAGCATATGTACCTTTTATTCTTGTTAGCAAAAACAGCTGTTAGGAGTGCCAACCTGTCATCTTGCTCCTTATTTAGTAGGTGCAAACAAACAAAACTATTTCAGAAGGAAAAATAAAGAAAGTCCTAAACATGCTCAAGGAAGAACCTGTGCTAAATTGCAGGCAGTACTTCAGCCACACAGGTAGAATTTAGCTGGTAGAAAATCCCAAGGAAAAAGCCCAGGGGATATTATGTATGTGGGGGCAGACAGAGGCCCTGCAGATCCATGTGGAGTGGACAATCCCTCAGTGGCTTTTCCTTGGGCACAGAGTCACATCTTTGCAGCCTCACAACTGGTGTTCCACAAGACAAGTGGAGCAGAACTGAATAGAATCATGGAATAATAGAATGGTTTGGCATGGATGCCATCCATTAGGGCAGGCTGCTCAGAGCCCCAGCCAGCCTGGCCTTGGACACTTCCAGGGATGGAGCCTCCACAGCTTCTCTGGGCAACCTGTGCCAGAGCCTCACCACTCTCACAGTAAAGAATTCCTTCCCTACAGATAATCTAAACCTGCCTTCTTTCAGTTTAAAACCATTGCCTTTCTGTTTAAAGCCATTGCCTCTTGTCCTGTCACTATGTGACATAAACATTCCTCTCCCTCTTTCTTATGAGCCCCTTTTACAGGACTGGAAGGTGCTACAAGGTGCCTCTGGAGCCTTCTCTTTTCCAGGATGAACAACCCCAACACTCCCAGCCTTTCTTCACAGGAGAGGTGCTCCATCCCCTTGATAATTTTCACAGCCTTTCAACCTCTCCTTGCCTTTTCTTGCAGCAAGGAGCTGGCTTGCTGAGCCATAAGCACTCCCTTTCTCAACCAAGCAGCGCCTCTTCCAATATCTGCTGTGGTACAGCCAAAGCACAAAGTCTCATTTGTAAGCTGCTCTCTTCTCCAGAGAGAGCCATGATCTGTGCCACAGGAGGTGAGGTAAGGCAGCAGCTGCATCCAGCTTCCCACATGCAGGGGCTGCCACTGGAAAAGCTGCCCAGTTCTGCAGGGGGCAAATAACACCTATCCATCTGCTACAGCATGGCATGGCCAAAAACAGGTCTGCAGCTGGAGACCAGCACCTACCAACTATTTCACTGTGCCACAAGGGAGAGGAGAGATTGAGACCATGACCAGATTCCTCAGGCTTTCATTTTCCAGATGATCCTTGGAAATGGGCCACAGGATGGAAAAACAGGCACCTCCTCATCCCTCCATGCCACGCTGACCTACAGGAGAATTTCCTCCTCACCTCAGATGTGAGAACATTTTTAACCTCAAGTGAGTGAGCAGAAAACATCAGGGGGGACCATTTATGCCCCATGAGATGTGACTGCTGTGTCACCTGCTCCCTGACTCGAGCCATGGCAGCTTCCAGGGTTTTGGAGACAGACAAATGCACCTCACCAGCCAAACTAAGAAGTCACAGAGGAGAATTTCTTGTTAATTTCTTCTAGCCCTTCCTAGGAATCCACAAAGCTCTGAAGCAGAGGGATTACTAATATGTGCAAACAACCATCCAAGTTCCTTTCAATTCCTTTAAATGAATAATTGCACCAGACTTTCCAAACTTAATTTCCAGTTTCCGTGAATCTTCCTTATTAATTTTCAATCCTTTTCATATGGTTATCAAATCATATCTTAAAACCATTTATGTTTCTTGCCCTTAGTGAGAAATTCAGTCCTGCAATTCCTAAAGCAAATAGGAAACTAATTGCTCCCCAGAATATGATCATAATCAATTTAGAAGTATTTGATCTTATAATTTAAAAACACTACCAGCTCTGCTTAATACTGTCCCTCACCAGCACCTTGCCAAAAGCAATGAAGAGAGGAGCAGAAAGGTATGAACTCCACAGACTGGGAAGAAAAAGCCAACAGCTGTAGTCTGGACTGCAACAGAGCTTTGATGATCAAATGCAATCAAAGACAAATCAATACAAAGTGAGAGAAAAACAAAGGTTCACATAGGTTTGCAACATTCTGCAAGGCAACAGTTCAGCAGATCCATCTGTATGTATATATATATAAATATATGTATATATCTATATGCACAGAGGAGAAATGTCACCCACAAGCACATTGCAGCATAGTACAGGATGGAGCTTTCTCATAGCACAGAGCCACTCACAACAAGCAAAGAAGAAACTTGTTGGAAAACACAGGACAAATATATGGCAGCAAGTGAACTGCCACTTGTGTGGTCAGCTCCTTTGGGAAGAAGCAAAAACTGTGCTAAAGGTATTTCTTAATCCTTGGCCATGCTGGATATCCTCCTCTTAAGGAGTTATACAATCAATCAATAGGAGTTATACAATTTGGATGTATAAAGTCTCAAGAAAGCTGAAAAATCAAGATTTTCAATTTGAAGGATCATTTATAATTTAAATTCTAATTAGATCCAAATGAAATCAAACTTGTCTTGACTTTAGTAACTACTTGAGAAATAGTGGCATTAATTCAAATCCTCCTGGGATCTGGCAACTGCCCAGAGGAACCAATATCCTTGCCAGCCTCACTACTACTGCTTCTCCTGACATTTGTTGGTTTTACCATCACAATATCTGTCCTGGAGCCAAGAGACCCTAGACAGGCATGATATACTAAGATAGAAACACTAAAAATTATAAAATTTAGGAATTTGTGGATCACAACCACAAGCAAATCTGTGCCATTTATGTGTCAGATGTGGAAAGGTACAAAGCAAAGAGCTTTGTAAGCATCTGTCTCCAGGTCTAAGATCATCCAAGCTGGTGATGCCACTGCTGGACCTTTTTTCCAGCTAGGACCATAGGGATCTGAGCTCCAGAGCAGCCATCCAGGAATTCTCCTTTGAGTTGATGTAATCTCTTTAACCCTGTACAAAATGCTTCAGCAAATCCAAATCTATAAATCACTACATTTCAACCAAAGACTAATTGAGTTAAGGGACTTCCCAGCCATCCCTATTGCACCTTGTAAAGAATTTTTGCTTTAGAAAGAAGCACAGAAGTATCTTGCTTAACTAGTTAAACATGTAGCACTGGGGATTTACACTTTTTCTGCTAATGGATGGTCACTAGAACCTGAAAGCTGCTGTAAAATCACAAGTTTCCTCCTTTAACTCAGCTACCAGTCTCCCATGGTCCCATTGTCAATGGTCCTGACTTAATCCCTACTTATGATGCACATCCTACACTGTTTGTTGTATATTTTCATAAAATAAAATCTTTCTCCTTTGAAGACTGCTGAAGGATTTTCAATAACAAAACACATGAGGAAATGCAGTTTTTGTGCCCCTTTTTAAACCAGCATTTCAGTCACCCAGCAGCCCAGTTTACACAAGACTGATGAACACAAAGGGCAACCAACACCTTCAGCATCAGCAGCTTTTATTGGAGGTTTCCAACCCCCAAAAAATAGCTGTGCATAATCTTGCTTCGCTCTGCAACTATTTTAAGAATCAATGCTTATTCATCACGATAGAGGTGCTGGTTACCAACATCCTGGCTGTGCATTAACTTTCTGTGCTCAGCTGTTCCCACAAGCAGGGGCAATGCCCAGCTCTGACACCCCAGTGCCCCACACAGCCTTACCTTCATAGCATGCACCACAGCCTCTGGCTTCTGCCCCACAGGGACATACCCTGCTGCAGGGGAAGGTGCAAGGTCAGATGCCATGCGAGCTGGTCCCTGTGGAAATCACATAAGATATGCGTTAACTCCCCTTTGGGGGACTTAAGTAAGGATAAATAAAAGATTCAGAAAATTTGACCACTAGCTTGTCTCAAATTTAATCCCCTCAGCCACCTTCAGAGACAAAAGACATCACTAATCCTTCCTCACAAGTCACTTGATTTGACACCATTTCAGTACCAGCACTCAGCCTAGATGTGTTCAGGCAGGAGATCACCCTGGTTTAAATCTAAATTGATTCAAGAAACATTTTTTTGATCATTTAGGATAGCTTTCCACAAGGACAAGATCAAACAGTACTCATCCTTCTAAACATGGGAGCAATGCAAACAAGATGATTTTCCAGCATCAAACAGTCATTTCTAAGAAGCTGTGCTCATGAAAGAAACAGTTGGCATAACTTCATTGCTTCTCTGGCAGTGCTTTCACATTGACATCAAGTACCCATCTTCAGCTACAGAGAAAATTGTGAAAGCAACCTTAAAACAAGCAGATGTCCAAACCTAATGTTGGCTGGGTTTGTTTCCAACATGCTGGCCAGTCCTCCTGCATGAAGGATTCCAGTGGGAAAGATGCCGAAATTACATTTTACAAAAGATTTCTACTGTCCAAGCAGCCTTGTAAGCATTTTTCATAGGGCTTGCCTTTTTCTACAGGCATCCAGCTTGAATTATGAGAGACACAATATCTTTATTCAGTGAGATGCACCCTGCCTGTCCTAATATTTTCACATTGCTTTGTAACTCCAGGAGAAATCAACAATGAAATCATTGACCAAACTTGTATTTAGCCTTCACATCCTTTAGGAAACACAAAGAATTATTATACTTGGGGGCCTCTGAAAGCAAATTGGGATGGCAGAGCAGCATGTACACCCTCACAGGAATGCTTTCACACACAACACACGAGGCACTCCATTCACCTCTTCCCTGGCTTAAAAACACAGCATTTTTATGCTTTCTCTCATCACTCTGCCTTCCATGCCAAGGCCAGCAAGTTAGTTGTGCCAGAAGAATCACAGAATAATAGAAATACAGAATGGTTTGGGTTGGAAGATCCTCTAGTTCCAAGCCCCTGACATGGGCAGGGAACCTTCCACTAAATTGGGTTGCTTGAAGTACTACCCAGCCTGGCCTTGAGCACTTCCAGGGATGGAGCATCCACAGCTTCTCTGGGCAACCTGTGCCAGGGCCTCACCACTTTTACAGCAAAGGAGAACCAATGGAGGGGCACTCTCTCAGCTC
Organism: Zonotrichia leucophrys gambelii; assembly: GCF_028769735.1. Taxonomy (NCBI): domain Eukaryota; kingdom Metazoa; phylum Chordata; class Aves; order Passeriformes; family Passerellidae; genus Zonotrichia; species Zonotrichia leucophrys. Next base: position 7,574,279 of record NC_088175.1, on the reverse strand, counting down.
TCATTCTTCCAAATGTTTTAAGTTGTAGGAGCCTTTTTACTCCTAAAAGCATTTGTGGCATGTTAAAAAGGAAAAGTTGGGCTAATCCATTAGGCTACAGACAAAAAGCACAGAGCTTTTCAAGCCCTGGCCACTGATCTGCGCCTCACCCATGCCATGACCAACAGCCATTCACTCATAACAGCAACCTTCATGAACTGAGTTACAGGTGATACACAAAGGTCCTTTGCAGAGGGGTGGCATCACAGAAAAGGAAAGTTAGACTTACTAACCCCACAGAAATTCTCCAAGGTTATTTAACAGCCTGAAAAAGCAGAGGCACTCACAGGATGGGCATGGTTCTGGACCTGGGGGCAGAGTGTTACAGCTTGGCCACCTGGGGACACATCCTCAGCCACCCCATCCATAACATCAGAGAGAAAAGCCAGAGGCTGAGGGGAGCACTAGGGACTGGATCCAGCCAGTCTACAGCTGCAAAATGGGGCACAAATTTCTCACAGGGTCGGTAAATGCAACAGAGTCCTTCCAGAATCAGCTTCCCACAGAGGCCAGAGACACCAATGCACTCATAATTACTCTGGCTTCATCATGAAAGATGCCTTCTTTCCATAAATGAGCAGCTCCATGACAAAAGAAAGAAGAATATTCAGGAGTTTGTGGTCATACTTGATATGGATCTTCTCCCATGGCCCTCTTCAGAACTAGCACAGGAAATGCCAAACAAAGGTCTAACATATAACATCTCTTTGGAGCTGGGAGTAATATAACAAAGTTAAAAGGAATTCTGCTGGATATTGCTGCTGACATTTTAAATGCAGTTTCCTGGCCAAACTAGAGTAGATCACGAGGTCTCCCATATGAAAGACAGCAGCAGCTTCTCCTCACATAACTGAAGGCACTAATGAGCTACAAAGCACTTCCATGATCACAATCACTCTCAAAATTATTACAGAATACAAATGAAACAAAAATGATTACAGAGAAATGTTTTTTCTAAAGAGCTTGATCATACTTAACCAATCACCATACTGACAAGACAAAAGCATTCTTGCAAACACAGTGATACACTGGATATATTATATCACACAAAAAGCATTCACAGGGTCACCTTCCTTCTCAGACAAAGGCACTCAACTGAGTGGCCCCTGAACATAGGTAAAGAAGAAGGGAAAAATAACTTTAAAGAATGAGAAATGCAGCAAAAGAGGCAGACCCAAAATTTGCAGCCAAAGTCAAAGCGGCAGACTGCTTCACTTCTAAAATAGGCATGATCCTTGATCCTCAGTTTGGAAGTCAAAAGCCCTAGCCAGCAGAAAGAGATCTCCACATTGCTGAGTGCCATCATCAGCAATGGTGAGTGAACCATGGCCATGCCACTGAGCCATTGCCCCAGGCCACAGAGACCTCCCCACCATGCCAGGCTGGTGCTACAAATGGTCAAACACACCTGTGAAGAAGGTGGAGGAGCAAGCAAGGATCTCACCAGCATCCCCAGTCTTTGGGGGTGCAATATTTGGCAGCAATGCAGTCTCTGCAGCTTTGGGATGCACCCAGTGAAATACACACATGGCTAAGGGTGGCTTCATGTTCATCACTGCAGGCAGAGCTTCTTGTGCAGCTGCACCCCCAGGGAAGGCTCTTCCCAGACACACAGACAGTCAGCATTCTTAAAGGGGTTGGTGCTTCATTCCCACTGATTTCATGTGGTTCACAAAAAAGAAAAAAAGCTTCAGCCAAACTCCTATCAGCTTCCTGCACAGAGGCACACATAAAGGAGGCCAGAACTGCAGTCAGCAAGGAAAGAAGTGACAACATATCCAGCAGGATGCATGGCCAGCCTTTGGAGGATGGAGGAGAGGAAAATGGGCAGAGTTCACCAACAGTGTTAGCTGAAGAGGAGGAAATGGAAGGAATTGGAGAAAAGGTCAAGGTTGCTATATTGGAAAACTGCCAACAGTGGGAGGAGGGAGGGAATGGGAAGGAAGAGGAGGATGTGTATTTTACCCAGCAGGAAATCCATTGAGGTGAAATGCAGAGGAGAGGGAACCAGAGATTTGAGACAGGAGGTTGGAAGTAGGGCAGGCAAAATCTCAAGAAGTCAGTGTTAAAGCAGTAAGTAAAACTGCACAGATGGAGGAGATTCCTCATGCCTAGAACAGATGCATTTGGAAACTGTAGGCAAGAATTCCCACAGCTGCACCCCAGCACTCCAACTCAGCTAATCTGAGGACCCCCACCACTGCAGAAACCCATGCCCTTCCTGTTCCCTACAGCTGACATTTCCACAGGCACAGGAACACCACTGACTCAGCACCCTGGCAGACAATAATAGCAAGGTTAATCTGGTTACATCCTAAGAAGCAGAAATTGTCCATATAGGCAAAAAGCAACATGGTGTGTTCTGAGGCAAGTGTCACTCTCAGTTTCCTCTCCCCGTCTGCTTTTGTCGAGCATGCAGTCTCTGTATTAGATGCACATATGGCTTTTCCACTTGCCAGGTTTTTATAGTGCTTGGTAGTTCAGAGGTGGTTTACTCTCCACCCTCAGACACGTGGCTGAGGCATTATGTAATTATATAAATGAATGGTGCTACAAGACTGCTCAGAAGTCACCAAAAATGCCATTAAAATTTATAATAGAGATGTTGAGAAACAGCATACCACTTCCAGCTGCATCCACAGCCAGTCACCCCAGCAGAGGAAGAGCTGCCCAGCAGTGAGATTACCTAATTAAGGCAATGCCCAATTAAGGAGAGGGCTATAGGTTATGTCTCTGAGTGTCCAGATGCTTGCAGGAAGCACCCTTCTTCCCTATGCACGGGGTTTATCAACCACTGCACCTCTGAGACCCAAAGGCAGCTCTCCTTAAGAAGCAAAAGTCCCAGGGAACCAGAGGCTGTGGAGTTGTGTGTGACCCATCCTAAGCTTCCTCAGCCAGTTGGTGCTTTTGCTTCACCTTAAACCACTGTGGCTGCTCAGAACTCTGAGATTGCTGTGGCATGGATCTCTGATGAGCTCAGCCCTGGACAGAACAGCTCTGTCTCAGCTGCCAGGATGGCTCTGGGACTGCAGTGTCCTGAAAGGGTCCTGATGAGAGTCTCAGCACCCCTCAAGGGAGGGCAGTGCCAAGTACCCCCATATCCAGGCCCTTTTCCACAGGGAAAACCACAGCAAGAGCTATTCCTCTGCTGCCTCTGTGCAGACAGCAGTACTGAAGCACCACTGAACACATTTCCCTAACAGCCCTCACTTGCTCCTCCATTTCAAGCAGATGAGTGTTGAATATTTGTTGGTATCAGTGATGGGACCAATGCACTTCCGAGAGCTTAGTGCTCCCAACAGTCTCCTCCCCATCCCACCCAACCCACACCATGCACACCAAAACCACAAATCCACCAGAGAAGCTCAATTCCATCTGAGACCCTCCCAGAAACCTCTCCCTGGAGCTGGCAGGGCTTGTCTCCAAGGCTGTATGGAGAGTCACAATCCAGCTGTACAATTGACTAAGAGAAGAGAGAGAAACTCTGCAGTCTCTCATGCCAGAGCACCCTTGAAGCAACATGTTACACACAGAGGATAAGTTCCCCAATTCTCTGTTGCTAGAATGACACTGACACCCTCCAAACCAAAGCAAAAAACAAAGCAAATCAAAGTAGCCCCATTCAATGCCCCAGACAAAAACCATCAGCAAAGCAATAGTGCCAATGTGAGAGAGAAAATCCCCAGAGCACAAACAGTGCCAATGATCCTTTTCAATCTGACACCAGAAAAATGAAGAGCAGAGGCCTCAACTTGCAGCTGCTGGCCAACATCTGCTGCTGTGTGTCACACCACAATGTCATTATCAGGCTCTAAGACCAAGTCTCCTAATGAGTCCTTGTGGCTCTGTGTGGCTGCATGGGATGTGCTCCAGCACAGATGCTGACATGCCCTGCCATACTCCAATTCCTGTGTACCAATACTCCATTCCTGTGCACTTGGAGGACCAAAATTAACAAGACTCTCTGCAATAGGGCACACTGAGAAATCCCAAAAATGACACACCTCCACAGAGGTAAAGTAAGGCTTAAAACATGAACATCTCCTTATAACAGGGTAAATGCTTTGGAACCCAGGAAGAAAAAAGCCTAACTGGGCATGACAGGTGTCTGCTCTTTTAGAGGTTCTGGATCAGAAATTAAAAAAAAAAAAGAAAAAAGAAATTGTGATAAACAATTTCTCCTTGATTCCTCCAGGGATCTGAAAAGACATGAGACCTTGGGCCTGCCATCAGTTTTCAATCTCTTTTTGCTCAATTACATTCTGTCTTTTAATGACACCCTTTCCTACATCACTGCCAAGAGAGCTATTCCTGATCTGCAGAAAGACTGCAAAAGACTAAGTTTCAAAACCCAAAAGAGAGCATCATGCTGGTTTTACTTCAGCCAGTAGGCACAACCTAGGCACTGGGGATGCCTCAGACCAATATGGAACATATGAGCAAATATTGATGCTTCTGAACCTCACATCTTCCCCTTGTCTTCTATTAATTTTTGTCTCCCATTTCAAAAAACAAGCATTTAGAATTCAAACCCGATTATATAAGCCACATTTTTCTAATGGCATACCTCAGACAGCATTAAAGCTAAATGGAGTCATATCAGACACCGTGAAGTTTTTATTGCCAAGACAGAACACAGAAAATTACATTACACCAGGCACTGTCAGACAGCTCACCATAAAATTCCCAAGCATGTCTATTTATCTCACAGTGGTTTTGTCTGCAACCTGCTTACCCAGATTTGAATTGTACTTGGACCCTTCCTTAGCACCTGTCACCATCCAGGTGTTTTAAATAAACAAAAAAATAAATGAAGGTGTCAATGCTACTCTGCAAATTAGGAAGTGTTAAGAGACAAGCAGGAGGCAGTAACATGCAGTAACAGTTCTAGGGAAGTGGGTGGCAGGGCCAGGACCATGGAAAGGTGCCATGGCTGGCACCCCAGCCCTGCTGTGCTGACAGAACAGGGGCCCTGCACATTTTTGTTGTGAATGGCACATGTGGCTACAGGTTAAAGGGAGTGCCTGGAGCAGCTCCAGCCAGGCAGTGCTGGGGCAGATGAGGGAAAATCAGCATCCAAACCGAGGACTGAGAGCACAAGGGCACCCTGGCACGGGAGAAGGGAAGGCAGGGAATGCACCAAAGCCCTGCAGCACAGTGTCCCCATCACGAGAGCGCACAGGCAGCGCCAAGCGCAGCACTGGGTTCACATGGACTGATGGTCCATTCAGAGTGAGAAATCTCCCTTCACACAAAGATGAGGGGCATTCCTGGGTGATCACACACAAAAAAATCTCCTGTTACCACCAGCCTGAGAAATCCCCTCATCGTTCTGCATCCCGGGCCACATTTCCCTTCCTGTGCTCCCTGCCCTGCAGCTGCACAGGGGTTAATGGCTGAAACAAAGCACCGGGCATGGCGAGACTCCCGGCTGACATTCCACCCTCCCTTCCTGCAAAGTCCCTTCCCTCCCTGCCCAAGGCAGCTCTGCCATTGCCACCACGTGTGGTGCTCCTGAGGGAGCCCAGCTCCTCCCAGGGCCCTGCAGGGACAGGGTTACCTGGTGGAACTCTGGCAGCATCCCCAGGTCTCCTGGCTGGCTACAACCTTTCCTGGAGGTACAAAGAAGTGACAGTGCCAGCTCCTCTGCAGACCACACCTTTTTGCCACCCTACTGCAGATGATGCCAGACCTCTGATATCTGAGCATGGGACATCCTGACAGGAGCCAGGGAGCATCCCTGTGGGTCCTGTCTGCCCGGCAGATGATCCAGAGCACTGATGGTGTTTGGCTGTGGTTACTCCATGCCTATTGTACAGAAATCCTGCCAGCACTCAGCTCAAACCCAACCTCCAGCTCCTTCTGGGACACTTAAATGGCTGCACAGTCCCAAAGACAGGGTGGGCTGCCCTCAGCTGCAAGCACCTGACAGCCTGGCACCACGAGGATTCCTAGACAGACCCAGCTCTCCAGCACAACACAGGTCCCTGACAGGCAGTGAGTTCAGAGCCATCAGTACCCTGTATTAGCATCTTCCTTATCAAATCAAGGGACTTTATTGCAGATGATAATCTCTTCTGGCATTACTTAATTTGCTGCCTTTAATCACAGAGAGCAGCTGGTCATGTAAACATTCAAATCCATGAATTAACTGCTGGATCCACACGGGAGCCAGACAGAGCCCGTCTGTGTGTCCTCCTGCACCTTCATGGTGCCCCCAGCAGGCATGGATGTCTACTTAAGTAATAACAAGGACTTACATGGCACTTTCTGATTATTAAAGAAGCAATTTAACTCTTTCATTGCTTTCTCAGCAAACATCACAAAGAATGGCTCCTCTCCCTGGCAGGCTGGCTGCACAGGCTGTGCTGGGGCACCCAAGGGAAGGGAAGATTTCAGAGACTGCCCCGAACAGAAAAACAAAGTCAGGACATTGTTTGCAATGGATGTCATTACAAACAGGAAGGGTGTCTTTTCTCAGCCCTGAGCTGATGGAAGCTCCAGACTCGGGAGGCTCCTCGGAGCACGCAGAGCCGGTGAGTCACACACAGCTCCTCCGGCTGGGGTGAGGGCAGCGCTCGCTCTGTGGGCAGCAGCGGGGATGGAGCACGCTGGTAAAATCACAGAATCACCCCCAACAGCTCCAGCTGCCCCTTCGGACTGTGAAACCCCCACCAGCACATGTGCAGAGCAGCTCCAGCCCGTGGTTACCTGACAGGAGCGAACAGAACCCAGACAGAGCCAGCCCAGCCGAGTGCACTAACCCCGACTGACTCACAGGGGCACTGTCAGCGTGAGCAACCCCAGAGGCACTTCTGATAAAGGGACACCAAGCACATTTGTTTGCAGAAGGAAACGGTGGCATTCTTAAGACTTTCATGATTTTGAAGCAAACCTGATTTGGGGATGATGCAGGTGAAAGCCTCTGAGTGGTGGAGGATGCATGCAGACACAGGAGGGTGCACATCTGTGCACATCTGCATGGCCCATTTGAGCCTGGCACCCTTCCAGACCTCTGGCAGAGCAAGGGTCCCTTGTGCTCCTGCCTCTCCCCTGAGCCACTGCCAGCCCCACACAAGGGTACATCAAAAATGATCATGAGAACCCACAGCAGATCAGATTTTTCTTGCTTCCTGTGGTTACCTGTAAGGGTGGATTATGGGCATGGCCTCTCAATGCCTTTTTTGCTCATCAAAACCCCCAACTCTGTCACTGCCCAACTTTATGCTGGTCACCTACCATGGGAAAAAAAACCACCCACTGCTCAGAGCCTCTACAATAGCAGCACATGAAGGGCACCTGCTTTCAAAAATGGATTGGTTTCTTCTCAGCTCCTGAAGCTTCACCATAGCACTCCATAAATCCTGACAAACCTTTCATTTTCCTTTTTCATCCACAGCTACTGTTTGCAGCAGCAAATCAGGCACCTTGAATTCCTCTTTTTGCCTGCTCAGTAACATCCTGGTGGTAGCAGTGAAGCCAGTGGGAAGGAGCTGCCTTCTTGTCATGCTTCTCTCAATCATTGCTTCCCCCTGCCTAAAAAGGTACCATGGCCACCACTGACGTGGGAAGGTGAGAAATCAGCCTGAAGTCATCCTCTGACACACACTAGCTGAGCTCAGCTCACCTGACAGTGACAGGGGATGGGTGCAGGGATGGGAGAAGGCAGGGGACCATCAGGAACTGCACAGGAGGGACTTCTGAAGTAACAGAAGGGGCTGGAGGCACTTTGAGAGGCCACAACGAGATGCTGAAGATGTAAATGCAGTTCTGGGGATGCCAGAGGCACTGGGCAGCCAGAGATCCCCCTGCCCAGGGGTTCATGTAGCACTGTGAGGGCTGGGGGTTCCTTGCTGGCAGTGGGGGGGTTGCCATGCTCTGCTGAGACACCCTGGGGCCCTGTGCAGGGGCAATCAATGCTCCAAGGGTTCCCCTGACTCTCCTGGGTGCATCTTCAGGACATCACAATGAGAACAGTGTGGTGATCTTTAGCGATTTCAAGCTTGATTTGAAAAGTCAAGTTGACTTTAAGAAGCTGATCCAGCTCTTCTCCCTGAGAGGAATAGATTTATTCCCGTGCAGGCTGAGGAGGGACTACAAGATTTGCCCTGTGAGACCCCAGACAAGAAGCTTTGTCCTTCCTCTGCAGGGAGCGGAGGGAGAGATACTTTTCTTCTGCCTTTGCCCATGTACTGAGCAGGATGGAGACCACTGTTTTTCCAGCCAAAAGGGAGAGCCAGGACTGCCGTTGGGGTTTAGCTGCTATGTTTCCCTCACATCACCCCTCCCACCACTGCTCTCACAGGCTCAGCAGACAGCCAGAGCTTCAGCCAAGGACTCATCATCCCTTCCCACTCCATCTAATGGCTTCTCTTTACACCTACAGACCACAAACATTTGGGCTTGTTGTTGTAATAGCAAGTGTGCCATCTGGCAAAACAAAATCCACTTCCCCTGAGCATCTCTGCAAGGCAGAGGTACAGAATGTGGCTCCTTGTGGCAATCAAGGCAAGGGGCTGGTGCTGCCAGAGGTGTCTCCAGGCTTTGCATCCTTCAAGAAGTGGGCACTGGAGAAAAATACAGTCAGAAACAGCGTCAGGAAGCCAGACCTCTAAGCTGAGTGCCCTCCACTACATAACCACACTACTATGAATTTTCCTATGGACCTGATTGGGTTTGGAACAGATTTAGAAGGGAAAAAGAAATTGTGTCGCTCCAGAATGATCTGTAGTCTACACAGACTCCTGAGAGAAGCAGCTTTGAATACTCTAACGGAAATCTCACTTTTATCTGGAGATGCTTATTGTTGTCCTCAGGGACCTGTATAAAAGCTGGGTATTTGTTGTCATTATAGTGCAAGAGTGCTATTGTCACTATATTGCAAAGGTTCCATATTGCTGGAGTTTCATACCTCCTTGATGTTTCTTGTGGGCAGCTGCTCCAGGCACTGACTCTTCCTTGTCCTCACAGCAGCCAACTGATTCCAGCTCCCTCAACCAACCAATCCACTCTTTTATAACACGCTTCTGATTGGCTACAGCTGCAGCCTGTTAACATCAGGCCTGCTCCTAATCCTTAATAATTAACCCAGCTGCAACTCTTTAGGGGGTAAGATTACATTCTATACTACCTTATATTCTATCCCCCTACAGGTATTGGCATCATCAGCATTGTCTTCTCAAAAAGACAGAGCTTGTCTGAGCTCTCACAGAGTGTATGTGCAGGTACTTTCCGCAGGATTCCCAGTTCCAGACCCAGGATGGGCTCCAGCCACAGCACCAGCAGACACATCCTGCACCCAGATGGGGAACCACAAGGAGCTCCAGCTCCTCAGCAAGGGAACACTACAAATTTGGTACAAAAACTGAAGGAAAGGGAAGGTGAGGATTGTTCTAACCTAACCTGTCACGCACACCCACACACCTACAAACACACACTCACATGTTCACCAAAAGGTGGCCAGGGTCCCTGTGTGTGCCACAGAAAATAAGGGACACCCACTAGCAAGCCCTAATGACAGCCTTAGCATCCCTCCTCACTGACAGCAAAGAAATGGGTTCTGGGACACATTTTTCACATGCCTTAGGAGTCAGTGGTGATTACAGGCTGACCTTTATCTCAGCATCTTGCTTACCCTCCAAAAACCCTAGGAAAGCTGCTGCCTGTTGCCTCCTTTCCATCACTTTGGTCATCTTATCTATTCCTTCCTCTTGGAACCACAGCAAGAAAAATTGTGGTGTGACACTGCTCCTGTTATCAGGGAACCAGCCCTCTGCTGGTGAGCCATCTGTGCTGTGGCCTTATCACAGCCCAGACCTCCCAGTCCTGACACAAACCACACATCCTGGCGTGTTTACCCAATTCTTTGCTGCCAGTCACGTCTGTGGCCATCAGCAGGGCCAAAGCATCCCCTCCTCTAGAATTCCTGCTGCTGCTTTCACACACACTTTCCCACACACACTCCATGCACACCACCCTCAGTATTTCCATTGAGTTACTCCCACCAAAGGCAGGATTCCCATTATAAATCACACGAACACTGCTAGCAGATTTTAAGCCCAAGCCAGCCAGGCTAGCTCTGACAGCTAGCAACAAGCTGGTTCATGTTTAATGGTGTTCTTTGCCAGTGTGGATAAATGGCTCCTCCAGGCAGCTGGTTTCTGAGCTTCTCAAGGTGATGATACCACCACAGGAGCATCAGCAGCCCTCAGGTCACCTTCTCATGCCTGGGCACTGAGATGGGCCTGTGGGCAGCAGGCAGGTACAGGGAAAGGAAAGTCTGCAGGGAACATGTGTCCACATGGCACCCATGAAGAGCCAAAGAGAGAGGTGCAAGCTCTGGGCTATACCTCAGCCCTCCAGCTGTGCTGCAGGGGGGTCTGGGATGTCCCCCTGGGTGTGAGAGAAGTGAGCAGGCAGCCCTGTGGGGTTTGGCTGCCAGCTGCAGTGAAACCATGACACCCAGATGCCAGGTGGGCCACAGAGTCCCTCACAGGTACCTCAAAGACAGCTCTCAAAGACAGCTCTGATGCCTGGGGCAGCAGCTCACAGGAGACTGAGCAGCTCTGGAGGCTCTGGCAATGGGAAAAATGGAGCCAGCCTATCCAGCCTCATCCCAGAGAAATGGCAGATCCCATTAGGAGCTTGTTGCTGCCTCCTCTCATGAGTCCAAGCCAGAGGAAATCACTCTCACCTCCCAAAGGACACAGTACTCTGGTACTCCATGAAATGGCACTGGGTAGCAGTTCCTAGAGCTGGAAAGATTGACTCTTTGCTATCAGTTCACCCTAACAATATATCACACCTTCCCCTGCAACGGAAGGGTCTTGTAGGCCAGACAAACCCCAAGGATTGCTGCTCCTGGATATTTGGTAACGCTGCAGACTACAGAGCAAATCTGTAATTATCTGTGTGTGTGAAGCCCAATGCACAGAGCACAACTGTGAGAGACTTCTGCTTCTGCATCCTGAGGGTGCACTGGTGTCCCTGATCCAGGACACACCAGGAATACCCACCTGTGTCCTAAACTGGGCTATGTCAGAGTCTGGAGATCTGGGGTGATGCCTGCTCCTTACCTGTGTGACAGTGACAGGGATGAGCTGGGAACTTCCCAAAGAGTTACATGGGCAGTGCTGATGATGGAACCCTGAATGGATGGGGCAGCTTTGAAGCTGACACCAACTGCCCATCACTCACCCACAGGAAGCTTGTGCAGGCACAAAGAAGAATGATTTCTCACAAACTCATGCCTGCTTTCTGTTAAAAAAAGCCACAGAGAAACCCAGGTACACCTAAATATCTACTTGTTTAAAAAACCCACAGAGAAACTCAGCTATATTTAAATATCCACTTCTGGTCATGCTCAAGGCATTCAAAGACATTTTCATGAATCTGTGGTCATTATCCTCGTCACAAAAACAGTGTATCACATCAAGCCACAAACCAAAGGGATTTTGTTAGAAATAAATAAATAAATGGCTACATAAGTATCTCAGACAAGCTAGATTTGGATCCAAAGCAGGTTTTGTTTTTTCTCTATTGACTTCCCACAAAGAAGGCAGAACACAGCTAGGGTGACAGATGAAAGTGAATGCCACACAGCACCCAGGACTCTCCATAAATGCCAGGTGCCATCTCTTCCTTGAGGAAGGAGAGAAAACAGGGACAAGTGGCCAGGAAGGGCTCCAGCAGGCAGAACCATCTGCCACCAGCCCTCACACAGCCCCAGTGAGCTGCAGGGGCCAATGCTCAAGCAGAAAACTCTCCTGCCAGCTCCCATCCCAGCACAGCCCCTCTGCAGAGAGCTGCTGGATGTATACCAGGCTGGCTGACAAGATACATGTAAAATCATGAGTAGTAAATGTAAAATCCTTGGGGCAACCAGCACAGGCTGACTGAGCATCACCAACCTGGAACAAAGCTGGGGATCAAGAGCCTGAGCACCAGGGAAGCAAAGCAAAATCTCCAAAATTGTAAGGCTGGCACAGCCAGACAAGCATCTCCAGGTTCAAGTCTCTCTGCACTCCCTATAAAGTGTCCTATCTTTACACATGGGGCATAAAGTCACAAAAGTGAATATTCACCTGGACAGCTTTATCCCTCTTTTTTTAGCTTGAAGCATCTCTATCCATCTTGCCAGTTAGCAGGGATAGGAAGGGGATATGCTTCCATACTTGAGTTTCATTTATGCAAACCTTATTAAATTATCACTGTGCCCTTCTTTACAACTGTAAGAGATAGACTAAATCTACAGAATGACTTTTTCCCAGTCAAGCAGCCAACACATGACTGGTCCTACAGGAGCTGCAGCCCTGCTGTCCAGGGTTCCAGACATGGAGCAGGGAGGCTCTCCAGCTCTGCTGCCATCAGGATTTTTTCTCACACTCATAACACTCACAGCCCACTCCCACCAGGAACTCTGAGTGTTTCTACACTCTTCCTCTAATCTGGAAAACAGCATCACCACCCAAACCTAGAGGCCCAAGCAGTGAGGGAAACATCTGGAAGGCAAACAGCTGGCAGGGCTCCTCAGCCATGCCTGCACAGCAGCACAGATTCCACCTTATCCAAGAGGCTTTAGTCAAAGCTCTTCTGTGGTTTGGGAAGCAATGCAGGCAAATCTTAGGAAACCCAGACCTCATTTGTGATACAGAAAAACCTAAGAACTTACTCATAAACAACCCTGTCCATGCACTGCCAGACACCTGGCAAGCTTCACCCACAACCAACTTTTTTACTGCAGGCACAGGGCATTTACCAAGGTGTAACAAGCATCACCCCAGCTTTAAAAGACTCACAACAGTGACTGTCAGTTGACTGAAAACCCACTCTGGGAAGCTGATGAACTAAATTCAGGCAAAGATTAATGTTCCAGGGGCTCCAAATCCTCCCAAGGTTTTTGTTGCATGTTTGCAACTCCAGGTTCAGGGTGAGCAATCCCTTGTGAGAGCTCCCCTGTAATTGGATGTATCCCAGCCTGGCTGACAAGATTAACAAAAAATCATGAGTAACAGCACTCCTTGGGGCAACCAGCAGCTGCAGGGGGGGAAACCCAAAATGTCTCTTACATTCTGCAGGGCGTCCTGGTACTGTGGCAGTGAGGAGAGCTGGGACTCAGAGTGGTACGGGGACAATCCTTTCCTCAGGGTCCGCAGGTCCCCCGTGCTGGACTGCTGCAAAAACAACAGAAAACAGGAAATGTTAATGGGAGGAAAGAAAGCTGGGCCCCTCCTGATGTCCTGGCTTTTGCCATGACCACATCTGTCCCCTCTTTCCTTCTCCCTGCACCAACAGTGACAGTGAACACTGGAATAAAGTGCTTTTTCCATTCCAGTCCCAGAGAAAACACCTGCAAGCAGTTGGAGGTGAACTGGTCAAGGTCTGCCACATTAAGTGATACAGCAGGAAGGCATTTTTGTTTTACCTAAGTTCCTACATGCTCAATAAAAAAACATTTGCTAAGAAGCACATAAAAATAAATTTTTTTTAGTCTTGTGCAGATTAATCAAAATCTGCAAAAAATCCAGATTTTTTGCAGATTTTTCAAAAAATTAAAAAAAAATTGTTAATTGTGAAGATTAAATCAAAATCTGCAAAAAATCCACAAACCCCAAACAAACAAACCAACCAACCAAAAAAACCCACACCAGGAGACACTTTCTAGATTAAGGCTTTGTAAACAGTGCTACTGTCATTCACCTAAGCTTGCAAAATGTGTGTTGACAAGAACAGTTTCTTATTTGGTTACAAATTTGCTTGCACCCACAGGTCTTAAACACCGTCAGATAAATGAAGGTGGTTAATATGACCCTAAAAACCAGATAAATGCAACCAATAGTCTGCACTCACAGGGGAAGGAGCACTGGGTGTTAGGAGTACTGAATAATCACCTTGGGACAAAATTTCTGCCTTGTGTGTTTAACTCTCTGTGATCTTGAAATATAAAGAATGAGAAGTGTTTCTCATTTATAGAAGTGCACCCAGAAAAAGCCAATACACAAGCAGCCAAAATCAAAGGTCTGGGAGAAGATTCTATCTTTATCACCAATAAACATCTCATTAATTTTTCCTATTTTTAGGAGTATCAAGCAGTGCACTGTCCTCTATATTAAAGTATAAAAATCATGACCTTTCAGATTTTTATGCTCTATTAAGACTTTCAACTGCCATTTGCTACAGAAATTATGTTTTCTACTTCAAAAGAACCAAAGAAAAATCATTGGAGCAATAAAATTTAACAAGAAATCTCATAAATCATATCAATTGTATGTAAAAACCCCACAGTAACCCAAAGGCCTGAACATAACAGGGACTTCGGAGACTGTTGTCATGCACAGATCTCTGGAAACATCAGAAGTTCATTTCCATTTCCTGCTCAAAGAGAAGAATTAATGCCCTCTGAGTGGATACATTATTTTCTGTCAGTGTCATATATATTTTCTTGTAGCTACACGGCCTGTTTTAGCTGATATTCAACTTTGGTTTTATTTCAAAATGCTGTTTTCTTAGCTTAAAACTTCTACAGTTACCCAGTGCTTTCACAACCATTCTGGAGGCCTCACCCTATCAACTTTCCTTTTATAAGCTGTGAAGAGAAGGGCAGTTCTCAAGAAAGCCATAATGAGAAATGGATGCCAGTCCCGTGTGACCCAATCTGCTGGGAGCTGCTGTGTCTCACATGGAGTCAAGTGGTACAGAATGAGTTCAGCATATCAGATATCTGGGATTCCCCTGAATTTATGAAGAGAGAAGATGTGGCCTGTATTTCTTTCACATTTCACAACAGAGAGTCAGAGAGAGAGAGATCTGAAGGAGATAACTCCTTCTGAAGCTGAAAAGTGACTGCAGCAAAACTGAGTTTCCACTATTCCTGGGAGGTATATATTTCAAAGAAAGGTTAGCAGGTCACAATTGAGGATGATAAGAAGACTCTTGGTTTACTGCAGTGTCCCAGGCATGTGATGTCTCTTGGTGGTTATCCTGACAGGATTTCACCTTGGCTGGTCGTGCTCCCACATCCCTGCTGTGTGCAACCCCTTCTCCCCTCCGGTGTGTGGGGACACAGCAACCTCCTGGAGAGCTCCTGGCACTGCCCTGGGCTGCCAGTTGGGAGCTCAGGCACTCTGCCCTGACACCTGGGATGAAGGGGCACATGTGTGGCCAAGGGAAAAGCAGAACAAAACAGCAGAACCAAAATGTGAGGTTGTATCTTTGTGCTGGAGAACCCAGGGGTTGCAGATCCCCTCAAATCTCTGCTCCAGAAGAGTGTGTGGCCTCAGCAGTTTACAGGCCATGGGTTACTCAGACTTTTGCAAACCACACTGAGACCTGCAGGATGCCACACAATTGTGGGGTACCATAAATATGTAAACAGGCCTGAGAAAGAGAGGTTTGCTGGACATTTCCATCCCTGAAACTTGCTGTCTTGCCCCCAAATCTGAATGGGTTGGTCTACATTGGATTCCCCACATGATGGTGTTTCATCACATTACAGCTTGTCCTCACAGAAAGTCAAAATGCTTTGCCCAACTAAGGAAGGGAGACAACCAAACCAAGTCCAGACAGCACCCAGTATCACACTGCTGTCACTTAAACCACACTAGTTTAAATTGATTTAATTAACTGCCCTATGCTCCTGCCTGGAGAAAAAGTCTGCCTTAATTTCAATTTGGCTTAAATTGGTTGAAATTGTGTTGGTAAATACACAGATACAGTCAAAACTCTGCTCTAACAAGTGTTTATAATGGATTAGTTCTATTGCTTTTTTTAAAGCAAATCCCATTTAAGATTTCACTAGTGTGTGACAAAACTATTGTTAGGTTGTTTCAGTGGCAGCTGATTATGAATCTGACCTAATGCATTCAATTTGATGGAAAGATTCCCACTGAGTTCAATGAACATCAAAACAAGCTCTTAATTAAAGAACAGAAAGGAAAAAGAGAAAAAAAATAGGACAAGAAAAAGAAAAGACATCTAAGAAATAAAAACACTGAGCAGAGACCTCTCCAGAAGAGGAACAAGGTGTTTGGAGCAGAGTGGGTTTGCTAGTGCAAAAAGAGTCTTCACCTGACATTGCTTATAAGACATCCCTGTCAGAGATGGGCAGAGTAAACTTTTTCCTCCCACTGTCTGTCATAAAGCCTCTTCCATGAGCCCTCCACTCAATGCAATTTTCCTCCTATATTTTCTAGAAGTTATTTGGGAATGTATCTCACTTTATTGCTTGTGGTTTTTCACAACAGGCTACCAATCACAGCTCTGCACTATTTATCTTCCCTGTACTAAAGGGAAATGTATGGTTTTTCACCATAGAAGGAAAACTGCTTTTTTTCTCTTTTTAAAATTAAAATGATGCAGTGACACATATTCAACAGACCTCCCTAAACATTTGCACATTCCTTGGGCTTTGCTATCAGTGTTAGAGCTAACCAGGGAAAGAAAGTGAATCCCTCATTAAAAAGCAATATGACTAATGATGCATCAGAATGAGTAGCCATTACTCCACTTAAACCTAAATTAAAAATCCTGGTATTTGCATTGTCAATTCACTCACAAAATGAAATCTCTTATTACCTTACCCAATTTTCATTACTGAGATGTAAGTAGATCCCAAATTGCTTTTCTAGTCAGAAAGACATTTTAAAAGTAGAATCCCTGATCATCTCTGTTCCATCATCATTGCTGGAGATTATCTCAACTAAAGGGCAACATATCTATAATAAATTATCCTTCAGGTAAAATCACTTCACATTTCTGGAGTTTCAAGAAATTTATCAGCAAAATCATTTTCACCTGAACTAAAACTCTGTGGGAGCATGCAGTCCCAGCTGAACTTTTATTGGAAATGTTTTCTGAGCTGAGGAGCAGAGAGAAGGAGGGACACAGCAAAAGAGACCAAAGGAGAGCTCAGGAGACTCAAACCCCCAGCAAACACCAACAACTGGCCACTGACTGCTCCAAGAGTGGCTCTTGCTGTCAATATTTTTCAAACCCTAGTTTCATCCACAGTTCAAAGAAGAAAAAAAAAAATAAGAAAAAGAAAAAGCAAGCATGTCCTGACTTTCACAGGGGTACAAAAGTGCAAGACCTGCCCTTGGTCCAGCTCAGCACTTCCTGATGAGCACAGGGACAAGCCTGCAGAGCCAGCACCTTCACGTGGCAGCACAAACCTGTGCCCCACACTGCCAGCACTGACACCCCACTGCCAGCATTCCAACACAATCACTCCTCAGCACTCACAAAATATGACAAAACATTTATGGATAAATTTTTCAACTGGGCAGGACTTCACAGCGACCCAGAAGATGCCACTGGACCAAAGCCCAAGACTTTGCCAGCCTGTTATGAAACAAATGGACACAGGCCTGTCCCTCCCACCAGGGAAGGGAGTTTGGTCAATTCCTACCAGTGAGAAAAGAGTAAGTCCAACAAACCAAGTTTTTTTGTAAAAATAGACTGCAAAACCAACTTTTTTTCTCTGTAGAAAACAAGCAATTTGATGGGTGGAAAGGGATATTTTCCCATAACAAATAATGTATAATTTAAAATGCTTGAGATAGAAATTAAAGTCTTGGTGCTTACCAAAGACTAAAATTACATTAAAAAAGAAAAAAAAAAAGGCAAAACAAAACAATGAAAAAACAGCAAACACTTGTTCCTATCAAAGCTTTCTACCCTGCTAGCAAAGAGAAGAAATGGTGGCCTCTGACTTTTTGACCTGCTGTGCTGAGTGATTCAATTGAAAAATAACACAAATAACACAAGAAGATGGATGGTGTTTGTGGTATTTTAAGGTCAAAGTGCTACAAAGAAACATTTATTTTCCTCTTCGTTTCTGTCCAGTAAAGTCAGATCAGTGCTGTGGCCGTGTTGGACCAACTGTGAAGATAAAGTGTTGAAAACTTAGAGACAAGTCAGACAAATTATCTTTTCTGCTACCCTTCAGTGTTACTTCTGCTAGAAGGGAGAATAAAGAAGACAAATATTTGATTCTGAAATACTTTGATGCAACAAAATGGACTGTTCTTAACATAAATTAAATACAGAAAGACAGAAATTTACTTGACAGAAAGTTCTCAGTATTTATGAGAGATTAGCAAAAAATGATTTTAATTAGAATTATGTTCTGAAATGACCGTGGAAAATTAAAAAGCAGCACTGTCAGCTCCCAGTAATTCATGAATTAGCATTCAAAACAGGGTTGTTACATAAGTAGCCTTTAATTGAAAACACTTTTTTCTCCTTTCAGATAAATTCTTACAGATGAAGGCTGAAAACAGATTTTAAGAAGTATTTAATCATAAATGATCAGTTTGACCCTGTGCCCTGGGGAAATATTAAAGCCTTCACAAAGGGTCACAGCTTCCCCTCTCCCCACGGGCTGTGGGGTCATTGGGGAGCAATCTGGGTGTCTAAACAGGGGCATCCAGTGCCTGAGCATCCCTGGAGCCTTGGCAGAAGTGCTAAAGAGCTGCTGGAAGCAAAGAGCATCCTCCTGCAGGCAGGGGCAAGGAGGGACAGCCTGCAGGCACCTGAGGACCACAGCTCTCCCCACCCCTTTGTAACTCATTTCTAACCCCCTGCACTGTGAAAACTTTCTCTCCTGGTTCACAAGTGATTTTTAAAAACACACAACAAAGCTCCAAACTGAAGGCCCTGAGCCCCTTTTTATTTACCTCTGGGGAGCATAAAGGGATGGCAAAATGTGTCCAGAACACAGAGAATCAAGCATACATGAGTCACTGGCAGCAGACTTCCCAAAGGACTGTCATTTCCAAGGGTTTATAATAATCAGCCTCATTTTCCCACAATGCAGACCCACTTGCACTAAGCTCAGGAGACAGCGGATTATACACCGCACCACTTAAATGTATTAATATTATATCTGCTTTCAACACAACTTTAGAAGAAATTATGTAACAGCATGAAATGCAAATAGATGGAAAGGAATACTGCAAGGAACTCAATATTGACAAGAGAACATGCCCTTATTGACACTAGCTCAGAAGATTTTCTTTGGACAAATTGTTATGCCACACCATCACCCAGCCCTGTGACACACAAGCAATTTCCATTTTTCAGTGGCTACCTCCCCTTTTACAAAGCACAGAATTTCCTTCAGCCATGATTTAAAAACATCAGAGTGAACTTGGTCCTCAGCAACAGGGCAAGGGCATCACACCCTGACCATGTAAGCCCATAACGATCTTGGCTTATGATTTGGATAATTCTCTACATGGGAAAAAAAGCCAATATTAAAAAAAAATTGCTCTTACTTCAGATTTTTGTTTCATCCATAAATCTTGGATGTTAGATGGAAAACTCTGTTGAGACTTTGGCTTTTGATTATATACATTTGTGAAGAGCTAAAAAAATGCAGAAGGTTTTATTTCAGTGTCAGGCTGCCTTCATCTTTATGGACTCTTGCACTGCCCATTACCTGGATTACTTGTCTGTCACTGTAATATAAATTCTTAACCTACTAGCAACAACACTCTAAACCATAATTGTTCCAGTAATTGAAACTGCCTCAATTTTGACACTCAAACACCCATTGTTTGCAACTGAGTAATTAAATGGAAGATTTAGCTCAAGACCTTTTTCTGTTATTTCCTGTAGCAATTTAGCTGAAAGTGCACACTTCACATAGGCAAATGGCATTGATTTGAACTTGGCCAAAACACAGATATCACTAACCAATGTCTCTTGCACAGGTACAGGGCAGAAATAAAAATAAATTAGTGGCATATTTAATACATTCAGATGATTAAAAAATGGAAATCACCAACATTAGCAAGTGAAAGAATGAGCAATCAGAGCCCTAAACAATCAGCAGCAGCACTAAAGGCAGCCCCCCAGTTCCAAAAAGCTGCTTGTGGATGCATTAGCTCTCTCTGCCTTACTGAAATTCCTTGGGAAGCTGTTGCACTCAGCCAGCTAGATGGGAACAGAACATTATACAAGTGGAAACCTAACAGAAATAAACTTTAAAATAAAGTTATTTTATTATCTTTAAAAAAACCATAAGTGTACCACAGGTGACCAAAGGTCTTATATGCAGGTGTCAATATTGAGTTACTTGGCAAGATAACATCATTAGCTGAACTTCAACCCCTTTCCCTATATTCATGAATGAAGCCTTGCAGAACCCATCTGCACAAACACTAATACCTGACTATCCAGATTCAGAGCATGGTGATCCCCCCAAACAGTTGGTAAAGCTTGACCACCTTACTCTTCTTCTCAGCTACCACACTTGAGCACACCTGCAGAGGGCAAAGGCACTATCAGAGCACACAGCCCTGTTGTTGTGGTGTTGTGAGGGTCCCCAGGATGGGGTGAGAGATGAGAATCTGACTCCAAGTTCTTAGAAGGCTGATTTATTATTTTATGATATTATATTATATTATATTAATTATATACTAAAACTATACTAAACTATACAGAAAAGAGCCGTCAGAAGGCTGGACAAGAATGATGATAAAAACCCGTGACTGACCAGAGAGTCCAACACAGCTGGACTGGGATTGGTCCTTAATTAAAAACAATTCACATGGAACCAATCAAAGATGCACTGTTGGTGACCAACCTGCAGGCCACATTCCAAGCAATCAGATAATTATTGTTTACATTTCTTTTCTGAGGCTTCTCAGCTTCTCAGGAGAAAAATCCTGGCAAAGGGATTTTTCGGAAAATATCATGGTGACTCCCTGTAACAAGGAGCTGGCCCAAGGCAGAGCAGTGACATTTTACTGAGC
This sequence comes from Zonotrichia leucophrys gambelii, assembly GCF_028769735.1. Classification (NCBI taxonomy): domain Eukaryota; kingdom Metazoa; phylum Chordata; class Aves; order Passeriformes; family Passerellidae; genus Zonotrichia; species Zonotrichia leucophrys. The sequence continues at coordinate 7,553,484 of NC_088175.1, read as the reverse complement.
TAAAGCAAAGCAGAAACACATCTCAAACAACACACAGGTGGTGCAAAGCACCTGCCTTGCCCAGCTCTCTCAGGGGTATCAGGGCAATGGGCCCTGCTCCTCAGCACCAGGAGGGATTGGCCCTGTCAGGCAGCCTTGTGCCCCAGAGAGCATCCCCTGCCACACACCCCTGCACAAACATTTCCCCCTTATCTCATTAGTCCATGTTTTAGTGTCTCACGCACCAGGAATCTGAGGGATGGGCAATTTCACTGTGAGAAGCTAGCAAATAATTGAATTAAGCTTCAGTAATTGCAGTTATCACTACAAGACATATTCAGGCAAAAGTAAGCTCAGCATAGCACATATCTGACTTTAAGTACATGTGAGAAGTCCCATTAGCTTCAGCAGCATTTATCAGGCAAGTTGGAAATCATACACATGAAAGTGCAATAAAAAACCAACAGTTTTGATTTTGAAAGAACTCTGCAAATATGGAAAAAAATTAAGGTATGAGATTAAAACTATTTAACATCTTCCATGTCATGCAATAATATGAGCTTTCTGTAACAGGAGAGATTAAATTCCTTCACACTGGTTCATATCTCTGTTGTACATGTAACACATCTGGGGATCACTTGAACTGGTGACAAAGGCATTAGGGGATAAGGGTCTGTCAAACACCCACTCTCTTGATTCCCTTTTCAGTATTCAGCCAGGAGGTCACAAGCACAGCCTCAGCCAGCTTCATCAGTAAATCCATTTTTAGCAGTCCATGTAGAATTAGAAATGCATTTGGGCATTGTGCCATGGCTGGATCTTGGCCATTCCCAAATGTAACACAGGGGTGAGGATCCCCACTTGTGCCTAGGCTCTGACTTCCCCCTCACATCATGATGTGGGTTCACAAAACCAGAGGGGCAACCAGATTTCACCTGGCTGCATTGGTGACAGCTGGAATTCTCTGTTGTTGGGGCAGCTAACAACTTTGGGAAAGGCAGGAGACAGTCAGTAAGAGGCTTAGCAGATTCTACCATGTAAAATTACTCTTGGAAAAAGAGTTTTATTAGCATCTCAGTGGGGTACAGGATATAAAAGCAGTGCAGATTTCAAACCTCTCCATTCTCTGTAGCAACTGAGGTAGGGAACTTAAGTACACTGCTAATATTCAAGAATGTCTGCATTTTTGTCCTCTTGTTTGAGATCTGCAGAGAAAGATCAAGCCCATAACTCACAGGAGACTCAAATAATCAGTTCAAACCAAATTGCAGTATATAATTATAATCACACAACTGGCAAGCTTTGCTCAGGAGGATATATGAGCTGGCAGGGCTGAGAGATCCAAGTACCACAGCCTATAACCCAAACAGAAATGCAGCTCAATAGTTAACAAAGACAAATGCAGCTACAGCCACTGGCATTTGGTGCAGCCCAAGTCTGGTCTGTGGCTTGCAGGGCTGGAGTTTCAGAGTCACAGATTAATAGAGCCCATCATGGCTCATTAGAACCAAAATCAGCATCTTTACTGGGGTGCCAGCAGAGAAACTACAGAATGCTGCCCCAGCCCCTCCAGGGAAGCAGATGTTGATATGGATGTAGGATCAAGCACAGCTCTGGACCATCCCCCAGAGTCTCCTTTCATTTTCTCCTGTCAGCAGCACTCCAGGCAAGGAGGCTACAGGGAACCACTGTCGCCCCTCCAAAATCACACCACAGCAACGCTGCTGGGCTGCCCTCAGGGCAACCCCCACATCCCATGAAACAACAGAGCTGGGAATGAGATAAATAAAGACCTGAACCTCTGCTGATAAAGCAGCAAAGGTCCCTTGGCAGGATTCAGCTCATGCTGGGCACCCAAGTCCCTCCCCGCTGGAGGAACTCCCATGTTCCAAGCTCTTTGCTGAACCAGAACTCAAGCAGCCAGAGAGAATCAATTATTGCCAGTCTCAATTTTTTTGAGATAATCTGAAAATTCTTTAAAAGTCTCTTATAAAGATTTCAATTTGCATTGTTGACTTCAAGAAAAAAACAAAACTGAAAGTCTTGTCATAAACTCACAGTTTTGAGTAAAGAGGCTTTTTTTGTTAAAGCAATGAACGATTAACATCCTTCCCATTGTTGCCCAAGTAGTTTTCATATGTCAGACTCTCAATCTTTCTTGATCTGGGCTTGAATTTGGCATTTTACTCATTGTAAAAATCTGTTTTAAAGCCTCTGCAGTTATTGCATAGTTTCCCCTCAAGACATTTTTCAGTACTTCTCAGATGGACGGATCACTGAGACTCTGTGTACTTTGAACTTCTCCACATGTATCAAAGACACAAAAAGCTGCTTCTTCATAGCCTGATCTAACTGCAATTAGGAGCTTTTTCCCTGGCCCTGTCCTCATACAGAGATAAAAAGTGGAATTTAGTGAAATTATTACAAAGCTGGTTAAGCACAGGATATGACTAATCCTGTATTTCACAGCTGGAGGTTAAACTGAGCCTCATTAAACCCAATGTTCTTGCTTACCCACAACAGAAACAAATGGGGCATGACAGAGCTTTGCATGTGTGCATCTCTCTCACACACACTCTAACACTGAAATTCAGCTCCAGTCCTTCCAAAATTTGAAGTTGCAAGAAATTATATGATGGTCTCAAATTTGTAAGAGTGAATCAACCCAGCATGTCTCTTTCTATCTGTTAGTTGATTTCTGGATCCAGATCTTTTGACTTATATTTCCTAGGTTTTTAGGGAACTCTATTTACATTCTCATAAAATCCCTGGATGCCACAGGTGACAACCCCCAGAAGACAGAGTACCCAGATTTCATTGCAAGTTGCAAAAGTGCATTTCTGTCACTGATCATGCACTTTAGAAGTATATAAATGCACTTCTAAATATTTATTTAGAGAATAATTATTTTGGTAGGGAGCAGCTCAAGTCTCTCATGTCCAAAGTAAACTGAAGGAACTCCACTATCTTAGAGGGCTTAAAGGTATTTTGAACTGCTCCTATAAAAGTGTACATTTCTTATCTGGGGAAGAAAAACATTTCAACAAGTACATATTGTTACTTACATCTCAAGTCAGCTTATTGGATAGCAAATTGATCAGATCAGTCTTCTTATTGCAATTCATAGAAGAAGTGAAATGGAACACACTTGGACATTTGTAGGGGGATAGAATATAAGAAAATAAAGGTAGTATAGAATGTAATCTTACCCCTAAGAAGTTGCAGCTGGGCTAATTATTAGAGATTAAGAGCAGGCCTGACTTTAACAGGCCACAGCTGCCGCCAATAAGAAGAGTGTTATAAAAGAGTGGGTTGGTTGGTTGAGGGGAATTGGAGTCAGTTGGCTGCTGTGAGAAGAAGGAGGAGCCAGTGCTCTGAGGAGCTGCCTACAAGAAACAGCAAGGGGGTATGAAACACTTGCAATAAGGGAACAACAACACAGAACATTTGCAATATAATGACAACAGACATTGATTGGCTTTGCATCCTATGTTGGATTTTTTTTTAAGATTCTGCTTCCACAACTAAGGAAGCAACATTTGAGGGATTCTGTTATCATATTTTGCATTTGCACATGTAAGCAATGCAGTGTTCTCTCAAAACTATATCAAAGTTTTGGTCTCAAGAGAGAAGGTCTCTGAAAATCTTTCTTCAAGAGTTGTACTCCAAAATGCATGGAGTCCTGTAGGAATTCTCACTGTTGACTTGAAAGGAATATTTGGATGTGACCCCAAATATGAATCTCCTTTGTCATTACTTAAAATTAATATGCAGCTAAACATTGAAACACTGTCTAAAAATGGTAATAGAGTAACTGAGGGCAAATCCCCTTCAGTATTCTGAATTTAAATGGAGAGCAACTGCCTGGAAAAGTTTCATGTCTGAGTTGCTCTGTATTACCAAAAAAAAAAATTCTATTTCCCTTGTGAGGCCTTAAATTAAAGCAATTATACTTATCCTCCTCACACACAAACAATAGGCAGGCTTTGGGGAAATCAGACAGGTTTGTAATTTTGTTCCTGTCGTGGTGAGCGTGTGCAGTGCTCCTGGCACAAGCCGTGGCCTCAGACAAACCTCCAGAGCCAATTCACAGAGAGGCCCCAATGCTGAGACCTTACAGCACCTCTGAGAGCCAGAGGCAACTCTGCAAGCAGGAACTCTTAATGGCAGACTTGGCACAGAAGCGGCTGATAATAAAATAAGAGGGGAAATTGCACTCTGACTCTGCTGAAGCCAGCCAGCACATTGTGGGCAATTTCTTTTTCTCCTCGGGAAGAGATCAGGCTCTCCACTGAATGGCATTTACATCTTTGTTCTTTGCAGCGCAAACGATTGTCAGGCTCCTTTTGGCCCTGGGGTCCAGATTTTCCCCCTTGTTTTCAGAAGGATATGCTGGAAACTGCCTGCTGAGTGCATGGTTGTGCCAAGATCCCATTGGCCCAAGAACTGTGGCAGCTGCAGATGCTGGGACCATGGAAGTTTCTTGCTCAAACACCTCAGCCCTGTTTCAACAGCAGTGTTCAGGCATTGCCTGCTATCCAATGAGTTATTAATAGCTACTATTCCTACTATTAAATTAGTTAATATTTTATTGACTCATTTAGCTGCAGCCTTTTAATTCAGGGAAAGCATGCAGTTTCTTAAAAGTGAGACTAAGAACAGTTTTCGAGAACTTGTAGAGATGCTCTAAAGATCTTCAAGGAAACTCTAAATCCCAGCCACTTCACTGCTGTGAAGTGCTGCTACTAAAGTCTATTTGGCAATTTTAATTATATACTCATAAATCTCAAGGGCTGTCACTCCCTAGAGAAGAATTTTTTGTTTCTGCTCTGCACCAGGGATTTGTGAAAGGGGCACCAGGACTTCACTGCCAAATGTCCAGTTACTTAGAGCATCACCTGCCCAATTCACCTGCTTTCTCTAAAGCTGGGCTTTTTGAAACAAAGGTGTGTAATGTGCCCTGAGCATCCCTGAATAGAAAAATGCCTCTGGCATTCCTGCTCTCAAGGGACAAGGCAGACACAGCTCAGCAGAGACTACAAACCAAAAGGAGCCCTGACAGCCAGCCCATGGTGCACAGTACTTGGTTACAAAAGGAGAGAAAAGTGATGAGTCCACACAGCCTATAAACTCCAGTTTTAGCTAGAAGTGCTCCATCTTTGTGTGTGTACAGAATGAGCTGAAAATGCAAAATAATGTGAAAGAATGGCCAGAAGTTTGTTACCCTTATTACCCCTATAATGTGGGCACTAGTTATGAAACTACCCAGAACTGACCTTTGGAGCTCCCAAATGTCGTAAGTACAGATCTCTCTAACCTTAAGGGGAAAGTGTGCAATTAAAAATTCATTTTTGTTCAAGGGGCAGCATGAAGTAGCTTAAGGGGTTTATTTTGTGCTTGGACACTTCCAGCTTAGAGAAATGGAAAGCAAATATGGTCTCCCACCTCAGGGATTGTAGCTTAGCAATATGGAAGGTACCCTTGCCTGGTCAACCAAACACCACTAAAGAAAGGTTAACATCAGCTCTGCTGGGCATTTCCCTCAGAGACACAGAGGAATATCAGGACTTCACCCACGTGATGGTGCACAGACCAAATGCATGCACTTAGCAGAGATCAGTGCAAGTCTTCCCTGGAGAATGTGAGGCTACAGAAGTGATGCCCGTGAAGTTCTCTGAAACCAACACCCAACATTTCTCAGAGATTTCATTGCTCTTCTTCACACTGCAAAACTAAAACCTCCAGAAACCAGCTGCACCTGTGAGAAAGGTTCACACCATCCCCACCAGGCTTTGTGGGGTCTTTGCCACTGTGGCCACACCACAGACACCTACCAGCACTGGAGAGCAGGACTGAGTGGCCTTTTCTGGTAGTGGCATTTGCTACAACCTCTTCCCCAGACAATATAAACCAGGGCACCAAAAGTTGTGGGAGACTTTGCCAGCACAGTGATGCCAGCCAAGAGCATGACCTTCTAGCTGACATGGTCACACCAACAAAGCATCACAGCATAAACTGTGTCAAAAAAACTAAAAACTGGAGTTTTCTCCTCAGAGAAAGGAAAATGGAGAGAGTGATGAATACTGATGGGTTAGCAATGTCAGAAACATATCATTTTCCAACTGGAAATACAGATCATACATTTCCCTAGAAAACAAAAGTCAAAACAACAACAATAAAACCCCACATATATGGCTATCATAGCAACACCCATATCTCCCTTTGCTTTCCTCCCACTGCAGTGTGGCTTGTGAGATGGTATTTCTTGACCTCTAAGAGTAAGAAAAGCTCTCTCCATTAACCTGTTCAAATAAGTCACTGGAAAAACAGAAGTGTGAATCCCAGCACACCTGTACTGCAGGTGACATGTACAATGCAGAGCAGCTGCCAGGCATGGGCTGGGGAGCTTTTGCCTGTCCCACTGGGGCTTTCTTCTAAAGTGCTTATAGAGAAAGGAGATGTGGGAAGCAGGAGAAAAGGTGCAAGCTTGAGATCCCCTGCAACATCTGGATTCCAGAAGGGGCTACAAAGGCACCACTTCTCAGCATACCTTCACTCCAGAGATGCTGGAGAAGATAAAGCAACAAATCTCACTCAGGATGCAGCAGCCAGCAAAAAGGTATTGTGTCACTAGCCACTGGAATATAAATCCATCCATAAAGCTTGCAAATATCCTTTGCAACCCAGCCTTCTCAGGTTTCTCTGGATGAAGCACTATTTCAGCTCTATGTTTAGCAGTTGGAAGGAAGCCAGGAAGACTTCCATAACCACCCTGATTTGTTAATCCCTTAATGCACAGGCACTGTTTGTTACTTAGGACGTCAGGTTTCATCACCCCTCAGCACACTGGTGATAGAACTTCTTGACACCAGGCTGCAAATATTATTGCAAAGTCAATACTCCCAGGGAGAAAGCCAAGCCGAGCTGAAATGTGACTTTGGTGTTGACAAGCCAGTTTGGCACTGCAGAGTTCAAACAGCCAGGATCACCTGGCAACTTTGAAAACAGGAGAAAGTTTGCCAGGATCCTTTTTGAGTAGAGTCTTATCCCAAAATCCACATGGTAACAAGCCAAACACTTCCCAGTCAGACAAAGCAAGTAAAAACACAGTAAGTGGATTATGCTTTCTGGGAAAGTGCTGGGAACTATATGTACTATATGCATGTGAGCCTGTGTCTGTACAGATTTTCCTAATCTTTCTCATTAAAAGAGAAAAAATCCAGATGTGGGTGTGTAGCATGACAGACTGGAGGTGATGCAGCTCGGTATTCCCAGGGAGTTCAGCCAGCCCATGGCAGCTTCAACAGTCCTGCTGCCCTAAGGACAGCTGAGTTCCTGCTTATAATAAAAAAAGTTATTTCCTGAATGGGATCTAAATGAAGTTGTGTCCTGGTGTTTTTGGAGAGCCATTGAGACATCACACAGGGGCTGCACAGCACATCAGAGCCAGGCCAGGCGGGCATCAGTGCCTGCTGCCACTGGGGATGTGACTGGCCTTGATGTGACTGGCCTTCTCCAGAACACAGTGCTATTTAAAGGTAATTTCCCTCCCTCCTGGACTCCAATATTTGTAATAACACAGCCCAAAAGGTGATGACACCTGAGGACAGTGGAGGAAAAGGCACAGCCCTCACAACCAGGGCAGCATGAAGGTGAAGGGCTGATGGGCCTGAAGCAGCCCTGCACAACCCAAAATTAACTGGGTTTCATCCTCCCAAAGCAATAAGCCCATGCAGCTATGCAGACCCTGTTCATTTTCACCATTAATTACCAACTTCTTCCTGACCTCCCAAGGCAGATGTGACAGAGTAAAGTGCTTGGCTGTGGCAGGACAAAGCCAGGCCAAGGGCACACTGAGCCCATCCCTGGATCCATGCACATCCCATCTGCCTGTCAATAGCTCCAATTAAAGCCACCAGACACCAGCTCAGTCACTGTTTGGGAGAAAGACAGGGGGACTTAAAATCAAATTAGCAATCAATTAATACATGAAGCAACTACAAAGCTGGTGAGTTGAGCACCCTTTGGGGTTTAACCCTTTGGTGCCCTCTGAGTTTTTTTCACGGCTAGTAATGCCAATGAGTATGCTGGGAGAAAGGAGTAATCTTTAAAAAAGCTCAGAGTCAGGTAAAAATATGTATTAAAAAAAAAAAACATTTGACAAAATTGTTATTAAAATTTCAGTACACATAGAGCTCTCTCTTATTTTTGTGTGTTTATTTTAAATAAGCACATTTTAAAAATGTGACCCTGGAACAGCCTATTCTCTGAATGGTGAAATTCAAAGAACAGCACAACATAAACTGGCAAAAAAGCACTTAAAAAAATATTATCAGGGCTTTTCCATTTCCAGCCCTTATAATTGGGAAGAATCTGGAACAAAATTACTGTGAAACCTAGTGCTTAAAATAAGAAGCAAAGTGTAGGAAAAAAATCTTTACAAATCACAGGAAGGTAGAACATAAAAGCAGTGAAAGGATGCAAAGAACAGGTAAAAAAAGGATCATTTTTCCAATGGTTTAAATAGACAGTGCCTTATTAAATGCAGCAGAGCTGCCCCTGTTTACACCAACTGCTGTTTCACAGGGGATCCAGAGGACATATCAGGCAGAATGGCTGTTTTCTTCTCACTGCTTGACATTGCTATATAAAGACAGGTAAGCAGCATGAGTGATCAAAAGCACAGTGGCACGTGGAGTAGACTTTGAAAGGGAGATGCAAGCAAAAAGTGCCCCTTTAGAGAGTCTGTTCAGATTTAAGTAAGATCTCAAATAAAAGCTGGGAGCCTGCACCACACACAACTATTCCCAAGGCTGTCCTTTGACAACAGTCTCCTCTTTCAACAAGATAAAAGTCAATGTAAATGGGCAAGGAAGGCAAAATCAAGGTCAGCAAGGACAGGCAGAGCTGGACTCTCATGGCATCCCCAGGAGCAGAGGTGGGTCAAGGAGCTCTGCAGGGGGGCATCAATGCATCTCTGAAACACAGACATTCACAGAGGATTCACTTTTTTCCCCTATATTTTTTTAATTTTAACAAAAGGAGATCAAATTCTATCTATTTTTTAATTTTAACAAAAGGAGAACACAATTCTATCTATGAATTGTGTTCTTCCTGCACAGGATGTTTACCAAAAGCCAGTGTGCATTAACATGGGCAGACACAACCATATGGAAACAGGAGAACTGGGCCACACTAGTATCTATAAGGCAATAAAACCTACCTGGGAAAGGAGCTTGTTGTCATCCTCCAGCAGCTTCACTTTTGTTTCAAGTTGCCTGATATAGTTGGAAGATGAATCTTTAGGAAAAGAGAAAAAAAAAACCACATTTAAGTTTCTTGTGGTACAGGCAAGTTTTGTGTCACAAGCAACAGATTTTCCCACTCTGTAGAAAAAAGTTTGGGAATGACTTGATGAATAAAATCCTATGTGCGTAGGGAGATGAGGGACTCCATCAAAGCTTTTTTTCATTAAAAAGCTGAGATTTAGCAACAGCAATATCTTCTGTGGATCTGCATCAATACCAGTTTGAGAGGTGGGTGATACAGAAGGAAAGTGAAGTTGAAACCCTGTGTTTTGTATTTTCATAAAAGTAATTTCCTAGTTTTGAAAGCTATTCCCATTCATCTAGACTGCACCAAACTACTCCACAGCAGAACAAGATGCTTCCTTTTAGGTTTGAATAAACAACCCCTCCAGACACGTGCCTTTTTCTTTCAAAAAACAACTGAGAAACTCACAAAACCAAGCTGTTGGCACAGCTCTAAGAGGAGGTCAGTGCCACAGCTCCCAGTGCTGTAAAAGGGAGAGAAGTGTATTCAGCAGGGCCACAGAGCTGCAGCATGCACACAGCCTGACACACACAGCAAGTGCCTGCCCAGGACATCTGTTTTTTCCAGTGGAAGCACGTGACACTAACCAGAAAAACAGCAGGACAATAAAACAGGGAATACCCTCACATAAAATGGTAATATTCAACCTGAAGGAATGCAATGGCCAGTTTAGCACTGCAGCAGCACCAGACAGGGTGGCCTGGCACAGCAAAGTCACTGGAGAGCTCTGTGGGTGGCTGAGTGCTCTCCAAAGCATCTGGCTTTTGTTTTGAACCATGCCTAGAAGAAACACATCTGAAAATTTCACGCGGAAGAAAATAAAGGACACTGGGACAAGCTTTTCTCCATTCTCATTACAGCTTGATGAGTTCCTCCCATACAATTGTATCTTTGCAAAATTTCTCCTCCACTTGTAATTTGAGTAGCAGAGGCCATTAGCTGTCACAGCAGGAGGAAAAGTTTTGAAACATAAATATATTAAAAACTCCAAACATTTTCCACACTGCTAAAGGGGCTCTGATAAGTGCAAAATTATAACTTCCCTCATCTCATTTATTATGGTGTGAGTGCAGAAGCCACTGCTCCATCCCAGGTCTTCCTGCTGAGCATGAATGGGCAAGGACCCAGCGCTGACACAAGGCCCCAGTGCCAGTGGGGTGTGCTGCTGTGGCACCAGCACCTTTTGGGATCAGCCTCCCATGGAAAGCAGGAACCTCTGGGTATAGCTCTGGCACAGGAACACTCAGTAGGCACAGGGGTGAGGTTTGTGATGCTGTGGCACCAGCAGCTTTTGGGATCAGCCCCTCATAGAGAGCAGGAACCTCTGGCTGCAGCTCTGGCACAGGAACACTCAGTAGGCACAGGGGTGAGGTTTAGGCTGGCTCTGTGCTGAACAGCTCCTCTGTGGCTGCCAAAGGCTCTCAGCTCTAAGGCTGAATGCTCCTCTGGCCCCTCAGCAGAAGGGCCAGCAGGGGAGCCACAGCTAATCACTGACACTGCCTTGGCCACTCAAGGGAAAAACTGGAACATGCTCAAAGAAGTGCCAACAGACCAGTGCCAAAGCACACAAAGGAACAGCAGGATGGATCTGAGTCAAGTGCCCATCTAAAGTACACTCTCAGAGGAAAAATGCTCAGTTTTTGGACTGGATTATGCTTTGTTCAAACCCAGGAAATCCAAACAAGTCCTCATGAGAAAGGTTAAGAAGACACTGTAGGGAGCTATGTAAGTTCAGTGAACAGCTTAAGTGGTGACAAGGTTCACAGCAACACCAGCTTGAGCTGCAGGGAGCACAAACTCAGCCCAACAACCACCCCAACATGGGGGAGTCTCCAGGTCAGAGGAGAGAGCAAACCAAGCACTTACAGAATCAATCTAAAGCTCTTTTCCTGTGAAGACCTCTGCACCACAGCATTATCCATGCACATCTAAGGGTGGTGAGCAGAATGCTGCTGCAGATTGGTGCTGAATGCAACAAGATTTCAGGATCAGCTTGAAGAACCTGCTGCATTAGTAATGAACCTGTCCTCCAGCAGGGTGCAAGGAGAGTTTGAGATTGTCAAAGCCAGGAGGACCATGGATTCTTTGGTCTGACCTCCTCTGTGCCCCAGGCCATCACACTTTGTTAACTTACCCCTAATATCAGTACAACAATACCCATTTGGCTAAACAGCTCCAAAACCAGTTTCCATCTCTGTCTGAAGACAACCAGAAACTACTGGCTGTGTGCTGAATAAAACAGCTTTCACTGGCAGATCTGGTCAGATAAGGTGTCCCTCCCACCTGCATTCCAGCTCCACCAGTACCCTCATTGTGCCAGCAGCTACAAGGAATTTAAGTTAGTTGGATGAAGGGTAACACAAGCTGCCATGTTCACGCCCTGAATGCTACCAGGACTGACTGCCTAGCTGATGAAAAAAATAGACCATGACTGCCAAAGAAAAGGAAATAGAGAGTTATTTCCTCTCTGTGGTTTCATATCCCTTATCAAAAAAAAGGATATTCCTTGGGAAGGCAAACCCTGCATACTCAAGAGCCAATGCACACCACTGGCTCTGAAAGCCTGACCTGAGAACTGCTAGAATTCTTCAGACACCACTGATCAAACCCAAATCATGTTTGATGTCTGACCTCAGCCAGAAAGCATCCTATGAAAACATAAAATATACGCAGTAAAAAATAGGGAAAAACCCAAATGAGTGCTCAGAGCACATCCCAGTCTTTGCTATGCCCTCAGAGAGGAATCACCTCCATCTCCTGGACCTGCCTGTGTTGAGGCAGGTGCCAGATGAACCATTTGCATCTTGATCTCAGTTCTAAAAAAACTCAAAACTCTCACAACAGCAGGCAGTAACACTGCCAGGCTAAGCAGTGAAACTCCAGGCTAGGTCTCACCCATGTTATATCAAGAAACACATTCCCAACATTTTTCTGCCTCTGACCTTTCTCTTATCAGTGAGTTTCCATCCTCTCCTGCCTCCCTCAGAGCCAGGAGACAAGGACAGCCTCACTGACCATCCAGGACATGCAGCAGAGCTGGATCACTGACTGATCAGACCCTCACATCCCTTTTCATTAGAAATCAAAGAAATGGTCCTCACTGCTGTGCCAAAGCTGTGAGCAGGGCTCCACCTTCACCAGCCCCAAAGCATCCTCCTCAGTGGCTGCAGCAGCTTCCAGACTCATGCCCTGGAGCAGTGTAACCCTGCACAGCCACCCAGCCACACCTCATGGCACTGACTTTGAGTCCACTCACACCTGATGGTGCCCTGCTGGTGGCCAGACCAGCATGGTGGGCAAGGATAACCTTTCTGGCACTGTGCTGCCTGGGATGCCACTGGGGCCAACATCCTCCCCTAGTTACCCCTTGGGGCCATGAGAAGCAGCTGCACGAGCAGTGGGTGCCTCAGTGGGCCAGATGGCACCAGAGGGAAGGAAATTTCCCATCACAACATTTCACATCCCACTCAGCAGCCTCCCTCCCTGTGGCAGCCATCACACAGCAGAGGAAGCTGGGGAGAGGCTGAACGTGCCCTGCCAGGCTGCTGCCCACGACAGGGAAAACTGCAATCCCCATCAGCCATCCTCACTTGCACCATGTAAATTCTGCAAGCTAAATTGTTCACAGAGCTGAGAAACCTCAAGTCCTGTTCCTTTACAAAGCCTTGGGAAAAATAATTGGATGTAGAGCTCCCCACACTATGTCCACGAGCTGCACTCCAGCTCAGGAAGGAGCATTACTGTTATTATCCACCCTCCTCAAGATTTACTGCTCTAAAAAACATACTCCATCTGGAATGGGATGTAATTCAGCTTGGGTGTAATCTAGCTGAGTAACTTTTCTCCACACAGATAAACCACTTAATACTCATTACAGCTAAATGCAGGCAAGACAAATCAGTCTACCTTGTTTTAACTCAATGGTCTCTTGGAGAGCAGGGAACTGCCTGGCTCCTCAAGCTTTGTAAAAACATAAATTAGAAATTGTTTTTACAAACAGAACAATCTTGCATCCTGCAGAGCACAGAACAGCATAATTTTAAAAGACACTTGTAGCCTTTCTAATTCTCATCTGAGATTTCAGAGGAATCTGGCAGAGGGGTAAATATGATAAATTACACATTTATTTTGACAGCAGCAAAATAAATGGTTTCATTTCCTTGCATGCCACTTTTCCAACCACAGTAATGCAGAGCAGAGGTTTGTGTGGTAGCTGCAAGGTTGAGATTGAGACACTTTTATTTAAGACCTTCTCATAATGAGGTGCTAGCACCTAAATGAATATAAGGAAAAACTACCCTTTACTTAGGGCAGCTCACACCAGAGATGTCAAAAAAGGTTAATGTAGGTGTCTGTGAGATGAGAAAATTGTTGAGAGCCCTTTGATGGTACTCATTCCCAGCAGGACAGTCCTTACACCCAGCCTGGGCAATAGCAAACAAAAGGACACAAGCAGACTTGAACTAACAGAGCTTTAGTTCTCTTCCACAGCACCCCACTGAGGTTTGATTTGTCCCTTTGTCTCAGGATCTCTGCCTGCTCAGAGTGACCCCTGAGATAAGTTAGAAAGTCTCTTTTCCCAGCCCGTTGCTCGAAGAAAGAGTGAGGGCTCTTCATTTCTCGGTCTCAGGGTTGTTTATTGTCTCTTATCTATAAGATTCTTTCTCCTGTCCTGCTGAGGTCCACTCAGCCAGACAGTCCAGGCACTCTGGCTGCCCTCGGGGCAGTGTTATGTTTTTATACTAAAAGCTATGTATACAATGTTTACAATTACTTTCCAATACCCATCCCCTATGTTAGACAGTGAGCTTCTACGCTAAACCAATCTCTAAGTGCCAACATCACAGCAGAAGATGGAGGCCAAGAGAAGAAGGAGAAAGGCTGGACATGCCCAGATCCCTCCATCTTGCCCCCTGAACGCCCATTCTAGAAAACCCCCCAATCTACTTTTTCACCCCATGATAAATTCACTATCATTCTACTCAACTGTCATGACCTGCAGATCTTCATTTAAGGTTGGTAACTTGCTCCATGGGTCATAATCAAAACCACAGGGGCACCTTGGGCTCTGTGCCAGGGTCTCTGAGCCCCCTGGCAGGGATCTGGGCTGCTCAGGACAGCCAGAGGGATGTTCTGGGTTCCAACACTTGATTTGCCTTTTTGCTGGAAAGCACAGGTTACACAGAGCCCAGCTGGAGTGCTGGCTGGCAGGCCAGGGCATGGTGCCCCACTGCAGCTCTGTCCCCACATGCAGCTCAGAGGTGCCCCACACACCCAGCAGCCAGGCTGGACACCCTCTGCTTCCATGCACTTCTTCCCCAGGAGCTCCTCTAACTAAGCTTGATTCATGACAGCAAAGCACAGCTACATGTTGTCAATGTCCTGCAAACAAGGCTCCTCCTATCCTCATAAAAGGCAGCATCCCTAAAGGATTCTCCCAGACCACAGAGGAAAGGCACACGAAGGAATGATGCTCTGCCAGCTGCCTTCTTTGCATGATAGAATGCTGACATTTTCTCTTCCTCTCCTTCCATCAAAGATCATCTCATAAGAAGGCCTTCACCTGTGCTCAATAAAACACTTTGCTGTTTGTTGGCAGTTTCATTATCACATCTCTGCTCTTCCCTACTATATTTCATATTCGCAGTGCTCTACTGGTCTTGCTTCTTGACACACACAAGCAGGCTGAAAAATGGCCAGTGGTTACATCTTGTAAAGAAGATGATTTATTAAAGCAACAGCACTCTTTCAGAGCACTTGGAAAGCAGATGAAACTCACACATCTTGAATATTGTCATTAAGGGAAACTATTGGGAGAGATGGACAAATACACCACCTTTGCTTTTCCTAGGCAGCTCCCATCTTTCTGTCCCTACCAGAAAACCCCAGTCCCAATGTCCTGTTTCAGACTGGTATGCAAGGCAAGATTTCACAACAGGCTGAAGTCAGTGGATGGCTCAAATGCGAGCAGGGGCACCACAAAGCCAAAGCTGAGTTCCTGCAGTTTCACAGGTGCTGCCCTCTGCTATGGCACCACCAGAGGTTTCAGGGAATGCTCTTTGGTTGGCCATGGTGCAGAATCTCAGAATAACCTGTGTGGAAGGGACCTTGAACAGTCACCTAGTACAGCCCTGCAGCAAGCAGGGACATCCTCAACTAGATCAGGCTGCCCAGAGCCTCATCCACCTGTCCTTGAATGTTTCCAAGGATGTTCTCTGGGACAACCTGTGACAGCATTTCACCATTCTAATTGTACAAACTTCTTTCTTTATACCTAACCTAAGCCTGACCTCTGTCAGTCCAAAGCCATTAACCCATCTCCTTATCACTATATACCCCTGTAGAAAGTTCCTCTCTAGCTCTTTCATAGCCCCCTTTGGGGACTGAAGAGCTGCTCTAAGACTCCTTGGAAGCCTTCTCTTTTCCAGGCTGAACAACCCCAACTCTCTCAGCTTCTCCTCAGAGGAGAGGTGTTCCAGCTCCCTGATCATCCTCACATCTTCGTGATCATCATGTCCAAAATATCATACTCTGCTAATTCCAAATCCCATGCCTTTCCAGCAGCATCTTAGTCACAATTTGGGGTCTCCCTTGAGATGTGGTAAGAGAACATACAACAACAAGGTCTATGGTAAATAGAAGCTCCCAGTGTTTTGTACCTCTGTAAGATATTCGGCAAGCAAACCACACCAACCTGCTCTAGCTCTTGTCCCACCACCTCATTCACTGTGTGTTGTGCAGGGAGAAGTTTCCTCTGCACTCTGTCAGCCACTGTTAGAGGTGGCAGGAATGCAATCACAGAAAGAGAACTAAGGCCAAATCTTAAATATTTCCATAGCTGAGGGGCAGCACATCTACTGAACAGACACTGCCTCAGACTACACTAAATAAATAAAAGGCCCATCTGTAGCATCCAAAGCCACCCACAATAACATTTGTCTGAATGAGCCTGGTAGGATGAGGTCTCATTTTCAAGGTGCAGGTGACAGCTCAGGCATAGCTAAGGTACTCAAACACCACTCAAAACAGCAGAGAAGGGTGCAGCCAGTCCAATCACAAATAACAAAGAAATATGGTCTCAGAATAACACGCATTTTAACTCTAACAAGACTGGCTATGCATAGGAAACATGGCTGCGTGCAGCTCTGGCAGGATGGAACATATGCTGCTGCAGCTATTTAATTAACATTTCATAGCAAGCCTCTAACTACGAGCTCTGAAGGTTTCCAAGACTGCATGTTCCTGACTCAGTTTCAGTTCATTAGACCTCTCAGGGTGCTCAGCAGCCTCAAGCTGGTCTGCAAGAGTCTGGTAAGGTCTCTCCTGACCCTGGTTGTTACAGCTCACTACTGTGACTCCCAGCCATGACATCATCTCTGCACACAGCAAAATATCTGCCCACAATGACTCCCAACAGTTGAGGAGCTCCTGAAATCAGGATTTCACTAGGAGGTGGCTGATAGGGAAGGAGCAGTGTGTCCATGTGCTGCAGCATGGTGGTTGCCAGTTTCCCCTTCCTTGCTTGGGTGATGTGGACATGACAATTTCTGTGGGGGCTGTCCCTCTATCACAGCACAGAACAGCAGCCACCACTGGAGAACATCTGCATCCGAGGTCTAACCCTCACAACCATGAAAAACCTGCCAAACAGGAACGTGGTAAAACTCCTCCCAGTCCTGTCATCTGAAACCACACCTTCCCCCTCCTGAGGGACAACCAGGAGCTGCTCTTCTGCTGCTGGCAGTGGGCAGGGACCCCAGTGCTGCTCCCCAGCGCTCTCCTGAAGCCTGCATGCAGAGGACAGCACCTTCACCAGGCTTCTCCTGTGTGACAGACTGCCTCAGCCCTGGCACCAGTCACTGCCGCCCAGCCAGGCTTCCTGGGGAGATCCTTCCTGCTGTTCCCCCAGAAATTCTGAAGGTAAACAGCCAAGGAAAAAAGGTGTTTGCTTTACAAGTTGTGTTTAATGCCTGACTGTGGGTATCACCCCGAGAAAAATCAGTGTGAGTTTCTGATGGTTCAGCCTCAGACTAAGCCTTCAGTCAAGAGTGAATAGACTGTAATTAGATGAAATAAGCAAACACAGTGATAGAAATATTAATTTCCAAGACACGCACAGCCAGACAGCCTTGACTGGTGTACATGTAACAGAGAAAAGCTGATTTGCATCCCCTGCAGTGCTCTCCCTCCCTGTACATGGAAGCCTGCCCTGTCTGAGAAAGCAGGTGCTCTCCAGATCAATCCCAGGTGCTGTAATACCTGAAACACCCATCACAGCCCACTGACACCAGGCAGAATTCAGGGTCTCCTTGGCCTCTTTAAGAAGCCATTTGCTGTGCAACCACTAGATGTACACAATAGTTTCTGCCTGAATGCAGAAAGGACAATTCTAAGGAAAGTATAACAATGTTCAGGTTTCAAATGGATCAGAGTGATCCTGTCTTCCAGACACTGTGGGGCAAGAATTTCTACACTAGAGCTTACCAGATGATATGAAGGAGACAAAAGAAGATAAAGAAATTGAAAGAAAGACAGAGGAGGACCAGACCGACTACTGGACGTGATGCTGCACTCATGAAAACTTCCAAGAGAGGACAAGATGAGTAACACCAATAAACTAGAGGCTCTTTGAGGGCCTCATGCCTTAGTTAACACAGCTTCACTCTAAAAGCTTTGCTTCCCATGTCAGAGCTGCCCTGTAGCAGTGCAGGATCTTCTGCTGTCACCAATCCAGCAGAATAAAGCCGTAGCCCACTGACCAGTGCCAAAGAAGTGACTTAGGAGATCATCATAATCTTCCTTATCCTGTACCTCTCTGCTACAGCCACAGATGGACATGGGCTCATCTACCACAGTATGGCCTGAGCAGGACCTTCCAAGAGAGTCTAATTTTAGAAACTGAGAGATAAATCCTCTGCTTTTGATAGACCCTTGGATTGTTCCTCCTTGGTACAA
This sequence comes from Zonotrichia leucophrys gambelii, assembly GCF_028769735.1. Classification (NCBI taxonomy): domain Eukaryota; kingdom Metazoa; phylum Chordata; class Aves; order Passeriformes; family Passerellidae; genus Zonotrichia; species Zonotrichia leucophrys. The sequence goes on along the minus strand of NC_088175.1, from coordinate 7,535,217 downwards.
CAAACTCCTTGAACCACATGAAGGAATGGCCAAACTTGGCTCAATGTTTGGGTCCAGCTGGGTCGCACTCTCCTGGGGGGAAAACAGAGGTGAACAGAAAGTTGTGTCACCAGTGCTTGTTAGAGGAGAGAAGCTGCAAGTCACTCACTGCTAATGGGATTCTGCAGCTTTAATGATTATGAAAAGGTTAAAATGACCTGCCAGGCACCCTCAGCTGTTTAAGCCTCTTTTCCTTCCTCGTGCTGCTTTAATCTTGATAGCACAATCACGTGACCAGGTCAGAAAAAGCCCCAAAGCCGATTAGTGTCTTTCCACTGGCTACAAAGGACTCAACATTTGGGGTAGTGTGGATCTTTCAGCAAGAGTGGCCCATTTTGCTCCACAATCTCCTTTTGGGGGCACTGATGAACACTGCAGCCTCTAGAAGCCAGCAAGAGAGCATGGTCCCAGGGGAAATTCCCTGAAACCTATGGGACAGTCTGTACTCAATTCTGTTTGTATCAATCCAGTTACTCAATTCCCCTCTGCCACTGCCAAAACCCAACCCTTCCTGCCTGACTTTGGGTACTGCTGAGGTAGCTGCTCTCCCTGTCTCTACAGCATCAACCAAAGGCTCAGTCCATCCCACTGCCAGCATGCCACACTCACAGCCTCTGCCAAGGTCACCCAAACCTTCATGGCAGCATCCTTTGATTCCTCATTCAGCACACAGCAGTCCTGAGAAAAAGGATCTTGGAGACTGTTGCAACTTGTAAACTGCGCACGAACCAGTTGTTAGGCTGAAAACAATATCTGAGATCGTATCATGATGCAGAAACAAGAGACCTGTATGTAAACAAGGGAAATAATCCTCCCTTACCAGTGCTATTAAAGATCTCAGATACAGATCTGTGTCCACTTTTAGGCATCACGCTTCAAGACTCATGCAGACTATTTGGAAAAAATTCAGGAGAGAAATAAGGAGGATCAGAGTGTGGAAAGTAGAGTCTAGCAGGAGAGCTTGAAGGAATCCAGCTTGCTTAGCCTTGGGAAGAAAAGACCAAACATAGATAAAGTAAACGACTCAAACATGTAAATGATTGCCAGAAGAATTAAAAAGTGAATAAACTGTACTCCATCTCCATCCAGGAAGAGCAAGGTCTCTAATATCAGCAATATTTAAGGGTAGAAGAGGTTGCCTTGGGAGGCAGTGGAATTGCCATTGATGATGACTTTCACAAGCAGGTTAAGCAAACATCTGTCAGGAGCAGTTTAGATAGAGCCGAGTCTGACCTGGGGCAAAGGGATTGCTTAGGTGAAACTGAGAGCCCTTCAACCCTGTTTTCCATGTCTACCCTGTGCAATATCACATAAGGAAAAACTGTGGATGTTTCACTTTAATTCCAGAAAGCAACATCATGAGTTACTTGAAGGCAAAAAATGAAATCCCTCTGTTGTCTTGTCAGATTCAGCAATCTGAAACCATCCATGACTTTTGGTTCCATCACCTGCAGAAAGTCTCACCTAATTGTAGAGTGGCTGGTAAAGGAGAAAAGAGGGCTGGAAAGACTGTGGAGAGAAGAACAAGTGCTGGGGTAGGGCTCTCTGACACTACTGGGATGTTTGCAATAAAAAAAGTTATATTAGAAACAGATGGCTGTGTAAAATACAGACAGAGGTTTCAAAAGTACTTCCCCACCAAAAAAGAGGGTTTTTATCTTTAAGAGTTATCCAGCTTTTCCACATAAATTCACAGTCCTAAATCACAGAAGGCCAACGTGCACAAGGCTTGGTATGACTATAGTAACAACATATGGTCTCTAGCTGAAGGAGCTTAAAAAAGAGGCTGCTCAGTGTATGTAGGCAAGCTGGAGAATGCCAGGAAACCACGTGGGTGAGGAAGCAGCCTCAGAAGCACTGACAGTCCAACTGTGGTCAAGGCTTGGAGGCACCCTGTCAGAGGAAAGGGCTGGAGAGGGTGACAGCAGTCTTTGTCTATGAATCTTTGGGCAGCACAAGTGAATGTGATTTGAAAATTGATGTGGGAAATGGAGACTGGGTTGTTTTAAGCTATTTTAATAACCCAGAAACCCCACCATAAGTTGCTAACTTCCCCAAAACAACCACGTGGTCTTTTCAGACTGGAACGTAGCTAGCAGAAGCCCAAATCCTCTTGGGTTCATGCCAAAAGAACTTCAAACAAAAAAGAATTGCAAATGAAAGTCAAGCTGGGTTCAGAGTCCTCTGCCACCCTGTCACAGTCAGAAAGCTCTGGAAATAAGGCCTATCTCAAATGTTTGCATGCACAGCTGTCCTGCTAAATTATCTCTCACAAATCCACTGAAATGAGCACAAGTGCTTCCAGAATCTCCTCCCTGGTCCCCAGTTTGCACTATTGCTGCTCCATTTCTCAGCAAGGAGAAAAAGAGCGAGCATCCACAATGAGCATTTTTCTCTTTCATCTCATCACACTAATCAAAATTGCACAGGATGTTTGCCCCCAGATCAGATCCCACCCAAACACACGCAGATTTCATCCCACCCTTGGAGGATTGGTGGGATTGTTGCAGTTCCAAAAGCTTCCCCAGATTTGACCAGACCTTTGCTGAAATGTCTCCATTTTCATGGCAAACTTCAAACTATCCATGGTTCAAAACCCAGTGAGAAAGACACGAGGTTAATCCAAAGGCTTGTGAAAGAACAGTTGTAAATGAGCTTTGCTTTGGCATTTTTGGTTTCTTTGAATCCTTTAACACGTTCTCCTGGATAGATTAACATTACCTCCTAGGTAAGAAACACTTCCAAGTTTTGGATGGCTGTAAATCTTCTATTCAATGCTGTACATACAAATGGAACAGTAGATTTTATGCAGAAATTCCCACTGCCAGGAATTCTGCTTAGAAACTGATAGCACAAAGCAGTCCAGCTGCAGAAGGGCTCTCTTAGTTTACAAAACTATTTCCTAAGCAACCTGTGAGGGGAAAGGCAGATTACCAGATTAATTGATGGGGGTTATTTTGTTAAAAGGGTAAACAAAATCTCAAATAGTTGCAGAAGTTTCCCTTTGCAAACATCAAGTTGAAAGTTTTGCAGGCTCTAAAAATGCATTTTGGGTTGTAAATCTGCTCCCCCCTTTTGCTTGGGAAGATTCTTCTGGACAATAAATGCACTGAGCCTAGGAGAGGGCTGCATAATTATCCACTCCACACAATGGAAGCCAGCCTTTCCAATACAGTCCTCAACCGTCAGGAATCCAAGCTGCGTGATAATTAAAACTCAAAAAATCTTCTTCCATCCAGACAGAAATTCAACTTTCATTTCCACTCCTCAAATAACCCCACCATGTCCAGGAAGCTCCCTATTAAATTAAAAAAAAATCTCATAGATTCAAATGATGCCCTTCTGAGTACTGACAGGAAAAATTTAATTGGCAGTGAGGAAAAACTAATGATTAGGTTAATGAAAAATAGGCTGTATTGACTCAGGCCACTCGACCATTCTGATGAGGGTAAACAGCCCCCCTTCCTCTTCCCTGCTCCCCTCGCCTTTGTCTGCAGGGAGGGCAGGGCTGAGAGCAGGAACCATTCAAAGTTGGGAAAAGGCTGGAGTCAGATCAAAGTCCTTCCACCCAGGGCCCCACAGGAGCCCAGAGCTTGCTGAATGGTCTCCATGTGCCCATGAATTCATTATCCCCCCCCTCACAGGCTGCCCTACATCTCCTCTTTAACCTCAGCACTGTCTGCCCCCAGCTCTCTCCCTGAGCCTAAAGAAGTGCAAGGTAGAAAAGGTGCAAATGCTTTTTGCAGCAAAAAGCATTTACCCAGTTGTAACTGGCATTTTTGCACAGGATGCAACAAACCTCATTCCCACCTGGGGGCTGGCAGGGAGGGCTCTTGGCCAAGAGGCCAGGGAGATGCCTCATTTCACAGTGCCACACCTGGGGTGAGGGCTGGCTGGGAAACTTTAGGTAAAGCAGCTTTTGGTAGGAAAACACTATTTTATCAAAAGAGCTTTTTTCTTTTTCATTATCCCACATACTCAGTTTCAAGCAATTTTTAGCTCTGGACGAAATTTCTAGTCAGGCCCTCAGAGAGAAAGGGGAGAAATCCTAAAATAGCTGTGAGTCCATCACCAGGAAACGTCTAAATCCCTGCACACTAAGCTCTTCTGGAGTTGGGGATTGTACATGAACGTGTCAAAGACACAAATTTCTGTGGCCAGGGATATGGAGCTTTGCTAAACTGCAGGCAGAAGCCCCACACCCAGTCCTACTTGCCAAAAATAACTGCAATTGTAGAGTCAGTGACTCCTACCAGCAAGGATGGGCACCTGGGAAGACTCCAGTGTTCACCTACAGCTCAGTTTGGGATTTCTCTGTGTGCTTTGCAGTTTGCTGGCTTAATGTGCTGGCCTCTCCCTGAGACCCAGTGTTTTGGGAAGAAATACTCTGCTGCAGAGCAGAAGAGACTGTTCCCCTGTGATCTGGGGTTTTTCTGAGGAATTTATTTTCTCTTCCCCTGCCCAGTTCCTCCTTCCCATCCAGCAGCAGAAACCCCCTCAGCTTCACGCTCTCCTACTGCAGCCTATAGTTAAACATTACATATTACAGTTGTCTTCTAACTTAACTGGTTTGTGATAAACACAATCCAGTGGTGGTGTGAGATCATGAGATGAAGGTGTGCTTCATCCTAAACATCTTCAGGGACTCACTACAGTCAGGACAAACAGCCACACATAAAAAATGATAAAGTATGCACACTTTATTCACTGTACTTCAGTGTCAAGCTGGAAGATGGCATGGATCCAATCCCCGCCAGCTTTCACCTGAGAAAACTTCAACCAAAAAACCACAAACAACTGTGCCACAGAGGAGCCCCTTTATGCCATCAAATTACACAAAGAGAGCAGAGACTGTTGCCTATGTTCTCACCTGAGGGTAGAGGGAAATTCCTTGTTTTGGTAAACAGCAATGCCCCTACTCCTACCTGCAGCCCTTTCCTGGCGTGGGAGTCAGCAAGAGGAAATTAAACAGGAGAAGGGCTGTCAAGTGGAATGTGTTGGCTATGCCAAAACAGCATGGGCTCTGTCAGGACCAGCTGGGAACAGCAGTGGGCCAACCAAAAATATGCTATAACCCAGAACTGAGCAGAACAAGAACTCCAGATACCTAAGCAAGTGACACAGGGTATGGCTTAAGAATCCAAATACTGCAAATGTATAATTCATGCCTGGAAAGAAAGGCTAGACAATGCATACCTAAGAATTTCATAATGCACAGTGTCTGATGGGAGTAGAAACAAGGTGGAGGCACAGATTACAGTGTATCACTGGGCTGGATTGAAACAATGAGACAAGGGAACAAAACCTGTTTTAAAACAAGTTAATAGTACAGTGCTACTGAAATAACAATAGGAGAAGCAGCAAGTCTATCCTCAGATAAGTTTCCCTAATAATTGTAACTCACTCTTGTCCTCACTACCACCCTGAGCCAAGAGTTTCAGGGAAGTACACTACAAATCTGACTGATCTGTGCCAAAACTGGCCCCTTACAGGGGATGCTGAGCAACCCTGGCTGTCAGGGCAGCTGTCCTGGCAGCACCCCACAGGAAAAATCCCTGGGGATGACAGCAAACCAGGGAACTGAACCATCCATCACCTGCCCTGGGGTAGCCAAGGAGAGCCCAAGCTCTCATTTGGCCCCTGGGGATAATAAAATCAGTCCCACAGTGAATCAGAGTGCAGGAAAAGACCTCCTGATCCTCCAAGGGCTCACACAACTTTGCAAAGGCCTGTGCAAACCTTTGCCACGTTTGTCTGAGGCTGCATGCAGAAACTAAAACTATGCAACACTGCCAGCTTTCCCTGTTATTTATTAACCAGTTTATTGCCCCTCTCTCCAGCCCTTGGGCCTGGCTGCTGAGGGCTCCCTGCCAGGCAGGCTGACATGGCTCTCCTAGGCCAGGCAGCCTTTGACATGTGCTTTCTTGGGCCAAGGCAGCCTTCATGGCTCACTGTCAGCCCCACCACACAGCAGCACACAGGATCCACCTCTGCCTGCTGGCTTTCAAGTGCATGTTCTGTGGTGGGTTCATTTTCTAGGGGTGTATGCTGCACAGAGATGGGAAACAAATCATTCACCCAAAGATAAAGGGTGTTTCATTGGTTCAGGCACAAGGACAGTGATGTAAAAATACATGGATGGTCAAAGTAACACCATTCATAAAAGCATAAATATGTTTCAGGTCATCTAGCACAGAGGTTCCCAAATTATTTGTTTGCCAGTTACTCCCACTCCTGAGAAATATGTTCTGTGCCCTCCCTCTTACAAGCCAGGCATTACATAGAAATAGCATTTTGAAAGACCAAAAAAATTAGGGGGTGCTGTTTTAGCACCAGGACAAGTCCCAGCTGCTGGCTTACTGGTAACATCCTGCTTTGGAAGACAGTAGCCCAACCTGAACCTCAGCTGAAGACCCTGCAGCCCCCCGATCCCTCCTAGAAATGCACTGTCCCTGGGGAGCAGTCACATCTCCCTGGAGCCCCTGAAGTCACTGATAACATCCATCTCCTCCCCACAGACAGATTTTTCTCAGATTGTCATTTAAGCACAACCCAGGTAGGTAAGTGCCCATTGCTTCCCTTGAGAAGCTATGCTGCAGCCTAATAGCTTTCACCTTGAGGAAACATTTCCTGACAACTTTCTCCTTCACCTAATTTCATCCTATTAATCCTGGTTATACAGGCTGGAGTCACCCCACACCACACCTCCCCCACCTTGCAGACACAGGGCTTGGTGAGTGCATCCCTGCTGAGGCTGCTTGCTCCCACTGCTGCCAGAAAAGTGGAGACCCAACCTGACACTCCCTCACTGCCAACTGAACCTCGGCAGGCATGTGAGAAATGCCTGGGAAGTTGCCTGCATGGGAGGATTTGTTCTTCCCCCTCCTCCCCGTGGCTGCCAAACACCCTCTGAATGTGGTTTTAAGTGACAGGTTGCCCCTGCCTTTCTCTAGGAAGTGCTTTGCAATGCCAATCTCCATCCCATGAAGGCACAGCCTGCACAGCACTATTTGTGTTGACCAACAGGAATTTAATCAGCCAACAATAATAAAGTGGGTAATACTCAATTGTACGGAGCCGCCAGTCAGATGAAAGGATTTACAAAGGCTGGATTGATCTCCAAGCCCTGGCAGCTTTCCCACGGTCCCCTTCTAATCTGTGGAGCCAGAGAGAATGCATGAAAACTCCAAAATCTGCGTTTTCCTGCAGGGTGGGTTAAGTTCAAGTAAGTCAAGCACATATGTGTATTTTTTTTCATGTCCCCCTGTTCTGAGGTAGGCTCTTCCCTCACCCTAAAGGAGCATCCTGCCACAGCAAAGCCCCTTGGAGACAGGCATCTTATGTAACCAGTAATGCCATAAGCACTACAATGTCTTTAGCGACAAAAAGGCTCAACAGACTCAGACCAACTGCAGCCAATTCACTGCTGAGAGCTAAAGAGAAGAAAATCCGTCAGCACAAGCAGCCTTGCTTGAGCAGATAGGAATTTTCCAGCAGGTATGGGAACACCAAAAAACATTGGCAGAATGGTGTTTGCTTACTTGGGGGAAGAAGGGAAACCAAGGAAATGCTCTAGGGCATCTTTTGGCTGTAAAAAGATGCCTGAGAGTATGAGCTCTCAGAGGTATTTGCATGTGCCCCCGTGGCCCTGGAATCCACAGGCTGCTGGAATCCTCACCTTCCTTCTGCAGAACCTGCCCACACTTCCAGCAGGGAGCCCTGCAGGACAGGGTGAGATGAGGGTGACAGCACTGTGGGAGCTAACCCATCTGGGGTGACACTGGTCACCTCTGTGCAAGCCAACACGACAGAGGGAGGAGAGGCTAATTCAGGCATGCCACCCCCTGCACCAGACATGGTCCATCAGCACTGTGGGTCTCCTCTCCCAGCCCCTCAGTGGCTCCCCCTGAAACACAGACACTAGCACATGGCTGAGCAGCCCCAGACCATGCAGCCCAGAGCACTCAGTGCCTTTGGAAATGAGCTATGGCTCACATCACCCAGACAGCCACAGCACAGCTCCCCACTGACCAGGTGAGCATCTGGGCTTTGGGCCTGAGCTGCAGGAATTGAGAGCAGCTGTAATACTGCCAGTGCTGGCTGCATAGGGGCCACCAAACCCAAAGGTAACACTCTTGGACTGGGAAAACCTTGAGCTGCAAACCACTGGTGACAGAGAGCATCACAGGGAAACCCATCACCATACGTGGTCATCACTTTGCCCCGGTTCTTATTCCCCTGAGCACTACTGGAGACAGGACATGAGGCCAGGGGGATCCTCAGTCTGACCCAAAGCAGCCATTGTCACAGTTTCCAGGCTATTTTCACCTCTGCTTATCACAGAGGTGGTAAGGTTCAGAGGCACTGCAGTGGAGGAAAGGACCACAGCATCAGGGTATCCATTGCTCTGCCCCACATGCAGCCAGCTATAACCACACTCACCCACACACCATGAGATGGGGGCAGAATTAAAAGGAAAAGAGAAATTAAACAAACATGTAGAAGTACCCAAGCAGGGGAGACAACACAGCAAACAGCAGCATCAGCCAGCAGCACAGGCAGACAGACTGGCAGTGGCTGCTTTCCAGGGGTCAGTTCCAATATCTGATTCATCCACATTCCTATCAACTGTCATAGCAGAGGATCTAATGAAAGACACCTTAAAAGCCCACCAGAATAATAATTTTACAATCAATTGATGAAGAACAAGAAGGTGTGGGAGGGCCTTGCAAGCAGAGATGCCTCCCCTGGCTAGGAATCAACTGCATGAGCAAGCTAAGAGCCTATAGTATGGGCACTGGCTCTGCTTTATGGCCAGACGTGGTTTGTGGTAGGAAGAAATCAGGGACAGAAATTTCCTGTAGTGGGAGGAGGTTTGGGCAGAGGTTTGGCAGCTTTCATCCTTGAAGCCAAGGTTGTGTTTGGTAGGTCAAGTCCTCTGTCTACAGAGGTATTCACCACAAACAAACATCTCTACACAGTTGTGAGCAATCTCCATTTCCATCCCCTTATTCTTTAGTCCTGAGGAGAGACCAAAAAGGCCAGCCTGGGAGTCACACCTCCATCCCACTCTGGCCAGCCCACAGCACCTCCAGCAGCTGGCTCCAGGGAACAAACACACACACATGCACCCAGCAGCTCCCTCCCCTCCAATCCACACTAATCTGTACAGGGTCTGTGCTGCAGAAGATAACTCAGAGGCGATGGCAAGCTCCTGAACACATCAGCAATTAAATGTACATCACTGCCTGGCTGCCCCGTATCCTTGGGGCAGGAGGGACTGTCAGCATCCTAAAGTCATGATTTACAGAGGTAATAATCACAGCATCAGACTCATTACATGCCAACTTTTGGGAAATTAGGTGATAGATATTATTCATTAAGTTGCTACATGATGCCCATATCCATCCATCTGTTACAGCTGAGCTAACATTTTGGTTCGGAGCATGCACGCTAATGGCTTCTTTAGGAGGGAAGCAGGTGCTGTCCTGAAAGGCAGTGAGGAAAAAAGAGGAAGGCTGCAACTGGATATAAATAATTTAACAAAAAAAAAAAAATTAAATTAAACAGAGACCTCTGAGACTTCTCAGACCTTGGAGGCTCCATGAGCACCCAAGAGCAGGACACACAGGCCAAAGCAGAGCAATACACAAGACACGACATGATGCTCAAAAACGTCATGCATGAGGCAAAAGCTTCATTCCCGGTAAGCTCTGCCCAGCCAGCTGCACATGTCACAGAGCAGATTCATTTTGGGTTGCTTTGTCAGGCTACTCCATCACCCTGAGCTGTGCGAGAGGCTCCAAGGAGCTGTCTGGACTTTGCCCAGCGCAGTGTCCGGGCTGTGGGCTGCTGCTCCCCTTGCAGCAACCAGAATGGGACTGCTTGGGGTTATGTTTGCAAAGGCTCATCCACACCTCAACCTCAGAGTCCAGGGGTCCTCCACCCATCCCTGGCTGCTACCAAGAGCCAAGACCTGCTTTTGACAACCTCAGAAGAATGGAGATATGTGTCCTCAGTCCCTACATCTGTGTAAACACGCAAGAGACTGAAGGAGGAACGTGGTGGAGATCTGGCTGTCACCCAGAGCTGGGACAAAACACACACACAAAGAGTGCCCGTCCCAGAAGAGACATGGGACTCCCAAACTTCTCTGTTTGTCCCCCAAAACTACTTATCACCCAATTTTGCCTCAACAAAAACTGAGATGAGAATTTTCAGAGAACTCATTTTCAGAATGATTCACTCTCAAACAGAGGAATGAAAGGATTCCTCTAAAGCACTTTTTGGCTTTTTTATCTTTTTAGGGAAGGCTGTGTTCACAAGCACAAAACCCAGACAGTAAGGGCTGAGACCTCAGCCAGGCACTCTCCTGCATTGCTCAGATACCCACTCTCAAGTATTAGTCATCATTAGTTAAAAAATACAAATGGTTTCCCAGGAAATTGCTTGCCAGAAGGAGAAGAAAAGCAAGTCCTGATGGTGCTGCAGTAGCCAGTGCCAGCCTTTGACATGATGGCACTGCAAGCCCCTGACAGAGGCAGAAACAGAAAGAGCTTCATGCCCATCAAGCCACAGAATGCCCACAGGCTCAAATTTATCTTTTCTAACCCTACTCGACCCTTTTAACAAACACTTCCTCAAGCAAAATGCATTAAGAGGTATCACAAGAATAAAAACATTCCTACTTACTCCCTCAATGCATAAAAGGGCTGGTTTTGGTCACAGAAGATACCAGAGCTGCCTAGGGACCTCAGATCTGGGGAATCCTGTAACAGTGACTGCAAAAAGGGCAAGAATTGGAGTGTGGAGGAGGCAGGGAGCCAAGGACCTAGGACCTGGAAAGCCTACATTCTGCTTAAAAGCTTGCCACTAACAATGGGCAAAGCCTCAGCCTTTGTGCCCACCCGAGCACAGGCAGCTGCCTAAAGGGGCAGCGCTTCCCAGTGCCATCCTGGGATGACCTGGTGACGCAGAGCATCCCTGTCTGGGGCTGGCACCAGGCATGGGGACGTGCAGCTGGGCATGGGCAGCCAGCACCAGCCCTTGGCAGCTGCCCAGCACGAGGTCAGTGGAAGCTGCCTGTGAAACCACACGCCTGGTGCTTCATCACTGAAGCAGAGCTAATGGTTCCCCACTGCTTCTTCCCCTCCACAGCGCAGGATACTCGGCTGAGCGGAATGGAAAGGGCACTGTGGTGTTCCACAGCACAATTCAGGCAGGGAAGCATCCCAGCCACACTGGGTAGCAAACCTGCTGTCCCTGCAGCATTAACAAATCTGGGACTTCCAGTGTGCTTCACAGTACTTACAGCACTTTGCACGCAGCTCAGTGAAGTTCTGAATACCAGTCTGGCATTCCCAGGCTCCAGTGGTGCTGTACAACTTCCCCACCCCAAGTTCTGACCTGGGCCTCCCCATCAAGACACAAAATCTGAATAAATTTCATACCAGCTAAGCAAAACTTCCAGCAGAGCTAAGTGCTAAACCCTGGCTGAACAGCTCAGTAACCTGAGGAATGATAAAAAGCCATTGCCTAGAGTCAATCATACTTCCATATGCCTTTGTGGATCACAGTTGTGCATCACAAGCCTTCAGCACAGCCATGAGCAGCATCTTTTCCTTGCCTACCCCTAAGCCCCACACCTCAGGCAGCAGGTTTTCTCCTCCCTGCCCCTCCTCCCCTGCCTGGCACAGCCCACAGGGCAGGGCCATGTCCTGCTCACAGGCAGCAGTGCTGAGCACAGAGCTGCCAGGCACAGCAGCACCCTGCACACCACAGGGGCCACACTACATTTTTGTGAGCCTAGGCTGCCCCAAATATGTTTCTCTATAAATGTACCAACCAAGTGGGAATTTTAAGGTGTCCTTGACTGTGTTCATAGAGGTCTTCTTCTAAAGTAATGCATTAGCACAGGTTCCCAGGTGGGAGCTGAAGGGCTCACTTTGCAAGGCTGCCTGTGACATTCACAGCATATATCATGAGGTGGGATGTTGCTGTTAGGATGAAAGCAACATCATGATATCAGAACCCAGGATTCACACCGACAGACTTGTGTTCCTCCAGGACTCAGCAGCATTTGCCTGGGGCAATAATATGGCAGGAAAGGCAAAATGTTCAGCAACTGAAAGAGATGGAAATACGAACACAGACTAAATCTGAAGACATTCACAATAGAAAGGAAAGTACGAGATTCAGGAATATAATTTGCCTTGCAATAAAATCAGCAGGAACAAAAATTTCAGAAGGCAGTCGGCGTGAAGTGTGAGTGCTCACTATGGCACAAGACCACATTCACCAACCCCAAACATCCCTTGTGATCTCCTGTCTCCTTATACTGGTGCATTTTGGATATATCCATCACCACATGTCACACACAGCATCAATGCAAGATTAATCTAAGGGGCTGGGCATACTCACTCTACTTTGGAGATCAGAAAATACTGTGTGTTTTGGACACTAGAGCATTTCTCCCTTGTGATAGTAAATCTGGTATAATTAGGTACAGCATAATTAAAAATAGATTTCACAGAAATTAATTTGCAAACACAAAGATTCCAGGAGCAAATTCAGTCCTGTTTTAATCCTTCTGGAGTCATCTGAAATGACCTCAGGGATGAATTTGGCCAACTTGAATACCCATGTCTCATTATTACCAGATGAGCTGTGTACCTACAAAGGGGTAATGGGTCTTTTGGACAAGCATGATGACATACAGAGATGAGGGATGTCCAGGCTGGAGGCAATGGATAAAGTGCCTCTTGGCTTAGGATTCTCTAGCACTCATCTGCTGATTTCACTGCTGTTTTTGCTTAGCCAAAAAAAAATCATTTCGGCTTTTCTTCAAAATAACACAAGTAACATGCTCTCCTTCAGGTCACTGCCACAGTATAGCAAGCACTGGGTGGCCCTTGGGAATATGAGCTTTCAGACAGATTAATGCAGCTTGACTGAAGAAGTGAAGATGACAGACACTACTTAACAGACTCCAAGTTGGGCTCATCCTTGAACTGAATTTTCTTCACAATCTCACGATTCCTCAATTGGAAAAGTCAGTCCTCATATAATGAAGTGTGAATACTTCTGCTCTGGGTAATTACTTTTGATTTAGGCAGTGGACAAAGGGCAAAGATTTGCTTTTTGGGTTCTTTTTTTGCTTTTACTGGCATTGTTTTAAATACTGAAATACAGAGACACCAGAACCACAGGTTCAGTGACAATAACTTAAAAAGCACAACAACCAAATATTTTACAAATACTCTCATGGTTCCATGAAACAACTGTCTTGTTAAGGTACTATACACTTACTAAATGGATTTTCAATCACCAGAAAAGCCACAGGGCCTTGAGTACACAAGGCCCTTGGAAAGTTTATCACAGGGAGTTTACCACAGCTACAGGGTCATCCTTGACTTTTTAAAATCTTCTGTGAATCAGAAAGAATGATACTAAAATGATGCACACATGTCTGGCCCATAAAGGACATCACCAAGGACAAGAAGAACAGATACAAAATTGAACTCTTCACCCTCCCCCTAGGCCCACAAACTGCCAGTGTGCCTGTTGCACAAGAGCACAAAACATTTTATTACCTGCAGACCATGGGTGTGCTGGGTGTCCCCCAGGTCCAGGGCACAGGGAGAGGCAGCTGCCAGGCTCTTCCAGGCAGCCCTGCTGTGCCCCTGCCACCGTGGGGACATGTGTGTCACCACTGGCCCATGGGGACCACAGCCCCTGCTCTCATTTCAGCTCCAACAGCCTTGCTGGCATCTGGGGATGGATCTGCTGTGCAGGCAGCCAGCAGCAGAGCCCCAGCACAGCAAACCCCTGGTGAGATCTGCCAGGAGGGAGTGACAGCACAAGGACACAGCTGGGAGTGGCATCTCCGCTGGAGGGGCAGGAGCAGCACAATGCACAGGCAGGATGGCAGCACAAGGCATGGGCAGGATGGCAGTGAAGAGGTAGGACAGCAGCTGGAGGGGCAGGATGGCAGCACAAGGCATGGGCAGGATGGCAGCTGGAGGGGCAGGAGCAGCACAATGCATGGGCACAGTGGAGGGGCAGGATGGCAGCTGGAGGGGCAGAAGCAGCACAATGCATGGGCACAGTGGAGGGGCAGGATGGCAGCTGGAGGGGCAGAAGCAGCACAATGCATGGGCAGGATGACAGTGGAGGGGCAGGATGGCAGCTGGAGGGGCAGAGCAGCACAATGCATGGGCACAGGGGAGGGGCAGGATGGCAGCTGGAGGGGCAGGAGCAGCACAATGCATGGGCACAGTGGAGGGGCAGGATGGCAGCTGGAGGGGCAGGAGCAGCACAATGCATGGGCACAGTGGAGGGGCAGGATGGCAGCTGGAGGGGCAGAAGCAGCACAATGCATGGGCAGGATCACAGCTGGAGGGGCAGAAGCACAAGGCATGGGCAGGATGACAGTGGAGGGGCAGGAGCAGCACAAGGCACGGGCAGGATGACAGTGGAGGGGCAGGAGCAGCACAAGGCACGGGCAGGGTCACAGCTGGAGGGGCAGGCACAGCCAGCACTCAGAGCAGCCCTGCGTGCTGTGCTGACCCAGGTGCATGTCGAGCCCATTTTGTGTCGTCCTTTGCCCCTGGAGAACAGGGATCTGTCCAAAACCCGGTCAAAAATGCTGCACTCTGAAAACCTTGTCTGATTCATCCATCTCTCCCCCCAGGAGCAGAGCTCCAGCCACCTCTAGCTGCCAATGATAACAAAGTTGAAAAAGGGATGTTATATTGTGCACCCAGCTATAAGAGAAAATCCCACTTTTATCTTGGCAAAACAACTTTCCCTTTCTACTGCTGGCAGAAGGAAAAACTGTCCCCACCTATCTCCATTGCATAACACAGCTGCAGCCTCTAAAGCAATGTTTACCTGAGGTAAAGATATTGGGCAAACAATTTGTGCCAGGTTTCCAGACTGCAAAGGGATGCAGCACTTGGAATTCAAGAAAACAACAACAGCACCAGGTATCAGCCAGATCCAGAGATCACCAGCTTGGAAAAGCATCCTTCTGGGGGGACAACAGACATTAGAGGCCAATTCAAAGTCAGCAATGGGGAGATAGGCAGGACAAGATAGTCAGGCTTTTCCAGCACTGGGAGGTGTGATCCCAGAGCTTGGCTTTTTCCCTGCCATCACAGCCCCTGAGGGACACCAAACCTGCCCTGCAGCCCCTGCCCTGCACCTCCCAGCCCCAATGCCCCCTGCTCAGCCCCTCCTGCATGGTGACCCAGGGTTTCACCTGTTCAGCACCCAGCGCTCAGTTCACAGACACCAATATGAAAACAGTGGGAGCACTGAGCCCCAGTGGATTGAATCCACCACTCCTTGCTCACACAACGTGCCCACACAGCAATGGGAAAATTCATGCCTGGTGCTCCTAAGAGCAGGAATCTTAGCAAATATTGCTGCTCATTAAAAGTAAAAAACAACAAAAAACCCAACAAACCAAATCCAAGACTCTTTGCAAGGCTAAAAGGAAAAAAAAAGGTCCTGCAGTCTTGGGAAATGTCTTTCCCATTGGCTTCTCCTGCTTCTCCTTAAGGATTTGGTTTAGGCTTGTGGGAACTTAACACAATAGAAACTCACCCATAATTTGCATGCCTCAAACAGCAGGGAGATATCACGAGATCTGGTAGTCCTGAGATTCTTTTTCCTCTGGCAAAATTTATTCCAGAATTCACTTGAAGAAAAGTTCACACATCATTACAACTAAAGTGTATTCAGCCAGTGAGTGAAGAAAGGGCACAAGATGACACATTATCCTGTGGTTTTGTTATACAAGCTTTGCTCCCTTACCTCATTTGCAAAATTAGGGTTGGTCATAATCCTTCCATCAGTCTTTCCTGAAAATTAGCAAGGGCCCAAACCAGATTTTCCAATTAAAAAAAATCTTCCCACACTTTTAAGAGATGTGAAAATGGATTTGCCAAATATTTCATTTGAAGGAGCTTTCTGAAGTACCAGCTTGGCATCTGAATGCTAAAATGCTTCTTTGCAAGTGACCTGGCTCTAGTGAATATTCCTCAGAAACACACACACCCCCAGTGATCCCCTCTTTCACCCATTCATCTGAGAAGGAACAAAAGGCAATGTGAGCCACAAGGTAGAGAAAGATTAAAACCTTGAAATTATATGCTTAAAAATAGTATTATTTAAGAATACTGCTTATTTTCCTGTAAATGCTCAGGTGCAATGAATAAAAGTAAGATGCAAGGACTCAGAAGCCTGCAAATGCCTTGGTGATGGGCACCTCCAGTACATTCTACCTGCCCATTTTCCTCCTGAGCTTGGTAAAGTCAGACCAAAGAAGTCCTCCAAGTGAGATGCTGAAACCCCCTTTGAGCCACTCACTTCTGTGCAGGAACCCACATGGGACAAGCTGGTGCTTCTGCTTCTGCAGGGAGGACAGAGGCTCTGAGCACTCAGAAAGCAAACAAAAGAGCTGTGGAGAGAGGTAAGGGAGCAGGGTCTCCTTCTGCAGGACTGGAGGAGAGACAGCCCCTGTGCCTTGCCTAAAGCTGGGGACCAGGCACTCCGCCCTTCAGCCCACCCAAACCCACCCGTGGGTGCAACCCTCAGGAGCTGTGTCCTCCTGGCTCCTGAGGCAATATTCATTATTTGCAAAGCAGTGGCCTACCTGAGCATGTCAGCCTGGCTGTGACAGCAGCACCCAGACAAGGCTGCCCAAAGAGCCCAGAATTCAGCTGAACGTGCTGAATGGAACAAACCCTGCTATCCCCATCATGCCAATGGCACCCCAGACACAGAGAAGCCAGGTGACTTGCTTAAGGTTACACCAGCAGTCTGTGGCCAATCCCAGTGCCAGGAGGCCAAATCCACTGCCCTAACCACACACCAGCTCCTCTCTTTCATGTGGTGACCAGGCAGGAGTGAAGAGCTGCAGATGTTTCTCAAGGCAAAGCCACATCCTTGAGCCCTCCCTTGGCACACTCCTGCAGCAGCCAGCAGCTTTGAGAGCAGCACTGAAGCCCTATGCAGCAACTGGAGATCAGGGCTCATATTTCTCCCCTTGGCCCCTGCCCCATGCCAGCCTCTCCACCACCTCCCCTCCTTTACCTTCACTCTGCAAACTGGAAGTCTGCAGTTGCCATAACACTGTTGCCAAGGAAATACAACAATATGCTTATCAATAAAAAGTGTTGGGTGTGCACAGAGAAACCAGTTAAATTAGCTGGGCCTGGAGCCACTCCTCCTGCTCTCCAGCTGTCCTAACCCACCTGTGACCTCCTCTGTGGCTTTAGACATTTGCACATGCATAAGCAGAGACACAAAAACTTATTGGCCTGTGGAGCTTCCTTTTCCTTCAGTCCAGCACTGCAGCAAACTGACCTGAGAGGCTGCATGGTCTCCAGACCCAAGGGAACCTCCTCTGATCTCATGGACAGCCCTGCAATGAGCAGCATGTTGGAGAAAAGATGTCCTGAGGCCCTTTCCAGCCTGAACTACCCTCTGACTGCTGCTGGTCATTGTTCTAACCCCAATTGCTCCCTCACTGGCACAAAATGTCACTCCCAACAGGCAGCAGCACTGATGGGATCTGAGTGTCTCAGTTCCCATTTGACCACCCCATGGGGAGCAGCCCCTTTCTTTGCTGCAGCATCCACAAACATGGGGATGTCACTATCCATGCTTACAGCTCTTGATCCTGCAAGAATTGATAGAACTTGGTACAGAAGAGCCAGACTTTGTAAATCCTTGTTAAGAGAAAGAAGCCAGGGTGATTCATAGGGATGAGGCTGGGTACAGCTGACCCAAAGCTAGGGAACAAAGGCTAGAACCTTGGTGCTAATACTGGAAATTAGGAGCCAAATCAGATTCCTGGAAATCCACCACTGAGGATTACCCAGACAAAGGAGGAGGATTCCCAAACCCACAGCAAATAGGAAATTCCAATATTGAATAAAGAAATACTAAAAAATGAAATAATGACAAAATAAATTTGAATGTTTGAAGAAAAAGATTTTTTAAACCTACACATATAATCAGGCCAGTAAAAAGGCTGTTGCCAGTGTTACAATCTAAAAGAAAAAATGAAAACATGTTTCTAAAACTACTCCCCTGCTCCAGAATAATCGCCAAGAGAATCTTATTCTCTAATATTGGGCAGAAAAAAATCTGACCAGCAGTGCTTACCATCCTCTGAACTTTTCCCACCTACTCTCTTCTCTTTTAAGGCTTGGATGTTTTAAGAGACCTTACCTGGACCTCAGGATTTCCCCATACTTTGTTAAACAAAACTTTAAAACCAGGCTACCTGAGTGCTCACATTCTTCCCAACAAGTTCACACACCCCTTCAAAATCAGAAAGAGGAAATAACCTAACTTGATAAACAGGCTGAGATTTATTTAATTTTAATCATTAAAAATGACAGTGTTAATTTCAGGGCCTTCAATAATTCAGCTTAATTACCCAGGAGACAAAACTGTCAGACCAAACCCTGTAAAATATCTATAAACAAAACAAAACATAGCAGCAGCAGGCAGAATGACTGACTGTATTACTCTATCCCCCAATCACAGACCATGCTGCCAGGGGCTGGCATGGCTGCAGGTAACACGAGTGATGCTGAGCGTTCCGGGAGAGAACAAAGCTCCCGCCATGTGCAGTCACAAGTGGGTGACAGCATCCCTTTCTTCCACTCAGCTGGGCTTTTTGAAGCCGTACCCCTCATCCCCTCCAAATCCTTTTGTTCAGCGAACGAGGCGCCCTGCACAGATGGCAGTGACTTGTGAGACAATCCGTCCTGATCATTGTGCACCCTGGCTGGGAGCAGAGCGCACGGAGCCGGGCACCACAAAGCACCCACCCTGCAAGGGGCATCTGCAGGGAGGCAAGGGTGGGCTGGGGGGAAAGAACCGTGCCCTAAAAGAAAAGCTGAGGCACCAAAAAGAGCTGAATCGGTCATGACAGCGACACAACAGGCATCTCTGCTCTGCCTTGCACGGGAAAGCTCTCAGCACAAAGGAGCGCTTCCCGTTATTTATCCCAACCAGCGCCTCCCTCCGCGCCAGTCGCAGCCCACCCGTCTCCCCTGCACGCTCCTCCTGCTCCCACTGAAAACAGACCCCTCCATTTCACCTCGCAATTTGTTTCTTCTCCACAGCATATTTCAGCGGGGAGGGGAAACAGGTAGGAGTGCCCAGGAGGCAGGACCCCGAAGAAATCTCTGTCAGCTTCTTGTCACCAGACCGTTCCTCAGAAAAATAAATGCCAAGTTAAATTCCATAAACCGCCATAACCAGCACAAATGCGGATTCCTGCAAACAGAAATACCATCAAAAAGGTCACATCGGTAGCAAGTGTGACCTGTGCTCGGAGCCAGGCAGAGCCCTGCCCTCCTGCATCTGGAGGAGGAGGACATCAAATGCTGCATCTCCATTTAGAAACAAAAAAGGAAACCTATGCCTTTTAGTGAAGCAACTGTTGTGGAATTTGGTAAATGGATAAAATGTTCAGGATCTACTAGCATGACTATAAACACAAAAAAAAAAAAAAAAAAAGAAAGGAAAAGCCTGAGGCAAGACTAATATTAATACCCAGTCATGTCACTCTCAATTAAGTTCATATCTAATGAGCCCATTTTCTCCTTGCACTGTCCACTGATGCTGTAAGCAATGTCCAATGAAAAGCATAAAATGCTGCTTCTGGAAAGCAATGATCTGTACTGGTGAATTTGGAACCGACCAATTATGAACTTTATTTTTAATGGAACGAGCAGGGTTTCTACCAACTGTAGTCATCAATGCCAGAAAATGTCTGTGTCCACAAAATGTCCAGACACACTTCTCTCAGACTGCAACCACTATTGCTATCGATTTCCTTTTACCATTATCTTTGTAAAGATATATATATAAAATGTAAATAAATCTCCTGTGCACCCCAGCTGTCAGCCACTCTCACTCAGCACTGCATTTGTTTTGGGAACGCCTGTTTCCCAGGAACAGCAACTGTTTTTTAGATTAGACAAAATCTGAAACTCAGCAAAACCTATCCAAGAAGCACACTTCACCATTAGGCAGAACGCAATTTAACCATGCTGCCCTAAAATCAACTTTGTAGCATTCATACACGGAAAATCTTACATCATCCTCCAAAAGCACTTATCTGTTGCCTGCAGAAGGTGTGGCAGGGAGAACCAGGAGCAACGCTGGGCAGATCTGGAGCGAGTAGAGCAGGATAGTGCTGCGGCCAAGGGAACAAGTCCTGACACACAACCACCCCTGGAGGAGGTTACGTGATGCCCAGATCCTCCGCTACAGCCTCCATTCCCACAGGCACCCATCCATCCCTGGGTTGCACTCCATGACAAGGTACAGGCACACCCTCCAAATCATTTTAATGAAAACTGGTTGAAGGGAGAAAGTTTACCTGCTCCCCAATCTAGCTCGCTTTATAAAATTAATCTTTGGATTGACTACATTAATGTAATCCGTATTAGCCTGCATGGCTGGAGGCTCATGGAGGCTTTGTGAGGCTCTGAAGTACATGGAAGCGCAGCTGCTTTGCTCCAGAAGGGAAGAGACACCTCTCCTCATCACGATGCCCTCAGCACATGATTCTCCCTCCATCCTCTTTTCCCAGGAAGAGATCACTTAATCCCAATGATCACACAGTGTGTGCTTGGCTGATTCTCATCCCCTCCCAGGGAGCTCTGGAGCATACAACCATGTCTAAGAAGCTCTCTACCTCAATTCTGAGTTGATAAGAAGAGAAATAAACAGGATCACCTTCCAGTATGGATATGATGCTGGTCTACCCTTCTCAGCCAGGGAGAGCACACTATGAATGGGCCCAAAAATCCAGGTCAAAAGCCATTTTAGCCAGTCAGAGGCACACTCAGGTAGGCACAGCAACAACCTGAGAGCAAGTTTTGAAGCCAGGTGCAGGCCTGTCCTTTGCAGATGTATCAACAGTTGTGCCTGCACTGTTGGCCCAGCTCACCCCACAGTTTTGTTCTGCCTTCATCCAGCGCTTCATCAGTAACATCTCATCTTCTGTCCAAACCCAACAAACAAACAACTGCAGGCCAGAATAGTAATCCCAGTGGGATGCTGGATAGACTAGGAAGACTGTGTTGATCTTCCAGCCTCCTTTCTTTGCACTGCCAGAATTTTCTCACTGCTTTCTCCCTGTTTGAGGTAACAGGTGTTTCAAGGAGCAGAGGAAGAAACATGCAGTACAGTCCACTTCTCAAAGATTTAAGAACACAGGTTGAATTCTCCATGAAGGTTTCCCTTAAAACCTTTAGCAAGAAAACACCACTTCTTTTTCCCCTCAGATAGGACCTATACTTGCAAGAAAATAAAATCTCTCCCTTGGGGTGGGAGAAGGGGGAGAAGAAATACTCTGAGCCAGTTCAACCTCAAAGAAACAATGCTGTTGTTTTAAAATTACCCATCCTTCTGAAGTCAGCCAGTCAGAAGTGATTCTTTCCAAACCTATCTGCTTTGTTTTTTTATCACTGCTTTAGCACAGTTTTACAGGAGAGGGAGGACATACAAGAAAAGCGAGTATGTTCAGGAGGTATTTGAGTCCTGCATGACCCCCACATTCACACACTGCAATCTGATACAATCATTTTATTACTGCCTCAGCTCTGCTAAATCCAATTTATCCACCAGGCCATAAATCTTGCTGTGTATAGCAGCAGAGCCTTGGTTTCAAGCCCTGAGAGATGTTTCACCAAGTAATGAGTGTCCCAAGCAGGTTACTGTTTAACCTGCCGAGTGGCAGCGGAACAAACGGCATGTCAGCGTGTGCAGCTCCAAATGGCAGCACAGCAGATGATCGGGACCCAAATGTTTTGCAAATACAGAGGAAGAAAAAGAAAAATATTTGTATTCAGCAGCTCCACCAAGTCTGTACAAACACTCCAAGGTCGGATCCACATGTGGACTGCTGAATGATCAGTCATGTGTTATGAAATTCTCCCTCCAAAACCCTCAAGTTTTAAGTGCGTCTGGCAGAGACAAAAGACCTGGTAGGAAATCAAATCTGTTTCACAGGGTAATTATCTTCCATCTTTTACAACTGTTGCCAGAAATGGTGGGGAAAAAAAGGGGGAAATTAGGATTATCTACTCCAAATGCTGCGAGAAGAGCCCTGTGTCCTCTTACCCCATGGCCATGCCTGGCAGCCTCACAAGGCTGAGAGCTTGCACAACTCCAGGCTGGCACCCAGCCCACTAGTTCAGGGAGGGGAAAGCAAGGAAGCAGCATCCATCAACAAGCAGAGAGAAAAATGCACAGGGGTGTGATCCTAAGCTCTGGGAAAAAGGCTGGAGGGCTCCTTTAATCATTCCTTTGCCACAGGTAATGCCAGTTGGGACATGGGCTTGGTGCCTGCTTTGGGCAAGCAGCTTGGCTGCAAGGTACCTGTTGGCCATGTTTTGGGAGCTTGCTTTGTTTTATCCTTTATTCCAAGTGTCAATGTAGGAGTTGGCTTGACTTTAATGCTGGAATTCCTGGACCAGGACAAGCAGACTGGTGGCAAGGAAGGAGAAACTGGTAAGCAACCAGTTTTGCCACTGAAGAAGATATGCTGGACCCTCTCCTGTCACCCTGTAAGGTCTGTTTAGAGGCCAAGCATAAACTGCAATTCCAAGGCAGAGGAGGTCCCTCAACCCATATCACACTAAGGAAATAAGGATGATCCCTTGGTTTGATTTCATTGCACAAGGTATTCCCCCTGCCCCCACTCCAACAGTTTCTTATGGAATCAGCAGAAACTCTAGGAGCAAAGAAACAAAATTAATTCCTAAAGCAATGGCAACCTGCCAATTTTTTAAAGAGTCAAATCTTGAGTGGCTCTCTGGAAACTCAGGCAGCTCGCTGCATGAGCTAAAGGGAAAAACTAATACTCCACTCCCTTTCCTCAGCCTTCTCTTTTTCATGTATTTCTGCTTGATACAAAAGTCAGTAACAATCTAAACAGAAGACGGGACTACAAAAGGAAGGGCCTGCTCATGGATACTTCTGAGACCCAGTAACCCTGTCTAGAAACTCAGCCCAGGCTGCAAACTCTGCTGGGGCTGTTGGGCATGTGGGAAGCTCAAAGGCACCAGCCCCTGTGCCAAGGTGGTTTCTCCCTCTCTGAGGGCAGGCCAGGAGGCATGTGAGCCTTTCTCAAGGGCTTTATTACTCCCCACAGAGATGGGCACTCTGAGCTCCTGGTGACCAGCAGTTGGCCTGTACCAGCTCCTCCCTCTCTGCTTAGCATCGCCCTCACACAGCCAGCTGGTTTGGGGCATAACACTTCAAAAAAGGAAGCACATTGATTTGACAGTCCACTGGGGAACAAGACTTCTCTGCAGCCTAGAAAACATGACCTACAAAGGATGACTGAAGGAACTAGGTTGTTTAGTCTAGTGAAGACTGAGAATAGACACGATAACTATATCTGAAATACATGACAAGTAGGTGGAAAGAATAACCTGTTCTCCTTTCCCACAGCAGACTGGACATGGCAAAACCAGACCTAAACTGCAGTGATAAAGATTTAGGTTAAAGGTTACAAAAATCCTTCCAGTTGGGTATGACAGTGCCACACTGGAAGCCACTGCCTGCTGAGGTTATGGAGTTGCCATCTGTGGAGGTTTTAAGACCAGGCTATAAAAACATCTGCTTAGATATGAGGTGGTCTTGCCTTAGGGCAGAGAGATGAGCTAAATGACCCCTGAAAGACTCGCATCCTGTTGCTGCTTAATCCATTAGTAACAGTTCACAAGTCAATATCACAGTTTTCAAATCAATTGGTTCATTTGAGGCCTGTTATTGATGTCTGCATATTTTGTGCTAAGCCCAGTCCCTCCAGGACTACTGCTCTGTCTGAGGCTGGTCCCAGACCCTACCAACAAAGCAGGCAAACACACGAGCATATCTGCTTTGCACACTCTATTCCATGAAGTGGAGGAGGTCCAAAGCAGCTGGCCTTCCTCACAAGGACAGGATTTCCAAATTATGCTGGAGCTAACAGAGGATCACATAAAACTGTGAAGTGCAACCAGTGCTCTCCTGAACTGGTGTCCCAGTGACCAACACAGCCCCAAGCTGCGCACACAAATAGAGAGGTTTTGAAAATGATCTTAAAACCCCCATGAACATTTTTGTTGCTAGCTACAGAAGTCTGCAAGCTGGCTTCTGTAATCACAAGGAGTGTGTTCTGTCTCTTGGTACACACACATACCACAGATACATAAGACATATAACAAGAAACCATCAGGGGGAAAAAACAGTGTCTAAGCAGACATCAAAAATGCATTAACCTTCTGAACCCAGCTCTCCTGTGACACCCATCTGCCTTAGTTTCACCTCTGAGCAGAAAGTCTCCAGTTCAACCTGTGCACAAGAGGAGAGCTGAGCCTTTTCCACCTCCCTACACCAAAAACCAGACATCAACAGGAAGGTCCAACCTGGACCTGGTTAAAGACAGAGGTGGGCCACTCTTCTCTTCCCACCACAGTGCAGCCAAGATGCCCCTCAGCATTTCAGCTGAAGTGCTGGCTTCCTTTCCAGCTCCCTCTCCCTGAGGGCATCGTTTCTTCCTTCCAAGGCATGACAAGGGACACCTTGCATTAGGGAACACACATTTTTGCAGCCAAGGGGACAACTCAGGTTAACAAACTGAACAACCTCTTCCTCAAAACTCTCATTTCAGAATGTTTGTGGCAACCCCAAACACACAAGCACCTCAATGGTACAGAAACAAGTGTAAACAAGCCATTGGCTTTTATGCACCACCAGAAATCAGGTACTGTGTAGACTGATAAAGGTCTGGCTTTAACAAGGGGCATAAGGAGACATATTTAGCATCTTCTTTTAATCCTTCTAAATTGCAAGCAGTTTTTCAGCTATATTAATTCTTTGAAGTGAGTGGTTCTCCACTAATCATCCTGGTTTATGTTTACATTATGAGGTGTAATGATGCATCTCAGGAATGTTATGGTATTAGTTAAATTAACTAAGACAACTCTGCCTGCAAACTGATGAATTTTAATGTGTCAACATCAGATACGAAAACGCAGTTGTGTGGGTCTCCAGATTCACATGACCATATGGTTCAGAATTCTAATTAATTCCTTTGGATTTCATTTCACATAACTTACAGCTACATTAATTCAATATTTTTTTTCAGAATTTCGGAGAAACATATATTTTGCCAAGCTGTGACTTTTCAGCTCACAGTAAGTGTTAAGTGTAAGAAAAACCTTTCATTTCCCCTTTCCCTGATAACCTTGTCTTTCCTCCCTGCGGGCTGGCATTCTTCCCAAACCAGAGGTCAGGTGGAGCTGTTCTGCCCCAAACAGACTGTGAAGACCCACTTTGCAAAAGCCATAAAGGTTCATTACTAAAAACAAACTCGTTTTCAAATTGTTATGTGCTGTGGGCAATCAATCAGACAAACTCTCCGGGAGGAAATGCAATCCAGGCTTCTGAAGCACAGTGATTGTGACAAGTAGGGATAGCACAGACCCTGGAGCCAGGCACTGCTATCATCACTGCAGACCATCACAGTCATATGAGCATTGACAGAAGATTTCCAGCTCCGTGGGGCGTTGCACAGTGCATGGGTTTGCAAGTTCCAGTTTGGGGACAGTGGTATTTTCTCTTCTTTATCTGACCCCGTTTCTTAATGATCCACATTCAAGATCTCCCTCTAGGCAACAAAGAACATTTACTTGTGCTTCTCATTAGTTAAACCAAATCTGAATAAAATGAAAGCAAAAAGCACACTCATCCCAGAGCTCAAAACAGATCTGGTCAGACACACAGGCCATCCACTGTTACTTTAGAAGAAAATATTTCAGCACAGAAACTAATAATCCTTGAGACCTCCATTGTGTGAATGGAGCAACTACACTGTAACTGTGGTTTTCTGAAAAGTGCATTGCTTTCAAACGCCAGGTACACTGACAACAGCTCTCAGTAGCCTTGCAAGACCCCCACGAGTGACCCTGAGCGTGGCAGGCACCGGTTCATGCTCAGCAGGAGAAGGCTGAGATCTGCATGCACATCTTGGCACGGCTACCTTCAGGCAGGAATTTTCTGATACACTTACACATTCTCACAGCATGGCACGAAAGGATGGGCATGAGAGGTTTAAAGATTTAAGATGTTTCTCTCCCTTCAGGAGAGTAACTACAGGCACTATCAATTTAACAGCTCAGCTCTGCAAGAACTGAACACACTCAGCTCCCATCTACACTGCCCAGCGGGGAAGGTTTTAACGCGTCAGATGATGTTTGTGCCATTTCTGAAAGGGTCAAGAGGACCCAAGCCTGGGATTGCCAGAGCTGCAATTTCCTTACTTCTGAGAGTTGCTAGGGAAAATCTGAGCACAAAACCCCAATGTAAGTGCAGAATTACTGGTTGCAGTCCCCAGGGTGGTGTTACAGAAGCGCTGCTAGGGGCTGGGTGATACAACACACAGTGACAATGGGTCCCTGCTGCCTCCAGTCTCTGAATAAAAACACTCTGGAGCAGTATTTTTGCTGCTGCAAGGGCCAATCCCTCCTTTAAGTCTGAGACTGGACATTAGCCAACCAATAGAGCAAATAATTCACCAAAACAATCAACATCATTATCAATGAGCATTTAAGTACTCAACTCAATTTTCCTTCAAGGGGTATGAGGCACTTCGACATTGCTGAGAATTTGGGCTACAGACCTATCCTCCTGAAATCATGTTACTTCCACACTTGCATAAGAGGTGTAAGAAAACATCACAAAGCAGCAGGGCAAAGGGCCATTTCAGCTAAGGCAGAAATACAACCAGAATCCAGCAACTTTTGCCTTTCCCATTCTCTCAAAGAGACTACAACCACATCAACGCAAGCCACCAGCCTCTCCATTCCTCTGCCCAAGTGGGAGAAGCTCACCTTTACCTGGCCTGGACCAGCTCTAGCATCAACTGCCCTTGGCCACCCTGTTCAGCAAAAGAAGTGGGTGAGAGAAGAGAGCCTTGTCCCACAGCTGAAGGACATCACCAGGGACTGGGAGTGCTGCTGGTCCTTAGGCTCCTCTTGTCACAGCACATGTCACAGCTGAGATGGCCACAATACACAGAATATCACCAAATACTTTCAGAAGGCTTTCAGCATCTGCCCATACAGAGTAACACCATACCACATCAGAAGGTGACACCTGCCCATATAGAATAACATCACATCACTTCAGAGGGCTGCAAGCATCTGCTCTTTCATGTTTGCAGCAAGAGTGCAAGAACAACCTTTCATTCCTTTATACCCCTTTATACAAGCATTGCACCTGTGTGCCCTTTGGTGACTGGTCAGTGCCCCTGGCACTCCAGGGCTCATCACCTTCAACACTGTTCACCTGCCCTGCACAGCTGTAGCCCATTGGGGATGAGGCTCAGCTGCAGCTCCACTCCAAATTACAAAGAGCGTGTATCTACACCCTCTTAGCCCCCTCCTCAAATCCATTTCCAGATCTGGCACCTTGCTACTGGGGGGAGGCAGGTAGCCTGACTTCAGCAAAGTAAATTAATAGATCTGTTGAGTTTAAAGCGTTCAAACTTCCTCTTTCCACCCCAAAGAGTTAAAAGAAAGGGACATCTTTGGGCTTGTTTTGAAGTTCCAATTCATATTAAATGGCAGTCCTACAGGGAGGGAACAATAGTGGGAAACAAAACCCCAGAGGTATTGAAAAGAGCATTTCTGAAGTGAAGCAGCTACACAGTTTCATCTCATGAACCTCTATAAAAAGATGTAACTAATGCACAAGAATCCATCTCTGCAAATGCTGCGTGACAAGCAGTCAGACAGAGCGGATGAGCATTTACCTAACAACAAAAACCCCAGGAAAAATTGGGGAAAAAAACCAGATTGCAATCCTAATCCTGCTAGCAATCTTTCCCTTAAATATTATTATGTAGTTGTTATTTGCATTATAAGCCTAGTCACAGACAGACAAGTCTTGTCTGAGCTGCTGTTCAGACACCAAATAAAGTCAAGTTTTTCATCCCCAAGTGACTGGAGAGATCACAGCTAAAGCAGGGACACACAGGGGACTGTGGCAGCCATTGCAAGGGAAGGGCTGCCTCTTTGTTTCTGCTCAGAGAATAATTGCAACAAGTGCATGAGATCCTGCAGTGGTGCCCACTGAGGTAGAGCAGCCCCACCTCAGGCTGTGATAATCCACCCCACCTTCCCCAGGCACATACCAGGGACCTGCCTGTGATCTCCTTTGGACCACTGAATTGTTATTTCTCCTGGGGAAGTGCTTAAAGACTCCTAAAGTGCTTACAGCCCCATTACCCCAGGCACCATCAAAGCAGGGAGCCCAAGGTCAGTTCTAACCACAGAGACAGGTGAGATTGAACACATTGACCACAACAGTTTCCAAAGCCTCAGGTGGTTCCCACAAAACCTTCAACTCAGCCTGAGAACAGCTGGTGGATGACAACTCACCCTACACAACTCAGTAAGAGAGGATGGCTTCTGAATTTCTCTAAGAAAAGAGAGAGGGGGAAAAAGTGATTCCCTTACCAATTGGAAACTTGTTCTAAGTGGCTGTTAAAGAAGAGTCTGTTCATGTTCCACATTTGTGGGAAAGCAATATAGTTTTGTGACAAGAGATTTCTTTCTTAAGGCCCTTGGGCTTTTGTATTGAAGTTTTTCACCCCATGGTGGGACAGTGGCAGTGAAGCAGAACATCACAGACAAACAAGGATGCGATGTGCTGAAATGCTGCCCTCAGATGAAAGAGTTGTGTTGTATCCATATTGTTGTTATCCTATTTCTAGAGTCCCATACCTTCTGAGTGGTTTTCTCACACACAGCTCTTCACGGCAGCATTGTTCCTGCTTCTTCGTCAGGGCTCCTCCAAAGCTCTCCCTGCCCAGCCAGCCCACCCCCTTTTATCCCAGTTATCTTCATTAGCCACAGCTGCTGCCCAATTAAGGACATCACAGCTGCAGCCCACTTACAACTAGGATTGGGGCAAGGCCACTTATACAATACATATATTTTACTAGGACTCCTACTATAGAGTTGGATATTCTTAAATTGTGATAATGAAATGCTGCTTATTAAAGCATGGAGAGTAATATCCTGTGAAAACACAAAGTTTTATTCAAATCCCAGAGCAATCCATAAGCCTGATGCTAGCAGCCACTCTCATATAAATCACTGACTAGGTTTTGATAGCAATCTCATTAGCTATTGTACCAGGAGTTCAAGTACACATTGATGAGTGCTGCAGAGCACTACCTGTCTTCCCACATCTTTTCAAATAGGTGGAACAGGCAAAAATAAATCTTCTGTAGGCTTTGAAAAGAACAAGATGCTTCAGAAAAGGCTTCTCATCTCTATTTTTTTCAAACACAAGTGAAAGAAAAGATCCACTGAAGTCTCTACTCTTTCACTAGGAGATCACAGCTGTATCACTGGTCTATTCTAGTGCTCAGCAAAGGGTCCTTTCTCAGACTACACCCCTGCTGATGCAAGGGGAGTTAGGGGGCTGGACCCTGACCTGGGAGATCACCCACTGCCTCCAAGGCAGATGGATCCTGCAGTGCACTGCAGGCACAGATAGCACAGCTGCCTGTGAGAGAGGGTCTGCACCCCCTGTGCTCCAGGAAAGCCATGTCTGACCATGCCTTTGCCTTGCAATTATTTCTTAGACCCTGTCTATATTTTCCATCTCTTCTAGACTTTGCTGATGTTCTTCCTCCTTCACATCTTCATTTCTTGCTGCTTCTCCGCCTTCTTTTGCTGCTGTTTTATGCTTTACTTTCATTTCAAGAATATGTATTTAAACAAACAAGATCCCAAATGCCTATTGCTCCCTTTATAACAAAATACAGGTTTCTGCCCCAGCAGCTTGATTGCTGGCTCCGGCCAAAGAAAGTTAAGAGTTTATCCAGGCAACTTGTGCCTGGCAGATCAGTGGTGACACTAATGAAGGTCCCACTCTGCAGGGAACAGCAGCTTCTTCCACCAGGCCAACCATCGCCAAAATGGCACTTTTCTGCCCAAAGCCTCGTCTGAACACACAAAAGTCACATCACCCATCACCACAACAATGCCAGTGCAGCCAAGAAGAAACAGCCCCTTCCATCCTTGCTCTGATGCCATCACAGTGGGGCACACACGTGTTCAGCACCTCCAGCACGCTCCCTCCCCCAAGAAGTGATGTACAGCACGTTCCCGCAGTGAGGCTGTGCTCAGACAGGAGGAACTGCACAGCACAGAGCAAACAAACACCAGAAGCAGGCACCAGACCCACAGACCTGGGGATGTACTGCAGCAATGACACACCCTGGGAGGCTCCCATTCCTGCACCTCCCAATCCTGGAAGCATGTGAGAACAGAGCAGGACAAGCACCATGTGCTCTTCCTCCCTCCCAGCACTGCACTCACCCCCAGCTCTCCTTTCAGACAGGAACCACAAAAAGAGGCTGAAAAACATCAAAAAAGCCACAGCTGAAGGGTGAGGATTGGCTGGAGACTTTTTTGGAGGAGTTCAGCTCTTTTGAGGGAAGGATGATTTGTTTTAAATACAAATAAATAAATAAGCCAAATTTTTAATTTTAATTTCATCAGATCAGCTCTGGGACTTTAATTGTACCTGTTTTGGCAGCGTGACTGGGCACTTGAAACCAGCAGTGATAATAGCCCAGTTTCCCACCAGCAGCAGCAGACAATGTGCTATTTCATGTGCTATTGCATGTGCTATTTCATTGCTATTTCATTGCTATTGCATGTGCTATCTCATGTTCTATTACATGTGCTATTTCATTGCTATTTCATGTACTATTCCATTGCTCTTTCATATGCTATTCCATGTACTATTTCATTGCTATCTCTCATGTGCTATCTCTCATGTGCTATCTCTCATGTGCTGTTTCATGTGCTATCTCATGTAGAGACATTAAGCAGATTAGCAGCAAAACGTTTGAACCCATTTTGCTGGCTTGGCTCCGGGGAAGGCTCAGGCTGTGGGAGCAGCTCCAGGCTGGCCCCACAAGTCCAACTTCAGAGCCCAGCAGGTGCTGAAGTCCATCCCAGAGCAGGTCACAGGCACATTCTGGCAGCTCTGCAGAGTGATCAGCTTGCAATCCCAGCTCAAGGGATGGCAATTCAGAGCTTGAAAGCCACCTCGATATACATCAAGCTCTGAGGCATACAAACAGGATCATGCCACCAAAAATTTCAATGCAGCCATTGGAAACCCAAGTGTGGGTAACCCCACTACCCCCAAAAAGGACCATTAACACCTCCATCTGCACAACAGGGAACTGCTGTTATCTATTGCTGCCAGTGGGATCAGTCCTGCACAAAACCTGGAGAAAGACAGGGTGCCTGATTCAAGTAGCCAACAAGCCCACTGCTGCCTAAAAAAGCAGCTTTGTGCTTTCATGAAGTACTGCAGCCCCCCAGACAGCTCGAGGAGGAATGGAGAAATAAAAACATCCCTTATCACTCAGGATGCTTTAGCAGAGATTAAATAAATCAGATGTGTTTCAAGGCAGGAACCCAGGCTGGCAGGGGAATCTGTGAGAGCATTCCTGACAAGCTGGGAGGTTATGGACAGTCCAAGGGGTCACTCTTCATTTCCTTCATTACAGGGGAGAAAAATCTTGCATTTTTTTTCTGTTGTCATCCAAGGCCACGATATTGCAAGAGATTAGAACCACTGAAATACTTTTTTCCTATCTTCTGCCTGGAACTGAGCAGCCCAGGATGGACTCCTTGACTCAAATATCTGTTTTTCCAGGCCTCATGTCTGTTTTGCAAAACTCTCAGCGCAGAATTAAGGCTCTTTATTGCCCAAAGCACAGATTGCCTAATCAAAGCACAGGCTAACCATCCTCAAAGGCACTGTGCTCAAGACAGCTCCAGAAGCAGCCCTAAACTCAGCAATAAAATAATCAGAGGCCTCTTTCCAGGCCCGAGTACCAAGCATGAGAGGAAGCAGAGGGTCAGGCAGTGGGGAGGAGGTGAGCCAGGTCAGTCTCCCCCAAACCAGGCTGTCTGGGGAGCAGTTCTGCTCCAAAACAACTGCCCCAATCCACTTGCTCCTGGCAGCCTTGCTCCACACTTTAAACTTCTGCATTCCTCCACAGACCGCTGTTCCTTGCAGCTTCTCCCTCACCCTGCCCCAGTCTCTTCCACAAAGAAAACAGAATCAGACAGTGCTGTGCTATGGTGAAGAAGTATAAATGGATATGAAAAGTTTGGCTGGAAAGGCCAACATTTGGAGACTTCTTCCCTGTAGCATTCCCAGATGCAGAGCATCATTTCCAGTTTCCAGCTCTGACACTTACTCAGTTCCTGCATCTCCATCTCATCCAGCAGTTCCAATGGCCAGGCCACAGTAGAAAGCCAGCTCAGGCAAGAGCCAGCTTTCCTGAGCTTGCAGCAATGAGGGGTTTATGGGTCCAAACACCCCAGATGTGACTGCCTGGCTTGGCTGCAAATCAACCTTTCTGTGTTGGATGGACTTTCCAGCAGAACAAGCTTGGTTTTCCTTTGGGTGCTTTTGCAGTCCCATGGCCAAGCTTAGCAGAGAATTACATCTCCAGCAGCATTTCCATGAACCAGTTGTCTCAGCAGCAGCTGCACAAAGCCTTAAAGCACAACTGGAAAGCAGTATCTTGGCACTTGACTTGTGGCTTCCTAGAAAAGCTTCCCTTTTCACCTCCTTCACCACAGGAAAACCTCGCTTGTCACCTCTTAAAATAGCAGAAGCTGCAAGTGAGAGATCCCTGAAGGAAATAAAGCCAACATCCATTCCAAATATAGCTTAAAGAATTGGTCACACCAGGACTTTCTCAAGTGTCTTTACTGAGGACTTCTCTGAGGATCTCCAACAAGGACTTTTCCAAGTATCCCCAACAGAGGCACTTCCAAACATCCTCACCAAT
This sequence comes from Zonotrichia leucophrys gambelii, assembly GCF_028769735.1. Taxonomy (NCBI): domain Eukaryota; kingdom Metazoa; phylum Chordata; class Aves; order Passeriformes; family Passerellidae; genus Zonotrichia; species Zonotrichia leucophrys. The sequence goes on along the minus strand of NC_088175.1, from coordinate 7,502,246 downwards.
GACCCTTCCAAGGATTCCCACCAGCAGTGAGGGGCTGAAGCAGGCCAGCAGCAGCCTGCCCTACCTAAAATTGAGCACCCCAGCAGCAGAGGAGCTGCTGTGTGTCAGCTTGCAGCAGGGCAGGCTCCCCTGGTCACCACCAGGAAACAGGAGATCAGCTGGCAGGGTTCAGGCTGCTGTCACTTATTTCCACATAAAGACTGCTGAAATGCAAAGGCTTGTAACCACCTCTCTGCTGATCATTTGGCAATAGGATAAATACACTGGTGAATACAGAGGGAAAGCAAATAGAAGGACTTGTCACTGCATCGTCACTCATCCTTTTTTGAAGTGGCATATCTGGATTCACAACTCTGCAGCTGGGAATGACACCCATACAGGATGGCTCTGGTGCAGACTGTACAAACAAGGAAATTTGTAATGAAAAGTAAAAAGTTCTTCCCTAAGAACTCCAGCATTCAGGAAGGTCCCATAGCACCACACAAATGCTTCAGAGCACTTCTCTCTCCCTTGAACACCACACAGCAAGAAATCAAGAATTTATTTTACCCTTGATGGCAAACAAACAATGTACCTCCCTATTTTTAGTTGTGACCTCGGATACTCAATGACTTCAAAGCATATGCTTAATTCACACACATGCGAGCAAGAAAAATTACTCATAGGCAAAGAATAACAAATGTTTGACATTTAAATGAGACTTATTTGTAAGACTAGTTAACATTTGTATTAATTAAGGCATACTCGATGAAAGATTGTTCTGTGTCACTCATCCTAGTATAGGTGAAGATTGTTGTCTATCTCAGAAAAAAACCCCATGGAAATTATGTGTAATTACCTGCCTGTACTTTCCACATGAGTATCATTAAAGACAGAATTTTAATGCAATATTCTAATTGAATACCTCACAAAAAAGTCAAATCATGAATGTCATCAAGATCACAGGCCTTGGTGCACAGAAACAAAATAGATCTAAAAATTATCTGTATGGATGGATTGACAACACTCTACTCCTTAAAAAAAATCTATCAGTTTATCACATTTTTGGGAATGTTTGTGCCTGCCCAGATCTAAATTGATCACACAGACACCTGGATTGGTGCTTTCACCTTCTGGAACAGAAACAGCAGTAATAAGGCAGGGACACAAATGGCAGAGGGTGAGCTTTGGCCTGGCATCTGCACCAGGGAAAGAAAACTGAATCAACCAACATTCCCTCACCAAGAAAGGGCATTTTTTTCTGGGTCTCCAGTTTCCAGCAGAAGGAGATGATCCTAATAAAAACAAGAGGGAATGGTCTCAAGTTGCTCCAGGAGGGGTTTATTCTGGCTTTTAGGAAAGCCTTCTTCACCTAAAGGGTTGCCCAGCATTGGAACATGCTGCCTAGGGAAGTGATGGAGGTATTTAATCGAGGTGCAAATGAGGCATTTAGGAGCATGAGTTAGTGACAGACTTGGCAGTGCTAGGTGAAGGACTGGTCTCAGTCATTTTTAGGGTCTTTTCCAACCTAAATATTTCTACAATACGATAAAAATTAAACAAACAACATTAAAAAAACAACATTACTGTCAGTTTTGTATCTGTGAGATCATCACTGGACCATGCCCACCAAAGAAGACAGGACTGAGGTCCTTGGAGAGCAGGCAATGCCACACGCTATTCTTTGGAAAGGCATCTTCAACACTCAGACCACTTCCCTTCCAGAAACCTAAACTTTCCTAAAGAGAAGAGCTTCTACCAGCACAAATAAATAAATAACAATGTGGCTGCAATCACCTCAGCTTTTAATTAAACTGCAACTGAACAAACAGCCTGAGAGCCGCTGTGACATAACCTGCTCCTGCTGCTGCCCTTTTGGCTTTGTGCTCCCAGGGTCAGATTCTCAGTATATCCTTGCCCACAGCCCTGCCTTTCCTTTGAAGCTGCACAAGCCCTGGTTTTGTTGGGGTTTTTTTGGAGGTTTGTTTTTGCCATAAGGGCAACATCACGCCTGGCACACACCCGGCTGCAGGCGGGGATTTCCTCACCCTCCCCGGGACTGGAGAGGTGTTCACAGGTGGAAACAGCTCCCAGGAGCTTAGGAAAAAAGGCAGAAAGCTTAAAAAAGATACTATATTTATCTCACAAGTTGCTTCCTACAATCAGTCATTATCTTCTAGGAGAGACCTAACCTAATATTTCTAACAATCATAAATGGATCTATGGCCTGGTAGCACACAATCATCTCGAGCACAGTCCCAATTTGCCTCTGCCCCGCTCCCTGCTCTGACTTTGTCAAACCCACCTCTTGCCTCTAGAAAAGAAAAACTCACAAAAATAACCACCACACCTTTGTAGCCTTATCTTTTAATACAACACAGCACACTGTGTTTTATTTTAACAGCTCAAGTTTTCAAGGTTTTCCACCCTGGATTGCATTATCAGATCTCCATCAACCCAGCACTGATAGAAAAAAACAGTACTATTGAAATGCAAGTACTTTATAGTGACTGTGCATTGTTCATAAGAGATCAGGGATAGCTTTTCCTTTCAAAAAAAACCAACCAACCCTAAGATACCAGGCATCATTTTCACTTCTTCATTAAGCCAAGGATCTGTTAAAGTGCAGATTTCCCCCCTGTGCCAATAACACCTGGCAGTACATAACACACCAAGCATTTTTACTGTAATGACACTTCCATTGAAATTCATGCAGGCACTTGACTACACTTCCAGAGAGGTGGAATATTATTCAGTGAGGGAACACAGATACGCTGGGAGGTGAGAAGGGGTAGAAGGAAAATTGCAGGCAATTAGTCTTTTCTTGACCTAACTGTAATTTGTGAATTTGTAGAAGTTCTCTTCTGAAATGTTGGTTAATCTGATCCAAGAATAACTCAGAAAGTGTCTGTCACGTTCCTGCCCTCACAAACACAGACCAGCACACTCACACGAGTCAAAGCCATAGGAAAAGCAATGCCAGTCCCCTCTGTTCCCTGCATTCTCCCCCAGCGAGGGCAGTCCCCTCCCACAGCACTGGGGAATCCTGGGCTCCCCTCTGCAACCTGATCGAGGGCTGATGCACTCAGCAAAGGAACAAGGGAGGAGACTTCAAGTGACTAACAATACTCTTCAAAGAGAAAAAATATTTTCCCATGGTTTAAAATTACCATCTGAACCTCAGCAGAAAAGCGATAGTGGTGCTATAGCCAGAGGGATGGGATAGCATTATCCCATCCCCTGTCAAATGGGAATGTGAACTGCAGCCCCACCACAGGTAATCCACATTCTCAAAATGTACTGCTGACCTACATGCCCAGGTGCCCCATCACACAGGTGGTCTGTTTCTTCACGAGATTGCAACTGGGATTTCTTTGCTTTCATGCCTTCTCTGCTTTAGAGGCCACCACACACATGAAATGGGGAGAGAGGGGCTGGGGGTGGTCAGGTGAAGCCTGCAGAAAGGGTAAGAAGTTCCTATGACAAGATAAACAGTGATCACTTCCCAACAGCTTAGACACAGGATACCACTTCTCGTGCAAATGTATTTACACTTAAATAATACATCTCTGTGACTAAAGGCAAGGGCTAATCAAAAGCTGCCATTTCAGCTGTGCACTGCAAAAGTAAACCACCTCAAAAAGTGAAATGCTAGAGGAAAGAGAGTAATATGCTTTTGATTTATAGGTAACTTTTAAAATTAGTGGTGGGGGAGCTCTCCCAGTAGCACTGGAGAAGGTCTCTGTTTATTTGAGGAGCTCAGAGGAGCACAGCACAGCAGAGACTCCTGTTCAGCCCCACAGCCCACATGGAGCCCAATCTACTCTATCAGTATTTATTTACCTTTACATACAAAAGGAAGGCTATCCAAACAAAAGTTGAGAGTGTCCAGCAGATAATTAGGTACGCTAATGCACAAATCTATTTAGATAAGAGTGAGCATATTGGTACAATCAAAAGGCAGGTCACAGTTTATAATCCATTCTCTGTATAAACAAGCTCCAGCAGTGCCCCTTTAGGGGTAACACCCTTTCCCTCCTGAAACCCTTACCAGTGCAGGATTTTGGCAGTGCATGGGCAAGGACACTGCATTTGGGCTGCTGAATGCACATCCCAGCAGTGGCTGAACAGCTCTGAGTTTTCACTCCTCACTGCGTCCTCCTGGGTGTTCAAGGCCCTGGAGCCCCAGCCACAGGCCATCCATGGAGCATCCTCATGGAGCTGCCACTGCTGGAAGCAGGCAGGAGGGCACCAGCAGGCATCATGGAGTCCAAGCCACTTTTGGCTCAACTGTTCTAATGAAATCACAGCTTATCTATTTTATTGTTCTCTGTATACCTGCTCTGTTTTCCTGTACATAAATTATTCTTCACTTCCTTCCTGAAAGAGCTATTATTTAACAGCATAGCTGGCATTAACTATTGTATCACATTCCCCAGAGATGCATTAGAGCAATGATAGAGTGCAACACCAACACAAAAACACATGCACAAACACTCCCTGAACTAAACCCTTCTAAAGCAGCCCTTTCAAACAGAAAAGGCAATATAAATAGAAGAGATCACAAGCCTAACCAGGCCATAGTACAGTGCGGACAGATTGCTTCTTCCCCTTTACAAAATTAAAATACATGGGCTATAATTAATTTTTGTTCTGCTTGTTCTGGACATAGCTAACCCTGAATGGTCAAAGAGGAGCATTGCTTGGATTTCTCCACAATTATCAAGGGGTCAGACAAGGCTTGCTTTGGATTCTCTCTGTCTCTTGAAGTCTGTTTTTATTTAATCATAATTCAAATTATCTGAAGCACAGAAACAGAGAAACCCACTAGACTTAGGCTTGAAAACTGTCCTTCCTAGTACCCCAAGGTAGAGGTATTTTTTGCACACAGAAAGTCAACCAAAATAATAATTCCAAACCCTGGCTGACCTGAAGCAATACACCAGCCATACAACACACATAAAATGGATGTTTTATTTTACAGACATCCTTTTTCAGATTCCAATCTCATTTCTGCCAAAGCAGCTTTCAGTGGATGATTCCTCCACCCTAAGAAAGTTAAACCAACTTCAAATACCTACACGAAACCACTGGTCTCTAATTAGGAATTCTACTGAATTAGTATTATAATGAGCCCCAGAAAGCTGCCTATAGGCATGGATTTATCTAACCAAGGCCACACTGTCTGGAGATTAGCAAACAAAGCACTTCCCAACCCCACAGTGCTGGGAGCCCCCACGGCCGTGGGTGGCTGAGGGCTGGCAGCAGAGGATGCAGCACCTCTGGCTCCCAGAAAGGAGCTGCCAGCAGGTGCTGAGGAGCCTGCTGCCCACCAAACCTCCTCCCAGCACATGAAGATTTGCTCACTGGACCAATACAAGCTGTTCTCTCAAGTGTCTTGCTTCTGCTGTCCTTACCACCAAGGAAGTGGGTGGGAAGAAGTCACACCACCACCTTCTAAGACAGCAAACAAGGAGTTCCCCTTTTCTGAGGTAGAAGGGTTTAGGCTTCTCTTAAGGTTTTAGGAGCAATCCTGCTCTGATTAGCTCCATCAGAAGCTATGGCATAGGAAGTGTCTACAGCAGCACTAACACTGCTCTGGAGTGAAGCATGCAAGCAGTAAACAAAAACAGACATACAAACCCAACATTTGCATCTGTCCAGGAAACCTTCACACAGATCACCCATCACAGGCAAGCCACGAAGTTGTGGGCTGAGCAACTTCACTTCAGCTCCTGCTTCACCTTCTCCAAGCACCTCCAGAACACAGCAAAAACCTATCCTGAGGGAAGGTGATGCATGAAACACAAGGGTGGTGGAGCATTATCCACTTTTCACTTGTGGGTAAGATGCCCAAATGGCCTGGACAGGCCACTTGGCACCAGATATTTAGTCTGTATCATTTGCTATTCACAGATTTTGACTTCACAAAATCAAGTCCAGTCCAACATTTAAAGCAACTGAAATTTCTCTTGATTCACATTTTTTTGAACAGAGAAGACTAGTTAATGCATAGAAAGGGAAGTCAGTAGCTCCTCTCCTAAACTCTGGAGGCAAAGGTCCAACAGCTAGCCCTGGCTAGGTGATAGAAGGGAAAACAGTGCAAAGCCACAGGGAAGTTGACACAGAAGCCCAGCAAAGTGCTCTCCCAGGGACAGGGATGCCAACCTGGGACCTGCCAAGGTCTCACCTACAGCCAGGCCTTGGCCAAGTCACTTCCCAGTCCTGAACAGACCATTGGAGAATTTAACATCTCCAAATTCCCCCATAACAAACTAAAAAATTTAACATCACAAAGACAAGATTTTGGTTTCTCCAGAATCTCTAATTTCTGTGGCCTGCCACCGCTTGGGGGTAAATGTTAGCCCAGTGATACTTCTCTTACAGCAAATGGGGCTTCTCAGGCCTTTTCAGTCTCAAATACAGAGCTAGGTGTTCCAAAATACAAGTCAAAACACAGGAAGGGCTAAGAGAAAAACTAGAGAAGCAGGAATCCCAAATGGGTTTTGCCTGGAGGCAAGGGGCAAAAACAGTGAGATGTAGTAACTTTAACAACTTAATTTATAAGATTAAAAAGAAATAGGTCATCCTGTCACTACAGAGATTGGGTGGGATTAGCTTAATACCCGTTTGCCCAAATAAAGGTCAAAACCAGCTCCTCTGAACAACAAAGTTTGGAGGATTTGGGTATTAGCAAGCTAGTTTCTTGGATCATATTTGTGTACTTGTCTAGATGGGTCTGAAGAAAAAGAGATGCCATCCAAAAAAGTCCAGAACAAGGCAGTTTGCAGTGGCTCTGAGAGGCAGATTTTCAAGCCACAGATTAAAATGTTAGGGCTGCATGGGCTTGTCTGGATTTGCAGAGTGAATCTGCCAAGCATTTCAATGCATATATTTGTAGCACAGCCCAAGATCTGCACACAATCCAACTGGAGGCTCCCACATTGTGCTTAAAGGATGGCACCAAGCAGCAGGTCTCTGCAGCATGCCATGAGGCCAAAGCTCCCCAAAGAGCAGACCCTGGAGGAAATCCAATAACAGAGCATACCACAGCATCATACTTGCTGTGCTGTCTTAGCCCCTGGCCTATGGTGATTCATCTTTGCCTGCAACCTCTGACATTTTCCACCACCATTCATGCAGACACGTTACCAGGATTCAGTCACAGACTAATACATTCAGCATGGATCAATCACCACAGGCCAAACCCACCTAAGACATTATCCTGGATCACAGGAAAGAGAGCCCAGTCTAAAAAGATGACAAAAAAACTCAGAATAGTGCCAGGAACAGCCTCAGATGCGAAAACTGAAATGCGAAAGAGTTTGTTTCCCTCTTAAATATTCTACAAGTCACTTTAAGCTATAGCCTGCACCTTCATTTTCATCTGAAAGGAGTAATCCTTGGTCAATGTGAATATTCGTGATCAGCTGTAGCAAATGTTAAGCTGGGTTTGAAGTCACCAATTGTTTGACTCTGCCCTCAATTCACATTTCTGTGGCTGCCTCCCTGCCCCAGCATCCCCCTCAGCAGGGGCTGATCAGAACCTGCCCAGGTCACCCAGAAACTCCCTCTCAGCAGGGCTGATCAGAACATGCCCCAAACCCCTCAGAAACTCCCTCTCAGCCCGGGCTGGATCAGAACCTCCCCCAAACCCAGATCTGTCACAAACTCCCTCTCAGCAGGGCTGATCAGAACCTGCCCCAGGTCACCCAGAAACTCCCTCTCAGCAGGGCTGATCAGAACCTGCCCCAGACCCAGGTTACCCAAATTCCCTCTCAGCAGGGCTGATCAGAACCTGCCCCAGGCCCCCCAAACTCCCTCTCTCGCTCTCTGCAGTCCCCGCAGCTCCCCAGGCCTGAGCAGGCCTCGGGCTGCATCAGCATCCCTGCCTTCAATGCCTGGAATTAGACTCTGCAGATTAGGCAACGTGCTGAGGCTTATCTCTGGCTCTAATCACTAATAAAGTTGCAACCTGGTGCATTTGCACTGTATTAGGTCTCACTCAAGCACACGGACTCCAGAGGTCATCTGCCTGCCCCAGTCACCGCCAGGTTTGATGCAGCAGGTCCCGGTGGGTCCCTCGGAATGGCCACCACCACCACCAGCAATCCAATCCAATCCAATCCAATTAGGGGCACAATGGTCCCAGTCCGGAGAGGCTCCCGGGCCCCCAAACCCTCCCGCCCCGGCGCCCTCAGCACAATGCCGGCTTTTGTCTCAGCCCCGCCATTGTTCGGGATTCTCTCGCATCCCTGGACACAGGATAAAGAGCCGTGCTCTTTATGAGAGATGTTTATGAATGAGGTCTCAGAGCAGAGGGGTGCAGCAACACAGGGCTTGACCATGGACAAAAAGGGTCACGGTTTCTAAAAGGCGCGTTGAAGAGAAATCATTAAAGATGCAATATGCAATAGCCAGGAATGAAAAGTTGCAGGCAAACAGAAAATAAGAAGTAACGTTCCAGTCCTTTCAAAGCCAAGGAAAGTTTTGCCACAGACCTCAGTGTAGTCTAGGTGTCTCACAAAATATCTGCACTAAATAAAATACCCAGCGTTTCCCATTGTTTTAGGGCACAGTTTTGAAAAGATTTTACCTCGCGTTGATTTCCAAAGCAGGAAAAAAATTATTTTGATTTCATGTTTTCTGATTAAAAATGTAGCAGATAATGGCAGTAAACAGTAAAATATGGGCCAAAGAAACTAGGTGAAAAATATCAGCTAATAAAAATCTAAATCACCCTTCTAGTGTCAGAGAAAATTCTGTGATCTTGAGCTGGTGTAATGAATATGCTACACTAAATCCATCAAGAGGAAAGACCTACGCCTCTTTGTAACCTGCAGGAGTTACAAAGGTCTTCACAGTTAACAACGTATAAGACCAGGTCAGTTCTGCAGCACAAATCTGTGGGAGTTCAGGCAAAGTTGAGCAAATCTTCTCAAACACCTTCAGCATGACAGCTCCATGAGTCTTGCTAACAGCCAAAATCCACCATCCCTCACACATCCAGGCCTACCAGAGACAAAGCCACCCTCAAACCCCATCCATCACACAGCAAAGCGCCTCTTTGTGAGGCTCTGCTGAGCAGAGGAAGATAGAAATTTTGTGAAACCTTTCTGGACTTTAGAGAGTAGAGGCAGACATGTAATTGCATTCAATGAAACATCATATGGTAATGAGCAGCAATGGAATAGCCAAGTATAAATCTCCCATTCAGTAGAGTGTCACATGTATAAATCTATTTACCAAGCATTACTCTGTAGCTCCTACCATAATAAATCTTCAGGAGAATGGCTTGTGCACCACTAACAGAGCAGGAGTTTGGAAAAACAGGCAGACTATTCTTCATAAGGAGTACTGATAACCAGCCAACCTGTTTGTTAAAAAGATTATATTAATTGTGCTCTACTTATTTGGTGTGCTTGTTTGGGTGCTTGGGAGGCCAAAGTCGATTTCTTTTTTTTAATACAAAAACATCAATACACATAGACTGTAGTACTAAGTCAAGTGGTACAAAAAAAAAAAAGGGGTACTAAGACAAAATCCAGAGCTAATGTCCCCTCACTCAAAGAACCACAAAGGCTCTTTTGATTTTAGAAGATGTACCACACTGCAATTCATAGGATAATGGAATTACCAAATCATTTTAGTTAGAAAAGATCCCTGAATACCATTGAGTCCAACCATTAACCCAGTACTGCCAAGTCCACAACTAAACCATGTCCCACAGTGCCACATCCAAACATCTTTTAAACATCTCCAGGGATGCTGCCTCCACCACTTCCCTGGGCAGCCTGTTCCAATGCCTTACAATGCTTTTGCTGAAGAAATTTCTCCTAATATCAAACTCAACCTCTCCTGGTACAACTTGAGCTAATTTCTTCTTTTCCTATTGCTTGTTATCTGGGAGAAGTGACCAGCCTTCACCTTGTTCCAACTCCCCTTCAGGTAGCTGTAAAGAGCAGGAAGGAGCTGAGCCTCCTTTTCCACAGGTCCCTCAACTACCCCTCATCAGACTGAGTGGTGTTCTGGCCTAGTTTCTGCTCAATGTAAATGTTTTATGTAGGTTAATCCCAGATAAATAACTGTTTTCTTGCATTATCTAGATCTTCCACTACACATTATGGGATGTATTAGAAAGATTAAGCACTGCATAGTCAACTAGAGCCTCCCTACAGGATGCTCCTGCCCCCAGCTCTGCAAGGATGCCACATCACACACTGAAATAGCCCTCTATCTGCATGACTTGCCAAAACCTCTTGCTAATCACCTGAGGTTTCTATTTGTAGCCATGTGCAAACAGTTTCAGGAAAGCTTTTGTTCTGTGCTGAGGAGCTAAGGCTAAGCTGTGTTCCAGAAGTAACCAGATAAGGAAAAAGTCACATGCCAATATAGCATTTCATATACCAGAATCAGACAGAAATCCAGTCATAAGGAAGAGGCAACTGCTTTAATGGCACTTGATTCAGTGATACACGGGTCTGAAGTGCAGCAACACACTGAACACAGTTTCACAAAAGAAAGACGTGAACCTGTTTGTCCATGTTTGGAGCAGGTCCAAAAGAGAGGTACAGAAATGATCAGAGGGTTGAAACAGCTCTCCAAGAGAAAAAGCTGAGAGAGTTGGGTTTGTTTAGCCTGGAAAAGAAAAGGCTGCTGGGAGACCTCAATGTGGCCCTCAGTACTTAAAGGGAGGTTATAAGATAGATGGGGACAAATTCTTTATTAGGGCCTTTTCGGATAGAACACGGATAATGATTATAAACTAAAAGCAGGTAGATTTAGATTAAATCTAAGAAAGGTATTTTTTACAATGAGGGTGGCAAAGCACTGCCACAGGTTGCCCAGAGAGGTGGTGGACGCCCACCCCTTGAAACACTCAAGGTTAGTTTGGATGGAGCTTTGAGAAACCTGATCAGGTTGAAGTTGTCCCTGCTCATTGCAGGGGGGTTGGACTGGATGATCTCTAAAGGTCCCTTCCAACCAGACTATTTTATCATTCTATCAGACCAGAAATGCTGCTAATTCTAACCACCACATCATGGAGATCACCATCTCCACATCTAGAACTCTATAGACTCTTTGCTGGGATCTTCACTGGTCTCCAGTCCATGAAGAAGCTGTGAGATTTGGAAGCAGTTTTTCAGGTTAGGGATGTGAAAGCACTGTGTGAAATGCCTGCTTGCATATGTTTATCCTACAGCTAAAGAGGGACTTATCCCTCTAGAACTGTCTTTGCAGCATGTGTCACCAAACACTAAATTCACACCAAAACATTTACAAAATTTATCTACAATCCACATGGTGCTCATGTTGCAGAATATCCTACTACATGAATCTGTAGAAATAATGCAGACATTCTGGGATGAACATCTGAGAAAGCTGCTAAGGAAAGATCTGAGTGTGCCCACTGCAGTGTCTGATCCCACCTACTTTGCAAGGCGTTTTTCACAGGCATCACTCTCGCTGCCCTTTGACATGGGCAATTATCTGCTCCCAATCCTCCTGACCTCACATTCCTTACCCACCTGCAACTCCCACGTAAAGATAACAGAAGTTTGCATTCACATTAACTAAGTCTCTTTGTTCTGGGCAAGGAAACAATATTCATAATGCCCAATCTGATTTCATTCCAGCAGAGGATTAATTTCAATCTCTGCTGCTGTAGAACAAGGCGGCAAGCACGAAATTATCATCAAATAATTACAATGCTTTAGCTTTACAAAGGACACTCAGAGGTTTGCAAAAAACCCCAACCTTTTTTCTGGAATGAATCTGCAGTAAATTTCTGAGCATGCCTCAGACACACTTAGGAAGCCTAGAGAGTCCTGCAGACCCAGGACTGAGGGTCAGCAGATGAAAGCTCTGCTGCATGTTCTTTGCATACTTAGGCTAGTCAACATCCAAACTGCAAAAAAGGGAAATAATGCTTCTTCTCAGGCTTATAAATATGCTATGAGGCCAAACTCATTAGCGTTTACAAAGCACTCCTAGACTCCTTGTCTGGAAGGAGTTATACAACCATAAAGTATTATTCATGCTGTTCTAAGGCAGAAAAGTAGGTATTACTGCAAATCCAGCAGTAGCTCTTCATGCACCATTAAGGTTTACTACACTGTCTTAATCTAATCATCAGCACTTCAGAACCCAGATCTGTCATTCGAAACATCCAGATCAGAATTCATCACTGAATAACCAACTGGGTCAACAACATACAGCACAGGACACACATACCCTTTTTAACCCACATCACACATCTACAGCTGAACCATTTGTATTTTCAAAACCTCAACATTATTGGTTTTCCTGCCATATTGCATTATGTCTACTCAGGATTTTAACAAGTTCAAAACTCAGATTCTAGATCTGTTGGCACATTTTTAAAAGGCTGATATGGGAAGGAGTGCAAAGTTCAGGTCCACACCTCTTCCAGCATTTATCAAGGAAACTGGTTCCTTCAGGCAACTTTTTCTGCCCATTATTATTCTGAGATCTCCCTTGCTTGTAATTCTGAAAATGTATTCATAACTAGTGGTACACTTGCTTTTGACTTGCTGATCAAAATACAATCTTCATAGCTCCAGGCACCATCATCAACGCTGAGCTGGAGGGAGTTCAATCCAGTTCAACAAAATCAGCTGTTATTTTTAACAGCTAGCTCCCAAACCACATCTTTGCAGTGATTTACTCCATCCCCTCGTTCAGCTGCTGCCACATCCCCTTGTGGTGGTCTCCAAGCCCATCCTGAGCTAGGCAGGCAGCTCTTGCTGCCCATTCCTCACACACTGAGAGCATCTTCTCCCCCCAGCACAGCACAAGGGCTGCATTAGAGCTTCATCTGAGCTTGATGAAAGTTCTGCCCCCAACTGCCCTCTTGCTCCCTACCCTCCCACAGCAGCTCCAGAAGTCAGCACCTCCATGGCTCCCTAAGCCAGGACACACTCCATGCAGCCCAGCCCTTCCCTCCAGCTCTACAGATGTTGTTTTCAACAGAAGAAACCTGTCCCTTTGTGCATGACACAGTTTTGGTTTAAATTCACACATGAAATCTCTCCTGCGAAAAAAAATATTAAATTAAAATATGGCCAACCTTGAACATAACAGAGTCAGGGAGTATTACTCTTTATATAGCATTCCTTTTACAGGGGCAGTTCCAAGGCTATCCCAAAAATATTATCTTTCCTTCACTTCACACTGCCAACTAGAAGAAAAAATTAAAAAGGACAATCCCATAATTTTTATCCAAATAAGGCAGAATGAAGCACAGGAGAGCAGATCTTCCATTGAAAACCTTCTCTGTCCAACCTGGCCAAGATGAAAACAAGAAGAAAAAAAAAAATAGAGGCCTTTCCAACAACTGCATCAGCTGCTGTTTATGTGATCCATCTCTCATCTTGCAGGTCTCTGAGCAAACTTGTCTCCAGAGCTGTGGGATCAGAAAACTTGTTTGACCTATGCTGCTATGGACAGAGGGCATTTACAGCTCTGGAGCAAAGCTTTCTCAAGAACACAGCCCCATGGCCAAGAAAATCAGCTAGTCACCTCAGCCACTTGCAAGAATGAAGCCTGCATCTCTCTCAGAATACTCAATACTTGAAAATGCTGAGCACCTGTGCTTTGATCAGAAGATGCCCTTCAATATCCCTGGTGGACCCACAAAGACAAGCATGCTCTGGATCACTTGGCACTGTGAGAGCTCTGGACCTGCTGCTACAGGGCCAAAGCAGGACTGTGACCTGCTCATGCCACCTCTACCAACACTCCTGCCCTGGGCTCTCACTTGTGTGAGGCAGCAGATGCTACTGAGATACAAAATGCTCCCTTGTTTCTTGGAAAAAAAAAACAAATAACACAACAACAAAACACACAGAAGTGGATAAAAACATTACTTATAAGCACAGATTAAACAACATTGATGTTTAGAGGGTTGTGTTTTTAAAGAACAAATTTCCAGAGGAAGTTAATTATGTTCCTAGGGTTAACAAAAGGATTTGCGTGATCCAGTTTCTCTTCCTTACTATGCTGCAAGAGAGGGATGTGACTGAATACACTTCACTTAACCCCATGGGATCTACACCCATCATTTTGAAAATTAGAGAGCATTCATTTGGGATGATCCTTTCTCTCCCCCTCTCTGCTGTTTAGCTTTACATAGAGAAAATAATTAGCGTATAAGACAAACAACAAATAGGAATAAAATTAGTCCTTTCAAACTGAGATGTTGTTTAACTTAACTAATTGAAAAGAGAGAAAGCAAAATTGTGTGGCTAGTGGCAAAGTCATAAAGTGTCACTTTTCTGAGGTTCATACACCAGTAATCATCTTTTATACAAAGAACAGTGACTCATAAATCTGGTTTTTCATAAAAAATTTGCACAAAAAAGTCTGAAACAAAAGATGTCCCCTCCCCTTTTTTTCTTGGTCAACTAGAAGCAGAAGCATGGTCTTTATGAGCTGTGGGAGTGGAAAGTCATTAAGGCTTCAATTCCAAATGAAAATTAAGGCTTTTAACTTCCCATACTACTCATACTGACAACCTTTCATACATAATTGCCTAGGAAGAGTTACTGTGGTCTTGTCACCCTCCTAAGGCGTCAGTGATACGCTGACAAATAGATCCTCCCTCCCAATTCCACCACGCAAATGGAAATAAAAGCCCATGTGGTTAAGAAACTCTGAGTTCACACCCAAGAATGACTTTGATGACTTTTCAGTCAGGACTCATTAGGAGTTACCAAATTACCAGCATCAGAAATAAAGCAATCAAGGGATCAGGTAAGAATTTAACTGGAAAGAGGAAGAGTGCCTTCAGCAATTACAGCTGTGACATGGGGAGCAACGTGACAAGCAGGACCCTTCTGCTTCACAGCTGTGATTCTTCACCCCAGTCAAAACTGTACTAGGCTGACAGATAAACATTTTAAATACACATTTCAAATACACATATATGGATAGCATGATATTCAGCTGGGCAACCTAGATGGGATGAGATGAAATAACAACAAATGTTGTGTCCACTCTCTGAAAGGTATCAAGGTAGCCTGTGTCTGTGACAGCAGCAGCATCTTTCTGTACTTGTCTGTGTTTGTGGAGAGGCAAACCCTGCTTTTTATCTAATTTTGCTTGTCTTCTCATTTGAGAGAATTATTATTTGACAAGTTTCTGGTTTTTTATGGTGGTGAGAGACTGACCCACTTCATCATCTTGTTCCAAGAAGTATTTACAACACAGAGGGAAGCAACTGAACATGTAAAGTGCTTTTATCCCAGTAAAACTGAAACAGGATTTGAAGCAACTCCAAAACTGGGAATTAGAAATGTGTGGAGTTACTCTAAAGATGTCTCCTTCCTTGCTAGGTCAGTAAAACTCAAAACCTGTTTGTTATCACTGGTGTCATAGCAATGGTCAGAGGCCCCATTTGAGGTAAGGGTCTAATTCTGTTGAGCACCACAATAAACTTGGGGAAGACAAAGGAAATATATTATCCTGGTTGTATAAAAGGAGAACCACAAATCACAGAAGTTAGCTAAAAGACTACACCAGAAAGCCATGTAACAATGACACAGCACTCCAAATGTGAATCCCAGCCCAGTGCTCTAACTTGCAGAACCATCCATCCTTTTGTTATTTTAAAGCTTACATCTAATACAATAGAGTCTTAACTGATGTCATAAAAAGAGGACTGCATTTTGTTACAAGAGGTCAGGAGACAAGCATGGGAGAGACTTTCAGCTTAATTGCTCAGAATCCAGGAAGCAAAGAGCTGCACCAAAACTCGAAAAGAACTTTCAGAGGATGGTTGAACACAGTCATACACGTGCAGATACACCCACATGGCCTGGAGGACAGAGCTGCAGAAACCATTATTGCTCCTGAGGTGGAAAATGCAGCCACTCCACAAGAGAAGATCTCCACAAACAAGGCATACATTATCATGCTTCAAGACATCAAAGAGGAACAAACACACAGGCTTTAAAAATTGATTCCTATTTTTAAAAGGTGTTAAAAGGATGGAAAAGGAAAACCCTCTAAATGTTGGCAGAACTGAAAGATGGAAAAGCTGCTGCACCAACTGAAATACTCAGCCTCAAAAATAAGCCTCACAGAGAAATGAATGAATAACTGAACTAAAGCAGGCAAGTGCAGAGGTATTTGTAACAGCAAAGGACAGTTGTATCAGCAGTTTGACCAGGAGTGAATGATTGACTCACTCCCATGCTGGGTTTCAGCTGCAATCAGGAAAATGAACAAGGGAACATTTTATCAGTTTTTCACAACGTGCCATCCCTGTGCAATGCATGAACTGCTGGTGGAGATCATATAACCTGTAACCATGTATCACATTCAACAGCAAACAAGCTTTTAACTCACTGGAAAGGGATTAAAAGCTCTGTAGATCCAAAGCATAGATCAACGTTATATTCAGCTGCTGGGAAATAGATAAATATGAGACTGTAAATCCCAGTAAGGGAGATAGGAAAAGGAAACCAAGAAGACAAAAGAATACTGTGCATCACAATAGCCCTTTAAGATTGTACATTAAAATAAGACTTTCTTAACACCTTTGTTATGAGCTGGAAAAGATTCAGCATCGACCAAAAATAGTTATTTTTAATTACTGATACTCCATTAGCATCTGATGATGTTACTCTACTGCATAAAAGTAGACTTTCATGTAGACTGTCCTGGAATCTATTCCATTAGATCCTATTAAAAAGAAAAATGAGGGGGAAACAGTGAAAACATCAACATGAAAATGGTAAATTCCTGTATGTATATAACCAGCAGTAGTCCTCTGGCAACACAAAAATCAAGCAGAACATTGCCTAAACCGGACAGATTACTTCCCTTGTTGGAGATTAAAGACACTCTGGATTTCCTTTGAAAAAAATACCAAAGCAAGTGTAAAGAGTCCAAGTCTCAATTTCATTCAAGTCCAACAGTGTCCCACAGTAACTTCACCAGCCACTGAGATGTGTCACAGCACTGAACAGTCCATGGCCTCATAAAAAGTCACAGCCAGGAGCAAAGTGTCACACAAGTGGCATTTAAAGGATAAGGCATCATCAATAAGTGTCATAGAGTGAGAGAAATGTACCTTAGCAAGTAAAAAACTGCAGATGAAAGATAGATGCCAGTCCTCCAGAGACTGCTTAGCACTTAATCAAAAGTCAGAAACCAGGAATCTTGCATTTATGATGCACAGCAACCTGTCTTCAGATGATCCAGAGATGATGGAAGATGTGGGAAAGAACAAACAAAATCGAGTCAGTCCCACTAGATCAGAGACTGACAGCAAGCCTCTTCCTGCTATTTCCATAGAAATATTACACTTTGGGGACTGGAAATGCTCTCTTTTCTCTTCTTTTCTAAAACAATGGTTTGGTTTTGCTGTTCTACTTTGAGTAATCCTTTTGCCTGCTCCTTTCATCTTCATGGATCTTCTACAGATCAAGGACAGAGAGGCAGCCAGGGGGTTCTCATTGTCCTGGGAATGCAGGGACAGGTCAGACACAGCCATCAAACCGTCAGGCACAGGCACCCCTAGAGATGGTTTGATCTTACTGTCCTGGAGATGGTTTGAAAGAGCAGCTAAGTATCTCCTCCTGCTTCCCAGCCTGGGCCCTACCCCATCCATTTGCTCCCCACACTTCATCTCTCACCTTGCACAGACATTCCAGTGCAGCTGACCTTCCTGTGCATGAATGAAACCCCAGCAGCAGAGGAGTTTGGGCTGAAATGGGGGGAAGGCAGAATGCATGCAGTCCTGAGTGTCACTGCACAGAGCTCGGGGATGGAGCAAAGTCTGAAGGGCTTTTCAGAGCACTCCAGCTTTGATTGAACTAATTCTGCCAGCGAGCCAGCATTGACACAACCGCAGCAGACAGCTAGCGTGTCACCCTGCCACTGCAGCGTGCAGCTGGCCACAGCCCTGCTGCCACAAGCCCGACACTCACCCACGGTGCTCCCTCTGCTGCAGACAGCCCTCCCACCCCGGGCAAACAGGAGACATCCCGTCCTACAAGCCCTAGGAGAGCCCCAGCAGACAATGAGATAACTCACATCACATTTAGGATGGCTTCAATCTCGTGGCAAGATCCGTGAAGTCTCAAAGCCAGTCAAAACTAACCTGTAATCTACTTCACAAGTGCTTTAGGTCCCAAAGACCCCTTACAGAAGAAGCTCTGAGCAAGGTGAACACATGGCACCACCATCTTGGAGACATAAGGCAGAACAAGCAATGAGTTCCCTGAGAGAAGCAAAAAGCAAGAAACAATTTAAGGGAAGGAAGACTATATATACCTGTATGTTCAGGGGCCAAAGTAACCTGGCATAAATGGTCTTGACCCAGACATGAGTCACTAGAAAAGTGTTCAAAATAACCTGACCAGCAGCCTTCAATTGCCATGGTGATAAATGTTTCCTAATGCCTAAGAGCAGCTGAGTCCTGAACCCCATGCACCTTGTTCACTAACAAAAGCTTTCATTTTACTGGGAAAAAAAAAATCACGACCAAATTGTGGCCATTTTAAGCCCTCTTCAGATCAAGGGCCAATTTACACACCCCGGTTTCAATGGGGAGCACTGTGCTCACATCACCGCTAATTCAGGAGATGGAGCTGGCTTGCTTTTTGCTTCACAATTCAGTAGGCAAGGGGAAGATAGATTCTCTGAGACAGTGTTACTTTTTCTGCCAGGAGTTATCTATTTGCAGAAGTGGGTCAACTTTCTCTTGGTGGACATGTTCGTGTGCAAGTGCCTCGCAGCGCCGCTCTGCCCGCCCCGCGCGCACAGGAACCTCTGCACATAACTATTTATGGCAGCCAAGTGTTTCATGAATTGCAGCAAGTTAACCACAAGGGGATGATGACATTTGGCGACAGGGCAGGATGAATTCTGGCTGGCAGACAAAAAGTCAGGTTAAAAATACAGAATGAAGAAGCAAACCCAGCCAGTTGCAGCTAATTCGCAGGAAAACTGGATGTGCAGCCTCCAAACCGTCCCTGTTCCAGGCAAGCAGGGCTGTGTGTTTTGCAGTGGGATGCATTAAGGCCTGCCTCTGAGTGTGGAAAGAACATCAGCCTTCTGGGTTCAAGCATTTTAGCTGAATTTTAAATGAGCTTAGATGTTTCTCATTAGCCTCACTCCTATGAGTGATGTATACCAGATGTTTTTGCCACTTTAAGCACCTCACCCCATCTCACCTACCATCAGCTGTTGTCCATTTTTCTGTTCCCAGAGCATCTCCAAAATGCAGCCCCAGTAGAGAAGGATGCTACAAGGGGACAATGTCAGCAGACCCTGCCATGGGAATGTCTGTGTGAGATGCAAGGCCACAGCCATGCTGTGGGGCAGATAAAAAGTCCAACACCTCCCAGGGCAGGCCCACAGCACTCCCAAGGTTGCATGGATGCAGGCACCCTTGTCCCCTTTAGCTTTCAGATGCAATGCTCTGTCAGTGTTAGTATTCGTGTCTCTCCTCTCCACACACACATCAGGTGTAACACCTGCCAGGGCTGCATTTTGGGTTCCCAGCCTGCCACTTCATTAGATCACCATTTAATTCGATCCTCAGCTTTATTTGATGAAATGTCTCCAGAGGACCAAATCATTTACATGTAACCAGCACAGGCTACTTCCCTTATTCTGACTGCTTTCAATGAAAGTAAGTGGATAATTCCATCAAAGGCCCATAGAAAATTGTCTTTTAATCAATACAAGGTTTTTTCCTTCAACAGGACAGCTGAGAATAAGATATCTCTATATAATACGCAAGAGGAAAACAAAATTAGAACACATTACCATGGAGAATATATTTCCAGATATGGCCCAATTTTAATTTAAGCATCCTGAGCCATGTTTTCAGAGACACCAGCTACCCTGAGGCTTGGGAGCCAAGCAGGCTGGCACACAGGCAGTGCCCCAGCAGAAAGCAGGAGTGGACAATGACAAAGGTGCCTCAAATGAAGCACTCCATGGAAATCCTTTGAATGAGCGGCCAATGGCTGCTGGCTACAAAAACTCAAGTTGAACCCTTCATATCTGAGACCTCAGCACTGATAAACCAACTAGCAGAACACATTGAACTTACAGCAGAGATGGAAACAGGTGTTTCTCCTGAGGTCTTACCCCTATCTAGTGTACCAACCCAGAGCTGATTTCCTGCCTTAATCACAAGGAGTCTGTCTGTAACAGCCTACAGCACCAAAAATACCAACATGTTAAAAACAGCAGTATAAAAAAAACAACATTAAAGCCATTTTCATAGGATGAAAAGTGCTCTTGATATAAGAAAGAAAATAATTGGTCACGTAACCAAACCTGTGTTTAATCTTGGCAGGAGCCACTGAGTTCTGAGAGGTCTCCAGAACAGAGAACAGGACTTTCTCTGACCTGGCCTGCCCACACAGTGAGGGACTGTAAGGGGGTGGTATCTGAATGCTGCTGAGAAAGGCAATTTCCTCTCTTTCACCAGAGCTAGGACAGGAGCACTGCAAAAGTGGACAATGGTCACCACAAGAGCTGCAACAGGGCTGATCTCATCTGGCTTTAGATGGCTGCATATGAATGAGCTGACCAGGCATCAGCAGAGGGAAAGAGCACAACCAGCACACAGTTCTGCTGTCTTTGATGCAGACACGGTTCACATAAATCATCACACCACAGTGCCTCTCTCCACACGGCCAATAAAGGATGTCCAAGGGAATGCAGATGTTACAGCCTATATTGGAGATATCTCAAATTAAATGGGATGAACCTCATCTTTCGCTTCTGCCCCTGCATATTCTTGTCTCAAAGGCCTCATTAATATGCCATCATAAATAATAAATATATTGATTATTAATACACTAATAAAACCAAGTCTTTTGGCCTTAAGAGTGTCCAAAGAAGGGCAGCTGCATTACCAATCAATACCAACCCACAGAGAGCAGCTATTTCTCTCTGCCACCATTTTAACTGCAATATATTGTACCCTCTAGGTAAATATGTGGACATCTACAAGTGGGAATCAATACAACTCGAGATCTTCCCACCCCCTCACCCAGAGAGAGCATTCTTCTTTCACTGGAGAAGACAGCAACAAGAGGCCATGGATTAATATCTCTGCTACTACAGGCTCTCTGCTGTACCCACAGCTTCTTTCTGGGCCTCCCTGACCACTTTGTAATTGTTGATGTTTTCAACAATTTACAAAAACAAAACATCAAAATTAACACTTCACCCAACTGGAATAAAGCCAGAGACACTGGAAAACACCCAGTCCATTTTGGGAACCTAAAGCAAAAAACAGTTTCAGTGGAAGGTGAGGTTCTATGACAACTTCAGTTGATGGGAGTGAACTAAAACTAAAGCCTGAATGCTTTCCCTGCATGCACAGGGTTCTGTCCCGGGCACATTGCTAGTTGAGCCTGTATGCCTCCAGGCTGGAGATGGATGAACAGTTGTCCCAGTGAGATCTAGATAAGGCCAACACCGGTGGAAGCCCTTGCCCTGGCCTCAGGGAACTCTGAGTCATCCTCCCAATGTTCCCACATACCTCACAGTCCAGGAATATATCCTGTGGGAATAAACCTGAGGGGTGTTTCTTCCCCCAGGTCATGTTAATATCAATATCACAAAATGTACCCGACTTTTTTTTTTTTTAATTCTCTTTTTCAAACCTAATTTCAAGCAGCTGCTTCAACAGAGCTGTCTGAAGCTGGATGGGCAGAAAGATTGTGTGTGCACACAGAGATCCACACCATGCATAAAAAGGAAAGCCAAAGCACTCACAAGCACACACAGTGACTGTGCCTCAATTTCTGCCCTGGATCTGGGTAGGTTTAGAACTGTGACACATCCTTACAGAGGCACCTGGCCAGTTTCCATCACACAGTTTGGGGTGCCCCTGTCCCACAGCCCAGGTCCCTGTGCACAGAGATTGACCAAACCTCTCACTCTCCCAACAAACAGGATTACATATCTTCTAATATTAGCCATTCTCACACTATGTTATAATTATTATCTTCCATGAGTGAATAATTAATCCTCAGCTTCTGAAAGACAACTTGCAGAAGTAAATAGACTTCAGAAAAGTGAAGCAAAGCTAGATGACCAGTTGGGTTGGGGGTGTTTTTTTACACTTACACCATTTATTCTTACAAATCTAGAGTTCATCACCTCACAATGGGGTGGGTCACTGGGGCCAATAAATCAAGCCCTGGTTCAACAACTCACTTCCAAGGATCGCTGAACAGAAAATGGGAAACATTTAACCCATCTTTGCTCACTAAGATTCTACTAAAAATCTACCTTCCTGCAAGTGTTTTAACAGCCACAATACTCCTGATTCCTTCAGAAAAGTACTTAACAAGTGAAGCTCAATAGATACCATTAGCAGGGGCAGTAGAGTTCTGCATTTTCCAACTCCCAATTTCAGGACTTTCCAGCTTTTCCATAAGCAAAAATATGCCAGCAAGCAGCTCAGAAGTAGCAACCTTGCTCCCACCACTTGTCCAAAGCTTCTGCCGAGTTCTTACTAGAGATGCTAAATTCTGCACTGCATCCCTTTCAGCCACCTCCTCTCCTTAAGAAAGCACACAGGGCTGCTCATTTCAGTATCAGCTGAGCTGGCCGGGCAGTCCCTGGTTCCCCCCCTGCTCAGTTCTCCAGTGCTTTAAAGACATGAGACAACACCAAGCTTACTACCAAAAAATGCAAGGCCATGCGCTCTCTTTCCTCTGCCTTCCTTCTGTTTTATTCCTGAGGAAAATAAAGCTCACCAAGAGGACAGCACAAAAAGGCTGAGCTCTCGGCTGCACGCAGGAAGGCAGGGACAGGAGCAGGGACAGGAGCAGGGACAGCAGACACGGCTCGTTGCTCACTGCGGGGCTGCTCCGTGACAGCTCCACCGCCCACCTGACTCACTGGAGTGGTTTTTCATGTTCACCTGCTCCTGCCCTGCTCCTCTACACCGTCACAGGCTTAACAGAATTGCTGCTGGTCCCAGGCAAACACTCCCAGACTTCTTGCTGTCAGTCAAACAGAGGGGCCTGATAAGCCCTGCATTTGCATATGTATTGAGAGGCATTTCCAAAGGCACAGCCAGGGAAATGGCCTTGCTGAATACCGATGCTATCTGAGAATGACAACTATTCAAGTCATTTTACAGCTTCACTACCTAAGTGGAGAGATCAGGCTTGTCTACATCTTTACAAGGATTATTAGCTTTAAAAATGCCGATCATCTCCGTTGCACCCTCAGAAATGATGGTTGGTTCGCAGGAAAGAGCTTCAATTCTTCCCACAGAGACCACCTTCCATAGGCACCCCAGAACCAGAAGTCACCAAAACCTAAAGGTTTTAATGAAATGCTCAAGCCCATAGCCATCCTTCCCACAGAGGAAATGAGAAGGGGTGTGCATGGAAGCATTGTGTGAGATGGTCACCCTCCCCTTCCCACTCTTACCCTACGGCAGGACATGAGACTCGGCTCCCAGTCCCGTCCAAAAGATGCTGCTGGGCACATTCCCATACACAGCACAATGAGGACCGAGCTCTGAAACAGAGGTTTCCCTTTTTGAGCTGACAAGGGTGACTATGAATCCCAGGTGAAGCATCCCACTGTGCTGTCACCCCGGATTGAAGCGACAGCTCTAAGGAATTGGTTATGTTTTGTGTACTCAAGAGCCCTGAGTTAACAGAAGAATTCAACTGGCTTTGTCCCGTTCTGCTACCAGCACCTAAAAGGGACACGGTCTAAGGTTCACAAACCAGAGCTGTGAAACCCTTGTGTTCCATAACAGTAACAGCACAGTCAATACCTGTCATGTGCTCTTTCAAGCCTCTGTGGAGAGCAGTGCTTTATGAAAATAAAGTCAAGTCACGTCAAGAGCAGAAGCTATCTGCAGATTTACAAAGCAGATACTTCTGATTTACACAGCTCTACGAGAGAGAGATTAAAAAATTCCACACCAAACATTTAAAGATGTTTGCTGTGCCATGCACCATCTGGTGACTGGATCATCCTTGAAAACAGCAATCCGTGACTACTGGGCAAGGTGGCCAGAACATCTCCAGCCGTGAGCTGACACACACTGGGGCAGCAGGACTGCAAACAGCACGTTCATGGATGAACACTTGTGAAACGAGTTGATCAATCCTCCATGCCCTCAGGTCTTGGGACATAAAGACTTGCCACAAATCACCAGAAATAAAAAAAAAAAAAAACACCAAAAGCTCTGGGAGCTGAAAGCATGGTTATCTGGTAAGCACATCCACTGCTGACATCAATCAGAGCCAACTTCTGGGGCTCCATCCCCCTCTATGTGCTTATAGGTGGGTAAAGGACACCCCACAAAGAAAATAGCCCTCTTTGGTGGGAAAAGAGGATTAAGAACATTAAAAGTAGTCTTATATATAAGAAGTTTTTAGATTGCTGCCTGGTCTGATTCCTACTGAATCCTCTTGACAACACATTCTAAAAGTCATGTATTTGGTCTTGTTGGTTTTAAAAGATTTTTTTTTTATCTCCATTTTACAGATATTTCAATGTTATGTCAATGCCCGATCACTTAGACAACAGGAGAAACTTTGCTTGGATGTGAGCTGCCAGAGGAGGCTTGGCATGATTCCGTTGTGGAGCTTGTTTCTAACTTCAATGACTAGCCTGAACAAAATCGTGAGCACAGCGTCCCTTCGAGAGCAATCTCTTCCCTACAAACAAAACTCCTCTTTCTGAAGTGGAGACAGGGGAAAGCCGAGATGCCCCTCTCCAAAACTGCAGAGCACTCCACAGCCAGCCTGCCCTGAGAGCCTGTGGAGCTAACAGGTGATGCTCTGTGGGACAAACCTGAACTTTCATCAGATGCCTCCAAAATCTCATCCCATCATTATCAATCTTATCAAACGAGCACATAAACAAGCCAAACATAAACTAAAACATTTAAAGGGGGAGAGAAAGAGGTGGAAGAGTGGGAACACAATCAGTGTTTATTTAACCCCGAAAACTCAGGCTGATTTTTGTCAAAACAGAAACCCAAAACAAACAAACAAAACCAAACACCAACCCTGCTGGAGATAAAAGAGGCTCCAACCCTGAGCCCAGGACCTCGATAACGCAGTGAACGCACTGATAACGCACACCCCGCACACAGGTGCCCCTCCCGGCTCCCGGGGCTGCTGTGCCAAGGAGGTCACAAGGATGGGCAGGGTTGGGAATGGCCAGGACCCCACGGGGAGCGGCGCGGGGCAGGGAGGGCAGGGCAGGGGCTCGCTCACCATTGAGGCCGTTCGGGATGCTCCGGTGGTGAAGGGGAGCCGACAGGTCATCCATAGACCTCCGCATGGTCCCGGCCTTGCTGTCGCCGGCCTTGTGGTGGTGGAGGTGGTGGTGATGGTGGTCGGGGCTGCCCGCGCTGCCCGTGCTAGAGGTGCTGCTCCCGTCCCCCACGTCCCTGGTGGCCGAGCCGCCGTTCAGGTTGGTCAGGCTGGCCTGGCTGTCGATGGAGCTCCGCGAGCCGGCCCCGCTCCGCTCCTCGTCCAGCATCAGCACCATCTCCTTCAGCTCCACGTTCTCTCGCAGGAGGGTCTCCTGCCTGGCCTCCAGGTCCTTCAGCTTCTGCTGGTACATGCCCACCTCCTTCCACATCACGCTGGCCGTGTGCCTCCCGAAGCGCTGCCATTCCCTTGACAGCTTCTTGCCTTTTTGCCGGTCGTCGTCCAAGAAGCAGCAGAGCTCCCGCAGCTCCTGGTTATCGTCTTGCAACTTCTGGTTCACCTCCTTCAGCCCGCGGATCTCGTGCAGGTGGAGCTGCAGCCGCCGGTTCACGTCTTTCATCAAGTTGCCGTGTTCCACCATTAAGTTCATCTTTTCATTCTCCACTTTCCTCAGTCTTTTCACCAGCTCTTCCTTGCTCCATCTCAGCATCTCCTCTTCCGTAATTTTGCTCAGGTCTTCTTTAGACCCTTCCATGGAATTTTTTGCCATCATCTGTGCCTAGGCTGTGTTCGCTCTCACAGGATAACAAATGGTTCGTGTTATTCGGATTATTTTGTTCGCCTGATTTCCTATAACTAAAAATCACTGCAGCATCTCGGGGAAGAAATATTATAGTTCTCCGTTGAGCGTTGGACAAGGAAGAAGAGCAACGCCGGACTGGAAATTCGGCTCCCCCACAGACCCCATAATAATAATAATAATAATAATAAAAAGAAAACACAAACCAAAGGGGGAGGAGGGGGGGGATGAAATAAAAAAAGGCGCCCCCCCTGCCCCGGAGGCTGGGGGCGACACGGAGCCGGGAGCCAAGCGCTGCACGCTCGGAGCGAAGCCTTCGCAGGGATCGGCCAACTTACCCCGGGCAAAACAACTACGCGGCGGCCGCCCCCCCGCTCCCGGGCGCTCCGTCCACTTGTCCTCCCGCCCGCCCGCCGCCCGCCGCCGCCCGCCGGGGCACCGCGCTCCGTGCCCGCCGCCGCTGCCGCCGCTGAGCCTCCGCAGCCCCGCGGCGCCGTGGGGCCGAGCCCGGCGCGGTGGTGGCGGCCGATGCCGGTGCGGCGCTGCCGAGGAGCGGTGGGGGAGCCGGCGCCTTCCCGGAACGGCTCAGCCCTCGGGAGGGAGGGAGCGACCGAGGGAGGGAACGAGCGAGGGAGGGAACGAGCGAGGGAGGGAGGAGGGGGCGGCAGCGCCGCGGCTTGGTCCCACCTCCTGCCAGGCAGGGCGGCGCGGCCCTGCCCCAGCGAGCCCAGCGGCGCGCAGGCAGAGGCGGCTGCTGGCAGCGGAGCCGAGCCGAGCCAAGCCGAGCCGAGCCGCCCCTTGGCTGTCGGGCTGGGCGCTGGCCGGGCCCGGTGCGCCGCGCCCGCCCCGGCTCGGGTTACGGAGCCGCGGCCGCCGCAGCCAATGCGGGCCCGCCTGGCGCCTTCGAACGGCAGGTACAAAGGGACGGGGCCGCTCCCTCGCTCCCTCCCTGCGCCCGCCCTCCGCCCGCCCCGCCGTGCCCTGCCGTGCCCTGCCTCACCGCTGCCCCCCCGGGGCTGTCACCCCGCTTTTTGCCTCTTTTTCTTTTCTTTATTTTTTTTTTTCAGATGGGTTTCCTCGGTTTTTCTCAAAGAAAAGGTACCGGGGAGAGCACCATCCCGGGAAAGGGTGGGGTTGGACAGGCAGGAAAACGCGCCTGCCGGGCGGCCCGGGGAAGCGGCGCCGAAATGGCCCCGGTCGGTCCCGCTCTGCCCAGGCGCGGGGAGGGACCCGAGCCACGGGCGGCCGCCTTGGGATGCGAGCGGAGCGGGATCTCCCGGAGCATCTCCGCCCCTGCCGAGGGCTTTGTCAGCCGCGGCTCTCTGCCCTGCTCCCCCTGGGGTGGCCGCCTTTGTCCGCGGGTCCCTCCTGCCTCGGCAGGTTGATGGCTCCAGCATCCCTGCCACCTCTCTACTCCTGGGAACGGCACATCCCTTTATACCTCAGCGGTGCGGGAGGAAACGGCCCTGAAGTCGCAGACATCGCTTGTTCTTGGGTAAAATCGTCACAGGTTCTGGTCGTCCTTACTGTCAGGAGGCTGGGGTTGCAGCCCCAATCTCTGCACACATCGGACAGAACCAAGTAAAGGGCATGGAAAGTTCATAAAGTGAATTTCCTAGGCAACATGTGGATAGATTTCCTTTATCTTTGCATCACATTCCCTGAGTTTCAGTCTAATGCACTTCTCCTTGGGCTATGATATCTCTCTGTGGACTGGTTTTTGACCAGTCTCATGCTGTTAAAACGAAAGGTACACCAGGACACAGCATGAGTATCGTTAAAAAGCCCCAGGGAATTGCCAGCTTTGTGTTCCTTAGGAACCTGAGTAAATGGTTTGACTCCCAGGGTTAATCCAGTGCAACATCAGGTTTCTGACCACACTGGAAAGCTGGTCAAGACACCCTCGAGCTATAAAGAGACATCAAATCCCATGCCAGAGCGTGGGATGTAGAGCATATGGCCTGTGCATGGAGGGAACATGGGAACAGAGAGGGATGGAGGATTGCAACTTCTGCCTTTTGATGTTATCCTTCTCAGCCTCAGTAAAGCTGCAGTTTCTTCCTGTTTTTCTGCACAGGTCTATGCTGCTGGGTTTCTGAGCCCAGATATACCCTTGGCAAACAAGACAACTGCCTGCTCCCTACTAAAGCAGAACAGCAGACCCTCCCTGCATCTGGGGGAGCCCACCCCCTCCGTGGGCAATGTTGTCCCTGTCCTCCTAAAGAAGCTTTTTATCCCATTATTATCAAAAGGGTAAGAGGAGCTTAGGACAGAGCACGGACACAAATCTTTGTGTGGGATTTGCAGGTGGATTCTTGGTAGCACACAGCACAGCACACAGGAGATCTGAAGAGGACAATTCTCCCTGGCACAAACCCACACCAGGGTAGCTCCCTAGAGAGGAGAGGATCCCACTGTACAGCCAGTGGTGAGGCCTGTGTGCTGCTTTCAAGGGGGATGGCTCTGAGCAGGTGAAACAGGCACCACCCAGGACCAGAGCTGTGCTCTGACCCGGGTTCCACCTTGGTGACAGTTCTCCAGAAGGTGCAGTCCTGGCTGTGGCAGGTTTTCCTGAGGTTGCCCCCTCAGTTAGCCCTTAGGACATGGAAGCAGCAGGTGTCTGTGCTGAGAGGTCACTGTTCCTGGGGTCTGGGCAGACAGGCCATGGCCAGCGTGACATGCATCATGCCATGTCCCACCTCTGCTTCTCACCACCCCAAGCCACAGCTCATGGCTGCATTGTGTCCAGAAGGCACCCAGGCATTTTTTTGAGCCAAGCCTTTCATTTACAAGGTTTTAATCATATCCTTCCCCACAGGAAGAGGAAAGTGCTTCTCCCAGACCCTCCCATGCTGATCTGACTAGCAGGTCCCTGGCCAGTGGCCGGGGGAAGGAGGAGCAGAGCAGGGGATGTTGCAGAGCGATTGTTCATCATTGACCAAAGTCAAAAAGAGAGAAGCCTCTGGCAGCTGTCACAGACACAGGTGAAGCTGCACTGTGGCAGTGCCTGGCCTGGGCAGTTTATTGCTGGACTGTCCTGATGTTTGCTCCATCCCTTTCCCAATAAAAGCTGTCTTTCCTAGTCCTAGGTGAAACCTTTCAAAGTTTGAGTGTTATTGATGTTTCTGCAGAAACAGAGCTCAGCAGACAGGGGGGTTCCTCAGAGGAAGTGAGGAGATTATTCATATCCACAGAGGAAGTCCCTGTGATGATTAAGACTTGCTTTCAGTACTCAGTGGGTATGTTTGTGCTTTTGGAAATGTTAACACCACAGATCCACCCTGATGCCATCCGCAAGGGCTTGCTGTCAGTGCTGCCATTCTGGTGCCCAGGTGGCTGCTGAGGGATGGTGACTTGCTGTGCTTGGGCATCCAGAGGCCTGTGTGCTCAGGAGATGGCATTGAAGCTGCCAGGTGTCCAGATGGCAAATGGTGTGAGTGGCTGTGACCTGAATAAAGAGGACACTGTGCATCATCACCTGTACT
This sequence comes from Zonotrichia leucophrys gambelii, assembly GCF_028769735.1. NCBI lineage: Eukaryota > Metazoa > Chordata > Aves > Passeriformes > Passerellidae > Zonotrichia > Zonotrichia leucophrys. Next base: position 7,472,784 of record NC_088175.1, on the reverse strand, counting down.
GCTTCCTCATCTTCCCTTCAAGGTGGGCCTTGCTGTCCAGTAGAGGAAAATCCTCTAATTTTGGAAAGGCAAGGCAGCAGTGCTGGGGGAGAGGTATCAGAAAGTGTCTGTGGCCCAGGTGATCTGTGGGCACAGTGGAACCAAGGGCTGGGTGTAGATAAGTCTTTAAATACTTTGATAGCTTGGAGGGAAAGGACTAGGTCAGTGCACAGTTTTATGGTCAATTACAAACCCTGTGTTGCAAAGCATACTTTAATCAACACAAATAACACATAATGTTGGGGTATTTTTGATGGGTTCATAGTTTTAGTAAAAAAACCCTATTTTCCAGTGTTGTTCAGAAGGCACTGTGATTTCCTTGTGCATTTTAGATGAAGTGTAGAAGGAGTTGATAAACAACACACTATGGATTCCCTCTTGTTACATCTGGCCATGGGGCCTTCTGCCAGCTGCCAGTGAAAAACACTTTTAATATGCATGTTATCTTAAGCTTTTGATGCTCATGTAAGACAGCATCAAAGCCTATCCCTCACACAGAATCAGATGGGCATTTCCACCCTGTTCAGTCAGGGATGAAATTTTAAAGCCAATTGTAGCAATATAAGAATTGTAGGAAAAAATGCCAACAAAACAACTACCAGAAACCTACTGGGTAAAAATGCTCTTGATGTTAACTCCTGAACTCAGCAGGTGATGCAAGAAATGAATTTGGTCCCTGATAGAACACAGCGATACACAGCCTCATTGAAGTCTTACCAAAGCATTCCCTCTACAGGGATACGTCAGTATTACAGAGGACATAGCTCAGAGCTGTGTTGCTGCTTCCCTCCCTTCCCCGGACAGGGTGGCTCTTCCAAAGCCCCCTCTGGGCTGTGGGAGCGGGCACAGGGGCAGGATTAATCCCAGTGAGACTCTCCCAGAGCTTGGTTTTCTGAGGCAGCCTGAGGAACACACACTGTGCCTGTGCATCCAGTTTATATGCACCGAAGACCTATCAAAGAACACATCCTCCATTAATCATTTACATGGGATATACCCTCTGTGGCACTGATGTTTTCCCATAAATCAGCACCAAGGCCTAATCCTTGATTAATGTTTTGAAATCCAGCACCCAGATTGCAACAATGGGAGCTCTCTTTGTGAGACAAAGCTGCGTGATAACAAAAACTGAGCAATGCTCCAAACTCTGCTATCAAGATAGGAACCTCCCTTCCAGCCTGATTAAGCACTGTTTTCAGCCAGAACACTTTTCCAAGAAGCAACGACCTGAAGACCTGTCTCGTGTCATTCTTCCTGCTTTTCCCAGATCAGCAGAGCCATCCTGTGAGAAGCCTTTGTGCCTCCATTTGCCCATCTGGCTGAGCAATGAGGAAAATGCAGTCTCTTGGAAGATTATGCAGCACTTCTAAATGTTGGCTTCTGGCAATAAAACTGGGCCATCCAGTTCATTCTCTCTCCTTATGAAAATAGTATGTTTTACTGGAGGTTTTCATCTTGTGTCCACAAAGCCTTCTTATTTTGTGCCCTGAAACTGCTAGTAAAATTTTCCAATGCACTAACTCGTTTGAAGGGCTTCAGGATATTCCAAGAAGGATTAGGGTTGTGACCAGCAAACTCTTTGCCTTGCCAGAAAAACAGGTCCTCCAAAAGGCATGAACATTGCACAAAGAGCAGCATCCAAACTGAAGACCAGTGGAGATGAGGAGCTGTTCCTTGAAGTAAAGCATGGAAGGTGTGTATTCTCCACACATGTGCCTCAAATGCTGTTTTCCAGTCCATTTCAAAGTGTCCTGCAGTCATCCAAGAGGTGCACATTCACATGTTGGGTCCAGATCTCTGGGTGCAGGCACCCTTGCAGGGCTGGAGCAATACCAAGTCAGATCTCTTGCAGTTTCAGCTGCAGAGTAGGCATACATGGCATGTTTGAGCCAAATAGAAAAAAAAACATAAAAATCGCCTCACCCACATTGTTTACTACCACTTCATTCTTGTGGAAGTTTATAACTAAATATGGAGTCTTTTTCCTCATCCCTAGTCTGTACATTGGGAAAGGACTGGAAGCTAAATCCTAAGGAGTAGTCAATGCTGCTCCTACCTGGGAGCTGCAGGTGACTGACACATACAAAACACATAAGTAACAACTAGAGCAGAAGTTTCACTAATTTAGGGCATGGTGGGGATCCAGCTTCCTTGTGAAGTCAGAAGGCTACATACAATCCATTCAATATCTGAGTAATTTTTTGAAGTACTAAGAAAAATCTCCCAACTCCACTTATAAGATTTGAATCATCAGGGTTGCCAAATGCCTGTGAGCTGAAGCCATGTGCTGGGGAGCTGTCACATCCTCCACCATCATCCACACAAACAGAAGAGACACTGAGATTTTGGATCCAAGTGTGTGTCAGGAAAATAATTTGACAGAACTTATTCTGAATAGGTAAGAAATCAATCAGTAGCAGGAATAGAAAGACAGGCAGACTGGATCCAAGTGCTAGCCCCTGTACTGTCTCTGCCAGTGGCAAATACCAGATGCTGATGAGAATACTGTGAAAAACCTGCCCATAGGGTGAGTTTCCTCCTCTCTGCCATTTGGTATCTCTTGGCTTCTTCCCAGCAGCATTAAGGTTTACATCCCCTCCAAAAATATTTACCATTCTATTCAACATGGGAAGAAGGCCAGAAATGCTTGATATATCTTTGCCTTTTTAAATACCTCTTTTGTAAATACCTACAACAAATGCTGCAACAAAGAGATGGGAGAAATGGAAGGTAAGAATTTACATCTGCCTTGGCATCACTAAACCTCAGTTGCCCTGACCCTAGCATCCACACACTGACAAGGCACAGGAAACTCCAGGAATTTAGATCTCTATCATTTAAGCCACTGGTAATTTAAACCCTGGTTTTGCCAATACTATATTCACATCACATGCATATTTTTTTTTCTCTTGTCTCCTCTATCCTTGTTTCTTTTACAGCTCTAACAACCCCTCGGTTTTGGGGAGGCAGAGTGAATGTTCTTCCATGCTTGGCAATGAATTTATAACAGTTTGAACTGAATTGTCTTTGACAACATTGGTTTAAAAACAGGAGAAAAAAAAAACAATGCAAGGATAGAAAAATTATCAGCACTTTTCCCAGGGACTGTTCAGTTTCATGGCAAGTGTTTGTAGCCCAATCAGCCTCTGAACTTGACAGGTTTGCCCTGAACAGTCTGTAGGGGATGGAGCTGCCCCTGGGCTATTCTGGGCTCCTCCACTCCACATGCACCCTCCTTTTCCCAGCACAGCTCTGTGCTCGGGCTCAGCCCTGCTGCCTACAGCACAGACACCTCACTGCTCAGCACAGGAGCCCATTGGTATTGGCAGCATGGGGTCAGTGCAACCTGAGGAACTCTGCAGCAGACAAATAGGCAATGTTACACTATCCCCCATCTTCATTACACTCTGATTTCTCATTCCTGAACGACTAAATGACCTTTTAGATGTATTGATGCACCAGGGAGTTGCAAATATCTGCTTTTATACTATAAGCAGGGCCTGTTGGTACCCTTCACTCAGTGTTAAAGAGTATTCACTCAGTGTTAAAGAGTATTTTCTGCTTGCAAGACAACAATGCTGCTGAGGACCTAATTTTGCCTTTTATAGTTCAGTGAAGCCACTGGGATTTTATAGCAGATAAGAGAGGAGAGTCCTGCCCTAAAATGCTGACACCACTTCTATATATCATAGAGATATCTGAATAATTCATAGTGTCAAGCAGCACAACTTAAAGGAACAGTGGCTTAAGTGACAGCATCCAGTTTTAGTGCATGCTGCACAAAAATTAATACTCCCCAAATTCCTTTCTTACACAAAATCCATTATCAGTCTTTCCAAGGAAGAACTGCAGCAGTGTTACATGAAGTGGGGTGTTACACAAAACCTGGGGATTTCTTTGTGATTTGTCACATCACCCATTACCTTTGCCTTGTGTGGTATTTGAAATGGAATGAAATAAAATTTGGCCTGGATTGGGAAAAGGGAGAACAAAAAGTGCCCTTCCCTTGGGCTCATCCTGGTGCAGAGATGTTGCAGACCCCAGGTTGCTGTCAGAGGTCTCCAGGATCACTTTCTGCTCCTTATAGCAGCTGCCTTTCAAAACAATTTAACAAAAGCAAAGGCTGGAGGTCAGGTGTGTATGCTGCTGGTTCATCAGGGATCTGGGAATTCTGAGGATGTTTTGGACTGAAGCCAGAGTCATGTTTTTCCAAAAGACCCTTACCATCACACTGAACTGAGTGAGGGAAAGCCCTCCAGGAAATCACACTTCCAATTCTGATTTAAAAGTAGCACTCCCAGCTTGTCTCTCCTTGCCTGTGTGAATGTAAAAAATCCTCTGGAGGTTGCAATCTGTTTTCTACTCTGTTTTTCTCAGGCCATAGTTCAGACTGGTGACCCTTGCTGGGGCTGATATTTCAGGCTGGGTGCTGGGCAGGTGTTGTGGTGTTGTGAGGGTCCCCAGGATGAGGTGAGAGATGAGAATTTGACTCCTTGTTCTCAGAAGGTTGATATATTATATTATATTATATTATATTATATTATATTATATTATATTATATTATATATTAATTATATTATATTATATTATATTATATTATATTATATTATATTATATTATATTATATTATATTATATTAATTACTGTACTAAAGAATAGAAGCAAGGATACATCAGAAAGCTAGACAAGGATGAATAATAAAAACCCGTGATGGACTCAGAGAGTCTGACACATGGCTGTGATTGGCCATTAATTAAAAACAATTCACATGCTAGATAAACAGTTCTCCAAATCACATCCCAAAGCAGAAAACAGGGAGAAGCTGAAGCTTCCCAGCTTCCCAGGAGAAGAAATCCTGGCAAAGGGATTTTTCATAAAATATCATGGTGTCAGGCAGGGGATGCCTTGAGAGCACTGACCCCTTGCCAGCTCTCTGCTGCGGGGCTGGGTACGACATAATGTGCTCTGCAAATGTGAACCAGGCAGGAAGGGGATGTCATTATGGAACTTCTAACAGGTGATCTCCACACATATAGTAGGAGTCCTAGTAAAATATCTGTAGTGTATATTGAATATCTGTATATAGGCCTTGCCCTGATAAGCCCTGGTTGTTTTTGATGGGCTGCAGCTGTAGCTAATGAAGATAACTGGGATAAAAGGGGGTGTGCTTGGCCAGTCAGGGAGAGCCTGGAAGGAGCCTTGACTAAGAAGCAGGGATAAGCAGAAGTCTGTGCTGTGAAACACTGCCCCCAAGAAGTATTGCTGAGGAGGTACGAGACTTTAGAAATATGAAATACAACATGATAACAACACACACACCTTTTGGTGTGGCTGAAATCCCCTTCCTGGCCTGGGTGACCACAGCAGGTCCTGGAGGCAGGTCACTCTTGTGCCCCATGTGCTGCCACTGCCAACAGGGTCACCATCACCATCTGAATACAGAGAGGATGCAGGACACCTCTATCCACCCACGGAAGCCATGGGGAGCTCCAGGTGCTGTGGGGTGATCAGATTGCCAGGGCGAGGTGAGCCACCTTTTCAGCATGGCCCTGGCTGTGATCACATCCCCTGTACTCTGTCCCCGGTGGGATGAAGGCTTTCCCACGGCTCGGTGGGTCCCAGCAGCGCTGGTCCGGCTGGGGCTGTTCCCTGCAGCAAGCAGGTCGCTGTGCCTTTGTATCCCCGCTCATTCTCTGCCCCTGGCGTAGTTTACCCCCGCCCCTCTCGGCCGCCCCCTCCTTGTCCCTGGAATCGCTGTTGCCGCAGAAGTGAAACTCTGAAAGTGAGGAATTAATTGCCTCAGGGCTCTGATCATTTTTAGCGGCGCGGAGATAATCTGTCAGACACAGGAACCATTCTAGGGCTGAGCAGCCAGAGAAGCAAAGATCCCCATATTTATAATCTTATTTTTAGTCTCTTCATTTCCAGAGCAAACTCAAGAATTTACGTTTTGGGTACAACTCGAGCTTTGTTTTGCAGATACTACTTTTCAGCCATGAAGTACATTGATTTTGATAGTGTGCAGGATGTACCAGGCTTAATTGATCAGTTCTGCTTGCACATTTGAGCTTATTTGTTGTACTCCCTGCTTTGCCTTCATTAGAAGTGAATGTAACGCTCAAGAAAGTTCCCAGAATCGACAACTCCGGAAAGCAAAGTTCCAGCTGAACAGAGCCAATCAAAGAAATTTATCACACTCATTGCTCCCTGCAGATCAACCCCTGTCCCTGAGGTCAGCCTCAGTGCTGGGATCACCAACAGCATCAGCCATGAGGACCTGGCCTGTGGGTGGGGATGCTCTGCTCTGGGTGCCTGCCTGTTAAAATGTGCAGTGGACTGAACAGCCCTCCTGGTGCTCCCAGAGTGGCTCTCTGATCCTGGGCTGGCCTTCTGGAGGCTTGGGAGCAGAAAGTATGGCAGGGTTGTGGCAAATGATCCAGTGCAACAAGGGAGCAGCACGCATTACCACCAGCAGAAGGTTGTACCCATAAAGTTTCCAAAGCTGCCCATAAAGCTTCCAAAGCTTTACCTTAACTCCTTTCTACCTTCTTTCAGTAAGTCTATCTCTGGGCTAGGAATAGTCCCACACAGTGAATTTCTCTGTGCCAAGGAAAAGAGTTGTTACTGCTATACATGGTACTTCTGCTTTGTTTGCAGCTGAGGCACCTGCAGTGAACAGTGAAGGAGAGAAAAGAGGTTTTTATGTTGCCTGGACTGGGAGGTGTATTTCCACACAAACCCTGTGCAAGTAATGAAAAGAGAGAGGGAATAAAAGAGGTGGAAGCTTCCTTGGCAGGCAATGTGTCTAGGTTAGACCTAACTCCTCAGGGAGCAATAAAAGTGTCCCCCAGGAGCCATCCCTGTGCCTAGGGAGCAGTGATCAGGCTCCTGATCCTGCTGTACATGGGACAGCCCCTTTGGCCCCCTGGGATCTGCTCAGCCCCTCAAGCCTGTCTGCTGCCATCACCACCCCCAGAACTGCATCAGTGTGAGAGAGATCTGTGATGGTAAAAGAACTCCACCTCCCTTTCCTATCCCTGATCACTCAGCACATCATCATCTTGCATGGTTTGCTGTACAGAAGAGTTGCTCTTGCACAGGTTATCCTGAGCAGAGAATTCCTAGATTGAAGTCTGGCATCCTTGAGAGGTCTGCTGATCAGAGAGGGAGCCTTTCTGCAGTCACTGTTACCCTGCATGGCCTGGGGTCTGCAACTGGGGGCCACAGAAGTGGTTGTTGTACAAACTGTATAATAATAAAAATAACAACAACACTAATACTAATAATACTAGCATGCAGAGGATTTGAGAGACATGCTAACTCTCTTCTTACTTCACCACCTTTACTTTAAACCTTGAGCAAAGGTCTCTCCTCCCTGCAGGGGGCTGGGGCAAGGTGGGCTGTGGGAGGCACAGGTCACTGCTGCCATCCCTTCCCCTTCCTGCACACAGCAATGCTTTTGTTCTTCTCTTCACTTACCTGACCTGACAGACTGGAAAAGCTGCCGTGGGGCTTGGGAGGGGACCCTGCCCACTGTGGAGCACAGCCCTGCTGGAAACAGCATTCCTACCAGAGCAGGAGCTGTTCATTTCCACAGGCAGAGCTCAGCACTGCCAGGTTGAATGCAGGGGGAAGGGAAAGAGGGAGATGCAGGAGTTGTTTTTGCCTGTAGTGTCTGCAGGTAACATTTTATTGCCATTTCTATCCCAGAAGCATGTTGTTTTGGAGCTTGTAGATACAGTCTGGGTAGTGCTCACTACTGAATACTATCTGGATCAGACTCCTGATAAATTGAAGCCAAAATGTGTTTGGCTGCTGATATTTTCATGTATATCCTTAGAGGAAGATTATTTTGCAGCCCCTGTATTTATCAGGTATGTTAGACAGGTAAGCCTACTCATTTCATTTTCACTGGGTGAGCTGAACCTTCTCTTAGGGTGAATGGGAGCAGCTCAGCTAACTTAAATGGATTTTATACCTGTCTATAATTTGGCACCCCTTCCTTTGTCCCCCCAGCTATTTTAGGAGGCCACACAGAGTGCTCTTAATAATAATATAATGAAAACCTTTAGCTTGGAAGTACAGTGGGCACTGGGAGGAAAAGGGATGTGGGAGTGGAGGAGCCAAGATGGGATGGACCCTGCAGTAGCTCCCTGTCAGCTGGCACCCTGAGACAGAGCTTTCTGGGTCAGGAGGGAGCTTTTAGGTGCTGGACAGATGTACCTTTGCAAACTTCTTCCTTTAAATGCAAGATTCTGACATTAATGCAATAGACAGCTGCTGGGAAAGAGGGGTCTGGCTCCAGGGAGAGGCAGTAATGAGACAGGAGGCCTTTGTCTCTGAGTTACTGGTTCAAACCAGGCCAGATAGGAGTGACTGGAGTCATTACTGCCTGACAGCTGCTAAATAGTTGGTGTCAGTAGGGCTGCTGTCCTTGGTCAACTTTCTCATTAACAGGTGTCCCCACCTCAGCACCTCAAAGACAAACCAATTATCAGCCTCATCCCTGGCAGGGCCTCATCCCTCCCTGGGCATGGGACAGGAATTACTCACTCACCAGAATGAGCTTGGAAATGTGCTCCCAGCCCGGAGTGGGGGGTGCTGATGGGGGAAATGTCTCTGCTATACTGCCCCCTCCCTTCACTGCCCCTGGGGTAAGAGAAGGGTTAAGCCTTTAGAGACACCAAGCCTTGCTGTTCCAATAATTTCACACACTCCTGCTCTTTACTGTGGTAGTGCTGAAGTGCTAATCTTCTTCTTAAATCTTAGGGAAATTGTTCCTGCCCTTCAGAGACCCATGCAAGGCAAGAGATGGCAGATCTGTATCTACAGCAGCCAAACCAAGAGAATGCAAACTAAGGAGGTATTTTTTTTATCACATAATTAAGCTGCTCTAAATCTTAAGCTAATAGTTTCATTGAAAAAAATAAAGAAACCCAATGCAACACCAAAAGTTTAAAAATCTCGGAAGTGCAACTTTTATATATTTGTATTTGACAACTGAAATACAAAAGTCTTGGAACAGTAAGAAATGCAACTATGGCCTTAACATACTTCAAATACTCTTTTGGCTAAGTAAAAATAGGACTTGCTTTCACTTACAGTATGATCAGTCTTACATGAATCTTAAATTCATAAGAGAAAAAGTGAAATTAGTTTGCAGTTGATAAATGATATCATATATTTTTAAAATAAAAATCATTATGGTAACCAATTATATCATTATTTAGTACAAAGCTTGTGATGAGAAGGCAATCTGTTGCCTGAGTGAGCTTAATATTTCCTCTTCTCAGACTCCATCCTACAATCCTTAACTCTTGCTGTGAACCTAAAACACAGCAGTTGAAAAAATGGACAGCTAATGAAAGCTGTTGCCTGTCCACATGCTGCTTCATTAGCAGAATCACCAAATGAGATCCAGGCCTCAGATCAGTCACTGTCTTTCACCTGTCACAGACCAGAGGTCAAACCTTGCTGAAGAACCACAGGAAAGAGTCTCCCTGGCAGCAGGAACCTTATGAGTGAGACATAAAATCTCCTGGCCCTGAGCTGAGCAAAACCTCCATCATAGAAGTCCATCATATCCATCATATAAGAGCAGCCTAGATGGACCAAGTGGGCATTGTGGATCCCTTCAAACTGAAATATTCTATTCTATCACAATTTGCACACACCTGTAACAGTGGTAGCTCATGTCCAAAGCGGGAATAATGTTGAACAGCTCAAAAGCACTTTTAAAATAAATAGGGGAGACAACTTATTTCTGCTACAGAAAAATCAAAGAGGAGTTAAAATAGAGTGACCATTTATAAAGCCTTTTTTTTTTTCTAAATTCTTAGTGAAAATTAAATCAGGACTCTTGTTCTCTTGTTTTAAATCACTGACTATAATTAATCACCACTAAGAAGGGTGGTTTCCATGTAACTGGGTTGACCAAAAAAAGCTGAAGTCTCTGTGAAAATGAGGGGGGAAAGGGAAATAGAATAGGATAGAAGAGAGTGTCTGTGTTACCTGAGGCATTGGGGGAGAGCCACACTGAAGCTTGCTTTGCAAAATAGGCTCTGAGAATGAAATCTTGAAGGACAGATCAGCCTCAGGTGCTAGGAGCAGGAGATCCCATCTCCCTCATCCTCCTCACTGCTCCGGCTCTGTCCACAGCCAGGTTTGGGCAAACAAGCTCTCACCTCAACTGGGGACTAATGGGAAAGTTTCCAGTTTGGGTTCCTTTCTTTTGCACTCCTTCTGAAGGTGATGCTTTCAGGCACGTTATCATTTTCCTGTAGCTTTGGCAACACAGCAGTTAGCATGATCATAATATCATTATTACTGTGTGAGAATAGGAAATCAGCCATGAGTATGATGAGCAGTTATCAGTGTCCAGCTGATTGTGTTATAACAATGCCACAAAAAGGGAAAAACTCATTTGACTTTTTTCAAAGTGGTTTATTTAGTATAATTTAAATTCTTTTTTTTGTAGCCTTAAAAGAAAGATTCAGTTTTTATAGATATCTTCTTTTGTGTTCAGAAATGCACAGAATCATTTCTAATACATTTCTCATTTTTTACAACCTCCCCCCACATTGCTAATTGGGTGATCAGATAAGATTCTTATTCACATTGAAACAACTATAAAAACAATTTATTTACAACTGCAATGGTACTAAAATTAAACTCAAGTGTGAGAGCTGCTTCTTGCTGAAGGTCTCTGAATGTCCTTCGAGTTTATAATAAGTTCTCATGGGACACATGAATTCATGCCCTTAATCCATTCTGACTTTAAAAGTCCAGCTTCTTTTATGAAATGTCTCATTATACAAGCTCTTGCTTCAGCAAATGCACTTCCACCACTTTTCTCTGAAGTCTGTTTAATACAACACCTTCTGAATTATTTAATGGGCAAATATATGGATTAAATAAAGCAAACACATCTACTAGAGCTTCTATATATCTGACAAACTTTTGGCCAAAGCTTTGAGACATTCAACAGCTGTCATATAAAATCTCTAAGCCTCAGACCAGGTCAGCATTGTGGTTTCTGTGACACAGCTCAGCCCTTCCAGAAGTTGTGGTACAGGTCCTAAAGGGTCTTTTCCCACTCTGAAAAAATGACAAATCCCAGAAAAGTAGCAAGTCAGGGATCTGACCATCTTGAAAACTCACAATAGAATCCATCAGAGCTGCTTTTCCCCTGCCCCAGTGATAAGGATAAGGCCAGGTAGGTTCAGGTCACGTCCACCCATTCCCCTGCTCTGTTGCTCCCCAGTCTCTGCTGTGTGATTTTCACCTCCAGCCACAGCTTTTTTCCTATGGCTTACATTTTGTTCAGTGCTCTGAAATTCAATTCCAGATTACATTTCCATGTTTTGGAGTGATATATAGTCCATGGTGAATGTTTACCCGTGTACATGTAAGCCAGTCTGGAGTCTGCCTCTGATTAATTTGGATTTAAATCTGCATTTCATTTCTCCTGACCTTTGAAATCTCCCTCATGGCTACTCATCAGGAAACCTTGATATGATAAATTAGAAATTCTTTTAGATCTTGGATCAGACTGGAATAATAATCACACCACTTCCCAAATGCCAGTTTCAGGATTTGTTAGTCTGTTTCCAGAAACTGTGAATCCTTTAAGTCAAAAGAGTTGCAGATATTAAACTGGAAACATTTCTACGTGTGAATTTCAGAGCAGAAAAACATTGCCTTCCCTTCCCATGGCTCTTTCAGACATTTAAACCAGACATTTTGACCACAGTTTTAGATTATTAGTGAACCTTTTCTACACTGTTCTGACCCCAAGGCTTCTTCACATGCCCTGATTAGTTTTATTCATAGCTGAAACTGTGAAACAAAACCAGAAATCAGATGCATCTGTTAAAGCTAAGAAATTGAACTGCTGTTTTATTATTTGTAGCAATTTAGGTGCAAATAAAGAAGGTGTGGAAGTCTAAAAAAGATGGGCACAGAGCAGCCAGGAGGTTTGGGGCCCTGTGGCAGCAGAACAATGAAGACTGAAGGGAGTGGAGAGTACCCAGGAGGCACATGGGTGGCACATGGCTTTTAAATTATCTCTTTTCCTTAGCAAAGGGATGTGCTGTTTACAGCCTGTAGTTGACCACCACCAGCCATAAGGCAAAGTTGCTAAATGGACAGAGGCAGTGGAAAAAAAAATTGCACAATTGTAATATCTCACTAATTCCATTCACTGGAATAATTTGTAATAATTATCTGTAATTAGTCCATCAATGAAAAAAGAATCTTAGTGCCCCAGCAAAGGAAGCCAAAGAATTGCTTTCAGTCCCAAGGACCTCACCATCCAAACCACTGTGCTGTGTTTTAGAGCTCTGGCTTATGAGCTGTCTCTAAACACCATTTGAATGATACACCCTGACTGCATTATCCATGATCTTTTCCTTTTCTAGTGGGTTATTTTAAAGCTTTTCACATGGAAGCTTGGATGACAAAGTATCCTGGCTAAAATCCTGGTCCAAATGAAGTCAAGGACTGAGCTGCCATTGACTTATTGTCAGAATCTGCAGAAAACAGGTCTGATTTCTCGCATATGTATTTATACTGGAATTTTGATTCTTGTTTGGTGTCAAAATAATGGAATTATACCTGTGTTAAACAAGATGTTGGCAGTCCTTCAAGTGAGTATACAGGAGTCAGAAAATAATTTCCCCTCTAAATGCCGGGAAACAAATTTTCATAAACGTACTTCATAAAGGAACTCAGTCTAGTTTCAGCAAGTCATGGACCCTTCCTTAATGAACCATATGACACAATTAAATCTTATCACATAGCAGACGAGGTCAGTTCCAAAATTTAACTTTATAATACTAAGTACATGCAATTAGCTTCTTAGAAATTCAGCATTCTTGGTCTGATTTGCCAGTTAACTTTACATCTTTACAAAGATATCTCAAATCCAACACTCCAGAATAATGCAAATAATAAGAGTGGCTTAATTTGGGAGTTATTAGAAAAGTAACTTCACTTGATCTTTGCAGCAAAGTACTTGCCCACTGCTTTTGCAGCAGAAGGTTGCTCCTCCTGACACTTATTGTAATATTTTACTTTAAGGTTTTTAACAGTCAATTATTTGACCTGAGCAATTCCAGCCCCACCAAATACAGTGAAAAGTCTGGCTTGAAAGCAAGGTTTGCATCTTAGAGCTCAGTAGGAATTTTGCAATAAATGTCATGGGTTGGCACTTAAAGGAAAGACAGTGTAAGAATACATTGTGTTTACACTGCAAAATTATCCTGATATAAAAATCATACTTTCAAGCATTTTTATAAATTTTTAATCCTTATAGTCTATTTTCCTTTCCTTTCCTTTCCTTTCCTTTCCTTTCCTTTCCTTTCCTTTCCTTTCCTTTCCTTTCCTTTCCTTTCCTTTCCTTTCCTTTCCTTTCCTTTCCTTTCCTTTCCTTTCCTTTCCTTTCCTTTCCTTTCCTTTCCTTTCCTTTCCTTTCCTTTCCTTTCCTTTCCTTTCCTTTCCTTTCCTTTCCTTTCCTTTCCTTTCCTTTCCTTTCCTTTCCTTTCCTTTCCTTTCCTTTCCTTTCCTTTCCTCTTTAATCTTTTCAGTGATGTACTGGATTCCTGTACCTTGCTGATATCCAGGACAGGACAGAATTGTGATGAGGTGGCACTGGATTGGGTGCATTTTATGCCAAAATCCTAGTCCTGGAGATTTCTGGTCAGCAGTTACAAATGTCATAGAAATATCACAGAACTGCTGAGTGCATCAAAACTGTGTATGTTGTATGGTTTAAATTCAATCCATGGGGCTGTGAAATGTTTGAAATGGCCCCAGGTGATGTGAAAACTTAACCCTGGCGAGGTGCAGAGCTCGTGTGACCCAGTTTCAAAGGCTGGGTGCTGCCACAGGCTGGGAGGAGACTGGCAGAGCCTCCTTTTGCTCAAGCCCAGAAGAATTGCCTTTGCATGGGAGGGGTTGCTTGCACATATAGGAGAGCTCAGATGAATAATCCAGAAGGATGTGGCATTAATAGGGGGAAATAGGATGTCAGGGAGGGATGGAGCATGCGTTCGTGTGTGTGTGCCCCTGCGCGGGAGGGAGAGGGCTGGCTGCTCCTGCAGTTTTGAAGCATTTCTCTAATAGCAACAGACAGATAGCCCAAGCATATATTACTGCTCCTCTGCTTTGCTGCTCATTGCCCAGACAATCTGGTGATAAGCATGGAAAAATGCCCAGGGAGAGAAAGGCAGGAAAAACCTCAGTGTCCTTTCCTACGTTCACATCTCTTCTGCAATATTAGCCAAAGCAGACAGATGCCCAGACATCATCCTGTATCAGCCCACCCAGAGATCTCAAAGAAAAAAAAACAGGAGTAATTGTGAGGCACGAGGATGTTTTGTTTTGCATGGAGTGTATCTCCATTAGGATGGTAACCATTTTAAAGTCTGGAAGAATTTTGCACTCACTAAGCTGATTTTACAAGCAAAGAGAAGTGCTTGTCAGCAAAGGTTAATGTATCTGTCACTGCAGGAGAGCCCTGTGGGTAGAAAGCCTCATCTGGCTGTTTTTTAAAGGGCAAGAGTCATCACTGTGAAGGAGGAATTTTTCCATTTCTAGGAACCTTTCGCATCATTGTAGTGAACTGCTGCATCAGTTACCCCTTCTATACAGTTTCTCTGTTTTTATGATTATCAATATTTGTGTCTATTGTATATATTTTAAAGTCTTATAAGATGTTCTTTTCCAAAATTAATAAGTCTTTATTTGAGAAGATGAAAAGAGAACTTGTGTGTTTTTATGGCTTGCATTGGTACAATACTAGGGTATTGTGAAGAATAAAAATCTGTCTCCCCTTTTTCTTGATGGAAAGAGAGGAAAGAGGAGATTGAGCACTGAAATTAGTCTACATACTCCAACCTCCTGCCTGGGTATCCTGAACACCTTTAATTCATGGTGGTCTCATCATAAGGGAATTGAACCCAAGTCTCCAGCATGGCTACCTGCTTAATGCTGGGTGAGCTCAACTCTCCTTAAACTATCAAAGGTGAGATCTGTACAGTTATGGGCTAAATACTCCTAATTCATGTACTGTACTTTCAACAGAAAGATATTTGGCCACATCAGGCTGACCATGGAGGGTCTCACACTGGAGGCACCCCGACCCTGTGGTCAGCTTCCATTTACACCTTCAGGATGTCACTGGCACAGCCAGGGGACACACACACTCCATGTAACAGCAAAAAGCCAGGAATGGTCCTGGGACTCCCAAAGAGCAGATGGCTTTATTTCCCCCTGGTCACCAGGAGATGGAGTCATGCCACATGAAGCATCAGTACAGGCAATGCTTTGCCTCACAGGGAGGACCTTTAGTTGAGATATTCAGGGAATTTTCTCTTGGAGCTTACAAATAAGGGAGCTGGCAATGCTGAGTGCTTGGATGCAGAGGCATGGAGGGGAAGAAGGCTAAGTGTGGGCTTTCCCTTGTGAGGACAGTGCTGTGAACAAACCAGTTTCCCAAGCTGATAGGGGCTAATAGAGATGCCATTGGGTACAGCTCACATAGCAGCAATTTGTGTGGTAACAACCCTTAGGTGTTACTGAGCTAGATTTGAAACAAAGATTGAGGTGAAAACCTGGATTTGGATCCACCATACACATGTAGCATAAAGAATAGAGAAAAGTACTAACCCAGATCCATCCCATTGTCTCTGCCATGTCAGACACAGGAAATATCCATATGGTAGCAGGCTATGCATTGGACACCACAATTTTAGTGAGAATCTGTTGACAGCAGAGTTGGTACCCTGGCAGAGCTTCATGCATGAAAGCTCAGAGCACCTGCAAGATTTGCATTATCCCAAGAGCTCAGCTGTCTCCTCCAGTGGAGTCCAAAGGCAATCCATCCAGGAGCACCTCAATGCCTTCCTTGGGCTTTGAGTGACCCTGAAAAGCACCTTCTCTGCTCCTCAATCCACAGCTTTAGGAGCAGTAAAGAGCTGTGAGGCCCTGGGAAGCTGCTCTCCGTCAAGGGATAAATGGTGGTTATTTCATGGAGCACTGCCTGGGTTGCATTAAACAGAGTCAGCATTCAGAAACAGCATGGGATCCTCCTTAGCTGATGAATAGCCAAAGCACCAGGAGCATTTTTCACTGCTGATGCTTGCTCAGAGGGGATTTCCTTCTGCTCCTGACCCAGATGTTGATACAGTGAGCAGGGCTCTGCTCAATCTAGCTTGGATTACTGCAGGATGCCCCAAGGGCATCCAGAAATAGCAATGCTCTGTGATCTCCAGTGACCTCCCAGTTATCTCTGTGTGACAATCAGGCTGTTAATTTTGACATATATTAGCTGTAGTTAGTTCAAGCCCTCCTTATCTGACCTCCCCCTTGCTGGACCGCTGGGGCTGTGGGAGGTGATCAGACCATCATTTCCCAGATATGACCTGTTCAGGGCTTGTGACAGGTCACTGACAGGGAAAACCCCTTTACTCCTGAGCTCTGCTCCTTCCTGCCTGCAACAGCCAGAGCTGACAACTCCTGACACCCATCAGGTCCCCACTGAAAATGCTGCAGCCAATGCTGAGGCCAGGGAAGAGCCAAGAGCAGAAACTCTTTTAAACCCATGTACTCCTACAGCAACAGATACTATTGCTCATGAATTAAACATCAAATAAATACAGCTCTAATTTGCAGTAATTTCCAGCAGATCTTATAAAACTCTGCAAAAATAAAAATTCTGCACAACACCTAGAGTTTGTGCCTGGTGATGTGGCTGTGCCTCTTTGGCTTTCACAGCTATGTTCTGCAAAGCTTTTAAAGTGCCACATCTACTTTTGAGCATTTTGAACTATGTCAGGTTGACTCATAAATCATAACTGATATACAGACTATGAGACATTTTGCTTATGGCAAAATAACTCTAAGTGTCTGAAAATGCCATTCTTTCAAAACTTAGGAATTAATTCCATTATTTAGGTCAATAGGACTTTGGAGCTGGAAGTGCAAAAGTCTAGAGGCACATAGAGACAGTGGAAATGCCAAAGATGTTGAAGCACACCAGACACTGAGCCTGTGTGGACAGCAGTAGCAGGCAGGCACCTAACCCACTTGGATTTGTAAAAGGCCATCATGAACCTCCTCCAGAATTAGGCTGTGAGAGAATTTAGTAGTCTGCAGTACTGTTGCTGCATTACAGCCTTTTCTGTGGGGCAGAACAGCAGCAGGAAGGGAAGCAATCAGAACCCGCTCAGAATCTCCCTCAAGTTTCCAGGTGCTGCCCCTAGAGCAGTTTTGGTTGCAATGTTCCCAGACCACTGCAGCATTTGCTGTTACCAAACGAGGTGCTTGAAGATACCCTACAGTGGCAGATACCCCACAGCAGTTTGGGGACAAAGCCTCCTCAGCTCTGGGGAGGGAAATGATCACATATTTCTTCTCAGCCTTGCCCAGAGAATGTGAAAGGAAAGGCACCAAGTCACTGATGGAAGACCATGGTTGTCTTGGCCCTTAAATGCAATATTACTGTAAACAAAGTGAAAATTTGCATATTCTCTTAACAGAGAAAGTTGTTTGAGTATTTCATGAAGACACTGGATTTGATTGGAATCCAGTAGCAGTGTGTTTACCAGATGCCTGCTGGCACTGGGGAAGATATTCAAGGGATGTAACCACCCAAGAGTTGTCAGATTGGTCCAGGATTCTCCAGGTATCCTAAAGTATGCATAGTCTGCAAAGCCATGATCCCTGTTCCTCCAGAAAAGAGCCCACTAGAATATCCACATGGACTTTTGCAATTTCCTTTTTTTTGCCTTTCCTATTTTGTCCTTCCTGAAAATTTGTTTGGCCTCTAGGTATGTTTTTTATGAAATACATGTCTGAGGGCTTGGTTGAACTGTCAGTGTTATACACCTCATTTCCCAGAAAGATTTCAGAAATACTAAATTTGTAATATCTCTGGGTTTAGACCAGCGTCCATTCTTTGCTGCATAACCTGATTACTTTGGGGAAGAATCCTTCAAGTTTCAGCTGGCTTTTATTGGCTATGACTTGTATTTTCAACCATTAGAAAATATCTGAGCAAGCTGTTTATTAGCTTTTTGTCCTTCAACAGGGGTGGTGTAATAGCAGCATTGGCGGCTGCTAGCTTTCTTCCAACAAAGTAACATTTTTGTGGTTCTTAATCAAAAAAACCTTATTCTCTCCAAACTAGAGATGGAACTGAATGATCCTGGGACAAATGCCTGGATCCAAATGGGATTTTTTCCTTTTGAGTATGAGCTCAAGCTATGATTAATCACCTTTTCTTTCAGTGGAATACACTAGCTTCTGTAAGTGAGCTTTTTCACCTCACAGAGGGAAATGAAAAAGCGGGGTATTTTATTATGCCTTGGATCACTGATGAGGAAAGGCTCATTTGTGCAATTCACTGAGCAAGTCTTTTGGTCTATTTCTTGTTAAAGACAAATTATATGGTTATATGTTAAGTTACAACACAAAATATTCAGATGTTACATAAAATCAATACAACACTTTCTGAAAAGAAATATACATTTTAATGTCTTTA
Organism: Zonotrichia leucophrys gambelii; assembly: GCF_028769735.1. NCBI lineage: Eukaryota > Metazoa > Chordata > Aves > Passeriformes > Passerellidae > Zonotrichia > Zonotrichia leucophrys. Next base: position 7,454,201 of record NC_088175.1, on the reverse strand, counting down.
TTTCTCTTGTGACCAAAATAAAAAGATCCATGTACTATAAAACAGAGAGAAGCCATTCAAGGGTTGTTACTTATTGTTCTATTGCTGTTACCGCAGGGAAAATAGTAGTAATTTAAAAAAATCATTTCTGCATGATCTGCTTTTGTGTGAACTGATAAGAAAATATGTTCTTTCTGCACATGCAACACATAAGGAATGTTTACTGCCCATATGGTCTCTTGAGGACTCTGACATTAGAATTTCTATGGTAGCAAGTTGAGAGCAAAAAAAGCAATTATCTGAGCGCTGTGAATGCAGTAAAACTGTGGTGTTTTCATCCTGCCTGTGCATAAAATGAACATAAGAAGGACAGGAAGAGCATTTAGCAATGTGTCACCTGTATGGGAATCCTGGATATTATACACTGTGGTTGAGCTCTGCTGATTTACATCCTCTGCAGGGTTGCCTCACTGCTTTGTACAAAAATCTGCCATGACACATGACACAGAGCCCAGAAACGTGCACCAAAGGCTACTGCTGAAGGTGCTTCATCACAGCACGATTAAAGGATGTGATGGACTCACATTGTTCCATTAGAATGAGAAATTAGGTCTTTGATGCTGCAGCAGTTCGTTTCATTCCACATCTGAGTCATCCCAGCATGCCAGGACGCAGTGGGAATTCTGCTCATGGAGCTCTGTGCCAGTGTTCCTGATCCAGCACACAGAGCTGCCTGCACTGGGCTGGCTCCCCAGGATTCCAGCATTAAACACTGCCCCAATATCAAAATGGATTGCTGGGCCTGTCACTGCCTGTGTGACTTCAGCTACTTGTGTTCCCTGGAAAATCACCTTGAACAGAAGATGCCCATTTGCTTTTGACTGTGCTGTAAAACTCTTCTTTCGTCTTTCCTCAGGTTTAATATATTTTTTCAATTGTTTGTGTAGAATAGTAAGAGCTGTGTGAAAGAGCAGTCTCCATGCCAGTGGATCACAGACTGCCTAGCATGGGTTCTGTTCTGTTCAGGTCTTAACTCACCTGCATTGTGGGTTTGTGTGCACAGGAACACACACATTTTCCTTTATTTTATTCTCATAATAACAATCTGTCCTCAGTATCTGCACCAGTCAGGAAAATAGAACACTGAGAAGACAAAAGAGGAGCAGAAGGGTTTTGTGATCAGATGAGCACTGAGAAAGCAAAGCCTAATTTCCTTTGAGAAGAGCCATAACCCTGTATTTAATTCCTGACTGTTAAATTTTTAGAGATGGTGTTCACAGCTGACTTGGGTATGAGCAGTGTGTCCTTTGGCCATTAAACCTCAGAGCATTAAGCTCCCCTTAAGGATGGACTTCTAGACACAGGGTCTAATATTGGTCATTTGATCAAATAACTGCAATTTTTTTTACATTTTTAATTAATGTGCTCACATTCACTCATTCATGCCCACAGTCCCATGAACACTACCAAATTCTAATGTATGCAGGAAGAGAAAAAATCTGGATGTTGCACATTCAAGGAGCTCAATCTGAGGTACATAAGGAAGTTTTTTTGAGCTGCAGGGTACCTACAACTATCAGTTGCTTCAATGGTCACTAAAGATTTCAGGTTTCATACACCAAAACAAACAACATTTTTTAAATATAGTTTTTTTTGTGCCTTAATGTTGTGTTGTTTGCAAGCACAAACAACTTTTTCACACCTGCCTTCTTCAATTTCATCCATCAATAAAAATTCTAATTTTGAGGATTAATTAAATTTGACTTTAATTAATTAAAGTCAAAAACTTCAGTGTAAAAAAATCAAAACTTCAAAGTAAAAAAATCCAATATCTTAACTAAAATATAAATTAAAAAGCCACCAAAAATAAAATAAAAGAAAAAAGGACTTGTTTCCAATAGCTGATATACAGCACAAAATATTTAATTGATTGATTCAGGCCACCAGGCACAAGAATGACTATTCAAATTAACCAAATTAAAAATGAGGCATTTTAATACAAAACCTTCTGAGTACAAAATTCTCAAACTACCACATGATCTTGGAAAATACTGCTTAAATCAAACTTCATCCCCATTCTGTGACTGCTGCACAGATGCATGTTATTGCCCCTGGGTAGGAACAAGGGCAACTTCAAATTTAGCATGTCAGGTCAAGGGTAACAGCTCCCCTTCTGAGCTTAGTCTCTAGCAATGGCTCAGCAGAGAACTCATAAAAAAAGAAAAAAAGGTGGTTAAAATATAAATAAACAACACCTTGAGAGCTTGCCATGGGGTGGATGAGCATTCACTGCCCTCATTCCATGAATGGGAGAATCCAGGCAGAAGCACAGTGTCTTGGGAATAGTAAGTTAGGTCTCCAGGCAGAGCTGGGAAAGAAAGCCAGAGCTGTGTGCTCTATGCACCACACCACAGATCCCACAAATGCAGCCCAGGAGCTCCTACCTGTGGCCTGGGAAGCCTCAAAACTCAGCTGACAACAAGCTGTAAAATAAGCCATCTTTAATTGAATAATCTCGTTAATAAGCCAAGGCAGCTCCAGTCTCTGCTTCAGCAGAGCCTTGCCCATGAATTACTGAGCAGCCTGAGAGGCAACCAAATAATTGCCCTGCCTGAAAGAGCAAAACAGAGGGAGCTCTGGCATGGGAGGTGCATTGTTAATACTCACAGGGGACTTCCAGAAGGTATTTTATGCTGTTTCACAGTGATGAGCAGACCGAGTCTGTAGTTCTTGTTCTACAACTCACTGTTAAATATGCTCGGCATTTAATTTTCCTTTCATTTCTGAAACGTTTCATGGATGCCAAACTAATCAAGGACTCCAATAGCAAATCAAGAGGCTATAGGATAAATCTCATTATCCAGAATATGTTTGGCGACTGCAATCCATTCTTTATATATTAAGCATTGTTTCAGTGTTAATTAACAGTGTCTAATAATCATTATAAACGCTGGAACAACAGCCAGTGTTAGCCACAGGAATAAAAGATTAGCTGGGATGAAGAGGGAGATGTCTTTACATCAGGTTTTTTATGCAATATGGAGTTGCATAACTGCATACTCATTTTTTGCATGGCTCTCAAACTTTTCAGGGCCAGTAACTTGATCATGTGCTTTCCAAAGCACTTGCAAACACTGTCTGTGAAAAAAAGTGAATTTAAGTGACCAAAAATAAAAGAGCAGAGAATTCTCAACTGAGATCATTGGGTATTCTGGTTGCCTGCACATTATGAGAGTTTTGAATGACCTTAACAGCAGTTACGTAAGCATATGGAGAGAAAATAAACTTGTATTAAATGTGTAACACATATGGTCTCCTGACAGGATGTTCCAAGCCATGCAGTGATTTTATAGTCCACGTGCACTGTACAGTAGTTCTTTGGTCTCAAAGTAGGAGTCAGAAATAGTAAATCAGCATGAACTCCTTTATTTGTCTTTGAGGGGCAGTCAGTGTGTTAATTTTAAAACACACAATACATTTTGGCTAGCTGTGTTTAACAGCAAAAAACTGCCCTCTGCCTGGGACTAGATCTTACTAGCTGATAATACCGCATATGATAAGGGGTATATGATGTGCATGTGGAGTAACTATTTTCCTGGGGTGTGCCGTGAGGAACATTAGGGTAAGCAAAGTGTCCTCAACAGCTGTGCCAAGGGAGCACCATTCTGAGTGCTTCACAGAGCAAAGTATGTCACCTGGGCTGCCTAGGGCGTAGAGACTACACCAGACCTTTTCTTTCCAGCCTCAAAGCTAAATTTAATCAGTCTCAGCCCAGGATGAGGTTGACGAAGTACACAGAAGCACTAGTTGTTTTAAAGTTGGGTTTTCTTGTTATTAAACATGTTCATCACCCGCATTTACTCTGAGTGCTATTACTCTGTCGTGCCTGGATCGCACAAAACCCTCAGCAGCAGAGCCGAGTACAGCAGGCATCCCTTGAGAAGCCGGTCTAAGGAATCAGTTCCCAGGCCCAGGGTGTCACACTGCGGGGCTGTGTGACAACCCTGTGCCGGCTGTCCAGCCAAGCACCTGCCTGGCTGCTCTCTGGGCGGAATCCGAACAAAACCTTCCGTCCAAAGGCACCGCGGAACCCCGCGGGTGCGGCCAGCGGCGGTGCCGGCCCCGGGGAGGCCTCTCCCCCGGCAGAGCCATGAGGGGCCGGGCCGGGCCGGGCCGGGCGGAGCGGGGTGGGGGCAGCGCTCCCCGGGCCGGCCGTGTCCCGGCAGAGCCATGCGGGGCCCGAGGGCGGAGCGGGGCGGGGGCAGCGCTCCCCTGGCCGGCCGTGCCCGGGCCGTGTCCCGGCAGAGCCATGCGGGGCCCGCGGGCGGCCCTGGCGCTGCTGCTGGCGGCGGCGCTCGCCCCGCGGCCGGCGCGGCCGCACCCGCAGTGCCTGGACTTCAAGCCGCCGTTCCGGCCGCCGCGGGGCCTCGCCTTCTGCCGCCGCTACGGCGACTTCGGCTGCTGCGACCCGAGCCGCGACAGCGCCCTGCTGCAGCGCTTCTACAGCCTCAGCGCCAGCCTCGACGAGCGCACCTACGCCGCCTGCGCCGGGCACCTGCAGGAGCTGCTGTGCCAGGTGAGACCTCCGGGAGCCCCTGATGCACTGAGGGATCCACCGTGCGGGGCTCAGACACACTGGGCTGGTCAGCCCCTGCACGGGGCTCTGTGTGGGCATGGATGCTTCTATCCCATCGCAGTGCTTTGGCCCAGGTGTGTGTGCATCTACTCGTGCAGGGCTGCATCGAGCCCGGGTGGGGATGCTTTTTGATCCCATGGATGCATTGATCTGATGCACTGGTCCAGGCACAGAAACCTTGGACAGTCCAGGGGAGTGTGAGCCATGACTTTAATTCCCAAGCCCACACTGGAGTACCCACCCACAGGTGCATCAGCAATGGCATTGGCACCTGGGCACAGGCATGGGTACATCAGCCCCACACATCAGTGCATCAAGGACATAGCATAGCAGCCCAGGCATGTGCTCCCAGGTACTGGAAGGAGTGACTGTCCATCATTGAGTATCCCAGCGGAGTTTTTGTTCTTTGGCAGTTGTCTAAAAGAAGAGCAGGGATGTTGCTCTTGTTTAGTTTAGGAGCAGCAGTCTCTGAGATAGGTAAGTGGGCAGTTCAGTTTGCACACTCTCCTCCTCTCCCAGGGTCAGGATACCAGGTGTGGTGAAGAAACCCACAGTGCACCTGCCTGCACAAATCTTGCTCCTTGTTATGACCAGCTGATGGGATCAGGAGCTTTTTTTGTATTGGGTTACTTTTAGCAGGTGCCAGATGCTAATAGTCCTGGGGATGGGTGCAGAGCAATGCCTGTGGATGTGGCCTAGGAACCTCTGTGATGGCCATCCTGCACAGGGGGAATTTCCACTCAGAGCTGATGTTCTGGGGCCGGATATGATAATGGGATGATCACAGTCTGCACAGAACAAAGTGTCTCACCCTATCATCAGTGGAGGCCTCACATTTATGAAAATGCCCCTGAGACAGAGCAGCTTAGCACTGTGCAAGTGTAAACCTTAAATTAATTCAGACAGTGGAATCTTGTCTGCTGTGCTCAGATGGGATCAAAATGACTTTTCAGAAATCCTGCTCTTAGTATTTTGCCAGTACCTCCTTAAGGTGTGAAGAGAAAGACAACACTTTTCCACACCAGGATCTATAGAACTGACTTCTATTTCATCTCACATTGTACTGGAAGCAAAAAACATTTGAGTATATTTCTGCAAGAAGCAATGTCTAAGAGTCCATTCAAAGATAGGACACCAGTTAGCAATGTGTGCTAAGCACTCCTGCTTCTGGAAGTGATAACTAAGTCTCCTGTGTTGGTCAGAAAGCCAACCATTGAAAATGTCTTCAGAAGCAGAGAAATATTTCCCTGTGGGAGCAATGATTCACTAAAATGTTCTGATGAGCTCAGTGCATCACCAGCCCAGATGTGGCTGCACACCACTGCCTCTGGCTGCACAAGCACGTCACGGAACTTCAGTCATTGCAAACGCTCTAGAAACATTCTGCTTCTATTCATTCATTATATATACAATTTATATCCTAGACCTGAATTACCTGTGACTTACTCAGCACACTTCTGTCTCTTTCTGCTCACAATTCATGATTTCTCTCAAATGTGATCAAATTCTTGTGACAAGTGTCTCTTTGTACTTGTGGATCCCTGCCTTTTCCTGAATTCTTAGAATAATAGAACAGTTTTATTTGGAAAGGACCTAGTCCAACCTCTCCTGCAATGAGCAGGGACAGCTTCAACTACATCAGATTGCTCAACTTGTCCTTGAATGTTTCCAGGGATGGGGCTTCTATCACCTCTCTTGGCAACCTGTTATAGTATTTCCACCCTCATTGTAAATAACTTCTTTCTTAAATCTGGTCTGTGTTGACTCTTCTTCAGTTTAAAGCCATTACCTCTTGTCCTGTCACTACACCTCCCTGTAAATCATCCCTCTCCAGGTTTTCTGAGGAAGGTGCCACAAGATTACCTTGGAGCCTTCTCCACCACACTGCAAGAGCAGATGCCTCACTCTGCTTCTCAGGGAACAGCTTGCTTAAAGGCTTGAGTTTCCACATGGAGGTGGTCAAGGAATGTCAGGGATATTGTGGAGGTTAAATGCTTTTCTGAGGAGTCCTGTTGCTTCCTCCAGGCTGATAGCAGCAGTAAATAAGACATTGTCTGATGTGGGTGTTCCATCAGATTCAGACTGTTGGAATTCCCCAGATAAGGAGCTGCCACTGAATTCCTGGAACAGACAGGATGCATTTGGTTAGCCTGCCTTAATGTGACTTGTTTTGTTTTCTGATGAGTTATTTTCATAGTACAAACTTGTTCCAGCCCTACTAAAGTAACTGATCATCTGCCCAGTAGTTTTCTCGGTCCTTGGACCACATCTTAGTTTGAAATTAATGAACAGGCAGCATCATTGGAAAATGACAATTTAGATCTGATATTGATTCTGGGCTCTGACTACGGGTAGAGCTTCTTGATATTTTGAGTTGTGTGAACATGACAGGATGATGTGAATGCTGAAGGACCACAACATCTGCTTCCAAAGCAGAGAAGTTCAGCAAAAGGCATGAGGCTCCATCTCTTCCAGAATAAAATTTGGAAAATAATTCACATGTCTTGAAAATACCCTAGGACATGCTTAGGTGCTTTCAGGCTAGTGGTAGATCTCTGAATTTCACTGCCAGTGTAATGCTGCTGTAATTAGCTGTATGCCACCAGGAATGTTGTAAGGAGGGGTGAAGTTGCCCACAGTTTCTATTCAGACACAGCTGAGGCTGTGGTGAGCAGCCTGCAATGGCAGAGACAGGGAATCCTTGTCTCTGGGCTGTTTTTAATTCTGATGCTGAAGCCAGGGCATTGCTTTGTAATGCATAAGATCCCTGCTTGCTTTGAAAGAGGCTTTCACAGAATGAGGTACACCTGAGTACTGAGTGAGGGGCCTCCTCTGTCTGAATGGGAAACCTCCATAGGCAACAACAGATTGAGCTCCCACCCAGCCCTCCCATCAAATTCCCTTTCTGTCTCATTTCAATTTGTTTTCTAAGGCAATTTTTTCAGTCATTACAAGTGAATTGACAAATGCTCTGTCTCTTTCTGTCCCTGGCACACCTCGTGTAACCAAGCCAAGTGTGTTACCCAATCTGCCTGGGTAATTTCGGTGTTTTGTTTCACAAGCAATCTTCTTTTTACCACATTAATTGCTGCTCATTTGGAAGCTTAATAACCTTCATTTTGCAATGAATGGCTTGACATTCCAGGAGGAAAGCTTATTGTACACTAATGATCTGTTATATGGCCTCTCAGTTTATTATGGTATGTAATGGAAAATAAAATAAAAATTAAATATTGTGTATGCTCATCAGCTAATTTAAACAGTTCAGAATCTCAGATGTTATATCTTTTCAGCTATTGAATAGAGTTGTAATCTGCAATAATAAATGTCTCCCTATAGATCTAGATACAGCTCCCTAATTTTTTTTAAATTAAGCTGGTTTTGTTTAGTAAAAGAAGAAGCAATGCCAGATAGGAATTAAAGAATACAAAATTTATTTAAATAGTGGTTTCTCTTCTGACCTTTGTTGCCTCAGGTATTTACTGAAATATAACTTTGAAAATAATTGAGCCTCCACAGAGTCATGTTGCATTATTTGAAGAGCACTTTTGAGGTGATTGTTGGGAAGATGCATTATAACTGGAAAATATTTTGTTTATTACAAGCAAAAACCCTTGCAAAACAGAACTGAGTCACTTTGGTCAGTTTGTAATTTACAGACAGTTTTACTGAATTGCAGCTTTTTCATAAGGAAAATGTGTCTGTAGGAGTTCTCATCATGATTACGATGAGCTGTGTGAACTCGATCCAGTCCTTAAGCAGATTTCCAAGGCTGCACCTTCCATAAACAAGGGTTGAGCTGCAGCTGCTGCCAGGACCTTGCCTGGATTATGGCTGTTGGTGCTCACTGTCTGAAATCCTGTAACCTCAGCATCCCTCACAGAACTTGGTGACCCATGCCATGGTCATGAGATGCCTTTCCCCACTCCTGGCTGGGGATATAAACTATCTCTAGGCAAAGATCCACCAGCAAAGGCAGCTGGTCCCAGGCAAGGATGGTGTCCTCCCCTCCTCCTCCTCCACTTTCGCATCCCACTCCTTCAAGCTGTAAATCACATCCATGTTTGAGATCCATGCCTGGATTATCAGATGATGAGGTATTCATGTCCCAGGCTTTGGCCCTGATGGCCTTTCCCATTCTATCATCAGTGTGCAGGCCTGAATCTTCTCAGCTAATTCTTTGGTTTCACTTCTGCTCTGTGATTAATCTTATTATAGACAGAGTCAGAGCATCCAAGGAAGAAAAGTCTCTTTTTCCCCAGTACAGTCTGCTAGGGTGATGTAGCAACATAGGCATCATTGCAGGGTTTTTTGAAGAGTTCTGTGGTTGGAATAAATCAGTAACAGCTTGAGGAAGCCAGCTTTCACCAGGAACATTGAAGATAATTTCCATGAGTGCTGAGACAAACCCCCTCTCTAAGATCTTTCCCTCTGTTAACATATCTTCAGAATAAACCACAACATATCTGTAATTAAGATGAAATATCTCCAATTAGTATCACATCTCCAATTAGCATCACTGCTCAGCTGTTTCAAATCTGATCCAATAAATGACTTGAACCTTTTTCTCCCTCCCTCCCTCTAGGAGTGCTCCCCATATGCAGCTCACTTGTACGACGCTGAGGACCCCTCCACGCCCGTGCGGACGATCCCAGGGCTGTGCCAGGACTACTGCACGCAGCTGTGGCACAGCTGCCGCTCCATCTTCCGCGGTCTCTCCGCAGACCCGGAGCTGACCGCGCTGGAGAACAACGCGGCGAAGTTCTGCCGCTACCTGTCCCTGGAGGACACCGACTACTGCTTCCCTCACCTGCTGGCCAACCAGCACCTGAACCAGAACCTGGGGCTGGTGACGGCCGACGCCGAGGGCTGCCTGCAGCTCTGCCTCACGGAGGTGGCCAATGGGCTGCGCAACCCCGTGGCCATGGTGCATGCCAACGACGGCACCCACCGCTTCTTCATCGCCGAGCAGGTGGGCCTGGTGTGGGCCTACCTCCCTGATGGATCCAGGCTGGAAAAGCCATTCCTGAACATCAGCGAGGCTGTGCTCACCTCGCCGTGGGAGGGAGATGAGAGAGGGTTTCTGTGCATTGTCTTCCATCCTAAATTCAAATTTAACGGTAAAGTGTACGTCTACTACTCAGTTGAAGTTAATTTTGAAGAGAGAATCCGAATCAGTGAGTTCAGAATTTCTCCCACTGACATGAATGCCTTGGACCATGGTTCTGAAAGGTATTGTACACACATTTTTTTTAAGATCTTAGAGGGCCATGTGCATTTTTAAAGACCATTAATGAATGACACTTACTTAGCTTAATTTTTGCATTCCAGAGTGCTAGCATGTTAGTCCAAGTCCATGCCTAGTGTATTGAGATGCAAAAGCTGTGTGTCCTCCATGGATGAACTGCAAGTGTGCAGGGGTAAAACATGTATAGTTCTCAGTTCTGGCATGTCAGAGGACTTAACCAAACATGGATTAAACAGTATTTATAGTTAGTGTTTTGAGGTTATTGTTGGGTGGGGCTTTGAAGTTTGTTTGTTTTGTACTTTTGTGATTGCCCTTTAAGAAGAGGGCAATCTGCAAAGAATGAGTGAAATTCATTCCAAAGCCAAAATTTCCAAAATTAGTATAAACAAACTAAATGATACCAGACCAAAGATGGATTTGGTCCCATGTTTCTCTATCTGAACAACAACTCAACCCTTTGATATTACAAATTTAATATCAAATTAAATAAAACACAAGTCACCGTATTATTACAGAGTGCATTTTAATTGGAAATGTCATTTGTTTGAGTCTGGTCTTGCAGTTGTTCCACACTAGTATACACAGATGATGAGAGATTTGTTTGTGGAATCAGGCTCACAGATTTATAACCTGTTGCAGAACTATGTTCTACAACATATAGAACCACTATTCTATATGTTAGTTATGTATAATATGTATATATGTAACTATATATGTATATAGTTATAGAACCACTATTTTAAGAGACCCTTGAATATTACTAATTTGAAGATTTTTTGTTCATTATTTGGATTTTATGAGGGGCTTTCCAAACACCCAGCTGTAGATGATTCTAGCTCAAAAATGCACATAGCCTAATGATGGAGAGTGGATACTGGTTTATAAAGCAGTTACAGCAATCCAGTGTAACCAGCACTGTAGATGACAGGTAAGGGGAATTACAATGTGGCACTCAGGAAAGTGAACCAGAAACCTGCAGATACCAACAGCCCATGAGCTGTCTTGTTTAAGAATCCTCAGGCCCTATGTTTGTAACAATTTCTGTGCTTACTTAGCTTATGGTTAGTACAGCAAAAGCTTAAGAAAACAAAATTGTGGTCCTATTGTGCTTGTGTAGGCTCAGGTCCCACTGACTTCATCCTGAGCTGCTGCCCAAGAGGGAGCTCAGGCTGACATGTGCTGTGCGCTGCCTTGGCTCAAATGCATGTGTCTGTTTATCCTCAGATGTTTCTCAATGAATTTTGGTTTTTTCCATCTTCGGGATGCTGAGGAAGATTCACCTTTGTGTCCGTACAGGATCTTCCCTCACTCCTTCTGTCAGCTGGAACCTGTCTGTGCACTTTTGCACAGTTACCTTATCACAGAGATGCTGACGCTTAACAGGACCATAACTCCATAGCTGGGTTCCTTCACACAACTCACAATAACTATCAATATTTCAGAATGGAAAAAAACTGTCTAAAAATGAGATGTTGAAAGTAAGTGTTATAATTTGCCTTAGCAGCTATTAAGATGCACTGCCAGCATGAAATCTGGACTCTTTTAGAAGCTGGAAATAAACTTCAGTTGTTATACTTGGGAACCTCCACTGCATGTATTTGCGGCTTTACCATTCTATAAAATTATAGTTTATGTAGTTTATGTATTTTCCCTTTCATAGCATGAAAGGGATTCCAGGAGCGTAAAATAAACAAATAAAATAAAGAGTTTGGGGTTAAAATTAAGATAAATTTTGTTGGTACTTCTTTAAATAACCTTTGGTAAATTCAGTTTGTTTTGGGTCTGCTTTTAACTGCTCTTTAAACTCAAAAGGTCCTGAGTGTGTAATTATCATTTAAGGATTCTTCTCTCTTTAAGAATTTAACTATTCCTTAATGTTTGAGAAGTTTTATGTTCGCCTTGAAAGTGCCTGGCAGAACTGTGCCAAAAACTGTACAGATGGACTGGTGTCCTTTCTCTTACAATTTCCAGTTGGTTATAAGCTCAGATGCCTTTTCTTTAATAAATTATAAAGAAAAATAAAAAAGAAGATTAACAAGGAGGAAGAAAGAATCAGAGGAAAGGTTTAAGCAATTAAAAGTATATTTTGTCATGTGATTTCCCAGACTTTCCATATTACACAATTTGGTGTTTCTGTAATCTGGAAAATATGTTAAAACTATTTAAGGTTAGAAAATCAGCTATGCCCCAGAAAAAATCAGTAACATGGATATGGAGGAATTTGTACCAAAACCAATCTGTAGCTGCTTCCATCTGTCAAGAACTACATTGTCATGATGCTGCTCTGCCCTTTGCATAGTGCTTGTGCAGTAGGAAATTGCTGTCTCCCTGTTTTTTACTTAGGATAATCCTTGAAATAGAAGAACCTGCTTCCAACCACAACGGAGGAGAGCTGCTCTTTGGAGATGATGAGTATCTCTACATCTTCACTGGAGATGGAGGCATGGCTGGGGATCCTTTTGGCACCTTTGGAAATGCCCAGAACAAGTAAGAGTGTATTGGAATAATACCAGTATAGGCAGATGGGATGTGCCTGAGCCTGTCTGGCCCTTGGTGCTGAACCCAATAGTGGCAACTGTGGTGTTTTCACCCCAGATACACTTTTGGCTGGCTGGGTGCTGTAGCTGGGCACGTGGAGACAAGTCCAGACATGCAGGAGCTCCAGTGGCTATGGGATGGAGCTTTCCCTGTAACAGGGTCTGCTCCTTGCGGTTTCCTCTGGTGGAGAAGCTTTAAGGTGATGGTGAAGGAAAGGAGTCTGTTTTGATAGAGGGATTTGATCCAGAGCTTTATTCCTGGCCCACAGGCCTCTGAATCCAGCAACAGCTCCAACAGAATTCCATGAATCTTGTGGTTGCTGGCTCTTTTAACCCTGGGGAGAAGGGGAGGGAAGGGTTAGGGATCCCACCAACCAGGTACATAGAAGGAGGTCTCAAGGGACGTAGGACACCTGGGTGGCCCAATGCCCCCCCAGGGGTAGAGAGCATCCTTTGAATCTGCCAGTCACTTGACTCCCTTCTGGAATTCCAGGATTGACAGACAGTTCTGGGAGGGGAAAGGAGAGGTGACTGACACACCTGGGATGGAATTGTCCCAGGGGAGGGACCCGAGGCTCTGAGGTAAACCCTGAAATCACAACGCAACAGAGTGGATCCATCCCTATGGCACCTCCAGGGTGTGGGAAATCAATTCCATGAAACCCTAGACTTTCCAACCCCACCGTCTCCCCCTGCTCTGACTTTTTGCCAAGATCTAGCCTTATTTCTTTCCCTTTTTCATTGCAGATCAGCCCTGCTGGGCAAAGTGCTGCGGATCGATGTGAACAACAACGACCGCGGGCCCCTGTACCGAATTCCGCCCGACAACCCCTTCGTCAGCGACCCCGCGGCGCGCCCCGAGGTCTATGCCTATGGTGTGAGGAACATGTGGCGCTGCTCCTTCGACAGGGGCGACCCTCACACCAAGGAGGGGAAGGGCAGGCTCTTCTGTGGAGATGTGGGGCAGAATAAATACGAAGAAGTTGACATCGTGGAGAAAGGGAAAAATTACGGCTGGAGGGCGAGGGAAGGGTTCAGCTGTTACGATAAGAAACTTTGCACCAATTCTTCCTTGGGTAAGTAGATGTGCTCTCGTTTTTGTGGCATTCACGTTCTCTGAACAGGGAGAGGCATAATTCACTCTCCCAGGGCTTTTCCTGGGGAAGGCAGTGAGAAGCACAGAGCAAGAAGAGAAAACAATTCTTATCTCTGCTTGCTGCTCCTGTTGTTTGGCACGTGTAGAATGTGTTATGGAGATTGTTTACCAAGAGGGATTTGTTAATTGGACACCAGTGATGGTTGGTTTTGATTGGCCAATTGAGTCAAAGCTGTGTCGTGACTGTCTGGGGACAGTCATGGGTTTTTCTTTAGTATCTCTTTAGTATAGTTATAATATAATATTAGTGTAATACAATATAGCTAAATATTTGTTCAGCCTTCAGAAATCATAGAGTCAGAGCACATTATATATATTGGGGTCACCCTGAATTGATACATTTTTAATTCCTGCCTTCAAAGCCTGGCTGCTTGGTGGTAAAAACACCTTTTTGAGATGTCAACCTCTGCTGTCCCTTTAGAAGGGAACTGGCTTGGACATAAATACTGAAAGTACAAATGTTAGTTTCTGAGTTAGGAAGAAAGTGAAACATGCTAGCTGTTGTTTTTCTAGGTGATTTGTGTTGTTAGTGATTCTGTGGTTTAGAGGATAATTTAATCTTTGCCACATAAAATAAGCTTTTGTGCAGAAGCAAGAAAAAATTGGAGGAATTGTATTTTTCTCCATAACTCAACCTTATTTTAAAAAAAACAGAGAAAAACTTTGACTGATCAACTCTTATGCACGCTGCCTGCTCTGCAGGTAACTGAATGTATGGTGTATTTTCATTTCTTTTAGCTATGCCACAAAGGAAAACCTCATTTTATTTTCATCTCTTTAAACTGTTCAAAACTGGATTGAGGGTGTTTGCTGGCTGGCTAAATTCCAGTGAATATGTGAAGTCAGAACATATTGAATTGCAAGGGCTGATGTGGGCCATGTCCTGTGCTGGAACCTCTTCTCAGAGGTTCAGGGGGGCAGTGGAATGGGCTGGCACTGATTTGCATTAGCTGAGATTCTGATTCTTTTATCTTCCATGTGCTGTGTGTTGTTGTCTAATTTTCTTCCTAATATTAACTCAGTTTAACTTCCTTCCTTTTATTAGCTTTGCTATAAGTACAAGTGATTAACTATTTTTTTATAAAAATGTCAAGAGCAGGGAGCAGATTTCTTGCACTCCCTTTGCTGAAGCAGTTGTCAGAGAGCTCATTTATTGCTCTCCTGTGTGACAGTACCCACATGAGCATTCATGGCAGACACTTTACTGAGGTCCCCAGGGATTCAGAGCAATTTTTGATGACTTTAGAGACCCTTTGTTAGAACAGTGAAATGTCACAGCCCCTTTAGAATGATAAGTACAGCTGAAGTGTGGAAAACACCTGCTTTAGAGGAAATTCCCCTGGTGCAAATTCCTTGCTGGCAGAGCTGCTGGGTTTGCTACTTGCAGCATCTGCTACATGGGCAGGGAGAAAGGCTGTGAGGATGAGGAGGAAAGGGTACCATGAGGTACCTGTGAGCCAGGAGTTTCAAGAAAAAGGGGAGGGAGTATCTAATGGAGACCCTCCAAATCAGGACATCTCTCTCTATTTTACATTTGTCTTATGTTTTAACTTATATTTCCCAATGAATATGCCAGTACTACATCATTCATGCCTCTGCCATCCCATAAATATTTGATGGCCCTTTCAAGTTGCTTCTCCATCTCAGAGGAACAGAAGCTATTTGTGCTGACATCTGACATATCTTTTCATCAGTGCTTGCAGTCTGGAGTCACCCACCTCTTTTTTTTCTTTCACAACCTAGACAAAGCTGCATTGGGCAGATATTTCCTGCATGGGTGCAGTGGCTCGAGGACTAACCTGTGAATTTGCAGCTAAACCAGACAAGCTCTGTAGAAATGTGCCTGAAGTGGCACTAACAGATGTGGATTCTAGTGGGAGGAGAAGAGCTCAGGAGAATGCTGAGGTGTCTTGGTGAGGGGCAGGGCAATCAAATGTGATTCTGAAAAGGTGAAAATCAAACTAAATACAACTCCATTGGCAATTCATTTAAATAGAAGATGCACCAGGGAACCTGATTGTACTCTCCTAGTCTCAGAACAATCTAGATAAAGAGCTATTCTGCAGCATGTGCAAAATAAGTCACAGATCTTTTCTGCCTTTCAGATGATGTGCTTCCAATTTATGCATATCCACACAAAATGGGGAAATCTGTTACAGGAGGCTACGTCTACCGAGGCTGTGAGTCTCCAAACCTGAATGGCCTGTACATATTTGGTGATTTTATGAGTGGGTAAGTAAACACTTAGGGCGCTCACAGAATTGTACCCCCAGCCAAAATCCCCCCCAAAATGGCCTGATACCCCTTCAACCCTCCCCTCTTGTTTTTTCATGGGCTTGTGTTGCCCTTGAAGACAAGGTGTTGCAGGGTATATCATATATTTGGGTTAATATTAAGCAATCTTTCACTCAGAGAAGCTGCAGTCCCTATTGCAGCTAGTGTGAGCAGGAAGCATTAAATATCCATTCAGGTGTCCATTCGTACATCATCTGGGTCAGGTTGTGGAAGTGTTCTTTTGCCTTGCAGACGCCTGATGTCTTTGAAGGAGGATCGTGCTACTGGAGAATGGCAGTACAGTGAAATCTGCATGGGGACAGGACAAACGTGCATGTTCCCTGGGCTTATCAATAACTATTATCAGTACATCATCTCCTTTGCTGAAGATGAAGCAGGTAATGTTTAACTTTGTGTCACACTGAATGGCTTATTTCAGAACAGAACACCAGAGAAGGGATCAGAGAGGGCAGCAGGTCGTGGAGAGGCACAGCACTGGTCTTTAAAATATCAGATTCTCAGCATCTCCCAGATACCAAAGTTACAGTGCTAATTTTGAGGTCTGAGTGCCATGCAGTGCCTGCAGTGGGAGATGGAGCCAGTTGCCTTGGGACTGAGTCTGGTGTGCTGGATGTGCTGCTGCCCTTCCCTCTGGAGAACAGGGAGCAGAGGGGGCAAGTAGAATAAAACAAACTTAGAAAAGAAACCTCAATCCTCACAGTGCCATGCCAAGAGGATGCAGGCCCTGGGAGCCTGAGAACCTAGACCCAAGGGAGAGCAATTCTATCCTCTTGTCTGGTTGAGAAGGCTGTAGGCATTAGTAATGGGTACAGGGAAGCAGATGTCAAGAACAGCAATTATATATCTGCTCACCCTGGGCTGGGGTATTTCTGCCTCTCAGGATGAAGCAGAACAAAGCTTGCATTATGTCTTGCATGAGACATCAGCAAAAGAGTCTTTAAGACCATATTTTATTAGTGCCAGCTGGGATTTTGTCTTGCAAAGGACTGAAGGATCTCAGTAGAGCTTTGCTGTGTTTTCATGACTGCAGACATTTTGATTTCTGGAAGGGAACTGCTGCTGTGATTTGAAAAGGAGGAAATAAAGAGTCCTGCGGTGCAAGCTGGTGGTTTCTCCTGCTGTTTGTACAAGGGTGTTGCAGAATGTGCAGCCCATGCAGCCCCTGGCTGGGGGCAGGCAGAGGATGAGCCCCACAATGTGTGCTTCATGTGTGACCCAGCAAGGCAGGAGTTGTGCTCTACCCTGCTCCAGGGAGGTCTTGGCTCATGATCACAGGCACCTGCTTCCAGAATGCCCCAGTTTTAAACATCTGCTTTTTCCTGCAGATTATGTCAAGTTTGGATGTTGCTCAAATCATATAAATGCAAATTTTATCTTGTGAATGCAAATCCTCCAAGTTAAGTATTAGCTTGAAAGTTTGACTTTTTTTTAGAGTTAAATTCAATTTTCTTTAATGGTTAATATTCATGGAATTTACAGTTATTTCACAGTGCTGTGGTGAGAAGGATATCTTAACCTAAAATCAAATAATTTAGTTCAAATCAGCTTTGTGCCGAGTGCAATATCAAGCTGTTGATTGCAACCCTTGCTCATGCACGAGGATGATCTCCCTCATCCTGTGCTTGTCAACAGAGTCTGAACAAAACAGGGGTGAAGTGCTGCCACCTTTTTGCACTGTGCCTTGCATAAGTATGATAGAGCTGAGTGGAGATTTGGGCTAGAGTCTTTTTTCAGAGGCAGATAATTGCCTTGTGTTTGCTTTATAGTAATGGAAAGAAATCTGTTGATAACAATGTGGTGAGGTTGCTTTATCTGCTGTGAACAGCCTTTTCTTCACCTTTTTTGTGTACTAGGAATCTCATGCTTTACAAGTTCGCCACACAGTTTATTTTAACTAGGTTTTCTTCACAGAAGCATTGAAGTTTTGGAGTTGTTGCTCTGATGGATGTTAATCTACCTGCTGCAGTGGGTGTGTAAATGTTGTGGGGAGATCTCTGTTTTTGGCTCATTGCAATCATAAGGCCATCAGCCCCATCCCTGGCCAGCAGAACCTGTCAGAGGCACCCCAGCACTGTGTCTGTGGGTCACATGTGTGTAGTCTGTGTTCTAAATGGCCTGAGCATCCAAACTCCTGCCTGGTAACTTCCAGGAAAGGGGCAGGATGTAAAGCACACATCACCACAAAACTCAGTGCCAGCTGTTTCCTGTCCCCTTGGACCAAGGCTGCCTCTGGCCTGTCATTAATGAAGCTGACCAGAAAAATGTAGCCACCAGCCAGGGGTAGCCAAAGGTTTCTGCCCTGAGATTGTCTGGAGGAGCTCAGCCCAGGCCAGCCCAGGAGAGCAGGAAGGAGGATGGAGACTCACCTCAGCTGCCACCAGCTGCCTACACATTCCTTTGGTCACACTGACCTCTCTGTTCCTTTCCCTCTTCCCCCTGGATTACCCATAGAGCACCCAAAAAATCTCCCTTATTCACTAAGCAAGTCCACAGAGCCTCTTTTTCTATTTTCTCTCATTTTTTAAATATTGCAAATATATTTTTTCTCTCTGATCCTTCTTGTTGCACTTCTCAAGCACTTGAGCTCTCAAAATAGTGCCAGAAGGACTGTTTATCCCAGTTTCCCCTGCACAACAGGAGAAGGATAGAAATGCAGTTAAGAGAAAATAAGTCAAATAAAGGGTGATGGACATTGTTTGGTTGAGCCCTGCACATGTGACCTGAGAGAGCTGTGATGAATCAAATGCCTTTTGTCTGGGATATGTCTCACTCTGTGAGTGTGCTAGAGAAAGCAAAATCTTGTTCTCCTGTAATTCACCCCAAAGGACTGCTTCATCCAAATGAGCAGAAGACAGTGGACTTTCTTAATTTCCTTTCATTTCAACAAAGGTAATTCAGGGTTTGGCTGTTTTACTTTAGAGAAGTCAAAGGACACAGATCATAATGAGATGACAAGGAAGGTCGGGGCAGGTGAACCTGCAGTGGAAATTTGTCCAAATAGTAATTCATGACAACTTGTAAAAGCTGCCACTCACTAAGAGTATTTTATGCCAGTGGACTGCAGATGACTCTCAGACCTGTGATACAGAGTTAATGCTTTTGTGCTGCAAGGGACAGAAACTCCATGGACAGTTTTCATGGGTTTATCTGGTTTGTTTTTTTTTTTTTTACCAGGGGAATTGTACTTCCTATCTACTGGTGTACCAAGTGCCACAGCTCCCAATGGAGTGGTGTACAAAGTGGTGGACACCTCCAGGTATGAGATGTTCTTGTTACAAGGCCTGGTGATGGTGCAGTGAGTCCTGGTAGGATGGTGTGGATGTGATGAGTCATGTTGGCTGACTAATTAACTCTCCTCCCATGCTGGGTCCTTCTGGGGAATTCAATCAAGGAACATCTGGAGCAACCCACTGTGGGTCTGCTTTGCCACTGCAGTCGTGGGGGTCTATATGCCAAACTGTTATGGGGCTTGTTGGTGTTATATATATTTAGCATTTCCTGAATGCTAAAGAAGTATTTTATGGGTGGCTTGTCTTTCTTTGGCAAAGTTTCTCTAGGTTTCTGCCCAAAAGGAGGCACTTTTTCTCAACATGCTTTTTCTGAGTTCCTCTCCATCCCTTTTTTTATCTCCCACAAGAGCCCTCTGCCCCCAGACCATGGCAGCCAAAGCTGGACCAGCACTACCTGCAGTGCCTTTCTGGGCAAACCAGACATGAAAAGCAAAAAGTACATTCCTCTCAGTGTTTCAAAGAGCAATATGGATTGAACAAGAAAAAAGGACCATCATTACACCTCCTGGTTTCCATGTGCCTGTATCTGAGACTGGGCAAGGCAGGGAATAGCTGTGTTTTATGGGAAGACTTACAGCTGTTTTTTCCATCTTCCTGTTTTTAAAGTGTTACTATTATTGGCTGAACACCAAGCTACTTTCAGCCAGAAACGGAGAGTGAGATTTTTTTATAGATTTTTTTAAATGGATTAAATTTACAGCTTTAGCTATCTGAGGATTTTGAACCAAGCCACTTGTCTAGTTTTACATTGAAACCAATCCCCAAACTTAAAAAGCCCCCAGATCTGTCATGTGTTTCCTCCAACTCTCCTCTGTCAGGAGCATTTTCCATTATCTAATGCAACAGAAGAGTTCCTGTAAACTGTGTATGAAGAAGCTGGTATTACGCAACCTGTGCAGAAATAGAGAAAGCAGGAGTCAAACACCAGCCGTGAGTTTAAGCTTAAAAAAACCTTCATTCATGTTCAGAGTACCAAAAAAAGTAATTGGAAAGTTCATAAAAGTAGGGAACATCCTTGTATAGACAGTTAAGAGAGAGGCTCTCTGCCTTCCACAGAAATGCAAATGCAAACAATCCTAATTGCCCAGGAGTTTTATCCTCCAAATGCATTTTTGAACCAGTTTAAAAACCTCTGAAGAAGTCTGAGGATTACCAAGACCTCTGTCATAGGAAAAAGTGGTGATGAGCTGGATGTGACTTCCCAGAAGTGAAATACATCTCTGTGGCAAACAAATTGTGTCAAAATAAAGCACCATACTAAGACAAAGCCTCTGAGGAGACACTTAGAGTTCTGTTCTGAAACTAATGCATTTTTGGCACGACATTTGTTTGGGCTTTCTGTATGAATAATAGTGTGTTATTTTGCTTCCGTGAAAACAGTCTGAAATCGTGCGTACACATGACCTTTGTGTCAGATGTTCAACATATACTGTCTAGTTTTGTAATTTTTATTTTCATTTTGATTAATCTCTTTCTGTCGTGCTTGAACCTGCCAATGTTTTATTTCCTTAATGGCTTCAATAGTGTCAACTGAAAACACAGAGGACTCCACTGCCTTGTGAATATTTGGGCTTTCATCAATGGTGATCTGTGATTCTTTAGTTATGTTTTCTAATGTAAGAGATTAGTAGCATCATTTAAACAGACTTTTTTTTTCCTCAATAAGAATTATGTTCTTAGAAAAACAATGGGAAGCAAAGTGTTGCAATGCCAGAGAAAAGGAATTAATTGTGCAGTGTATGTGTCCCTTTCTTTCAAGGACAGCACCACCAGGAAAATGCCAAGTTGAGCCTTCGCCAGTGAAAGTCAAAAGCAAGCGCATCCCATTTGTGCCAAAGGAGAGTGAGTGCAACTCTTGCTGTTTATTATTGGTTCATGTTAGCTGGCATTAGATACAAACTCCAGACTTGCACTATCTGTCCACATATGTGGAAAATACCCAGAACTTCACTCTTCAGGATATCCTCAGAATTAAATCTTTCCAGATGTTTTGGATCTGAAGAGTTGGTTCAAATAAGTCATACAGTATTTCCCCTTTCCTGGCCATGTGAAATTTCCTTTGTAGTTTCTGACCCTATTCATTTTCCCTTTTTCATGCTACATTGTACACATTTCATTACCACCACCTTGGTTTTCCTGTAACTGTGCCTGTCCAGAGACCCTGTGGTCAATGGTGCTTTTCAGTGACAAGTGATTTTTTGGAGTATCTTCAGGTAGTGGAGAGGATATGATGGGTAAAGGGCTGGGAAGTAGTTCACTGAGCAACATGAGAGCTGAGTCATTGTTAGTTGAAAGTGAGAAAATATGGGATGAGAAAATGCTCCCAAAAGAATCAGTGATCACACACTGAGGTGAACTTTTGGCTTACCCAAACCCACCAGGGCCTTTTCGTTGCTTCATGTTGCATGAAGTATTGTACTGCTAAAGCTGGAATAGTCAGTGGAGCTGAATCTGCAGCAAGCCAAGTAATCTTTATGTGAGGTACAAAAACCTAAACACAATATTAGGATCTCAAAAGTAGACTAGGCAGTATCACTGTTCTTTTCCCCTCTACTTGTAATTTGCACATGTAGATACCTAGGCAGCACCCCAACAAATTCCCTTCCAACTCAGCATAGTCCATGAACTTTCATAGTCCATGAACAAAGCTAATGGTACTGCAGGAACTCCAAAGTCAGGATACTTTTATTTAATTTTTAATTACATTAATCACGTTGCATTGCATTTGAGTCACTAACAGTTCCTACAGCTTTGGCTTCAGGGAATAATGAGGGCACTCAGCACCTTGCAACACTGATTCTTTAAGGTGGAACAAACTCTAAGGCTAATTATTGACTGCTGACATGTCTGAGCACTCAGTATCTTCAGAGATGTTCTCCTTTTCTAGCTGTGCAGGCAGTTTCCAAATATTAGTTGCTTGGTTCATGTTCAACCATTTTTGTCTGTTTCTGCTTGTGCATTCTGCTTGTGCTACACCAGTCCAAAGTTCAGGTTTTTAAACTATACATATCACTAAATCCTTTAGGCTTGTTTACAAGGTAGCTTTTTTCATAAATTAAAACTTAGAAATGGTGAGAGAGATTCTACCTAGTGTGTCAAGAGCTACCCTCTCCTTTTGGTGAAAAATAAGCATGGCCATTTTGATTCAGAAGCATGCAAACAAGGATGTGTAGCTGTAAATATTTATTGTTTTGGTTAGTATTTAGTCTTTTATTTTGGTTAGTATTTAGAATGTAACAGAATCAACAGGGCATCTGCCTTGTATTAGCTATGAGTGCATTTTTTGGAAGTGTATTTAATAAATAGTTTAATAGAGAGTATTATATAATGAGAATTTGATCCAGTGAGGTGAAAAGCTCTCCCAGGTGACCATTAGCTTTCATGCAGTCCTACACAGTATTCAGTCAGTCCCAGGGTTTTCAAGTGCTTTGCCAGACCAGGCTCCAGCAAATGAGCTGTGCACAGGTAAGGACTTCAAATCTGTTTCTTGCTTTGAGAACCACAGCTTTCAAGGGAAGGAAATATTTTCATGTCATGAACACAATTCCTTTTCAAAGAGCATTATTTGGAAAAACATGGACACTGCGAGGGTTTGTCCTTTGGGGACAATAGATACTAAGCACAAATAAGAGAGTGATATTTTCCTCCTCTCTGTACTACAAACGAAATGATGAATGAGGATGCATAAATCTGGGATATAATTCAAAGTCATGATGTCTTTGCAAATGTCTGTGACACTGTCCCAGCTCTGTTGAATGTTATTCCATTAAATTCTGAATTGCTTCCTTCTGGCAAACTAAAACTTATTTTTAAGCTAAAAATAAAACACATGTGAATAAGTAAATCCAGTAACACCTGGAAACTGTGACAGCAAAGAATTTTCATCTCTTCAGAGTTCAAGGCTCTTATTTTTTTTTCCTTTTTTTTATAAGGAAGAACAAACCCAACCCCAAATCCTGTTTTATGTGTTGTCCTGGCAACTCTGTTCCTCTTGCATATTCCAGTTGCCAGAGAGAATTGATTTTGAATGTTCCTGATTTCAGCTCTTCTGAATAAAGCATCTGGCCCAGTGGGGAGGCCACGCTCTCCTCTGGTAACGATCCAACCCTCAGTAATGAAGAGAAGAGCAGAAATAGAGCCTGTCTGTAAAATGCTTTTGGTGGCTCTTCACTGGGATATGGTGTAGAGTTCCTCTCCTGACTGTGGAGCTCCAGCACCGACCCTTTAAGGGCCAGGCTGGCATTGCCAAGAAACTTCTTGGAGCTTCCTTTTTGGGAGAGGCTCAGTGTTGGCATTGAGCCCTGCAGTCCTCCCTGCTAGCAAACAGCAGCCGACATTTCCACTGAGGAAATACCGTGTCGCTAAGAGTGTCGTTGCTTCCCAACAGGACCAAGTAGACAAATTCCAAGAAATTAGTTATACAAGTCAAAAATCAGCACTGGTTTCGTGAAAAAGGGGGGTCCGTCTCCCCCCAAGCCCCCAGCCCTCAGATGGGGCTTAACCCTGAGCAAGGCAGGCCTATCTGGATAACTCAGTCCCTTTTGGAGACAGAGTGCCCGAATACCCAGTCAGCTTGTAGCTGCTGGCTACCCTAAGCAAGCTTAGTGGATTTCAGCTCTTTAGTGATTCTCAGCTCTCTTAGGATTTCAGCTCGAGCTTGCTTGCTAGGGCGCCTTTGGGCTAGGATAGAAGCAGATGGCGAGAGAGGAGAAGAATAAACCATTGCTGGCATTCCACAGCGATGGTTTATTGAGGGGTCTGTGAAGGGTTCCAGCGACAGCTCTTCTTCTGCCAAAACCAGCCCCTTTTTATAGGGTATAGGGGGGTCCAAACTTGTCCAACTGTAAGGGTTAGGGGAAAAGTGGCCAGAGGTAAGTTATGAGTCGAGAGGCAGAAGACAGGAGCTTATTTTGCTGTCTCATCATAACTCAGCAGTTCCTACTGTTAAGTCTCAGCAGGCCACGGAGCCATAGCAAATGCAGAGCTTGCTGCAGTTTCATATAGTTGTCTTCAAGCATTGCCCAGAGACTGACAGACTCACGGTTCTCTGCCTTTTCCCCCAACAGAGTTTATTATGAAAACACCCCCACCACGTCCCCGCCTGCAGCCCACGACCGAGGCTCCGTGGGGAGGCGTCCCCGGGCCGGGCAGAGCCCCCCGGCCGGGGAAGGGCCCGGAGGAGGAGAAGGGGCAGCGCAGGCAGAAGAAGAAGAAGAAGCAGGGCCCCGGCAATGGCGCGGTGCGGCTGATGCGGCAGGGCCGGCGCGGGCGCGGCCGGGGCCGGCTCGAGGTGTTCATCGACGGCGAGTGGGGCACGGTGTGCGACGATGGCTGGGGCCTGCCCGCCGCCGCCGTGGTGTGCCGCCAGCTCGGCTTCCCCCGCGCCGTGCGCGCCACCAAGAAGGCGGAGTTCGGGGAAGGCAGCTCGCTCCGCATCCTCCTGGATGATGTGCAGTGCTCCGGGCAGGAGAGGACGCTGCTGGAGTGCTCCCACGCCGGGGTGGGCACGCACAACTGCAAGCACGAGGAGGATGCTGGCGTGGTGTGCAGCCGGGAGGAGGTGACCGACCGGTGACAACAGCCAGCTGAGGGACTTGGAGACATCCCTCTCTTGCCCAGCTCTCTAAACCAGCTGCAGTATTGAGGAGGGTGTGCCCTGCCATGGGGATGCTGCATCTGTTCAAATAATCTTATGTTTTCTTCATGTTTGTCCCCATGTATTTGCCTCAGAGGGGAAAAAAAAAAGGAAAAATGAAGCACTGAATTCAGTATGTTGTGGGCAGAGGCTGCATTTCTATGGGGTTTTTTTTGTAGGAAGAAACTCCCAAGCATTAGCCATTATAGATCAGAAAAGAGATGCATCCTGTTGCCCTTTCCCATGTCAAAATACAGGATTCTTAATACAGCATTCTTCTTTCCCATTTCAAAATACAGCATTCTTCAGCTGTGCATCACAATGTTTTGCCAAAAAATAAGTTCCCAAATGGCTGGGTTTCACTCTTATGGAAGCATTTGCATTGTTTGCCTTGCTTTGCCACCTGCAGCTCTAAGCTGAGGTTTTTAAGGACGTGCCTTTCTAAATCTGTGCCTTTCTTTGCAAATTATAAAAGTATATCTATTTTTTTAACCTTCCACTCAGTAGTTTAAAGGAAAATTATTTTTTCTGTAATGCTTTTTGTTGGTATAAACCTATTGGTCATCAAGGATAAGCAAAATCAGGTGATTTAGAAGAAACCATAGTGTACTGCATGGAAAATATTTCTGGCGTTTATATTAGCCTAAATGAAAAGAAAATCTAACCCCTTTTACATGACCAGGATTGAAAATCTGGCCTTTTTTAGATGGACAGAATCATTATCCAGTTTAGCTCTGAAGATACTTTTGTACATGTTTTTCCACTTTCCCAAACTTAATAACATGTACATGTTTTTCCATTCAGTTTTTCACAGGTGTGAATGACTAGACAAGAGGTAATACACTGGGGCAATAGTCCAGTAATATTTACCCCTTTTTAGAGGATATTAAAAAAAAAAAAGCAAACAAAAGCAGCCCTATTTTGTCTGAAATGTGTTTTTCACCTGAGTGGCAATGGGAGACACATGTCTTACTAAAGCATTTGGCCTGGTTATTTGTTTTTCCTGGTGTAATCAGGATAGGTTTAGTCTTGCTGCTCACACAAGAACATGAGAAAGACAAAAAAATCCCCCAAAAATCCTCTAAAACCCCTCAAATATAAAATGACCAGTGTGTCTAAAAAGGTTCACAAGCAAAACCTTGTATCTAAAGACCTTACTGTGGATATTTAATTTAACTCAATTTCAAGTTGACAGTATCTTCTTAAGCCTAAAACATGAATAGGGTAAATTAATCTGTCTTAAATATTTTTCCTGAACTTTCTGATAAATTCCCATTAAACTGTTTTTGGTATTAAAGAACACCTTAAATACACAAAACCAGATGATCAAAAAAAAATATTTCCCCCTACTTCTTATGAAGTATAAAGGAGGAACAGATGCATAAAGTGCCTTTTGAGAAGTGCTACTCTCATTTCATTTGAAAACCTACAAATGCCATCAGGCACCAGACTGGTATCAGGCCTTTCCCTTTGCAGTGAAGTTGCAAACTTATTAGTTTCAAGTGCAGAAATTCACTTCAAAATGTTCAGGGAACAGGGGAGTCCTTTGCAAATTCTTCTGTTAAAAGAGTTGGAACCTACTGAGCTAGTGGAACTAGAGGACTGGAAGAAAATAGAAGGTGAAGATACAATCATTCTTTTTCCAAATTCCTCTTTCACTTCTTTTGGCTCCTAGGCAAAACTTCAGCTCCCTCTGTCTGGGAGATTTTAAGGAGAATCTTGGTCATAGTTGTACTTGAAAACTTCTGGGTAGAAAAAAAAGACCTGCACAATAAAAGTTACCCTGAAGGAATTGAGGTGATTCCAGGATGTCTGCCACAGACGAATTAGGCAGGAATTTCACCAGCATTTTCTAACCATAAAGTATTCTTTTTCTAATTTAACTGTTAGTTACCCTGCACCTGCTTTAATCTGTTTGAACATCCTGAGGACAAGCAGAGGCCACGTACATCTTGGATATTGCTGGTGGGGATTTCCAGCCCCCCTGGCTGGCAGGCAGGGTGACACAGGCTCTGGTGGCAGCCAGGGGCACAGGGGAGCCAGCTCTGGGTGAGAGCAGCTGTGCCTGGCAGTGCTGGCACAGAGCCCTGCACCCTGTGTTTGCTGGTGAGCTGTTTGCAATGCTGCTACGTGGGTGCTGCCAGCTCCACAGGGAAATGTTTATTAGCAGAGAAAGAGACAAGACTGTTAAGTACAGGGGGTTTTTCCCCTCTTATCCCTTCTCCCAGCCTGCACTGAGTGGGGAAGGTGTTCAAATGGGATCGAGCCAGCTCAGCACACGTGGCTGTGTGTGCATGTCTGTGCCTGCCAGCTCAGTGCACTCTATGATGCTGGCAAAGCATTTCTGATTATTGTGGTCCCTTCCAAGCTTAAAATATATCTGTTCTAACTCCTGGTGTCTGTCAGTCTAGCTCACTGATGAGCCTGTATTTAAATGATGAGCCTGTACTATTTAAAGCACACAAGTACACATGCATTTAAATACCTGCTATCTTATCTGTTGTGTAATAGGATTCTTAGTGATATCATTTTTATATAGCAGGATGTCACACCAAGTAAGCATTAGATAAACTAATAAGCTACACTTGAACATGACAGTATACTTCCTGGATACAAATTCAGGATAAATCTTAAACTAGCCCACAGTACAACCAGACTTCCTCATGTACTTCCTCATGTGGCAGTCCCAAAGTTTTGTCTAGTAGCAATATAATTTATTGCCTTGTCTCCTGATTCAACTCTGTGACTGAGACTGGAGCACCTGCATTTTTCCTTACATATCTTTCCTTAAGTTAGCACAGCTGCATCACCATATCTCTAAGGGAACAGTGTAAACTCAACCTTTCCCTGTCTTTTTCTCTGCCTGCAAGGCAGAGTAGCTCTGTCCATAGCTCAGGATTTTTCACTTACATCCTTGTGTAGCCCAGCATCCAGCCTGAGCACTCACTGCCACACTGTGTTGTAGTCTGCAGTATTGACATTATCTTCATTTGAACTTACCATGCTCTTTCCAAGAAATCCAATAGATAAATCTTCCCAACATATCTAGGATAATCTTTAGAGTTTGCTGCTCAAGCAGTGGAGGGATAGTGAAATAGGTAGGGTGTTGTATCAGGGGTTCTCACTCACATGCTGGCAAAACCCTCCTGGAGCTGAGCCCTGGCTGGAGAATGCCATGAAGATATCCTCCGTGTCAGGGGAGTTTTGCCTCTGCCCAGGTCAGGCTGCAGGGTATGAACAGCATGAGGCACATGTATCACATTAAATAAGCACAGAGAAATCCATTGACATTGAAATTGTACTGAAGACATGGCTCAAGTTCAGAAAGCTCAGTGGTGGCACTGTGGGTGACACTGGCACAGGGTGCAAAGGTGAGCCTGGGGCCCCAGCTTCACGTGCTGCCATCGTGCTGCCGTCGTGTTTGTCTTGCCTTTATCTCCCCTGTCAGCCTCTCACCAGTAAAACCTTTGTGTTGGGCTTTATGATGGCCAAGGGGGAACAGCAGCTCCTGAATGCCTGCTCTGCCCCAGGGCCCAAACCCAACAAACACCCAGGGCTGGGCCCAGCTCAGCCTGCACCTTTCACGAGTTAGCATTGATGCAGCTATGGGGGGGACAGTCCCCAGCACAAATCCATCCTGTGTAGGAGAGCTCAGCCTGTCACTGTTTGGGTGTGGTCAACATAGAAATTCAGAAGCACAGAGGAGAAAAACAGTCCCAAGTGTCAATATCCAAGTCTGATTGTGTATTGGAAACATGCCAGTAGTCCTCTCTTAAGGTCAGTGTGGTATGTGGGATGCATTGGCCCCCTTAGATACTTTCAGACATAAACACACATTTTTCTATATCAAAAGATGCTTGCACCTCTTTTCATAACCACTAACTGTGCTCCAAATTTAAGCTTTAAGAAAACATAGGTTTTTTCCCTCTGCAAACCAACAAAAACATGGAACCCATGTGTGTGTGTTCATACCTTGCTGCCTCCTACATGACTTTCCCAAAGCTCTCATGTCTGGGGCACAGGTGCAGATATAGAGCTGCCTCGAGCAATGTTTCAACATTGTCAGAAAAGCAGCTATGATGGAGATGGCAATCATTCCTCTGCAAGAATGTGGTAAATAGGGATGCTATTTTTAAACAAAAAAAAAAGAAAAAGAAAAAAAAGGCTGTGGCGTTCAGTCAGTTGTACAAGTATCACCTCAAGTAGTTTGTTCCTCAGGGGCATTAGCTGTTGGCAATCACTAAACCCTTAGACTGTTCCTGTTAGTAATAACATCTTGCCATTCACTTGTCCACTCCATGCTGAACATTTTTATTGTCTGAGAATGATCATGACCTCAGCATATAAGGGCTGGGGGACAACTGACTCAGGGTGAAAATCACTGCAAAGGGCTGTATTTGGCAATGCTGGGTAAGTAACACCTAACCCACTGCAGGTTTTGTTTTGACTCCTATATCCAGCTATATCAATCTGTGGCTATAGGTCTGGTTTTAGATCAGCTAATTTATCATTATTATCATGTTATTAGAGTTTTCCTGTCCACATTTGCCATGGTAAATTCTGAGTGACCAGGATGTCCAGCCCTCTGGCTATTTGTGTGCTCCTGAAGGCATTTCCCAGCACAAGAGCTGCCTATGCTCTGCCTTCTCCTTGCTGTTCTCACTTCCAACTTAAACACTGCTGCACCTTCAGAGAGAGAACAGAATGTTTTCAAACCTAGATAACCATGCAACGCCAAGCAAAAGAGAGCAGGAGTTCGGACCAACTCTCTGTCTCACCAGCTTTTCAAATTCGCATTGGGACTTCACCTAAGAGTTCCCAGTTCTCTCCGCTTGTGGTCGGCTCCCAGATCTCTCTCGCTCCTCGCCTTTTCCCGGGAATGTGCAGGTTGGCAGAATGTCCACGCGGTGGCAGTTCAGTCCCCAGCAGCACGGGACACGCGGGGAAGCTCAGCTCAGGCCAGCCCAGCCCTGGGCAGCGTGTGGCTGCCGGGCAGATCACAAACACAGGAGTGTCTCGGGATCGTGTCCTTCACTCGAGGGTATAGAAGCACGTTAGAATGCAAACAAAGAGTTGTATTAAAGTTTGTTGGAACACAAACAAAAGCTTTTATTGAAGGTCATCTTTAAAGCACGAAAAATAAGATAATTTCTTATTCTTTCCAGGCTGAATACTTAGGGGAGTTATCAGGATAATTATATTTGCCTGAGATTGTGAGAGCATACCTGATTTACTCAGGGATTATAACTGTATCACATAGCCTCTCTTTCCCATAAAAATGTATAAAATACAAAATATTTTATCACCTCCCAGTTAGCTGCTCACAAACAAGGTACAAGCAGGACTTTTTCACAGGAATTATTCTGAGACTGATTCCAAATGAAACAACAACTTACACATAGTTATGATCTATTCTTGAAGTATGCCGAAAAAACATTGATGGCACTCCGAAAATCTACGTTTCATCAGGAAGTTCACTGAATGTCTTTAAAACCATGGTTTCCTCAGCTAGCTTTAGTGTTTAAACTTTCTCTGGGTGATGCTATTCTTGCTATCAGCTATATCTTTCCTACATGGATACTCATACTGTGTTATCTTTATATGCACTGCCTGACCAGTGGGAAGGAATGGTAGCTTTTTTTCTGAAAACAGGCAGTTTTAAAACCATAGCCTTAACAGGGAAAAAAACCTGGTCTTGAACACTTCCAGGGATGTGGCATCCACAACTACTCTGGACAACCCGTTCCAGTGCCTCACTACCCTCATAGTAAAGAGTTTATTCCTAATATCTATTCTAGATCTACCTTCTTTAAGTTCAAGGACATTCCCCCTTGTCATGCTCTTGTGACAAGCTCTTTTGTAGCCCCTGCAATAAGGTCTCTCCAGAACCTTCTTATTCTATGGGCTGAACAGCTCTGACTGTCTCAGCCTGTCTTCATAGGAAAAGTGCTCTGTGAGCATCTTCGTGTCTTCCTATGGACCACATCCACATCTACATCTACACATGCACACACACACAGACAGACACCCACAGACACCCACACAGAGCCACACACAGCCAAACCAACATCAACATACACACACCCACACACACCCACACACAGCCAAACCAACATCAACATACACACACCCACACCCATCATCACACACCGTGCGAGTGTTTTACAGCACCGCGCCCCAGCGCAGGCCGCCGCCGCCGCCGCCGGGCTCTTTAACTGGGGCCGTCCCCGCCCGCCCCGGGGCCTGGCTCGGCCCACCCGCTCTTTGCTCCCCGGGCGGGGGGAGACGCTGTCAGTCTGCGGGGATGGAGGTGCTGTGGGCGGCGGTGGGGCTCCTGCTGGCGCTGGCCCTCCTGGCTTTCGTCCTGTACTGCTGCTACGTGCAGTACATCCACGCCAAGTACGACTACATCCCCGGCGCGCCGCGGGAGAGGTAAGGGCCGGCCGGGCAGGCGCGGCGGCGGCGGGCAGGCTCGGGGGCTCCGCTGCCAGGGCGGAGCCGTGAGGCGGCTTCAGAGCAGGAATCAGCCCTCCGGCCGCTGTCCGTGCGAGGGCCGGGCGAGGGCGAGTGGTCATGCAGGCTGGGCACAGCGCTGGTGGGTGCCCGTTTCCCGGGCATCGCTGCGATCCCGCAGCCTGATCAGCAGCACGGCCTGCCCGGCCGGGGCTGCGCGTCCTGACCTACACGGCCCGAGCGGCTATAGCGGCACTAAGGGGCGCTTCAGAGCCGCCCGCAGGAGCTGCGCCATTGCTCCTGACCCTGCCGAGGGGCCTGACAGCGGCGTCGGCCGCGCAGGAGGGACCGCACCGCCCCCGGCCCTCACTGCGCCTGGAGGCACGCTGACACTAACTCCAGCAGGCGCCTTCCGTGCCCTCCTTCATAAGCCGGGTGTTTAGCTTCTGCCAAAAATAAATAAAGACGTCATAAGTGATAAAGGGTGATGAGAAAGCTGCCAGCAAGGCAGTGGCAGAGCTGTCACAAGGAGTCATAGCTCCTGCAGGAGTGTGTGAGCTCCCCACTTAACCTCACCTGTGGGTGCACATGCCCTCCGTAACAGGCCACAGGAAGAGACACCAGCACTCATACACAGCCTTACAGGGACACCGGCACTCTCCTGCTCACCTCCAGGCTTCAGCCTCTTGTGTAATCAGGGTCAGACACCAAGAGTAAAGAGAGGATGATCTTGTCATACCTGAACCTGCTCGTCCTTGGGTTCATTTGCGAAGTAACACCATGATGTGATGGCACACCAGAGGAGCCATCAGTGGGACCTTGTTTGGACCCTGTTTCCTGTGCTGCAGCTAGAGCAGTTTCCAGAGCTAATGAAGGAGTTGTATTGTGTTTCAGGCTTTCACATCTTTTTGGGATACAATTACAAAGGAAGAGTCAAACACAAGTGGAGGATTAAAAGTTTCTGTAGATGTTGAGAAACTTTGTAGAGTTCTTGTTATTTTAAGTGCCTCCCAGTTCCAACAGTAATAAAATAAGAGCCTGTTTTTCCCCATAGCTTATTTATACTGAAAAGGATGATAACATGGCTCTCTGTCTCTCAAATGGAAAACAGATCTTGAGTGCAGCTTGCTTCATTTAGAGAGGAGCTTGGCCAAATCTTCCCTCAGATTTATGCAAAGCCAGTGGGAATTCACCATTCACAGTTGAAAGAAGGAGTTGATCTCTAACTTTTTAATGCAGCTATATTTGAAGAGTTAACAGTTTTTATTAATTTCTTAAATTTCAATATTAACCAGTAATTATCCTCCTCAGTATTTGAAATTATGCAGTTTGGGACAGAAGGAGATGATTCCTAATTTCTCTTAACAGAAATCCATTGACAGAAAAGAAGTTACACTTACCAGGGATAAGCATGTATTAAGGAGCATTTAATGCAAATATCTCTTTCATGTACAGCAATGTAACAGCTGCAGTCAAGATTCACTCAGGCGAAGAGCAAAGCAGTTCATGGGGGATCCCATCCAGACCCAAACATCTCCTACAATACAGCATAAGAAAAAGATCTCATCCTTCATCTCTGTGCTGCTCTCCCTGGCTGCATGTGAGCCCCAGCCTGTCTGTGGTGCCTAGTTCACCAGCTTGGTGAGGGCTGGGCATTGGCACAGCTCAGAGTTAGTTTCATCTTCCCTTTCAAGAAACACATGAGCAACACTCACTGAGCAACCAGGCTTGCAATCCATACAAAACCCTATGCTGGCATCCTCATGACACTCTTAACCTTCATATTCTGCAGCTTTTTATTTGGACACCTGCCAATCATATGGAGAATGGTGAGGAAACAGGAGTTCACACCAGATGTCTTGCTGCAGTGGTAAGTTGAGGCCCATCAATAACATTGAATGGGGTAGTCCTGTAGCACATATGGAGAAATCAAGGCACAAAGACCCTTACAGAATTACATCAATGAGAAGGTTGGGAAAGGAGCCAGAGAGAGAGCATTGACCTTTCAGATCTGATTAGATATTAGAAAAAACTTTTTTACTGGAAGAATGGTTGTCCATTGGAATAAGGATAGTGATGGAGTGACTTCATGAAAATGTTCAAGAGGCACCTGGATGTGGCACTTGAGGATATGGTTTAGGGGTGATTGTGGTGGTGATAGGTTGATGGTTGGATCAGATGATCTTGAAGGACTCTTCCAACTTTGATTATTCTGTCCTGTGATTCTTAATGGCTTTGTTGGCAGGGGACTGCAGTAGTTCCCACTGCAATGTGCTCTGGTCCTTCAAGGTTATTAGGTCTCAGCTGTTACATGTTGGTAGTTTGTACCATAATTCTCTTTTTTTAAATGTTTTCATCTTACAGGGCAGAGAAATACGGACCTGTTGTACGAATTAATGCCTTTCACAGAATCTCAGTATTGGTTGTGTGTCCTGAAGGAGTGAAGGTACTGAAATAAAGCCAAATCAATGGTGGGGATAGGCCCATCCCTCCTCAACAGGAGAGCTGGTGCCTGATGATCAGTGCAGCACAGAGCAGTCAATCTGTGCTTGGCTCTGGCTGGGTTAGGAGAATGAAGTGCTTTGCTCTCCAGGCTGCCCTGATTTTTTTTTTCATTGATCAGTTAATTTATTTTGTAACTTTTATTTAAACAGCACATATAGCAAACATTTTCCGTTTGTGAAAAGCAGGCTGTCTGCAAGAGCTTAGTGTCTCAAATGAATGGGGCACAAGAGACCAAACTTCTTTCTCTAAATATTTGCAATTACAACAGAGTGAAATTTCAGGTCATTGGGCAAAAAAGTGCTAGAGGGATGCAAAGCAAGCTAGCAGCACAGGAACTGGGGAATCAGGGCACACCAAATAATTCAGCTACTCTTCAGACAATAGCTGCAGAAGAGGAGAGTAGATATGTATGAGTGAAATTTTGTATTTTGTCTGGGAAACAGATTGCACACAGTACTCACTGACCTGAGGTTTGATTTTAGGAGTTCTTGATGTCACCACAGCACCCAAAGGATCCGACGGTGTATGGTAGTCTCTTCAGCCTGTTTGGTGAGAGGTAGGCAAAACCCATCTGAAACCACCGTGATCTGGAAATAAGTGCAAGGTTAATAATATCCAAGGAATGTCATTTTGACTCAGACCATTTACCTTAGTGTGGGGATTAATTTCTGATTCCAGACACACGTAAGCAGCATGTACCTGTTAAACTACATGTCAAGTCAAATGTCTTCCCAGTCAGGGAGGAGGATATGTTGGACTTTGTTTTACCTTGATCATGTATCCTTTTTCCCTCTGGGGATGTCCAGTTAGTGTCAGAGCAGTCTGCTCAAGACCATCATCAAAGTTCTCAGATTTTAGAGCACTCCATAAGGCGTGGAAGTTTGCAACTTCTAAATTCAATTCCAAAAAAAGGAAATTTTTCTTTGTTAGTCTGAAGCTTTTAAAAATAAAAGTTACAATATTTATTATTTACATAACAGTTGTAATGAACCAGCATCTTATTGGACTCAGCAGTCCACATCTACCTGGAGAAAAAAATCTGTGGTTCGGTTGTTGTCCACAGTGATGCAATGGTTGCATACTCAAAGGTGCTCCCTACACATGGAAAAATAAAAGAAAGTAGATGTGAAAGACTTACATTTGTGACTACATGGGGTTCAGCAGGCTTCCTTGCACAAACTTGTTCCTTTCCTTGTTTTCCTGTGTGTGTGCTAGGTTTCTAGGGAATAGCTTGGTAACTGTTTGCAACCATGAGCACTGGCACAAGCAGCGGAGGATAATGGATCCAGCCTTCAGCCGAAGGTAAGGCAAATACTGCTGGGACCTTCTAGCTGGTACTTCTACTGGATTGTCATGCTCCTCCCTGTCATTATTTGATATTTGGATGAAAAAGACCCCAACATTCAGTGCCAAAATCATATTTAACATAGAATCCAGCACTCCATTCCCGTGCTAAGTATAATTTGACCAGACTTCCCACAGAGCAGTGACACCCCCATGAACACAGCAAAGGCAGAAAGGTCCCAGGGTTGTGTATCCTGGAGTATGGTTATGGCTCCTGTTGGAAAAGAGAAGGCAGAGGTTGGTCTGGTTTGATGCATTGTGTATAGGGATAAAGTCCATGTGCAAAGGGCACAGGCCACTGCCCTTTGCCATGACACATGTTAATTACATGGCAGGGCAGAGCAGGACTGATGTAAGAAGAATGTAGCTCATTGTATAAGCTTGCTTTTTAATGTATTAAGGCAAATTAATTATAA
The DNA here is from genome assembly GCF_028769735.1 of Zonotrichia leucophrys gambelii. NCBI lineage: Eukaryota > Metazoa > Chordata > Aves > Passeriformes > Passerellidae > Zonotrichia > Zonotrichia leucophrys. The sequence goes on along the minus strand of NC_088175.1, from coordinate 7,418,707 downwards.
ATTTTAAAGAACTTTACCACTTTGTATGGAAAATAACAAAGGTTATTTTGACTGAGCAAAGATCAGAGCCCCCATTACTCATCTTTGTTGATTGTTCAGCTACCTGATTGGTCTGATGGAAACTTTTAATGAAAAAGCAGAGGAGCTGATGGAGAAGCTGGAGAAAAAGGCAGATGGAAAAACAGAGTTTAGCATGCTGTCGATGATGAGCCGGGTGACTATGGATGTCATTGGAAAGGTACCAGCTGTCCCTTTCTTGTTTCCTCTCAACTGGCAGGAAGGGATGGAAGTGATGCCTACCAGCAGCAGGATGGGATCAGGAGCTGGAGGCAGGCAGAAAGACCTTTACCAGCAGTGCCAGAAGATCTGCAGGACTAATAGTGCCACTGCCATTCAGGCTGAGCCATGGGAAAGGGCAGGTAGGGAAGGGTTTGCATAGTCCAGGTGTGGCCTGCAGGATGGGAGACCCTTTGCAAAAGTCCTTTCAGCCTCATGCCTGCCACCCCTCCATGCAAAAGGGACACACCAGGGCTCTTCCATGGTTGGAGGTTGTATTATTGCCATTGCATGTCAGCAGGAAGGCTGCCTTATGCTGCCTTTTCCCTTTCAATGCAAGCCAGTTTGGGATGAATGGAGAATAGTGGTAAATTATTAATCCACTCAAATAAGGAGGAAACGTAATGTTGATGTTGGCTGCCCCTCACAGACTCCTGCAAGGTAGGATCCAGCCTGATATTTAACTGAGATATTTTTAGGGGAAGAGGCAGTGCTGTGAGGTCATCCTGTTTTTTCACCCCCGCCTCAGCAAGTTGCCTTTTTCTCTCCTGCTTTTCAGGCAGCCTTTGGCCTGGAATTGAATGCCCTGAGTGATGACCAGACACCTTTACCCAACGCTGTGACTAAGATCATGGAGGGACTGAACAAGGCACGCGACCCCTTCATAAGGGTCTGTACTCCTCTCACTTCAGTCCCCTCTCCTCACATTCAGCTGCTCCTCCTTGAGTTCATGGAGCTGTGCAAGGTCCATATATGTCAGGAAAACAGTCATCTGTAGAGCTTTCCCTCCAATGGTCATCAAGATAAAATTCATTACTGTTTTAAAAAACTCAGAAATTAATTTTGTTCCCCCCCTGCATGTGTCTCCTTCTGATATGGTTTTATGCTCTTGTACCCAGTAAAAATTGAGACTTTTGCCATTTGTCCATGAAGGATGGCAGCCTTCACTCAGGGTAGAAGAGCATTCTTGCTGTGAAAAATTATAGTTTCAACCCAAATTCATCTACCAGATTCATCTGCTAGGACATGATGGATGTCATATGAAATATTTAAGTAAGAAATTATTCCAGTGTCTCATGAAAGCTGCAATTCAGGCTTTTAGAGTTCCTGTTTTCCTTTTTGAGACCAGAGATGAGATTCTGCATTGCATGCTGCAGTTTGAGAGGTGGTGAATTTTGCTCACAGTGCCCAAAACATCAGCTCTGACTCTGACAAGACACAACATCGGCATGCACAGATTGAAATATTTCTTATTTCAGCCCAAACCCTTCATCCCCCAGGCATTCAGTTTGTTGCATGGAGAGCAAATGTTTCTGTGACAAGTGTCATTTAGTGCAAAACAAGGTGCTCACATGTAAAATAACACTGACATTATTTTTTACCAGCAAAAGGAATAAAATGACAAAAGAAATTCTGTATTCAGTTCATGCCAGGAAAGCAGAAAATGCTAAAGGAGACCAGGGAGAGTGTGAGGCTGTTGAGACGTGTGGGGAAGCAGTGCATTGACCAGAGGAGAGAAGCCATCCAGAATGGGAAAGAAGCCTCAATGGATATTCTTACACAGATACTGAAAGGAGATGGTAAGAGACACCTTGCTGTCATTGTTTGAGTGAATTTCTCTGTGGTATGTTTTGCTGTGAAATTCAGGGAGGATTGTTTAGGGGATCTAAACTTGGATCTTCCTTTAAAGTTGTTTTCACACTGAAGATAGTGAGAATTGCTTTGAAAATTCCCTGTTTCTTTGTTTTGGATCAAGTACTGGTCACGAGTCACCACTGAAATGCCCACTCAGCATCCTCTCTTGATGCCACCTCAGCCAATATGTGCCCAACAGGGCACAGCTTTCTGGCTGGTCCAGCTGGGGCACAGGGGCATTTTCTGATTTCATTTGTTTTTCTATCTTAACAGCTCTGGAGGAGACTAGAGATGATGAAAACATTCTGGATAACTTCATTACTTTCTTTGTTGCAGGTTGGTAGCTATTTTAATACTTGGGTATGTCATGTGGGAAACTGTGCTCATTCTTGAGCTGACTACAAGATTAAGATTACCATCCTTCTTAATCATAATTAACATCATCATTCCATGTGATGGTGCTGCAACCAGGAGTCTCTTGTTGGCAGACCAAGTATTACACTGGCAAGAGAATTCTTAATTTTAACAGGCAAATGATATATTGTCCTCTTTCAGTGATACCAACACAGCAAATAATGCCAGGTTGCTGCTTTCCAACCACTGGCTTCCCACCCTGTGTTCCAGCCTCTGTCTTTCCACTCCCCACTGGGGTGCAAGGCAGTTCCCTATGGGGTTCTGGCCCTTCCACCCAGAACCCACTAAACCCCACCAAAAATATCTTTTACATGTTCAATGTGTCTTTGCATCACCTCATCCACATGATTAAATGCCATTCTTGCCTAAGTAGAAGGCACTGTCAAGCCAATCAGAAAATGTATGGGCTGAGTAATTATATGAGATAGTTGGGTTTTTTTTGCAGATTTTGCAGATCAAGATGATTTAGGTTCATAAGAGGGTGTGGTCAAAATGCTGTTCTTTAGCAAGAAAGATGTTATTGCAGCAGACATCTTTGCAGGAGTCTATTTTCTGTAATGCTTAAAAATAGTACATATGTCTATCCATGAAAAAAAGGGAAAAGTGTCCACATCAGAGAGTCACAAAGTGGGGAAGGTTGGAAGGGTCTTCTGCTCCAAACTCCCTGCTCAAGCAGGGTCATCCTAACATGTAAAGCAGACCTTTCAAAGAAAGATGATAAGAAGCTCTGTTTTCCCTCAAAATCAGCAAATCCTTCCTTTTTGGCAGAACTGTGTGTCCCATAATATGACAAGGCAAATCTTGGACCTCACTGGCCCTCCTCTTAGAGAGCTCATGACCAGTAGGTGCTGCATGCAACCACTGCAGCTTTGCTTGGGCATGATGGGTCATATCTTTGCCAGCTATGTCCTTTTCTTGTCATTGTTGAAAGCTCTTTATGTAGACTTTACATACCTTTTATTATTTCCTTTATTTTCTAGCATATTTAAAATAAAACATTTGGGGTTTGATGTTTAAAGCTTCCTATTCACAATCACCTTGTAGACCACCTTTGTATCATGTCAGTATTTCATACTAACTTTTAAACTGGTTTTTGTTATCATTAGGTCATGAAACCAGTGCCAATCAGATGACATTTACAGTAATGGCACTGGGTCAGCATCCTGAAATACTGGAAAGGTATGTGTGCTCCAATTTTCAGACCCAGCTAGATGTTAATTGCAAGGTGAACTTAATTGTAAAGGTTATTAAAAAGATAGGATCGTTAAATTCTAGCCTCCCTTCCAAAATAAACAGTTTCCTAGTACCATTATATCCAAAATGGTACAATGGATTATTTCAGTTTCACCTAGGTGATTTTTTCAAAGCCTTTATACATGCAGATCCCAAATGCCCCCTGATTCAGCTGCCTTGTATGCACATTGCCTCATCCTGATATGAGGTACAAGTTCAGGAAGCCTGGATGGGAATTGGTTGGCATTTTGCCTGAGGATGGGTGTTTAAGTCCAACTCAGTGTCTGGAATGTAAAATAATGTGATTTATCAACTTGCCTAGCAAGAAATAGGCTTCTGCATCTCACAGGTTTTAATTGACCTGCAGGGCTCAGGCTGAAGTGGATGAGGTTCTTGGTGCCAAGAGAGACGTTGACTATGAGGATCTTGGCAAGCTCACCTACTTATCCCAGGTACTGTAGAAGTGAGGTAAGGTACCAGGCAGAGCTGTTTGGTAGCACCTCTGACATGTTATGGAGGAGCCCCACACTTTTAAAATGTTAAAAACTATGCTAATATTTTATCCTGATAGTGTTTGTCCCCAGAGAGTCAGCCAGCAGGTAACCTGACACATTTGCAGCAGCCCAGATTTATTGGGAAGATGCTCCTCAAATTTACAGATTCCTTCACTGCTTTCCTTAATTATTACCAGTCTGGAAGCTAGACTAGAATTGCATAATCCCTATCTGTTTGAGGTGAAACAATTGCTGTAATTTTAAGAAAGGTGTGCAAATTTGAGCCCAACCTGTGTGAATCCCACACACTTTCCTTATTCACTGCTCCATTTTTGTTTGATTATTGTTAAAGCATTTCCAGCTGTGGTCTCACCATATGCAATAAAGTGGGATTTGAGGACAGCCAAAAATAATGGCTGGGTTTTCTAATGTCAATTTTCCATTATTCAATCTTGAAACCCTCTTCAGTCACTCGGGAGTAGTGGGGGAAAGAGTTTGGTCCTGAAAGAGTTCTTGTGTATAGAAGTGCTGGTTGGTAATGAACTGCAAAGCCAGAGTTGGCTATTAGCCAGTGTTTGTGTTGCATTTCCTTTCTTCACAACATGGGGGACACCAGTAACCCTCAGGAGAGGCTGAATCACAGTCCTGGCAGCTGTTCTGCATAAATTGCCCTGTGATTTTAGTAGTCCACCATGATCCTTTTTGTTTTAAACTGCCCCACTGAGGTGAGCAACAGTGTTTTACCATGTGGCATATCCCATCCCACAGATTACTGTGAATGGATAGCAGATAGATTTCATAGGTCTATTTCTCATAAGGAAAAGGCAATTCTGTGTGGTTACAGAAATCAGCAGGCTTCCTTAGGCTTCTCCAAATGCCATCACAATTATACCACTCCAATTAGGATGAGGTATCTAAGCCTTTGAGTTTTAAAACAGATCACATGAGAGCTCCTCAAAGAAGACAATTTATTTAACAGCACAATCTTGGATCTGTACAATCAAAATCAGTCACCCTTGGTCAGAGCCAGTCCATCACTGGAGTATCAGAGACTGTGGGGCTCCTCTCCTGTTGTTCAGGCAATCCTGAATCCTTTTGTCCAGGTTTCTTTTCCATTAGTCCACTCGTGCATGCACACTGTTAATTGCATTTTCAGTGTGATGCTCATGTGCACTGTTAATTAGGTTTCACTTTGATGAAATAAGCCATTCTTACAGCTCACTGACACCAAAAGAAGTGGTCTTGTTCCATTTTTTTCTCAACATTCCCTATTCATTTTCCTTTGCCAGTTTGTTTTTTGTCCTTTTGGGGCTCTGACCTGGCTCAGCCCCTCAAGCAGCAGAAGCAAAGGCAGAAGCAGACAAAGGCAGGAGCTGAGGGTGAGAAGGAGGTGGGAACCATCACCCACCCTCATGGCAGCCAGTGCCCAGGACAGCTCATCAGGGGCAGGAGACTTCACTCTTAGATATTCCCTCTCAGTTTGCTTCCTAATACTTTTTTGCTTACTTGTTCATCTGACTTGAGGTGTTAGATCTGTTCCAGGATCTCTTCTGGGTTTTGTGTCTTTTTCTCTCTATTTTACCAGCTGTAAGAAAGAACCTGGCCTGAAGGAGCTGACTTAGCCATATATTTTGCCCACAGGAGTCCAAGGCAGATAGACCAAAGTCAAAATCTCCCATTTAGCAGAAGTGAAAGGCCACAGGGAGGTAATTAATTTTACTTCTGCTTCCTGCAGTGTATAACGAACTGAGCTCTTGTGCTTTTTGCTGCCCCAGGTTCTGAAGGAGTCGCTGCGGCTGTACCCGCCCGTGTCAGGAACGCTCCGCAGGCTGGAGAAGGAGCACGTCATCAATGGCATCAAAATTCCTGCCAACACCACGGTCTTTGTGAGTCCCATCCACCTGCAGCAGCTTGGAGCTGCCCCGCTTAATGTGGATGAGAAGGCCAAAATCTTCCCTTGGGCATATTTATACTTGCTTCTCTAAAATTGTGACCAAAACTGGGGTATGGATTAAGACTCTCAGTTGGGACTGGAGAGTGAGAGGCATTTATGGTTTTATACCTCTGACAGCAAAGAGGCATTTTCAGTGTGTTGCTTCTGACTAACAAAAATAACCTCTTTCTTGGCAGCTCAACACTTATGTGATGGGAAGGATGGAAAAGTTTTTCAAGGATCCACTTACTTTTGATCCGGAGCGATTCAGCAAAGATGCACCTAAGTGAGCTTCTTTTTATTCCCATGTTATTAAATATGTATTAACAAACCATTACAGGAAGAGATTTTAAGGGAAAGAAAAGTAGAATAAAACTATTTGTCCATTCCAGTATGAGTAAAACTAAATCATCCAAATGGAAATAGAGAGCAATAAGCTTTTGTTCAAGAATTCTTTAGACCATATTTTACCTTTAAAAAAATAGACCAATGTTATTGTTATTAAATGTTTATGTTGAGGTCAAAGCTTTGGGCCCAAACCAGGTTGAACATTTGCCTTAGTACATTGCAAGCATTTAATGCATGACAGCCCTGGTCCCAGGGTGCTTGAAATGTCTCCATATTAGACAGGGGAGAAGGGCCTGAGGGAGAGAAGATGCTGTTCAGCCACATGGGCAGGCAGCCTAAGTCAAGTCAGTGGTCAGGAGTGCAGTAGAAGGAACCAGTGAGTGACTAAACAGATGCAGAGATCAGCACCAGCTACTTCATGAGTCAGGAGTTTCCCTTCAGCCTAGAGTTAGTCTGGTCTCCTAAACCAAACATCCCCTCACTCACATGGTTCAGAGCTGCCCAAAGGAGCAATAACTGGGCAGATTGTGATGTCCTCATGACAGGCAGAAGAGCATTTAGAGTGTGTTTGACATTCAGCTTTGAAATAAGGCTTGCATCAAAACAGCTCTGGCAGCTGAGACATGCAGTAAAGAGAGATGACAAGGAAAGGTGCTGCTGAGCTGTATTGCTGCACTGAAGCAAAAAAGAGTTAATTTGGAGACTGCTTTAACAAGTCCAATAGGTGAGGGGATATTTAGACCATTTCCTTGCTGCTGTGATGAAATATTTGCTTGTTTCTTTACAATCAAGTTGTCAGAGTGACAATTTTGACCATTTTTCTTTGCAGGCCATATTACTGCTACTTCCCATTCTCTCTGGGACCCCGATCCTGCATCGGGCAGGTGTTTGCACAGGTGAGTAGGGGCCTGGAACACTTGGTTAGCAAGCACTGGGCCAGCTCAGGATGTGCTGATCATGGGTGTTGGTGGGCACCAGAGGCCACACCGATGTGCACTGCCCCTCTTCTCCTCAGACAGAAGATCTCCCCCCATGCCCATGACAGGCATGTCTCTCAAATGTTGCCACAGGAGCAGACAGGTATCTGAAGGGAGGAGCAGCAGGCTGTTTTCCCTCCAAACTGTACTGGGCCAGCCTGCTTGAATCCAAACCCCTTAATGGGAATCACAGTCAACATTCCTTTGCCAGCCAAGGTCAAGCACACAGGGGATGTGCAGAGGGTCTTGGGGCTCATCTCATGGCTGCCACTGCCAGAATCAAGGCAGGTAAAACATCAGCTGGAGGAGGACACAAGCCAGAACTGGCACAGAGAAGGTGAGGAAGGGGCTACATGGACAGAAGGAACAATTTAATGTGTGTGAGTGTGGCAGAGAGCGTTTCAGGACAGCCAAAGGCCAGTGCTTTGGGTCTGGGCTGTGAGCTCATCTAAGCACCAGTGCTCAGAGTGCTTTAGTTTTACAGTCTGACTTCCAAGAATGGATTTAATACAGAAACAGAAAGACTGATCTTAGTGCCTGTCAGTTGTCTTCAAATCCAGGAAGTCCCAGGTTTCCTGCCCAAACTCAACCTGCTGCATTAACAGAATAGCATTTAACTTTCAAATCTCTGTATTGACAAAGCAGTATAAGATAGTAGACTGACTTTAAGCTGTATTTGCTGTCACTGACTTCTATTTTCTTCTTAACAGATGGAAGTAAAAGTGGTGATGGCAAAGCTGCTGCAGAGGTTTGAAATACAGCTGGTGCCAGGGCAGAATTTCCGACTCATCGAGGCAGGAACCTTAAAGCCACTAGATGGAGTAATATGTAAATTAAAGCCAAGGAGCTCTGCAAGACGCTGCCAGGCATGACTGCTCAGGGAGGGGAGCGTGGCATGCTGCTGGTAGTGGTTCTTCTGATTTTGAAAATCTTGGCACTAATCAAAGGTTAGAGTTTGTAGACCTAGTCTTAGAGGTCCGTAGAGGACCATTAGACTGAAATTATTTTTAAACTTCCTTATAATTTACTGAAGAAAACCTAGCTCATGGTTTCCACTAAGCATATATACAACACAACATGGTCTAAGTAAGCCCTTGTTTGGGGAGTTTCTTACTCACACAATGAAATCAGAAAAGAGCAGAGCATAGACATGGGCTGAATTGAGGAAGAGATGTTTGGAGATAGTCTCTTGGTCAAAGCAATTTTTCTATCCCTGCTCCAAATGTGAATAACAATTGATAGGAATAATCTGAAAAAAACCTCAAAAAATGAGAGTCTGAGGCCACTACTTTTTCCTCATGCTACTGCCTGATTTTTTTTCAGTCTCTTCTGCTTTTCTTTTGATATTATGCAAAGCATAAATTCCCAGTCCACACTGTAGAAAGGGATTATCCTCCTTCCTCCTGCCCTTCCACACAGCCTGTGCTCATTCTTCTGAGACATTCTTCTTTGTGGGGAAAGTCTTGCTGTGTTTATTTTAACCTGGATTTTCCCCATATTGTTTGCTACAAAGCTACAGTAACACTTAGACCACATGGTCTAGCAGGTAGAGGAGGGCTGCGAATAAGTGCCTGAACTAAATGCTGCTTAAAATGGTGTTGCCACTGAAGAAATGTGTCTGCAATTTGAGCCAGAGACAGGAAGGTCCTGCACCCCCTTCTGCTGCAGATGAGCCTGAAGATGTGTCTGTGAACACTGCATGAAGGCTTGCAGCCAGGCCCTGCTAGGGAGAAAAAAGTATCATTTGAAAATGCTGCCTTCCAGAAATGTGCATACCTAATAGGAGTTTGAGTCTCCTCTATCATGAAATACAGATAATTAAAGGCATTTGATGCTTCCACTTTTGTTTCTTATCTTTCTGAATTAAAAGAGCAAGAACACAGTCTGCACACTGTCAGGTTCCTGTGGTGGTTTCCATACCAGGAGGGCAACATCCCAGAGCTTTTCCTGACCTTGCTGCTGTTGTGCACCATCTCATTCAGTGCAGCAGTGGGATACAGGCCCAGAAGGTTGATGCTACAATCAACACCTCCCAGTGTAGTAACATGACTTTCACCTGGGGTACCAGTACCTGTACTGCAAGGGAAAGCTTAATCCACCTATCAATAGACCAGCTCTTCAAGATCTTGTGCTGGAAATCTGATTGTATCCTCCCAGACATTAATGAAAGCCCATTGGGAAGGCTGAGGACTCTTCAGCTGGACATATGTTCCCAGGAGCTGATACAGGATGTCCCATGCCAGGCAGGCTGGATGTGCTGGTGGCATAACAAATGTCTGAATCCTGGGAATATGTCAAAGGCAGGGCAGTATCTTGGGGCTGTGGGGAGTGGGGGGAAGCTGTGACAGGAGTGGCATATGCTGTGAATAGCACACAGACAGCTCAAGAGACCCTGGCAAATTGTGCTGTGGAAATGTGAGATGCCACCACACCAGGGCTCTGCTCAATGAATGAACTAGTTGAAATTCATTAGTTACACACACCTAAGTGCCTTCTGCCACCTCTGCAGGGAGGCCAGGCACCTCCAAGGAGGGCTCAGGCAGGTGTAAGCATGTTAAAATTCTGCAGTGAGTTCTATCAGCCCTCACGTGCCCAAGACTGTAACTTTCTGACGGCTTTGTGCTTACCCTCCTCAGAGGATACTCTCCCTGCAAGCCCAAATGCCATCCAGCTCTTACAGGACCACGGGCCCAGGCCTTGCTCTTTTTCCTGCATCCAGGAGTGTCTTCTGTCAGGCTGATTGCCTCCCAGGAGATGGCAAGCACTCCTTGCTGATGCATCCAACAGCAGCAGCACTCCTCAGCCTTCACAGCTCCTCTCTTAGGTCAGGCTCTCCTCATACTGGAGGAGATGGTGGCCTGTGGGCCATGCAAATGCCCTGCAATGTTCTCATGGTTTCATCCAGAACCTCTAGTCAGGAGGTCATCCTTTGTCTGAGCAAAAAAAAAAAACACCAAAAACCAACCCTCCCCCCCACCAAAAAAAACCCCATACAAACGAAATAAAAACCAAACAAACCCAAACAAACAATCCAAAAAACCCCCAAAGCAAGCAAGTTCAGCTGCTTCCTAGTGCCCTATATGCCAACTGGGTGCTGGCATCAGCTTTACTAAACCCTGAGAAAGCTCAGACCAGAAGTGCCTAGGGAGACAGCTGTGCCTGCCATGGGCTGCAAGAACACCTGGGAGCTGCAGCTGTCTTGGACACCACAAAAAATGACAGGTTTTCTTCCTGCTGGGGAAGAGAAACATAATTTCAGTTCTAGTGCAATCATTATTGCACCAAGCTCTTGGCTGGGGTTCCTGGCTGGTGAGGCAAAAAAGCAGAGCAAGATCTGTTTCCCTAGTTCACTTGCTTGTAGGAAGGTATCATACCTGCATCTGACTTTCTTCTTACCCTTTTTCTGGCTCTTGGGCAATACAAAGAGAAATCTGGAAATGGCTGCTGGGGTGTTTTTTTCCTGGATGCCCCCCAGGCATGGCCACACACAGGCCAGTCAGCATTGCATGCCTGGAGGCTGGATGCAAGAGGCTTTCTCAGTTGACAGGGAGTGCAAAGCCAGGCTGCTCAGGCTGTCCCTGCACTCTGCAGGGAAGTGCCTGCCCTCCAGCAGCTCCCCTGGCTTTCACCCTGCCTCAGATGTGCACACTTGCAGCTGGACAGGAACTGTCCGGAGACAGCCAGAGCTCAGCTGGCAGGAGTCAGGGGAACTGCTGCCCTCAAAGGCAAGGGCACCAGTGATGACATGCATTCCCAAGAGTCTTTATTAGAGCTGTCTGAGTCTTCCTCCTGTTCTGAAGTGGCTGCTGCAGGTTCCTTTGATCCCTCTCCCAGACCTATAAACTCCTGGCCTCCCCTCCTGGACTGATGCCCAGGACTTTCATGTATGTATTCAGAGTGAAAACTTTCCCCCCAGGATTTCTCCCCAGGTTTTTTATGCTAACCCAAGAGCTTGATCCTATCCCTTGTAGATCAGTGTCAGAGACAAGAAACAGGGAAATGCTCGTGCCTAGATCTCTTGGGATAGGAGGGAACTAGCTAGGGAAATTGTACCCAGAGGTGTCTGTCTGTCAGAAGGCAAACACTTTCAGTGTTGGCATGGGAAAGTGGGATGCTTTCTCACCCCAGTTAGTCTGGAGCACAGGAGACTCCCAAAATTTCATCTACACTTCGTGTACAGACTCATCACGTTTTGAGAAAGGAGCCCAGCTAGCATTAGTGCCAGGACAATTTTTCATGAGAGGAATCTCATTCCAGCCCTTACAGGAAGCCAGAAAAAGCTAAGAAGCGTGGGATTCAATCACACTTATTGAAATTGTAGCACAGTGTGATATTTTCTGAACAGTAGACAGCCTTCTGCTCCATCTATAGCCATAAAGGAATGAATGTAGATAAGAAAGTGCAATATACTTGTGGGCCTAGGGGAGCACACAGGTTAACCATGTGTGGATTTGCACTTGGAGGGGAGAGCTGCAACAGGAGGCCTTCCCTGGATTTAAGCAGCCTCTGCTGCTGGGACCATACAATGACAAAGCAGATATCTGTGGCATGTATCCATCTGCTCCACACAGAGCTCACATGCTATCAAAGGCAGTAAATTCAGGCAGAACCCTCCAAGGAACTAAAAGACACTCAAATGACCACATACTCCCCTGCTACATCCCTGCTGCAGCACTTTGCTGTGTTTCCCATTTCAGGTGTCAGCTCTGTCAAGCAAGGCCACCTCTTGTGCCATAGTCTGCAAAAAGCCTTGCACAGCAAAGCCATGGTCTTGGCAGGAATCCCTAAGTGCTACTGTAGAGCAAGTAAATAATCATGTGTTGTTATTTTTTATGTATCTGTGAGTCTTCTCTAATAGGTTTTGTTGAGGACAGGCTGAAATTAGATAATAGTACACACAGCTGGCATCTATTCCCTTGGAAACACAGGTAAAAATGTATTTAATGCCTCCCCAGTGACAATGAATATTCATTACTATGACACAGATGTATACTTGATTTGAAAATAAGAACAGTAATTAAAGAGCTATTAAGGTTAAAAAGCAACAAAGGAAATTCAGCTACTGAAAGCTGTTCTGGGATCAGCTTCTGACCTGTCTGTGCATGGGTAAGCACAGGAGGCCTGGAATTTTCCACTTGATTATTTTACATGTAGGCAGACCGTTTGTTTTGCTGTCCCTCCTCAAACTCTGCCATCTGGAAATGACCTGAGTTCAGAGTTCATTTCTCCCTCTCTTACTGAACAGCTGTGCTCTGCTGAGGTACCTTGTCTCATAGGCTGCTCCAGTGGTATTGTACCCACAAGAAGTGAAAGGGAAACTTTCTGCAGGCTTTTGGGAAGGAAGCTATTTAAAAGTGATCATTTATACACATTATTTTTATTAAAATAGCGTTGAAAATCACCAGTTGTGATAGCTGACTTGCTGTAATCTCTGAAAATCTCCATCCCACTGGCTGTGACATTGAAGTTGAATTTCTTAGGGGTGTTTCACAAAGGTTCTTTTGCAGGGGTGACTTGTGGCCGTGACCCCAGCAGTGCACACAGAGAGTTATGAGTGAGCCAGAGAGAGGTACTGGCACTGCTGTGCATGGAGGGGGGAGATGGAGCAGATGTGCCCGAGGCCAGTGCAGCACTGCAGGACTGAGGTCCCACTGCGTGATCCCAGCCAGGGCACACCCTGTGCAATCTCACCCGCTGTGTGCCCGTGTGTGACCTGCCAGAAGCTGCAGGCTCTCAGCAGGGCTGTGCCACAGGAACAGGGCAGCAGCATCCTCCAAGCCCAGCTGTGCCATGCATCACCTGCTCCCTCTCTGGGGAGGGTCTAGTTGTGCCACTGAAAACATTGGGGCAGAAAATGAAGCAGACCAGGTGCAGAGGCAGACTATTATTTTAATTTCTAACTCGGTAGCATAAACATAAATAAAAAACTGAATCCACCCACTTGGCTGTTGTTTCAGGCTGCTCAGTGAGGAGAGTTAACTGCGTATTGCCTAAATTAGAAGCAGACAAACTGCATCTGCCTTTGCCCTAAGCTAACCTGACTGGCTTTCTGCACAGCAGAGCCCGGTGCAGACGCTTGTGTAAAACAGTGTCAGAGCCAGTGACAGGGACCTGTCACCTCTCACACCCGCGTCGGAAACTTTCCCGTCCCGCTCAGGTACACGTGTGTCACAAAGGCAACCCTGAGCTGTGTCACCGCGCCGGTCGATCTCATCGCCTCACAAACGACAGATGTGTGTTTTCTGCCTGCATTGGCTCGCTTTGCTGGAGGATGGGTTCGGTTTGGTTTTTGTTTTTTCACCCTGGAAAAAATTCCAGTTCCGTGCTTAGGCAGTGTATTACTGATTCAACCTCATAGGGCTTATCCTTCTAATAAGAGAAACTGCCAGTGTTTGCTCTTCTTAGAAACCGAACCTAAGAGTTGTAAGCGGCAGGGAAACGCGATATCCCAGTTCTCACTGCTTTTAACCCGTCGTACATCCCTCGGCTGCAATCTGCGGTACCCTCTAGCAGTGCTGACGATATTCCCGCCCGTGAAACCCGCGTGTTCTGCTATAAACAGCCGTCGTGGAGCATGGCCGGGTGTCTGCGGGGATGCGCCGCTCGCACCGGGCACCTCCGCTTCCCACCCCGGGCCACCTCCTGTAGAACCGCTAAGGCTGCGCCGCCGCCTCCCCTCCCTGGGCGGTCCGTGCCGCCGCTGCCCCGCGGGGCCGGGCCGGGCCGAGCCGTGCCGGGCGGGCGGGGTGGGGGCGCCGGGGGCCCGACACGCCCCCTCGGTGGCGCTCGGCTTGCCGGCGCGGCGGAGCGCGGGCGGCAGAGCGGCAGAGCCGGGCGGGCAGCGGCAGAGCCGGGCGGGCTGCGGGAGCCGGGCGCGCAGCCCCGCTCTCCATGGCGGCGGCGGCGGGGCGGGCGCGGCGCGGAGCTCGGCTGAGCGCGGCCGCGCTGCTGGCGCTGCCGGCCCTGGCGCTGCTGGCGCTGCTGGCGCTCCCGGCTATGCCAGCCGGCCGCGGTGCCGGTGGCGGTGAGGCGCAGCCGGGCAGATTCTCGCCGCCGCTGCTGCTGCCGCCCGGCTTGCGGGAGGAGCTGCGGCAGAGGCGGCGCGACCTGCGGCGGCTGGAGGCGGCGGCGGGCGGCGGGGAGGCGGCGGCCGCGGCGGGGCTGGGCTGCGGCGACCTGAGCCGAGCCACGGCCGTCAGCGTGCTGGGCTGGGGCTTCACCAAGGTGGTGGCGCGGGCGGCGCTGGCGGGCGGGGGCACCGTGGCGCTCAAGTCGGTGCACGGGGCGGGCCGGGAGGTGCGGCGCTGCGTGCAGCGGTACGGGGCTCCGGCCGGCTGCCGCCGCCTGGCCGCCTACAAGCTGCTCAAGGAGGTGACGCTGCTGCAGCGCCTGCAGCACCCCGGCATCGTCAAGGTACGGCGGGGCAGGGGGATGCGGGAGGCACTGCCGGGCGGGGGAATTGCTGACGGGGATGAGCCGGTCCGCCCGTGGGTGCCCACGCTGTCCTCGGGCGGCCGAGGTCTGCTGGCAGTGGCAGCGACATCGCCCCGACCGCGGCTTCTGCTCTCCCGCAGCTGCACGGCCAATGCTATGACAACAGCGGAGATGCTGAGCTGCGGGTCACAGCCATGCTGGAGCTGGGATCCCCGCTGGAGATGATTCAGCTCCTGCAGACCCCCTGGGAGGAAAGATTTAAAGTAAGAAAACAAAGCAAAGGAGTTTTATCAGTCGCTTTTAGACCACAAACTGGGCAAACCGGCGAAGAGCCGGTGGTGACCGCTGGGACAAACGGGATTCTCCTGCTGACACTCTGTTTGATCCCGCAAATTGTCTGTAAATGGTTTCCTTTTCATTCCTTTAAAATCACATTAACACAGTCCTTGCTTGGTGTATCGCGGTGAGTTTCTTTCTCCGTAGAACGGAGTTAAAAGAACTTCATCTGGGAGGAGATAGACACAAAATCGTACTCGGTGCTGGGGCCGTGGTTAATACCTTCGATTACACGATAACGTTCGTTTTGCCTCTATATTCCCTATACATATTTATGTATATATAAATATGCAGAAGGACTTTGGTCAGGATGCCCCTCGGCTACCTGAGTCTGACTTGGTAAAGCCACATCACCACGCTCCGAATCTGTGGTTTGCTCTGTGTTACCTGTTCCAGGCAACAAGCTGAGCAAGCTGACCCTTGCCGTGTGTTTATGTGGTGTTTCTGATTTTGGCCCTTTGGAAATCATAGTGGTGAAATCGCTACTAAATTGCTTTCGTCCTGCTGCAGGTGCTAGGATTGCAGCCCTTCTAGTGAGATCTGCCTCATCTCCTCGGCATCCTGCACAGGGACCCATATGCTCCCCAGGAGTATAAATGACTTGTGACATGGCACTTACTTTGGTTATAGCTTGTTTTACAGTTTGCCTCTAGGGCTCAGTTGGGGGCTCAATACTACTTGTTTGGGTGCCAGGAGGCAAAAAAAACCCCATCATGTAGAAAAGCAAGGGTATCTTAGTGTCAGCAAGAAATGCTTTGGGCAAAATAAAAGCCCAACAAAAGTCCTAAAATAAAATTTCTGTCTGCATGTGGTCCTGAAGGGGAGCCTTGCCATCTGAGCCAGAGGGGGAGTGTGGCAACCACTCGCTCAGCTGTGGGATGCAAAGCTGGGGTTCTTATGATTGCTTCCCTAAACAAGTTAAAATAGCATCAGAGCTTCCACAGTCATTTCTCTTGGCTTGGGGAGTTTTACTTTCTTCAATTCTGTACTGACTCTACATAGCTTTCCTAGCACCTCATCTTCTTAAGCGTGCCAAAGTCTCCCATGATGCTGGATTAGCTGGTGGTAAAGTTTGGTGTGGTGGCATTAGAGATTTTAACAACCTCCTGACTGCAGAAGACACTAACTCAGAATTACCCTGGCACTGTCTAATCCTGTTTCCTAATTAGGGTGTCTAAACGTATGGGATTCCCTTGCTATGAGCCACATCAGATACCAGGGATGGTGTGAGCTGTTCCAAGGGAGAAATCCCTCGCGCTGCACAGATTGCTATCGGCAGTGGCGCGGGGTGACGTGGGGCTGCCTGGCACACCCAGCTGAGCATGCACTTTGTCTGATGCCAGGGCTCCTGATACTGAATGGAAACTGCTGCAAAAAGCTGCTTGAGCAAAGTGCTGGTGCAGTATAAATGCACTTCTCTAGCTCTAGTTTCTATAAAAATAATTTACCAAGCTTTCTGCTGGGTCAGGTATTGTCTGGCCTTTCACTGCTGCCAGAAAGTTGTCATAAAAGCAAAAAAGCTGGCAATAAATACATTGCAAGCCTTGACTAATTCTTCAGAAGCATGATTGTGTGCCCAAATTCAAACTGCTGAGGGATGCAGCAAGGCATGAATCTGGTATTAATGACCATGGAGCCTCACTCTGTATTGAGCAGCATGAGGGAAGGGAGGGGAATCTATTAATTTTATGCCAGGCTGGGAAAAACCCTTCTGATTTCAGCTAGCAAATCAATATAGCTCCTGAAACATGAAGACTGCTATTGTTTTCCTCACAGCTTTCTCCTCTAGCTCTTCTAACTGCAAATGTCTCTTTTTGTATACACACATTTTTTAAAAATGTTGCTAAACTACTTACCAGTCAAATCCTGTGGCAATGTTGATAATAAATTTTGTAGCATACATGTAATTACCTTTTAAGTTCTGTGTGCCTTTTTTCTCTTTTAATTTAATTGAATGCCCTCCCCTTTGTTCTACTTCCAATTTAATAGCTGTTTTTCATCTGTTTTTTTCCATGCATATTCATCTTCTCTTTCTCAGATTTGCCTGAGTCTTGTGAAACTGCTGTTTTACTTGGCACATTCCCCCCTGGGTTCAATAGCCCTCTTGGATTTCCAGCCAAGGCAGTTTGTTATGGTGGATGGAAACCTAAAAGTGACAGACATGGATGATGCCAGCACCGAGGAGCTGTCTTGTAAGGAAGATAATGACTGCACACTCGACTTCCCTACCAAAAGTTTCCCTCTCAAGTGCTCTGTGGCTGGGAAATGTGAAGGAATAAATGAAAAGAAGAATCTGTTCAATGCATATCGGTATGTCCAGCTGCATGGGGGAAGATTTGGGGTGGCTGAGCTCAAGCCCTGCCATGCAGCCTCTAGCACCTTGTTCTTCTTCCATGTGGTGATTTCCCTCACCTCTGTCAGAGGGTAGTTAAGAATCACTTTGAAGCAAGTTATTTTCCTTATAAGGCAGGAAAATAGTGCAGTTGTTGTCTGGTGGGAATGAAGGCATCTTTCTTGTGCTGCTCCCTTTCCCCAATGCCCTCTAAAAACTTGCCCCAGAGCTTGCACCTGTAAATTTTCTGTTTGCCAAACAAACCCTGGAGCTTGATATCCAGGGGCTGTGCTTGCTGAAGGCAGTGGCAGTGCAGGCTACCTGCCAAACCCCACCAGCTGTGAGTCCCACTGTTGGGAACAGGCTGCCCAGTGCTTCCCTTCATCTCCAAATCTCCCTGTGGGCTCCTATGGGAGAGCAGGGGGCAGGTAAAGGCAAGGAGATGAGGCTGCTGCAGCACTTCCCATGGGCCATCAGCTGAAAACTCAGGGACCTTTGCTCACCACTGATGCTTGGCAGGTCACATCCTGGAGGGAAGCCTTGGCAGCTGGATATTTGCACAGAAGGACTTAGCAAGGGAGCCTAGATTTCCAGTGCTAAAGGGTAAATCCCTGCATAGCTTATTGCAGCCTTGCTGTTGTCCCTGTCTCTTGTGCACTTGTTCCCTAGGACAGGAATTTTTTTGTGTAACAGTCAGTAAATGAGTCATCCTGAATTTTCAGGGGCAATAAGAAGCCCAAACCTTTTCAGGGCAAGAGAAGGATCTTGTATGAGTCTTCTTTTATACAGGGTGGTTTTTTTTTTTTTTTTGGTGGGAAACACATTTCTTAGTATACAAAAATGGCCCAGGGGAATGGGGGGAAGCTTTATTGCATGAAGCTTTGCAAGGTAGATTTCATGCAGCAAGGACCAGGCTTTCAGCCCAGCTCACAGGAACCATCTGAGACACCAAGATGTGCTCAAACATAACTTTGTAACCAAAGCAGACTTACTAGTTGCATATGGATAATCAAGTCACGGGAAAATGTAGACAACTTAATCACCAGGGAAATGAAGGCACTGTATTCTAATCAGCCTGTGGGATTTTTTTGCAGGTATTTTTTCACCTATCTTTTGCCACACTCTGCACCACCAGCTTTGCGGCCCCTTTTGAGTGATATTCTGAATGCAACAGGTACCAGCTAATATTCATAAACTTCTTTATTAGAAGTCTCTAAATGGTACTTATTTTGTGGAATTGTTTATCTTTGTCATCTTTTTCCTTAAATGTAGGTGATTTACGATACGGAATAAATGAAACCCTGAGAGCTTTTGAAAAGGTTTTACATCTGTACAAGTCTGGGCTCTATCTCCAGAAAAGACCTCTTCTTTTAAAAGGTAGTTGATTTTGAATGCTCTAAGTAAAGTAACTACTGAGGGAGTGAGGCATTTGGTAACTGGTCAAATTCTGATCTCTCCTACATTTAGGCAGTTTATAGTCACTAGGAAAAGCACCAAAAATGTCTTTTTTTGAGCAGGCTTTTGTGTTGTTATTTTTTTTTTTTTATCCATGGGAGCTATGCATGGTTTTGAAACCCTGTGTTTTGCAAAGTAAAAGCAGTGCAGGCAAACTGCATGGACGTGTGTTTGCACTGCTTCTAAATACTCTTCTCATAATGAACATCAGTGTCTCAAGGGAATGTGTTTGGGATTGAGTGGCTCTTTATCCTTTGGGCCAACAGGTCAGTTTTTGGGGCTGATATTCAAACTCCCCATTTGACTGAGTGGCTTCTGTCTGCTGAGCACAGATTATGGAAACTTAGAGTGGGGAGGTGACAGCACCAAGATGAATGTGGCAGGGTACCTGGAGCTCTTGATGCCCTCTAAGTTCCTTTTCTCTGAAGATCTTTCTGTTGGACCTGTGCATGGATAAATGTGCCTTTATGAGGTGCATTCCTCTGAAAAGGACCCATTCAGTGGTAGAGATGAGGCTGATCAAAAGGAAGTTTTAAAAATCCAGTGGTTACTGTGGCTTGTGTTTTCCTGGGCATTCACATGAGGTGGTGGGTGATGGTGGCTTGCAGAAGGAAATCTCTTTGCATTTGAAAGAACTATAATTTGCACTGTTATGAGCAAAGATATCTGGTCATTTGCATGGAAGGACCAGCAGCTTTAACAGGAATTACTGGTATTTTCCAACAACACCTGTCTATTGGCTTTGCACTGTGCCAAAATGATCACCATCCGAGAGGTGTGGGAAGGTGGGGAGAGACTCTTAGCAGGCAGTGAACAATAGCCTGAACAACACCTGCTCAGGCTTGTCAGCTCTTTTGTCAGGTCTCTTTGTCAGGAGCAGGATCTGGCCTCCCTTTCCCCCAGTGGGGTTCCTCAATCTCCTGTTTCTGTGGGTGGCACCATGACGGGTGGGTCAGTCTGTGCCCCATGTAGCTTGGTGCTGGATCTGTGACAAGCTTCTGCTGTTGAGGCTGGGGTGTAGGAGAGGCTGTTTGGAGGCTGGCTTCTCCTGGGAAAACATGGAGGAGCTGTGGCTTTGCACAGCAGCCTCCTCCTCTCACCCGCCCCTGCGGTGGCACCCCTGTCCCTTCGCCCCTGAGACCTCTGACCCCTCTCCTACATCTCTGGGGGAGTTGCTGTCCTGTGCTCCACTGCAGAACCAAAAAGCAAGATTTGGGTTTCTTTTAGCTTTGCAGCTCCACCTCACTCCACCTTGGCAGGTCAGTTCAGTCTGTCAGCGTTGCAATTCTTCTGAGTTTCCCTGATTGTGTAGTGCAGCCAGTCTCTGGAATGCACCTGGAGTGTCTCCCCAGACTCCCTCTTTCTGTCCCCAGACTACGTCTCCCTGAAGGGTTTCCGGACGGTGGAAGGGGAAGGCCACAAGTGCTGGCCCTCCTACAGCCACCTGGGCTGCCTGCTGTCCATCCACAGCGCCGAGGAGGCCGCTGCCATCTGTAACTCCCAGCTGCACTGTCACAGCTTCATTGTCACCCAGCACAGGACCTGGACAGGTGAGCTTGGCCAGGGTGGCAGGGTGCTGCAGCTCACTGCAGCCCTGAGATATGTGAAAAGTCTCTGCTTCGGCCCGTGTGTTCCAAGAATGAGTCGGAGCTGTTCAGTTTTCAGTCTCAGAGTTGTTTATTGTATCTTATCTATAAAAGTTTTCCTCCTGCCCCACCGAGGTCAGCTCAGCAGGACAGCCAGCAGCACTCTGACCGCCCCCAAGGCAGTGTTGTCTCTATACTACAAACTACATATAACATGTTTACAATCACTTTCCAATACCTATCACCTGTGTTAGACAGCGAGATTCTATTCTAAACCAATCCCAAAGTGCCAGCATCACAGCAGAAGATGAAGGTAGAGAAGAAGAAGAAGAAAGGCTAGACACACCCAAGCCCTTCCATCTTGTTCCCAAGACCCCCCACTCTAAAAATCCCAAAATCTACCTTTTCACCAGTGATAACTTTGTTATTAAACTTCTGTGGCTTTCAGGTCTTCATACAAAGCTGGCAATTTGCTCCACGGGTCCTAATCAAACCCACAGGTGTTCTGGGCTGTGTGCCAGGGTCTCTGAGCCCCTGGCAGGGGTCCTGGCAGCTCTGGACACCAGGAGGGATGTCCTGAGTCCCGACAGGCAGGGTGACAGGGTGCTGCCACATGGTGCTGCTGCCTTCCTCCATGGTGCCTTGAGCCTAAGGCACATCTGAAAGCTGCCTTCCTTATCCTCAAGCTCAGATGGCTGCCACTGTGGGCATCCAGAAATCCCCTGAGTGTTTGTAGGGAGACACCAGAGCAATTATGTTCTCCCTCTGCACCTTTTTTCCTCTACAAATCTTGCTCAGGACTGCCAGGTATTGTTAAACACTTACTCATTTCTTGTAGAGGTAGCTTCACTTTGGTGTTAGGCTAAACAATCCCTGTGGTATGTATAGTTTGCAGAGCTGTGGGGATTTCAGAGATGAAAGGAGCTGTGTAAAAGAAGGTGGTTACTATTGTTATAATTAAAAGAATCATAGCTTACAAGTTGTTATCCTCTCTATCAAAACTAAAGCCCCAAGCCAAGGGATTTCCAGAATGTCCCTGTAATTAGCTCTGATTATAGCCTCTTACAGCTAGCATGTTTTCAGAATTATTTTAAATTATCCCATTTAGCTGACACTTCAAGCGTGGGCTAAATTGTTTCTTGAAGTAAAACACTAAATGAGGTAAATGAGTGTTTTCACTCACAAAGATGCTGAAGGATCATGTTTTGTCAGTTCACATGACATTTAAAAAAAACCCCTAAACTACCAAAAATGCAGCTTTTCTGAGGGCTTGTGTGCAATTGGCATGTGGCAAACTAGTTACATAGGAGCATTTACATGGATGCAACATAAATCTCTTTGAGCCACCAAGTTTGACACCAGCAATGGATTGTGTGAGTTGTGCCTAACACGGCACATGTGGCTTCCTCACAGGGCAGCTGCTAGTGCTCTGTGCAGTGCCTGCCTGGAAGGAATCCTGCTTGAAACCACAGTGAGGATGCAGGAG
Source organism: Zonotrichia leucophrys gambelii (assembly GCF_028769735.1). Taxonomy (NCBI): domain Eukaryota; kingdom Metazoa; phylum Chordata; class Aves; order Passeriformes; family Passerellidae; genus Zonotrichia; species Zonotrichia leucophrys. Next base: position 7,396,768 of record NC_088175.1, on the reverse strand, counting down.
AAGCACTGGGACAGGGACCCTTTCTGCAGTGCCTTATTAGGGTCCTGCACCATGCCTGAGGTCTTTAGTGCTTCCCTTCCTGGCATTTTTCTTCCTTGCAGTTTCATGGCTCATCTTTGCAGCCCAGGATGCCAGAACTGTGTGGCTGAAATGCCAAGTGCCTGAGTTTGCCAGCTGGATTAATGAGAGCTGTGGGAATGTGCTGGTCTCTCCTAAGGCTGCTTGGTAAAGCAAAGCAAGATGCAAAAGCCCCTGGGGTTGGACGATGCATTCCTTGTGCACACTCTGAGCATCTGGAATTTACTGGGAGTGTAAAACATCTATGGCAGGGCAGAGTGACCCTCCATTGAGCAAGCAGTGTGTTCCTGTGCCTTTTGCAATAAATAGCATGGGTCAAGGTGAACCTCTCCCCTCTATTAAACTTGCATTTTTATTTCCTTTCCAGGACGCCCGCTCGCCTCCTTTCAGAGTAGCTGGACTGATTTAGTACCGGATACCAACGCCGTGGTCTATATTAAACGTTCAGCTTCCTCAGGGGAAAGACTTTAAAGACAATGAGATCACATAAAATGATCCTGGGAGGAACAAACTGCTGGGGAGAATTTCATCTGCTGGAAAGAATGACATATTTTATTTTGCTTTGGGATGGGATCTCCCTGCCAGCTCAGATAGAGTCAAATGCTGCTGTCTCCTTGATCAAAGCTCAAATTTCTCATTGCTGCTCCACTAGCTTCTTTTCTGTTCCCACACTGCTGTTCCACATAAATGGTCTCAGTTTTAGTCAGATGTTGCTAGACTGTGCAATACTTAGCTTTGCTGCTTTGGCCAGCTTGTCAGCCAAGAAATAGAAATAGCTGCAAGGGATCCAGCTTGGGTAGGCTTAGTAATTTCAGTCACCTCCAAAAATCTACAGACGATGCACTTTGGAGAAGGCAACAGCTCTTTCTGCAGCTGCAAACTGGGTTTTCTTACTACTGCAAATGTAAATTTCAGTGATGAGGCCAAGGTTGCAGGGTTGGGATCCATAACCAGAGGTTGATGATGGGGGTGGTCCTCCAAGGAGGGTCCTGATTCAGTTCCTTCCATGCAAGGGAGGGAAGTGGTGTACAGGTCAACACTGGAACCAAATATCTGTGTGTTTAGATGCAGGATTTGGGGTTGATCCTATGTGATTTCTAATGCCAGCTCCCATGTATCAACCTTGAAGGTTTTTCTCTGTTACTTTCCATGAAAGAGCAAGACATTCAAATTATTTATATGTAAGGTGTGACTTTGTATGATAAAGAATGACTCTTTATTCTAAGCATGCTGTGAGAAGTTTGTTTTTTTTTTCCTTTAATTGCCTAAGTCTTTACTGTAACCAAATGAAGAAATACCAGTGTTTCCTACCTTCAGCTCACCTAGCATTTTACCCACTCCTGAGGGCAGCCTGTGAGTGCTCCAAGCAGTGTATGAATGTTCCTGAGCCCCCTTGGACACTCAGGTCCTGAAGGACACTGTGGCTGTACTTGCAGGCTTCTGAGCACAGAGGAGACTGTGTGGTCCCAAGAGCCTCCTGCAACTGCCCTAAAACTGTAGATGTGGCCTCTGAAAAATAGCTGGGGTTAGTATCATTTCAGACTGAAAGAGATGACAGTGCAATGTGCAACTTCTGGGAGTCCCTGGAAGCAGTGACTCCAGGACCTCTTCTGGAGGAAAAGCCTAAATCGGCACTGACCTCATGTATCCTAGGGAAGGTCCCTGGCTTTGTGCACAGGAGCCACACTACAACAAACTGTGTGATGCCACATTGTTTTCTGCTTGTCCCACGCCGGAAATTACAACTTTTGGGACATGGCAAGAGTCGTGTAGCCATTTCCATGTGGGACCTTGTGGCAGCGGGGCACCCCTGGACTGAAAATGCTGCCGCTCTTGCCTGGAGTCATGCTGTGTTTTTGATGGTCTCTCCCCACGCTTCCTAGTGCAGGAGCCCATCCTAATGCAGGAGCCCATCTTTCAGCTCGTTAGGACTCGATTAACCACAGCAATGCCTTTGCATGTGTCTTTCTCATGCACTGAACCCCTGCTGCTTACTCTGGGGCTGGGGGACTCATAGTGATATCAATTAATGAGGATTCCTAGTTAGCACAGCAAGAAGGCTCTTGTGATGACATTGCTGCAGGCTTTGTGACAGCAAGGCTTTTTCAATGGGCAGGGACAGACCCCTCTCTCCATTCCAGCTCCTGTGGAAGTTGAAGGGAAGGTCCTGCCAGGGGGCTGCTATTGTTTGACACCGACCCAGTGATCAGGGCTTCAGACACCTGCTGTGCTCTACATTAGCAAGAGGTAAAGAGAGTTTATTCCATATCTCCCAGCCTCCTGAGATACCCAGCAGGAGTACTTCCCCCAAAGCAGGGCCGTGCAAGGGCCAACCTGGGGTCGTTTCACAGTGGAAGAAACAAAATGCAAAAGTTGAAGTAAGTAGTTGCAGTTCATGTTAGAAAGACCTTCCCATCTTAAAAATTTCTACTGGTAAAAAGAACATTGTGTATTTCAGTCTTGTGATGCTTCTTTGGCAGGTTTTTCTGTCAAGTGCTCATTGTAAGGTTGCTGCCAGTCATGTGCAGCCCTCAGTAGATGGTGAAGTTGCAGGGAATGCCAGTGTCACTGTACAAATGCAGCTTCCAGCATCAGACCTGCAGTTAGCCCTGGCACCAGAGACCACTGATCATGTCCTGAAAGTTTTGAACACACCGTAATTAACAAACAATAATAATAAGAAGAACATAATGAAAAAGGGAAGGCAGGCTTTAAAGAATTACAGTGCTCGATCTGCTGTTGCCACAGCAAGTGGCTCTTGTAGGACATTTAGACCAGGCTGTGCAAAGGAGTAAGCACATTCTTACAGCATGAACCCTCATTCATCTGGCTGGCACAGAGAAGTAGCCAAGGCACAAGCACACCTTTATGACCAATGCTGTTCATGTGCTAGACACTAAGAAATTGCCACATCTAGAGCTGTAGTTTGACATGCATTTGAGGAGACACAGTCATTGGGAAAAGCAATTTCCACTCTGCTTTTTCCCAGCTTCTTGCTGTTATTGTCTGCTGAGAAACTTTTACCAATGGTTGTGCCAGTTTAAAAACATGTAGGATTTATCTCTTTGCTATTCTGCAGCTAGCATCTTGTGACCCCCAAGTTTCAGGCAGCTCACACCTGGCTCAGGTGCTGGGTCTGTGTGAAGCACCCAAGCTGTTCCCAGCCCTAAGGGGTGCCTACAGGAGGAAGCATCCTCTACACAGCTTTTGGGCCCATGTGACTGGTTTGTAGTGCACTGTCTTTATGCCCCATCTCACTCAGTCAGCCTTTATTCATTCTATCCTTTTACTAAATTATAACTCAAACAACTTTAGACTTTCAATGCCACTGAAAATTTCAGTGCATGCCTAAAAACTGTATTTCAGTAACTACAGTGCATAAAACCTCAGATATAAACATTTACTGCCCTTAAAACTCCCAGTTGCTGGAGTCAATTTGATCAGTATTTCAGTCACAATTGTGGAATTATGCAACAGAGGAAAGTGCTTGGAAGGAAACAGCAGGGGATCAATTGCAATGGAAACCATGTGTGCTGGAGGAATGATATTTACCTAAATGTGTCTATCACATCTTCCCAAAGGATGCTGCCTTTAGGAGAGAATGGGTATGAAAATGTTGCCTCCATAGGTATTTTTTTTAGACAAAAACTTTAATACTCTTAATTAATTCTGTATTGTAATAACAGATGCTGCATTACTCATGTTCAGCATGTTTGCACAGACATTTACATGACCACTGACTGCATGACAGATTGAAAAGCAGAGTGAGGGACACAGAGCCCAGTAATGAAAAATCAACTCTTGGTGCCTCAGATAGGGTTCAAGTACCAATGAGTGTCATAACTCTATTTTGACATGGCATATTCTGCAAACTTTGATGCTCTAAACAGCACTAAGATGAAATTTCAAATTAATTTGGGGAAAGAAGAGAGGAATCTATCACAGTCAGCTGGAGGCCCAAATGACACATCTGGATTAACACTGATTTCTGTGAGGACATCTATAAATTGTTGTACCAACCACTCAACTTTGTGGCAGAAAGTCAGAGCACTTGGTTCTTCTGGGTCAAAAGATCTGGGCTTGGGCTCCAGTTTGAGGAATCAGTGAAGTGTAACTCCAGTATCCAGAATGGCTCCCCATGATGGATTGGTAGGACTTCAGAGTGGACAATTCCTGCTAACTGTAGTACTTGGAGCAATCTTTGCCCTTGGTCCCATTGTCTCAGTGTACCAGCATGTCACCACCAGCAATGTGGAGATGGGAAAATTCACAGAAGAGAATTTTATGAGAGGTAACCATGAGCCCCTCTGCCTCCTCTGCAGCATCTGCTTAGTTCAGGATGGTGGATTTTCCCTGAATTATAGTTCTTGGCTAATGGGAAAATGTATCAGGTTCCATCAAGCAGGTCTGGGTGTACCAAAGGATGGGTGATAGCTGAAGGGAGCAGCTGTCAGACTCCTCTGCTTGGAATTCAGCTCCTGGCTCTGTGTGAGAGCTCCAGGCAAGGGCTTGTGCCTCCAGAGCCTCAGCCTGCCCAGCTGGCCAACCCAGATGGCAAAAGTTCTGGGGTTACTGGTGGAGAAGTCTTGGCATAGCTGTGGAGGAGATGGGGATGCTGGTAGTGTTTTAAGAAATTCATATGCCTGGACTTTGTGGGCACAGAATGACATCCCTTCAGTGCCCCCACTGCCACAACAGCCTTATCCTCCCTGCTCCCAGGGACCACAAGCACTACTCTCCCCCAAGCCCACATCTGCACCTAAAGCCTGCACACTCAAGTCTCTCTGTCCTGTTATCACTCACACCCCTGCTCCCCCTGTGCCATCCCAGCACACCTTCTGGTTAACCCCATGTACACCCACACCCTCAACATCCCCACATGGCCCCACTGCCTCTTACTCTTACAGCCAACACATGGAAGGAATCACAGAATCAGAGAATCACTGAGGCAGGGAAAGACCTCTAAGGTCATCTTGAGTCCAGCTATTAACCCAGCACTGCCAAGTCCACTAAACCATGTTCCTAAATGTCACATGTGTTTTAACACTTTCAGGGACAGTGATTCCACCACTTCCCTAAGGAAGAAGTACCATATAGGGCTTATTTCTATTTTGAGAGCCCTTATTTCCCTATTATTCTATTTGGGAGCCCCTAATTCTATTCTGTCAGAGGTGGAATAGCCCTGTGTGCAGCAGGAGGCCACATCTGAAAGGTGCAACCACAAGATCAGCCTGCCTTTGATTTGTAACCTCTCTTTTCATTTACCATCGATGGTTTCTGGATTAGTAAGTGCTAAATACAATGTAGTAATGGCTTCCTGAAAAACAACCAACTTTAAAGCTGTCCATTAAAATCACATTGCCTTAACTACATTGTATGTCACATGGTGCATCACACCTTCCAAATCCAAGTCTAGACAAGGCTTAGGGAAATGCAAATTCTGACATTATGTTACATTTATCAGTATTTATCCTCCAACCTCATCAAAATCAATAGGAGTCTCAAGTGGACTTCTTTCCTAAAATCTGTTGCCCTACTTACAGTACTGGAAATGTAAGATATAGCCTCAAAATTAAGTTAAAGACCAGCAACCCCCCAAAATTACAAAACAAACACCCAAATTTTCAGATTCTTGTATCTGTGAGTTACATCTCCCACATAATGTCTTTAGCAAGTGAATTGTTTTTCTTTGCTGGGAAAAACCCTGCTGCAAATTCCCTCACTACTTCAGATGACAGATCAGAGAGCTCAGGTTTAGATTAAAAACTTGATAATGAAACTTAAGGACACAAGTTTATCATCACAACAGAGAGATGGAGAGGTGCTTTATGAATGTCTTGGAAACACTGGAGCACAAATGAAATTCTCTTGGACCTCCTGTGGAAATGTCAAGAAATATTTTGGCACTGCTGCTGTACCCAGTCCAGTGCTGTTCCTCATTCACTTGGGGACGGAGTCATTTACTCCCACTCCTAATTAATCTTGCCCTTGTTTGTTTGTTCTGATTCTTTAAATACACAAGAAACAAACCATTGTCCCTCCCAGTGGAGTTAAGGCCGTGGTTTGCATTTTTCTGGGCTTGACTCTTTCAGTTTGTCTAGTAAAACTACTGTTACATAACTATATCAATTAACATTACCTCTGCAATGAAGCAGGGGCACTCACCTAAATTCACTTGAACCCCAGAGTTGTGTCAAACCTCAAAGTTTTACTGGCACTGCTAAAGAGCAGGTTAAGATGTACTCTGGAAATTGCCTAGTCATTGAAAGTGATTTATTTTGTTTGTTGGCTATATGAAAACAACAACTAAAACCTCTATCAAGACCCTTATAAATCAGCAACATATTGTTTGATTCACCCACAGAACCTTTGGTAGAAGCTGCTTTCAGCACAGAATTATTAACTTTTCCTAAAAAAAGTAATGGTGTTTAAGGACTACATCTCATTAAGTAGTTTTAAATTTTATTTTAACAGAGTGCTTCATCTTTGAAAGAAAACTGTGAATCAGTGTTATTTTAACAGAGCTTCCTCCATCTTACAAAGACAGCACAGAGGCATAAGGATCAGTCTCTCATCCTCCCCTTCTGTTTTTGTGCTGATAGTGGCTGTCATTCCATGCTAATGGAGAAGCCCATGTGCACATGCCAGCGATGCCTCCAGGGAGAGGGAGGATGGTCTGCAAAGCCTCACTGCAGGACCCTGCAGGATGTCACCGAGGCTGTCAAGGGAGCTGCCACCCTCGGGCAGAGGAGATGGACACAGCATCCCCATCACAGCACTCACACACTGCCCTGGCTGTCCCCAGCCAGAGATAAGGCAGTGGCTGCAGACAGTGACTGGGATCTGTCCTGGGAGGAGTGGAGGCACCGCATGCAGGGACTCAGCCCACCCATGGCTCTCTCTGGCAGCACCTATGGATGGAAACAGAGCTGGGGCTGCGTGGGACTGGGACCAGCTCCCTGTGTTTTGACATAGTTTCAGCTCATGATCTGAAAGATCACTGTCCTAGGGCTGAATCTGATGGTGATGTGCTAAGAAAAGCATCAGCCAACATGTGCTGTAGCTTCTGTTTGAAATACAGATATCAGGAATTCTTTGTTTGGAGCCATTGTTTAGCAAAGCAGCTTCATTCCTGCTAGTCTGTAGATGAGCTATCTTGGGAAAGGGGAATTGTTCCCACGCCAGGAACCAAATCAAAGTTTGCCTTCATGCTTAGAAGTGCAGTTTTACCTTGCCTGACCCTCCCACCCTCCCCAGACCCCACGCTGGAGAGGCTGAGCTTTGCACGTTCATGCTCAGGAAAAGAATGGGGAGAACAAACAAAACACCCCACCCTCTTCCACTCATGTGAGATCAGAAGGAGAGTGTAGGCTAAGCCCAGAGGACTGGATTTATGGCTTCAGAAAAACCTAGTTATTAAAATGTTATGAAAGTTTTCCTCTCCTTTAAATGCATAAATATGCAGATGAAAGGAGCCATGTGATCTGGCCAGTGGCCATGCTGCTGCAGGCTCAGTCTAATTATCAGCTGCCAGCTCTGCTGCATTTTAAGTGGTGAACATGATTAAAGATACACAGACAATTGAAGAAAGTTAGATCAGTTCTTCAGGCCTGCTTCTATTTTACAACCACATGGCAGCTTGGCCTTGAGACTAAATCTGCCCTTAGATGCTGAGGGAGGGAAGCTCTGCTGATCAGATGGGTTTTTTCAACCACAAGCTCCACGTGCTCTTGAATTCATCATTTTCATAGCAAGTTATTTGCCAAGTCAGACTCTTTCCCTTCCCCACTCTGAGCAAAAGGATGTAGGTAGGACCACGGGTGTGTTTGGGAGTCAGGCACTGCAAATGTGTGGCCAAAATATTCAAACTCTCCCAACCAGAGAGGTGCAAACTTATTTCAAATGAGTTTCAAAACCAGCATTTCCTGGCGCTTCTTCTTTCTCTTGGGACTGGAAATATCATCAAGAAACCCAGATAGTGTCATGCTTTTGGGGGAGTGCCACAGTCCTGTGGGCAGGACAAGGAGCTAGGCCTTCTATTCCAGAGCTGCCAAGTTTCTGAGTGTCATTGCCATTGCAGTGACAGCAAGGCCAAGCAGTCAGGCAGCATCTGTCCCTTTGTCATTGCATTCACCAGGGGCCAGGGCCTGGCTCTGCAAAGGGGCAGGCCTGTCACATCCCACACACTGGGTGTGAATCTCACACTGTGGGGCTTTGCCTCAGTGCTTCCCACAGCCATGGCTGGCTCTGGTGCTGTCCCCAGCCTCAGCCCCATCCCAGGGCTCAGCAAGGTGGATGATCTGCTGGGCTCTGCCTGGAAGCTGCTGTCCAGCTGCACCATGCCAGGGACTTGAAAAGTGGCAGGCTTCTGAGTCACCTGCTTTAGTGTTGTTTGTGGCTTTCCAGAAAGACATGTCTTTTCAAAAGACAAATATCTGGCTGGTTTTTAGCACCATTTCAAGTGTGGCACAGCTATCCATACAGTCCTGGGAGTGAGTTGGTGTCTGCACATCTGCCCTGGCCCATTCCAAGAGCGGCTGGAGCCATTGCCTGCCTGCACATCCCTTGGATGGGCACAGCAGCTCTGCCCTGCCTCAATGTGCTGGAGCAGTGCAGAGCAGATTGGTGCCCAAGCATTTGGCATCTCCAGAGCAGGCTGCTTCTCTGTTTCATAAGCCAGGTAAGCAGCTGGTGCTGGAAGGATGCAGCTTGCTTCAGCCTAGCCCAGACACCCTATTTCATGCATGTTCCACTCTTGCTTCAGCAGAGCCCCAGCTCCAGCTGGGATTTCAAGATGCCTTGGATATGCACTGGCTGCCTGTGCAGGCTCCCTGAAAGGAACAGGTTCCATGTGTATCCCAGCTCCTGAGCAGCCACTGGGGCCTTCCTGTGAGCCACCTTGGCCAAGGGCAGCTGCCTCAATGCCACCAAGCTGGGCTCCAGGGCGCTGCTGTCCCTGTGAGGAAGCTGAGGCTCTCCCCAGCCACATGCCATGGCCCTGTATTGGATTGTCAATCAAAGGTGACTCTGACATTGGTGAGAGAGAGAGAATGATGCAGCTGACTCCATCATAAGAAGGCTAATTAATTGTTTTATTATACCATACTATGTACATTGCATCTAAACTGAATCTGCCCTGCACTCACTCTGGCTCACAACTTCTTGGCCATGCTAGGCCAATGGAACAAAACACCATCACTTTGGGTAAACAATCTCCATATTTCATTCTGCTTTAGCACAACACAGGCCCAACAAGAGAGATAAGAATTGTGTTTTCCTTCTTCTCTGCTGTCTCACAGCTTCTCTCTGTTCAGAGGGCATGTGAACCCCACAGTGTTGTGGCAGTGCCAAGCTGCAGGTGCTGTGCCCAGGCACCTCTGCACACCAGGGACAGCTCAGCAGTGATTTGGGGCAGCTGTGGCAGAGGCAGCAGGCACAGCACTCCCTGCAATCAGCAGAGAGCAATGGGCCCTTTCTGGGGCAATACATTTGACCCCTATTAGATATCTAACCCTGCACAGGGTGAGTTACACCCTCAGAGCACCTATTGATTATAGAGGCAGCCCAGGGTGAGCAGTTCAGACACAGACTTGTGAAATGAATCCCACTCCAGGAGCTTGGTGCCAGCACTTGTCTGTATGAGCTGAGACAGGGCTGGTGCACTCCCTGTGCTGCTGGAAATGTGACCCTACCCTGCTGCTGAGCCAAGCTCCTCAGCTGTCAGAGCCTGGGGACAGGAGCCAGGCTGTCTCCTTGCTCCCTGATTTGTGAGCTGGATGCTAACAGAGCCACTCCATCCTTTGGAAAGGAGCAGCACATGAATGCATGCAGCTCTCTCTTTCCAAGGTCAGGGCCTCCTCAGTTTCTTGCTGATTTTACCATCACACATCCAACCCATAAACTGAGAAACAAGGCTGGAAGATAAAACTGATCACTGTGTCTCACACCTGGGCAGCCCCAATGGCCCCCACCCTACTGCACAAGATTTGGGGTTTTGGCCTCCTTGTGTTTTATTTGTCAAGACATAAACCAGTCAACAAAAGGCATCTCCTGTGTGCCAAAGTTATGCCTGAGAAAGCCCCACTGCAATTCTGTGCTCCCCTCAAAGGTTCTGTTTCATTCATGGGACTGGAGCACTGCTGTTCTCAGACAGCCAAGGATCCCCAAAGACACAGTTTGTGATTACAGATGGGCTAAGGTGGAAATTTGCATTTTCCCTACTCTGCCCACCCTGCATTGCTTCCTGGATCACATTCCCTCTTTTAGGAATAAAGAAGTGTTGTGCTCCAACTATTCAGTAAAGGCTGTTTCAAAACATAATCTCTTTCATTGTTTGACATGAAAAATAAACATGCCTCTTCCTGGAGATGGTTCCATTGCAAAAGATAAGCAAAATGGACCAATTATCAGTACTGACTCTCCTGTAAAGGCCATTTCATACTGATCCAGTACACAGCCAGGCCCCAGAAGTCTGTTTTTTCTGACACATTAATAATGCATAAACATGCTACTCTTTCTGGTCTCAGCCAGATGTCTCTGCATTATTAGCCTACTCTCACTAATACATTCTCTGGTAAAGGAAAAGAGGATTAACAGCATGCAGAGAATGGCAGGAATATATATATATAATTTTCTGTTCTCAGTATTTGTTCACATTTAAACATGAGGACAGGGTGGGAAGGGATTTCTTGTCAGCTCTTCTGCTTCTTCAGGGCTGCCCCTGAGGTGGAGCACAGCCAGGGCTTCTGAGATCCTCTGCCCTTGAAGTAAAATGTTATCTGTAGATTTGCATCTCAACCCTGCTATCAACTTACTGTTTATCCACACTGCAGTCATATACTGACATACATTTTGAGTTAGGGAGCTGTTACATGGATTGGTTCAGAGGCTGGGGGAAAAAAAGTGACTACATTTACAAGCCCAATTCACATTTTAAAAACCTCTTTTTTTATCAGTACAGGAAGGAAAGAACACAAACAATTAAATTGGAGAGAGAGAACAAACAGGAGCATCTGACTTCAGTCTGTCAAGCCAAAGCAGCACCTCATTACTGCTAAAAGGGTCTCACAAACTCCTTGTCTGCCCTTGACTCTGCTTCTGCCAGGTACCTTGAGCTCCTGCTCCCTGAAAACCAATTTCACCCATTAAAATGGCAGAAAATTTTCTGAGAAATTAAAATTAGCATGTGAGGTTAGTGAGAAAAAAGCTGGCTGGATAAGTGCCAGAGGAAGAGGGAGGTTGTTGATGGATTAGAATGTATTGGTAAAGAGAGGCTGGAGAAAGGGCAGGGGGACGTAGAAAGAGAAAGGGCAGAGCTGTGGCAGGTGGAAGCAGCCTCGTACAGGAGCATTGTCCTTGTGGTTTTGTGCTCCACTAAAGCAAATATTAACCTGTGTTTCTGGAAAGGATTCACCACCACTTCACTTGCACCATGCCCTGCAGTGAGGCTGCTTCACAGCCAGCCAGACCAACAGGCATTGGAGACAGAATGAACCTGAGCAGGCATCAGAGACAGAAATGAACCTGAGCAGGCATCAGAGACAGAAATGAGCCTGAAGCAGGCATAGAGTTAACCCTGCTGTGAACATGTGGTTCATGAGTGTGGTCTGGAGGCCAGGGAGGCAGGAGAACGTGGCTGCCAGAGCCAGGGAGCTGCACAAACCCCCCTTCTCCATCCATCCTCAGTGCAGGCTGAGACTGACTCACCTTCATTAAGACCTGCCCTCTGGCTCTCCTCCCTGGGGCTGGGCCTTCCACCCTGAGGCTCGTGTGCTTACAGCTGCTTCTGAACTGGTTTTAATGGGACACAGGATAATCACAGAATGGTTGAGTTTGGAAGGGAACTCTGGAGGTCATCCTGTCCAACCTTCCTGCTGAAGCAGGGCCACCTACAGCCAACTGCACAGGATTGGACCTAGGTGGTTTTTTATTATTTCTGAAGAGAGAGATTCCCCAACCTCCCCATACAGCCTACTTGCAAACACATGAACAGCACAGTGCTCATCAGCTCTCTTCTGCAAGGCATTTCAGGAAAGATCTCAAATTTGAACTTGTGAGATAATTTCATCACTGAGCCTGGACTCCTCTCTCTAGTTGTCCCATTGTGTGATAGAGCAGCTGAAAATGCTCTGTCACATTGCCTTAAAATTTCTTTGGTCAGCACTGGCATGGTCCCATTCTTGCCTAATGGAAACACCTCCCCACATGGAGATACACCCTGAGAGGCACTCCCAGCCCCCAGACACTGCAGGGAGCCAGTGCAGGAGCTTACCTAGCAGAAAGCAATTATTTAATTTTTTTGCCAGGTCAGTTTTCTGCTGGTTTCATTTCCTGAGCTGCCTTACCCCATGGTCAGATAAGCATCATGCCAGCAACTGGGCATACAGGAGGGACTGGGACAGCACAGCAGGTGAAACACTTGGTTACTGATGTTTAACTATTGTGCAACTACAGCTTGCACAGTTCAAGTAAGCAGTAGCAAAGCTCTTGGCCTCAGAAACCCCAAATCTCTAAATACAATATTGCACAAAGGGATTCTGCAGACCCATTAACTTGGATTTTGAAAGCACAGTGAATAAGGTCAGGATGGCAGCAGTGCTGAGCATTTTGCATGGCTCCAGGTATAAGAGTTGCACCTCCTTTGTATTGGCTCTTGGCCGGGTTACTGATAGCAGGAATCTGCTCTCTCACAAGAGCAGCATCCCCTTCCTCAGCCTCCCCAGCTGTGGGGGCTCTGCCAGGCGAGGTGATGGCTGCTGGGGAAGGGGCTCTCATGCACTGCCCTTGGTGAAGCCCCAGAGAAGGTCCCATGAGCCCCTGAGTGCTTCATACCCTGGTTATTGCACTGCTCCACATTGCTGGGAGCTTTCTAAGAAGGGTCAGAGTTCTGCACGAGCCCTTTCTGTGCTCCCTGTGGGAGCCCTTGTGCTCCCATGGGGTTGTGTCCCACCCCAACCAGCAGCCCCTTGCTCACTCCCCCACACTGGGACTGAGGAGAGAATCAGAAAGGTAAAAGGTAGAAAACTCATTATTTTAAATAAAGACAGTTCAGCTGGGGAAGCAAATGCTGCACAAACAAGCAAAGCACAGCAAGGAATGAATTCACTGCTTCCCATGGGCAGGCAGGTGTTCTGCCACCCCCAGGAGAGCAGAGCGCCATCACATGGGATGGCGACTTGGGAACAAAAACACCACTCCAAATGTCCCCCCGTCCTTCTTCTTCCCTCTGCTCTATATACATGGTCTGGAATATCCCTTTGGTCATTTGGAGTCCCCTGTCCTGGCTGTGTCCCCTCCCAGCCTTCCATGCACCTCCAGCTTCCCTGCACGGCAGCACAGAAAGGAGAAAAGGCCTTGGCTCTGTGTCAGCCCTACTCAGCCATAACAAAACATCGCTATTACCAACCCTGCACTCAGCACAAATCCAAAATACAGCCCCATAACAGCCACTGGGAACAAAGTTAACTCTACCCCAGCCAAAGCCAGCATACATGATCATAAGTCTCCTTTTGGCTTGTGTCACCCCTCTGTCACCCTTGCTGGTGGCAGCCAGTGGCAGCTTTGTCACTGTGGAGCATCTGCCGACAGCTCTCCCAGGACTGGGGGCAGCTGAGGCTCCCTGAGAACTCAGATTTATGGGGCATGCTCAAAATCACTCTTAGAGGGTTTCATTTCCTCACATGACATTTACAATTTGGTCTGTGTGTCATCCAGTAAATTTGAAGGGTCAAAAGCATGAAGGGTAGAAATCTTTTTTGATCACTTAGTTTTCTAATGGAGATGAATTTTTCCCCTCGTATGAGTCAGTAGAAGAGAATCCACAGCCCACAGCTAAAAATCGTGAAGGAAATGTTCAGCAGTTACAACAATCAGAATTCCAGGCCTCTGTACTAATTTCTGAAAAATATAGGGGGAAAAAAAAAAAAGGAGGAAGGGACCAGATCAGCAGGTGGTACCAGGACAGCTGTGGATTAACACTAGCGTACCAGTATGGGAAAAGCACCTCAAAAAAAGTTGGAAAACTGAAAATAGCCCTCTGCACAAATGAAATGAATGGATGTAGTGCATAAACAGCAAAAAAGCAGCAGGATTTAGGAGAAATCTGCCTTCTGTACCCTATTTTTTTAGCCTGCCTTGCAGCAATGACATAAGGTCTCCTTTTGGTGCTCCTGCATATTAGCAAAGGAGGCCCTTCCGAGAAGAGTTGCTGGAATTTCCAAGTTCTCCCCCTGGCAGTGTTGTGGAGGCAATGGCCCCGAGCTGCATTGCTGCTCCCCTTCTTGCCCAGCAGGGCTGCATGGAGCTGCATGGCTCCCTGCTCTGCTGCTGGCTGCACAGGAAAGCTGTGCCTGCTACAAAACCATGGTGAGGTGAGTTAATTAAACTGATACCAATCTCTACTGTAAACACAAAACAAGAAAAAAAATGTATCCTTGCTTTAAATCCTGTGTCATGTAATGGATGGTAAACACAAGGGCAAAGGGAGGGTGAGCTGGCTTGCAGGTGCTTAAATTTGGAGGCTGCACGCAGTGTTTGATGTAAAGGCAGCAAAGCTGCTGCCTAGCGTTGGCAGAAGGTAGGACAGCAAAAAGGCAAATTTGTGGCAGTGAAATAATTCTTATTATTCCTGTTGAAACTGCCAAACTGTCAATTATCTATGGATTTTAGTGTGAAACTAGAAAGTTAACCAGGAAAGGTGAGAAGAGAAAAGAAGATAGTGCCTGTTCTGGTTTACTGCATTTATCCCAGCGTGAGGAGTGCAGGTGGGTAAGAGCTGCTGGGAGGAAGAGGTGGGGTTGGAAGGAAGCAGGAGAGGAAGGGGCAGGGCAGCACTGGAGATGCTTTGGGCAGAGGCTGGGCTGCCTGAGCTCAGATTGCTGCCTGGAAAGATGTGGTGGGAAATGCTGTTGTAGATCCTGCCCAGGCAATGATCACACTCTGGGAAATGCTTCTCACCTTGGTCTCAGGTGCTGGATATTTCAGCTTTTCTCTCTCTGCAGCTGCCCTAAGAGCATGGAGACCCCAGTAAAAGGTACAAACACATGAACTGGAAATTAGACACTCCCAGGCTTTCTGCTGCAGTCTGGGATGAGGTAGCGTGGTCTTGCTCCTTAAAGACCATCTGCTGTGCTCTCCAGACAGGCACCTCTTGCCAAAAGCACCATATGGAAGTTTGATCATGGAAGACATGCCAGGGAATGGGAGAAGCCCCAGGAGAGGCTTCCCTGAGACTGAGGGAAGGATGAAATACATGGGCTGTGCCACTGGTATGGAAGGCAGAAAAGCACACAGGATGAGGATGTTTCCCCACCATTCATCCAAAATTAGCTGTATCAAAGTGCTCATGACTTCTCCAGGCACTGGCACGATGCTGGTGATGGGTTTGGTAGGCCCTGTGTGCCATTTCTGGTCCAGCTCCAGAGGAAGGAGAGGATGCTCCAAGGGGGCTGCACTGCAGCTCCAGAGCTCAACATCTCCTTCCTGCTGCTGCTGCTTGTTGAGCCAACTTGGTGCATTTCCTGGACTAACAAGGCTTGAGGTGGAACCACAATGTGCTATCCCTCACCAAGTTTCATCTGGTTCAGGGCAAAATGTGGTGCTCCCTGCCCTCATTTTCAAGCCAGGTTTGATAGAGCTGCCGCATTGCTATCAGCCCATGGCATGCCCACATGAAAATACAGAATCAGAATGAGTTTCTGCACAGACCAACCAATGAGGAACAGGGGTAGTTTGGGGCAATTTCTTTATTCACTCTAGTGAGTGAACCAAAAATTCCCTAATTCAGATGATCCTAACTTGTCCATACAGGCAGTCACCTACCATCACCCTACGAGTTTGTAGCAGAGCTAGATGTAAACCACCAAATGCCTCAAGGTATTTTTGCTGGTGTTTCCCAGACTGCCTATGAGAAGTGTTTATTAACTTCAGCACAGAGCAGTGCTAGCAGTGGCTGCTCTCTCCTGACTCACAGACACCTTGTGTCCTTGCACCATGTGGCACAGAGGAAACAAATCTGTCTACAAAAGATTGTACAGATATCACTGATTTCTGGTGTTAAGCCTTATTTGTGAATTTAGGTTTTATCCCCATTGCAGGTGGGGTATCCAAAAAACCCTGGTGTTGCTGGTAAAGTAACACTTGAACACCTACTACAGCAAGTGGTTGTGATACAGAGGAATCATACCATGCCCTGCAATAAAATGTGGAGAAAGTATCCTTGCTGGGGAAGTCGTGTATTTACTTAAAGTCTACACTTCAGCACATCAGAGGAGTCATACAATTAAATGATTTCACTCTTTCCACCTTCCATTTAGCAATCAATGAAAATTCTCCCTCCAGGGAAAAGCTTGGTGGGGGGGAGCTCTTGGCCCATTGTTTTGCCTGGGGTGCCAAAAAGAAATACATCATGATTTATATGTTAATGAGGAATTATCTTTAGGCAATGCATCCTGAAAGGTGTTGCAATGGGGGACTGGGAGGTTGATCCATCAGAGGAAGCTAATTCATCATCAAAGTGAGTCAGGGAGCTCCCTGGTGAGAGCTGTAAATAGGGCACGGGGAGAGTGACAGATCGCTGGGTGGCATGTGTCCCCCCATTAGCGCTCCCACTGACAGCCCTGCCATTGCCAGCTCCCGGGCTCCAGCTCATGCACGGTATTTATAGAGCATTCCGCATTCCTGGTCGGTATCCAGCCGATGCTGGTTTCAATTAGAATAAATGCTTATTGATTGAGAGGAGATGGGCCGGCTGAGGAGCTCCTTGGGAAGCAGAGCACGGCTGTGGGGGCAGGCTGGGCTCTGCGCACAAGCAGGAGTGCATGGGGCTCTGAAAAGCTGTCAGGGAGGAGAAGTCTTCTAGATTAAATCAATTCATTGAAGAGTCCATCTAATAAAGATAAGCGGCTAACTTCATTAGGGAATTAATGATAGGCCTGATTAAAAATCCCTGTGGGAGCCCTGTTGACTTCAGATCCAGCCCAATATTTGCCTTGAAGCCACAGTTCCCCACCTCTGATTAAGCTGCTGAGCGCTGTATTCCTGCAGCCAGGCAGTGACCAGAACAGGCACACCATGCCCTGCTCAAGCTAAGAAGCATCTGGAAATGTCCACCCAAACCAGAAAACAACTGTATGTACATTAGGGAGAGATTCAAAAAAAGAAAAAAAAAACTTTTTTTTTTTTTTTTAATAGGACATGAAAGAACACAAGCTCACACCGCTGCTCTCAAGGTGAAGAAAAAAGGGAAGTTTATTTTCTGACCCCAACATTTATAGTTTTCCAAAAGTGACAGTGCATTGGAGGGTGACAGTGCCACCTCTCCAATGACACTGGACAAACCAACAGCCCATCAAATTTCTCCTCCTCCATAAAGGAATGCAAAACAATGGGTTATTTACAGAAAGTGTGTGAGAAAGTTCGTTACAAGAATGTCAACATCAGAAGGCTTAGAAAATCTTAAAAAATCGGGGTGACAGTTCTCTGAATAGCAATCTTAGCTGGTGGATAAAAGCTCCAGAAGGGTGAAATCACAGCTCATCGTCCCTTCCCCAGTGCGTGTGCACTGCCATGGGCACAGCGAGATCCGGACGCGCGTTCGGGCAGGTGTGACCGGCCGGGAGCCCCACGCGTGGCACATCCCGCGGGTGGCACAGCCCTCGTGGGGCACATCCCGCAGGTGGCACATCCCACGCCTGGCACATCCTGCGGCTGGGACAGCCCTCGGCTCTCGCTCGGGACACGGTGTGGGGTCGGGCTGCCCGCATTTGCCTCACTTCATGTGAGGATGGTCCCGCTGCGCTGAGGGGAACCGGGGGATCCCGGCCGCTCCACCCTTCCTGCAGCCCCTGCCCGGGGCTCTGCCGGTGCCCCCATCCCGCGGTGAGGGGCCGGGGCACAGCCCTGTTCCCATCAGGAGGGACCGGGAACCATCAGGAGCTCCTCCATCCCTTAGTGCGGGGCCGGGCACAGCCCTGTTCCCATCAGGAGCTCCTCCATCCCGCGGGGCTGGGGCACAGCCCTGTTCCCATCAGGAGCTCCTCCATCCCTCGGGGCTGGGGCACAGCCCTGTCCCTTCAGGGGCACAGCCCTGTTCCCATTAGGAGCTCCTCCACCCCGCAGGGCCGAGCCCAGCCCCGTTCCCATCAGGAGGCACCGGAGCCGCCCGGTGCTTGGGCTGCGCTCCCCTCCTGCGGCCGGGAGCGGCCGGTGCAGCGAGCGCGGCCGGGGCAGCCCGGGCAGCGGCAGAGCAGGGAGCTGGGGACAGCTCCGAGCAGGGATGGATGGGGGGAACGGTTACATTTTAATACAGTTTTAAACTTTATATTTTAATTTTTTCCCCCACTTCCTTTCGCGTTTTCTTGTTATTTAAGAGTGCACGTCCCTTTAGGTTCACCGCCAGGCTGTACTTGGAAGCGCTGTGATTTGTGGGCTTGGGCAGCGATCTCGGAGTGGATGAGCTCCAAAACTCTGTCCTGGTGTGACTTTTCCCATCCCAGGGACAGCGTGACCTTGCCAAGCACGAAATGCTCAGTGGGATCAAAAGAGAAAGATTTCAACATGAGTCTCTGATACTGATGAATCCACAGGAACAGCTATTCTGTAAATGATTAATGAGTCCCTCCATTATTCATGCCTGTGTCAGGTGCTGCCAGGGAAAGTCCCACTGCAATCTGCCATTGCCTGCCTGCTGCTGCCACAGGTGCAGGTGCTCCAGGGATGCAATTTCTGGGCAGTTTCACTGTGCAAATACCAGATGAATGGCATCAATGGCACTAAAGTGCTGCTCAGATACCAGTGCCTTTTTATGGATCTCCTTTGCCATTAGTGAATAGGTTTCAATGTTTAATAGAGTTAGGCTATTCATAAGCAGCTTCTGTGGTACATCATGCAGCACACAAACTGAAGGACAATAATGGGGTTTCTAGTGGTTAAAACCTAACAAAAATTAAACCTAACAAAAATCTCACCTACCATTTTGTTTGCAGCCACAACAATAAGGGAGGAAATTCCTTTGGAGTCCACACACATAGGAGGAGTCAAATCATTTGAGCAGGACTTCCCCTCAGCTGCAGGATTTTCTCCTCCAGCCCAAGTCTTGGGAGGTGAGGCTAGGATGCTCTGCCCAGGAGGGACATTCACAGCTCACCATCCTAGCTCCCCTACCCTGCAGCCAGAGCTCTAATTACCCCTGTCATTATCTCAGCCTGCCCTGCTGGAAATGTTGACATGGAGTATGGGGATTTGCTGGGAACACTCCTTCCAGTGCAGGACAATGTAATTATTATTGCCATCAGAGAAGGGAATGACTAATAAGGACATTTAAAGAGCCTTTCCCTCATCCTTTGCTCCATGGCTTCAAAGACAACTTTAAAAGGCATAATTAAGCAGCTCAAGTGCTAAAACTGCCTTGGCTCTTTTAGTTAATCTCTTTCCAATATCAAGACATGAAGTGGACAATAATTTCCCAGCAGGCCAACAGCTCCACCCTTAATGAGCTAATGGATCTTGCATCTCATGTTTTGCTTTAGCTGCGCACTTTTGCTGTTCACTCTTCCCCCTGCTGATTCCAGTGATACTGCCCAGGAGAGGTGACTGGCCCATTTTCATCTCACTCCAGGCCCTCTTTGCAGAGGAGCTCCTCACAGCTACAGAGGAGTGCTGGGTTTTGAGGACGATCTGCTTGAGAGGTTAGTTTGATTAGGCAAGAGATTTGAATGTGCTGGTGTGTTTATCACTCAGCACAGGTTTATTCACCTGTTTTGTGAGTGTGAGGTATTCTTCAAGTCTTTCTGGGCCTGCAGAGAGAAAAGCTGGACATAGCATTGGTGACTATGGCAATTTCTCCTGTGTTACCTTGACCAGCCATTCTTGATATGATGCCACAAGCTGGCACTGTTATGTTACACAGTGGTCCTTGTTTGTTTAAAATATTCTACTTACTTTTTGGGAGTTTATTGTGTTTGGTTTTTTGTTTCATTGTTTTTTTTCCTGTAAGGATGACTAAACCACAGAGAAGTCCAATGTAACATATCCATTAAGCTCTCAGAGCATGACCATGGTGTCCTGTCCCTTCCCAGCCACCAGTGCTCACACCTTCAGTGAACACCAAGGAGCTTTTCCAGCACAGCTGTGGTTTAGGTGGTGGCAGGGAAAGGGCTACATCTGCTCTCCCACCCTAAGGGTTTCAGCATCCCTACCTCTATTAATAGGAAAGAATGATTGCAGCTCACCCCTTCCCCTTTTAGTGAATTTGTTCTTGTGGTAGTCCCTGTAGTATCAATGCCAGCTTTTAAAAATATGCATAAACCTAAGACACAGCCAGGCCCCTAATCCTCATTGAACTGTTTCCTAGCATTCATTTTAAAATATGATGCTCTTTTCTATTAAAGCAGCTAATTCTGCTTTAGGTTTTTTCTTCAGTAAAATGCCTTAAAATGAGTTACTGTAAATAAAAAATTTGGAAGGCTAAAAAAAATAGAATGTTTAAATAAACCCACACACGCTTTTCTGACCTTCCTGTATTGAAGTCAGCTTTCAAAAATAGCAAAGCAGGTGTCTGGTATTCCTTTATACCTCTGTGTGTCAAGGGAGGCTGTTAAAATTAATGGAGTAGTACCAACATAAAGGAGGGATAATGAATTTCATTGGTTTTGTTGCTTCACCCAGTGCTACTGAGAGGTGCTAATCTGTTTGCAGAAGATGTTGCAAGACACTTCCAGGTGCTTAAAGAGCTCAGCCAGTGTAATACTGAATATGGGGCAAACCTAATGAGCCTCCTAAATGATTAATTACACATCCTCTTTCCCACAATGGAGACAAATTAAGCATTTTAATACAGTAGTCAAAATTAGGCCAGGTATTTTGATGTGATGTGATGAAACCTGACTTTTCTGCTCTCCAGGTGAGGATTTGAGCAGCCTGGCCAGGTGGAACATGTCCCTGTCCTTTGCAGGAGGGATGGAACCAGATGATTTTTAAGGTCTCTTTGAACCCAGGCCATTCTGGGATTCTGGGATTCTGAGGTGCCCAGAAGAAAAGTTCATTATCTGCACAGAGCAATGATGCTTGGTAGCAACAGTATGAACCTTTACTGCTCTTGGTGGTCTCTTATTTTATCTACCTGGTTATAAGGAACTCCTTAAAAGTGAATTTAGACAGAAACTAGTGCAATCTTCTCCAAACAATTAACATCTATAAAAATATGAATTTTTCTTTTTGTTAAAATCCCTCTTATTAATTACTTAATTCTTTACAGAGAGTCAGATCCTACATATGCTTTTTGCTGAAACTGCTAAAAAATAGATGGCAATGGCAATCTGAAAAAGCAAAACAATAAATCTATGTGTATCCTTGATTTATTCTCAATTATTGCTATGACTAATGTAATATATACATAAGAGAGGGAATGTAGCTTAGAGATGGGTATACCTGAACCAGTTATAAAATGTTTTTTAGTAAATCTGGTACTAATTATAATATTAGTAGATAATACAAAATTCGTGTATTTATGCCTTTGGTTCATAGATATCTATGCAGTGCATGTTACATATATAGCATACAGTTTTTATTTACATATAATATACATAAATATGTTTTACACACAGATCCTATACATATAACTCCAAGATAGCAAAAAGAGTAATTTCCATAGGTCTAACGTTCAGCTGGTTGGAAAAATGCAATAGCAACTCCATCATGTTCCAGGAGAGGGCACTCAGATATGTCCACAGGGTTCACAAGCCATTTGTAAACCCAGAGCATATGTAGGGTTACCTAACAAATATGAACATTCATTTCTGCTTTCATGCCCTTACTGACTGCAGTTCAGACTAAACCACTGCCCTGAACTTCCCAAACCATCAGTCTGGTATCAAAAATTCTCCCCCTAACGTTACAGCCAAAGTTTTCACTCACCTCCTGAATGATGCCTCTTCAAGCAGCTGACAGACATTAAAGCATTGCACAAAGACAAATGTAAATACTGCGGGGCAGGGATCCATGGACATTTCTCTTTAGCATGGCTTCTTCAGGAAGAAGGATGGTGCTGCACCTTCCCTGCAGCTCAAGCATCCCCACAGCAAGTGGGTAGTAATCCAGGAGGAGCTACATCCCTGGGAACCATCTGAGACGTGATATTAATCTCTTTTGTTTGCTAATGGAAGATGCAAGTCAACAAAAAATATTAATTGCAAACCTGTTCAGTCAAAGTGCTTAGTGCCAAAGAAGCATGGTAATACAGCTGAGAGGCTTTGTGTTAATTAACTCAACAAGAAAGGCAATAGAAATGAAATGTTTTCAGTTGTGTTTCCCCGTACTAATCAGCAGCTCGTTATCTGCAATCACACTGGCACGTCTGTTCTTTTCCAGCAGGTGACAGAGGGGCTGTGCAGGAGTGTGGTGGTGTGTGACATGGGTGAGGTGAGTGCAGCAAGGAGAGGATGGGTGGGGAGAGAGACCCCTGCCCATGTGGAGAGAGCTGAGCCCTGCCACCAGCTCCACAACCACCATCGCTGGCACCCACCAGAGGAGCAGCTCCAGCTGCTGTGCTGCCATTTCATCAGCCTGTTAACATTCTCCAGGAGGTCACACAGGCCATGCTACCACCAGGCAGGTGGGTCCCAGCCTTCCCTCTTCCCCATCATCCTCACAAGCACTGATGGCTCTACAGGTGGCACTGCACTCACAGGGATCCTCAAATCCTCGTGCATGGTTGCAAACCTCACCCTCTGAGGGCCGCTCAAGGCAAAGGAGCTGCATAGGCAGAATGTCCTTTCCAGCTCCCTCCAGGCCTGCAGAGTGCATCTTGCTTCAGGGTATCAGCACCTCTGGTCCCCTCACAAGCAGGCATGGTGCCTAACTCCTCAACAGTGTCAAGCCTGAGAGGGCAATGGCAGTGGC
Source organism: Zonotrichia leucophrys gambelii (assembly GCF_028769735.1). Taxonomy (NCBI): domain Eukaryota; kingdom Metazoa; phylum Chordata; class Aves; order Passeriformes; family Passerellidae; genus Zonotrichia; species Zonotrichia leucophrys. The sequence goes on along the minus strand of NC_088175.1, from coordinate 7,373,794 downwards.
AGGGCTCTCTCAAGGCTCTACCCCTGTCCTAGGGGCCTCTCCCTCTGTGCACCATGCAAGTCATCTCCCTGACCCTCCAGCTGCAAGTCCAGCATTCTCAGGGTGACCAGAGCCACATCCACTAGCTATAGAAGTGTGAGACTTTGAACTCTTACTGAAGTTCTCATAGCTTGTCACTGCCTTCAGTTCATTATTTCCCTACATCTTCATTTCTCCTCGGCACAAGGTGGTTACAGGTTAACAGAGTGACACCTTGTTAGCTCCTGTAGCTTTTGGGTACCAGATCCAAAAGGCCTTTTCTATCCTGAAATCATGTGTTTCTGTTGACTTGCTGCTCTGTCCTCTGAGCTCCCCATGTCCAACATTGATGTTTCTGTCTCTGTGTCCTTTGTCACTGACTCAATAGCCTGTGTCACCTCACCATGGAGTTGTATTGGTGCCTGTGCTTTCAGAGTCATTTTGGAAACATCAGGCATCTATACAAGTCCCAAAATTTCAAAGTTTGGTCTTTTCCCTTATTCTTGTGTGTTTTATATCTTGCAGCATTTAGTACTGAAAAGATCAGTGATGCTACTCAAAAGAACTATTTCTAGGGCTATAGAGATGAGCTTGAAGCAGTGTTTTGCTGTATTAAATTATATAGCGAGAGACCTGTAGGCAGTGGATAACAAGGTGTGGATAAGTCAACCAAAAGAATAAATCCTTCTTTGGAAGATCCAAAAAACAAATTAAACCTGAATGAAATCTAGAAAGAGAGCCAGATAAAAAGCCAAGTTTTTACTATGGTTACATAAAATCTCATCCAATAGTTTGTGCTTCCAGAGCCATCCCAAGTCTGAGATTTTATAGAATCATAGAATGATTAGACTTGGAAGGGACCTTAAAAATCATCTAGTTCCAACTGCCCTGCCATGGGCAAGGACATTTTCACTAGGCCAGATTGCTCAGGGCCCATCCAACCTGGCAATGTATGTATGTGTCTGAATCACTGGTAAGGAGAGACAGCAGAGCTAGGTACTGCCAAATTCCAGATGGAAAAGCTCAATACAATGCAAATGCAGATGGTCAGCAAGATAAATTATAGACACAGAACACCAAACATGAAATTCTACTTCTCGGTATTAAAAATCTTCAGGGGAATGTACCTGGTCTCTATCCAGGCTGTATTACACATTATTGGGTATTGGCCCAGTACTCTGGGAGCTGTGGCAAATCTCCCCCTGGGCTCAGCTCCTCCTTGCCCAGCTGCTGGGTGGCTGCCCAGGCCCTGGACAGGCAGAGTCTGTGCAAACAGGCTGGGCAGAGCCTGGAAATGGTCCCTGCCATGGTGGCACGTGTCCCTGCAGAGAGCTGGGCAGCACTGCAGCACCCCATGGCCCTCAGACAGAGAAACCGGGCCCAGCAGCCTCAGCTTCCACATGCTGCAAAAATGATGGGAAAAGTGAAACCTGTATTCTTTCCTGCTCAAAGCCCAAGATCCATAAAGCAGTGTTTGAAAGCCCTTGGGATCCTGTGGTTCAAACCACCTCAGCTCTTCCTGGAGTTAATGTCAGTGCATCTCCATCCTGCTGCAGCCTGACTTGCTGTGTGATGGATTCAGTACACATCGTTTGAGCGTGTCTTGCACCAGGCAGATCTTCCAGAAAGGTTACCACTTTTTGTTCCTTTTTTGCTTTTCCCAATTGATTTGGTTAGAAAAAACCACAACTTGTCCAATATCTGGTAACTACATAAACCTAACTGCTAATTTGTATTTTTGGAGAACCTCTGCAACTTTTTCATAAATGACCATCACTGCTATGAAAAGCATGGGGTAAATGACCACCAGAAATAGCTGTCAGGGATGACAGTGCTCAAGAACTGAAAACTCCACACATGCTGGAGCAGCAGCCATGGCCAGAGCACCTCTGTTTGGATGCCTGTGATGTATTTCAGGTTTCTTGGCTGTACTGTTGGATGCCACATAACACTGGGGGTCAAGTTCACTCCTGGCATAGGCTCAGTGAAATCAAATCATCTGCTTTTGGGTTACTGGTGCTGCACCAGGGACTAATTTGGCCCTTGGTGCTTCATTTCGATCATATTCAGTGGGAATTAGCATTGATCATTTCCCACAGCAGGCAGGCCTTACAAACAGGAGTTTTCTCTTCATCTCCTGCTGTGTGCCTCCCCACACGTCTTCTTCCATCTTTGAAAAATTATTCTCTTTATTCCTATTGTATCTGAGGGAAGTATTCATCAATGGGGAGAGAAATGTGGATTAGCCTCACATCTGCTCTCCTCCCTGCTATGGAGCAGGGTGAGGAGTTTTGCCACAGGAAACAGTAGCAGAGAGCACTGCTGATGTAGATAGAAGTAAAAAGTCTGCCCTGAGGACAGCTTGTCAAATGAAGCCTCCTGTGCCATTAATTACAGTTCCAAGGTGCAGATGAAATATGTATGTGATAGAAGAGCTTTGCCTTTTAATGTATGATTTGAGCAAATTTTTAAAGAGACAGCACCAAGCCAAGCCTTCTCATCACACAGAGGGTTTTCTTTTCTTGCTGCTCACAGACTCTTCTCATTTCATTCCTGCAGTGAAAGAGCAGTGCTGGTTACACCTCCAAAGACTGACTTCTTCCTGGGAAGCCTATGGGAAGAGCTCTAACACTGACAGGCTGTTTGTGGCCACATCAGCTCTCACATCAATATTCACAAGCATGAGAGTAATCCCAAAGTAATGTTATTTGTTAGAGAATTACAACAAATTAAACGGAACTGCATGCAAAATTTAAAAAGCATATTGTAAAGAGCTATAATTATGCTCTGGTTAGTATTTTTGTGTTTCATATCACAAGTATAACAAGAGCTTGGATGAGAACAGACCATGACTGTTCTGGCTATAGAAGCACCCTGAGATCTCAGCCAGGGCAGGGGCTCCAGGGACAGGAGCAGTGTGAGCAAGCCGCAGGATTGTATAAGCTCCCATCCAAGGCAGGTTACAACTGGGAACTTTGCTGTCCGCTGAGGGAAACTGAGGCAGGGAGAAACCTAATCTTTGATTAGTGTTGGAGAGGTGATCCCTGGCAGAGGCAGGAACTAAACTTAGCCTGGCAGCAGCAGCCCTTCCCTGGGACAGGCTGCATTCCTCCCCAGCACCCTGAGCAATAAATAGCAGCCAGCAGGGAGAAGGGAGAGCAGGGAGAGCTGGGGCTCTGCCCTGGGATTGGGGATGTCCTGGCAGAGCAGTGGGATGGCCAGGGAGGAGGATCCACAGCTGGGGAAGCAGGGCAGGAGGGGACAGTGGAGGCAGGAGGGTGAGGATGATAAAGGTGGCTTTGAGAAACAAAGAGATGTGGTTTAGGTTCCTCCAGGGAGGGCAGAGCCCTGCAGGGCTGGGGTGAGGCACTGCCTGGGGGTCAGGGCACCTGTGGGCCCTGGGCAGGCTGCTGGGAGCAGCCCCTCAACCCTGCAGTGCTGGGGAACACTGGTTTGCTTATCTCTGTGTTTTTCAGCTGCAATGACTCCTTTTTCCCACCCCAGGCTCTCCAGCATTCCCAGCACATCACAGCAGTGCCCATGGCCTCTCCAGCAGCCTCCACTGTGGTGCTGCCTGACACTGCAGCCTCCCATGTGGATCCCCACCTCGCCCCTGTGTCAGTGTAAGGCTGTGTGTGCTGCTGGCAGGGCAGCTCTGGGCTCTGTGCGTGCTGCACGGCCACCCTGGCCACATCAGTCACTATGGGTCACATTGCCACCTGCCCCTTCACAGTATGGACAAGTGTGATCATCAACCACTCCAATTTCCCCTCTCTAAAGAGTCCCAGATGCTTTCTGGAAGCTGTAGGAACTTTCATGTCCAGTGAACCTCATTTTTATTTGGAACTAGGGACATGGAGTAAGGATTTATTACTAAAGGCACTGTGCAAATCTTGTTTCTTGAGGAAACAGCAATGGAAAAGAAAATTTAAATGTCAAGAAAGCAATGGGACAACATCTCTCTCTAGATACATGGATGGGAGTCTTGGTTATTTCAGTGCCAAGCACTGTGAGACTTTCCAAGGGCTCAACTTTTATCTGGCAAAGGTGTGGCTTGCCTGGCTGGGCCACAGGGAGGAATGGGGAAGGGAGCCATGACCTTTTAAAAACGAGCAGCCAGATTTCTGAATGCGTGTGTGCTGGAAGGAAAACACTGCTTTCTCTCCCTTCCCCTCCCCCTCTGAAAAACTCAGCTCAAAGGAAAAAACTTCTCTGCAAATGGAAATACAATTGCCACATTGCTCTTTGCAAGAGAAGCAATTTGACATTTGACCACACGGGGAATTTCCTTAGATGTGGGCTCTCCTGCAAGACAAATTTCTCTTGGGCTTCTGCTGCTTTCTAAATTAAAGGAGAAGAATATCAGTGGTGGTTTAATTTTCAGCTCTGCTGACTTTGGGGTTCTCTGGTCCATTCCACACCAAGTTTAACATCTTGCCATTAATAAGGTTTAGTAACTTTTAAGTAGAATATTGCAATAAAATGTAACTAACTATGCTCTGATGAAGAAGGCCAGGATCCCTGATCAATGCACATGAGCGGCTGCAGTGATGGCCTGGGGATGGCCCTTCAGCACATCTGGATCTGCTCTGCACACATAATGATGATTTCATGTGCCAGCCCTGTTGATTAGCTGCAAACCAAGTTTTCAGAGGCAAGCATTCACCTGCTACTTCTGATTCCTGTCATTTCTGTGCATTAATAAAAAGATGGATGAGGAATGGATATGGGATAAAGCAGAACTGTTGGCTTGGGTCTGTGCTGGAGGAGAGTAAAGACACAGAATGGACAAGGCATCACTGGGAACTGCAAGAGCAGCCCTGGGGAATGTGGAGAGGCAGGAACAGCCCTGGCTCTGCCTGGGATGAGAGAGAGCCCTTGGGTTTGTTTGAGTGCATGTCAGAATGCTGGCACTGGCCTCACTGCTGCAGGGAGGGCACACTGCCTGGGTGCAGGAAAGGCAGAGGGGCAAATTCCATCCCACATTCTCCCTGGATCACAACTGGAGAAGAAGAAGGAAAAAGCAGCTCCAAATTAAGAGCTCCAAAAGCAGCACCAAATTAAGAAATTGCAAGGAAGCTTGTCCCTCCAATTTTAAAGCACAAAATGTTTGATCTGGATTTCCTGAATGCCTCCAGCTCCCAGGGCAGGCTGGGACATCTGCTCACACATTGAAAGCAGCCCTTGCTGCTGGGCTGCTGAGTGTCCCAGGAATGGCTCTAACATGTTTCAGTCACAGAAGGGATTGCAGCTCACCAGAGAGCAGCCAGGTGGACACCCAGCGAATCACAAAGCTTCCACAGCTCTGTGGGGATGCAGCAGCTGCAGCCAGGCTGGCAAGCATCCAAAGGGCACTCCTGCACCAGCTGCATCACTTTAGCACACTGAGGCAGAGGTTTGGGCTAAGTGAGAGGATGTCACACGCTTAAAGCTCATTTCCAGCAGTTCTGCAGCAGCTGTACCTGTCCAAAACCCCAAGAGATCAGTGACAGATCAGCCCATCCCACAAAAATAGTTTTCCATACATTCATCCTCTTCACTTTTAATAAAAAACAAGAAGAAATGTTGTTACACTTTTCATGAGCATTGAATGGAAACAGATATTTTCAATATTTTATTTTTTATAACCATAAGCAAATTAGACTTCAATGTTTGCAGGCAGCACTCCAAACTGATTTAATGAATTCTTTCCTTTGCCTTCTAAGGGGCCAGGCTCACCTACCACCATGCCACAGACTCACAGGATGACCCCAAGGAAGTCACTTAACCCCTTCCAGCATTTCCTCATCTCCCTGCTGGCAGGGGGGATTCTGATTCCTGTCAGGAGCCTCAGCTCAGCTCCAAGGCAGCCCCTGCTCTGCATCTTAGCCCAGCCTTGCCATCCCCAAACCCAAGTCTGACCACACCAAGGCAGTCTTGAATTTCTTCATGAGACAGCTAGAGATGCCTGTAGTGAAAAACATCAATATCAGAAAACCTAAACCAAATCTGTTCTGTTTTCAATGAAAACTATTGGAAAAAACTACTTGTGGGCTACTTAAGCAGTCCCAAACAAGCTTTCCATTTAACCCCAGCAACATGCCTCACCCACAACGTGACTGGGAGAGGTTACTTAAGTGGTAATAATCTGCTTAATTCACTATTCCCAAGGAGTCCTGTCCTCTTTGCAGAAATTGCCAACAAGGTCACACTTCCGTTCATTGTGCCTGTGTTTATTACAGACCCAGGCGGCTCCAAGGGAGTGAGGATGGAAACTCCTCCCAGACCAGTGCTGCTGGCAAACACTGGGGACAAATGCTTGCAGAAAAGCAAATGAAAGTGGGGTGTAAAGGGCACCATGTTACAAACTTCATAGACACTCCAATGAATAATTTTCCTTGCTGTTCACCTCTGATTCCATTATCAGTTGCTTAATCAATTCTGTCTCCTGGCATGGCAGGCCTTCCCTCAGTGCTCTGGGGACAGCAGTTGCTTTGCTAGAGAAAATCAGCTGGACAGATGTTCTGCTGGACCATGATCAGATCAGATCTCTCTGGTGCTCTGTTTCTGTTTCTGTTTCTGGTTGTTCCTAAAAGCACAGTTTGCTCCTGTTCCAAATATGGGATGAAAGCCTGATCTCTTGGTAACCTGTTGTGGCCAGCCTTGGCCAGTGACAATTTTAACATCTTATTTTCAGTTTGGTGAAAACATTTTTCTATGCTTGGTATAGCACAGAGCAGGGATAAAGTCTGGGGGATGAGAATGGAAATGAGATGTCATTTGTCTGAAGGCAGGGCTGTGTTTGCCTGTTGTAAATACTCTGCCCTGGTTCTGTGCTCTCTGGGGCTGCCTCTAGCACAGGTAGGTGGAGGTGTGATCTCTCTCTGACTGCAGTGGACAGAGGATGCTTTCACTGCCTCAAAACAAATTCCAGAGTTCCTAGGATGAGCCAATAACTCAGTGTGGCTGACACCTCACCTTCCTTTATCACCAAACTGATATCCTTGATCACAGACAGCTGCAATTAGTCCCCAGAGCATTGATGGTACATGATGAGCACTGTGGCTCAAAGGATGACATTCTGCCTCTGTCATTGCTCTCGAGGTTTCCAGCTCTGATGCCTTTGTCAGCCAACCTTGGATACGCGAGCTGTCTGGGGAAGTTATTGATTCCTCTTGGACCCACCTCCTCCCTGCCCACTTTGACAGATTTATAGGAATTTTGGTAGGAACCACTGAAATCCTGGCAGTGCTCATTAATCTGTGAATCTTTTAAAGACTTCCCTCCTTGCAGAGACCATCTGCTTGCCTGAGTGCTATTTCTGCAGCTGCCAAATCAGGTTTGCAAGACTCTCACCTTCTCCTCAAACCCACCACATGATACTGTAATATTTACATTCAGGGCTCGACACTTTTTCCTACCAGCTCTGTGCAGAGCAAATGCAGCTTCACCCATCTGTGCAGGACTCAAACCCAGTAAAATAAACAGCAATAATGCCCCTAAAACCAAAAGCAGCAAGATCAGACTGAAACATATAATTTCTCTTGGTTTTTCATGTTCACTGGGAGACAATTCAGTAGCACCTGAAACCTCTGCAGAGGGAACTGCCAATAACTGTAATTACAGCATGAAAAACTGCCATGTATTGATGGGAAAAGAGCTCTGGGCTATGTCCCCTGTTCTGCGTGATCCTGCAGAGCTGCCCAGCAGAGAGCCACTCATGTTTGTCAGCAGATGCCAAAATCTGGCCTCGTGCTGTCATGTTCACATTTTCTGCAACCTTGTGCAAATGCATCTCACCTGAGTGCCACAGCAGGCTCATTTTGGCTCAGTGTGTCCGAGGACATTGTTAGCTCAGAAGCCAGTTCTGTCTTTCAAATATAGTCTTTTTGTTTCTTCACATCATTGCAGTGGCCCTTCATAACTCCCCCCCAGAGAATGTAACCTTTTATAAATTAGATGGGATGAAAATGCCACCAAGATTTAGACTGTCAATTAATTTATTTTTTAAGATAAACCCTCTTCTGAATCTTTGGTCTTCTTATTTATTGTATATTTGCACATTTGCATAAAGTATTTTCTCTCTGAGCCAGCAATTATCACTAGTAAGGTTCACATATCTTGGAGACAGCAGGAATTTCTTCCCCTTTTTCTTTTTGAATGTGCAAAATTATTTTCCCTGGCTGCTGGATTTGTGTCACCTGACACAGTTAATCTTCTAATCTTCTCTCTGGGGTGACATCAGAGGAGATGATGGAGACATTTCCTTTCTTGAATACAAAGCTCAGATTCAATTTTTACTAGTGGAAAATCTTGCTAATAACATAAAAGAAAATAGAGATAAATGCAAAATTATGACATGCCTAGTTATTTTGGGGGGCTGCTATTACTCATGTATTTGTTGCTTCCTAGAGGGCTGTTTTAGCTGTCAGCTTGCCTATTTTTACTCACTCTTCCTTCTCTGGATGAACCCATATGAGATCTTGTCAGAGCACCAGCTCCTCTTGAAGTTGCATCGTTACACTCCCCATCCATCAAGTTGAAATGCGAAGAGAATGTGTCAGAAAACAATGATGAAATAAAATTCCAATAACTGGGACTTCCTGGGTGCTCTGCTGCACACTGAAGGGCTGCTTTTCCTTCTGCTGGTTGCTGTACAGAGGTTCCAGCACATCTGAGCATCAGCTCCCTCCTCTTCCTCATGTCCTCATGGCACAGCATCCCACTGGCCCTGGCTGCATCCCACTGGCCCTGGATTTGTCCCAGTGATCCCACAGTTACCTCTGGGCCCTCCCCAAGGCCCTGGCAGTGACTCAGGGGATGTGGGGCTGACAGTGGGGGCTCCCCTTTTGCTTCTCTGCCCTATAACTGGGTGCAATCCATAAGCTGGGGTTGATTTTACCCCTTATATCAGAGGCCAGAAAGGCACATTCTGTCTCCACCACTGCAGGGCTTTTCAAGGGGGAAAAACGTGTCTCAGCCAACAAATTCCAAACATTTTGGGCTCTTCAGAGCTCTGAGAGAAGGTCACCCCCATCCTGATGCCAACCTGCTTATAGCAGCCTGCAGTTTCTCTTCTCGCCCCGTCCTTCCCTTCCCCCTCCCCGGGCTGTGGATCCTCCGTACACAGCAGTCAGGAATCTCTTCACAGGGCAGGAAAAACCCGAGGGAATTTGCATAAATTAGAGGGGAGAAGCGCATTTCAGGCATTCTCCCTTTAAACGGCGTGCAAATCACGCTGATGGCAGATAGGAGCGCCTGCCCGAGCGGGCAGCAAGGGGCTTGCTGCAATCTCATGGAAAATTGCAGGTTTAATAATCATGCAAAATTGCAGATTTATTAATCAGATCTGGCTCGGTTAGCTAAAGGAATCATTCTCACTTCTCCCGGTTTCTTTCTGTCAGGAGAGAGAAAGGCAGAGGGGAGCAGAGCAGCTCAGCCGTGGCCCTGCAGCAGCGCTGAGCTTAGCAAAGCAGCAAAGTCAGCAGCAGGGCTGAGATCCCACCCTGGGAGCTCCCTGCTTTTCCTGAGAGGCTGGGATGAGGCTGGCTCCATCCATGGCTGAGCAAGAGGCAAGTCAGCAGCAGCAAAAGCTCTGGTTCAGCTGGGAGCTTTCAGGTGGATCAGGCTCTTCGTTGCTACGTCAGTCAGGTCGTGGGGAAAATGATGACCTCCCCATGGGATTTAAAATCCTAAAGCCCAGATTTTCCATGATATTTAAGCACTTAGGCATAGATCAGATGGGATGTGTGAACATGTAGGTGAGAAACCAAGTCCCACTACATGTCTTACTCGTGTAGGTGACTATCTGGGCTCTAAGGCAACTGTATATTTGTGCCCTGCACCCAGGTTTCCCCAAATATTCCCTCTTTCCTCAGGCAAATCAGCTCAGCTCCAGGCCTTTTGTATCTCAAAAGCCCTTGGCACTGTCAGGACTGGCCTTGAACATGTCCAGGGATGGGACACCCACAACATTCCTGGGCAGATAATTCTTCCTGGAAATCTCCAGAGAGGGGAGGACATCATAACAGCTGCCTAAGTGTCCTGAGGAAAATGCAACTGTCTTCCTCAGGAGACTAAATGGTCCAGGAAAATCTTCTTTAGGAAACACTCCAGTGACTTCCTTCCACATGTTGCATTTACTACCCCACTCACAGTACTTGCCATGGATTTATGCAGACAGCTGTCTGTCAGGGAGTAGAACGAAGCAGAGAGATTTATAAATGATTCTCTCTGCACGTTGACAGATAAGCATCTTCCAGGTTCCTTGGAAAACCTCAGTGAGAGCAGTTATTGGCAAATATTTAGCCTATTTCACCGGTTAGTGTGATACCTGCTGAAATAATGTGTGCTTTAACTCTCACCCTTTATTTCAGTTTTTGACTTTTGCCTTTTTTGCCCTGACAGACACCAGGCTTATTCATAAATATCCAAAACTTTCTCTGTCAGCCTTAAATTTTCCAGGCCTTTTTTGGCCTTTTTCCAGGAGCAAACATGGCCATTCTCTTTTCAGGCTGAGAAATGGGGGAATCTAAAAAAAAATACTCTGTTAAAAGAAGGTAAAAGAAATACTCTGTTTTAATCAAAGAAAAAAAAAAGTCTTGTAATTGATCAAAACCCAGCATTATAACTAAAGTATCCAGGGATCAAAGGTAATTTTTTGATTGAAGTATCCACATCAAAAGAAGATGTTTGTTTGTGAGTATTGTTGTAATAATTAGGTCTGATCTGTTCAACTTTTGACCTGCTTTGGTGTTTCACTGAAGAGCTCTCCCAAGGCCAGATCCTAGTGAGGGCTCTGGCAGATGAGCTCTTGCCAACTTTGCTGTAACAGTTTAGGATGTATTTGTCCTTTTGTCCTTCCCCCTCAGTGTTCTCTGCCCCTCTCCCAGAAGATGCTGACCTCCTGCAGCAGACAGGGCCATGGACAATGGTGGGGCTTACTGAGGCAGAGGCTGTGTGAATTCCTCTGGAGGATGAGACAGAGCTGAGCCACCAGCCTGGATCTGGCATGCCTCCCCTGCAGGCACTTGGCCAGCTCTGCTAGAGGGCTCCAACCTTCAGTGCAGGAGCACCAGCACACAGCTGGGAGGGGGAACTTCAAAACCAGCTGCAGCTGTTTGCTGTGAGTACAAGGAGGAATGGTGAACCCTTAATCCTGCAAATACTCATGCATGTGTTTATAACTGTGAGCAGTTCCAGGAACTTCAGAGGGGCTTGAAGTGAAATTGGCACGTAAACGCTGCAGAGCAGAGAGCCTGCATTTGCACGGGGCCGAGCTAAGAAAGCTTTGATTCTCACACATTGGAGCAATATGTCTCTGCAGGCAGATGACACTGCAAGAAAGGTCCCCCAGTCTGGTTTAGGCCTTCTTCCTTTCCCAGCTGCATCCTGAGATCAAGAGCGGCCGCCTCCCTGACTGCCAGAGCAGCCAGCGGCCATTCCCTGGCCCTGTGGGTGGCAGCAGGATGGAGAGGGTGGGCACGGTGCCCTGCACTGCTCCTCCTTGGCAGAGAGCACAGCCGGGGGCTCTGCCTCTCTCAGAGCTGCCCTCAGGTGAGCCTCACCCCAGAGAATATCTGCATGTGTGCTGCATGAGCAGAGAGAGGAGCAGGCACTGACAAGGGCTGTCCTGACAGAGCTGTGCCAGCACATCCTCGGGCTGGCCAGACACTGCTGGCTCTGCTTGCCCAGCCCTGTGTAGGCAACCCGAGGAATGGTTTTGGGAACATGTCACCATCTACTTTTGCAGCTATTTTTGCTTCTTAGTCAGAGGCCTGACATCCTGAATTGAATCCGTGGCTAGCTGTGCTGCTGAGTAACCAGCAGAGTATAAAAAGGCCTCTCCTCAGAGAGAGCTCAGGCAGAGCCAGCAATGCCAGCCTTTGGGGGCTTGGGCTGAAGCATCTGAGTAAAAACAGCCCACATTTGTCAGAGGTGCTGGGCACCCTGAGCTGCTAGTACACTTCATGTAATTTATGCTTTTTTTTTTTTTTTTCTTCAGGGCATGTTGAAGAACGGCATTCCCGATGGCTCATTTCCCCAGGGGCTGTCTCTGGCTCCACGGTCTGGAAGCGCTTCCCAAGGACCGCCTCCCATGGATGCCCCCTGGCCTCCTCCGGCTCCGGGTCTGGAATCCCGACATTTGTGAGGAGCTCAGACGCCGAGGGTCTGGGTCAGGCCAAGCCCCGGCTCCTCCCGGCTGTCCCCAGGACAAAAAGTGGCAGACGATCAGCGCCCCCGGGAGCCGAGGCTCCCACCAGGTCCCTGCCAAGCCCAGCCTGACTCTAACGCTGCCAGAGCCTTCGCTGGCACTTCATTAAGGTGCCTAATGAGCACACCAGCGTGCAGGGGTACTCTGCACTGACTGCGAGTCTGGGAACCTCATACCCAACAAATCCCACATAAACATTTCCAAAGATTAAAAAAATAACTTGTAGGAGCAGCCGCTAAACTGGCATTAAACTGGCGTGTTTTAAGCAAGAAAAGCCATGAAGTTACAGAGAAATCTGCACTCACGGTATTATTATAAACTACGAAACAGCCTTTAGTAACACTGTCACAAAACAATTTCTCACATATTACAATATAAACAAAGACTTTTTTTTCCCCCTTCCTCCTTAAAGAGATACACCCTGGCTTCTGCCCCCTTTTCCAGCAGCGCTTGAACCCGGACGCTGCAGAAGGAGAAGGTTCAGAGGGAGCTGTCAGAGCCTCTCCCCCTGCCCATGGCTCCCCCGAGCCCCCCGGGAAGCAGGAGCGCCCTGCGGGTGGATCCCAGCCCCAATGCACAGCAATTAGCTCTGTTCTCCCGCCAGGATTTGCGGCTTAGCCCTTAAAAGCCGTTTCATAAATATTCGATGGCCTTTCCGACAGGGTAATGTGCCTCTGTGACATTAAAGAGGAAACTCTGCGAAGGGGAGGGATGACAACAAATTTATCCACCAATAGCACACTCTTTTGGCACAAAAGCACATTCTTATCTTTACATCCCATAATGAGAAGGCAGGGACGGGACTGTTGCTACAGCTCTCTGGGTGGGTAGATGTGCAGTGCAAGGCAAGGGTGGCTGTAAACTGTTTGATATTTTTTCCCCCTTGCCTTTGCAAAGAGAAGCACCCGCGCTTGCGGTCCCGCAGTGGTTTCAGTGTGAGCCCCTGGTGAGGAGGACTGCCCACACCATGTCAGACTGCGAGGGACTGCCTGTGGGTAAGCGCCAGATTTATATTTACCCCGGGTCCCGCCGGCTGGCTCGCATTCTCGGATTGCAAAGGCGCAGATCTCCTGCTTTCAGCGGGAGAGCAGAAAGTGCCCGAGAGCACCGCGGGTGCTGGTGCGGGGCTCGGAGCCGTGCGCAGGCTGGGAGGGGGCACTGCCGGGATTTTGTCCTCAGGAACAGCGGCTGGGCAGCAGGAGGGCGTCTGGAATTCAGGCTGGTGGAGGGCTGAGGGTCGCTATCCGCAGGGATGATGGTATCGATGTCCTGAGCTCACCGAGGGGAGTGTGTGGGGATGGAATGGGATGGGATGGGTGCTGCGGGAGCAGGCACTGTGTGTCTGTGCTGTTTGCTCCTTGATAAACCTTCCCGGATGGTAACGGACACAGCCAGGGCAGATAAATGGAATGCAAAGGGTTTGTTTGCTGAAAGGAAATAGAAATGTACATTGTTGTTAAAATAAGGGCATTGCACACTTTGCCTGTGTCTGGGAAGGAATCCCGTGCTGGAGCTTGAGGCTGTATCTGTCAAACTTCACTGAGCAGAAGAGCATGTCAGCAAGAAGCATGTTTCTCAGCTGGTTTTTTTAAAACTTCTATAGGAACTGTAAATATTATCTAGGCTGCCTGTAGAAAAGGAAACTTGTCAAAATGATAGCCTTACTCTCTACCAAGGCATTTTACTAATAAAGAGATGGACTACTGGAAATGCCTTTTATTTTTTATTTTACCATGGCAAGCATTTATCTTTTCAGATGAATATGTATATGCAACATGTGCTGTGTAGCACTCCTGTTCCATTGGTCTGTGCATCAAAGATGAGGTTCTGGGCTAAAAAGTGTGGCAGGGGAAGGAGAAGGCTGCTGCAGTGTTTTTCTTCTTTCCTCCTCTCTCTGCTTCCATTTTACAGAGCAAATCCCAGGTCCAAAACGGCTCAGTCATAACTAGAGTGGAAAAATATAAATTATGTATATGGTGCAGAGTGAGCTGCACCATGCACAATTCCATGGGCTGTTGCTATCAGCTGAAGACAGGAAAGATGAAAATGAGTATTTCCTGCCTATCTGCTCAAATGGGTGAACTGTTAACCAGCAAAGTTTCACTTCTACAGGCTTTGATTTTAAGGGCCTGGCCCCAGTTTGCTTATTAAGCACTTTGAGTTGGGGATGGGATATTTCAGGGTGACAGGATCAGTATCAGCTGGCATCTGATATTAATGATGAAACTGATATTGAGAGTGCATGGCATCTTGTGTGCAGAAATTACTGATATCTCAATTACCTACACTGCTGAAAGGACCTTTGAGTTTTCTTCCAGAAAAACATTAGTGGGTGCATTGAGGGAAGGAAGCAATTTCCTACAGACAGGAATGAAAAATAAAGTGATGTTTAGACGTGGATTAGAAATGTGTCAGAAACAGAGCAAAAATTGTTCTCCCAATAATTCTCCCATGCTGCTTCCAGGCCTGCTCCCAGGAAGCAGGGCTCACCTTGCCCAATGCCAGGGGAACCTGTCCCAAGGGACACCTGCTTCACGGACCTGGCAAAATATCCTGTACTTACAGACATGTGGATGCCTTATATTAATATAAAAATATGCACCAAACCAGCAGTGGACAGAGAAATGGGAGTACTCCATCAGAGTTAATAAGCAATCTTAGTGAACCAGTTGCTGACAGCTTGTTTTTCATATCAAGGAATTTTGAAATAATTCTCTTTGTGGCTGTTGCTCTTTTACTAGCTAGGTCACAGTTTAAAACTTTAGCCATTTAAAACTTAACACTCCATAAAAGGATTTGCAAAAAATCATCATCAAACCTTCCAGTGCACTGCTTAGTGTTCACTAGTGCAGAAATGCCCCTTTGCTGAATCCAATGAGCACAGCAAGGCTGGAACTGTACATCCAAAATCCTTGGTTTTGAATGCAGCCAGATAATACAGCTACAAAAAGTTGGTGCAGTGACAGATATCATTAGCACTGCAATGTGGCTGCAGTCCAGAGCCCTGCTTCGAACACAAACCCTACAGCCCCGTGCATGTGCCCGTGTATACACATGCACAGGGCTATAAATAAGTGTGGCCAAAGCTCAATATTAGTGTCAAGTGCATGCAGTGCCTCAGTAACCTCTTTGCAAAGGGTATGCCTCACGAACAACCTGGAGAGTTGCACTTTGTAGTTACAGGAAATTAATGCCAGAGTTTTTAGACTGCTTGCAGCCTACACAAGAATGTGGCAGGAACAGCTGTGTAATTGTTCCCTCAGAAAAGCAACTTGGGGGGAATGGCTGAATACAATCTTTGACTTAAATAGCTGGATATGATTGGCTTGATACGCCACTAATTTTTTAAGAGACTTTATTCAGTAAGAGTATCCTACTTCAGTGCTGGAAATGGTTATGCAATTTTTCGTGATGAAGGCATTGGGTGTTTTTAAATTACTGGTTTCTGTTCAATTCCAGCATGCCTGCACCCTTTCACTGTTGTGGAATGGAAAATTAAACATGTGATGCAAACAAAGTTTTATTTTGTTGTTTGGATGTAGTACAGAAGATATTAAAATAGGATCTTAAATGTCAGAATACAGATTACGTGTAAGCAAGCGTACAGTTCAATTCTGGATTGAATTCCTATAAAAAAAAAAGACATTTGAAAAGCTTTTGAGATTGAAAGTGAACAGAATTCTAAAATTTACACTAATAATTTCCCATTGTAACACAGGGTTATAAAGAAAGAAAGAAAGATCAGTCACCTCAAGACAAATGCTCTCCTATTCCTTCCTCATTAGCAATTATTGACATAGAGATGCTATCCATGAGTGCCAGCTACATAGATTTCTTGTCACTCCTACAAGCAGATAAAAGAAAAGCACATCAATTATTTAAGTGCTTCCCTTGTGTGTATTATTTTCCTCTTGTAAGGAGTCGTGGCTCAGTCTCTGAACGGCTGAACAGCTTTTCACGCACCCAGCATTTTGATTAGGAATATATGAGTCATGATGGTTCTGCTTCTCAACACAAACCTTTTGACTTCAGAAAAATCTCTGAAGTCATGCGAGGGCTCTTCAAGTGCCTCTTTTCTTTCTTTCTTTCTTTCTTTCTTTCCTTTCTTTCCCTCTTTCTTTACTTTCTTTTTTTTCTTTCTTTCTTTCTTTTTTCTTTCTTTGCTTTCTTTCTTCTTTCTTTCTTATTTCTTTCTTTCTTCTTTCTTTCTTTTTTCTTTCTTTCTTTCTTCTTCTTCTTCTTCTTTCTTCCTTCCTTCTCCTTCTTCCTTCTTGCGATTACTTCCTCTTTTCTCTTCCTGATCCTCACTTCTTCCTGCACCCATCATTTTGCATTCAATAATTCTTCCTTCCTTCCTACCAATCCTTTTACTTCCTTCTCTTCATGCGGCTTCTCCTTTTTTCTTCTTCCTTCTTCTTTCTTTCTTTCCCCTTTCAGCCCCAGACTGACTTTGAACAGCATGGGTAACTTCTTGTGGATAACACCACTGTTGAAATAACACAGGGTATTGAGCCATAACAGATGAAGATTATAATGCTGAAGAAGAACACCAGGAGTCTCATATATGCATTCTTTCTCTGTTATTTACTGCAACAGGGCTGAGAAGGGAAGAAACAGAACCGATGTAGCTTGTTCTGCAGCAGGTGGCATGCGAATCTAAAGAAATTTCCCTAAAATTCCTCACAACCTTTTATTGGCCTTGTTTCAGTAGAGGAAGAAGCAAGACTTTTCATGTGAAATATGTTCCTGACTCTTTAACTAAATACTTCCTTTCAGAGCTAAAATTACATGTTTCAAACATGTCTGTAAGACAGACTGGAGCCAGCTGATAAAATTGGTGTTTTCCAAATTAGGATATCCCAGAAAAATATGGGAATTTAGATTTCCTGAAATTCAACACATTCTGCACAGTCATGGAGAGTCCATTTTTCTCAGCCAGAGAGACTGTGAGGGAGCAAGGCCTCCAGCTCCCACACTGTACTTCTCTAACAGCTACTGGGAATAAAATATGGCCCACATGCATTTCTGTAACAAAAAATCATCACCCAGCGCACATGAGCACTACTCCTGCCAAATAAAATTGTCCTGCTTTCACATACTCATATTAGCATAGGACTGTGCTTGAAATTCACATTTCATTAGATTTGGTAAAGAATGTCTATCTTTTTGCAGATAAGGTGGTGGAGCACCACTTCTGCATCACACAGTTTGCAGGGTGAGCCCTCAGTAAGAGGCACCAGCCTGAAATCCCCTTGCAGAATGTCTGTGCAGACTGCAGCTAGTGCTCAGGGATAAGTAGACAAGTGGGAAGGTTTCTCCAGCATATCAAGCCAGTGCTGTAGTTTAGGAATGAAATGGAATGACTCCAGCATCTCAAGAGAGGGGTCTGCAGGATGAGCCACAGCTCCTGACTGCACTAAGCCCACCAGCACTGGCTTGCATGCTCAGAGCTCCCCAGGAGCAGCCCCTGCCAGGGGAAGGTGAACCCAGGGTGATGAGCACCTGGCAAGTATCTGTACCATTTATCAGGGTTTGGGATGGATAAACACTTCACAGAAACTCTAATCTTAGTGTATGGACCCCTTGGCAAACTTATTTCCTTCTGCATTTAGGAAGTCAGCTTACGAGATGAATGCTAGCTATTAGAAACAGTCACACATTTTTCAATAGAGTGTTCTTTCATCACAAAATACAGATGTTACTAATTCAAAATGCAACATTTTGTTGACAATAACAATATATGAACACATTTCCAAAGACCGTATTTTTGAAAATTGAAATTGAGTGGGAGCAAGACAGAAAGCCTTTGGATGCTCAGGTAAAATAAAATCAAATAAAATTTGATCTGAGAGTATTGCCCCAGTTTGATGAAAATGGAATAGAAATACCAGAATTATCTTGGCAGATGGGAATCCTCCTTCTGACCAGCTCTGCCGCTCCTCCAGAAATTCCATGTGTCCTCAGTCTCTGTGAGCATTGCCTTGAGCAGCAGGGGCTGTGCATTCAGGGGGCAAACACTGATGATGATGATGATGATGATGATGATGATGATGATGATGATGATGATGATGAAGCAATCATGGTTTAAAGTTTTAGAGAGGGTTTGGAACACGAAGATCAGACAACCACACTAGCAAAAATTTAGTGACTGTGGTGCCCTATAAATCCATGTTTTGCAAGAAAAACCCCAGGAGTATATTTATGGTGATGAGCAAGCCCCATGGAGACACCAGGTTGGGAGCCTGCCAGAGGTGTGCCTGGAAAGCCCTCTCTGTTCATACAGTATTTTAAGACAGCCCCATGAGTCAAAATATTCAGGCTACTGTCCATGAAGAGTTAAAATCACCTGGGTGCAGCCTTCACCTGGTGAGGGCTGAACCTGGGTAAAAGAGCCTGCTGAGGAGGGGTTCCCACCTTCAGACAGGGTTTTCAATGGCTCAGCTGTGCTCTCTTCCCATGCACCTCCTTAGATGTTTGTTGAGGGAAAAGGGGCTTTTCCATTTGGGAGAAATCTGAGGCCTCCCAGACCACAAAGCATTTCAGTGCTGAGAAAGGGAGAGAGCTGGGAGAGAGACAGAGGGCAAGGGGCAGCTCCACATCTGCACTTGGGCAAAATGCCACGCATGGCAAAGTTCTTTGTCACCAAAAGCAAAGATGAAAGAAGGTGATCTCTGTTGCAGCCCAGTCTTAGGGGGTTCTCAATAGGGGTTCAGCCTAGCTTAAGCAAAATTAGTGTACTTGTACACAGCTGGGTAGCACAACACCCCTGTGCCACTCATAAAGTGACATATTTCTGACAACTAGCTTAAAAGTTTGCAACCAATTAAAAAAATGGCAATCTCTGTTGCTAGCTCTGTTTTTCTCCTGCAGCACGGGTGTCCTGCCCCTGAGGCCTGGTGGTGGTTCTGTGGGAGCTTGACCATGTCCCAGGAGAGTCCTGAGATAGGCACTGGGTTAGTCTTCATCTCCCACCTCTGCCTTTAAAGTAGCAGGTGAGGTTTCCTTCTAGACTAACTGGACTAGAACTAGACTACTGGGCTAGTCTAACTAGTCTACTTGTTCTAACTAGACTACTGGGCTAGTCTAACCAGCTGGCAAACAGGGCCTGTGCCAGTTCCCTGCTTTTCTGAAGCAGAATGTGAGTGTGTCTGCTGTGTGCTGCAGAGGCTCCAAACACATTAACACCCATTTTCCCAAGAAAATGTTGGTTTATTTGTTTGTTTGTTGGTTTTCTTTCTTTGCGGAGGGGTGCAGAAGGAGGACAGCTCTTTCAGGCAGTCAGTAGAGGCAGTAGAAGTTTGCATGAACATTTTCTGCTGGTGGTTAAGGATCTAGTTAGGAAATACAGAAGATGCTGCATCTTTCCCAAGTGCTCCTCCCCTCCTCCCCCATTCCAATGGGAGGATTTTCCTTATCTGTAGAAATAGTTGGAAGCTATAGTTTGTCCCAGGGTCTGTGAGCAAGAGCACTTGCACTGTACTGCACATTTCTGAGCAGTCTTATTCCATGATGTTTGCAGGAACTTAAGGCATGAAAAAACAACCGGACTGTTTTTCCTCCTCCTCTCCTCCATCCCTCATAACATCTGCAGTATTTCCAACATATTCTGTGTTAAGCCATCAGCATTTGGAAGCCATAATTGCATTTAACAATGTCTGGAGCCTTCTCTTGCTGCAGATCTGTTATACAGACAGTAATTTAGAGGGTGGGGCCCCCTTCCCTTCCTTTGCCATTCAGACTGCAAACTGAATGCTCTGAGTGTGCCCTCCCAAAAACCTGGCCAGTGCCCAGTCTCTCATCATCATATTCAGTTGCTTCTCTGTCCCTGTTATTTCTTTCCTTGCAGACTGTGATCAGCTCCCTCTCCACACACTGGTGGCTTCCACAATTAAATTTGTAATGTTAGGGATTACCTCACATCTCAGACTTCCTCTAAAACTGACATAAAAGACTGTCAAGATCCCCCAAATGGGAAAGAAGCTCTGGGGCAGAGGAATGGGCTCCTGTCAGATGCCAGGTGCTGGACACATTCATGGTGCCCAGGATCAGTTCCCTGCAGGAGTCCTGGGTTTCATGGAGCAGCTGAAGTCACCCTTGAGCCAGCAGGGCACACAGGGACTGGCAGAGCTGCTCTTTGCCTCTGCACACGGTCTGTCACTCATTCACATTGCTTTGGGAAGAAAAGCAAGCCCTCGCTCAGAGGACTCCAAACTGGGCTCAGTGAAATCATTGTGACCCTGCAGGAATCACCACAAATTCTGAGAAGACTTTGGGAAGTACAATGCTGTCTCCATCACAAAAACCAGAGCATTTCAGAGAGGAGCCAATGGCTGATTTACCTCAGGCAGTTTTTCCACACTGCCCAGGTGGGAACCCCCAGCCCCACATCACTGCTCTCATGTTTGTATGGCTCAAATTTCCACCACCTCAGTGCTCCTTGGGAGAACACAGGCTCATCCCCATGAAGTATTATGAAGGCATGAAATTAAGTTTGGAGAGATGTTTGAAAGGTTTAGGTCCAAAATCCCCTCAAAATCCATTGATACTACCTGCAAACTTGACATTTCCTGTGATTCCTACCTATCTTGCAGATAAATACACACTTACACGCTTGTCTTTTGTGATGTGTTTGTGGAGCTGCAGGATGTGCTCTGGCTTTGCAATCACACAGTGCATCCAGAACACTTCCCAGTGACTAACATAGTTACTGTGAAAATGGTAAAATCCTGGCTGCTGAACCACAAGGGGAAAACTCTTGCAGTCAGACAACTTGCCTGAAGAGTGTGCTGAGAGAGAAAGGAAAAAGGAAAGGAAAGGAAAGGAAAGGAAAGGAAAGGAAAGGAAAGGAAAGGAAAGGAAAGGAAAGGAAAGGAAAGGAAAGGAAAGGAAAGGAAAGGAAAGGAAAGGAAAGGAAAAGGAAAGGAAAGGAAAGGAAAGGAAAGGAAAGGAAAGGAAAGGAAAGGAAAGGAAAGGAAAGGAAAGGAAAGGAAAGGAAAGGAAAGGACACACACACAAAGAGCTGTGTGTAACACCTCTGAACACCTGATTTTTGAGCAGAGACTCAAAAACCTAAAGTGATGACAGCAAGCTGAGCATCTCAGGTTGCACTTGATCATGAGATTATGAAGGACCTGAGTTCAGATTAAATTTATAATTTGCACATCTCCCACTCATGCTTTGGGACCATGACCCAGATTGTTTGAAATCAAACCTTTCCATTCAGTCCAATGAATTAGGATCACAGCTCTCAGAAATCTCAGCAATATCTTCATCCCCCTGACTCACCGGTACAAATTGTGGCTGGGTCAGTTCATTGTACTCCTCAGAGCAGCAGCCTGAGCCCTGTGCTGTGTGGTTGGTGAGATTTGCTGGGTGAGGTTCCACCAGCAAACACTCATGGTGCATGGCAAGCACCAGGCATTAGTCACACTGTGTCCCAGCACAATTGCTCAGAGAAATGTATTTATATTTGCACTAATTAAAACTTAGTGAATGTTTCATATTGCCCCTACTGAAACATTGCTAGATATGACTCAGCAATGTCACACAGAGAGCCATGGCTGCAGAATTATTCAGAGTTTATATGTGAGAGACTGAGGTACATTAAGATTAAGCCAAAAATGGTTCCCAGTGTTGTGGGTGTGTAATTGGAGATGCCAAGGAGCTCCTCTTTCAGAGCACCCAGCACACCACTGTATTTCACATATTCAAGCTCCATGGGCAGCTGTGAGCACTGGGCATGTCCATAAATCAGACCTGTGGTCTCTGCTCCAGAATGAGGAGATGAGGAACCTGCCATTGGTGACTATTTGGGAAAACCTGGCTTCCCACAGTGCTCCATGGACCAACTTCTCCCTTCAAGGGCTGCTCTGTGGCTGCAGCACAGATGCAATGCAGTTCCCAGCAGAACTTTTCCAGCTAATTGAACCTGAAATTGTCCTTGATCTTCCTGGACCGCTGTACTTTACCATGTTGAATATTTTCTAGAGGTGAAGATAGGATGTTATGATAAACAGCATATTGGAAACACATATCTCATGAAATACAAGATACTTGAACTAGATCTCTAGCAATGAGTATTCTTGTTATAGTTATAACTTGATATTTCAGCAATTGCTTGGAGATGCTCTGCAATGTCAATACCTCACACAAAAACACTTCTGATACAGGAAACCTGTCTTTGGGACACTAAATCTGTCATTTTCAGCAGCTCTTTATCTCAAATCAGAGGTTCCCAGGTTCATCTTGTTGCTGTGATAGTCAGCTGGCCTTCTGACACCCATATGACTTGGGCATGACATTGCAATCTCTTTGTGCTGGAGGCATATGGACCACATGTGGAAAGGATTTGGAGAAGGAAACTGTTATTTCCTGCATCTACCATAAATTCCAAATGGTATATTCAGGCATAACTCATAACTGGTTCAAAACCAGACAGTGCATTGACGAAATGGAAACAATTTATCTGGGAAACCTCATCTAAACTGTTTGATTATTCTTAGTGCTGCCAACTCTTTGATGTTTATCATGAGCCTCTTAAGACTTGTTTTAATTCTTTTTTTTTCCCTAAAGCCAGGTTTCTTTGGTCATGATTTTTTGGTGGCTGTCAAAATGTCTATGCACTGTGTGTTTTCACACAGTCAGCAACACATGGGGCTTGTTATGCCACTGGAGACTGGGGATTTATTTGCAAAGATGTTTTGGTCAGGTATTTAAACATCCAAGGCTTAAGGAGAGGCATCATGTGGGAAAGTGTGAGAGAATCTGCAATGTCTGGAACAGATACGGTAGACTGAGGCATACAGTGCTCACATATGTAGGATGGAGAATAATATTTCTCTAACAAAAGCTGTCTTTCTAAACACCAACCACATTGCTGCATGTTTTCATTTTGAATCATTTAATGAAAAAATTGGAAAACTCCAGGGAAAGCATTCAATCTGCTCACAGTTGTTCACAGGAGGGGTGTTTGTTTTCTCAGCAAACTCCTCTCCTACAATTATTTGGTTTCTCCTGGCACACAGAGGAGCTGGAGAGTCTTTTTGCTGTCCTTTACCATTCCCGGCCTACTCTGATGCCCAATAAAGTGGGAGGAGTAAGAAGACATTTTCACTATTCTTCCACTACACTGGAAGAAGAAAACCACTGAAAATTGATCAGATGCCACATTTTTGTTGAGGCATGGTGACTCTCACTCCCTGCTGTAGGAGTTTCTGTGCTCAGGCCAATCAAAACATAACCAACACCAGCAAGGATGCAGCACAATTTTTTGCTTTGGGGATGCAGAGGGATCATCAGACCCTGAGCATCTCCCTGCTTCATTCTGCCTTTGGGGTTTCAGCAGAACAAAGCCAGTTCCTGAGGTAGCACAAGTGCTCCTGTGCCACATCTCTCATTCCCAAGGTCAGGGGTCCCTGCAGAGGAAGGGACAAAGAGGAGCACCCAAAAAAGCAGGAGAAAACTCATTCTGGCTATGAGACACAGCCAGCTAGAAGCTGAACATCTCAGTTTTGTCCAAGGGGGTGATACAGGATTAGAAAATACTTGTTTGTACTAAACAGATTTTATTTTCTCTCACAGAAATATGCCTCAGAGTTGAGCACGTGCATTTGCTTCCTTTTCCTAGTGAAGTTCCGCAGCTGGGTTATCCTAAATAATGGTGCCAAATCTTTAAATATTTCCTTGTTCTGAGATGATTGCTCAATTGACAATCTGCCTTGTTAGTCAAGCTGCCTTGAGGGACAGTGGAGAACTGGAGACAAGGGGATGTTTTAGTGAGTCCCACAGAGAGTGAGAGAAGGCTGTGGCAGGAACCTTGTCTCCTGCTGGGGCCGGTCCATCCCAGCACGGCCCCAAGCCCACCCAAAGAGCTGCTCTGTGCCACCTGGGCTCCCAGAGCAATCCCCAGGGGAGCTGTTTGTAGTGAAGGGCCAGCACAAGGAGATCTAATTTATTTTCCACTACTTGGCACAGTGCCTTGCCATGGGCCACCCTGCTCACCAGCCAGTCCTGGAGAATGCCAAGGGGTGAAGGCAGCTGGGCAGGCACCCTCCAGTGCAGCTTCTGCAGGTCTGGCCTTGCTCTCCTGTGCAAAGTCACTTGTTACCTGCAATGAGTCCCAGACCTGTCCTCTCAACAGCCCATAGCATCTGATGAGCCCATGTACTCAAACTTCTGTGTTGATCCAATATCAAATATCTATAAAAGGTGCAAAAAATCAGCAGGAGTGCTAAACACTCACTGAGCTCAGACTATGGTCAGAGATAGTCCCAGGCTCCTGCCCGGAGAGGGAGGTTAGCTTTAGTTCAGTCAGAGGTTATTAGACCCCTTTTTCTCCTTCCATTATTTCCCAAAACCACTTACCAGAACTGAGTTATCTTCCTTGTCTGAATTGTCTGGCTACAGATGATGTTTGGCTGCTTTGTCTGTACTTTCAAGGCCTTATGCTAAATTTAGACAAGGAGGAGATTCTTCTCCTCTGGACCTTCATTTTGTGGGTTACTCACTGAATGCTGCAGGCACAATGTGAGTTAAAATCCCATTTGCTGCACAGCCAAGTGGGTTAGGGCTGGAAAATTGATTTCTTCTTGCTGCTTACTAGAGCTCCACATGCCCTTCATGTGAAGGGCACATGCCTTGTGCCTTGAGGATGCTGCTGTGGGTTTCCAAAGAGTCAGGATCACCTTTTGCTTTTTCACATGTTCCCTAAGACAGGCACTTAAAAATTCTCTCTTCAGCTGTGTATGGGGACCTCAGGAGAGCCTAAATAAATGATATCTGTGCTGCAGTGTGGTGCTCCCTGGAGACTCTTCCTCTGAGACCTCTCTGGCCTTTCTTCACTTCTTCGAGTCCTGCCCATCTGCTGCTGCCTTCCTTGCTCTGCCCACCAGCAAGCCTTGGGAAAATACCTTGATTTTATCCAGAGAGGAAAGAGGGAGCATCAAAACACCAATTGTAAGAATTCATGGCAGTAATGTTTTTGCATCTGAATACTCATGAAGTAGAAATGCAAAGTAATTTTCTGTTCTCAATGAAGAGCATGAAAAAAAATTCTTTGTACTTATGAACAGAAAGCATCTTCTACTGTTTTAGCATCTTTAATAAAGGTGTGTTTCTCCAGTTCTTATGTGATAAGCATGGAATTCTAGCAAGTATCCAGTGATGACACAAACTACAATAGTGAAATATGATCCACTTGCTCGTGTCACTGAAACCTCAGAGGGGCATTACAGCTTCAGCAGGGTTCATTTGAGGTATGCTACTTAAGGTAATAGGGCTGGACAATCTCATTAAGATTTATTTCCACCCCATTTAAGCACGGGTTCAAAAGTCCAACTGGAGCTGTACTGGCTTTATCTTTGGCTTACAGAAGAGATTGGAAAAAGAGGTAAACAGAAAACACTCACTCAGCCAGGCCATGAGACTGCAGTATGGAGCAGACACAGGCTTGTGCCAGGCTTGGAGGCTGAGAAAATTGGAACAAACTTTTCATCCTTATTACATTGCATAGGCTTTTTACTTCTATTTCCCTTGCCATGGAATTTAGGAGATATTGCATCATTCCATTAGGGAGAGGGAGGCACAAAAACAATTACATCTGCTCTTCTTTAATGGTAGTTCACCACGTTCACTGGATGTCTTCCAGACCTGAATTTGTCTGTACCCATTAGGGAAATGTATTGGTTAGGAAAAATACATTTTCAAACATTTCAGCTTGTGTTGCAGATTCCCTAAGCAGTCTGAGATGTTTACAAAGCTCCCAGCACATCAGGCTTCTCCTCCCACAGACCACAGTATTGATGACAGTAATCCTTCTATCACACTCCAAGTGCTTCTCCTTGCTCCTGTTGTAGCCATCCAGACTGTGAGTTATTTGGCAGCATTTTTCTCTTTTTTTCAGTATAAAAGAGGCAGAGGAGATCTCACCTGAGAGAGGGGAATTTGCTAGATAGCAAAAGCAGCAGCCCCTGTATTTGCTGCAGTATCTTTTTGGTGAGAGTGAATAGAAGCTCCCAGATGCATCAAGTGCTCAAGGCTGGCTGCTCCTGCCCTAACAGACTCTTGGTGATGGTGCCCTGAGGCCCAGGAGCTTTTGGGATCAGACATTCTGTAAGCCAAAGGATGTCTGCTCAAGTCGCCAGCACAGTCCAGCTCTTCCTCCTGCAGGCAGCATCTCCTGGCTCATCCTGGTGGGAGGATGGACTGCAGACTGCAGGGCCAGCACCAAGGGGAGCCTTCAGCAGGCAGGTGATGCAAACAGCAGAGGACACAGCCCCAGGCATGTCCTTGGTGTTGTTCCACATCAGCCCAGTCGAGCCCTTTGGTCTGGGGGTGAATTTTCTTGTTCAGACATTGCACTCTCACCCTTCTCAGATTTGGTCCATCCTTTGTGGTTTACCCAAATCCAGAGTAAATGAGCACATCCAGAGGCCCCTGGAGAGTACTAAGACAGGGAAAGGCATTTGGGCCTCTCCAACACTTTCTGAGAGAGCCAGTTGAGAAGTAGATCCAGCACTGCTGCTCCCTAAGTTTGATTTCCTTGGCACTTGTTAGATGCACAGAAATGTACAATCACCACTGCCATGTAGACAGGACTAAAATTGGAATGTTTGGAAGAAAAATAAGGGATTGAATAGAAAGAAAAATGGAGTCGTCAGTTCTAAGGACCCATCACCATAGCATCAAGACATTGTTTACAAAACTTCTTTGTTAAGAAGTTTCCACATGCTCTTTCTTTCAATTTCAGTTAAACTCAACATAGTCACTGCTCTGGATTTAAACTGTGCCCTGAAAGGCCTAAAATCTAAACATGGAAACATTTAAGTCATGTGCTAAAAGAAGAAAGTGAAGCTGCATCCAGTGCTGTGTGAGGACCCTGGGCTGATCCTGGAGCTGCAATGGCCCCATCAACAGCCAGGTAAAATCCTCTGACAAGCCCCAGAGCTGCTGTGATGGAAGGAAAACCCAGACATGCCATTATTCAATGGGGAGACTCTCCTGCAAGCCCCAAAGCTGCTGTCCCCAGGTAGAAATCCCCCTGCAAGCTCCAGAGTTTCCATCCTGGGGTGGAAATCATTCTGCAAGCCCCAGAGCTGCTGTCTCATGGGGACAACCTTCATGTTATCCCCAGAGCTGCTGTCTTGGAAGTGCAAGGCTGGGTCAGAGGTAGCAAGAGCTGCCCAGTCAGCCTGGTGAGCCAGGACATAACACGGGCCCTCAATCCCTCCAACTGCATCTCCAGCTCTGCCCTGCACTGTCCTCTCCTGTGTGATCCAGGTGTGCTCCAGCCCAACAGCAGCAGAACACAGCCCTGCCTATTTTCAGTGGCTGAGGTGTGTGAAATGCAGTTTAGACTATGTCATGAAAAGAGAAAATTATTTGGGTAGTCAAACTTCAGTTTCTTTAATTTGGAATTTTTAAGAATATTTATATTTTTGAACGCAATGTTTAACCTGGCAGCATCCCATTAAAATGCTTTATATAAGCTTATTAGGAGCTTCTGTGCAGTTCTATATTTATTGCAATTAGCAAATATTAGTGGCTCAGACAAACTGCACGATAGTTTTTCTGCCCTACTCTTATTTTGTTCCTCATCTCCTTGCCTGCCATAACCTAAGCCTAGCTTAGATCCTTTCACATATCAGCCTTTCTGCCTGACAAGCCTTAAAGAAGGAGAAATACAAAAAGGAAAATGAATAGAAAATTAACCATTAAGAGCCTCTGAGAAATCAAAAGATCATTTTAGATTAAGTCTCTCTGTAATGTCAAGGCTAGTAGCAGTGCCAGTGGCATTAGTGGCACTAAGTTACTTAATTCTAGTATGATTCAAAATCATTTGTAGCTGTGAGCTTATCCAGAGTAAATCCTCATCCTCCCAGGTCTTTTGTTTGCCATCTCTTGACAAGCTACACTGCATGTAAATGAGGTGATGAAACATGTGAAGGAGGAATATATTTTCATTTGTATTGAAGTTTCATGCGTGCAAATTCTGCTGTACAAATACCAGTAATGAACAGTATTAGTGGTTAATGAACTCAATCCTTATTTGGGCTCTGTTTTGGGGGTTTTGTGCCCTTACACAGATAGGAAATATTGAAATGAAAGGAAGGTTTCCCTGAATAAGGACAGAGGCCAGTTTTAAGAGATACTTAGACCTCATTCCAGTCAGTGCAAAGGGTGGCCCAGCTGGCCTGTTCCAACCAGGATGGATCTCACAGGATGGGTTGGCGTTTAGCTTCAGAGATTTTTCGTGGTTTGTGAGCAAATCCCAGGCTGCTGAGCCAATTTAAGCCCACAGACTGTCCAGATTCCCAGGAAGGAGCAAAGGTTTGGGTACCTGAGTCTCAGAACCAGAACATGTGCCAGAACTCTGCTAAAAGGGCTGGTTCAGACCTTTCAGGAGAACTTGACACTCCTGTGTGTACACACAAATGCCTGAGCCTTGACACTGATGAGCAGATAGGTTCTGGTGCTTATCCTGCAGCCTCCTGAGAGGATCCAGGGCTGCGGCAGAGGATCCTGGCTGCCTGGGCTGGGGGCTGTGCACAGAATGGGGAGCAGCCCTTAAGGAGCAGGGCAGAACCTCTGCGCCACCCTCCACCACCCACCTTGGCCTTTCCCTGAGGCCGTGCTGGGAAGGGCTGCTGTGCACCCTCCTTGGCTGGGGGGCAGCAGGAGATGTTAGTGCTCCTCTGCCCTCTGTGCTGGCCTGCACTCTCCATGAGTGGTGATACCTGGGAAAAATACCAACTTTTTTGAGGCTGTTAGAGGTTTTTACCTTTTCTGGAAAGGGGGAAAATAAAGGCATCCATGAAGTTCACTTACTCACTTAACAGTTAGACAAAAAGACATCCAATCATTATCTTGTTGATTTGAATAGATCTCACTGTGAATGTGCCAGGTATGGAGCAACAATCGGTAAAATGATTTTTCATTAACTGCAAGCATCAAAACTCTCACACAAGGTTCAGAGATCAGTTCAGAGAGTTCATTTTGTGAGCTTGGGCAATGAAGGCCCTGGTTTAAAATTCCATTCTTCAGCTATTAATTACCTTGATTTAAGGACCCAACTCACAGATATTTTCTAATTCTGTTATTTTCTATTGGAGTTGCTTGGCTCACTGCTTCTTGTCCCAGCTGTTGCTGCCCTTTCCTCCTAATGCCCTCCAGGGGGACAGCCTGCTACTTCACCACTTGGGAATCAGTCCCAGTGAGTCTCTTGCAGGAGACACACTCCAAGTGCTCATCACTGGCTAAGCACGACCCCTAAAGGCCACTGAACTGTGCTATGTGTCATTGCTACCAGCAGAAATTATCAGTTGCAGGATGTCTGGAGCTGGTTTGCATTCCCATCTAGAAATATTCATGCTGGTCTCTCTCATTCCTCATATTTTCACTGATTTCAGGGAGCTCAGCTTGGACCTACTGCTTGGGCTGAACTCATGCTCCTAAAACCTCAAGATCTCATCTATTTTATTTTTCTTGGAAGTTTTTTTATCCAAAAATACATCAGCTGACAAGAGTATCTTTGTCTTGTTGTGCCTTGTACAAATGTAATCCTTATGGCATGTACTGGCTGAACTGAAAAATATCACTGATGCCTACTTCCACTGCCTTTCCAGGAACTGATTTAGGACACATTCTCAAGATTAATGCCTTGGCTGATGGTGAGGAGCATTAAGAGTGGGACCAAGATAGGGTCAGATTACATGAAAGGAGAAACACTAGCTGCAAAACCCACTACTATGCAGAAGAGAGCAGAATAGCTCGTGGATTAATTTAGCAGCATTTCAAAGCTGCTCTGCTGGAGATGGAGCCAGCTACAGCACTACAAACTAGAGTCTACATTCCAGTTGTTTCCTGTGATCTTGAACTAGTTGGTTTACAGAAAATTTAAAAAGAAGGATAAATATTGCCTGTAAGCCCTGTAGCCAAAGAAAATGCAGGAGATATTATTTTCAGCTGCTTACTTATTAAGAGGGAACTGCAGCAATTGAGTCTTGCTTTGCTTTGGGCTGCTGGGAGCCAACAGTTTTCCTCTGTGAGTGTGGAACCGTGCACACCCAGCTCTTGAAGGAAAACAGGGATAAATCACAAGTTTTCCAAAGTTACCTTGTTAAAATAATATGTGTGGCATAAGCATGTGCAATTATAAATATGCTGTTAGAAGGGAAGGTGTTTGGGGAAACTTTTACAAATTGGAAGATGAATATGTTGGTATCTCTAGTTGTGCTCCAGTAAGGACATGCAGTATTATGTGCAGGTTGCCTGAAGACATCACTGCCTTTGCCAGGGATAACAGTGTTTCCTGACAAAGACAGATTGTGCCTACAGGGAAAAATAAAAGAGGTGGCTGCCAAATAATATCAGTGAATGTATCGAGAAAATACTATTTGTTACAAAAAAACATAAAAAATCCGGTTATGTGGCTTGTCTAAACCAAAGGGACTAAATTATCGGTAAATAAGATTCCTTCTAACCCAAACAATTCTATGGTTCTGTGAACTAAGTATAACTGCCCAAAGGATTCATTCATTATTCCCCAGTTATCCTACTGCAACTTAAATACCTCACAAAACAGTGTTTAGCAGCAAAAATTAAAACCAGCTGTGTTTTATTAGTTACCAGTGAATCTGCTCACCAAGGGAAGGGAAGGGAAGGGAAGGGAAGGCAAGGCAAGGCAAGGCAAGGAAAGGAAAGGCAAGGAAAGGAAAGGAAAGGCAAGGAAAGGAAAGGCAAGGAAAGGCAAGGCAAGGAAAGGCAAGGAAAGGAAAGGCAAGGAAAGGCAAGGAAAGGCAAGGAAAGGAAAGGAAAGGAAAGGAAAGGAAAGGAAAGAAAGGAAAGGAAAGGAAAGGAAAGGAAAGGAAAGGAAAGGAAAGGAAAGGAAAGGAAAGGAAAGGCAAGGAAAGGCAAGGAAAGGCAAGGAAAGGCAAGGAAAGGCAAGGAAAGGCAAGGCAAGGCAAGGCAAGGCAAGGAAAGGCAAGGAAAGGCAAGAAAGGAAAGGCAAGGAAAGGCAAGGAAAGGCAAGGAAAGGAAAGGCAAGGAAAGGAAAGGCAAGGAAAGGCAAGGAAAGGCAAGGAAAGGAAAGGCAAGGCAAGGCAAGGCAAGGCAAGGCAAGGCAAGGAAAGGCAAGGCAAGGCAAGGCAAGGCAAGGCAAGGCAAGGCAAGGCAAGGCAAGGCAAGGCAAGGCAAGGCAAGGCAAGGCAAGGAAAGGCAAGGCAAGGCAAGGCAAGGCAAGGCAAGGCAAGGCAAGGCAAGGCAAGGAAAGGAAAGGAAAGGAAAGGGAGTCATTAACCCCAGCATCCCAGATTCATTCCCTCTGAAGCTGGTGTCCATGAGCACACTGATTACTGAGTGGTGGTTTCAGCCTGACTCAGCCATGTGCAGCTGCAGGGATGCTCTGGAGGAAAAGCAGGTTTTGGCTCCTCTGTGCTTGGGGTTCACATCAGTAACATCAACATACACTCATTGTCCTGCCCTCCCAGCTGAACACCTCTGATTCACCTGCCCTTCACACTGGAGCAGAGATAAGGAAGACCATTGGGCAACTAAAGCATCATATTCCATCATTCTTCCTAGTGCTGTTAGTGATGGGGAGAGTTTGCATACAAAAAATAAAAGATACTTCCAGGAATATAGTAATATTTTAACAGATTGCAGAAAATCCAACAGCTCCAAACACAGCCCATTTCAGGTTCAAAATGCCTATCAATAAGCTCAGTTACACATTCATAAATCATCACTTGAACTACAGGGATGTCACCAAAGAGCCGAATTTCATTTCCTCCCAGTCCATGACAATTTACAGGACTCTGATTTAAAACCTGGTCATCACTCTAAGTAGGTATGTTTGGGGGCCGGGAATTTGAGTCACATGAAGCTTTCCTTCTCATATGAAGCCTTTCCTTAGCTGTAGTTCTAGAAGTCATCCAGTGCAATTATTTATTTCTTGCATAAACCAGAACAATGCAAAGAGGTTTGCTACTAAAAGCTTAGCAGCACACTCCTGTTTCTGTTATTATTCTAACCTATAACCCAAGAAAGGGGAAATTCCTTGGCTTTGTTTTTTGGGGCTTATTTTCTTATTATTTTTAATTTTAGGGAGGGCTGGGTTTTATTGGTGGGTGGGTTGTTTTTTTTTTTTTGTTTTTTTTTACAATGGTGTATGCTCCCAGGGAAATAATAGACAGTGATTTATTTATGAAATTCCTACAGCAGGAGGAAGCCACGCTTGGGTCTTGCTGCCATGGAGGGAGATAAACAAACTAACATATTTAGCTAAAGAATATGTAACCCATAGAAAAACAGACTGAACAAGACTGGAGAGACCTACACAAGCTGGCAGAGGAGATACTGAGACAGGGAACAGAATGTTTAGATAGAGGCACTTATGGGTATTCCCCACCAACAATGAATCATCCAGGGCATAAGTGGCTATTTTTAACAGCAGTGTCTATGTTACTTTTGCCTTTTACATTGAGAGAACTGTGAAGCACCAGTTAGGAGATGCTAAAAATCCATAGAGAGCAATGCTGGGCTTCCTTGTACAGATGGGCTGGACTCAGAGGGCCTTTGTCCTGGCTGTGCAGTGGACCTACAGAGATGGATGGATGGATGGATGGATGGATGGATGGATGGATAGATAGATAGATAGATAGATAGATAGATAGATAGATGATAGATAGATAGATAGATAGATAGATAGATAGATAGATAGATAGATAGATAGATGTGAGGGGAGGTGTCTCCATGGAGTAGCAGTTCACTCTCCCAACACACATCATCACAGGTGCCTAGAGTGGGAGTCCTCAGGCACCCTTTGTGCTGACAGCCTCCACTTCCATGCTTCCCCGCAGCTCCTCTGTGGGGATCAGGGAGATTGCATCTTCTGATATCCCAATCACTGCTCTGGGCAAAATCCTTTGGCTTCAGCTGTAAGGATCATGATTTAATCCAACAATTTAGCCCAATAATAGAAACCAGCTGGTAACAGAGTATTTGGTTTTGTCATTATGTTCACCACTTGGAAGTCACAGGCTGCAAAGCCCCTTTGATTTGTGGCAGGGCATTCCATTAACACACCCATAAAAACAGCCAAGATGTTTCCACTGACAGCACTTAACAATTTTCTCTATTCTTTGATGAGTGTTCACTTTGGATGGAAAGTGCTTTTCTGCACCACTGAAGCACAGCCAGTACATAACCTTGGAGCACTGGGAAGTGCTGAGATGCTACAAGAAGTCACACTTAGGAGA
This sequence comes from Zonotrichia leucophrys gambelii, assembly GCF_028769735.1. Classification (NCBI taxonomy): domain Eukaryota; kingdom Metazoa; phylum Chordata; class Aves; order Passeriformes; family Passerellidae; genus Zonotrichia; species Zonotrichia leucophrys. Next base: position 7,340,329 of record NC_088175.1, on the reverse strand, counting down.
GCACATCCCCTCTTTGGCACTCACTGCACAGTTCCCTGCCTGCAGCACTGCTGTGTCACCCTCAAAGCAGGACAGAATGTGCCCTGTCCTGGGGGGGAATGGAGGGGGGAATGGAGTTCATCTGCCTTCTCCTTTAGCATGACTACCAAGTCGATTTTGCATTCAATTCCTTGTGTGCAATTGGTGGTAAAATCTATGCAGGCCTAAGCTTGCTCCCCAAGCTTTTATTGGATAGCATAACAGTGTGTACTTGTCTGGTGGAGGGGGATATAGAGACTGTAAGTTGAGAGGCTGGTGTTCAAATCCAGCAGATCAGCATAAAGCCCTCAGGATATTATTCTTGCTGCAATTACAAGTAACAGCTAAAGGAAGGGTAGGAGACTCTCACGTGGTGAATAGAAATGTTTCTCTTCATTTGCTTGTATGAACCCTGCAGACAAGGATAAATAGTTGTAACTATAAAGCTCTCAGTGAAAAATTGATCCCCATTTGTGTCTCTAGCTGCCTCCAGCTTTTCCTTATGGGAGGCAGTGATGGGTCATCAAGCTTAAAATGTGGTCATTTTAAGCTTGCTACAAAATAAATCCTGATTCAAGAGTCTCCTTGAGTGACCTTTGCTTATAAGCACAAGAGTTTCTCATGCAAAGAGCCCCAGTGATGCTGATGCTAATAGGTAGATTGCAGAGACAATTTCACAGTGACTGCTAGAGGCTGGAGATGAGGAACAAAAGCTCCTTTCTGCGAGCTGCTCATCCATCTCGAATGCTCTGACTCACTTCACCTCGTGTGGGACTGGCTGCCTAGAAAAGCCAGCCCTGCCATCTTTGCACCACGTGGCCAGGATCACAGCCTTAGCACACACAAAGCATTACTCATTGCAGCTGATCCCATTAACGCTGAAGACACAGCCTTGCACTCACCCTGGGCAGGCTGCAGAAAAGGCTTCTGTATGAGAGGATTATGGCTACTGTTCAGATGCTCAACATTTCCTAGTTAAAATATTTCACAGTGAAGCAACAGCACCATTAAGTTTGCAATGTATCAGCATCTGGTTTATTTCTTCTGTTAAAGTCTTGCTAAAGTTTTTGGGGTTTTGTAAAGCTGCAATGAAACAAAAATGAGCTGTTGCTGCTCTTGATTTTTACAAAACTACTTATTTAAGAAACAGACGAAAAAATCTCTGGCTCAGGTGTACAATATAATCAGACTATCAATGCAAAATGGCAATGCAATGCCATGTCAATGGAAGCAGTAAGATGAGCAGATTTCTGGTTGCCCAACGTGAGCCTCTCTGAGCATGCTTGTATGCAAACACAAAGTCAGTCTGACATAAATTAGATGAACTATGTTATCTTGCATCAAAATATTTTCCCAGCTCTCTGTGTTTCTAAATATATCTAATTTATGCATTTCTGAGCATATAGTGTGTATTGCTCAGAGTTGAAGCAGGTGTAGCAGCTCTTCCCCTATTTAAATCAGAGATGCTGTTGCATATTTCAGCAGATAGAAAAAGTATTCCTCCAGGTGGTGCCAGGTTTGAGAAAAAAATTTGACAAATTCATAGTAGGCATCCAAACAAGCCCTCCAAACTACAGTCTTTTACTGCAGGACATGTACTCTCCCTTTCCAGTGACCTTGCTATCCTAGGCATGTTCTTATGACATCACCTTAATGCTGTGGCTTAAAAACAGCTTAATTAATTTAGTGTCTGTGCATTGCTGTCTGCTGCCATTGCAACATCCACATAAATTAAAAGAAGAGCAGGCACTCAGCTGCCTCTCATGCAGAGCCCTTTGAGTCCTGGCCACAACCCCCCAGCAGCTCCAGGGGCGTCGCTGAGGAACATGAAATCCATCCCTGAGGAACCAGCCCAGGCAGACCACAGTGGAGCACCAGAGTTCTGTGCAGGTCATTTGCTTCCTCCTTTACTTAAACTCACATTGCTGTTGAAATGATGATTGACTTGTATTTTATAACAGCTGGGATTTTAACTTAATTTACAAAGTAATTAATTTTCTTTAATTGTGATGGGGGCTTGCTGTTAAGTAGTAAGTAGACAGGGATAGTTCAGTGATGATTTCTGGGGTCTGGATGCACTACTGTATCATTTCTGTATAGTCTGATTTTAAGTACCATACTACAGTAAGAAGAATAGTTCTGATCATATGCTCTTTATAAGTATTACCTGTTCATGGTGGCTAATTAGTCTGAGTGTAAAACAGAAAATAGTTTCTTTTTCCTCCAGTACAAACTGTAAAGAAGACAGGTGGCAGTAAAAAAAAAAAGACTACAAATCTAAAGCAAGCTATAATGCCATTAATGGTTTAAGTTACTTTAATAAGAAAGGATTTGTTGCTTACTAGCTTGACATTATATGTAACTGCTTTCAATAAGTAAGGAAAGAAATAAGATAAGCTATCAATATAATTAATTTTAAATACATTTCATTTTCATAAGTAGTAGACTTATAGATCTTTTTTATTTTACCCATTAACAAAAGTAATCCACAACTGAGACCTAGACAAGAAAATCCAAGACCAGGGTTCATGCAGAGACTAATCTCTGTAGATTACAGCACACCCCCAAACCAGATTTAACACAGAAGGATGTGTTGCATTTCTGCCCCAGACTAGGAACCCCATCTCTCCTGTAGCAGGGTGCAGTGACTGTCAGGACGAGGAGTGGCTTGGTGCCCTGCAGTGTGGCCCTGGGGTGCTGCCAGTGACTGCTGGGTGCTGCTGGTGCCCTCCACAGCACAGAGCTGCCCGAGCCTGGCAGTGGGCACCCCAGCAGCAAAGGGTTTTATCTGTGTCCCACACCAAACCTGGGCCCTGCACAGCGAGAACAGGCTCAGAGCTGTCCTTCTGACAGCCCCACTGCTGCATTTCATGGCGTGAGACCCATTAACTGTGAGCAGCTGACACAGCCCAGGTGGAAAGGTGCTTTTGGAGCTGGCTGCTCTGCTCAGAGAGAGCTTCACAAAAATGTCATGCTTGATCATGTGGAATAGGCACACTGAGGATGGAGGAGATCTGTTGGAGAGCCAAGACATTTTATCCTGGCACACACCAAGTGTGGTGCTCTCTCAGACATCCAGGAGCTATTAAAAGGGAGAAGTACACTGAGATCCCTACAGCTCTCTGAAGCTATCCAGATGGGAGCTTAAATGCCAGGGTGTATAGAAGATCAGATAATTTACATTTTTAACAAAAGTAGCTTATAATAGATGATGTGATGAATCCATCCTCATGGGTTCTTCTGTGCTCAAAATTAAGAGATAAAATAGCTGGATGTGCATAAAAAATACAACTTTTATCGTACTGCTGGAGATCACATTGCCCAGCATGTGTGGGATGGGGATTCCCAGCATGCAGGGGGCCCATGGGAGGAGGGGACAGTGGCTTTTGGAGGTACCACAAAGCTGTGCAGGGAATGGTCAGGCTGGGTTGCCTCCTGCACATCTTCTGGAGTCGACACTGAGCCATGCGTGCACCCAGGCACTTATCTGGCTGTTATTGCATCCTGATGTTCTCCTCCTGGCCATGTCATCCTCAAGATGTTTTTCCATCTCCTCTAATCAGATTAACCAGCTGCTCATGCTTTAAGGACACCAACTCTGTGGGATGTACTTCAGACCATGGTCTGTCTCATCTCCCTATTTACTCCCTTGACAGCTGTGTGCCTGGAGCAAGGGGACTGCATCTGTCTTGAATTGCTGGGACACCAAAATTCCCTTTTATTTTTTCTGAGCACTGTACTCCCTCCAAACAGGGCTCAAGGTGGTTCCTTCCCTGGAGGCCTGGTAGGGACAGACCTGTGCTCTCTGCTTCAGCTGGTATTATCTTCCAGGGTATTTTAAGGGATGATGTTTTTACCTCCCTCAGGGCACTGTGATTGAGATGGTACCTCTGAAGGGAGCAAGCTGCCACTGCAGCTGAAGCTCCTTGCTTCTTTGCAAGGGTGTTGTTGCTAATTTGCTGTAAAAAGGAAATAAGATGGTTATGTGAAAATGACAAGTCTCTGGTGATGTAAGCCAAACTTTTCATTTGTGTCTCCATAGTCCATATACACAGCAGTAAATGTCTATGCAAAGCAAAGAATAAATGTTTCCATTGTTGTGCTTAAGTCTGAAACAAAGACCCCAGTAATCCTCAGAATAGCATCAAATATATTCAAACTACAACATAAAAGTCTTTTCCATAAATATATTAATTTCAAGGTGCGTGAAACTCTGCTCTTAAAACACACCCAGAGTTATTTGCCAGTGAAATCAGCAGTGGCCATGCCAATCAGATGATCAGCAAAGAACTAACACTGTTTGCAGGACAAAGTCTGGACTTCACTCAACTTCACAACTGCTTAGAAACAGTTGCCATCACTACTTTTTCTCTGATATTCTCCAAGTTCTTTAAGATATATAACTGGACTTGTGAAGCAGTAGTTACTGTGGCTATGCATATATCTTCCCTCATAAATTATTTCTGGAACATGTTTTAAGTAAAGCAACCAACATGTATGAACTAGATGAGCTGTAATTGTTGGGTTTGAATCACAGGTATTTTTACTGTGGTGCTCATTGCATCATTAAAGTATTGATTTTGTTCCCCTGGTCAACAAATAGGGTTTTTAATAGAAGTTTATTTGCATAAAGCTAATATTTGTCATGCAGTGTTTGTTGCTATATTGTTTCTACCACAAACATTAGCTGCAGAAGATAAGGTATCTGTATCCAGCTCCTACCTTGGCCATACCAGAGCTGAGAGCATGATCAGGTTTATATTTACTGCACTTTGCACTGGTTTTGCACAGTTTTACATTTACTGACTGGCTTTGCATGGTCTTGTGCTTATAGCACTGCAGGTGTATTTGTGCTGTAGAAAACTTGCACTTTAGAAAGCTTGGATAAATGGGGGTGTGATCATTACCCATTTTCCCTAATGACAAATGAAACAGCTGGCCTAAAATAAAAGGAAATCAGGATTAAGCTAGCTAGTCTACCAAAATACAACTGTCTACATACACAATTTTCTTTCTGTCTAGAAATTAAAATGCTAAATATAATGGCTACTTATGAAAACAATATTTTTTATTATTTCTTCCTCTAATAGTCACTGACTATTAGAGGAATATATAATTGTTGGGGGAAAAAAGAGACAAATATTTTCATTTTACAGTCTGAAAAGTGTTTTGGAAACGCAGTCTTGTGTTGAAGCATTTCTCAGAATAGTTCTTTAGATCCATCTGTCAAAGGAAGATATTAAAATGGGCATTCTTTATCTATATATATATATTATAGGCCAGAGTTGACACATTTTTCTGAAGCACATTTCCTGTTGTTTTCATTACACTTATGAAACATAGATGACACCATGTAGAAACATTGCCTGGTATATTTATTTACTCTTTTTGGCTGACTAAATTCTCCACATCACACTTTCTAGGCTTATATGCACCGGTACTTAGCAGTACCAACTCCTAAGTGTAATCCCATCATCAGCACTAACTCAGAAATATTATCAAACATTATCATCCTCCCTCCATCTTCCCTACTCAAGTCTCCCTGCCAAAATTCACGTCTCTTTCATAATCTCATTAGATGCTTGTGTTGTGTCTCTTTCCAGTGTTCTTTGTTCATACATAGATGCAGCAGAGTGTCATTTCATTCCTGAAAAGTGCTGGGGGTGAGCAGGATGGGGAGGAAGCTGAGAATCCCTGTCCCTCCAAGTCCTGCTCCTGTACCACAGTGCCCAGGGAAGGTGGAAATCCCTGTCCCTGCAAGATCTGCACTTGTACCATGGTGCCAGGGGAAAAAAAGGGTCAAAACTGGAAATCCCTGTCCCTCCCAGCCCTGCTCTGTTCCATGGAGCAAGGGAATGTCACAGCATCGTCCCTCTGGAGTGGAGCGGCCCTATCAGCCTGGGCACATTTGAACTCATCAGTTCAAATCACCTCATTTGAACTCCTACAGTATAGAAAATGTGGAAAGAGGTTTTATTCTATCCAAGAACATCCCCATGAAAGGAGTGTTAAGTAATTTCACTGATTAAGAAATCTCTGCCATTAAACACTTACTCAGGCAGAACTATTGATGGGGAGATCCCTATTACAGCTTGAATATTCTTTCTCATAATAACAATGAAAAACCTGATACATATTATTACATTTTGAATGAAGGCTTCTTTGCAGTAGGGTTTTAATGATCTCACTGTTGCCAAGTTTTGCTTTCAGCATTCCAGTGGAACATTTTTACCAGGCCTATTAGGTAATGCACACAACTTTCAGGCACAAATTCACTATCTCCTATTCAATGTCCTCATGCTAGACCCTGCCAATGTCACAGATGTTTTTTTTTCCATAAATTCCACCAACCACTGTGTAGAAGCTGTGGTTTTTGTTGTTCTGTTCATCACTGCTTTGTGTGCATTTTTTATAGCTGGCCATTACCCCTTGACAAAAACATTTCTGTTTCTCTTCTTTTTAAAATAAAATTTCTGAGGCCAATTGAAGAAAGATCCTACTCTGCTGTGGGCCAGTTTTGACCCTTTTGTAAGCATCAGGAACATCATCAGAATTTAAGATGAGAAAATGTGTATTGTCACAAGCAGTGAATGAGAAGAATTTTTCTTCCCCAAATCTCAGAACAAGTCAGTTATGCAGATTTTGGATTGATTTCTTCTTACTGGCTTCTTTCTAATGGGATAGTTCACATTATGTCAGCTCAAAAGTGGAAGCTTTAAAATTTATGAATCTTTCGAGCACTACTTTCCACAGGACGTTAAGCACTTGGTATTTTGCAAAGACTTGGGGCTCCCAGGGCCATAATAAATATATTTTACTCCAAATCAGTTGTGTGGAAGTCATGCCCTAAGAAAAGACGTGAACCTAATCAGTGACTGCAGTCTGGGCTGGCTCTCCAACCCTCAAATAAATGATTGCCCCAGAGCATCTCAGCTGGGATGGAGCCTGAGGGCACCTCGAGGCTGCTGTCACTGTCTGAGGCTCCTGCTGGGACTCCTCTGCCAAGGAACAACCAGTCCATCTGCTACAGTGGATCCTTTGGTCATTCCTGTTTTATTGCCTTTCTTTCAGTATTGCTTAAGAAACAGTCCTTTACAAACCAGAAGATTAATGACATCATCTAATTGGTTTTGCTATCCTTGGAGATGATGGGCCAAATTAATCCCTGTTAGAGCTCCATTAATCTTTATGGATTTACACCCAAGATTAATTCATCCCCATGATACTAATCACTTGCTGTGTGGTCTGTGGAAAATCACTTAACTTTGCATGTTGTTTTTCCACCCCAGATAGAAAATGGGGGCAATAATTCTGAGTTCAGTGAAGAGAAATGATCTAAACAGTCCTAGGATTGGTTAAAATGTAAGATAGTTTTTAATAAAATTAACATTTCCTTTCTGAATGTTAGTTTGTACTTGTATTCTCACTTTTTTGTGAGAATACAAGTACAAACTACAAGTGAGAATTTTTGTGCTGATTATCCCAGACCCAGGGTGTCACACTTCAGGTTTCGCTGAAGTCACACGCTCACACCCAGAGGCAGAATTTGGCCTTTCTCATTTCTGCTTCATTTAGGCCAATTTTTACAGCTGCTCCCCAGTGAGAACCTCACTGAAGATAGCAGGAATTTTGCTTAAGTGAGGATTACAGGATTAATCCCTCTATCTCCAGTCATGTTTATTTTGGCAGTCATTTAGCTTGGAGATCTCCAAAGCTCCCAGCTTAGGTCCTCTCCATTCTGCTCACAGATACACATTTAACTGCACCTCTCATGGGTTAAAGCAGCAATTGCATTTACCAGGAAGCCTGGAAGCCTCTACATTTGCAGAAAAATGTTCTGGTAATGCCACCAATTAGATAAAATCGGGACTTCTCACATACAATAGAAAAGAAACTACTGATAAGGGTTGCAGCAATTTATTTTAGCTGGAGTGCTGGAGGTGAGTAACAAGCAATCCATCAGGCAGATGACAGAAAGTAAACTTGAGTTTTACAACCCATTCTCTTTGAATAACCCCAGGCACTATTACTCAACCAGAAAATATCAGTGTTGAAATCTGTTCTTCTCTATTTATGCTTTTTTAATGTGTTCAATTGCCTATAGTAGCAAATATAGGCATAGTACAGCAAATAAATAGTATAATAAAGTAGTTAAAAGGTTAGTTGTTGCAGTCTTTTCTAGAGAGAAAGCATAAAGTAAGATTTAATAATCTTTGCAAAAAAGGAAGGCACAGTGTGTTCAGTAAAGTAATAATTACAAGGTTTGGACATTTATTTGATACAGCAGCTTTGAGCAATATACAGATTGCTTTGTAAGTGCAAGTATTTTTCGTCTTATTTTACAGCCAGTATTAGTCATTTCTTCTTAATTCTAGGTATATGAAACTGCTTTACCTCCACACTGGAATTTGAATGGACATGTTAAATATACAGTGAAATCATCGTCAATTATTCATTTGACTTGGCAAGGAAAAATATTTTTAAATTTTAATGAAGCCAGCAGTGACACACAGTTTCATGTTGCTGGGCAACAGTACTGGTGGCCAGCACTTTTAAAGTGAGGGAATACAGGATAATGATGTTGGTGCCTCATGATCCCTTGTACCTCCCCCAGTGAAACCCAGGGCAGCAGGATCAGAGGCTGCCCAGGACTGCAGCAGCTCACTGCACTTCTCATGGAGAAGCAGCAGCCTGCAGGTCAGGAGGGGAAGCTCGGGGACAGTCCCAAAATTCCACAGGTCCCAGAAGGAAGGAAGCTCTCACCTCCTTCAGGGCAGAAATTATTGAAGGAGTTGAGTTAAACTGGAAGGGAAGATTAAGACAGATGTAGGAAAAAATTGAATGCTATGGAGAGAGCATTTAATCTGATCTTCTTGGAGTTCAAGGATAAAGTGTCATTAAACTAAGTATATAAATTTGATTAAAAGACAGGTTTTTGCACAATGCATAACTGACCTGTGGGACTAACTATGTCAGAGTGCCACTGAGGCCAAAATCATAAACGATTGAGAGAATGACTAGTGCTAATACAGGCCCACAAAATCATCATTAGCTGCAAGAGGTAGAAGATATTTTTAAGCAAGGGAAAAAATGTATATAAATATATCCACTTGAGTTTGCCTCATGTATATATATATATATATATATATATATGTGTGTGTGTGTGTGTGTGTGTATCTATATCTATATCCATATCTATATATCTATATCTATATCTATATCATCTATCTATATCTATTTCTATTTCTATATCTATATCTATATCTATCTATATCTATATCTATATCTATATCTATTTTTTTAATGTTTCCTGGGACTAAATATCTAAAATGAAAACTGGGGAGGAAAGCTATTTATAAATGCCTGTTGTGTGGCAAGCTGAAGCCCATCTGGCGCTGGGCCAGTCAGAGCACAGGTCTGGGTTGGCCTGGGAGTCCTTGCTCATGCAAGGCTCTGTAGGGATGTCTCCCTGCAGGATGGCTCTTGCCTTGGGCTGCTGCCTTTTTATTTGGGCCAAATCTCATTTTGGTGGGACCCAGGTCAGTGAGACAGGGGACTTCACACAGGAGCTTCCTGTGGCCTCTGTGGTCTCACAAGTTTCCACTTGGAAAGGCCATGGAAGTACCACACTGACTTGGGGGAGTCTGTCCAAACCTGTCCCTTACTGCTAAACACACTTCCAGCCACATGGCAGCCCTGTGGAGAATGCTGCACAACTCAGAGGGGCAGAGCACATTCCTGCTGCTTCCTTCACCACCAGCTTCTGTTTCCCTCTGATAATAGAGGGAATGAAAACAAGCAGCACTACAGCTCCTTATTTATTAATTGCATTCTCCAGTAAAAACACCGGGGCAAAGCAGAGGCAGATTCTCTTTGATTTGTGTGTATTTTGAAAAGCGTACTCTGTGCCTATTGGGAGTTATGTTTCTGAATGTTCCTTTTTCTGTACTCTCTGAGTCATATTCCCTTCATTCCTATACCTCACAATATTTTCCCATTGCCATAGAGACAGCCTGTGAGGAAAGCACAGCCGAGTAACCTCAGGTTTTTACTGAGCCCAAAGTGCCTGCCAGGCTGGACCTCTGCTTGAGTTTATCTCACATCAAGAGGTTGATATGAAACAAGTAGTGCTTTTTCTTTTTAAGAGCTTCATAGTTCCCTTTCAAAACAGAGGTGATATTGTCACCTGTCTGATCTAAAAATCCTCTAATTTTAAACCTTCTGAGCATGTCTGAATCTGTAAGCAGCAGTGACCCCACACCTGAGTTCTCAGAGAGCAGCTAAAGGAATTGAATTGCAGTAGTAAAGCATGCATTGCTCACATGCATCTGCTCATGTCCTCCTCTCCCCTTCTGCTGAATTCCTTACTCTTAGAAAGAGTTTGGACCAGAGCCTGTTTCTGAACACCTCCCTCTGTTGGACGCAGATCCAAATGCCACAGCTTTCTCAAATGTCACACTACTATACCCAAGCAGAGCCTGAGTTTTTTAAAGTGTGAAGATATAATTTTAAACTTTGTGGTTTAAGTTCAGAAATATACAAAATATTAATATATTTAATTGTTTTAAATATATTTTGTGTGTCTTAGATAATGCAAAAGACAAATTTATCTTATAGAAATAACTTCTGTTAGTACTGCAAAGGGCAAGTACAGGAATTAGGCAGTCTAGCCTTCGAGGTTAATGATAATTTTCAGTGCCTGTTTAGGAGATTGTGCCACTATGATATAAATCATATGAGATCATCACTTTTTATAAGGGGAAGGGAGGACAGAATCCCTTTATGTGTAGGTGTGTGTAAATGCAGACAAAAGAGATGCATAAATGCCTTTCATTTCATTCAAGGGAGTAATACAAACACATCCAACATCCAATTCTGTCCCTAGCAGTACTTTGTGATATGAAGACATATATAGGCTAAACTCACTTTCAAATATTTTCAGATGTGCTGATTAGAGATGCTCAGGAGCTTCAAATGCCATGACAGCTCTTCTTTCCATAGGTGTTTGTGTTTGCCTGCTAAGCAGCAAATAGTGGCTTTTAACTGAAAACAAATTCTTCAGTCAGTGTGAATTGCCTTTACAGTTCATCATCTTGTCCATAGGAGCATTAAAGGAGTGGATCCAAAAAAGGGAACAGAGTAGAAAAATGAAATCCCAGGCATCTCATGTACTGTTAGGAAAGTAGATATTGAGGACACTTCAGGCTTTTGGCATTTCACTGTTGCAGCTATGATAGTGATTTTTTGGCCAAGTTTTGACTCTGCTTTGTACCCACACAAGAATGAAAGAGTCATTATCTCATTTTATAACAAGCAGCAGTGGACTGTGGTTGCTTCTTGTTGACCTGACCTGACACACACCAGTGACTGAGAGAAGAAAGGCTGATTCTCCATCACTAGCCTCCAGAATAGTAGCACTGCACGAGTACTCAGTAAAGTGACTTGTTCTTTGGTATATAAACTTTATTTTCTGGTCTGATGTAAACTAAACTGCTTTCTTCACCACCTGCTATTGGAGGTGGTAGGAATATATTACCAATTACTTACATGGGGACAAATTTATCTTCTCAGGACACAGAAAAATCAATGGAACAATACTGTAATTTATATTCCAGCTTCATAGCAATTGAGATTATTTTTTTAAAGTAAATTGGTATTATTTGAGGTGCACCAGTCAATTACTTGTGACCCTCATGTGAAAACAACAGCAGAGCTCCCAAGCTGCAACCAGCACATTTACTGAGTGTGTCTCCTGCTTTCTTTTCCAGTCACTAATGAAAAAGTGGATTGTAGTGGGAAGAAGGTGGAAGATGTGCAGAATCACATTTCATACCTATTTCCATTTTGTGCCCCAATTTAGGTATGGTTACCTCAACAGTCTTAGACCTGTTTGAACAGGTGTAGTGGGGTCAGCAAGGCTGCGTTTCCTCATTTGCTTCTAGAGGATCAAGCTTCTGATCTTGATCCTCTAAGGTCAGAGGATTTGTCATGAGTGTGCAGAAAGCCTTATGGAAGTTGAATTACATGATACCAACTCCCTTTCCACAATACAATACAGGCATGGGAGGATCTAAGCTGGTTTGACAGACTTTGTTCTTACAATAAAAACCGAATGCTGCCCACTTCCCTTTTATTACATAAGCACTCATTACATGTATGTCTAAAAAATCCTAAACTTTGGAGCAGAAATTTAATTTAATCAACTGATCAATAATCTACTACTCTTTTTTTCCCGATTTAAACTATATGTCCCATGCTTTCCTACTTCTGATCCTCTGACACATTAAACATCCAGTCACTCAGAAACTTAATCAGTCTGCCCTTTAAGCATCATAGGATGAAGTTAATGCATGTAGGTAATTTAAAATAAAACATTTATTGTGGTAGAGCTAAGAGATGGATCAAACTGCAGAACTAATTGATCTCAGTAACTACCACCTATTTGTTGGATTAATTTTCAGCTGAAGCAGTTCCCCATCCAGATCTCTGCGCACACTTACAGATCACTGTGACTGAGGGATGAAGGAAAACAGTGAGGAAGAGGGAGTGGAATAAAGCAAGGAAGGTGGAGCTACATTTATCAGCAATAGGATTGTGTTACTGTGTTTGTTAAAATTCAGTTTTAGTGAAGACAGATACAAAAAAGTCATCAATCACTTTTACATTGCTCACATCATCTGTCATTAGCTGCACCCTGAGTACTGAACCAGCACTCTCCTGGCCTTCCACCTGTGCATTTGTAGCATGACATCTTGTAGCCTCACTGTTCCTGCTTAGATCTTATTTTGCAGGTTTTTCTTTCTGATTTCACATGATCATACTTCTGCCATTCATCTGTGTCCTGGATAGTTCAATCCCTTTCCACACACTTTCCCCTGGTCAGGTCAGAAAGGGCTTTGTGATGAAGCCAGGAACTTTATTGCTACATTTCCTCTCCTTCCTCTACACTGGCAGAACTTGAGTTTCTGAGCTCCAAGGGAAAACATGCAGAGATGGAAAAAACCTGGGTTTCAGATTTCATGTGCCACATTTCCTAATTTCACATGTAAGGAAATGGTGAATGAATGACAGAGCAAGCAATCTTCATCAGACAAATGGAAAACATAAAAAATGCTAAATCATATAAAGATTCTCCCTTAACTGTACTGCTTGAATATGACGAGACTCCAAGCAGAATGTAGCTTATGGAGGACATGAGCAAAAGAGAAAATGACATTTTTTTTCTCCAGCCCTTCAGCAGTTCTGATCTGCTCAGCAGAGCTGAATGGATATTTTGCTCTGCCTCTGGCCTCTAATTGCATCATTTTCCACAAGTTCACATCTACAACAGCTGTAAATCATGAGTCACATGTATTCTTTTCCAGCATAAAGTATTATTTACTCCTTACTCTTGGATGGTCATAAAATGGCATTTAATGTCATTTGTGAAGTTGGAAAAAAGTCCTTTACCACAGTCTTGTGTGGGGTTTCTGTGAAACATCTTACTTATCTGAAATGAATGACATCAACTTCTTTGGAATGTCCTTATTTTCTTAATTGGTCACACAAAAATAAATTGCATCAATATTGCAAAACTCTTTTTCCCCTGCTGAAATGAGTGCTGAATAAAAAATATCTGCTGATGTCTTGAAATAAAAGACATCATGAAAGAACAAGAGATATTAAGGATGTTTATATCTGAAAAATCTGTACCCAGAGTTTTGACTTTGCCAAAGAACTGTTTAGTTGAATGGAGTCTCTGATGAGCATTTAGCAGCTAGGTTATTTGTAATTATATCTGTGTAGAGTGCCACAAAGCTATGTAACACATTTTCTAGTAAATAAAAAGGAATGAAACCAAGAATTCAGCTGAAGCTGATGGTGCTATGTGAGGTTACACATGAAGAGTTGGCCCTTGACCTATTCTACCTATCCCTTAGTTTAGGGAAACTGATTCACTTTAATATGGGAATCTTTGAAGGGATAGTGTGGGTAGAAGATGCAAAATTCTTCAGCACAAGATTTCTCAGACATCTATATAATATACCATAAGCTGGTTATGGCAAAAACATTCATTAAACAGCTACTGATATGGAAAAAAAAAAAAAAGAAAAAAAAAGAGCTGTTTAAGAGGAAGAATGCAAGAGAAAAGGTGCAGACCCCTGCATAACAGGGTTGCAGGCTGATGTTTGGGGTAAGATCTTAGCTTGGACTGCACGGTGGTCACAGAATATCCCTTGGCAATTCCCAGCCCTTCACCAGCCCGTGTACACTGAAGGGGTTTTATGTTCCTAATTCTCTTGTTCATGGCTGCATCTGCTTGTATAATTTATGGCGCACAATACATATTTTTCTTTTGAGATTCGCTCTATTATTTATCCTAGCATTTATCCTGACAGAAAGTGAGTGGGACAATGAGGGGTTATCCGGCATTGAAAAGTTGAAAAGAACTTGTCTTCTTGCCCTTTTTTCCTTAAATTATGACTACTAATGACAAAATCATTTTAGTTTTTCTTCTTTCAGTTATCTGTAGTTCTGGTTTTCTCTTGCTTCTTTGAAAACTTGAGAGAGAAACGTCAGGTGGTGAAATACTTAAGAATTAAAGAGCTGCATCAGGAAACGTTTTGAAAATTAGGTAACTTGGTATCTGAGACAAATGTACGATTGTTCTTCATCTTGGATGGCTGGCAGCCAGGCAGCAGGGCTGGGCTGGCTCTCAGAGCTTCATTCAGACACTGCCATTATTGCCCCTATTACTTTTTCCTCCTCCAGGACTCTTTTGAAAGCCACCACCAAAGAGAAGAATGCCACGCATGGCTTACCCTGAGGAGGATTAGTAATCCTACACCTTGCACTGGCTGGCAGAGGTGTTTTAAGAACAACCAGAATTCTTTCACCAAAGCCAAATATTTTATTAATGTATGGACCTGATCCTGCCATGCCTATTTATGTTCTGGGCAATTCAGTGAAGGTTACTTTGGTTCAACCACTTCCTTTCTTGCATTTTATTGCTTACATTTTATATGTTCAAAGGAGTTCAAAAGTGAAATTTATCTAAATTTCTGGATGCACTTGCTATGAACCTGCAGAAAGAAATTACTTTGAATAAATATATTTAACACAGAATTGCTTTGATCACATTGTGGGCCTTGGGTGATTGCACAGACCAGAACAAAACAAAAGTTTCTTCCAAGGCAAATTCTGTTCCAAAGTAAATAAAAATTTTGATTCAGAACTGAAGTTACCCACAAAAATAAAAACTACAGCCTATGCTGGAAATCAGTGTAAAGTAATCTTGAAAACTGTATTGAAAGGATTATTTCCTATTGCTTGTTTCTCCAGCCAGCCAAGCTTAGATAAACTGATGGTTTAACTGTTTCCTTCCATCCCCAGGTTGTGTCTTGGGATCTTGACCTGGAAAAGCAGAAATAAACTGAGGCAGCAAAAGCAGTGGAGGGATGAAGGTCTCATTGTAGGTGGTCTTGGCTCTGTAAGATATCAAAGGAATCTGCAAGTGTAGTGGATTGGAATTCCTGCCTAGCCTTTGTAGGTCACACTGCAATCCACTCTCCTGTTCCTCCACCCACTCAAGGAAAACTCATGGAAATTCAATGAGTTTGAACCAGTGGAGCTGGTATGGTTCCCTGCAGAAATAACCCACACCATACAAATGAAATACTGTCTTCTTCTCCTACCTGTTTTGGCAAAATTAGTATTATATTTGGTGAAAGATTACAGGAGGATGGATAAGTAAAACTTGAAGTTAACTTAGTTGAAGTGGTAAATGGGCTTATGTGATGACAGGAGTTAAAATTACAGGTAAACTCTCTGCAGTTATTTCCTATTACTTGTTTAATAGCACAAATCAGTTTTTCCAATAAATCACTCACTAAAAGCAAGCATGACATATGAAATCACTAAAAGAAATACATTATTTTTTCCAGCTATCTCTCAGAAGACATTTGCCATCATTCATTTTCCATATCTGGGCAAATTTCCAGTAACATAACTGCAAATGTAGAAAGTGCAGTAAATGAGATTGTCTAGCCCCTTCTAACATTAATATATTGAACCAACATGGTGCTTTGTCTTACCCATACATTTTTATATGTGCTTTGTTATCTACATGGCTGACAATAAATTCTCCTGGTACACATCAGTTCCCACAGGATGCCCTTGATTGTGCTGGATCCCAACACCAGTGAAACAGTGACAGGGGAAATTGGGAAAATTCGAATATCAGTTCTGGTAAAGCACAGGTTTAAACCACCATCCTACTGACCAGGGAATATAAAATAGAATGCTGAGATCCTTTCCTCTCATCATAGGCACTGTGGGTACCTGTTTGCAGAAGAGAGAGATTTCTTTCTCACAGTGTAGCTGATGTGTCCTTTGGAGAAATATCCTGTTTTGTAAGCCTGGGTTTTACATGTTCATGTCAGTTGTTACTGTCCAGTTAAAATGCTCCTTCTAAAGGGTGAGCAGAATAGGTACTGTAGAACCACTTTGTTAAAAAGTGGCAATTTTCATGTACACTTTAAATTATCAACTTGCTATGCTATTATTTAAATATAATTTTAAAGAAATATGTCTATAGTATAGCTTACTCTAGTCTCATTCTTCTCTAATATAATTCAGAAGGCACAGATTTATGTAGGTATTGCTTTGTATAATATAACTCAGACATTAAATTTTAACAAAATATTATTTAAATATATGCATAAAATAGATCTCTGGAATATATACTGTCACAGTAGCATCTTTATAATCATGGCATAGAAATTAAAACAAAACTACTCATCTCAGCCATGTGCAGAAGGGTGCCAGTGTGCTGCAAGCCATACAGAAGCATCACTTTTTCATCCTTGCTGAAAGCATTTCCCCATACCTGTGTTCTGGGGGCTCCCTGAGGTTCCAGTGGGTGCAGGAAAGATCCTTCTGCTGGGAGGGAATTCCCCCTGGGAAGTGACCCTAACCTGTAAGGATGATCCTCCTGTGCCCTGAATGGAGAACCAGTGAACCTGTGCCAAAGCTATTGTAGCTGGAACCAGAGATCCTCCTCTCAGAGGAGGCAGGATTTGTGCCCCTGGGTACATAGATCTCATAGAGCTCTGCTAGCAGAAGCTTTCAGGCTCTGTTGGGGGCTGCAGCCACCAAAAATAGGGTTGCAGAACTGAGTTATAACTGAAAACTTCTAAGGAGAAATTTTGAAGTGTGAATGGATCATTTTGTATGATGCCATCCCTCACTGTGCCTCTTCACATCAATCTCACAGAGTATTAATATCCCAGAAGTGCTGTTCCCATCTGCAGATTGCAATGGAATATGGAACAGGGGCTGCATTCCTGTGTATCTGTAGTACATTTTGCTTCTCATCAGTTTCAAATCTCAATGTCACAGCTGTGGATGTAGTAAGGCTGCACTTGGCCATTACATACATTGATGTGCATTGAACCCAACGTGTTAGGGGGCCTTGCAAAAATAAGAGTATTTCTACAACAGGCACTGTATTTGAAAACATTTCATAACAAACTGTACAAGTAGTATCTTCAGTGTTTACAGGCAGGATATTCTCAGTAGACTCATATTGCAGTTGGTGCAATAACTGGTAGTTATTTTGGCTTGATTCTGTCACAGACTTCCCAGCATGACCTTGGCTGTGTCATGTTTTTCTTCCCATTTTCCAAACAAGCAAATAAAGCCAACATTTGTTTCAAAAAGTTGGTGCAAATCTGAAAGCAACAGTGTTTGCTGAGCAGCCTCCCCTCTTTGAATAGGAAGTCATAGATGTGGAAAGCATTATTCTTTTCATCTTCAAAGTATTCTCTTTGTATTTACAAATTAACCAATCTGCAAAAGAGTATTTTTTCCAGGGCAATATGATTAAGACTATTCTTATTAATTACAGGGAAACTTCCATAATTCCAATATATCTAGTTCAAAACAACATGATATATACAGAAATATTGCAACATATTTTCATTTGGATTGTTAAACCTGCATAGCTTTGATGGTTTCATCCCACATTTGCTGTACTGTATTTTTAATGCACTCAGACTGTGCTGGTATAATGGTGATCCTCCTCTTATACCCCATCTTTCCCACATGCATGAAGTCTGCTTTGTAGTGACATTCATGAAGCTCCCTGCTGTGGCTGAAACACTGGAGTCCTGCTATTTAGAATGAATGATTATTCCAGTGGTTGAAGTGTTCTCACAAAGGAGACTGGGCAGCAAGGCACTTCTTCCTTTCCTACCACACTGGGAGAGGAAATCCTTATTTGAGCCTGTGATGAGATCCTGACAGCCAGTACCTGGAGATAGTCTTAGCAGTGAGAAAAAGCCACTTCTGCAACATGAAGACAATATATTCACTGCATGAAATTCTCTTAAAAAACCCAAACATTCCTGCTGCTTTCTGAATAGAAAGGGAAAAAATAAACAATAAAAAACCAGTATAAATCAGGATTTAATCAGATTTCAGGAAGCTAAATCCAAAATTTAACCCTACACCTTCTCTCTAAGTGCTGGTCTCATCCTGCTGGTTCCTAAACCAGGCATTGGCTCTTCCTTCTCCAGGGCTCCTGCTGTGTGCAGCTTGCTGCTGCTGCTGCTGCTGGGCATTGTGCTGCTCAGCCCTGGCCCCAGCTTCTGTCAAAGCTCTGTGTCTCCAATGCTGAGGCAGGGCACTGTGCCTGTGCTGTGATGCCAGCTTTCAGACCATCTGACTCTCAGTGCTGGGGATGAACAGCTGGAAAAGATGCCCATTTCTTCTGTTTTGAGTGAGATGATTCAGGGAGAAGCACACACATGGCACCTTGTGTTTTGGATTGCAGCCTGGGCCCAGGCACCAAGTATTGCAGTGCTTCAGCTTTTTAATAGATGAAACTTCTGACTCACAGAGGAAAAGCAAACCTTGAACAAGCATGCAATTTAAAAGCTTCCAGGCTCAAGCAGAGACCAACTGCTGCATTAAGTAAGACTGTGAATGGTGAAATGGACTTTTGCATGTTAAATGGAAACACAGTGAGCTACAGAAATGAGCTTAGCTCCCTTTGATCATGCTGCAGTAAATGTGACCTATCAAATGATTGCTAAAGAGCTTGAGGGGATCTTCAAAATTTAGTCATAGTAAAATAGATGCTATAATTATATCCACTGATAAATTTTAGCAAAACCAGCACATTTGCTGATGGTGCTAGATGCTTTGCCTGATGAAGATTTCTCTAGTTGCAATGTACACTCAGTGTGCACAGCAGCCATCCAAGCTTCCCTGATCTGTTCAGCAGACAGGCTTTGCACTGACCTGAAAGAAGAGCCCTCCAGTGTCTGTGGTGAGCTGAGCCTTCACCTCCTGTAAACCCTGCACAGAGGGCTCATCAGCAGCTCTGCACAGCAGGCTTTGCCACTGACAGCCAAATCCCAGTGTCCTTCCCACAGCCAGTGCCATCTCCTCTCCCCCCACAAGCTGCTGGCAGCACTGGCATTCAGCACACACCCAGGGGACAGCTATGGAGGGCAGGCTGTCCAGGCTACCACCACATGGTGAAAGCAGCCTGATCCTGTTTCCAGGAAGGGATAAAGGGAACATCAAAATTTTCAGGAGTTGGACTTCAGTAGATCCTAGTGAACCCCTCCCAACTCAGGGTATTCTGTGATTCAGTGATATTTGACTACAGCATATTAACAGGAAGTGAAAGCAAGTCTTCTTTGTCCTAATATTGGAGCATATTAACTCCTGAAAATTCATTGAGGGATGGGTGAAAGCTCTTTTATTCTCACTTAGCTAATAGTTATTTGCATTACACTACTCAAGATGAACAAAAGTTAAATCATTAGGTATAAAATACAGCTTTCAAAAATGTAACATCATAGAGTTTCTGACTGCCAGCAGTCAATGTGCACAAGTGTACAGCAACAAATCCTTTCCTGATATACCAGCCCCACTGTACTGCTCAGGATGCCACATTCCCACCTTTATGGTTTCACACTTACCAAAATAACTGGCTTTGAAATGTACAAATTATGAAGGCCACACTATACTGAAAAATGGACAACTAGAAGTTTTTTGTTGTTTCATCATACCAGAAGAATTCCCAGAGACACTTCAGTGCATTCTTCCAATCCATTGTGCCATTGTTCCCACAGCCAGACAGAATTTTTCATTTCGTGCCTTGTGGTGCAGTTTAGTATAATGAGATTGTTACAGGTCTCAAAATCATTAAATTATGAAAGTGTTTCCCTCTTCTAACCCTTGCTCTTAGAGTATAATGGAATCATAACAGCATCTGGAGATTGGAGCTGAGACCATTTTCTGTCACATCTCTGAGCCAATTTGCAGCACGCTGAGCTGAAAGGCTTCACAGACACCATCACTGTTAATTTCAGAGGGAAATCCATTGCAAGGTTTTACATGTTGCATCTCTCCCTAAGAGATTAGATTTGAGTTTCTAAGTGACTTTTAATTTCTACTCGCTGAAATGGAGCTGCATTGCCTCTTTCTGGCATTTCTCCTACTTTGACAAATCTCATAAAAGTTACTGGGCATTACCTTCTCTTATCTTTGTAGCAATCTCTCTGACAACACAGTTTTTACTACAAACATAATACTTTTAGATAGCATGGGTTAAATATTTTTGTTTTCCAAAACTTACACATCAGGAGGTGGTAGAGGTTAAAGTAACATTGACATCTTATGGCGAGCACACCTCTTGTCTCAAGATGGTGGAAAATAAGCATGTTAAAACACTTTTTAATCTTGAAAATAATAACCAAATGATGGCAATAATATTTTAAAATGAAGTAAATTATTAATCAGAATTTTTACTGAAAGTGAGCTTCACTTTTCTATAGTTGCAACTTGTCTGCCAAGAATCCCATATCTTTCTGTGTGTGTACAGTGTTTTAGAATAATGTAGCATCTTTGAAATGTTTGATGGCTTATGAATGAAAAGGTCATGAGAAAACCTAAGGACTCTGTTTTAATTTTAAAGATGACAACAAATAATGACTCATTTAAAACACTAAGAATACCTATATGGTTTTGTATTTTTGAAGTAATTTTTAATTTTTTTAAAATCTTGGTTTTTTTTTTTTTTTAAATATAACAGCAAACTACCACAATTTTCTGTTTTTTACAGCCCACAGCTATAAAATGCAGTTGATTTTGTCTGATACAATTTAAGCACATCAGTCTGGTCAAGTGCTTGTGCTGGAGATGACTTCAACTCTACCAGTATTGGCACTGGCAATTCAGGAGGGAGCACTTTTCACTCTGCTTTAACATGGAACTGATATCTCTGCCTAATTTTATAACATACTTTTGTGTTAGCACTGCCATGGTTTAGTGGTTGGTAAAAAGACTCACAAATACCAAATCCACGCCTGTAAGTGGATCCACATGATGGAACTGCCCTGCAAAAAGCTCCTGCAAGGACTAGGGACTGAAGGCATGATGTGCTAAGTGCTTTGGCATTTTTCAAGCTGAAAGGTGCTATAGATGTGCAATGAACTATTTCCCTTGTGTCCCTTGAGGAGCTTGAACTAAAAATGGCTTTCAGTCACTGGACACTTCAACATTCCTTAGCACAGAAACTGAAGCTCAAAATGTCTCAAATAATTTTACAATAATTCTGGCCACCAGTTTTGGACCACCACCTTCACCTCACCACGAACAGACATTATGAATACACCTAGACAAAAACATGTCAAACAGTTAAAGCTATTATAATATCCTGTATTGGAAAAGTGTATCACTCTTAGAACTACATAGTTTAAACTGTATGAAATGGCACAAGGAATTACAGTGTGTATAATTCTCTTTGGTTTTGTAAGAGAGTATCAACTACAATGTTATCGTGACAGCTCCGTCCTGCAGCCAGGAGAATCGCCGCTGAAACCAGCGGAGGGCACAAGGTGCAGTTACAGGCAGGCTGTGGCTGCAGCGGGAGAGACGAGAGGAGCCGGGCTGAGGCAGCAGGGAGGGATGCCGGGGAGTCCGCGGGAACCCGGAGTCCGCGGGGCTCCTCGGCGGCACCGCAAAGCCGCTGCCCCGCATCCAGCCCAGACCGAGCCCATCCATGGCGGTACCCCGGGTTAACCCCCGGGTTATGGGCGGGCATCTCCTGCCGCAGGGCCGGGCACTGTCTCTGCTCCGCCTCGGCCCGATGGGGACACCCGCTCTCGCTGGGCCTCGCGGTCAGAGCCCCGGGCAAGGCAGAGGGATTCGGCAGCTCGTCCTTCTCTCAGTCGCAGCTCCACCGAGGAGAGGCGGCAGAGCCGGCCGAGGAACGCGGCTCCGCGCCCGCCCCGCCGCCCCGGGTCCCCCCCGCCTCCCGGGCCGCTCCGCGCCGTGCCGGCGGCCGCCCCGCCCCGGCCCGCCCCGCGGCGCTCCCCCCGCGCTCGGAGCGGAGCGGCCGCCGCCCCAGCCGCGGCGGAGTGAATGGGTTGCCATGGCAACTGAGTGAGGCAGGCAGCGAGGCCGCCGCGGCCCCAGCCGCCTCCGCTCCGCAGCGTGTGGGCGAGCAGGCAGCGGGCGGCCGCCGGGACAGCCGAGGGGACGCCGGGAGCGCAGCGGCAGGATGGAGGACGGCTTCTCCAGCTACAGCAGCCTCTACGACACCTCCTCGCTGCTCCAGTTCTGCAACGGTAAGGGCGGGGGCCGGCCCCGGCGAGCGGCGGGGTCCCGGCGCTCCGGCGGGGCGGAGGCGGAGGCCGGCGCGGGGAAGGCAGCGCCGGGAGCGGGCCTGGTCCGGGGCTGCCGGCGGCGTCTCCGCCGCCCAGGGCCGCCCGGCTCCGCGGCGCAACTCGGGGAGAGGAGGAGGAGGAGGGAGGAAACTTCACCCCCTTCAGCCTCCCCCGTTATTCGGCGGGAAACCTGCCAGCCCTCGGGGCGCCTCTGCGAGCAACTTCTGCGCCTCGTTCACGGGAATGTGCGGAGCTACGTGTGCGTGTGCGGACGGCAGAGATGTCTGTGTGCATCTTCCCCAAAGGCAGATCCGGCAGCTCAAGCGATCGCCCACCGCTGCGTGGCTCCGTTGCGCGTATGCCAACACACACGCATATACATATAAATATATATATGTATATATAAATAAACATATATATGTATGTATAAGACTTGTGTTTATATACATGTGTATGGCCGAGCTGCCCGTGACCGCGGGGGCGCAGTGGGACGCAGGTGCCCTTCAGCCCCGGAGCCCACCCGGCGCCGCTGTGCCCCGGTAAAGGGAAGGGCGGTGTGGAGGTGCGAGGTGCCTGAGTGGAGTTACCGGAGTTGGCTTGCACTTACTGATTTTTCTTTCTGCTGCTTTTTTAAGGTAGGGGTTATTGGGGTGATGGCGTCACCTGGGTGGCAGCATGGCAGGGGAGCTGCCAGGCTGCAGTGATGGGTCGTAAAATAGGAAGGAGATGAGGAACTGCAAGTGTCCTCACAGGCAGTATTGGAGATTGGCCTGCGTAGTACTTGGGATTATTGAAGTAGCTGATATTTTCCTTGAGGGAAATAAATGAGCTATTCTAAATATTACAGAGAGTTCTTCATGGTAAACTGTAATCTCAAAATACCTTACTTGGGTACGAGTTGTTGCTTTCTAGCAGCAAAATTGTGAGCATTCATAATCTCATATTTCATATTTGTGGATCTCTTATTTCTCTACATTTTAGTAGTGGTCTCTGCTTTCTACTGCTGTCTGAACAGCTGGAGTCAGGTTCATACAAAATTGCTTCATGACAGCAACTGCACCAGATATAGCTGCCTCTTTCCTTGGAAGCTGTGAAGATGACAAATTTCATATTTTTTCTTTGTGATGTGGTGCGAGAAAGGGACAGATTTGCAGAAAACTCTGATATGTGTGGACCTGGAGATTGTGGGAGCAGTTTTTTCAGGGCAGCAGGAGTTGTGTGTGTGGGCATTGTGCAGTGACACCCTATTTTTGGAGCTCCTCAGGAGAGAAAACTATGACTATGTATGGGGGTTGCACACTAATAGCAGATGCCTGTTTTGCCTAAACTTAATAAATATTTTATTGTAAGTGTTTTTAATGAGGAAGCATACAGCAATGTATTTCAAAGTTTATACTCTAATCCATTTATAAGCAAGCTATCTTCCTACCAAAATCCCTGAGCTTTGGTCATGATAGTCGCCTGCATGTGGGAGCAGAAGGAGAGTTGCATCACTTTCTGAATAGTTTGAAAAAGCAGAGTAACTTATTCCTGTGGACTGTCCCTCATGTTGGTTTGGTAACTCTGAGCACCTATTATACTTGATGGAAATAAGCCATATGTATTTATACTGTATATAGGCTTTAAAATCTTAGTTAATCCTTAAGTATTATATTCTGGAATGCGTTTCTGGAACAAGTCACTTGATTAGCTTTGTCTCATTGTAGATAGCGACCTCAAGGGCTGTTGTAAGTCCGTATTATTCTCTGCTTATAAAAGAAAGTGGTTGAGTTCAGAAGCCTTTCATTTTACAAGTTACCTTTAGTGAGACTATATTAAATGAGGAATAAAAGATAATCAAGCCTTTGAGTACAGCCTTGAGGTAATCAGGTATTTCACACATGACCCATGAGGAAGAAAATACAAATAGAAGATCCAGTGAGGGTTTTGAGGTTGAAAAGTGATAAATAAAGCTGCTTTACAGCAAAGTGGAAAGCTCTTGCATGTATAATGGGCAGTATGAAAAATGATGTGAAGTTGGGAGTCAGGCAGACATATAGAAGAAATCAAACAAAGCAAGTGAATGGTAGAGATAGGAAGACAATATGATTTTAGTATATGGTAAAGTGAAATACAGAATGGCTGGTAAGCACTCAAAGTGACCATTGTTGTATGCTGTAAAGGTTCCTGTTCTGAATAGGATTAATTTTAGTTGTACAAGAAAAGATATGATGGAATTTTCTGGTGCTCTCAAACAGAATAAAGGATAAAGAGATTGCCCATATGTATTGTTTCGAAAGATCAGAATGTAAAGGCCTGAAAAAATATCTGTGGGTCACCTCTAGGGTAGCAACCAAGGTCTGTCCTGGGCCAAGGATGGCTGCAGCTTCTCCCATTCCTCCATACATTCTCTTTGTTTGGAGTGGGTGGGAGCCCAAGAGGGGACAGGCAGGGAGGGAGCAGTAATGGGCAGGAGGCTGTGGTGGGGATGAGGGAGCAGGACTGTGACTGGTGGAAGGCCTGGTCAGGGAGAAAAAAGTTAACACAAGAGCAGACTTGCCCCAGAGTTGCTCCTTTCTTTCTAGAAAGGGCCCTGGGTTCAGGAGAAAAATTTGAGTCTTCATTCATATGCAGATTTAGTTTGCATGATTATTTAGTAATGTGTTTTTATGGCTTGTGATGTGTAAAAAAGAAGGTAAATGGAGAAGGAAAGGAGAGAAGAAAGAGGGTGAGGCAAATATGTTAGTTTTGAGCTGCATGTCTAAAATCTAGGGCAAATATTTAGCACAGCTAGTTCAAAGACACCTACTTTCTTCAAACTCCTTTTTACAGAATAGTAAAGCTACAGTTGGCATTTGAGAAACATTGTGTTAATGAACACAAGTGTCAATCTGAGATAACATCAAAGCAAGAAATACAAACTTCCAATGCGATTTTAGGCAATTTATTTCATTCTTGATGCCTTAGTTTCCTTAGTTGTAAACTAAGCAGAAAGTACATGCCTGCTCTGGAGGAATTTATCATATTTACTGATTTGTTTGGTATCTCCCTCTTCAGTTTCAGAGGACAGTCTTCAAATGCACAGAATGTTTTGTTAGTTGCTCTGCTTGTTCTGTTTGTTTATTTTTAAGAAAGACCCTAAAATAACTCCTCTTAAAGCTCAAGGACAGTTCTCAACTTAGGTGTCACTTTCCAGGTAATGAAGGACTCTGCTTGTTTATTTTGCATGTTGTAAAGTAAAACTTAGATACTATTAACTGTGCCTGGTTATAGATACCTTTCTTGGTACAGAAGTTACTTTTAGGTAGAAAGCCAGTATGTTTATCTACAGTCAATCGGGTTGTTAGTCATGTGTTATTTAAGCTGAAGGTAAAAGTGGAAGGATCCTGATAAGGCAAGATAGTGTTGAGGTTTTTAGCATCTGCTTAAAAACTGGTGGAGAGAACCATGCTGGACATGACACACTGCCAAACAAGACACATTCTGGAATTAGAGACAGTGCTCATCTCGTCCCCAGCTGATTTACTAAGCTGCAGCTGTGATCAGTACTGATTACAGACAGGTGGGGAAGACACGAAGGGTGTGGGCAGAGTTTTGTGGGTGCTCTGACCACAGATCCCTATCTATCTATTCTCTATTTACACAGCCTTCACCACAGTAATTGCTGTGGGCAGGACTATTAGGTATATGAAATGTAGAGGGTGAAATCTGGGATTCCTGCAAAATGCCTCTGTAGACTTAAAGATGGAAGTGAAAATTTATATATGATTTCTTTGGAACTTGTAGCATCTTTTAAATGTCCTTCATGTGGCTACTGGGAAAATCCTAGCTGTCAAATGACCATTCCTGCATTACAAATGCCTTGTTTGACAGAAGCTTCAACTTCAGAGTATCTGGGTAAAGCAGTAAAGTGTGAAACATTACTTCTTAATGAAATTGATATATTTGGCAAGGGACTCCATAATATTAATTACAGTTCTGTTTAACAGATTACGTGAAGTGTAATTGTTAGTAAAAAATTTAGAGTTAGACAAAAATTTAAGTTGATACAAACTATGCTGTAATCTATCTTTTTAAGAGAGCAGAAAAATCACAGAATATGCTGAATTGGAAGGGACCCACAAGGATCACTGATCATCCAGCTCTTAGCCCTGCACAGGACCATCCCCAAGAGTCACACCGTGTGCCAAGAGCATTGTCCAGACACTTCTTGAACTCTGTCAGGCTCCTGGGGAGCTGTTCCAGTGCCCAACCACCCTCTGGCTGAAGAACCTTTCCCTGATACCAACCTAAACTTCCCCTGACACAACTTCAGGCTCTGCCCTCTGCTTCTGACACTGCTCACTGCAGTGGCTGCTTGTCCTCTTGCCCTCATGAGGAAGTTGTAGACTGTGATGTTCTCCTCTTAGTCTCCTGTTCTCCAGGCTGAACAGACCAGTAATAAAACACTTCTTAAAAATTAATGGTTCCTTTTGGCTCCCTCCCCCCAAAATCACATTAAGATTTTTGACAGGTAGTAGCTTTGATAACTATCAGTCACACTTAAATCACGAAAAGTAAATTGTGTGACTCAGTTTTTGTCAGTCTGTTTATGGTTTGAATTTTCTGTTTCTGTAATTCTCCTCCATTCCTGAAAACAAATTGAACATGTGAATCTTCTGTTTCTGTAATTCTCCTCCATTCCTGAAAACAAATTGAACATGTGTACCTCTTCTCTCTGAGTCCTCTATCTGCAAGTGGAGCAGTTCCTGTCAGTGAGGAAGTGAGCACCACAAACAGGAAATCTGTATGGACAGTATTATTCTGGTGGTTGTCTCTTTTTTCCCATTTGACTCTCACACTTCCTCTCCTTAACCTTCCTCAATGCAGCCACATCTTCCTACAGCTGGACCAAAGTCACACAATATGGAATGGG
Organism: Zonotrichia leucophrys gambelii; assembly: GCF_028769735.1. Taxonomy (NCBI): domain Eukaryota; kingdom Metazoa; phylum Chordata; class Aves; order Passeriformes; family Passerellidae; genus Zonotrichia; species Zonotrichia leucophrys. The sequence continues at coordinate 7,312,753 of NC_088175.1, read as the reverse complement.
TTAGGGAAGGAACAATGGTAAGTTGAGCCTTTTAGCTTTCAGGGCACCAGTTCAAGTCTGTCAAGGGCTGGAAGAGACTGTAATTTGTTTTACTGTGATCACTTCCTAGCAATAATGCAAAACAAAATTGGATTTAATTCAGTGTTCACTGGGCAGATTCATGCACTCTGTAGGAAAAGGTGTTGCAAGCATGTTCAAAAAGATGTTGCAAACATGTTAATAGCATTACTCATGTTGTTTTTCTCAGAAGTCCAAAACAACACAGTCAGAGAGACAAATCAGGTTTCCCATGTTTCATCTCTAGACCTCTTCTCTCCAGAACAGCAGCATGTTTTGAATTCAGGAATGGAGGCCATGCTCCACTTGAAGCTTCTACCAGTTTTGTAGGACAGAGGATTTCATTGCCTTAGACAGCATTGCTTAGACAGCATTTTCTTAATTTTTCTTTCAGTAAGATTTGTTCTGGCTCTTGCAGTCAAACTCTTAAAGGAAATGCTGAATTGGACTCTACATTAAGAGTCAGTTTTATGCATTTTGGTTATATACAGGGTATAAGCAGATTCTAGAATATTTTTCTTCACCACTGGAGTAAAGGGGAGGGAGAGGTGGCATACAGAAACACTTTTTTTTTTGTTGGAATGTGCAGTAATTGCAAGCAGAATAAATCAGTATGCTATGAATTAAAAATAACTTGCTGCAATGGACACTTGCACAATATATATTGTTAGCCTATTAGAGCTCAAAATATTATTGCTAATAAGACACTATATAAGTAAACTGAATTTGTTGCCCTTTAATTAGCTATTTATTTCCAAAACATGAATTATTAACACTTGTGCTAGTCATGAGTGGTGTTAATTATAGTTACTGGAATTTAATTTTTTTTTCCTTTTTTTCTTTTTTTAACTAAGCTTCTAAAACCAAATGAAAATGTAGACCAGTCATGAGAGAATCCTCTAGTGATAGTCAAACCTCAACAGAGAATCTGTGTCAGTGTTAGCAATATGGAGAGAAACTACAAGTATCAAGTATTTTATCATGAATAAAACAACATACAGAATTGCAAATTAAAGCATGGGGCTCTCAGCAGAAAAACATGCTTTGTCTGATCTTCAAGGAGTTTTTAAAAAATTTAATAGTATTTTACGGAGCTGGCAAAATATATGTTTTAGGTTCTAATTAAAAATAGCAAATCTGAAATTCCTTTATTGAACCTTAAACCACATGCAAATAATTCAAATAAGATTAAAATTATATTAAAAGTACATTATTAAAAAGTGAATATACGTGAGGAGACAGTGAGGGAGTGCACCAGTCAGTGACATACATTTTAATAGGTTTTATTCTGACTTCCTGCTTCCTTCTCCTTTTCTTAGGAATTTAAGATGAAGATTCTAAAGTTGATGTTCAGTTCTTTTGTCAAGAGAAGTTTTGTGAAGCTGTAGTAAAGAACCTGTCTTTTGATCTCTAAAATCTTGGGGGTGATGAGAGAGAATAAGTAGGAAGGTTGTATGAAATGGTGTAATGAGTACATTTTATGTTGGGTGCTTGCTCTTTGCAAATGACACTAATTGGGCAACCATAAGGAATTGTGAAAGTTTAAAGGAGCTGTGGATGATGCTCTTCTTCCATGAATCACAATTTAAAATGTTCGTCCATTACATAATTAAAATGTGGAAGTAGCTCCCTGAGGTTTTTTAGGGAGATGGGGTGGGGATAATGATATGTTAACATGATTTCACTAAATTAATTCTTTGGAAAGTAATTAAGTGAGATTGTCCACACTTCATTACTTCCAAAGGGTAAAATCTGACATGGTCCATCATATTCTCCTCTTGCTTTGAAATGACTGATTATTGAATAAATATATTCATTTGAAATGTAGCATTGGAGATCTCTAGCACTGTTTTTAGGTATTGTGGAATGTAGAAACTAATCGCCTTTTTGGATTTAAAATCTGAAATAAACACTTCATTGTGGTAAAAGCAGTTTGCATTTCTTAACAGCATAGACCCTGTATTTGATTGGAAGCTTACGTCTAGATTCCTGCAAATAGGAACGAAGAAATGTTTTCTGGATTTCAGTATGACTTCTATAATCTGTTGCAGGCCAATATGGGAAGCATTGCTACTGGCTTTTAGTCATCTGAGAATTGAGTGTGAACAGGAGCCTCAGCTAAGCTTTGAAAGGTGAGGTTCCTAAGATGCAGAATAGATGAACACATTTCAATATGTAAATAGAGAAACAATCTTTGTTTCAAGCTAGTAAAGGCAAATATCTTCAAATTAAAACTTTGTAATGAACCTTGTGTTTTATGAAAATTACATCTTTATTTTTCTTTCAACTGTGTTGACAAACATAGCAGACTGAAACAGCCTTTGACATTTCCCACTGCTGATCCTGTACACTCAAGTGGGGCTAACTGGGCACTGGTGTCTAGAATTTCCTTGAGGTTGTTAAAGGTTTCTGTACCCTAAATCAGAAGCATTAGGAGCAGCTCTTTATTTTTTTCCTTTGGTGAAAAAAAAAAATCTCTGTGAAACCAGAGAAAGATCCTGACAGAGAGTTTCATATTTATTTTATACTTACTAAAACCAATTACCATTTTGTTCCTTCCTTTCCCCCTTCCCTGTGCAGCATTTCACAGGCTGTTTTACCCAGACCTGTTGCTGTCTGGGAAGCATCCTCCCATCTCCCACGTGGAGATGCTGCTTCACAGAGCCTGCAGGATGTGGCAGGTGTCTCCCTGTGCTGGCCCTGGAGCAGGGACTGTGTTACCCACATTGTCCCACTGCTCAGTGCCCATGAACAGCACGGTGCCCCAGGGCGGCTTCTTGGAGGTGACCGAGCTCTGTGGCTACATGGGTGGTCCAGCAAGGCTGGCTGGGCCACAGGGGGCAACGAGGTCTTTATCTAAACTGATAAAAACCTTACAGGCATTAGCATATTCTGAGGCTCAGTCTTTATTCAAACCAGTGTCTGCATTCCTGCCTTTTTGCTTTACAGCTTCCAAATGCAGGTCAAAATTATGGGGCAGTTGCAGACAGGACTCTGCTTAAATGATCTGAAAAATCAGGTCATTGTTTTTAGGTTACTAACTGTGAACCTAAACATTGAATTTTGTATTAAATTTTAAAATTGAATTTAATGAGTTTCTGTCCATGTTTTATATGAGGCAGTGTTATAAAGCACATGTACAATACTTCAGTGTAACACAGTAAATAAGTACTGATGTGACTGGGGGTAAGAAGCAAAATCCAGACAGTGTGCAGGTGGTAGAAATTTAATTGGGGACTTTAGTAGGAATGAACTTCGAAACTCTGGAAATGATCATGGCAAAGTCCAGTTGAATCTAAAAAAAAATTATCATTCTTAGAAATTTTGGCTCTCGTAGTAAAATATGTATGTATTGTAATTTAGTGAACTCTGTATAATGCCATGCAGGGAAGGAGGTGTGAGGGTTGGTTCTTGCTTTTTCTCCCTTTTATGCTAGATAGTGTGAAAATCCTTGTGGTAGCTGTATTTCAGTTTGGAAATAAGTGATTTCCCTTGTGTTCAGAGGTTTTAATGAATTAATGAGGGGTCCTTTGTGACTAAATATTTTATACAATTTTTAAATTAAGCATTTATATATTTTGCAAGGCTTGAGACCTTTCTCTACTGAGAAGTGAGAAAAGATCCATTTATAAATTTGGGAGGATGGTGTGTGGTCCAGCAGACCCCTGGTGTAGGGGCATACAGACAAGCCTTTTCTTGACTGGTGTACTGCAGGGTCCTGCAGCTGAAGGGCTGCATTCTTAAAAGAGCAATAAGGTGCACTGGCTCTGTGATGCTGAAATTCAGCACCTGCTATGTCCACCTTAGCAGGAATTGTGGGACAAGAGAAAGAAATCTGTAAAGCAAAACAGTTTGTGGTGAGGGCTGGGGTATCCAGTGTCAGTGCATTTACTGTGGGCTAGCTCTAACTTAATGCCATCTTCCAAACACACTTCAGCACTGGAGCTGTGCTGCTGGAGGGGTGATGGGTGACAAACACTGCATAGGCATCTTTGGCAACAAAATGAAATATGTATAGGGAGCTGGGGCAGCTAGAGCTGGGGCAGTTGAATTGTGATAGTCTTTTAGAGATGTTTTCTCCCACTCTCTAGTCTTTAACCATTGTTCATTCTGATTTGGGAAGTAACATGGTCAGTACACCAACAGAGAAGTTGCTTCCTTGATGTTCTGTCCTGGTTTTCTTGAGAAGAGATTTTTAGTATTGTGAACAAGGGACCACAGGACTTGTGTTGGTCTTGAGCACTTCCTTAGGTCTGAAGATTTTTCTAATGGCTTCTCTGTCAGAAAGATCACTGTGAGTGTTGATCATGTTCAGAACAAAATATTGAAAATTCTGGACTTCTTTATTTTGAGAAAGTTTTAATGGATCAGACAGAACTAAAATTAAGGCTTTACATTTACAACAATTCTGCTTTACTAAAAGATCTACGCCCAGTCATTTTTAAGGCAGAAAGGGGGGAAGGAATATGGGTGTAGCAGTCTACCTGTCCTATTTGTTATTTAATAGCTTGGTGTTTCCATCTCTGCTTTAAGCTGAATAAACAGGATACAAATTGTAAGGGCTTTGATTATGGGGTTCCCTCCCTAGGTTGTTATTGATTATTGTGTGGTGGGTTTTGCTTAGATTGTTTTTGCTGTATTGGATGACCTGTTGTTTGAAAGAATTAGGATAAGCATGTTATCTGTGCAAGCCTGAAAAAATATGGTTCTGACTATCACACCAGTAGTATTTCAGAACAGATTTATAGCTGAATTACATAGTTTGTTATTTGAATGGTATTTCACCGTTCTTTTATGATCTGGAGGCTTTGTTTTTGTTTTAGGAAAGAGTTAAATAACTGAGTTGTGGGATTAAATGTTCAGCTGTGGAATTGAAAAATGGTTGCTGTTGTGTTAAGTGAATGCTTTATAACTAAAATTCATGGAAGCTGGAAAACACATTTGTTGGTGTGGTCTCCTGAGAGCAATATATTTGTATCTACTCACTCATTTTTTTATGGAGCACAGGGTTTTAGGCATTAGGGTGAAACTTTACAGCAGTGAACAGAGTAGTGTGGTTTATTCCAGCATTGCCTCACGTGTAAATTATTTGAGAGATTCTGTTCTGTAGCTGTCAGTTCTTGGTAAGATCTGTTGCTTGTATTTTAGTTTTTTCTGTGAACACATACCCCTGGGTGATTGATCTGTTTATTTCTAAATTTTGTTTAAATAGGGGGAGTCTATGGCAGGGCAACCCACCACTTCCCACCCTCCCACAGGGCCAAGATGAATCAAAAGAACTCTTTCTCCTTTCATCTGCCCTTTTGAAATAAAATGTACTTTGTTTCTGATGCATAGGGATGTAATACAATCATTTTTCTAACTTTGAAGATGAGTAACACTATGTGATAAGGTTTCAACTGTTTCAATGAAATGAAAGGATAGAAAGTAACATAGATGGGGAGACAAAGGGATGTTAAAGATGACAGGCTCAGTCCTTCAGATGTTATGTGATAAGAGGGTGTATAGTGTTCCTTAGGAGTAAAGGTTAATAAACCAGAGAGCTGTGGGAGCTGGAAGATAGCACTGTAAAATTCAGAAGACAGAGGTTAAGTGGATTCTGATCTTGAGGGCAAACCTGTGGTCCCTGCCCCACTGCCCATTTCCATTTTCACCTGGGGCTGATAAACCACACCACACTGTGCAGCTGCTGAAGGAAGGGCTCATTTCCCCTTCCCTCACTTGCTGTCTGTGGTTTTGCGTACTTGGTGGACTAAATTGTCAGGAGTTAGTTTAACATGCTAACCTAACAGAAAAAAAATTAAAACCAGGCAGTATCTGTGTGTGGTATTTTGATTTTGCTTTTGCTGGGTTAGTTTTCTGCCAAGTTGGAGAATTAAATCAGTTTCCAGAGGCAGCAAAAGATAAATTGTAGGAGAAGTGGGTGCTGCAGGCAGACTGGGGGCTTCTGGAATGGCCATTGTGTCTTGTGGAACTGGACCCTTGCTTTTGTCATTGCAGCTGCTTGTGGCACCATGTGTTGCACAGCATCAATAAATTAATCCAAGTTAGAAGTGTTGCCCATCTGTTGTGTATTGTAGCAGGTAGAAGTGATCCCCTTTTTTCAGTCTTGTGCCAGGCATAGTGGTGGTAGGCAAACTTTTAAAACAGTGCATAAGGCAGTACAAGGGAGAGACATGCAGCTGCTGAGGAGTAATAAAGAGGGAAACTACTTTTTGACTGCTACAAATACAATTGGAAATTGAATTAAGGTTCATAGAGGTAGAAAATTATCTATGCATCATAAATTTAATTTCCAGTCCACCTACCCATTCTAAGCAGAGTGAACTAACATAAATTTTTTTGCCATTGAGATTCCTCTCTTTCTTTGGTGAATGTTTTGGTTTTGTCATTGCTTTTCATGTGTGTCTGTGTGTGTTTTGTTGGTTTTTTCCCTCCCTGGAAACAATGGACCTCAATCTTTTTTGTAATCCTTTTAATGTGCTCTTCAGAATATGACATCACATTCAATTAAAAAAAGTATCATAGTTAGCCCCAGGCACACAGGTGTACTCAATATTTTTTAAACTGAAATTTTAATTAGTAGTTGAATATCACCTATCTTTTTTCTTGCACTTTGGAAATTTGTAGCTTTGTATTTCTTAGAATTTGCCTTTATAGTTTTGAGATAGAAGTAAAATTTCTATCAAAACAACAATATTCTCTTCTTTCTTACATTACTTTACTTGGGAACATACTTGTTTCAGAGGCATGTTCATCAGATTATTCCATAACTTTTTTAGGAAAAGACATACCCTAAAACCAGAATTAATCAGTAACAAACATCATCAGTGTGATGCTGCTGCTCAGTTCTCAGATCCAAATCTGGGTGTTCTTTTGATTACAGGAGACTCATTGCAAAGAGAACAGGAAGATTCACAGGATCTCTGTGCATTGAGGAATTTAAACACAAATACTCTTGCAGGAACTAGTAATCATCTTTGGCAGTCCCATATAGGAAGGCCTGGATTAAAAATTTTGTGCTTGAGAGAGAGTTTACTCTTTTGTTTGTTTACTCTTCACTGTTTCCAAAAAGATTAAATAGGCTAAAGCATCTCCAGTGATTCCTGCAAGGCTCTGTAGGATTTTGTGAAGCCCAGAAACCATTTCCTTGGTGCTGGGTTATTAACCTTGGTTGTTGTGACACAGAAGGTTATGAGAGATTTGTGTGCATATTGTTCTAGGAGGGGGTAACTTCAGGGGTTTTCCTCCTTTCTAGTTTTTATATTTGAGTTTTTAATTTTAAAAAATATTTAGCCTCAGGGAGTCCTCAAAATCTAAGCCTTTTACTGCCTCCTGAATTTGGCAGTTGCTTCTCCTGGTTCAAATCTCTAGGCATGTGGGATGTGAAGCTTTGAAGTAGCTATTGCCTGGCTGAAGCCTCTCTGGAGGCAAGGAGAAGGATAATAAAGTTTTGACATTTTCTTTCTTTCCATCATGCAGATATTTTAACAGAAGTGAAACAGCTGATTTTTAGTAAAGACTCTAAAATTACAGAATTGCTAAGATTGTCTCTTTTGTGGTTTGGTTTTAATTTAGAACAATTGCTAAAATCAGTGGTGTGGAAAGCCACATGCATTTTGTCAGTGTTTTAATATCTGGCATTAGAAACTGGTTAATCCATTTAAGTGGAACAAGAGATTCAAGAGGGAGATGTTGCAGCCCAGCCCAACATCTTAGATGTTGCCCAGTGGACCACTGACAAATACCAGAAAAGGCAAAGAGAGATATTTGGGTGGGGGCAAAAACCCCAGCAGAAGTTTCTCATTCTTTGTAATTCTGGTTCTGCATAGTGTCTGCCAGTCCCATGCTCAGTGAGCAAACAATTGCCAAGTCCATGGCAGTCTGTCCCAAAGAGTGAGCACCTTCACCTTCTGGGCAAGGCTCTGTCTCAGCACTGCTCCTGTACTTCCCCAAGAACGAAATAGATACAGGCCACCTTCTCCTGGCTACTCCTGACTTTCCATCTGGCTCCCTTAAAATAAGTGTCTTGTTGTACAGAAAAAGAAGTAGGACAATACATCAGGGAGGGGAAAAAGCTATTTCAAACATCTTGATTATGGCATGGTGAAACTCTTTCTGTTTGGGTGTTTCCAGCTGTTTCTGGCATGGAGCACTTCTGTCACTGCACTGGTTTGTATTAACTAGGTTTACTAGATTTAGTAGTGGCTAAAATGCATACAGTGATTTTAAAACAATTGGTGTCATGCAGGCATTGCTCAGTTTAACAAGCTGCCTGTGTTCTTCTGTGCTGCAAAGAATGTGCACTGTGGAAGCTTTATGTTTACTGTAAATGTAGTAGTAGGATTTTTTCGTAGAAACTTAATTTATTTTAAGAAGTGTTAATTATCTGGTTTTACATGCAGTTTATTGGAGTACCTTTTCTTCTGCTGTATGAATAAAGTAGACCTATATAAAAATTTAAAGTCACTTTGCGCTACAAACAGCAATTCTGTAACTCTGCTGACAAGTCAGCAACTTGCACAGTTGTGAAATCTTCCCTTTTCCAGTTATGATGGGGAAAAATTGACATGTTGTTCTTACAAGTCCATGTTACCTGTCCTTTAGCAAGCTGTGCTTGAGCACTGCATACTAAATGTCAGTTATCATATTGTGCAATCTGTATGAGCAGAATTCCCACTTCCACAGCTGTGGGAGTAGAAATGGGAAGCAGTCAAATAAACTCAGTCCCTCAAGGCTCCTCCCAAGGTGACTGGTGCAGAGTGCAGTGAGGTCCAGGGAATTCTTCTGACCTTTTGGAGGCACAAACCTTGGGAAACAAATGAGTGTTGTTAAAGTGATGACATCTTTCACATGATAAAAGTAGCAGCTTAAAAAAAAGCTTTTGACACTTTTGACAGGCTTGCACATGATAATTAGATAGTAAAAAGAAGGTGTGGGTTGGCAAGGCATTAGATATGAATGATATGCAGGTTTGTATCCATTTCTCTTTAAGCAGTGTTGTGCTGAAGATGAAGCCCTCTGAACAGTTGTGTAAAGCAGAGGTTTTAAAGGGAAAATGGATTGTATCCATTTGAAATAATTCAAGGGAAGCTGTGGAAAGCTACTGGCACTCTTTTTCTGAATAACTCTTTGCCTCATTAAGAAGTTCTTAATACAGCATATTCTGGGTATAATCTTAGAACTGTGTGCATTGGCTTACCAAGTGTCTTATTTATTCACTTTCAATTTAATTTTCTGGAATAATAAGCTTTTTTCTTGCACTATATGTTCTGAACATTCTCCTTACTGCCTTTACAACGTGTCAAGGATGCAGGAAAAAAGCTAGAGGAGAGGGTGATTTTTGTAATTTGCATTGAGAAGGAAGAATGGGAAGAAGTGGGGAAGACAAAGCAGGGCCTTGACCTACGTATAGTGTATGAATTTTGTGATTAGTCCACAGGAAAGTTGTATATGGGGAGATACACATAAGGCAGAAGACAATACATGGCATTTAGTATTCCTGTGGGATTTGGGGATCTTCAGCTTAATTTGGCAGGGTGTCATCAGAAGGCCAAATGTACTGGTGGCAGCAGAATTGGGTTCAGGCAGCTGCCCCACTCCTATTGCCGTGTTTCTGGCCGCTTGCATTGGACTGTGTCCATGTTCTGTGCCCTGTGCCATCTGGGAGCCTGATTCTGTACTTTCCACCTGCACAGTGGATCCCGGCTCTTTCCCACAACAAACAGAGACCCACTCCCACCTGCTGAAGGCCCCTGAGCTCCCAGCCTGGCAGTGCTGCCAGCTCTGTCCAGTATCTGCTGCTGTTGGTGGTCGCTCACCCTGTGCCCTGGGACCACGACTCCTGAGTGCAGCTCAGATGTGAAGGATCCCTGTGTGTGCTGACTTGAGATATGGGACAATCTCTTCCATGAAGGAGGGAGCAGCAACAGCTGCCTGTGTGCAGGGATTTGTCTGTGGGCATTGTGAGGGCCTGGTCTGTGCTGGCAGTTTTTAGATATTATTTTCTTTGCAATTTTTTAGTACCATTTTGATTTCCTGAGGGAAGGTCAGGATGTGTTCTGGAGGATTCAGCTCTGTTGGGGGGACCCTTTTCCCACCCCACTGCTGCTCTGTCCTGTTTGCCAGCCTCCAAGTCCTTCAGAAATCAGATGGGAGCTGCCAAAATAGCAGATGTTTCTGCTGAGTGTGCTGTAATCTCTCACAGCACTGATGCTGATCAGGCTTTGTGTGCAGGTCTGAGCAGCACAGCTGAATGTCCTCCAGCCTTTGCCATGCCTGACTGGGTAGTCTTTATCCCCACAGGACAGTCCTGACTGAGGGCTGCAGGGCTAGGGCTGGCTACATTTTACTGGTGATTTTAGGGACACCTTCCATTAGATCAGATTTCTCAAAGTCCCATCGAGCCTGACCTTGAACATTTCTAATAATGGGGCATCTGGAGCTTCTCTGGGCACTCTGTTCTGGTGCCTCACCAGCCACTGGGCAGGCTGAAGAGAAGAAGACTCCAGAACCTGCTCCATGAGAGGGTAGCCTCCTGCAGAGTTTATGAGGAAATGCTTTGAAATTTTTGGGACTTGCCTTTTTCTTCTGTAAGAAATTGTCCATGAAACAAAATGGGTTTTTTAAAATCATCTGGTACAGATCTATAAATGCTAATGCACTCTCCTTGTTGTTGGTTGTTTTGTGGATGAAATGGCAAACAGATAGAAAGTTCTAGCAATTCTGGAAAAATTATTAAGCTTTCCTTTTAACCTCTGGGGAGTAAGAAAATGTATGAACCAAGGCTGAATAATGAAGCTTACAACAAAACTGTTTTATTAATTTTTATAAGATTTTTAAAATTATTTAATAATTCCTTGTAATTTTGTAGGAATTAGGCCTCATCCTTTCAGAAGACAGACTTTCCTGGCATCTGATAAGTGTATTTAATGTGATTTTGAAATGCAGTAAATATGAAACCAGCAAACTTGATGTCCAGTTCAAAAGCCTCTTTTTCGTGCAAGGGGAGCTAGTAGGGTATTGAACTACTTTGCAATACATTAGGAAAAATTTTTTTTCTTTTTTTAATGATTAGGGAAGCAGGAACTATCACACTCTGTGAATGACTTCTCAAAATGTAGTTTCCAGTTAACTATTTGGGTTTGAGTTTATTCTTGTGTGGATCTTTTGAGAAGCAACTTGTTTGTTTCTTTGCTTTGGGTCTTGTTTCGTTGGTTATTTTTACTTGGGCCTACAAAGCTGTCTTGTTCCCATCTAAAAGGAAGAAAAAGAGAGCTGTGGGTAGATTTACTTGACTGTGTGACCCCTTTGTGTTCGTGGCACTCACTGCTAGAGCTGTTGCTTGTTTGCTTCAGTGTAACAGGATTCCTGATCAACTGGATCATTTTTCCTTTCTTTTCACCTTTTGGCTTTGCAAATACTGAACACTTTTGCTTTTGGTGAGGAATCAACACTTGGAAACTGTTACAAATAAGGCCATTGAGAGGGAGGTGTTGGGTCACTGGCTCAGGGAAGATGTTGCTTCTGGGGGTTGGACTTCTCTGCTATGGAGATCTGTGTATTTTAGCATGAGCTTATGTATTAAGCTTGTTGCTTTTATGTAACTAAGTATTTTTGTGAAGAAGCTGTATGCTGTACTAGACTTTAATCTTGACTGTCTCGTGATAAAATGAAGGATATTTTGAAAAAGGCGTCTCCTGCTTGCCATGGCTGATATAAAAAATCAATGTACTGTGAGCAGATATTGTTTTCTGAACTATCTCTTCGGTGGACTTGGGAGAAATGTTTTCCAACCAGTTTCAACTTTTTTCCATTTCTTGTAAATCTAGTGATTTTCAAGTTCAATGTGGTGCTCAGTTTACTGCCCATGGAAATCACTGCTCTGTGCTGTGTTGGGGAAGTTTAATGTTGTTTTGGGCAAATCTTATCACTATAATAATCTTTACATACTTGTAGACCACGAATCTATGTGCAGGACCACTTTAAAAAATGTTCCTTCTTGAATTGTAAGTAAAGATTGTATTGTTAAACAGTGCCTTTAAAATACTAAATTCATTTAGTTCAAGTGGCCGTACTTGACCTAACTTGTGTCTGTACTCTTGCATACAGAAGTCTGACTTATGTGAGTTCCACCCACATCCAGAGCTAAGAAAGCATAAGAGAGCTCTTGCCCTAAAACTGAATGGCTGTATTAGCCTTAAAGGTTTGTCTTTGCTGATAGGCTCCACCTTATCATGAAAGCTGAGGCTCAGATTCCCATAATCACAGGGCTACAAGAGCCTTATCAGCCAGGCTTTCTGCAGGGTTTGTTCACACTAGTCCTTCAGCACAGTGCTATTAGGAGATGGCTTTTGGGAAAGGATTTGCTCTGCACAGCCGTCATCCGTCTAATCTCTGGAGTGAAAACTCTTACGGGAGAAGCACTGACTGCCGCCAGAAGGAAATCAGTCCCACAAGTCCTTGAAGGAGAGGAACAGTCATGAGCCAGGCTCAGCTTGGACCTTGGCCTGGGGCTTGTTCCCAGCCAAGGGCAGACCAGACATCTGCTGACTCTGTCACTTTTTCTGAGGGCTCTCCATAGCTCTGGGGAGAGACAGTATTGCATTCTTTGATCAAAGCGTATTTCTAAACTTTTTTCACTCAATATGAAAGATATAAAATAGTTTGTCTCTGTCTCCTCCTCCATGAAAGCCTCAATTTCTTTCGAAAATAGGCAACGTGCATGCTGTGGCATTGCCAAGTGCTGCAGAGGATGGGGCAAGCCTTAGAATACAACTCATTCATTCTCACAGGGTGGCAGGACCACACTTCACAGTGTGCTGGGAATGGCACTGCAGCTGGGTGACATTTGTGACAATGCTGTGCACCCTTTTGTGGTGAAATAAGAATATGATCTCATGCTAGGGAACCCAATTATAAATAAAAAGAATGGAAATTGTCTTCTAATGGAATTGTCTCTAATGGCAATTAGAGGAGTTGCATTTTTAACCAAATCATTTTTCAGATTATGTGTGTTTCTCTGTTTCCTGAAATAACCTGAATTCATTTTTTATTTAAGGATAGCAAATAAAGGGGTTTTTTTCCTTCCTTCTCCTAAATAGCCTTAATGCCGTCATCTTCCTGGTTAATGCCAGGACATCAAATATTATATCAAGTGTGGTATCTCTGGCTGTGTTTGAGTCCTTGGCAAGGGCAGTTTGTTCTTTCTGCATTTATGTCAGCAAAGATTCTTTTGCTGGAGAGTGGGAATATGTAATAGGAAGAGTTTACAGTAAGAAAGTATATTACTAATAATTATATTATATTATTGTATTATATTTGCCAGAGTTATGTGAAAGGAAGATTTAATCCTAACTGAAGATGAGGATGGACAGTATGGGTAAAATTTCATTCAGTTTTGGGTATTCTGGATGCTTTTTTACCTCTGCCATCCAAGCAAGGCTCACACTAGTTAATTCAAGTACTTCTCACATGCACTAGATTAACTGCCCATTCTAGAAAAAAATTCTATATTCCTGTTAGAGACAGGACTGAATAAGACAGGTTTTAAAAGACGACTTTTAATAGTTTTATAAATTTGAAATAATTTTTCCTTTAAATATTTAGATTGTGATTTGTCTTTGTGACAATCTGTAATGAAGCCTTACACTGCATTAATTTCAGAAACTAAAATATTCACGAGGTACAGAGTTCTAAAGAAAAGTCAGACCACTGCTGAAAGTAAAGCCATTAGCTGAGAGCAAGTAGCCAGAGTCTGTGAAAGTGATAAATCTGCTTTAGACGTCAATGGCCCCTTCTGCAGGTGCAGGAGGAATGTTTTATTCTCTTTGTATTGTTTGTATAGTTTGATTCTGCAGAAAACAATTAATAAAGCTGATTAGCCTTTAAGAAATGTAAATGTAGAATGGGAGTGGTATTTATTTTACAAATAAATGCCATTGATTGGAGGCTGAGATTTTCCAATTCTTATTTCTCAGAGGATACACTTATGAAATAAGATAAAACATAAACTATTTCAAATTGATAATTATGGATTACTTGCTGTTGATGCAGTCTCAGTTTAGTAAATTTGTAATTTCTTAAGTGGAAAAGTGTTTAATTGCTTATGTATTTCTAAAGTTTAATAGTGTTTTCAATTTGTTTTTAAATAAACATAGGTATGTAAGATTATAATTCTCATTAAACTGTAAATTATAAAAAAATATAGGTAAAAAGCTAGTGGTCCAAGTAAATTTGAGGATCAGTTGTCATTTTAATATTGAATATGGAAATTAGGAAAATGACAAAATGTATTCTGACCTAAGTAGTTTCTGAAGTGTTTAAATGGTCCTGTCTCTAATGTAACATAAAGGCTGCATTTAACTGCAGATCAGCTACTGGCTGATATATGTTAGGATTTATTGAGACTGTGAATCAATTTTGCTTTTGTAAAATAACTTAAATACACAACAAAGAAGGAAAAAAAATTGGCATGTAATGCATTACCACAGACTAATATCAGTAACTTTTAAAAGGTGTTTTAAGTCAGTTTTCTTGCCTTTGGAATCTCTCCTCACTGCAAATAAAAGTAAATATTTCTGCTTTTATGCATATGGCATAGTTGAAGAATGAAATATAGACATCGAGTTTTTACAGCAGTGAAAAGGTATTGAATTAAACACTATAAAGTTTCAAGGAGAAAGTTTTTTGTGAACTGATGTGTGATGTCTGTTTGAATGTGGTTTAAAGTATATTTAGGAGAAGCAAATCTCTTCTGAATTGGTTCTTTTTGTCTGGTAGTGCTAAACAAAAGCTGAAGTTTTTTGCCTTACATCATGTGGTGAATTTGCATTCATTCCTTTCTAGCTGTTGTTGGATGACTTGGACGTTGAGCCTTAGCTGTGACATGGAGATGGAGAGTCACTGGAGATGTTCTCCCATGTTCCACAATCTATTTTTCTTCTCTTGTTTTAAGGATATGATACAGACCTCAGCGCATCATTGAGAATATAAGATGGTAAAACACAACCTAGCTATTCTGCCCTAATACCTTAGTTACCCTACTGGTTCCTTCATTAGCAAGTTCTTGTTAGGCTGCATCTTCAGTTTCTTAACTCCAGGCAGGTACCATGGAGTCCCTTCCTTCTCACACTTCTATCCTTGCATTCATATCATGCTATGGAATATCATCTTTACCCTCCTGGTTTCTGTTTGCATTTCTGGCGTTTAAGGGGGTTTTTTCAATGATCCCAGCATAATGTGGAGGAATCATAACTGGCTAAAACATTTTCTATTGCCTTCTGTGTTCAACAGAGCCAACAGTAGCTCTGAACAGTTAAAGCATTTATGTTGATAGACCTCTTCTGAGTAAAATTCCTCTAATTTATTAGTGTGTCAAAAATTTCTTCCATCTTCTTAAGTGCTATTGGGGAGGATAATTTTTAACTGGTTGATTTCCAAGTAGAAACTCATTTACCATCTGCTTGGGAAAAAACAGTAAGCTGCTGGCTATAGCTTGACAGCTACAGGCAGGTCAAGGGCACATGCTTATAATTTTGCTGCAGTGATTCCTAGCTAATTAGCCACGAGGAGCTTTCTGAAAATGTTCTGTTAGATCATTTTCTTCTCTCCCATTTTGTTAATGAATGCAGTGCTCCCAGCTGTGAGGCCCTGAGTGATGATTGCTATTATGGATTTATCCTTTCAAATTCTGCCTCTGATTTTAGGAAATTATATTCCCTGACTTTAGGTTTCTAGTGGTGAAACTGTAAAAGGACAATTTATTCCTCAGTGAGTGTTGGGAAAGACAGTAATAAGATTTTATAAGTACTGGGCTGCAATAGCTAGCTTTATTAGAGGAGGGAAAATACTGTTCAAAAATATAACCATCTGTAGTCCATATTAGTTGACAAAATTATTTTTTTTGTTAATAAAAACGGTTTAGAAGCGATCTGTTCTCATAAGATGATGCTTTACTGCTACTGTGGTTCCCAGCACATCCAGAGTAGGGCATTAGGCAAATGTGTGAGACTGAGTTTTCTTCCCTTTTCCTCCTACACACACATATCATGTGAGGACATGGAAAAACTAATCTGGGCTGTTCAGATTACTTAATGTGAGATGTACCTGATTGTACCCAACTAGGGCATCTCCTTACATTGCTAATCACTCTCATCTTAAGAACATGCATTACAATACAGAATGAATTGAAAAGTTGTCCTACCTGTTCAAAAATGGTATGTTTGTATACATACATAAGCTTACAGGTAGGCATGGCATTGATCCTGTAACTATTTGGTTTAAATATTAGATATGATTTCTTGTTCCTCACCATCAAATTTTCCATCTCAAAAAGTATATATGATGCTTACACTTTTATCCTATTATGTATACATTTATAGCAAAATACAGTTAGAGGATTAGACTTTCAGCTGGCAACAAGTTTTGATTTCCAAAACTTCACATAATGCAACAATGTTTACAGTTTTCCCTGTAGTTAAAAGATTCTGCCTGTTTTTTTTCCCCTTGTTACCACACAAATTAACAAGATTAAATAGGATAACATTATTTTGGGCTTTAAATCCACTTGCTTCTCACAGTGGAAAGCTCTAATCTGGCAGACCAGTCTAGTATGTACCAGACTTTATGATAAGCTGTTGCCCATATGTGTTGTCATTGTCCCCAGGAGACAAGCCTGGAGGGCTGCTGCTGTGTTTCAGGTATGGTACAGTGTTTTGCATTAGAAAAGTGAGCAGAGGAAAGATATTTAGTCTGTGAAATACTGTTGACATTAATCTTTTAAACAAAGGAGCCTGGCGTGGTGTTGTCAAAGGAAACTAAACCTGCCAGTTTATTTTCCCATTGTTCATTTGCACAGAGGCTCTGGCCTGCGAATGACCACTGACATTATGCCACAGAAACTGATACAAAGAGAATACTTTGTACTTTCCAATCTTGCTTCAAAGCCTGCCAACAATGTTGTGGCTGCATTCCCCTGTTTCTGTGCTACAGTGAATTGCTTGTGTTTATTCTGAGAAAAGTTGGATGATTGTCTCTCTTCCCAGTTTTTTTTTCTCTCTGTTGCTTTCAACTCAGAACAACTGTTTCTATCCAATAGCTTGTCTGCCTGACTTCTGTGACCCAGACTCAAAGATGCATGAAATGAACCAAATAGGGAGGGCAGAATTTGGAAGGTGTAGGAGAGGCCTGCCATAGAGAGATGTTTTTCTGCTCTCTTAAAGTGTCAAGCTAAACATATGGTATCAGGAGAGGTGAAGCAGAGAGGTCGTTTGAAAATTAGTGGTACTGTTACTCCCAGGATGCTTGAAGGAAGTTGCTGAAGTATCTCAGTTACTTGCATGAGATCTCAGTGGTGATGTGGGCAGGAGAAGGGGAACTTGCCAAACGTGTGACATGCTGAGTGACATGTGCCACATCTGACAGCTTTGCAGTTAGTGGAGTGCAAAAGCCATGGGCCTTCATGGGTGGAAAGATGTTTCTGGAAGTGTAGGATCTTCAGTGTTCTTAATTGCTTGCTAGTATACTGAGTCAAATTCAGGCTATGGATCTCCTAATCTGCAGGATTGTGGGGGTTTTTTTGTTTGCTTATTTTTTCATAACTACTGTTTTTAACTTTCTCTCTCCTTTGATGGCATGTCTTTCTCAGCAGTTGCTGTGTTCTGCTATAGAGTTAGCTGCATGCTGAGGGTGGAGAATTCCTTTCTGTCCATGTACATTTTCATAAGGCTGTAGTAGTGGCCCTGAAGTTCATAGTTATTTCCAAGGAATGTAAATACTTGTACCAACTGATTTCAGGACAAGTAGAGAACGTGATACACTTAATGAAATCTCTCAGTGACAGAAAATCTTTCAGCTGCCAGTTGAGCTCAATTGAGGCTTGCTGGCACAATCTATGTCTTTATGCTAGAAGAAGAGCTGCTCTGTGTTTGGGTGATGCTGCCTTTCCACTGCCATCCCTTGCCATGTTTTCCATCATGTGGGTTATCTTTAGTTTTTGCCAAAGACCACTGCTGGCATTTGCTGTCCTCAGAAGGTTTGCATTTTGTTTCCTGATGTCCTGCAGAGTGTCTAAACACAAGGACAACTCTGCAAAGGCTTAGAGATGCCAGTTTTAAAATGTATTATAAAGAAAGTGTCTAGCAACCACAGTTGCAATCAGTTTTGGAAGTACTTCATGTACAGTTTTATCTTGTTAATTGGTGCTCCAAATATGCCATGTAGATTGAGTAAGCTCAAATTTGTTTGCCAGTCTTTTGAGAATCAGTGCCTAATATTTCCACTGCATGGCCAACTGCTGTGGCCTGAACTGGACAAGATTGCCTCAAAATTAATGTCTGCATAATGCAAAGGTGAAATATGTTTAATAAAGTGGGAGAATGCCAAGTCCTATTTTAATTATTTCATACACATTAGCATACAGGTAAGATTTAGGTTTTTCAGAAGGTTTAGGTTTTTCTATAGAAAACAGTATGCATCTAATAGACTTCCTTCTAACTAATGGTGTAAGTATGTAATTTAGCTTTAGCTTACATACAATGAAATAGTAGTGAAATCACTTTTGTAAACAGCATACACATCCTGTTGTTGGCTTTGCTTCAGCTATTTCTTCACATTTGGCTAAGCTCAAGTACTAAATTGCTGTAAAACTGGAATACACTCTGGAAGCAGATTAATCATTTGACTCAGTATTGTCTTTTAGTTTGCCATAAGAAATCTTTCCAATCTATGAGATCATGGATTAGCTGGTTGGACAATTTAGAGAGGCATGCAGTACATTCCCCTTTTTTGCTGCCTTCCCTTTGAAACTTGCAGAATCTCAGCAAAGCAAAAATGATAAATTACTCTTTTTTCCAAGTTTTACCACAAATGCCTATTGCAATGAGAAATGAGGCATCTGAATTGATACCTCATTGTTTTATCTAATTTTGGACATTGTAGGTGGCATTTATCTCATGAGATATAGATTAATTCCCTGCCCATTGCAGGTGGGCAGAAATCTTTAAGGTTCCTCCTCACCAAAACCATTCTATGATTCACATGTTTGAGACAATGATTTAGACTTGCCTTAAAATTGCTGAAAAGAAATGAACATTGTAGAAAGTGACTCAGGTTTTCAGGTTTGTAAAAACATGTTGCATAAATTTCACTGTAAAGTCCTTTTTCTTCCCATTAATGAAAAAAGGTAATGATTAATTATGTTGTGCTATTGATGCTGTCCATGTAGGGGGTGTGATGTCTGTTCTGCCCATCCATGGGAAAGGGGTGGTAGTGACTGATAAGGAGATCTAATACTTGAAGGCAATTTGTCTGGATTTGCAGTCTCCTTCATATGCCTTTCCAAATTTCATTACAAACGTGTGCTAAAATATGCCTTGCAAATGTCCTTTGCTGTGAGGATGAATGATACAGTGCAGAGGCAGGTCACAAATTAGGCTAACAATACCACTCTTTCTTGTGTGGACAGAGTAGGTGACATCTGCAGGGACATTTTCATTGTTGCATTGTTAGTTTATAGCATTAATTGTTTTTTTTCTCTTCTGATACTGTACCATTTCACTTATTTGGCTGTGTTGAAGGTGCAACTTTATTGCTCAATATACTGGGATGTAATGATCTCAATGGCAAAAACATTCCACCCTCAACTTGCATAACAAACAGGTTCTGCTTATTTTATAATTGAACTTTGCATTCTTCATACAATGTAGTTTTGTTGTATTCTGTGCCTGTTTTCTAGCTTACGTGTACATGCATGCAAAGAGGAGGTAAAGTGAAATGGTACTGGACTATAAGCACTCTTGTCTCCAGCTGCAATCTTACTGAAAGCTGTTAAAATTTTATTTTTTTCTTCATCCTTGGAAGGAAACTGCACCCAGTGAAGTAACCACCATAAAAACCAAACAAGCTGTAGATTACAGCAAGGATAAGGGTTATGTTGCCAGGATCCTACAAGAATGATGACAATGGAGGATACAGATGTTGTGTCCAAGAAAGGGTTTGCTGGGGCCTGTTGGTCAGTGAGAGTGTGAGGGGAAGAGTCACAGTGACAGATGGGGGAAGAAGGGAGAGAACTGTACATCTTGATAGTTATTAGTGGGAGTGATTTCTAACAGGACTGTAAATAAACCAGTGCCATTGATTTACTACTTGAAGATTAATGCCTGGGCAAAATTACTGTTTCTACACAATTAAAAATTAGTGAAATGGATACTTCAATGAGGATGTTTTCTTTTGTAGCAAGGGTAGATCATTTCAACACCAACTGATTTTCCCCTGGGTTTTCTTTACTGCCCTGGTTTTGGGATTTGGCTATTTCTTTTTGACTGAATTCAGAGGAAAACTATTCCTGATGATACTGAATTTGGCAGAATGGCTAAAGTTTGAATTTGGCTTGTATTGGTTAAATCAAGCTTTTGATTTGGTTGCCTATTGTCCAGTATGCTAATCCATGTTATTTCCAGCTGAGTTAAAGTGTAAAGTCATTAGAGCAGCGTGGGGCTTTTGTTTGTAGAGGAAAGGTTAAGTTCTGCAGGCAGCTCTTACTGCTGCCAGCATTGCTGCTAATCTGAGTTTGGGGACTAATTACCTGTAATAGCTACAGGACAGAGTCCTGTGCTGAGCACAAGTCTGATTAGGCCAAATTTGGAAAGTTTTGTTATGGGGAAAGTTTTTTAAAATTTTTCAGGAGCTTGAGTTCTGATTTAGTTCATTCAGAACAAGATACTTACATTGCTACTATATTCAGCTTAATAATATCCTAATGGTGATATTTTAAATAAGGTCTGAAAATCGTATAACAGAATTAACAAGCATTATAAACTATAATAGTCTGTAGCTATTTATGGACTGTCAATATTGTTACATTGTTTCTGAGTTGTTTCTAATTCAGCTTTTGATAACCACAGATAGCTATTGGCGGTGTGAGAGATGAGGAAGCCAAAATTGATCTGATGAACAGATTTCAAAACCAGTCTGTATTGGAGTGGTTTGGAGATGAATAAATTTAAAAAAAATAAACTAATGCCATGCTTAATTGCCATGCTAGATGCTTATGATTAAAAGTTTGTATGAATTAGCATTTTTGGGTGTGCTTTTAGATGTACTCAGAAACGGTTGTTTTCCTTTTTTGAGCACTTAACTTTGTTTTAAAATTCAAGAGGAGTTATTTCACACAAACCATTTAACTTTCACGTTGTGCCCTTTTACAAAAGAAATGGAAAACTCTGGTTTGGAACAGAGGAGAATTAAGAACACAAGAAATGAAAACAAATACCACCTTCTTCACAAAGAGAGCTCAGCTTTAGCAGAAGAAATAAATGCTACAGGCTTGCATTGGGAATGAGGGAGAAGTCAATTATGCTTGCAGATAGCAGCATAAATATCCATTTTTGCTACAGTATGACTTATTAAATCATGAGCTGAAAGCTATGATCCTTGACTAACATTACTTAAGATTGTCCAGTAAGTTAGTACCTAACTTTTTTTTTATGTTTCAAAAACTTTAAATAAATCTTTGTAATTCTCTTGAAAAACTACACATTATTTCCCTATTTGATACTGACTTTGATGTCTTTGATGTTGCTTTCTTTTTATTTCTCCTAACTTAATATTGTAAAAAGAGACAGTGTTTCTATGTAGGAACAAAAGTGCTCTTTTAGCAAAAATATTCTTATTACTAGTTTTGAGTGGAAAGAACGTGTAGTCCTCATCATGGATTTGCAGTCTTGAAGCTTCTATGGGTTACTTCTAAATAATGGGTGAATTGTATCAAAGTAATGACCCTTTTAATAATTTTCAGGCTTAGAGTGTAGTTACTGAGTAATTCTGAAATTATTTAAGCTGTTATTTCAGTTAGAGGGAATGTTCTCAAAGCTGCTGGTATAAACTAGGGGTTAGCAGATTGGGTCAATAAAAAAGGTTCTTCAGCCTGTGTATGGTAGCTTGGAAAAGTGTAAGCCTATCTGTTACTTTTGTATTTGTAAAGTGTCTCTATGACCTGTATGAGACAGAAAGCTCTGGAGGGGTGTGTAGCATGTCAGAAAATGTGTAGCTCTCTATGTGAATGGCCAGCAGTGTCAGAATGTTGTGTTGAGCACGACAGTGAAGGGTGATGATTGATCACTGCAGTTCTGACATGCACATAATTGGTAGTGGAACCCAATTAACAACTGGCCCTGAAGCCAACCTCATCATAACATCTTACTTGAGTATGTGCCTTTTATTTATTTATTTCTATTTCCATCTCTTCCTTTTGGTTGCTCAAAAACTTTCTTCCTCAAGAAGTCATCAGGTTTGAGAAAAGCCTTGTTTTTACCTGCAGCCAGTTGAATAAGGTATTTCTGGATGTCTATCCTTTATTGATAATGCTTTTTTTTCCTGCTGCTTTGTTTAGATGACAGTGCCTCTGCTGCGAGCAGCATGGAGGTCACAGATCGCATTGCCTCTCTGGAGCAGCGTGTGCAGATGCAGGAAGATGACATCCAGCTGCTCAAATCTGCCCTTGCTGATGTGGTCCGACGCTTGAATATCACGGAGGAGCAGCAGGCCATGCAGAACAAGAAAGGACCTACCAAAGGTTTGCATTTCTGACAGATGTAAAATAGATAGTGCAGTTCAATCAGTGTTTCATATGTATTAAAATAGGTTGTTCATTAGATCTTGAAATATTCAAATTCAACAAATCAAACTCTAAAACAAATACATTTGAAATTCAACCTGGTAAAAAGAACACATAGAAATCCAGATGGTTAAATCTGTGAATCTTCTACAGTTTACATGAAACAGCAAAGCATTTGCATTTTCTTAATGCTTAATCCACGATCTACATTTAACCATTGCTACCACTTCCTTACTTCTGATCAAGGTATTTTATAAACTCTTTATGGAAGACATTGTCTTCTGTGGGTGAAACTCCTAATAGATTGGAGGTTTATTATCCTAAAAAATGAATTAAACTTAAGTAAAATGTAATTAAAATTTAATTTAGAATGTCTTCAGTGTCCGTGGATCATGCAGACATAAGACAGAGCTCTAAGCTAGCACAGAGTTGACATGACTGAGGAGATGGTACAACACCAGCTGCTCAGCTACAAAAGAAAGGCAGAGCTGTGCTTGTTACCTGACCATGTTCCGGAGCAGCAGAGCCAGAGCCAGTGAGTCCAAGGTGTGACAGATTTATTTACACAAGTATTTAGTTCTAGTCACTGATTTAACAGACTTGGTAGGAACTACTTAATTTGCTGAACTGAGATGCCATGTTCATTACAAAGTTTTGTGTCAGGAGATGAGGGAAGCTGAAAGGGACAGAATTACAGAGCCAAATAATGACTTGGTTGTGTCTCATGTTAGCTGTCAGACGGAATAGGCACTAAGTATCTGAGATCTTGTCTTCATGTTCTCTTCTCTTTCTGTTGTAATCTTCTTATTTTGTCTTTCTTTTATTGAGAAAAAATTAAAATATCAGATAAGTTAAATGTTACTAAAGATAGCCTCTGCTGTGTTAAAATGTTCCATCAAATCTGGTTTTACAAGGGATTAAGAGGCTTCATGTTGCCTCTAAAATAGATATTATCTGATGCACAGAGGAAATAAAGTCTAGTAATTATTACTGAGTTGTAACCAAATCTGTTCTTCATGCCTGCTGGCTTTACTTAGCAAAATGCAAACCAGATTTTCATGAATTCTGTGAGCAGAGTTCAACTCTAAATCAGGAGAAGTTTTCTTGGTCATGACAGACCATTAGAGCCATAGTTCAATGTACATTGAAGAAAAGCTGCTGTAAGCCTATTCCCCTATCTTTTATGGCTGGTTTTTTAGGGGTTGGTTTGTTTATTTGTTTGTTTGTTTGTGGGATTTGTGTGTGTGTGTGGTTTGGAGGTTTTTTTTTAATGTATGTATTGCATGCCTGGTTCTTAATGTCTATGTGAAATTACAGTGTTAGAACTTTTACTGTAGTAAGGTAAATGGAGGACTACAGATGTCAATTGCTCTTCCATTGCAAATTACCAGAATGAGTCCTGGTATTTGCCAACAAAACCCACCTCATTTCTGGAGAAGCTCAGTACTGTGACTGTTTCTGTGAAGAACTTTCACTTTGCTGTTCATCAGCTGTATCATTTAGTGTATGGTCAACCTTATTAAACATGAATTATAAACATGAAAGAGAATCTGAAGTATTCAGAACACTTGTTTTTTTTCCAGCTGTTTTGTCAAATATTATCTATTTCACATAATTACCTATTATTCCTTAATAGGCACAGCTACTTTATAAAAAACTATATGCAATTACTTAGCATAAGACTAATTTTAGTTTGAAGCATTATGAAGGCTTCTGATGGATACTCTTAGGAGAGGGGCTTTGTTAAACATGGGAGGAGCTGGAGTGGTGGCTTCTCCTACCCCTTGGGCTGCGTGGAATCTGTGTTTATTCTCCCTATATTGTTTAATCACTAATTCCACATTTGAAATTTTAAAAAGTGGAATTTTGATCCCACTGAATGTCACAGAAATTGTGTCCATGCAAACTGGGGCTTGAAGCATACTGCATGCTGCTGTTATCATTTGATCTATAGATGAAGTGGATCAGGATTAAGTGTGTGTGTTTTGGGGGAGGTCTGTGCCTTTGGAAAAACAGGATCACCCCAGTACTGTATAAAGTCTGGAACAAGAATCTTCATGGGCCAAATGCCTTCATTTTTTCTGAGTACCTCAGATTTAAAATTAATTTAAAGATTTCAAGTTTCAGACTTTCAAATCTATAATGGAAAAATCTTGAGCTTCTTTTCAGTCTTTGTGTTCTTGAGCTAAGCAGCTTAAAAGCAGCATACATCATGGAAAGGGAGTGGCTTATCTTGTCCGTTTGAGGAGCTCCTTCCCTAATGGTGTTTTGAGTTTTTGTTTAGTTGTTTGGGTTTTTTTCCCCTTTCCTTATTTAATTCTACTACTTGGTGGAGTTTCAGTATGGCTTCCTGCCTTTGTTTTGCTTGTGTTTGTTGTTCTTTCCTTTTGCAATTGTTGGTTTGTTTGTAAACTTAACAGCCCTATTAATCCATAGATCAGAGTATGATTAAAAAAGCTGCTGCTGAGGCTGATAAACTTGTCAGTCCTGCTACCACAGGTAAGACCTTGAAGCACCAGAACTTCAAAAATAAACATTACTGACAAAGCAGTAATGGTGTGTTACTGACTTCTAACAGCAATGACAAGTTTGGGATTGTGTGACTGTGATGCCAGTTACCACTGTTAGCTGTTGTAAGTAAAACTAAACAGCTCCTGAGTAAACAGTGGATTTATTGAATAATGCACAGTTTTTCGGTATGTTGTGCAAGAGTTTCATGGTGTTGCTTTCTTCACTAGCTGACCATTTAAATCTCTTTTTCCAGAAGAGTGGGTTGTGGATTGGTGCTGGATCTGAAGCAAAACTTCTGTTAAAGATTGCAGGGTTTATTCCTGGCTGCTGCTAGTTTCAATTTCATAAGGTTAGGAAAGTAAACAGACTCCAGCTAGTTCACTCCTGCTACTCTTTAGTAGGCATTCTTTTAAAATAGCTACAAATAAGGAAAATATTGTAATAATTTATTTTTTTAAGTTCAGTTTCTTTTCTAACTTGTCTTCTCCAAGTTCATTAAAGTTTTGTGAGCTACAGAAAGCTTGCAAGGAGACAGGTCCACAACTTCTCAACTATAGCTATCTGTGATTCTGTAGAATGTAACAGAATCATATGGATTATACATGGATTAATTGCAGCAGTGCAGCAATTAGGAAGCAAGCAGCAGAGCTTCCAGCACAA
The DNA here is from genome assembly GCF_028769735.1 of Zonotrichia leucophrys gambelii. Classification (NCBI taxonomy): domain Eukaryota; kingdom Metazoa; phylum Chordata; class Aves; order Passeriformes; family Passerellidae; genus Zonotrichia; species Zonotrichia leucophrys. The sequence continues at coordinate 7,286,910 of NC_088175.1, read as the reverse complement.
AACTGTAAAAAGAATTTAATATACAAAAAATAATAAAGGAGAAGTAAATAGAATTATGTCTGAATCCATTAATAAAAAATAGAGGCTTGGGAAGCTAAGTAAACTTCAGATGTTTCGTATAAGCTCTAAAGAGAGTATTAGTCAGTTAAAACAGATCATGGAAGGCAGGGCTGGAAGGCACCCTCAGTGAGCATAGAGAAAATTTTCTTTTTTTTTTCCTTTGTTGACTTTCTTTCCTGTCATACTTCACTCTTCTAAGCCAAATAAGCCTCATTCCTTCAGTATTTCCCTTATAGGTTGTTTTCTAAATTTCTCTCCTCTGAACAAATAAATGACAAATACATAAGAAGTAAGTATTCTAACAAAGTTCCAAGACAACATTTGTCTTGCAAGTTGCATTCTCTAGTAGACCATATGCACTGACAATCTTCTGAAGGCACAGTTTTTCACATCTATCTTTTTGATCAGTACATGAAAACTTAGGGTGAACAAGTCAATAAGTGCTTGCTGTCAGTGCTACAATAAGATGTTGTTACAATATGACCTATAATTCTATACAATTGGTACTGTTTCAGTTTAGCCTTTTATTTCTTTTATCCTTGGCAATCTTTTTTGAAGAGCATTTCATAGGTATTCTCCCTGCCATCCTCTCCAAGTTCAATGGCATTTTATGTTCCTAAAGTGACTGGCTACTGCTGCCTTCTCTCGGGTGGTGTTTCTCTGAACCCAGAGGCTTTTGGCATCTTTACAATGGCTTGTAATACAAAGTCCTGGCAAATTTCAAGTGATTCAAGCTTTTTCTCTGCTGTAGACAGAGCACTAGTCATGTTTGTGTCTGTGTTTCAAGGCTATGATCCACAGCAGTATTTGTGTTGGTACTCATTGCTTGCAGTTTTAAACACTGTTTTTGCAACTAACTTCTAACTACTTGAATTGGACTTTTCTGTCATTCTAATGTTAATTACAGCTATGACACACGGATCTTTTTTTTGAGCCAACATTTGATCAGAAGAATGTAGGTAGATAATGCCAGCTTATTACCTTCACTCTTCTGCTGATTTCAGTAGCTTTTTCTGAATAAAGGGTACAAATCCTTTCTGTCAAACATAAGCCCACATTCTTTGAAAAAAGACTTTTTGGGGAAAGTAGAAATTTTTTAATAGATAATTTGCTTGTGTAAAAACTCCAAGAAGACTGAGAGATGAAGAGCAGGAGTTTCTGAGATGACAACTTGTCTTTATTTCTCGCACTCCTCTGGATGCTATCCAGGTGGGCCAGAGACTGATGCTCTTTTGACAGAGCAGGATTGGTTTTGAGTACAACAACTACTTTTGTGCTTGCCACTAAGCTCCTTAACCTAAGACAGAGTTTTTACTTGATAGGACTATTATTATTGTGAATAATAATAATATATTTTTTCAATTCCTCAATGTTAAAACCCTCATTTATGCTGAATTTGGCCATAGTGACACAAAAATGGCACACTACATGGAAAATGTAAAATATTCTAGTGTTGTTTGCTGAAGAAAAAACACAGAAAAGAAAATGAAGGCAATGATTTAATCTTACACTTGTTTTGCAGCAAGACCACTGGTACAAACCCTGCCTTTAAGGACTACAGTTAACAATGGAACTGTATTACCAAAGAAACCAAGTGGCTCTTTACCTTCTCCATCAGGAAGCAGAAAGGAGACTGTAACACCAGCAGCAAAAAGGTAGGCATCCATGAGAAACCTTAGAACCATGGAATGGACAACTTGGTATAGCTCCTGTTCTAACCTGCTAGATATGTAGGTTTTCTTACTTGCAAAGCAGCAGACTAAATATTTAGTTTGGAAAGAAAAGGAGATGGATTTCATTCTAAGAGGCTTTTAATTTATTCATTCTAATTACAATTAAGGTTATTGCCATGACTGTTGAAAGAATGCACAATGCTTGGTCTTACTGATTTGTGTACAGTTCTTGCTTTTAAGAATTTAGCATAGAGAGAATAAAGCATTTCTACTGTGCTGTTGCCCAACATGATGTGAAAAGTGGTGCAAGAATTCTTTGAGTAGCTAGTAAAAATATATCTTGTGAAGAGAAACAGTGTTATCATTGCAAATCAGTATGTTATCTTTGGTGGTTTTCTCTCACTAACAAAATTATCATATAAACTGCATGCACAGGGTTACAGCATCTCAGGGAGGAGGAAAATTCTATGCCTAGCACATATTTATGCAAATGGAAGCATCCATCTTTAGATATCTTATCATTAGCATGTATTAAGCCCTTTTAAAAATTACTGCTCTGTCCCAATTTGCTTTGTGTGTAGCTGTTTTTAAATATACTAAATGTTTTATACATCTGGGTTATAAGGAATGGAATGGATTGGGTGAAGCAAGTTCAAGTTATGTGTGGCAGTTATTGTGGTGCTAATCTGCTGTGTGATATGTGTGTAAAAGATAATGGTTTGGGGTTTAGGTTGGGGGATTTTTTTGTACATTTCTTTTGTGTGTCTCATCTTTTTGCAGTGGTGATGCTGTCAGCTCTGAGGGAGGCTAAGTTGTAGAGATGGGAGCATTAACCTGCTAAGATCTGAGGTCTCTCTCTTGAAAAGAATTTTTCCTCAAAGGGGAGATGGTGGCTAAGGATATGCCAGTTTTTGTTACTGTGTTGAAAGAGACTGATTTTCAAGAAACTCCAGGTTCTGTTATTGTAGAGTAGAGAGAAGTTACATTGTGCACAATTAAAATTGGAAAATACCATATTTGTTTATGTCACAAAAATGAACTCTTGTCACCTCCCATGAGCTGGAGTTTGCTGCAGCTGTAGCCTTTGGCAGGCTGGTCTGAATCAGCCCTTAACAGAAGAGAAGGAAATCAAATACTGTCCAAACTGTTCCACTATTAGATTTGTAGAAGTTTGAAAATGGGTGAAAGACTTTCCTTTTAGAAAAGGAGATGTATTAGTGTTTAAAGGAATACTATTTAGTACATGCTGAATTTTGAAGCACATTTGTTCTTCACAAATTATTTTTTCTTAATAATTATCATAATTTCATTCTTCCTAATTAAGTTTCAACTAGTAGTTATAAAACATATGAGAATTGGGAGATTTCACCTGTGTACAGAGGGTGGGATTCCTGAGTCTGTGCTCTGTCTCTGGGTCTCAGCATAAGACTTCCTGCCCTAGAGTAGGGTGGGTGAAGTGCAGTTCAGGATCATACTCGTGCTTTCTCTATTCATGGAGCCTTTATGTAGTTCAGGTGTTTCATCTGGCACTGCCTTGTAGGCATTATCCTAGCTTAGGATCCCTGAAGACAAGTGGCAGCCTGTATCCCTTCCACCTGAGCCACGTGCAGCCTGGATACCAAAAATGCCAGTGAGAAAGTCCTTAGAGAGCATCATTAGGGAGTATTTTTAGACTGCCTTGATTCCTGTGTGAGAAATTCTTCCACAGGCCAAGTATTCAGTGTCCTTTTATCATGCTTTGTCTCTTCACATTGCTGAAGAAGGTGCTGAAGGTGCTTTAAATATGCAGCATGAAAATGTGTATTCAGTTTTGGAAAAGGAAAAAATATATGGACAGTTTTGCTGAAATAGATGAGCACTTATTAAGAGTGCTTAGGTGGGCAGGATTGTTTCATGTCCTGAAACAAGCAGTTGTAAATTCAGGTGCTGTATAATTATTGCTCCTTTCAAATTCTGCATTGTTGTCTTTAACATGAAAATGTTATTTATTGTTACCTTTATTAAACTATATTAAAGTATATTTCTATGCCTTGCCTATAAATGTACTTCAAGAGGAATAAAGTGGAGTGGTAAGAACCTCATTGATTAATTACTGTACAAAACATTTTTTTGGTAAGTTATTCTGTAATCATTTAATAGAGAACCTTGAAATTACTGGTTGGATTTTAGGGTTTTATAGTAAGTGGTATTCCACATATTCAGTATTGAAAGATGATACAGTAAGTGCTCCAAATATCTTTCTTGTATATAGTCAAGTAGAATAATTCATTATGCAACCTGAAGATGAATTCAGTCACACTTTGTATTTATACTGGACCCTTTTACCTTCAGGAAATGCATATGTTTATGCATAAAACAGTAATGGAAATACATCAGCAAAATCAAACAGCTTCCTTTTTCAAGGGGTCGGACTTGTTTATTTGTGTTGGAAGCTTCTCTCAGTGTTGCACAGTTTACAGATGGTGGGAAATTTGAGATTTTTTTTTAGCTCTGATTTCTGCTAGGCAGTGCTCTTTTCTTATGAACTGCTTCCAGAACTGTGGCTAATTTGTAGTCTAGGTATTGTCTAGTACAAAATATGGTCATGTGACACAGCAGCTGTAAATAGTATTGTGTTTGTAGATGTCTTTTAACTTAATTTTTATGTGAATGCTTTTAATAGTTTTCCCATACAACACAGGTGCACAATTGAAAAGGTGGAGTTTGAAAAATGAAAGTTAAAAGCAACAGTAGAAAGGGGAAAAATATTTTTTGCAGAGTCATCTTCTAAACTTTTAATCTGCTGCTGAGACTGAAAAATATCATCTAGCAAATAGTAAAAAATAGCATCTTCCATTTTTTTATTACCTGTGAGCATATATACAAGAGAAAGTGCAGGTGAATTGAGTCCTTGCCAAATGTTTACTGCCTTATGAAAAGAGAGCTTACAATCAAATATTTTCCAATTCCTCTCTTCTCCTATACTTGGCACTGTTTGGGTTGAGACTGTGTGATGTCCAATTGAAATGACATCAGTCTGTCCCTTGAAACAGTTTGTTGTGCATTATTTATGTAAATATATGCAAATAGTCTGCTTGGGGACTAAGTGTACATCCATACATTCTCCTGCTTAGAGATAGAAGTATTTACTGGTATGTCTGCAGACACAATCTCATTTCATACAATAGCTGTATTAAATGTGTTGGTTAACTCATTTGAACCCACAGGTTGGTATATGGCTTATCTGCCTTGCTGGATTACCAAGGAGATGTGGTTCAGAGTTCACTGCATTTTCTGATTTCCCATTTAATATTTGAAATGGAAATGACTTCTTCTGGCAGGAATATAAAATTGGAGGTAATAAAAAATGCTTGAGGCTGAAAGGGTGGAACTAGCAGGCTTTTATTTGAGTTCTGTCATATATTCTCTCAGTGACCTTATGCAAATCATTTAACCTCTGTGCATATTGCTTTTCCTTATGTAAAACATGTATCTCTGGATATCAGTAGGTTCTTATAGGGCCTAATGTGATAATTAGATCCAGATCTTGCAAAGTATTGAATAACCTCAACTGACTCTGGGTTCAATTAGAATTGAGGGCACCAAACCTTGATTCAGCATTGAGATCTCACAGTCAATACCCAATCGTCCAGGTTAAGGAAGGACTGAAATGCCTTGAATAAAACAAAAGCAGAAATCCAAAACATGGATCAACTGGATTATAAAAGTAAATGGTGGTAATAGAGTGCAAGATAGAAAGCTTGGTGATGCTGGTGATACTGGGACCAGAAATTGTGGTGAAGCACCAAGAGGAGCTGCTGCACTCAGGCTCTGGGGACCATGTGAACACAGCTCTGGGTGCCAGCCAGCTAACAGAGAGCTGGAGTGATTCTGAGATGGGCTGAACACCTGACACAGATGGACAATCAAGAATTGCCTGGCTTTGAAAAGTGTTTCCATGTCATCTTCACAAGAAACCTTCCATCAGAAGATTTGATTTGAATTTTAAAATATTTACTAATTCTGTGATTTAGAAGTGTATGAGCTATTTTGAGTAACAGCTTTTTGAATGCTGCCATAGTTTTATTCTAAACTTTGTGCTTAGAATAATTATTTGAAATTTTCATTCTGAATAAGATTAGTGTATTGTGACTAGAACTTTCCCTTCCCCCTGCACTTTTTTTTTTTTTGGCATTTAATGTGGCTTGAAGTTTGCTGCTTAACACTAAATTTGTCTTTGGAATTTGGCCAGTGTGTAGTAGTGGTATTTTGTGTTCTTTATTAAAATCTAAGGTTTTGTGACTCATCTAGAATAGCTTTGTTTCCAAGAGTTGAGGGGGAAAAAAATAGTAAGAGAGGAGAATGCAGACAGTACCTTTCCCAGTAGGGATGCTGGTGCAGGCTGCAGGCTTGCACATACTTTGCCTTTCAAAAGGAGACAATCAGTCATTCTTTCTCTTCCAGCAGATTGCAAAGTATTACAATGGCACAAAACTCTGACAATGGAGATCAAAAGGAAGAAGCAGGAACAAAGAAAACATAAAGAGCTTTGTTTGCAGGGAGAATAAAATACTTTAATATGATAAATTCCTGTTCTTCTAAACTCTAAACACATGGCCCCTAGGAAATTGTTCAGTCGCCTGGAATTAATGTTGGGGGGCAGCGAGGGTTTGTAACTGGCACACACACACACAAACTCTGAATCAAACCTTCAATTAAATGCTCTGTGTAACACTCATCTCTCAAAGAAAATGGTTTAAAATATTTAGAATATAAATTAAAAAAGAAATCCCTCTCCATTGAACTTCGGTGGCAAAACTATTACACCACTTCACAATATCTCTAACAATTAAAGTTATTAGCACATTTTGCTCAGAGGCGTAATGAAATTAAAGTCATATGTTATTTCTGAGTTCATTCTAATTGATTTAAATGAGGGTCAGAATGAGTGCTAGACGAAGTATTAATGCCATCAGTTTCTGTCTTAAGAGCATTGTGCACTGGTTTTTAATTTCTTTTATTAAAAAGCTTTTATATTTTCCCAAGTAATTTTAGTAATAAGGTATATATCTTTTTAATTTTGGCCAGATTTGTTCACCACAATTCAGTAATGCAACTGCCTGAAACATTCATGCTATGCAGTGGTATATGTATGTATATATGAGGATTTATTTTCTTGTCTTTGTTGTTGCTTTTTTAATAGTCTTTGTCTTTTAGCTGGATCATCTGTCGTGTTCCTTAAGATAGCCTCTTTGATTTTTATTTTTTATTTTTAATTTTATTTTTGAGTCGCTTTACAAATGATCAGTCTATCGGGGTACTGCTGAGATTTTGTCATTCAAAGATACATTGGTGTTCTTAAATGTATGGTTTGAAATGATCAAACATCTAACTGAGTGAATAAGCACTTTGTTGTTTACTCTTGCACGTGACTTCATATCTTGAAAGCATGCAATTTTGTCTTTTAATGTAAGTCTTATAAATGTCTTGTTTCCACATTTGATCGTTGCATTCACTTTTTATTCTGCTTTGTTTACGCACCTCTCAATCTGGATTAAGCAGGTCTGTGAATCTTCTCAATGCATGCAAACTGAAAAAGCCTGCTCTAAGGTGAGGGATCCTTAATAGCTTTGTAGTGTTGAAGTTCAGTTGTTTTTCCTTTCCATTTCAATTCAACACATAGAAAGTGGCTGTTTTAGTAAAAGCATTAACATGATAGAACTGTAATTATTATTGCCATTTTTAACATTTCCAAAAGTACATGTCTAAAACTTTTTCATCGTTGATAAATGCATCACACAACTTGGATAATAATAACATCAGTGATGGTATCTGCATTATTTCATACTAACATAATTTTTATTATGGGAGTATTTGACCACATTGCTGTCTCAAATAAGTTAAAAATTGTACAACTAAATGTTATCTTCTTAAATAATTGCAAATGCTCTCCTTTCATATCACTAATGTGAAAGCCAAATTCTGGGATCCAGTTATACTCTTACAAACCCGTAAGTTAAATGAGTATTTTTTGTCATTTAAAATTCCTCCTCAGGTGACAGTGTATCTCTACTGTAGCTGTGGGTATAATTACTGGTATTTAACAGTCTACCTAACAAAATGTGTATAATGTCAAAACTGAGTTAATATAATGGAGTTATAATCCTTGTTTCCAACCACCAACTAATACTTTTCATTGGGCTTCTGTTGTTGTTGAAAGTTTAAAATAAAATTTGTCAGAAGATAGCATTACTAATTAGCTTAAGCAGTGATGGACATAAATCATTACAGTTTAAAAGAATTTTACACCTGAGGTTAAAGTAGTTTTTCTACTGATTTGAGACTTCATTATTCAGAAAGAAGATAGAATTAAACTTCTAAATTTTAGTCACACCCTTTCATTTCTTATCCTTCATCTCATCTTTTGAATGTTGACAGCTATAAAAATAAAACCCCAAGCAACATTAAAATTAGTTTCAAATTGTTTCTGTAACTTATTTTTTTGCTAAGATTATTATACTTTGATAATGTCCTTAATTTAATTTTGGTGTAGGCTGATGTTGACACCTCTTATCCTTAAAGAAGAAATTATGCATCAACATAAGCCTACACTGAAATTTTCCTAACCAGGAAAGGATGTCAAAATAAAGATATCGTCCTGACAAATCACACAGGATGTTTCTGTAATTAATGTATTTAATAGTGGAATACACATACTAATAAAACTATTTAATTTGGAATAAACATTTTCAGCATCAAAGTTTTATTTTTTAACTGGAGAAGTATTAAATTGGATGATGTTATGAGATGTGGGAAGAATAGTTAAATATTAACAGTAAATTCTTTAATTTACTAGAGAAGGTTTTTTCATGCATTTGACATTGAGATGGCTTGGATAATGTTATTCTAGTGTAGGAAGTACGCTTCTGAAATTAAGACAGGACTAAATTCTTGTTGCTGCCTTTTCTCTTCCCCTATGAATGTATTTTGTTCTGTCTTTGTGTAACTTTGCATTCTGCTTGCTCTCTTACATTGCTTTCTCCACAGAAACACTATTTTTTTAATTTCAGCTTAATCATTTGAAGCTTGTTTTTATTACAAGAATGCAGCACTGAACATCTGTCCTACCATCGCATGTATCAGAAGGTTTTTTTTGTCAAGCCTGAGATGCACCTTAACATACAGATCTGCCCTGGATGGGCACTGCCTTCTTTTCAAAAAGGCCATTTCTTTCCAGAAAGACTCTGGTTCAGGTGTTCCCATCATTTCTGTAGCTGAGTCTGAGTTGCGGTGTTGAAATATTCCCCTCCTTGCTGGTAAAAATCCATTGGGGAGCAGAAATAGTTTGGGGTTTTTTAAAGCAGACAGTGTACAGTTGCTAGGCTAGGTGTTTTTTAACCAGACAGGAAAGCCCATTTTGGTTCCACTAGTTATAGAGAGCCAACTTACACCATACATGAAGTGGGACAGAGCCAGAGGAGCTGACTGAGATGGCAGGGCAGGGATAGCTGTTAGGGACTGCTGGGGAAGTTTGGAGTAGTCCTCAAGAATGAGATGAGTATTCTGGTAAGCAGAGCATCTCTGAGGGTTTATGGAGGCTAAGGGGGAGATGGCTGGGGATGAAAAAAGGTGTGACTAGGATAAGACTGGCCTTAAAGGAGCAAGTACCAAAGTTTTCACAGTGGGATGGAGGTTGTGGTTGGGATTTGGGTGGAGAGATGTGAACTGGAATCATTGGTTTCCCTGATTTCTGGGGTGAGAGAGCTGTGGAAGGTAGTTATTTAGTATGGGGATTTTATAACTTAAGGGGGATATTTTCATTGTGATTTCTACAGGGAAGAAAATAGTGCAGGACTGAAATGGGGGGAAATGAGACCCTGACACTGAGTCCTGTTGTTCAGCTGCTGCCATGGGGCTGATTCCTGCCTCAGTCTGGGTACTGCTGCCTGAGCCTCTGTGCTGCAAAGGGCCTGCAGCAACCTGTAAAGCATTACCTGCTTTGGGGCCTCACCCTTAGCTGCTCCCCCTCTTGGCTAAGAAGCACTGCTTTAGAGAGAAGTGCTTTGGTCAATAACTTGTCTCCTATAAAGTGTAAGTTCTGAATGAGCTTCTCTTAATTTACTAAGTAGCACTGCTTATGTTTTGGATCCCATTTTTCCATCACAGAGAGCTGGATGTCTAAGGAGTGCCATAAAGCCGCACAGGAGCTCCCTTGATAGCTATCTTGGCAGGAAGGATGGTTGAAGAGTGAGAGGGTAGGGTGAGCTTTAAGCCTGGAGAAACGTCCTGTCAGGACATGTGGGGAATATAATCTATTCATACATGTAACTAGGAAGCATACATTTTTGTCAACAACAAAAAAATGCAGGCTAGTTCACCATTAATTGCAGTTTGGAGTTTGTTAAAACTAGCTTTGAACCACAGAGTAATTGATATTGGATGAAGACCCAAAGTTAGCTTGCTTGTGTTCAAATTTTGACATACTTTTGGCATTCTCTGTAGTCTGGCTGGAAATGTCAGGCAATGCTTTCTCTTTAAATCTTTCACTTCTTTGTAAGAGAATCCAAAAGTTCAGAAGCATGGAGTGGTAGTGAGGGATTTGAAACGTGACCCGGGAAAGATTGCAACCACTCTATGAAATTGGTTTAGCCCATCTTCTTTTTTATGATTAAGTTAAAAGCAGTATGTTTGTCTCTGTTGCACCAGATACTCACCAAAACTCTTACATACACTCTTTAACAAATCAAGTTAAGATTTTTTTTTTTAATCATAGTTATTTTTTTAGGGTTAGTATTCTACTTGATACATTTCTCATAAATATTTATTGTAGAATATATACTTTTACAAGTGCCACTGTGAAACTTGCTCCTTGTTTTATTAGCACCATTAAGAGAACCAGTTCAGCTGAGCGTGTGTCCCCAGGAGGTCGGAGGGAAAGCTATGGAGATTCCAAAGGGAGTCGCAACCGCACTGGTTCCACCAGCAGTTCATCTAGTGGTAAAAAGAACAGTGAAAGGTAATGTCATCTAAGTACCTATCCCCTTTCTCTGCCTCCTGCTCTAATAATGAAATTAGTTTCTTTAGTGAAATTAGTTTTTCTTGTTTAAAATATTGGAAGCTTTTTTTTTACAAAGCTCCAATTCTTGGACCAAAATATATATTAAAACATTTGAAATAAAACAGGCTTTCATATTTAGATTAAATTTATTTGCCTTATTTCTAAACTATAAACAGTGTGAGAACTTAGAGTTTCCCAGGAAAGTTCATAATTATTAAACATGCCTTTTCTAATATCTTAGTGGTTTCCCTTGGTCTTTATATTCCTGACAAGTACTTCTTTGAGTTTCTGGTTGTGGTGCCTTGACCCAGCTGGCATCTAGGTATCACACAGCCATTCACTTCCTGTCCTCCAGTGGGATGAGGAGAAGAAAACACGAAGAGCAAAAGTGAGAAAACTCATAAATCAAGATAAAGGTAGTTTAAGAAGTGAAGGAAAGAGGAAGAAAAACCAAAACACTTGCTGAGAAGCATTCAGCCACCACATCCCACATGTAGATTGATGTCCAGCCAGTCTCTGAACTATGAATGCCTTGATCTGACAGCCAGATTAAATATAAACGAAGAGAGGGGTTTACATGCAAGTACTGTTCAATGAAGCAGAATGAAGTGATGCCTATCTCTGTGTATCTTTGATCATGCTTCTCTGTATTGCTGACAGCACAGAGAATAGAGGATATCTTTCCAAGGATTTCAGACTTAGGATAGCCTTGAACAAATAGCTGTTTCATTGAGGTTCATCAGTATTGTCAGTATAGGTCAAGCAGTTCTTTCCTATATTTCCTAGTCAGAATTTAGTTTCAGCCATTTCACTTGACCTGTTCTATTGCAGTTTCCTTTGCAAGAAATGGTGTTGATGGTACTGTTTCACTGTCTCACTGATGATGTGGCCATAAAAACACATTGTTAATGAAGCTCAACTAATAACTTAATTTACCTGCTCTCTTTGGGCATCAGTGCCATTACATGAGTCATTGTCAATGGTGTGGCACAAAATGCTCCTTCCTTTTTATCCCTTTAGCATATTTGCTTGAGTAAGGAGTGACTGAGCTGGTTGTGTACTCTTTTACAACCCAAATATGGGTGATTACATTATTAATAGCTTGGTTTCTGTCCTATGTTTTCAGCTATGAAGCAAGACAGCAAGTGTGCAAACTATGGAACTTAGAATAAGTTATGGATTGGGATAAAAGGGCAGACTAGTAAGGGTGGCACTTTATGGTTGTGTGCTACAACCTGCCTGAACAGGAGGAAGTGCAAGGGGTCTTTTACAGGCAGCTTGAAGCAGCCTCACAGTTACAGGCCCTGGTTCTTGTGGGAGACTTTATCTACCTGGACATCTGCTGGAGAAGCAACACAGCAAAGCACAAACAGTCCAAGAGGTTCCTGGAAAGCATTGATGGCAACTTCCTGTCACAGGTAGTGGAAGATCCCACAAGGAATAGTGTGCTGCCTGACCTTGTGATAACAAGCAGGGAAGGCCCTGTTGGAGATGTGAAGGTTGGAAGCAGCTTTGGTTGTCATGACCATGAGCTGGAGTTCAGTACCAGGAAGGGATGAAGCAGGGCAGCAAGTAAGATGTTCACCATGGACTTCAAGAGTTAACTTTAGCCTGCTCAGGAATCTTGGAAGAATCCCATGGGAACAAGACCTGCAGGGAAGAGGGATCCAAGAGAGTTGGTTGATATTCAAAGATCACTTCCTCCAGGCTCAAGAACCAGGCATCCAGATGAGCAAGAAATCAGAAAAAGTGGGCAAGAGACCTACATGCATGGATAAAGGAGAAGGTGTTCTGGTGGACAACAAGCTGTCCATGGGTTATGTCCAGGTGTGCCCTTGTGGCCAGGAAGGCCAGTGGAATCCTAGGATGCAATAGGAAGACCATTGCCAGCAGCTTGAGGGAGAAAAAGCATGGAATTGTCAAGGTTGGAAGAGACCTTTTAGATCATCAAGTCCAACCATCCAATTCTGCCCTTCTATTCAGCCCTGGTGCGGGACATCTGGAGTGCTGTGTCCAGGTCTGGGCTCCTCAGTTCAAGAGGGACATGGAGCTCCTGGAGTGAGTCCAGCAGAGGGCTACAAAGTTGACCAAGGAACTGGAGCAGGTCTCTTACAAGGAAAGGCTGAGGTAGCTGGGCCTGTTCAGCCTCTAGACAACTGAGAGGGAGTCTCAGTGATGTCTACAAATAGCTGAGCAGAGGGTGTCAAGAAGATGGAGCCAAGCTCTTCTTGGTAATGCCAAGCAATAAGTAGAGTCAATGGGCAGAAACTGATGCACAGAAATAGGAGGAAAATGTTTTTATGATGTGGGTGACTGAGCACTAGAAAAGATTGTCCAGAGATATTGTGGAGTCTCCCTCAGTGAAGATATCTGAAAACTGTCTAGACAATTCTGTGCCATGTGCTCTGGTACAACCTTGCTTGAGCAGGGAGGTTGGACCAGGTGAACAACTGTGATCCCTTCCAACCTGACTTGTGACTCAGTGAAAGGCTTAGAAAATTAAAGGAATAATGAAAAAAATTAAATACTATCAGAGAAAATGTTATAAGATTGTAACTAAGGAAGATGTAATATTTACACAAATTAACATCTTGTTTGCATTCTGCATCTATGCATGTGAATGAAGTTTTGATAAGCCAACAGAATTCCACAGGACTGGGCCTTTTGGTACTTACAGAAATTTGACTCTATCTTAGCATCTGAATTTTTTTTCCCTTAATATTTTTGTAAGATAATTATAAGCAACAAATAACTAATAGATGTGGGTTTCATTTTGTTTCTAAGATTTTTGTACTTCAAGATTTCTAAAAGACAAATATAACTGAAAAAAGCCTTACTGTAACAATACATAATATCCATAAATAATATTAATTTTGAGAGGAAAAGCAATCTATTATTAGTTTACTTGGGAACAAAGTGTCTCTCTGCATGTGCAGATTTGAACAAAATCTCTCAACCCTTGTAGAGAATGTATAACTGCACACATCTGAATTAGCAAACCAAGCATCAACAATCTTAGGGACAAGTGAGCCTGAAAGGTTTGAAAGGCAAAACCAAGCAAAATCCATAATGACCAGTGAAGGGACAGCTAAAAGACCAGCTTACTCTAATTTAAGCTGCAAATTCTGTAAAGTGTTGCAAGGATGTGTAACTTCATGCAGCTACTTTGCCTTGGTGAAGTTATTAGCATGGAGCTGCTGTTTTCTGTATTGATCTCCTGAAATGGTTGGATTTTTTTCCTAAGGCTTTGCTTTTTATTTTACGTCTATGTATAACTTCCTACTCTATCACACATACCAAATTGTATCAACAGCCATTATGTGATTACCTCATTGATTAAAATAACGTTATCTTCTATAAACAAAACAAACATCTTATGGATAGTTTTTGTTAAAAAAACTAGTTTCTATACTTAGATGGGTAGACTTTTTTCTGGAATATGAAAAACTATTATTTCACCTACCAGTGGGGAATCTCATTGCTTTTCCAATTTGCTGTAGTAATTTACTATAGTTTTTGTAAAAGTTTTAACAAACATGATCCTACAGTGCCCTTGCTCTGTGTATTTTATATAAAAAATTGCATTAGATCAAGTGCCCAAAAGATGAATTCAGTGTGTGTTGTACAGTGGAAGATCTACAGGTCAAAATCTAAAACAGTACAGTGCTTTGCAAAGTCAGGTTTATGGATATATCTCTGATCCTGCTACGTGTTTAAGGTGACAAATTATCTGAAATTAGTTATATGTTAAAGCTACTAAACACATGAAGTGAGACTATTAGTTTATTCACTTAAATTAAGGAAAGCTATGACTTCTATGAGCTATATAGATGTACTGTATGCTTGAAAATTGATTCCAGAATAGCTGAGAAATAAAAACATTGCAACAAAATAATGGTTGTCTGCACAATGTTTTGGTTTTTCTCTATGGTTGACCACTGTACTTGAGATGCATTTTTAATTTTTACATACTGTTTCAACAGAAGCTCAATGGTTATGTCATTTTGCAATTGTTAGGCCACAAAGGGTTGAAATCACTCACTTAGGATTTGGGGAGAAGATTCAGCACTCAAGGCATGCAATGGTTAAGTAAAGCGCAAGTATTCCAAGGAACTAATCAAGAGCGCGTGTTAGATTGCCTCAACTGGTGCTCGTGATGTTGGTACCACTGTGAAAACAGTCATTGTATGGGTAGAGACTTTCCCCCTCATTTCTGTCCCATGCAGGCGGTTCAGCACCCCAGCTTTCACTTCCCTGAAGAATGAGTGTCCTTATCCTGTGGAAGGGGCTGACTAAAGATTTGCCTTGTGCTTCCTCTTGAAACTGAGCAACCATGCAAAATACAAAGCAAGAGTTATGGGAAGGAAAATGATGATTCTATATGCTGGGACTAAGACTGTCCCCCAAAAGCTGTCTCTATGTGTGAAAGAGTGAGGAAGCGTGTGCTAATCTAACCATCTACTCACAGTCTGTTTGTATTCTTGACCCCTTTGCATCCCTTCCAGCTTGAGATATTCCATGACTCTGTTTTTGAAAGCCTGTAGGGTTGTAGGCTGTTATGCAAAGCCAGAATGCTATAGAAAGCTCTTTCAAGAAGCTTTGAGCATAAGGAGATGACCATAATCTCCCATGCTACTGTGAAGTGTCCCCACTCCTGCAGCTATCAGCCAGGAGTAAGCCTTCCTGAGGGCTAGTTAAGTGGGATGTGACTCAAGTTCAGGGAAAAGGGGAGTCAGAGCTCTGAGCTGTATGTGGTTAGGGTTTGTATAATTAGGAAGTACAGATGATTTGCTTTATTACTGTCATGAATCAGCCTTTCACATTTGCTTGATTAGCTTGAATAGGTCAGCATGGTCTGTTTAGAGCGAGGGACTGTTTTGTCTCTAATATGGCTGCATTTCTGACTAGTGCTTCATCCCGTAAAGTTTTTTAGTTTTCTAAAAATATCTTCATTTGTAAGAAAATGTTCATCTTGGTGCTAACAATGGCAGCACATCATGCTATTTATATAAATGACATTGGCTGTGTATGCCAGCTTGAAGCATGTATTTTGATGCATGATTAACACAAAGGCTGATATTATGGAAAGTTGCTAAATCAGGAGTAGAATCAGAATTAATTTGGTTTGGTTTTGGTTTATCATTAAGTAAAGTGTTATTCTCAATATAAGTGTCAAACCAAAGCAAGGGGAAAAATATATTAGAATTATTTGGTCCATCTTTCATTTTATTGAGAGAGAATCTTTTATGCTTAAAAAAACCTGTGTCCAAAAATCCAACACAGTCTTGTTTCTTTTTTTGATTTCTCCTTATTGCCCAGTGCAGTCTGGAAGAGGGTGTTGAGATGGCATCAAGCCCTAGGAATACTTCATACTTCAGTATTTCTCCATCAGAATGATGGGGGCTTCACCCATTTTGGGATCACCCTAAGAAACTTACAGCAGTTATCTTATACTTCAAAAGTTTTATTGAATTAAAAAAGAGGGAACTGGGAAGAGAAATACCTGCTTAATATAACTTCATGTCCTTCCATTCTTCATCAGAAACAACACTCTCAAACTTGATTTACAGGGGCAAAGGACAAAAACAACAAATGACTAGAAACAAATTTCTTAACAAAGATTCTTTCCTTTTGGCCAGGGTAGTGCTATCCAGAGAGCTTCTCAACATGCTGTATGTATTTTCCTCTCAAGTTTTCCCAAATATTTTCTCAAGACAAAAAGAAAAACCCATTTCCAGTTGTCTTGCAGGCAGCTGTGCAGTGACAAATAGAAGACATTTTAATCATGGTTATGTGCTTTCTGTGTTTTATCAAGTACTGTCATTCACCCAGGAACAACTGGGCAGTTCCATGCTTTATGTGAAGTCTTTGGAAAAAGCAGGATTCAAACTTTGATTTGCTCCTTAAATCCAGGCTGGAAACCAAAAATGATACAGCTTCTCGTGGCCAGTTTCTGTGTTCTCCTGTAATTGGACTAACTTCACAGAAGAAGAGAATTTGGTAGTTAGTAGAGGAAGATCTATAATTTTAAGAATGTAATGAGAATTGAATGTAAAGTACAATCAAGGATGTTTACTGTTTTCAGTTGTTTTTGCCTGGGGATTTACTTTGTAAATAATTTAATTGAAAAAGTATTTTTATTCATACATACGCTCAACAAAAATTTATTTTATTTTTACTTTTATGTCATATTGATACATATACATGTGCAGACTATATGTGCATGCTTTTAAAATAGTAATTTCTTCGTTATTTTCACAGCAAACCCAAGGAACCAATGTTCAGTGCAGGTAGGAACTTTTCAAATTTTTAAGCAGATAGTAACTGTGATTGGGTTCCCTCACTAGTTCCCTTTCTTCTGTGGCTGCCTAGAAATTGGGATTGGGAATCTAAACATGATACTTACAGGCTGCTGCTGATATATTATGAAAAATTTTACCAATTCACTCTAGATTTTATTGATGCAATAGATTTATTTTACAGTTGAGATACTTTGTAAGAAGACAAGGACAAAAAAGACCACGTCTTCTTACTCCACATATGTCTTCTCTTTCAAAGCAGTATTAAGGTTTTGGTAATTAAAGCAGTGCCAAGTTCACATTAATCATAAAATGGTGTCCTCTAAAGATTGTTACATCTGTCCCAAAGCCTTGTAATGCACTATGTCAAATTACAAATAAAAAGGTGGTTTGTTACTACAATTTTGGTAATCTCTCTTTAATTTGAAAAGCACTTCAATTTTTTCCAACTTAGGTATTATCCCTGCTGAAAGATTTTGAAAGTGATATAGTAGGTGTAAGTGAAAGCAGTATTTATTCTTGTCATTAGGCAGTTAAATTTTTTGAAGAGTCTTAATGAAAATATGAAGCTGAGTAGTGTATCAAAGTTATTTTTGTTCTGAAAAGTCAACAACAACTAAAATAAAGATTTCTTTTAGCAAAATAGGGAAGGGAAAAAACTGTGTTGATTTATTAGATGTATTGTATTATTTTTATGCATAGTTCTGTGACAGTAATCATACATTAAGCTGAAAAGTTGTAGATCCTTTGTTTACTGCACGGATTGATCAGCATCCAACAAAGCTTTTAAGCCATGTTTCAGGGTTCAATGTAACTGATTTTGAAGTCAATAATACATGAAATTAAATAAGCACTTAAGTCTCTAGTGACAGTATATTCATGGTTCATGTCCTTTCCATAAAAACTGATGGTTTAGAAAAACAAAACTTCTGATTTGCACAGAATGTGGTTTCCTTGCCTAATATTTCTCCTTCCCTTATACCATGTAAAAAAAGGTGTTTGTAGTATTTTTTCTTCTGCCACTTTTCCCATAGATAAAAGTCAGTAATTAAACAGATGTGACACTACATTGATGTCCTTCTTACCTAGACAAAATTCCTACTGAAATGAATTTTTTTTCTTAGGAGATTATACTTGTTTTACTTAAGTGTATGGTTACATAATGGAGTTTAAGCCAGTGTTTTAATGGTAGAACCAAACAGAGGCCCCTTACTGAGGAAAGAGGTTTAGAAGGTATGGCTCAGTGTTTTGTCAAGCCCCACGTTAGCCTGCATCAGACTAAGACTGGACAGCCTCTAGAGCAGGTATTTAGAGAGTTATTGTATTCAAACACATCTTTATCTAGCCCTTCTGTCTCTGTCTCTGTAATCACAAGGGAAGCGCCGTGTGACACACTGCAAAGGTAGGCTTCACTTTCAAAACCTCATAGCTCTCGAAGCAAAATGGCTCTGGTGGGATAACAGCTCAATATATATACAGCAGTTTTCTAACTTGTGTGCATTTTGCAATGTTAAAACTTTTCTAGTTCTTTTGAGTGAAACAAAAATGTTATACCATTTATTATATGATCTACTGAATTATAACCCTCAGGTGCACTTTAATCGTAATAATGGGTTATAATTTACATTCCTGTGGACTTAGTCCTAAGAATTTGAATTAGATAAAAAATGTTGAGAGAGCTATATGGCAACACGTGGATGTTCACTGTGTTTGAAATGGCATTCTGCACTTCTGCTGAAATTTGTATAGAATTTGCCCCTTTGTTGGCTGTTTTGCTGTTAGCCTAACATGATCATAGAAGCCTTTGTTTTTTCTTGCTTTTTCTTGTTGAGTAGATTGTAGATTTTTCTGAATCTTAAATAAACAGACCTAGGCCTACAACTAATATCTCATTGCTTTTTGCTTAGTGTCATAAAGCAGAGTTACATTTGGTAAACGTACCATTTTGGTGTCTAAAGCTTTAGTGAAGTTGCAGTGTAAATATGCACATTTTTGATGCATGTTTATATCTGTGATCTAATCACAGATTTATCTGCTTTTTAGAAATAGCTATATCCTAACAGTTTTTCCACTAATCAGTGTCTTTCAGCTTTGCAATAAATGTGAATTTCACAAAGAAAAAATGTTTGTTCTCAAAGCAAAGTCAATATTAGAGAGTCTCTACCTCTGTGTATTCTTTGTACCAATTTATACTTGCAGTCAGTGGTGGTCTCCTTTGCAGATCCCACTGGCATTGATGTCCTTTTTTCAGTTCATTAACTGTTCATTTATGCAAAAACAATATCAAATTTACAAAACTGCAGATGTAAAAGATACATTTGTCTAAAAGTTTCACTCTTGGTCTGTCTTTGTAGTTTGATGATTGTCTCTCTTTACATCTATATCTTTACATTTAGAACTCTGCTGTCTTAAAACTTAAGAAAAGTATGAAAAAGAGGAGATTGATTGTGTAGATGATGTATTTGGGTTAGGAACAAAAACTTGTAGAGATGGAATATTACCAGAAGTTAGAAATAAGTACACAGCATGACCTCTATACTTGACCTAATCAGCCTAAGTTCCTCTTTACAATTAGGAGAGAGACATGCACACATTCTGAAGGCATAATTCATATACTTGTTGTAATATTCTTGATATAGTTTATTTTCCTAGTCTGATGTGACTAGGTCAAATGCTCCCACTGTAGATGGCTAAATGCAAGTTTTATGAGTCCTGTAAGCTTCAGGTGAGAAAAGCAGCTTGGTGAATTAAACTTTGGTTCATTCACAGCCTTTGATAAGTATAGCCAGTAGTTGTCATTGCTGAAAATCTGTTGACTTCCAGTGCACCAGCATCAGCAGTGTTGGCACGTGTTTGAAGCTCATTAAATAGGTGCTGCATGCGCATACAAATAGTGCTGTAATGCTTTGCTATTTAATGCTCTACCCTCTATTTTATTTTCCAATACAGATATATTGGAGTAGATTTTTAAAACAATTCCAATATTCTATCATTTTAACAGACACCTTGAAGTTCCAACCTTCTGTCACCATTATTTCATCATTATTATCTGTTCTTTTTAACATTAAGTTTTCTGTTGCTTTCACTTTATGTATGTGTTCTGTAAAGAAGCTAGAGAGACCTAAATGTAACTTTACTGTGACAGGTGAGGTAGATCTCTTTCCCATATGAATTAGTGTAAAGGCAAAAGACACATCTAGTTAGGTAATACAGCATTGCTATGATGTTTATTTGTTCAATCAATAATTCTTATTAATTTAGTCAGGATTTGTAGCGTATGCATATTTCAAATTAAAATAAAGCCTTAGCTTTCAAATTTAAAAAATAGTGGTATATTTGTAATGATACTTAAAAATTCATAGCATTATTTAACAGTCCTAAATTGTATCATTTTTTTTTCATTTACATGATTTTTGTTACTTTTGCCCTTCCATTTCCTCTGTGCCCACGATTATTCTGTCTAGTAACTCTACAGATGTCACTGACTCCAAAACTGCTTGATTCGCATGCGAACAAGGCTGAACCCCTTGATCTGCCGATGGAGCAGCAAGAGCCAGCACGTTCTGAATCTGGACAAACTTCATCAGAAGTTCACAGGACACCCACTTTGGCCTTGCCACTTCCCAAAAGTCCTAGTCAGACCTTCATGGCATTTCCCAGATCTCCTAGTTTTATAAGCCCCATGAAGTCCCCAAGTCAGTACTTCCAGATCTGTTATTAATCTCTGCTTCTCTGCCCCAAAAATATTTCTTACCAGTTCAACAGATTACTTTTAGTATTTTCTTCTAGAAATGTTTACTTCTGTCAGCCAATTGAGTTTTTGTAGCTTCTCTCCTGTATGTCATTTTCCTTTCTTTTAATGTGCTGTCAATGTTGTCATTCTTTTCTCAATGTTTAGTAATTCTTAAAGCACATATCTTTTCTGCATGTACATCAGCATGATTCCTCTTACTAATTGTTTGTGTTCCTTATTTCGAATGTATCTCTAACACTGTATCAAGTGTAAAGCATATCTTTACACTGGGATGCAAAGAATGCGACTGAGTGTTGGAAAATAATTTAGATGCTGATGCTCAACTGTAAACATTGATTAAAAAAATAAAATTAATTTTAAGTGGCATTTCTGCGTTAATTGTAATCTTTGATGTATTCCCCTTCATTTTTAATATTTAAAAACCATAATATTGTAACTTTTTTTAAAAAATTCAATTTCAGACCTTTCTGTTTTGTAATTTTTCATGACACTGTTTAGTTCTAATTGTGCTACTCAGAATATTTAGAGGAAGAAGGGACTTTGTATGTTTTTAAAAATTCTGCTTAGTGATTATGATTTAGGAAAAAAAAACCATGCTAAATTTCTAAGTTTGAGATTGCATGTCATTTTATAATTGTAATGCACCAAACTGTTATGTGGGAAGGGATGGAGGAGCACTGGAATTCTCCCCACTGGCTTTTTTGTGTAACATTAAACATTTCTGACCTTTTGTAGAGGAAGGATACGTAAAAATGTTTCTTCGTGGACGTCCTGTTACCATGTACATGCCCAAAGAGCAAGTGGAATCTTACAATTTGGAAGCAAAAGTAGAACTACCAGCCAAGAGGCTTAAACTGGAATGGGTGTATCCTTTCTGTGCTGGAGGACTACTGGAAATCAATCATTCCATAATGATTTCGCTTAAATAACTTCTCAAGCTAAAGCATAGCAGGATTAAGGTCATAGGGTTCATTTAATTGCTGAAGTGACATTCCATTGAAAATAGGTGTTAATTTCTTGAGGCTGCTGTTCTTCACCTTGTAAAGTACAGGGTGGCAGCTTAAGAAAGATTTTGCTTAAATGTTGCCTGAAGGTTAAGTCTGAAGCATTCTAATTAGCCAAGGATTAAACTAGGCATATCATAAGAATGTAGTGAGATGGGATTATTAATTATAATATGCATAAGACGAGCTCAGGTTTTTTTCTAGTTCTTAACAGTAATTTATCATTTTAAACTGTTTTATAAAATGAACACCATTGTCCTTAAGAGGATGGTACATTCAACTGGAATAAGCCCTGAATTGAGTAGTGCTGTGCAACTGATACATACTTAGCCATAAAATTTATGAAATGTAATATATAAAATAATATTTGGATTTGTATCTTAAGGGGGCTTAAACACCACAAATAGTAAGCAACCAGATTTTTCCACTGACTTCTATGAGTGGACATAGTTGCAGAAATCTAACTTGAAAGCAATCATTGTTTCATGACATAAAAAAGTTTTCCTATTTCATGTTAAATATAATGATGGAATATATTCTTTATTTTAAAAAAGACATTTCACTTTTATATAATCTTATATATAATAAATGATTCAAGATAAAATATATGTTTATGTTTTTTCTTGAATCAAGATCTGAGTTTATTTGTAATATCCGTTATCTTCAGAGAGATGACGTCTTCATAAGGTTTTCTCTTGAAAGAAAAATCTCTGGTTGCAGTGAAAATAGGAAATTACTTTGACTTCATAAAAGAAGACAGACTGCATATAGTCTTTTTCAAAGTTGTATAAATAGAACTGCATGTGGTTTCAGAATGTTCAGAGAGTTTCCAAAAGTCCCTTTGTATTCACAAGAGATTAATGACAGATTTAGTAACCATTCTTATTATTCCTATTACAGCTGAGGCTGTATGTTCTATCCCATTCTGCTGGAACTGCATAGATAGTGCATGCACAAATAAGTGAAGAGGAGTCAAAAAGACAAAAAAATCCGTAAAATTAATAAAACAGGTGAGATTACAGTGATAAATGCTGCTTGCAGCTTTTTACCATCTAATTGTACAGGTTCTCACCATTTTCACAACAGAACTGAATTATGTCTTTTGCAGTTGTAAGGAGCTCTTCACTGAAGGGGCCTAAGGATGGTAAGGAGGAAGTTTTAGAAAGCTCGCTGAAACAACAGAACACCCAAGCATGACACAAAGCAGAATGCCATTAGCAGCATGTAGGTGGAACCTGACGTCAATATTTCAGGCTATTATAAGAAATTATAATTAGAGTAGGTCATGATTTCAGTCTCATTAGTTTCTCAGTTAAGCTTATTTAAATGACCAAATATTTGCCAGATGGATTATTATTTTTAGTTTGAATATTCATATGTCCTTCCAGGTGTGTGTCCATATACCCAGCAGAATCCTGTCTAAGATTGTCTAAGAGACATGAATTAATAAAACAATCTAACTAACCCTAGATGGTTTTTCTAAATGGTATTGAGGAGGAGGTAGTTTTTTCCAAAAATACCGTGCTAGCTTCTTCTGTTTCTGATTTATTTGCAATAAATCCAATCATGATATCCATACTTAATATTTATAGCAATGGAAGGTATATAAGACAATTAAATGTATATGGGAGATTTTGAAAGGCATTTAGAAATAATTTTAAAAAAAGGGGAGAAGGTAATGCCCACTTTAAAAACTATAACAAGAAGAAGAGAAACTGTGAGCAGGAGCATAAGATCATTTAAGAAGATAGAAAAATACAGCAGAAAACCCAGCAATATTGCAGACATTCATTCCAGTTGAGTTGGAGAAGCTGCACTGCTTGATTGGAGGGTAACGGAACTGGAATAGGAAAAAACGTCTTTGTAACAGATAAATGAGTGCAGCTGTGGGAGTACAGCCAGAAATGCTCTATAATATAAGAATGGGGATAGGGAAACAAGATATTGGAGGTGGTGTGGACAAATGGAAGGGGAAGCAGAGTATGATGAGAAACAGCAGGAAGAAAACCTAATGTGTACAGATTTCAGGGCATTCCAGAACCATGAAGAGTTATTACAGTCACGTTAGCAGCTGTCTGGGTAAGCTGAAAAAGCTTCACACCTTTGATATATTATCATATATATTAGGACATGAAGAAACAAAAACAGTGAGTGATGAAGTGTGAGGGGGGCTGGAGCAGAGGTGCAAAATCCAAGTGAGAAATCAGCACTAGAGACTTCAGGGTGGGAACAGTGGCCCGCCCAGATCCATTTAAGAGAAACTCACTTGGCAGGCAGGAGGTTTGAAACAAAAACTGCAGGCCAAATGAAAAGAAAAGGTCAAGGTAACACTCCCTGAAATGCCAGCTCACCAAATCCGAGTCGAAGCCACCAAATCCAAGTGTGGGAAACAGTGAGGAGAAGGGAGGGATCAACCCCAGGAGTTTGCATTTGAGAAAAAAGGCCGATAGAAAGAAATTGTTTGACAACAGCAGTCATGTGAAGGGTTGAATGCAGCATTGTTCCCCACAAGAAGAATAGTATAGAAAGGAGATTTTCCCTAAAGAATGTAATCTTTCCCATTTAATGGCTATTTTTGTGCACTGAGATTTGTTACTTATGCATGTTTGTGTAATGTTCTCCACTTTTTCAGAAGTTCAATTCCTTACACTAACTTAGCTGCTGGTTCACTATAAATTTGATTATATGTTGTTGAACTAGGGGAATATTATGTTTCAATTCATAATGCTATCTGGCCTTAGAGAAAAAAATAAATGTAAAAAATTAATCGTTGTCCAGCAATCTAGAGTAGTAACACCAACCATCACAGATTCAAATTGATAGTAAATTCTTTGTAATTTAAGATATTGATAGTTTCAATGTCATTGCACTTTAATATCTCAAGAAACTTTGGCTGAGATGTTTCAGTTTATGAGACTAAAAGCTCTATTTCTGAATTCACATTTTAATAATTGGGTATGCTGCACTACTTCTGTTGCATTTATAAGAAAAAATCAGCAAGCTGTTTCTTATAAAATAGGTATTTTTATAGGATAACAATTGACCTTATTACTTCAGCAATGTTAACATGACTATTTTAATTTCAGTGGCTTGTCATTGACCATCCAGAATAGTGCACAAGTGTCTTGTTTAGATCATGTAAATGGGGTTTCATTATCTGCACATGTATTTTTCACAGCCAGTTCCTCCATACTGACTGCATTAGAATGCACTTCTCTTTTGCCAAGATTCTGCTAATGCTGTTTCTTTCTGTTTCCATAAAAAAAAGAAAGCCAAAATAGTTGTAGTCCCTAATGACTCTTCAGAAGAATAAAACTACAAAATTTGGCTGATTTAACATTCAGTTTAATTGAGATTATTATTACAGTCATTTCATTGAATTAATTTTATATTTGTATTGATATGACTGCCATCACAATCTGGGCCACTGCCTTTTAAATACTACAAAAATAAATTGGAATGGATGATGTAACCTTTTTATGGTTTTTGTCCATCTGGCTGGTCATGTCCACATTAATGAAATGAATCAACTTGCACATGGGATAATGCAATCAATCCTTGTGTAATGCAGGGAGATGTGCTGAATGACTTGTTAATGTTTCTATCAAGTCTAATTTTTTATTTTAATTAGTCAAGCAGTGTAAATAGTAAGTACACCTGGGACAAAACTAGTATTGCCTTTGTCTGGTGTTTAGCAAATTCTAGAGGATGCTAAAGGAAAAGTATATCTGCATTTTCCCCTATTCCTTGCTGTGTATTTTCTGCAGGATATGTAGGTTTTAAAGTCTGCAAAGTGCTTCAACTCCCTACTGTAGTAAGGGCAAGAGTTCTGAAGGTTATCAAGTAATACAGCTGTGCTCAAGCCAAGAGATGGAGACTTTAGGACAGAGACTACAGATTATAAAGACAGAGAATCCTTTTTTTTCCTTGTTTTTAACATTCTCCATGGGGAGACAATGTTATTGCAGCTTGACCAGCACTCTAGCTATGGCTACAGGGGTCGGGACTGCCGCAGCAATCTGTACTTGCTGCCGACGGGCGAGACTGTGTACTTCATCGCCTCTGTGGTCGTGCTCTTCAACGTGGAAGAGCAGCTCCAGAGACATTACACTGGTCACAATGATGATGTCAAGTGGTAAGTCATCTCATAGCAGTTCTTTTTCTCTTCATAAAACATCGATTTGAGAGACATCCACTCATTTTCCTTACTCTTCTTTTAGGATGACTGAAAATTATCTTCTTTAGAATCTTCTCCTTGCATTTTTTAAGTAGGGTTGAATTATTGCCCTTCACGAGGTGTACAGTCCCTTTAGGTTCAACCTAATCAGCAAAATAATAGTAATTTCGCCTGTGGCCTTCCTGGTAGTCTTCAGGCATGCTGACCCCATGGCAGATTACCTGTAAACTGGATCTGGTTTGTTTGCTGCCATGCACACATGCCAGATTGGGCTTCAAAGTGATTTAAGTTTGTTGAAGAGCAGAGGATACTGGATACCAGCAAATATCAGAATCATTAAACAGAAATCTAAATAAACATATGGTTTGTCTTGATGGTATCAGTCTGCTTGCACAGTGTAGCTGAAAAAGAGCACCTGGATTATCTGATGGGTGAAATGAGTTTGACATCCCTTGTTTAGATTAGGCATTATGAAACACCCATTGTACCTCAAAGCCAAAAATAGGCCTGATAACCAAATCGGCTTGAATTGTAAGGATGTTTCATAAATTGAATTATTTGCATAATCTGGTTGTTTTACAAGGAGATTTTTACCTTGGACCTGTTCCATCTCATTTCCTTCTTTCTAATGTTCTGTCTCTAGATATTTCAAAGCTATCAGGTTTACTGGAATGCCTTCCTGGTTTGTAAAGCTAAATGAATTATTGCCAGAGTTCATTTTGTAGGGTACTCGGCCTCTAGAATGGCATGCAAAGCAGATGCAGTGAAAAAAAGAATTCAGAGGACTTTAAAATACAAGAGCGTGACAATTGTTTTGTCAGTTCTGGTTTTATATTCTTGAAAAGTTTACACTTGTGCTGTGTGCTTTATATGACTAAAACAGGGCTATTTATTACAAGCTCAAGTAATAGCTTGTTGAAATAGATTGTCAATAGATTAAAGTTTGGCCTCTTCTTTTCTTTTGTAGCCTGGCTGTTCATCCTGATAGGATTACTATAGCAACAGGTCAAGTTGCAGGGACATCCAAGGATGGGAAAGTAAGTGGCTTCTTTACTGATGTATAATTGTTTATATTTCATAAGAATATGTTATTAAGAAGATACATGCTGTATTCTTTTCCTGCTGTAATTGGTCTTACATTTTTGGACTGAACAGAAGCAAAACTTAATTTGAGGGTTCCTATTGCACTCTCTCACACTTACCCAATTCCATTATCAAAAGTGGTCAATGGTTTCTGGTTCCATGACATAGGCTAAAGGTAAATTTGGAACTGTCTCTGGGAAGCATGGAGAGGTAAGGCTGCAAAGGAGACCTGAGAGGGCAGATGGATGTGGAGGAAAAGAGGACATTAAATTGTGCAGTATACAACATCATTTTTCATCACAGCCACTAAAACCAAACTATGAAGAACAGGTTTGAATTATTTGCTGGAAAAAAAACTTACTCTTCCCATCATTTAGGCAAGAATATTTTTCTATCTATTGCCACCTGTATTATTGTAAGCTTTACTGTAAGCTGGGACTATTTCAACAGAGTAAGATGAACATTGCTCCAAAGAGCTAACAAAAGGGAAAAAGAATGGTAACAAGCATAGGCAGTAAAAACCATGAGGAAAAAGTTACTCAGAAGAGTATGCAGCTGTTGTCACAACCAAACTATTGCAGACTTCTAGGCAGATGCCAAAGAAGAATTTTGGGGTAAAGTCTGGGTTATCAATATGCTGACTACTTTGAGTGTCATGATTTAAGCCCAACAATTAAGTACCACACAGCCACTCATCTATCCCCCTCCCACACCCCTCAGTGGGGTGGGGAGGAGGATTGGAAAAAGGACAAACTCTGTGTTTTGAAATAAGTATGGTTGTTGTTATATAATAATAATAATAATAACAAATACAATAAAAAGAGATAAATAAGACCCAAGAAAGAAAAGTGATGTACAATGCAATGGCTCACTGGCTGATGGCCTGCTCCCCAAGCAGCAATTGGCATCTCCTGGCCAACTCCCCAGTTTATGTACTGGGCATGATATTCTGTGGTATGGAATATCCCTTTGGACAGTTCAGATCAGCTGCCTGGACCATGCTGCCTCCTGGCTTCACGTCTGCTCCTCACTGTCAGAGCATGGGAAACTGAAAAGTCCTTGACTTGGGGTAAGCACTGCTCAGCAACAGCCAAAACATCCGTGTTATCCGCATTATTCTTGTTCAAAACACAGCACTGCACCAGCTACTCAAAAGAAAATTAATTCTATCCCAGTTCAAACCAGGACAGTGGAAAAAAAAAGGAAATACCAGCTATGCAATATAAATTTTATATAAAGATAACTTAGCTGAGTAATGTAAACTATTAATTTTTATTATGTGTTGGAGCTTTTTTAAACTTACCATTGTATTTATGAAATAAAACATAAAAGTATGAGGTCTGGGCTTAAGTGGAATACGGTATATAGGTATATAAAAGCCACTAATCTAACTGAGGTATTGTTGTGCCCTTGGGGTTTTTTAGATCTATTTATTTATGTTAAAGGAAGAATTGGCGGCCTCTGAGCGCGGGACTCCACCGGCTGCCCGGGGCTGCCCCCTGGTGGCCGAGGGGGGCATCGCGGGGCGCCCGGAGCCCAAGGCAGACGGGAGGAGATGATCTGGGGCCAGGACGTACATCTGGAATTTTATTTACAAAATGCAATCTCATTCTGATTACAGTTGTAAAGAAGAGTTTGAACATAAAGTTATTTTCCCGTTATATATAATGTTGATACATTTTTAAAATTCCTGAGCCTCTTTTCACACTTTTACCTTTTACCTTTATCAGAGTTATCTCAGTTGGTACAGTTTAAATTCTGCCTGGGCCTACCAGTAAATCCCATGACTCAAGTCATCAACGATTTTCAATTCATGCCAAGTGTCTCAGTGGCTGTGAACTTTAGTGAACAACCTGATATCTGACTTGCTGTACCCTCTGCATAGTCAGTCCCAGATACTGGTCCTAGGCACAATAATCAGCAAACCATTTGTAATGTATCTGTGCTTACATGGGTGACTCTAGAGAGGTTCTGATAATTTTTCTACCTTCAATTGTGCTTTTTTTTTTTTCCAGATGCATTCTCATTTGTTCAAATCCTGATGGGTTTCCTCCATCATTGTTTGAGCTGATGTTTTCTGTGTGTGTTTTATAGCAATTGCCACCACACGTGCGTGTCTGGGATTCTGTAACTCTGAACACACTTCATGTCATCGGAATGGGGTTTTTTGACCGAGCTGTCACTTGCATTGCTTTTTCTAAATCTGTAAGTAAAGTGTATGAATAGTCATATCAAGACTGTTTGCTAGAAAGATCTTTAAATCTTTCAAATTTAGGTGACCAAAACAAACTTTCAAGCTGTCTTTTCTCTCAGGTTCCTCTTTAGAGGAGGAAAGCTTGCAGCCCAGTTGTTTCCAACAGTTTAGGTTGCTATTAAGTTGACAATATCTCAGCATTCTCAGAGATTTACCATGTACTTAAAATAAACTGCAATTAATTTCTTCAGCAGTTGCAAAAATACTTGTGTACTTGAGATTTCAGCATCCCTACTTTTCTTGAATTGTCCTATTCTGTTTCTCCCTGCATAAGAAATTTACTCTCTCTGCACCTTCTAACCCTCTCACTGTGATCAAAATGACTGATGAAAGACTTTTAAAAATTGAGGCTCCCCTAGGAGAATCAAAATCTTTTGCTAAAAAGCAGCAAAGGCATATGAATAAAAGATTGTAAAAAAGTAAAATCCAGTTGTTTGCCTCTTGGCACCATCCTTTGAGCTCTAATCTGTCACAGAGATAAAGGAAATATTTACATGCTGATATAAGCAGCATGTGAGTTCCATATAAAAACTTGAGTCTGTGACCTGGCACGTGCAAGCTGCAAAGCCCCCTGTGCACAACAGAATCTGTAAGCAGTGTATGTGGTGGTGTCTGGTTGTCCTGACAGCATTTTTAGATAGGAGAGGACTACCTGGTCTATTCCCTAGGCAAAATTTACTTCAGTGAAAGTTTCTACAAACACTTGAAATCCATTGATACTTATGTTTATAGAAAGTAGAAAAGAGAGGGCTGTATTGGGAGAACTAGTTAATAATACAAAGGTGAAAGCTAACACAGTTTGACATCAACTTTGAAGGATAAATAAAAAGGATTTGTAAGCAAACTCTCTGTAAATACCCCTCTGGAGGGAGACAGATGCATGATAACACAGGAGCACTACTGGTGTTTGCCAGAAGAAAGCCAGTATTTAATATATTTGCTTTGTGATTTTGGTCACAGCTTGGCCTGTTCTGGGCATCACTTCCCACCCAGTAGCAGCAGCTCTCTCACTTCAGATGCCCTCTCTTCAGGTTCCTTAGTCCTGCCTCTGCCCCTCCTCATGGGCTGCTAAGGCCCAGTTTTTGTAGCTGTGTCTGACGTTGTGGGCCTGAAGAATGAAGAAAGAATTAAAGAATTAGGGTAATTGAGATTAGAAAGAGTGATAAATGTCATAACTATAAAAAAGACACCTGTCAAGAATAAATTGTTTTCTAATTCCTTACTATGTTTTCTGATTTTGGTCTATTGTACTAATATGAAGAATAAAATGGTTTCCTGTATTAACAGGCATCTGAGAAGAAATAATTGGTTTAAATTGCAAAGAAAGAAATCCAGTATAGTTATCAGGAAAAGCTTTCTTAATAAAATAGATAATGATGTGTAGTTTGCCTTTGGAATTTCCACTACTGAATATTTGTAAAGAGATATCTACCACATTCCTGTCAGCAGTTTGCCAGAGTCCTTCTTCTAGGTCCCTTTTCAGCATGACCCTATAAATTATTATATTTTATGGAGATCTAACTACAAGTATAACAGTTAAAGAGTAAATATGTGTAAATATCTCCACTTATGCATAAGTATTTCATTATTTTGAATGTGTATTTATATGTTCTTCTTGTTGTTTGGATGATGCATTAATATTTCCCATGTTTTGCCTCAGAATGGAGGAAGTAGCCTGTGCTCTGTGGATGACTCCAATGACCATGTGCTTTCAGTGTGGGACTGGCAGAAAGAAGAGAAGCTGGCAGATGTCAAGGTGTTGCAATAAGATATTTTGTACTACGTGCTTGTATGTAGATCTGGTTTCTTGTCTTTCTGTATTTAACTTTTTGTGCCTTTTTAACACTTTCACTGTGTAAAAGGCAAGGAACATGGAAAAAGGGGAATATTTTCTCTCTGTTAAGATTATCCCAATAGTTTTGATTTTTATTAAATTTTGCTGTTGTTGTCATTCTAGAATTGATTAGAAAATTTTGGGCAGCAGTGATAGGAGCATGTGCAGGAAAAAGATCCTAAACTAATCTTTTGTGTAGAAGTGCTCATTATGTGACATGATTTTAAGGATACATTTTGATACTAACTTATAAAGACATAACATTAATTTTTTGACTACAGAGTATTCCAGTCTATGTTAGTAAATAAATAGCTCAAAATTATTCTTATATCAGAAGTATCTGTTTACCTAACTAGAGAATCATGTAATATTGTTTTCTTTCCTTTGCATTTTAGATTTTGATACAATGTTTTTCTTTTTCCTTCCAAGTGCTCTAATGAGGCTGTATTTGCTGCAGATTTTCACCCTACTGATACAAATATAATAGTCACCTGTGGAAAATCACACCTTTATTTTTGGACATTAGAAGGAAACTCCCTTATTAAAAAGCAAGGATTATTTGAGGTAAAATAAAATGTTTCTCTAATTTTATGTTTATAGAAATGATACAGTCATACAGAAATAAGGTTTAATAAGGTTTGATAAATCAAAATAAGTAATTATTAGTAATCTCAAAGTGTTGCAAAAGCTCAGGTGGCATTCATGGTATGGCACAGAGAACTTTTCCATGGGTAAAATTTACACACTGAAATTTTGAAATGCAATTGCCCATTTTTCCTTGTATTCTTTTTCCTGTATTCTTTCTGCTACATAACCCCACTCTCCCACTCACAACCTGTGGAAGATAAAATTACCTTAAAACTCTCTATTCTATAATTAAAAAAAAAAAAAAAAGAGTGTGATGGAGGAGATTTTTATTTTATGAAAGATCCCATAAAAAATACATTTGTATGAATTTTCTTCCCTTTTCCTCTGTTCTGCTCACACACATGCACATATGTCATTCAAATCCACATTGAGCTGGCCACTATTTGGTAAATATAATTTTCATTTCAAGGTTTGATTTGGTTTTGTTCTTGAATATAGACTAAGCTGTACAGCACTTGCATGCACAACTGAGGGATGTTTGCAATGACTGCAGATAACTCCAGTGAGTGCTAGTTAACTATGGAGTCATGGCTCCCAAGGATAGTCAGAACAAATATTTACAATGCTAGTTCATATACTTTGTGTGGAATCAGGAGGAGATGCTGAGAGAATGCATGTAAATTTTGTCACATTTTATTTTTCATGCATTTTAAATGGATTTTTCTCCCTCTTCTGTCTCTGTTGGTCTTGGTGATGATTAGAGCTGGAAAAGAGTAGTGCAAAGAACAGCTCTTACTTTGGGGGAGAAAGGGATCATGCACATAGATTGTCAGCAAGGAATGTATAATGTCCTTAGAAGCTACCAATGATGTTTTTGTTCCCTTACACATTGAATTTTTTTGTTGCTATCAGTGTCTTAAATGCAGAGTTTCATTACTGAAATTTGGACTTCTTTCAAGAGATGATTCCTTCATTCTTACACTATGGCCAAACTCTCTAGTAATATTTTATTTTTTATCCTAAAAACTTTGGAGTTAAGAATTATAATAATAAAGGTTGTTTGAAACATTGGCCAGTTCTAAATACTCCAAGTCTTTGGCATTCTGCAGTAGCTGGGGAATTTGGTTTATCTCAGAGCAGTCTTGGTCATGTGTTACATATTGGCAGGTGTTCTCACTCACTCCATCCCCAGCTTGCAATTAAAGGGTGCAGGATTGGGCCACGAACCTCAGCTGATGCATCTTCTGCCCTTGCACAGATTATTCTGTTTAGACTGTAGGAATGTGTTTAACTTTTATAGATATTTAAGTGATAATAGAGCTGTATAAGACTAAACTAAATTAACTAAATTAACAAATGCATAAAGTTAAAATCCATGGGTTGTGTGTTGCTGTGAATGTATATTTTTCATAACCATGCAGAAACAAGAGAAGCCAAAGTTTGTCCTGTGTGTGACCTTTTCTGAAAATGGTGATACTATTACAGGAGACTCAAGTGGAAACATTTTGGTTTGGGGGAAAGGTAAGAGAGAATGTCACTATTCACTTCCATCTTAATATTAGACTACGTGTAGAGCTTCATTTTAAGAATAAATTTTCTTTTATCTTGAGCTCTTTCCCAAGACCAATCCAGGTGATTGTGCCCGGATTCTTTTCTACAGGAAGCTAAAGAATATCTGTACCTAAACTGTAGAGCATAAAATTCTATCAAATGTGTTTCTTATGGTCAAATACTGAATGACAGAGCTATTCCAGCATGTGGGGTTTTTACTGATGTAAGAGATGCCAAGAAAAGTGCCTTCTTTAATCACTGTACAGAAAGAAACATTGTTAATGTAATTGATGATCTCCAGTCTCCTATCCTGTCCCTCTGTACTGTTTGCAGAAATTATGCCTATTGACACACACTTTTCAAAAGACAACAGATAGCAGTATTTGTTTTCCTAGGAAGTCAAGCTAAAATGCATTCAGATCTAATTGATTCCTTTATTTCAGAAGAACAGATGGATAGGAAGAACTTCTTAAAAAGCGTTTTCTAGTAAGAAGAGAACTTTTTTCAGGCAGCAGAAGGCAATGCCTGCCAGAGGGCAAACAGCAGCAACATCCTAAATGTGTACTTAGTGCCTCAGATGCCATGCATAGGGATAAGGAGAATCCCTTAAAGGAGGCCTTATTAGCAAAGGAAGAGGGGATGTGGATGACAGCTTTTTCCTATTTACTCAGTGCTTTCTCCCAAGATACTACTCAGAGGGATAAGACCCTGAAAACAATACAGTGAATCAATTATACAGTTGAGCCTTACTGAGTTGTTTTGGTTTTTCTTTTTCAACCAAGGACTGTCAGCTAATTATCTCCTTGACCAGTACACTGCTGGGGACAGGGGTGGATTTGGTGTTTTTAACTTGGTTTCTCATTTATCTCCCTTTCCATTTTCCTGTGGTAATTTATAGCAAGGCACTTCAACACTTTTCCTTCAAAACTGACTTTAGAAATTGCCCTGTCCCATGTCCCTGTTCTTTGTTGTTATTTTGGACTGCCAGCAGACAAGGGAGACAGGGGCAGTGTACTGTTCAGGGGCCAGTTTGCCATAATGCTGGTAGACCAATTTCTGCCTTGACTGCAAGCAGCATCCTCTGCCCTTTCTCCCAGAAATAAAAAGGAATTCTCTGTATGCTCAAGATCCCAAATTCTGCCAGCTCTTTAGGGTTGGGCAAAAATGTTTTTTCTTGTTTTTCTGTCTCATACAGTGTACTTGCTCTGCCTTCACTACTTTTGAGTCAGAGCTCTATGTGCAAGAGAGGGCTGCTTCCACCAGGTCAGAGTACCCTTAGCAAAAACTTAATAGAAATCAGTTGTGCCTGACCCATTATATCCATAGACATGGATGAAGGAAAAGCAGTTTGTTTTTCCTAACTTCCATCAGCCCCTCACTTGTGCTAAACATCAAGTTAGCAAAGCTTTGATGCAAGGTGCACATTTCAGTAATAGAATCACCAGTAATCATTTATTTGTACTTCATAATAGTAATAATTCACCAAATTAGAGATACTTAATCCAAAGTGGTTGGTTTTGGCAGTGTTGAGTGTAAGAAGCTACTTAAACAAGCCAAGTTCATCAGTAAATAAGTACAGAGAGTGGAGAGTGGTCAGCACATTCTGCCAGATGTACAAGGACCTCTAGCTTAGTCAGATTTCGCAACAAGTTCAGGATGTGGAAGCTGCAGAATATCTTATATCTGGAGGAGAAAAGTGACTGGGTTATGGGTTTTTGATGATAAGGTGTGTAGTGCTACTACAGGTCAGATGTGAGGTCAAATTATTTCACTTAAACCCTCTTGAAAGGTTTAAATGAACCTATTTTATTTTGTTCTTGACCTGGGCTGAGTATGTATGTTTTTATTTTTGAGGTAGGAAGAAGATATTGTAAAATATACTAATTCAGCATCTTCTGTGGGTCTGTGTGTTTTGGTCCAGCATCCCACGCCCACTGTTATCATTGTTTAAATGCAGTCCTTGAGAGATAGTAGAGAAATGGAGAAAAAAAAATGGGGAGGAAGGAGCTCTTAAGCTGAGCATTTCAGTAATAATGCCT
Source organism: Zonotrichia leucophrys gambelii (assembly GCF_028769735.1). NCBI lineage: Eukaryota > Metazoa > Chordata > Aves > Passeriformes > Passerellidae > Zonotrichia > Zonotrichia leucophrys. Next base: position 7,251,557 of record NC_088175.1, on the reverse strand, counting down.
TTTTTCCTTCTTTTCAGGTACCAACAGAATAAGCCATGCAGTTCAAGGGGCACATGAGGGTGGAATCTTTGCCCTGTGCATGCTGAGAGATGGCACCTTGGTATCAGGGGGAGGAAAAGACCGAAAGCTGATCTCTTGGAATGGAAACTACCAAAAAATTCACAAAACTGAGGTGATATTGCCTATCTTGAAATTACTCTGCTACTTAAAATAAAATACTGTGGTTCTCTGAGCATCTTTTTATTTTGTTTTTTCTTATGGATCTGTGTTCTATGGGAAAGCAAATCACTGGTCAAATACAGTATTTTCATATGCTGAGTTGGAAGGGCCCCATCAGGATCATGGAGTCCAACTCCTGGTCCTGCACAGGACACCTCAAGTTTTCAGTCCTCAGATCATTCCTGTTATTGCCTATTCATTAACATAATATTTCCTTTCTAAGGTCTGTGGTAGTTGGAAAACAAATCTTGTGTATCTTTCCATATTATTTCTTCCTTTCTTTGCATTTAATAATGTGAGGTAATGTTTAACTTCAGAGTATTACAGTATTGAAGTGGTTTTATGCGTTCCTCTTTCCCTAAATGATGTCAGGATTTTTTTAGGATTTTAATACTTAAAGTTTTTCATTTATTTCTTGGTTGATGTTATTGATTTTAAAATGTAATTTAAACAAAATTAGAAAATTACTCCAGCTGCTATGTAGGAACTTAGAAGACTAAAGCAGAATTTGTTTGGACAGAACTACTTTGTTTACATACTGAATGTAAGAGAAGAATCAGCAGAAAACTCTAAGGAAGGGCTTCAACTCTACTATATAATATTAAATAATAATTAAATAATAATACTATATAATTAACTTTATAATATTAATATTTAATGTTGCAAATGTATATACAATTGATATGTCTCTTTTTGTAATTCAGTTTTTAACACAGTACAAGGGACATGCTTGTTGTGCTGTTTCTAACTGTGGTGTCCTTCTTTTTTCCCTTATTTGTTGATATTCTGGTATTCCTTGTTATTTTACATCTTCCCTTGAACTTTATTTTAGAGATTTGCACTGGCTCTTTCAGAACCAAGGCTGCAATTAAAGAAACATTCATTGCCAGAAAATGCTCAGAGTAGAAATGCTTATTCTGATATCACAGCTGCAATTAAATACTATTGAATTAACACAGCATGAAGGAACCTTTTGTGTTTCTTGAAATACTTGATTTAGCTGAGTATTCTGTAGATAAGAAAGTCTTGTCTTGCAGTGTTATAGAATTTACTGAGCTGATGCAAGTTGTTATAAAATTTTGCAAGATAGGCACATGTATTAATTTGTTTCATTTCTTTGCTGTGCAATATTTATTAAAACACATTTACTACTTTAAAAATGGCAATACCTGACAAATTGTCTGACTTATCTGTCCTTTGTCTGTTCTGACCACAGATTCCAGAGCAGTTTGGTCCAATAAGAACAGTAGCAGAGGGAAAAGGGGACGTTGTATTAATAGGAACCACCAGAAACTTCGTCCTACAGGGCACCCTGTCAGGAGACTTTTTCCCAATTACCCAGGTAAGCTGGGTTTCCTTACAGGTACACTTCTAAGTATGTAAAAGCAGTACATATCCTGTTTAAAGTTAATTTTCATAAATATGCATCTGATTTCTAACAGGACTTTCAGCAATAAGAATAATTATAAATACGTATATATCTAGAGCTAACATATTTTTGAAATGTTTTATTATATAGTTGGGTCATTTTAATATTGTTTAAACATGTTTGGTTTTCATGGCCTGACCTTCTTGTCTAAAAACATCTCTCCTTGCATAGGGCCACACTGATGAGCTCTGGGGACTTGCAGTCCATTCCTCTAAGCCTCAGTTCTTCACATGTGGACACGACAAACACATTACACTCTGGGATGCAACCACTCACCATCCTATCTGGAACAAGATTATAGAGGTATACATTTATTAAATACAGCTCTCCTGTTACAGAAATTCTCTAGTCATTTTGGTTTTTCTTAAGATTATTGTTTAAAATTACCTTAAAATATTAACTTGAGGGAAAAAAATCATTTCATGTTAACCTATTTTTCTCATAGAGATCAATGTAAAAGCTTTTTAATGCAGCTATTCTGAGTACAAGTTAGATTAAATGCACTGTTTGAACCTCTGGTTTATTCAATGAAATATCTTTGCATTTGCTATGGAATTATACTTTAAAACATTACGAAATTTTCCTTTCTGAAATGTTGTAGTGTATTAGAAGCTGGGCATAGAAATCCTGGATCTCAACAATTCTCTGAAATTTTCTTTAGAGTTAGTAATTATTTTAAATTAGTCACTTGCTTATCATTAATGAGAATATCCTTTCCACCTAGCCTCTAGGGCTAGTAATTACCAATTAATGTAATGATTTCTCAACAAAAATATCAGCAGGTTTACTGAAAGAGCTACAATGTGATACTGTTTTAAAATACAGAAAATTAAAGACACAAGCATTTCCATGAGATGGATCACTGGACTGGGTTTTTTGCTTGCATTTTAAAATTGTTTTAATGGTATAAGGAAAAAACCCCTATATTGGTATTTTCTGCTATAACCTGAAAAGTTCTGGACCTCATTCTTTGTAACTGGACAAGTATTAGAAAGAAAATGCTTATCTTTTTTTAGGCATATGTTTAAATTGCGAGAAAAACACTAGAGTTTTACCAAGTAAAATGTTTTTAAATTGCACATCCAAATAAGAAACCCAGTTTATGCCCTTAATCTCCCACTGAGCTGCAGCTTAGCAGGTGCTGGAAAAAGGTGTTGGTGTGTGTAGGAGTTAGGCTTTACCCCTCCTGCAAGTGCCACGCACCTTTGTTGAATAAGGCACTTGCTTGTCCTTCAGACTGCAGGTAAACTGCAGCTTTGATGCTTAATTCTAAAGTCAGCTCTAGTTTAAGAAGTTATTTTTATCTCTCATTTCTTCGGGATTTATTGAGAAGCTGCCATTGCCAATGTTATTGTTATGAAATCACTTGCCAAATTATTTTTAGAGAGTAAAGAAAAGAAAAGAGTGGCCTTGTATAGAGGGCAAATAAGTTAATTAGATAATATTTCAATTAGTTAAAAATGCTTTTTTACATCTCAAGTTTATATTGAAAGAGAAAAAACAACTCCTAAAATTCAACAAGATGGTTTTACTCTGTTCCAGGGGCAAATAATTGAATTGTATTTTTGTTATAACTTGATAGCATGCACTGGTAAAAAAGCATGTTTTTTTCTGAACCTTTTCAGGATCCAGCACAGTCTTCAGGTTTTCATCCTTCAGCATCTGTTGTTGCAGTAGGGACACTAACTGGAAGGTAAGAGGTGCAGGGCTACACCTTGGGCACCAAAAAACCTCTGATTTTTCCAGCTCACATCCAAGCTCATGTAGATGTATGTAATCACACATCTTCATTCCCTATTGATTTCTATTGAATGTCACAGTGAAATTTATTTGTATTGCCTCAGTACCTAGAAACCCCAGGCTTGGGCCAGCACCCTGTGTTTGCTGAGTGTTGCATGAACAGAGATAGTTTCTGCCCTGGGAGAGAGAGACAGTGTAGATCAGTGGAAGAAAGAGTAGAAAATCTAGGTGAGCTGTGAGACCAGGCATGGGAAGTGCTGTCACCATACCAGTGACCTAAATGTTAAATCTTTGTGTCCACTGGGAAAAAGGAGAGGCTAAAGGGGGAGTTTGATGTAGTGGAGGGAGGTTTCCTCCAAGGCCTTTAGGGCTGCATGGAGGAAATCCCATAGAAAAATTCTGTGTGTTGGAAAATGTAGTGAGGGGTTCATGGTCCCTAATGCAGTGACAACCAGAGAGGCTTTAAAAAAATTGGCAAATGTTCCCGTGTGCTAGACATAGTGTAAAAATGCACCTTAAGAGACTTGCTCTGCTTGCAGAGTGTGAGGGATAAACAAGGCAGAGGAAACTGAGGTGCAGGAGAGTATTTTAGGCAGCAGGTTGAGCCCTTGGTGCCATTAGTGGCAGCTGCAGGGTTTATCTGTGGTTGTCTCTCACAGGAGGGACTGCCTTTGCCTAACTTCTCCCTCTGCTTTAGTGTCACTTGAGGGCAGGCTTGGCTGTTAGTACTGAAAACAGTTCCAGTTCACTGAGAACATACAGGAAAGTTATGAGCTTATTTCAGATTTTATATCAATCCTAAATAAAGGACTTACTTTTGTTACTGAATTTACTTTATCTACTAAATAAAGTAAAACAGAAGGAGAAATTTTTGAGGAAAATTCTCTTTGTCTTTAGTAATCTGATGCAAGTATTGAAATGCAAATTTTATCTTTGACCTTTCTACATGTTTTCACAAACTAATTTTTGGTTCATTAAAGTTAATCAATTAAACTAAACTACTGAAAAAATAATGAATTAATTAACTTTAAAATAAATTAATTAATCTCTTTCTTCTATCAGAAGAGAATGGTCCTGATGCTTGCTTGTGTTTTCCCTTGCTCTAGGATTTAATGCAGCCATCAATTTAAACATAGCAATTTTCAACATTGCATAGAGGAAGGTCTTTAAAGGAGAAGGGACATCACAAGCAATGCTTATTTTATTCTTATGCATTACATACTAAAACACACTAAAATCTGAAGACTGATGTTGGGGTCAATGCCCATGCATTTTTACATTTAAAAAAGATGTGAAAGAAACTATCATTGTGTTAAAGTAAAAATAGACCAAACTGAGTAGCATTTGCTGTTTTTCTCTTCTTGGTATAAAACTTATGCTATTTTGACAGAAGAAAAGTTGGTCAAGATTACAGTAGATTTAAATTCCTTTTGGAATGATTTATTGGCCTCTTTCTGTGTTTACAACAGGTGGTTTGTGTTTGACACAGAAACAAAAGACTTGGTCACTGTACACACAGATGGAAACGAACAGCTGTCTGTAATGCGTTACTCACCAGGTTTGAGAGCATTTATTTACTGGGAAAAAAAAGGCATTGAATTTTTTTATTAAATTAGGGGTTGGCTTGTTTTATAATAAGTCCCTTCTTGCCACACTGAAGTTGAAAATAAGTGTGCAATGAAACATTGGCAGGACTTTATGGGTGGTATCTTAAGCTCTGGTTTTGTTTTACCTCCCTCCCCAACATGTTCAATATGGTTTCACTGTGAAGAAGGGAAAAAAAAATAAAGACTTAACTCTGCTGGTTGTTGCAATTGGGTTAGCCCTAAATGGACTGTAGCTGCTTCCAAAAATGTCATGTGTTTTTAACAGTAATATTTGTAAGTATTAAATTGCTGGTTTTTAGTCTTGATAAATACATCAATATGCAACTGGAAAATTTAAAACAAAATTTAATTTATTAATTTTTTAATATCAAGGCCTTTAAGAACAGTTCCTCTTGTCTGTGACTTTTCAAACAAACTTTACAAAATTAGCCTAAGTTCTTTCTTACAGGAATAATTGCAGTTTCACTTTTCTGTTTATAGATGGAAACTTCTTGGCAATAGGTTCCCATGACAACTGTATTTATATATATGGTGTAAGTGAAAATGGAAGAAAGTACACTAGAATTGGCAAATGTTCAGTAAGTAACCTTTTTTCTACTGGGTCAGTATCAACACCCAAAGGGTGTTTTGTAGCACTGTATTAATACTGTCACATTGTGGCACACTGTTAGTGCAGTTGATACATTTTCTCTTTGTAGGGTCATTCCAGCTTCATTACTCATCTGGATTGGTCTGTTAATTCACAATATCTCGTGTCAAATTCAGGAGACTACGAAATCTTATACTGTGAGTAAGAATTATTTTTAGTCCTTTTGTGCAAAGTTCATGCAGTCTAACACAGATTTAAAATTTAAATGAGACCATATAACTGCCAAGATCAACCATATGTTTTAATTCATCTGGTGTAATCAGAAATCTATACAATTTGAGAATGAAATATGTTGTTATGTGGGTTTTTTTTCTTTTCTAGGGATCCCCTCTGCTTGTAAACAAGTTGTGAGTGTTGAAACAACTAGGGATATAGAATGGGCCACTTACACCTGTACTTTAGGATTCCATGTTTTTGGTAAGTAAATTTCCTCTTAAAAGTTCTTACCATTCTTTTTATTAACAAACACTTGGAATGCCAACTTTTGCTTGTGAAACATGACTATTCATAATTCAGGGAAAAATACAGAACTTCTGTTATGCCATTTTTATTACAATCTGTCTCCTTATTTCAATCCAGAAAGACTCTGATTTAATATTCTTGCTAGCTTCAAGAACAAATATCATATTACAACATAAGTGGGAGATAAGGAAAAAATCACATACTGCCCTTTCTGTCTCAGTAGAGCAGCTTCTCATAATGTTTAATTTAAAGTACCAGTTCTGTGAAATTGTCATGTATTTAGGCAGTTACTGGGTCGATTCCCCTTACCAAAACTGATTTCATTTGCTTTGGTTACTGTGCAAGCACAAAATGAATGATAGTCTCCTTCATTAAGAGCTTATCATGTATTGTGATACAGTCTATAGCAATTAAATTGAGTGACAGAAATTCAAAAGGAAAAACATAACAAAATCCAGTGGTTTGTTTCCATGGGACTTCTCTTTTGCTAAATTTGAATAATCCACTTTCCCCAGTGTAGTCTGAAGCTTTGTACTCATCCACAATATGTGCAGGGCTGGACAGATGGTTACAAACACTGAGTACAAGAAGCTTCAAATTCTTGAGTCCTCAAGAGGAAATAGGGAACCATGGTAGAAGTTCAGAGTCTGGTTTAGTATAAGTGGTAAACAAGGAATATTTGCACCCATGTTTCAAGTAGAATAGATTGCAGTGATGTGTTTGAAGGCAGACAGAAAGGGCATGGTTTCCATTTTCAAGGGCCTGAAGATGCTATGGCAGTAGCAGTATGCTGGGAAAACACCTTCAAGTTTTCTGTAATTTAGCTGACAAGCAGTGCTTGGATAGCACTTGGATATCACAGCACACAGATTTAGTAAACCCTGCAAGATTGGCTGCATGTTGACATGATGTGTTTTTCATTTAAGGAATAGAGGCTCTTATGGAATTATTAAAATATTTCTGGGGTTTGAGTACACCCTACACAGAGTTACAAAGCTACAAAGTCCTTGCATTTAGCATCACAGGTTCAGATACTCTGAGATACTAAATATCCTGTTTGAGGTTTCCTTACTTTTTAGTTCAGATTCCTACAAAATACAGTGCTATTAGAATCTGGGGCTGCTTTTGATGCATTGAAAGTCAGAGGACAGAGTCATGTCACACTTGAGAGGGAATCTCCCTCTTGCAACAGATCAGCTTTTTGAGCCAGAGCATGGGACAAAATAATCTACTGAGGGGGGAGGAGACATGACACTGCTAAAGCTGAAGTGTTACAAAACCCAATGCTTTTAAAAATATTTCTTTAATAATAATTTAATAAGAAAGTACAATTTCATGACAAACCCAGTTAGAGCCCACTGCTTTCAGTAGGGAAGGAGTAATTTGGAAAGTTGAAATAAGTCAGGTATTTTCAAAGTATTTGAGTGTGATGAACCTTGTTGTATCTGTGAAAACAACTGGTTAGTGCCAGCTTGAGGTCATTAGTACTTATTTTCAACACCTCACAGAGAACAAAGTACTGAAAAACTGGAGAATGAAAGCAATATCTGCAGGATCATATATATGCCTTCAGAGCCCATATGGAGTGGCTAAAGTGCAAAGTGAGTGGCTAGAATAATAAATTGAAGAAGCACATAGATTATGAGAGGAAAACCAGTCCACTTTTATTCACAGTCAATCAGTACTTTAGGGCCTCAGAGCAGCCAGTTAGAACAGTCTTCACATGCTTGCTAGGATGGCCTCAGAAGCAGCACAGAGAAGCAGCAATCACAGCATCCAGGATGTGGGGCTTCTAGTATATTGATTTTTCAGTATCTGTGGCTGACTGAGGCCAGGGATATTTTCTTTCTCTGGCAGAACCACATAAAAACCCCAAACTATGCACAGCATCCCCAGCTCAGCATAACCAATGCAGGGGGCAAAGGGAGCTCTGATCCCTTGAACATCTGTCTTTGAGCATGGGAACAGATTAGTCAGCCTGCAAGTGTTTAGAGATGATTCAACTGAAAGTCAATAGCATGTAAAGAAGTGTGCTTGAGGGGGGTTGTTTAAGTGATACAAACACATAAATGTGAAAGGGCAAAGACTTTAAAACACTTACTGATCCATAAGCTCTTTCAAGAGCCATGTGCTGCTGGATACACAAGTAAGGTATCAGTTCATAGCACGTGCCCAGTTTTGGAAAAAATAATGTTTGAGGTGAAGGACAGGAACAGAAGAAATACAAGATACTGTACGAAGCCTGACAACATTGCAAGCAAAGCAGAACTCAGACTGGTTGGGTTCAAAACTGACTAGAACACTGTAAATGGATTATTTTGTTTGAATATCTTTATTAATAGCATGCCTGTAAAGTTTGTAGGTGGTGTAAGGTGCAGGATTAGCAAGTTGTCTTGAGAAACAGAGTGGTATGACAAAAGGAAGGAATTCAATAGAGTCATAGAGGAGGCTCCCCACTAGAATGGCAGAACCCAGTTGTACAAATGCAGAACAGCTGAGAGCAGATCTGCACAGAAAGATCAGATTACTTTTGCATACAAACTGAACATGAGTCAACAGCATTATGCTGTTGTAGGAAAGGCAGATACATTAGTGAGATGTGTAATGAAAAGGATGCCATGCAAAATGTGAAGCAATCATCCATTTATCAGTATTGGCTTCAGTCACAGCTGGAATGGCTGCTTCTGGTTTTTGCACATTGGACCAACAGATAATGTGCTGACTAGCAAGAATAATTAATTATCCATCTAAATATTGTTCTGGGAGAAGAGATGTAATGAATGAATTTTAGAGAAGAGGAGGAAAAAATAGCGTGGCATCAGTCTTCAAATGAGAGAAATTAAATGCTCTCTTTTACAGGTCTGCAGAGGATGGGAAAAATAAGGACTACTTTTTCAGCAAGGGGCATTCAATTTGCATATTCATAAAAACTGCGTGAGGCACTAGGATAAATTTTGAAAGAACCAAGAGATTCAAAGAAAAATCCTCCTATTATCCATTCCCTATTTTCAAAATGGCAGTCTTGTTTCTTTAACCATTTCCTTCAGAGGTTATTTATCCTTCAGGGGTTATATATTCAGCTTGTCATAAGGACCTCTTGAGAAGACTCCTACCTCTTTTCAGCTAACATTTGATGTTCATATAGCCTCCTTCTTGTCAAAGCAGATATTTAAAAAAGATTTTCTGTGTCTCTTTGTTCTGCATATTTGTAATTCCAGGAGTAGCAATTATTATGTTTCTTTGCAGGTTTCTTTAGGCCTCTTTTACTATCCCTGATCTAGCAATATGATGTTTCCACACATATCAGGAAAATTAAGAGCAGTCTACAAATCAGACTTTGCATTTGATTTACAGCAATTTGTAATTCCTTATGAAGACATGGAACAACCTCCTCGTAGTGAATTGCTGTGCAGTGATACAAAGGCTGTATCTGGGAAGAATCCCAGTGACTGAAGGATAGCTGTGCCCACTGTGGGGTTTGAAGTATCCCAAAGGAGGAACTGGAGTGTGCCTTGGGAGTTCTTAGAGGAGTAGGAACTCTCTCACTCTGAGCTGCAGCAGCAGAGGAGGAGCGTGCCCTCGAGTGGGCACAGCTGCAGGGACACACTGCAGGGACAGGTGGCACAGGGCACACTGCAGGGGACAGGTGACACAGGGACCCACTGCAGGGACAGGTGACACAGGGCACACTGCAGGGACAGGTGACACAGGGCACACTGCAGGGGACAGGTGACACGGGACACACTGCAGGGACAGGTGACACAGGGACACACTGCAGGGGACAGGTGACACGGGACACACTGCAGGGACAGGTGACACAGGGCACACTGCAGGGGACAGGTGACACGGGACACACTGCAGGGACAGGTGACACAGGGACCCACTGCAGGCGACAGGTGACACAGGGACAGGCACTGAAAATCACAGAGCCAAGACACAGCGGGGATTTTGCCAAGTCATGATGGGAAGATGACAGTGATCTCTGAAAGCTTTATGCTCTTTATGTTGAGCAGGGATTAGATAAAATCTAAATTAGAAAATCATAACCAAAAAAAGCCTGCAGAACTACATACAAAATCCTGAAATTTCAATAACTGGGTGGATTTTAGTAAAATTGCAATTTATTGCAGACAAGTATTCAGAGGCTTTGAAGATGTGGTGCACAGATTTGGTCTCTGCGCTGTTGACCTTACAGTTTGATTTTAGGGCACTACTTCATGCATGAACAGCAAAAAGTACACCATGTGGGGAAGGAAGTACTGAGAGTAGAATAAAAGCATTTAAAAACCTTATAATAGGTTCACTTCCTTTTCAAGGGATCTATTAATTAATAAATAATAATTTAAACTACAGAATGTCTTTTTTCATAGGCTTTAGTCTTTAGTAATATGAAGAAATTACTTTTGGATCATAGTCTAGTCTAAAAAACATACCCATGTAATATGAAAAAAGTCTGTTAACTCATACATAAGGAGAAGGGAAAATAAAAGCAGTAACTGTTACTTTTCCACATAACCATATGAAAATTCTTTCAGGCTCAGGCACATGACTAATTCAGCAGAATGTATCTTCTCAGAGTACAAAGCACTTTGCTGTCTAGAGGGAATAAACTGGTTTTTTATGTGTTTGATTCCCTCTTAGGATTTGGACTTTAGCTGGTGTGGAAGTACACATTCTGACTCAGATGCAGTTATTTTTATAGGTTTTTCTTTTCCTTAAACAAGTCATCCTTTATTAACATTTTAACAGAAACTTAGGCTGTCACTTTTATTTCCTGTATCAAAGCCTTTAATGAGTCCCTCTGTGTTTCAGGTGTGTGGCCTGAAGGTTCAGATGGCACAGATATCAACGCTGTCTGTCGATCCCACGGGAGAAAACTGCTGTCAACAGGAGATGACTTTGGCAAAGTACATCTCTTCTCATACCCATGCTCACAGTTTAGGGTAAGGTATTTCCCAAAAATTTACTCTTGTAGTTTGCAAAAATGCATTAAGTGCTGTTTTCCTTTGAATAAAAAACCCCAAACCCCAAAACACATCAGAACAGGAAGAATGGGGGGTTTTATACATCTAAGGGATTTATTTAAAGTTGATTGAGACAATAATTAAATTTAAAAGTTAATTTAATATTAAAATACTTCAAGAGAATGACATGATGCCTTAGTTTTATTGTTGCTTGAATGTTCTAATGAGATGCTTTTATTCTCACTAATATGGTGTTTTCTAGGCTCCAAGCCACGTGTATGGTGGACACAGTAGTCATGTAACTAATGTAGATTTTCTCTGTGAAGACACCCACCTCATCTCCACAGGAGGAAAGGACACAAGTATTATGCAGTGGCGAGTCATTTAAAGGAAACATCAGCATGAACATACACAGTTGAGTCGACCATGCACAGAACTTATGTATAAACTGTATATTTAAAACTTAACAGTATGTTTGCAGTTTAGCCTGGTCACTGTGATTTTTGTTTAAAAAATTCTTACAAACCTCAGGAAAATTAAGCCCTGTGCTGGTTACCTTACTCAGTCTAGTATTTTTTTTTCATTGTGTCACACCTTAAGATTGATCGTTCTCTGTTGTACAATATACAATGCAGTACAAGTTTAATATAAGAAATGTGGCTTGACAGTTTGCAATACAGTGGTATCAGCAGAATGTGACTATCTTAAATGTTTTCTATAAACACTGCTAAACTGGTCACAAAAATGCCTTTCAAAGACTGTATATATGTGCTTATTTGTTTCACTATCTACACTTTGTACTATATATCTACTTATATAGAAAAATCTATGACAATGTCAAGGTACTGAACTGTTTCTGCTGGAGGCTGATGAATAGATACATAAAGTATAAACTGCAATTTAAGATGCAAAAATTAGTGTTCTAGACCTGAAAATGTGAATGCTGGTAAATTTGCATTCTCCTGGTAACAGCACACTGTGGGTGTCACCCATGAGGAGTTGTGTTCCTTTTCCAATGAATCAGCAGGCTTTGTCCCAGTTTGACCTGAATTTTTCAGCAGGGCTTACAGATGTCTGTGTGGTTCAGGTAGTCCATATGAGTTTAAATTAAAAATCTTTTTACTTGTATATGAAAGCTTTCTTTTTGAAAACAAACCAATAAAGCTTGGCCACATCCCCATTATTGGCTCATATATTTAACTAATATGTATATTAATCAGCATGATGCTATATTGTACATGTATAAGATTTTAGCAGTTCATAACAAATGGTAAGGCCATCTAGCTTTACTTTTTTATGCTTATGGATACTGTATATTTGTATTTTAAGACCAAGTAGACCAAGTCTAAAGATATCTTTTTAAGTGTACCATAAACCTGCAGAGGGTAAAGGAAGACTTGGAAGCCTACATGAAATATTAATGTGTAACTTCTGGCCCCTGTGTTTTGTGCATGGATGGGTATTTATAGTATGAAATAAGATTGTGTTTTGCAATGAAGTAACAGTGGAGGTGGTATAAAATGGTTAAGAAGGCCTTATCAATGTTGATTGTGACACAGATTGAAATGTATTGTTTACTATGAGGAATGTATCTGAAGAATTTTAAAAGAAGAGTTCTAAGTGGACTCGCAAAAAGTAATATTAAAATTTTGCTTGTAATGGACAGTAAATGTTAATTCTCTGAACTCTAAAGCACTGGTTGTTTAGAGTGATTTAAATGAAATTGAACCAATAAATTTTGAAACTTTTTTATTACATCTCCAACCTCCTACACTGAAAGTGCAGGACACCAATAAACATGTATTAAAGTGACTTCTCAGTGCATTCTTCTTGTTTAGTAAGGTGTCTTTGTTTGAGTGTGATAAAGAGACAGGCTTTTAGTTAACAACACACATTTGTGGTTTCTCAGTTAGAGATACATTTGAAAATATTTGGCAGTGAAATCTAGATTTTGGGATACATAATTTTATGTGTGCCCATGACCCTGGGGACAAGATGACAATACATACCTGGGAGTGAAACTCCAGCTTTGCAGCAGGAAGGATGCCCCACATGTTCTCACCTACACACTGCCTTGGTCCTGGTCCCAGTGCACATCTCCCATTTCTGGGTGCTCAGCTGGTGCCATGTTGTTCCACTGCTCAGATTTATGCTCGTGGCAAGAGCTCCTGACAATTTCTGTGTTAGGAACTTGTCCTCAGGCGAGACCTTTGCAGGCCATGGTGTCAGGGTCACTTTACCCTGATGTTACCTGGCGCTGTCGCTGCAGGCAGAGGTCTTGATCCCAGCTGGTGACTCTGACCCTGTGCACCAGCACAAGAGTTATTGTGGCCATAAGCAGAACCCAGCTGGGACACAACAACTAAGGCAAACAAAAATCCTGTTTCCTCAGTTTCTGATCGAGCTGTGCTATGTGAAAAATAAATGGCCAAAGAAGCACTGGGACAATTTTTTTTAATAGTGATGTTAATCTCCCTCTTCTTGAAGTGTGTGAAGGTAAGGCACAATACCCTTGCCCTTTCTAAGGTTAACCCAGTTGTAAGAGTCCAAAACACACAAGTGGCAGGTTTTCACTGTGTCTGGATGCTTGGTTATCCACAATGCCTTCTGTTGATTTTTAATTTTTTTTAAATGTGCTTTTGCAAATGGGGTGCTTTCAGGTTTTCTGCTTTTAGAACTGTAGGTGAGTTGTCACTACTTGCAGCAGAGAAAACAGGAGTTGCAAATTGGCTTGGCTCATTCCCTTTTATCCTTCTCACATGGTGCTACTCTTGGGATATAGTAAAGCATTTGTGATCCCTTTTTCATTTTAAACTGTTATCCTTTAGAAGAAATAGATGAGGAATACTGCAAGTTCATCCCTAGGGTTACTGATCAAAGGGCTTTTCAACAATCCCATCCCATCTGTGCCTCTGCTGCTCCTCTGTTTCTAACTTTTGCTGTTAAATGTGTCTTTGTTCCTCTATGAAAACCTGATAAATGTATTAGCTGAATTGGCAAATGGTGGGTAATGTCTTAAGCCAAATATCCGTTTGATGACTGTTATTCTCCCTTCTTTATCCAGGAAACTCTACACAATTTTGCCATTGTTAAAGCTAATCTTCAGCTCTCCTCTCTCCCATCCTTGTTCCTTTGTTCTTGCATTTATTTGTTTTCTCAGGAGTGTCTTTATCACTTTACAAGAAAAAGTGAAAAAGGGGACAATATAAAATAAAATAAAGAAAGAGCTTTGTGTATTTTATTCTCTTAAAAACACCTGAATTCTTTACCTGACACTTGGTGTGCAGCAGTTCTCTTTTCCTGCCCTGCCACAGAGCATAAGGCTGGTCTGAAGTCCAAGGCTGAAGACACACCTGGGCTTTTGCTTCTGTCTGTTCCCTCCCCTCATCCTGGGTGCAGTAGCTGCAGTGTTTCTCAAAGAAGAGACTCATCTTTTCATGTCTTTTGTGTATTGCTATTATCTACCAAGCATTCAGATACTCCTGTTCAGCTTCCTTTGGTTTCAGTTCCCATTTCTTGCTTTTCTTCCCTTCACTCCAGCATTACTGTTCAGCTCCCAGGACTGCGTCCATGACTGGCACACGTTGCTGCCCTTACCTGCTCATCAAGCCAGTGGCCCTGATTACCTCTCTGATAGTTTTGGGGCTGTGCTCCTGGTTCCTTATTGTATCTCTGTTCACACTTCTGTGACTTTTGCTTTGGGATATCAGTGAAGTGCATCTGATTTCAGCCCTTTCTCCCTGCAATGCCACCTCCCTGAGTGGGGACACTGAGGGGACCAGCACCGTCCCGTTGTTTCTCAATTGTCTCTCTGTGGGCAGCTTCTAATTTGCATCATGTACTTATACTTTAAAATATTTTTAGGGGAGGTTGTTTTTTTTTTCTCTGTTCTGTGGCATTTAGCAAAGGGATTTTGGGATCTTATACTCACTCCAACAGTATGATTGTCATATTTGTCCAAACTGGTGAGCATGTATTTGGATAATGCTTCTCTGTTAGGGTATTCCAAGTGGTTAGCTACTAAAGTTGATACTATCTATTCTCTGAAGTCTTAAGTTATTCAGAAAACAATACAAATGCTTTCAAAATACTTCCTTCTTCCTCTTTTACACACTTATAAAATAAACATAGACTCAATCTGGTTTTTAGGATCATTGCCCAATTCCAAGTAGAGATTTTCATTATTTTGTTTGCCTCTTCTGTCTGTCTTCATATATTTCTTTTACTCAGAAAGAATGCATATTTGTATGATATCAAAACTATGGCCTTTTTCAACTTAATCCAATATGTAGTATTTTAGTTATTTCCTTGAAGATTGTTATTACATAAATGTTTCTGATAGTGCTCAGTTTTGACAGGTTGGTGAAACATGAGAGGTATTAACAATTTCCAACAGATAAGCTCTACAAAACCCAGTCACTATATTAAAAATAAGTTTAAAAAAAAAAAGAAAAGAAGGTGATAAATGTAAAATAAAATAGTTTTTGTAATGCTGGTGAATTAAAAAACCCTGCCATTTCAAATTCTTTTGAAAAATTCCTTGTGGAGCAAATCAGTTTTGTTAAAATGGATTTTTTACTATTGTAGTTAATATGGGGTTAGTTAATTCAAGGTCATATTTCCTATGTGAAATGTTTGGATGATTTTTATTCTTCAGAAGATTTAATATTAGAGGGTATTATTTTCCTTCAGAATTATTCATGTGCAAGAACTTGCAAGGGCAAAACAGCCCCATTTTTGCAAGGGTTGGCATTTTTAATTTCTTCTGGTTCTGCTCAGGGAAGCAGGCAGTCTTTTTGCTCTGTTTTCCACTGGAAACGGGGCTGTTGACAGATCACTCAATTGCATCCTCAAAAAATCCTACAGATGGCAAAGAAAATGTCACTTTAATTACTTGTGGAAAGAACAGAATTATGGGAAGTCTGAACTGAAATCCTCTTCTCCCGTTGCTGGCCAGGATTCACAGCTGTGCCAGGGCAGTCTGGTTGCTGCCATGCAGCCCCAGCTCAGCAGCCTGCCCTGCACAGGAGCTGCCCTGAGCCAGGGCCCCTCCTCATCCAGAGAGGGGAGATGAGGAGGCAGCTCCTGGGGAAGGAAGGACAGAACCACTCCCAGATGTCTGCGTGTGGATGGAGGCTGCTGGCTCAGTGAGGACATTACAGTTCATGCTCTTGCTGGGAGAGATTTATGGCTCTCCTTAGTCGTGAACTTCTGTGGCAATTTCATTTTTCTTAATGGAACTACTCTGCCCCCTGAATTCATTAAATAATGGCAGAAGACCAAGTGATAATTTGCATGGAGGTATCAATGGCAGAGCAGCTGAAGCTGCCATCTAGCTCTGAGTCCAACAGGACTTTTTTGAGTCAGCAGTGATAGCGATGGGCTAATGTTCAAAAGCCACTTCAGAGACCTGTGTCAGTCAGGATGGGTCACAGCACTGTGGATGCCCCCATTTCCTGCCAAATGTGGAAGTACAGGAAAGAGCCTCCTTTCACCAGGGCCTGTCATTGTAACATAACACTGTAGGCACTCCTTCAGACCTCACATTTTGTCTGTCTCTTTAGGAAAGATTCATGTCTTGGACTTAAGTGGTTCCTCCCCACCAGCTTCACAGAGGTTTGATTCTACCATCTTTTGCCTGACTACACTAAGGGACATTTCTTTTTGTTTGTAGTGGACATATCTGTCTTTAAACATTGCCTCTTTGGGTCTAGTCTGAGGTGCTGAGCTCAGAACCATGGGAATAGTGACCTGTTTTCTGGGTCTCTATGCGAATGAATGGGTTTTTATCATGAGCTTGTAAGAGATGAACATTTTTTAAATCTGCCCTTTGGAATTACCTAGAATAAGCATGTAGCCAGAGGGAAGCAAATTCATCTGCTCTGTGAATTCTGTCAGTGCTACACAAGCTACAGTTGCTCCAAATTCCAGGTTGCAGGATAAAAAATCTCCTTCAGGCTGTTCAGTCATTATGGTTAGAAAGAAAAAATTAAAAAGCCTGGGTGAGTTCTGCAGCCACGTTAGATTATTGTAATTTGCTGTTGCCTTGATTTGCCCTTGCACTGCAGAGATGTGCTGAAGGGGGAACAGTCTGCACGAGCCTGAAGAGAGCTCCTCTCTACAAAATCAATTGCCTGGCTGTTCTTTCTGGATTCAGTTTTTCATTGAGATAAATGTCATCATTTTAGGGTTCCTTCCTCCCTGCCCTGCTCCTCCTTTTCATCAGCTTTCATTGGCATTATAACATCAAATTTATGACATCAGTGTATAACCACAGGGCAAGTTATTGCACCAGAGGTTCAAGTGTTTTGGCCTCTTTACAACCCCTAAAAAGAGCAGAAGCTGAGCTCTGTCTGAGAGTCTCTGTCTACTCGAACAGTTGCAGAGGGAGCTGACAGGAGGCTCAGCCCAAGTGAAAAGCCCTGTGGCATTTCCCGTATGTGCAGCTCCTGCTCAGCAGAAAACACGGCCACACGCAGCCTTAGCAGCCTGGAGAGCCCCAGCGCCCCTGGCTTGGGGAGCACAGCACCTCCCCTGTGCCAGCTCCCTTCCCACTGGCTCTGGGTGAGAGGGAAAGCCACCTTTGGCCTGGAGCAGGTCCCCAGGGCCTGCCTGCGAGGCACAGCTCCTCCCTGCTGCCTGGAAGTCTGCAGCTTCCTGCTTCACCCTCCCCAGTGATTGCAAACCTGCTCTCTGAAGGCATAACAGGAAAAATAAAAGTGCCAGTGAGCTCCTCCCTTTCCAAGAGGAGGCACTGACTATCTCCCTGAAAGCAAAGTTGGACTCTCTTCTTCGCTGGAGGAAGTGTAATAAAATAGAATTCAAGTATATCAACAGTCTATTTTTCCTACTTATTCTCTGCCTTTTCCTATTTTACTTCTTTCCCTTCTTCATTATTTCCTCATTTTTTTTCCTTTTCATGTAATTTCCTTTTCTCTCCTTTTCTTGTAAAAATAAAAATTCCAACTTATTAATTCCTTCATTTTTCTGTGGTCTCCATTTTCCTATTCCCTTTAGCAGCTGCTGTACTCTTCTGCTACCTAATTCTTTGTTCCACTCTCTTCTCATCCTTTCTTCTTCATCCCAGAACTGGATGAAGTATTGCTAAGGGAACCCAGGTGCAGACAGTGAGTGACCTCACCATGGCTCCTTTGGGCTGCCACAACAAAGCTGAGGTGGAGCCTTTGCCAAATGGTGCCAAAGATCGTAGGGATGTGGTGATGGTGAAAACCCAACATCCAGGACTGATCTTCTCTGAATTTTGGGAATCTTTGACTCTTGTTTTGCGCCTGAAATTGGAAATCACATTCTTTGTGCCTCAGTGAAGTGTCTGTACAACTTCATCTTTGGCAAAAGTTGTGAGTCACATTACTGTCTGAGGGACAATTCCTTCTAGGAATAAAAGCATATATATATTAGTGGATGTGATACAATGAATTGATATAATTAGTTCTACTCAAGGGTCACTTTCACGAGGTTAAATCCTCCTTCCTTGGGAAGAGCCTTAAGTGTGTAAAACAAGCTTTGGACATTTGTTTTCCTTGAAAAGAGGTCGTTTTGTGGACAAGTCCACAGGAAAGTACCAGAGTGTCAAGAGAAAGCTCTGAGCTGGACAAATTCAGTGGGGAAAAATGACCACAAGGCTCTTGCTGCACCAGCCTGGACATGGCATGGGGCGTCTGAGAAAACCAGCTGGATGACCTTGAGCTCCTGATAGGAGGATGTTTACAGAGGATGTTGCCCCAGGCTGTGTGACTGCATAAGGAGGGCATCCTCTTCCTCCTCCTCCCCTCCTAACATGAAATCTCTGAAATAACAAACAGAGCAGGCCCCAGGGCAGTTATTGCAGCAGGACCCAGAGGCCTGGCAGCAGATCCATCAGGGTTTGCCATGCAGGAGGTCTCAGCTGGGAAAGGTGCATTTGTAGGGATAGCACTTCTCTTGTGCAGGTCTGTGCTGGGCTCTGCAGGAGAATTTGCAGACAGGGAGAGGTGAAATGGGAAGAGGGAAGACCAATGAGTCCAGCAGGGTGGAGATCACCTTGGAGGGTCAGGATTTCCCCTTGGGCAAAGAGCAGGTGAATTAACAAGAGTACAAGGACTATATAACTGTCAATACAAATTACCAGCTTTAAGTCTCTTAGAAGACATATAGTTCTGATTGCAATGTAATGTCAGATTTGTCCCAGCCAAGCAATTATTACATGGTCCAGTGATGTCTTTCTGTCAACACAGTGATCTGCTGGCCAACCAATGAATGCTGATAAGGAAGTCTCATGGATTCTGATACAAGAAAGATTTTTAATACTGTTCTATTTTTGTGCTGTTAGGGGCCAGCAAGATTGGTATCTGCCATTCCTCTCTTGCTTCTTTCTGTAAGAATAAATAAAACAGCAAATACAATTGTCTAGTCTAGTAACCTCACTGCATTTCTGCATCACTTCTCAGCCACCTCATGGGCAATTAAGGCTCCCAACCCTTTGCAAGGGTCGATGCTGCACAAGTTTACGTGCAGTGAGGCGTTGCAGCCTGCCCAGGGACAGAGAGTAGCTGTGCTCAGGAGCAGTGCAGGTACAGAGTGGGGAGTGGCAGAAGCCACCGCTGTCCTTACCCAGTGGTTTGCAGTCCCTTGTGGGCAGCTGCCAGGGCTGGATGTGTCAGTACTGGGGCACATGGTGCCTGTGATTTCAGCTCTTTGTGCTCCTTTGTGCTGTGCAGCCAAGGTGCACAGATAGAAATCTTTGCAGAAGACAGTTTTGCTTCTATAAAACAAAACATCCTAGTTTTATATCTCAAACACAATATGATTTACATAAATTTATTTGCCTGTTTGATCTGTGACTCTATAAGCTTATCTTAAGGAAATTATATTCTTAAAAAACAGATTATCAGTGAAATTACATATGGGTTTTCTATTTTAATCAAGTCTTAAATTCTAGTATTACCATGAAACTCTAGTTTAATAAGTGTCCTCCCTGCCTTATGCTGTCTCCCATATGTCCCATGAGCTAGTCAGTGACCCACACTCTAAAGGATTAGTTAGATGATAGTAATAAGAAAATAGGTTTTCTTTTTGCTCATTATTTCTTCATATGCTTACTACCTTCAGCAACCTCATCACAAATTAGGTGAATGAGTTTCTCCAAGCCACTGTCACTTGGGGGAGACTGCATCTCAGATCTGTGGTCTGACACAATTGTTCCTTTACACAAACAACATATTGTGCCTCCTAGGAGGTTTAGGATAATTGCTAATAGGAAAGGACTGTAAGTTTTGGTTTCAAACAAACCAGGAGACTCCTTAGATATAAGGGAAGCAGCTTCTTTAGGAGACCCTCACTATCTGAAGTGAGCTTAGATCCATTGGTGGGGTTGCTTGGGAAGAGGATGGAGCAGGGACAGGGAAATCACGAGCTGGGAGTTGTGCTTGCGAGCACAGGAGTGCTGGGGGTTCCCTCCCCCCAGTCCTTCAGTAACTCTGCCTCTAATTATTTTTTTAACATATTAATGATCATTGAAAACAGCAGATATATGTATTAGCGACCAAGAAACAAGCACGGCCTTGAATAAAAAGCATTTATGTGATTACTACCATGGGGTTTGTTGTGTCATATTTTTGTTGTTGTTATTGTAGTGTATTTTATTTGGTACGGAGCTGCAGTGGACAGCAGCAAAGCCTGACAAGCCAGTGGTGAAGGAGCTCTGTAGGGCATCAAATCTATGGGATTAATTTTTGCAATATTTATTCCAGTGGCATAGGTTACCACTACAGTAAAAGTGTTGTATTGGTATGAGTATATAAACTTTTCAGAGAAATTGAAATAAAAATGTAAAGTATTTATGTGGAAAATGGCCCCTATTGCTTTGCTCTTCATCTCCTGTGCATTCTGTGCCACACCTGGTCACCTCCTGTGCAGCCCCACAGTCTGCTCGGCACCATGGGCACATTCCCCTGAGCCCCCACATGGCTTGGCACCATAGGCACTGCCCAGAGCCCACCCTCCCAACCAAACTGCCCAGAGCCCGCCTGCCCAGAGCCCACCTTCCCCACACTGCCCAGAGCCCACCTTCCCAACCAAACTGCCCAGAGCCCACCTTCCCAGAGCCCACCCTCCCAACCACACTGCCCAGATTGCTAATTGCTAATTCCCACCTTCCCCAGCCACACTGGCTGCACCTTCCCAAATCCACCCCCACACACAGACAGGGGCTGCAGCTCCCTTGCCCTTCATGGCACACATGGATGGAGGTGGGTCTCAGGGAGTGATGCAGGCGGTGTTAATTGGGACAGACACATGGGGGAGAGAGGAGAGGGCCAGAAACCTTTTCTGTACCAGACAGACCATTTGCATACCCACTGCTTGCTCTTGGATTACATGGTTGTTTGGGGGTTTTTGTGTCTAAACTGGGTGATGCAGAGCTGGGAGAGATCAGTGAGACATCTCCCATCTCTGTGGGACAACTACAGAGAGTCAGAGTGAAGAGCCTTTCCTCTTGAGAAATGGCAAACAAGTTTTGGTGACCTATGTATGGAAGACCTGAGAAACAACTGCATAATTTTGTCCTGTATCACGGCAGATCCTTGAGGATATTCAAGTGGTACCAATTTCAAGATAATCTTTTTTTCTACTGGATGATGCATGGCAAGAGGTAAAGAGACATGGAGAGACACAAGGGAAGTTCCAGGCTCTGGACCTTGTCAAGATCATCATCCTGTGGTTTGGGCTGCACAAGGGAGTCGGCAGGAGGTGACTGGAAGGAGAAGGGCATCGGGTTAGGGACGGGACTGGGATGTGGAATAGGGAGGAGATTTGGGTGGGAGACACACAGGATTTGAAGGCAGCCCAGGGTGGGTGGTGGGAAGGTGTGTGTGAAGAAAGGACGAGGCTGGAAGCAGGGCAGGAGAGCTTGCAGGGACACTCGTTTAAACAAGTGGGAAGGGTGAGGGAGCAGGAAACACAGCTGTCCTCCGGTGCTAGCTGGAAATTCCATTTCTGCTCCTGCTTCCACCCACAAAAGCACCGGTTCTGTGCCTGCACAGGACAGCCCTGTGGAGAGGGGAGGTCTCCAACCCCGGCACTGCCCCGCTCCAGCCGGGAACGGTTCGGGGACCTCGCACCGGCACCGGCCGAGCCCGGAGCCGCCGCTCGGAGCCGCGCACGGTGCGGGGCCGCTCCCGCCCCACCTGCGCCGGGCGGGGAACCGGGGCAGGGCCAGGGCTCCCCCGACACCCGCGGCGGGGCCGGACAGAGCCGGGCAGGGCTGGGCAGGGCCGGGGCTCCCCCCGACACCCGCGGCGGGGGCGGCGGCGGCGCGGGGCGGGGCGGGGGGGACGGCGCGGCCCCGCCGCGCGTGGGAGCGGAGCGGGGCGGGCGGCAGCGGCGGCGGCGCTGCTTTGTCCTGCCCACACACACAGACAGACACAGACACAGCGCAGCCGGGCGGGAGCCGGCAACATGGCCGGGCCGGCGGAGGGGCTGCCCGGCGCCGCGCTGCCCGGCTAGCGCCCCGGGGCCCGGCGCTGCCGCTGGGGCGGCGCCGCCGCCGGAGCCCCCCCGTCCCGCCGCCGCCACCGCCCGGTCCCGGCCCCGCTCCGGCCCCGGCCGCCGCCGCGCCCCGCCGGGAAGATGAGGTGAGTGCGGGCGGGATGTACCGGGCAGGGCGGCCGCGGGGGGATCGCTGTGCCCGCGGCGGTGTCACGCCGTGGGGGTGGGGATTTCCTGTGCGAGTGGAAGGCGGAGGAGAGGTTAAGCAATGCGGCGCTTCCTAGTCCTTCACCGGATGGATAGCAGGAGTGGGTGGTGACGTTTTTGGCATGTTTGACTGTCAGTGCCTAAGTCCATCTGACAGATTATCTGGCGCTTACAAAAGGCTGTAAGCGCCTGTGAAACTGCTTCGGTGTGCAGCCGGGATCTGCCCGCTGCTGCTGTGCCCTAATGCTGGGATGTGCCCGGTTCTGCCGTGTCCTTTAACCAGGGATGTGCCCGGTGCTGCCGGACCGTGCGGCCGGAATCTGCCCGGTGATGCCGTGCCCTGCTGTCGGTATCGGCCCGGTGATGCCGTGCCGTGGTGTCTGCCCGGTGATGCCGGGCCCGCAGCCGGGATCCGCCCGGTGGGGCCGGGCCGTGCAGCCCGGGCTGACAGCGAGAGCTTCGTCGGGCGAAGGAGCCCGGGTGGGGAGAGCGGGGTGCGAGGAGGGGAACGAGGAGTGCCCCGCAGGAGCGGAGATGGGATATTTATTTCTCAGGAGCATCCAGCATGGGCCGTGCCGGATCTCCAGTCTCCCTCTCCTCAGGCAGCAGGGATGCTACAGCTCGTAATTTTCCCCAGGTCAATTTGTCAGTTGTGAAAGGAAGGGCAAAAAAGCCCCATCAACCCTATTTCCTGGTGGAAGGGTGGAGGGGGAGCGTTATTTGCTATTTGTGGTTTATACTCGTCCAAACCTCTCTCTTTCCTCATTTATTCGAGTTCGCTTGAGCTGTCCGTATCTCGGAGCAACCCAGTCCCTGATTCATCTTTAACACTAGTGAATTTTCCCACTTAACAATTATCTTTAGCAAAGTGAAATTGCTCTGGGAACCCTTAAAAATGGAAATAACAGTTTGAAGCCAGATATCTTTCTGTGGTGCCTGATTCCTGAATTGCAGGGTTGGCATTGCTCCTAGCAAGTGCAGTGGGAGTCCAGAAAAGGCTTTGCCTGCATTTACAGTTTCATTTACTCCTGGCACCATCATGTGTGCTGAAGACTTGGAGATGCATCAATTTTTTTTTTTTTTTGCCATTTACATTACCATTAATTTTTCTCACTTGGGGAGAAAATTCTTGGGGAGCACACAGAGCTGCTGTGTCATGTGTCTGTGGCCATGTGTCTCTGGTCTGCACACAAAAGGTGTGTCTGCATCATTCTCACCTGGCGTGATCAGAATGCGAGTCAGAGACCTCTGGGGAGAAGTCATCGAACACAACAGATGGTGGGGAAGTTTTCCCGTGCTCCCTCCTGCTCTTAGGAGCACAGTTGGGAGAACTCTTGCCCCATGCAGAAGGGTTGGGAGAGCTCTTTCCCCAGGAAGAAGGAAAGTTGATTTACTGGCTCATAAGCCCACTTTTCACCCCAGGGAGGCACCATGGGCAGACTGGAAGGCTGCAGCAATGTTGGGTTTCTCCCATTGGAGATGTCCTGCTCCACATGAACTTTGATAGTTTGGTGGTTGCACTTTTTGTTGGAAGAGGGAATAGGGAGAGAGGCCCACCAAGACAGACTGTGAATTAGGGTACCATAATGCACCCAGAGAGATCCCCACCAGGAGAGCTGGGGCATTCTCAGGAGAGCTCAGCCTCAGGGTGTTTTGGGAGGAAAAAGCGGCTGAACTCCAGGAGAGGCTCCAGAACTTCCCCGGATCCTCCCTTTTGGCAGTGATGGGGGGATGCTTCTCTAGGCTGCACCCCCAGGCTGCCCCTGCTGTACATGAGGCAGCCAGGGCTGGTCTGTGGGTGCTGCTGGTGTGTCCTGTCCTTGGGCTGCTGCCCTTTCCTGTCCCCACGTGACACTCGGCATCTGCAGGTGCACCACACTTAAAGTGGCCTTTTGTTATAAATACCACTTTCATCCTTAATGCACATTATTATTTTGTTGGATTTTTTAATGGATTCCTGTTTTTAAATGCTTCCATTACAGATTTTTTTTTCCCTTGCATATACAGACATTACTGAATAGATTGTCAGTAAATATATGCCTGTAAATCACCTAAAACCTTTTCCAATAACAATTCTTGTTTAATAAATACAGGCTGTATAATTCCAAAATACCCTGGCAGGCTACATAATCATTTAATAAAAACCTCCTTGAAACATTTGCTTAAGCATGTGTGTTTTATTTATACTGCTTTTTGTGGTGAATAGATTACAGTGCTATTCTTTGCACTATTGCATTTATGTGATGGTTTCCATTTTTTGATAATTCTTTATGTCTTCACCTCAAAGGTATGAAGTGTGTGAATAGTGGGTGTACCAGCCACCTTAGTAATAAAACAGGTTATAATAGATGTTCTGCCTCAGAAATGGATTAGGATCCCTGTGTGGAAAATGCTAAAGTGCAGAGGTGTTATTATTTTTTAGTACACAAAAATACTGCTTTAGTACAAGAAATGTAGTGGTTATTTTACAGTGGATATTCATTTATTCTTAGAAGTAACAGAATTAGCTCATGTTTGGGAAAATGTCTATCACTGTGGCTGAAAATAAAATTTTTACATTCTGTCAACAGAGGCATAACCTGTAATTTCTTAGTCATACCTGTAGTTTATAAGGCATCTGTGTTTCAGTGGCCCCTAGTCTTAAAAATAAAAACCAGACATAGCATTTTGTGTGTGTCCCTGACAAAATCCATCTCTCTTTTTGCCATGGCTGTAGTGAGTGTACATTTGCTCTCTGTGCTGTGCTCCTGAGGCAATGGTGGGGGGAGAAGCTTCCCACTTTAAGCACTTTTCCCACTTTAAGTATTTTTCTAAACAGAACATACAGTTAATATCTGGAGATGGAACCAGCCTCTAAACAGGATTATTCAGATTAAAACTATTCCTCCTTACTTTTTTGTGGTATAACATGCTTTAATCCAAGCCAAAGTAATGAGTTCAGCACAGAAATTCTGGGGGAAAACAGCGTCACTGAGCACCCTAAAGTTCAGCTAAAGTCACCCTTTTTGTTCTGAGGTTTCTGTGTAGCTATCAACTGGAAATCTGAAAAAGATGTTGTATTTAGCTCTAGTTTAGATGGATGGAGCACCATGTTGAGAAAAAGAGGACTGAATATTCATAGCATAAATCTGTTTTAATAACAGAAAGGTATATATATTATACTTCTTAAGAAACCCTTTTGTTTTCAGACATAAGCAAGCAAAATCTTACATTTATATCAATAAACACAATGTATCAAAATGTGTTTATATCAACAAACACATTTCAGTGTCCTCCCCATTATCTGTTCATTATGCAGTTCATGAGATAACTCAAGAGTCTTGCCAATTCTTTCAGTTTGCATGGAGGGTAACTGGAGTTGCATGTATACAGTGTTATTTTCTAACTTTTCTCTCTTGACCATTTCTTTCTGTTTGCATCTGTAAAAAACAAGGGAGAACATGATGTTTTTATTTCTAATGTCATGAAATTTGGGGTTACCAACCTCACTGGACTGGTGGACTTTGTGGCTCAGTGTTTCCAGCAGAAAAGCAGGAGCACATCCTGAGATGGATAATAAAATCAAGTTGGCTATAAAATATAATTTAACCTTGTCACTTAGCAATTGATTTCTGAGCTGGAGCAATATGCCTGTAACTTAGCTAATTTTTGTTTCATTCAAAAGCTCTGTCCTGCCATGTTCTGACTCATGCTGTGTGCTGGTGTGTGTGGCTGTGTGTTCTGGGGTCAGCTGGGAGCTGTCAGAGCACCCTCCACAGCCCTGCCTTGGATGTGTTTAGGTTTGCAGCCTTTCAGGCTGTCAGTGCCATGCAGATCTGTCAGTGTCTCTTGGTAGGAAAGCTCCCAGCCCTTTGCCTGTCATGGTTTGGTCAGCAGAATCCCAAGTGTGACAGAACATTGCTTTTGTTAGCTCATCCTTGATCTTTGGAGGGCTAGGTAAGCTCCAGCTGCAGACAAACTCCTTGTTAGGAGGTTTTGGAGCTCCACTGAAGGTTGTGCCACGCTGGCTGTGGCCCCGTAAAGGCAGCATCTGTTCCATGGGCAATGCTGGGTTCCCATCAGTGTACCCTGACTGTCAGGCCATGGAACAGGCAGGCCAGCTGTGCCTCTTTCATGCTGTTATTCTGTACACTTTCAACTTTTTTTCCCCCTTCTCTAAAATAAAGCATAGGTCCTGGACATCTTTTTGTGCATTTGCTCTTTTTTTGGGGTATTTTGTCTTGTATTTTGTAGTGGTGTGACTGAGGCTGAAGATACAAATGTGCACAGGTCTGTTTAACTCAGTGTTGTGGGTTTGTGTGGTGTGTCCCTTCTGCCTGTTCCTGGGTCACTCAGACCATATTAAACAGCAGATACACTGATACAGAGCAGCTCCATTAAAGTGTGTCACAATTAAAGGTGTCTGCATAGTCTGTCTGCACGTGGCTGGTTACTTCTTTGGGCTGTACATCTCTCTTCTGAAGTATTTTACTTTAAATGTTTGTATTGCTTGTAAGAAATCATACAAATCTTTCCAAAGTGCAAACACAATTCAATTTCAAATAATTTCCTGTATCTTGCAAGTTTTGTGATTTCTTTCCTTTTTCTTGTTATGTCATAGCTTTGCTCAGTTCTGAGCACTGTGCAAGGAGCAGTATGGAACATCTTTAGAAAATCTTTCTAAAACTTCTGCCAAAGTGAAATTAATTATAACTAATTTTTAATCCTAATAATTACAGAATTGAAATAGAATAAGTTGAAATAAAATAAGTTGAATGAGCTGCAGGTTTTCTTTTTTTGAGAAGGTCATTATAAGTGTTTCAGGGTTTTTTGTTGGAATCAGAACCATAGAATTATCTCATCCACTCTTTATTTACATTTAAGGAAATCTCACTGATGTTTTGGTATTGACTTTCAGTGTAGTTGGTAAGCAGCAAAAACTGCCCCAGCTGTACATTGGTATTGCCCCTATATATTTTTGTTTTGTTCATTGTCATCACTTGGCAGAACTCCAGGGACCCGCAGTGCTTCTCCTCCTTTTCCTTTTTCTCAGCCTTGTGGCCTGGGCTCAGTTTCTCAGGGGCAGGGAGGAGAGGTGGAGGAACTGTGACACTGCTCCTTGTCCGGGCCTGTTGTTGGCCCTCGGGCAGATTTTGTGTGCAGTCACCTCCCCGAGACTTCCATTTCATCTGCTTTTTGATCTGATGTGCCCTAATGAGGGGGCGGGACCGAAAGCCAGCAGGGCACACTCGCTCAGCACACCCTGAAGCCCTTGTCCCCGTCACAGGGCAGCCCAGGGAGCAGACCCCAGACTCCAGGCAGGGTGCACGCCATGGCAGCGCCCAGCCTCGCCTGGGTTAACCCACCTTGCTCCCGTTGGCTTTGCAGGGTAAGGGCAGGCTGTTCCCAGGGTCTGGGCTGCAGGAACCTCATGGTTCACCTGGCACATTTTCCTGTGACAGCTCTGGGTTCATGGTGTGTGTGCACATGACCAGTAACACTCAAAGCATGTTTCAGTCCAGGTTGTGACCCTATGGAACTAAAAACAGTTTAATTATTTTTTTCCCCACATTTCTGGTGTATTTAGCACTGCAGAATGCTTCTTCCTGTGAGACTTGGCATTTTTGCATTGGGCAAATGCTTGGAATATTATTGACAGTCTTGCCAAAACTATTCATCATAGGAGCATCAAGGATAGTTATCTTTATTAGTGAGATGAGAGAGAGTGGAAAAGTCCTTACCAAACATTAGAGCCTGGAAATCTTCACATTTCTGACTATCCAGAGTGCCATTCTGTAATACAACAACAAGCAGTGCAGCATTACATTTCACTGGATATTCCATAGTCCTAAAGTTGTAGGGACATGTGGCTGTCAGAAATTTTTCACTTTCTTTCTTGACACAGGCATTCAAGCATTACATTTGTTTCATGTTCAGTGTTAGTTTATACATTTCTCCTGAGTTCCCATTCTTGTTCCCCTCAGCTGTGCTGATTTAGCCACTTGTGGTTTGGTAGGGTGAGCTGGGTTGTGAAGTCTTTACATAGAAAGACAGAAGAAAAGAAAATTCACTTTCCAAATGCAAAGGGTGTACATGGAATTTAGGTTGTGGCAGTGTTCCCTGATACCAGAAATGCTCAAGAAACCATTTCTTCAGGGAATGCTATTACTACAAATTAAAATATTTTTTTACTGAGATGCTGCTCCTGTTCTTCCTCCTATGCTCTGCAGACCCTTCCACTGCAGGCTCCCTGGTGCTTTGAGGTACAAACTGTGTAGCCTAGCTGTTGGTATGGATGAGCATTTTTTAACTGTTAATCATGTTCCCTGTCCAAAAAAGGAACTTTTCACCTGAGTTAATGATGGAGGTGTTTCTACCTGCCCTGAGTTCTTTATACTGTTTATCAGGAATTAAACAACTTTCTTAAATCACTGAGTCTCCCTCCCTGACTGAATTTTCTGTGGGCTTTCATGTGATCACCCTCACAGTCAGCACTGGGTCTGGACCTGTTTTGTAGAATCACAGAATGGTCTGGGTTGGTAGGGGACTTTAAAAGTCACTCCAACAGGTTCCAGTTTCCTGTGCTGTGGACCCCAGAGCTGGGTGCAGGGCTGCAGGTGGGGTCTCACACAATGAAAGAGAGAGGCAGAATCACCTCCCTCTACTTGCTGGCCATCCCTTTCTTGATGCAGCCCAGGATTCAATTGGCTTTCTGGGCTGTGAGCACACTTTGCTGGCTCGTGTCCACGTGCTGGTTTGTTCTGTGGAAGCTCCTCACCACTGAGTTCCATCTCGTTTAGGTGAGCAGTTCATTTCCCAGGCAGTAGGTGTCATTCCTGCAACTCGCAGTTGTATTTCTGTCTTTCTTCAGCTTCACATAGGTGTCAGGATGGATAGACATCTTTTTCTGTGAAAAGAGAGTAAAAGATAAAAAAAAAAAGGCAAAGCAAGCTGTGTAGTGCTGTGACTCACAGTGTGCCATGAGTGCAGGCACAGGGAGATGCTCCAGCAGTTTGTGTTGCTGCAGCAAGGCTGGCCAGCCCCAGTCCTTGTTGGTGGGGTGAGCTCCATGAGCTGTCCTTCCTGGGCTGGTCTGCAGCTGCTAAATCCCTTAGCCTTCTTGGCATCATTGCTTTATCTGCTGGAGGATGACAATTCTTACCTGAGAGGGAATTAAGATGATTAAGTAGCCGGGTCTCAGTCTAGCACTGGATTTAAGGCTTAAGTTTGGTCCTGTTGAAGTCCTTGCTCTGCTGGATTGGAGTCTCCTGTTCAAAAAGCATTTCTGAGGATGACAACCATCTCTGTAGCAAATGCTAAGCATTACAGCAAAGTTCATTATGTATTACCATCCATTCATTCCTTCCTCCCCTTTCTTCTTTTCCCATTCCCATCATTCGCTACTCCTCAGCCAGCATGTGTGTAGCTTCCTGCCTTTATCCCTTGTCAGTAAGCCACTCCCTCAGTAATGAGCAGATCTAGAAAATGCAGTGAAATGGCATTAACAAGAAGCAGGGCCATGGCCACCATAATCCCTTTAATTGCATGCTGACTGCTTTTCTTTCCCCAACTGCACACGGTTCAGGAGCTCGGCTGCAGCGATGCTCCGAGGGTGTGTGCCTGCATGGTGCAGGAACAGCAAACACACCCAGGGCTGCTGAGTGCTCAGGATGAAAGGATAGCTGAAATTAGTAAATTCAAGTGTATAAGCTGCAGTTAGAAATGTCTGTTACATGTGAGTAGGAATATGTCTTCAGCAGAACAGGCTAGCACTGCGTAATTCATGGTTTGTGGTCCAGAGGACATCAAAAGAGATATTAAAAAATGTCTGCAAAAATTTTAAAAATCAGAAACAAGGCAGGTTAAAATCATCCCCATATGCACATATTTCATGCAGTTTGTGTGTGTACCTATTCCTGTTAGCTCCTTACTGTTCTTATTACCCAGTTGAAATACTTTTGATACTAAAATTATTTTATTACATGGCTGTTTTGTCTGTCATTCCAGCTCCCACCTGCCAAAGAGTAGTGGGATTTGAGATAATCTGTGAATTTCTTTTTGAAAAGGATTTTTGATTCAAAATGAGAGAAATGCTGGACGAGTATATTTTGACAGAATGAGGTAGCTTTAATATTATGACTTCATCATGAATTAGTGTTGAGTGCTGCAATACATTTGCATACTAATCTTTCTTTCCACTAATGAAATACAGTACCTAGGTGAATGTAAGACTGTTTTTTGAAGCCACAGCTGTTATGTTGAGAAGTGAAGATTGTATCATCCAAATAAAGCAGCCTTCTCAGGCAATTAGTTTCTTTGACTATTTAGTAAGTAGAAGAGCATAAACATGGAGTTACACATTCATTTGACCTGTGTACTTAATAAAATATCCTTTATCTGTCCCTGTTCGTTGTCTTGCTTGTCTGGGAGTAGGAACCACCTTTGAGTAGGTGGAACAAGGATTTACATCCCTTCATCACACTTTGGCATGTGCAGTATTGTCCATTGGAGGTGCTGCTTTGTCAGCTGTCACCAAAGTGATCCCAGCTGCCAGCACCAGCTCAGGTTCCACTGGTGGCCCAGTGCTGTGATGGATCCCCCCAGAGCCCGACCTGCCGCCTCCTGGCTTTGTGTTTATTTGTTTTAATTGGTGCTGAACTGTCAGATGTTAGCTCACAGCGTCCAGAACCACACACAGCTGTCTCCAAGGCTGCCATGGTGAGGGGCTGAAATAAATAAATAGGGCAGGAGATCTTTCTCCTTTTTAATGCCTTTATTAAAAATCAGCTCGGGTGGAAAGAACTGACGGGTTGCACTCACGCCGCCGCTGCTCCCAGGAGTGACATGGAGGAGGAGGAGGAGGAAGAGTGCAGCTGTGTCCACTGCTCTGTGGACAGAGCTGGGGCTTTCATCCTCATGAGAGCATCAGGAGATTCCCAGTTTTTCAGTTTGACGTTTGAGGTCCTCTGTCTAGCCGACATCTTTTTAGGTTAGGGTGAGGGGTAAAAACACTGGATTCTGTTCCTCACATCTAGACATTACTTCAATCTCTTAATTCCATGGTGGCTCTTTGATTTTAGGGTTTTTCCTGCTAGATTTGGTGGGGGGTTTCCTCATTTGCATGCCAGCCCCGATATCACCTCGTCCTCACAGTCCCAGGTGTCATCCTCCAGGAAGCTGCAGGGGCATACTCGACAAAGGGAGATTTCTAACCATCAAGAACAGGTAATTAAAGGAAAACTATTAACAACAGGGGATTACAACATGAAATTATTAACAACAGATAGTTAGAACTCCAACTTGGTTTGACTTGTGAACTCCAATTGATTTAACTTGTGAACTCTGCAACCTTTTAAAAAACTGGACAACTTTTCTACTCACAATGGGTGATGCCCAGGGATTTCTGGTTGATCACACACCCAGGAGCAGGCCAGAGGCACTCTCCTGTACCTGCAGGTCAGCCTGGAGCCATCAGCCTCCATCCTTGGGGGTTTCAGCTGCCCACATGTGATGCTGGAGGCAGGGAGAAAGCTGGCTGATGCTACAGCATTAAGGCCTTAATCTTGAAAGGACTTGTACACATTCCTGACCTGATTACTGGGCACAGCATCCTGGGGGTTTGGGAACCTAATGGCCATTGTGCTGGGACCACTGACCGTGATCAATTTGAGTGTATGTGCACGTGTTGAGGGGCTTGGGCTCTGATGGAGCTGTGGAGGCGCTCTTCTTCATTTAGGGCAGAGCTCAACAGGGGAAATTTGGAGCTTTTAGGAGGGGAGACAAAAATTATTCCTGTCCTCTGTATGGAAGTCCTCACCTCTAACATCTACAAATAGGAATATAATGAGGCAGGTGAGGTGGGTCCTTCCCTTTCAGGGGTTCACAAGCAAAAGTGGAAATGAGAAGGCAATAAAAGTGGAAATAAGAAGGAAAAGTGGTCAGTGCAGTGTGTTTAGTGTAGCTGAGGAATGTGTGTGTCTTACTGGGGGTTCCCTCAGGGCTTGGTGTATTGACCCCAGGGAATGCCTCCTCATTTTATATTCCTCAAGATGTGACCCAGGGGTGAGCTGCAAGGGTCTGCTTGCCTCCTCTGTCCTGGCTTGCTAAATAAAAATAGTGCTGGAACTGCACGACTGCAACTCTTTGCAGGAGCTCAAAAAGCCTGAGCCAGCATACTATTTTAAAATTTCATGGTATTAAATATGAGAGTGTTACAGAAATAGCAGAGGGGCCACTGAGCCAGCAAGATAGGGAATGTGGAAACAAGTTTGTAAAAGCAATGAAGGCACACAAGGACATTTCTCAGGCCATGAATGTGTTCAGAGGTGTGCAGGGTGAATGCCTTGCGTGAGCACTTAGATGTTACTGCTGCCCTGAGTTCTCCCACTTTCCAGCTGGCTCAGTCTCCTGCATCAGTTCCCCAAGGAGCTGTGTGAATGTCTGTCAGCACCAGAGGGAGAGGCAGAGAAGGCTCTGATGCCCCACAAGGCAGCAGGACAGCCCAAGTGGAAATGATGCTCCGTGTCTGACCCTCCTCACAGTGCTGATTCCATCCTTGCAAGAGCTCACATTTCATCACTGCATGGTCTGATTAACCCAGTGGTTTGCTAAGGACTTCCATGCTAAATTGCTCAAAGAATAGACTTTTTCCTCACCCAGGAATGCTTTCTGTGGTCTCCAGTCTCTGATCTCTTTGTCACTTTGGTCCAAGTCTGTCACTGCAACCTTAGTTGCACCCTGATGCCAGCTGTCATCTGTTGTTGCTATCAGGGTCTCCTCATCATCCTTTTGCTTCAGAGGTTTGGACACCTTTTGTGACCCTTAAAAGATGATAATCCTGAGAGAACACTGAAAAACAAACAACACAGCTGAAGGTTCCCTGAAAAAATATTTAAAGGTATGCCTGGGTATTAAAGGTTAAGCCTGACCTTGCTAGAGCCCTTGACTTCTATTTGAATGCAGTAGGATTATAATCTAATATCAATTTCCATCTCTGATTTCCCAGCACCCATCTCAGTATGATAGGCCTGAACTGCAGCTCAGTTTCACAGATGGTACCTGCATCACAGAAAATATTAGATGACTGGTGCCCTAAATACGACAGAGTGCATTTGTCTACACATCTGTGTAGACAGAAAAATCTTTTTAATGGTAAAAAGCATAGTCACATAAGAGGAATGTGAAAGGAGTTTGCTACAAGACTCAGTGGTGACCTTT
This sequence comes from Zonotrichia leucophrys gambelii, assembly GCF_028769735.1. NCBI lineage: Eukaryota > Metazoa > Chordata > Aves > Passeriformes > Passerellidae > Zonotrichia > Zonotrichia leucophrys. The sequence continues at coordinate 7,217,600 of NC_088175.1, read as the reverse complement.
TATGTGTTGGAGCAGGGGTAAGCAAAATGAGAAGACCTTAAAACTGTGAATAAACATGGCAACTCAATTTAACATGTCTGCCTAAAGAAGCAGGCTTTTATGATTTTTTGTTATTTCCTTACAAACAAGAACTTTGATAATTGCTGTGTTTTCCCAACAGTAAAAAACATGTCAAATATTTTCGTGACCTGCTGTTTAAAAAATAACCACATCAAATGCTTCAGCTTCCTTGAGGATTGTCGCATTTTCCTTCAGGACATGCATTTCTCATGGCCCATCAACATCTGCTCAGCCCTTGCAGTGCACGAGGATGAAGTGAAGACTTCCAGGGTCTGATTTTCTCTGCAGCCTCTGGGCATCAGAGGAACTGTAGTTAAGGCAAGGACAGGGAATTTAGTGAAGACAGAACCTTTATGGATATTGAACATGCAGGAGCCCTGGCAGTGTGATCTCAGTGGGATGCACAGCTCTGAGTACCCCTCTCCTTGGGGGTGAATTCATTGGCAGCTCAAAACTGCTGATTATGGGGAGAATTTTTGCAGCTTCTCCTCAGGTTTTTTTGCTGCCTCTCCCTATTCCTGAGCAAGGATTTGAAGGAAAACTAATCCAAGTCACCAAAAATGTGAATGTAAAGTAAATAAGGTAAACTAAATCAAACCATTGTGTATATTATCTGATTCAGCATTCATGTGACCCTAATTTGATTAAGCTTAATTCACATCACAGTGAATGATACCAAATATGAAATAGGGTTGATTTAATTAATAATGAGTGTGTCTGCAGGGATCTAATGTGGTTTCATTCATTACAGAAATGTTAATTCAGATTACCTTTCTAGAGTTTTCTCATGCAGATAAACCTTACAGGACAGTTTATTAGTTAGGCCTAAACTAGTGTAATTATATATTTATTGCCCCTTGGCTCTAGAAAGACTTTCCCACTGCTCACCCCTTGTGGCAGTTCATGAGTTCATTTTGTTGTGGGATGTTTTGTTAATTTGTTAATCCAGGCAAAAGAAATTCATAAGTTTTTGTGGAGGGATAGAATGTAAGAAAATGAAGACAGTGCAGAAGGCAGTCTCACACCTGAGGAGTTGCAGCTGCACTAATCACCAAAGATTAGGAGCAGGCCTGCCCTTAACAGGCCACAGCTGTGTCCAATAAGAAGATGAGTGCTACAAAAGAGTGGGTGAGCTGGGTGAGGAGAGATGGAGTTTGTTGGTTGTGCTGGAGGCGGAGTCAGTGCTGCAAGGAGATGCCCATGAGAAATCACCAAGAAATTATTAGACCTTTACAATAGGATGACAGCAAATTTTCTGTTGGTTTAGTCCCCTTTTCACCTGATTTGTGGCTGCATGGTGCTCTGCAGGTGAAGACAGGAGTGTGAATGTGTGATTAAGGTGGGGAGGGTGTGACCTCACTTCAGGTCAGCCCTTTGTGCAAGAGACCCCCTGTTTCCACCCACACTGTTGGGCTGCACAGCACGTGGACAGAAGAAATGAGCTTTGTGGGAGTTGCTTAAAGTCTCATGCCACCAATTTTGATTTTCTTGGTGTTTAGGTACAGCTGGGATAAATTGCTTGGCTTTGGCTTGTACTCTTTCCCTCTGGCTTTTTGTCTCCTCTGTGCCTCAGTAGTACTACAGAGCAGCATCACCTGAGTAGCTGATGCCCTGAATACACACAGGCTCTACTGACACACTTTCTCACTGCTTTGCTTCCTTTTCTCTTGGTGGCCTTGAACTTCTGTGAGTTTATTTTTTGCTGTGGCATTATTAAGGCAATGGACACACCAAAACTGTGAAGATGAACTGGAGTGGCTGAGCAGCCCCCCAAGTCTTTGTGAAGAGTTTTTTATGAGGATGGAGTTTGTTTTCAAATAATTGTCTGAAACAGTGCTGTGATTCAAGTGTAAAACTTAAACTGAAGCACCTGATCATTTTCAAGAATTTGCGATGTTGAAAATACAGCAGAGCATTGAGAAGAGTGGATGGTAAATATGAACTAGATGCAGCAAAGATTATACAATTCCAAAGCCTGTTTTTTTTTTTTCTTTAATTATTTATTTCTCTGAATAGAACTAATCTGGTATTTGAAGAACAGAGAAATTCTCCAAAACATGTCCTGAACTTTAACAAGAACCCTAACTTTGATGCAAAAGCCTCTGAACTTTGGAAAGTGAGGTGGAACATAATATTGTGCTTTAAAATTCCCTTGAGGTCTACCTCCAGAGTGCTAGGAGATGCTGGCTGTTCCTGCTGGCATCTTCACGCCTTCTAGTTGAGTTTGCCCCAGCAATCACTCCCAGATAGTGGCCAGAGCAGGGCTGTCAGCCTTTAGGAGCTTCCTGTGATTGTCTGGTTCATTTTCTGTGCAAACCAGGCTTTGAAAGCCCGAGCTGTGCCCATCTCATCCTGCTGGAATATCAGCGCACCCAGGCACGTGAACCATGTGCCTCTTCACCAGGCAATGGAAATCAATGAGGCTTTGAAAAGACACACTCTTTAAAGTCGTGGCCTTATTTGGGAACTTGCAAGAAGCTTGGCTGTTACAGGAGAATATTTTGGCTCTGTGACAGTTTTCTTTTATATGGCTCTTCAGTGAGGAGTCTCCTGGGTTTGTGCAGTGATAGCTTGCAAGTGTTCTGTGTCTTTTTTGCTCCTTCCCAGGAATATTTGCTTGAGGAGAAGGCAATATGTTGGTCAAAGGAGGCCAAAGACCCCAATTGACCTCTCTTGTCCAAAGGATATAGAGAAAAGGCAGGTTTTCCAAGACAAAATGAAAAATTCCTGGTATTTCAGTATTCCTGAGCAAACTCACATGTTCTTTATCATAATTACTTCTATATGCCCTTTTTATTTGTCACTACTTATTTGTTGAGTGTTTATGTAAGTGTGGGATTGTTTAGGAATAATCTGATCTGACATCACACTTGTGATCCTTACACTCCTTGGGAACGTTTCCTTTATGTCCCTAACACCCTGTGAGCTGTGGTAGGATAAAAGGGCCTGCATGATAAGGATAAATAATAAACTGAAGGGAGAGTGTCAGAACACAGAAGCATTTTAGACTTGGAGGTGTTTGGGGAGAAAGAGAGAGGAGAGAGATTATCTCAGCAGCATTTTGAAAGGGTTTCAGAGGAGGTAGTTGAAAGAGAAAGGGGAATTAGAGAAGAAAGGTGTGATTATAACCTAAAAATCACCGTGGCTGTTTCTGAATCCTCTCTCTATGATATAGAGGTGGAATATAAAATTACTTCAGAGACTTAAGCTGTACAATTTAGTGAGTTCTGAGGGGAGAAGGGCCCTCAGGCCACACTGATGTTGGAGACCTGGGGCACAGTGGTGGGCAATGCCATGTGGACCTGTCACAACATGGATACCAGAAAGGACACCCTCAGGCATCAACAATACTCTTAAATCATTATAGTTTTGGGGGAAGAGGGTGAGGTCAGCACAGTCTGGCTGTGGGACTGGTTGGTATCTGTCCTTCAGATTTTGCTTCCTACAAAATACCCTTCTGCCCAGGACATTGAATCCTCTTCTCCAGCATCCTTGTTGGGTTTGCCTTGGTCTGTTCTTGCCATTACTGTGCTGTAGTGACCCAGCCCACATTTCAGCTCCCCTCTGCTCTGCCCAGCACCTTTCTGCTCCTGAGGAGCTGGGGAGACAGGCTGGGCTCTGTCCCAGCCCTGCACTGCAGGGACAGAGGGAATCCTTGGAGAGGGCAGAGTAACTGGGGCAGGAACAACCCTAGGGCCCAGCACAGTACTAATGTAATTTAATATTGAGCATTGATACCAGCCTGAGGTGGCAAAAGGGGCAGTGCCCATGGCAGTGGTTGGGAAGGGAAGGTTTGTGAAACTTGAGAGAGCTTGACCTATTTGCAGCCAACGTGGGGAATGCATCTAGGAATGTGAGGCTGGACGGAGCACGTGTCAGGCTGATGGGCAGTGCTCTGAGAGACAAATGGGAGTTTAAAGTGTTGAGGAATAGGGATTCTTGTGTGAGGCTGGAAACTTAGGAGGAATTTCAGGAGAAAGGGGAATCATTTTTGGATAGTATTTGATGGTTTGTGATCATTTCTCATTTTATGAGTCTTGTGAATTGATTTCCAGAGCCTTGCTATTTCTGTCCTCCCTTTCAAGGTCATGCACTGGTTGCTCTGTAGCTCCATTCATTAGAAATTAGCTAAGCTGGGATTTGACTAGGATGTTAATCTGGGATGACCTGAACCATTTGCTTCAGGAAGTCATTCATACTTGAAAAGACAAATGTATTTCATGTTAAAGGACAGGTTATGCTCACCTCTCTTTCCCTCCAAAGAGGGAAGCGGGATTTGACTCATGAACAAATACTCAGTACTTGAGGATAGGAGTCAGTTGTCTGAACTGAATTGGTGCCCAGCTCCATCTCAGATGACCTGGAGTGTCCAAGTGCTGGATGTGGGGCTGATGGCCATGACCAGAGCCCAGCTGGATGCCAGACACTGCACACCTACTGGGACCCCTGGATTTGAACCTCAAGCAATGCCAGGCAGGATGGCAGTGGGAATAGGCAATGTTTCAGCTGCTGGGAGGGAAAAGCTTTGTTTGCTGCAGTTTGCTGTGGGGTTTGGTGTACAAATATGAGTCAGTGGAACTAGAGCCAGACCACTGTGATTGCAAAACCCACTCCTGATTTCCCCTTCTGTCCTTGCCTGGTCTTAGACGCCTCCTTTGTGCAGTTTTGGGATGGACAAAAGTGTGTGGAAAAAAGGTTGTGACCTGATTGTGGGACAGACTGGATGTGTTCTGTGTGACTTGCCTCTTGGTCTAGCCTAAGGGATGAGAAGGGCCCCCTGAGCACAGGTAGGGAGGGAATTGGTGTTGTACTAAGCTGGATTCATGGTAGTGCAAGGCAGTTTGTGCTACTGCTTCTCACTTGGCTGTAAAAATGCTACCAGCTCCACCACAGGTAGTTAATCATGGTTGTACAGGCTAAATAGGCAGTTTTTTAAAGACAGAGTGAGAAAAGGGGATCATTCAGTTGAGAAATGATAAGCCATGCAATTACAGCTGGGCAAGTAGTGTCTGTGTGTGTCTGTCTGTCTGTGTGACCTCCTGCTCTGCTCCTCCTCCCAGGCTCTCCTGCTTTCTCCTGGTCTGGAGCAGGAGGGGTGGCTGGCCAGGGCTTAGGGCTGTTGGGACAGGTCACAGGAATGGTTTGATTTGCTGAACACTGGTTCAGACTGTGCATAGAGCAGAGGTCTGGGGGCTGGCAGAGCCAAAATGAGAATTCAGACTTCATCAGTAACTTTGCTACACAGTCCTGAAGGAAACAGTGGGGCTTTACTATTCCAGCCACCACCTTCAAAATCCTGTTCATGTTAGAGGAGATAGGAAGATTAGGAGATGCATGGAAAATTCTGGTTATAGAACACAAAAAAAACCCTCCCCCTAATATGGGGTCTCTGTTAGTGTTTTGCTTTTATGAATTTTAGTGCTTGTCCTTTTGTTACAAAATGGAATCTCATCCCTACTACCGCTGGGAACTGGAGAGCTGATGATGTTCAGATGATGTGGGGTCCTAAATGTTGCCTGGGCTCATGGACTGTACAAAGGCTTTTGCTGTGATGTGGTTTTCTTAATTTTCATGCATTTGACTCTAAAAGGTAGCATGCAGCTTGTGTTAAAAAGGTATTTTTGTGTTCATTTTGGCACATCCTTTAATTAAAGTGTCAGACCTAATACTGTTTCATTGAAAAAGCCAGTGGACCCCGTTCAATGAGTCCAGCAGAAGCAGAAAAAAACAGGAGCTGTGATATTTCTGTTTCTTAAACAAAAACAAACCAAAAAACCACAAATTTTCAATCTTCAGGTTTTTTTTATGTGAAGAACAAATGAGGGATAGATAATATTCATAACAAATGAGGGATAGATAATATTCATAACAATACTTTGCAACATAAACTTCCTGCTTTGGTTTTAATTTGCCATAGAATATCATAAAACATTTCTCTTTGTTAGGTCTGGCTCAGAAATATTGGGTCTTAGCTATGTTATGCAAAGGGATTGGTAAATTTGGCACATTTCCATTGACCCTCTGCAGCATGGCCAGGCCACATGCCATTGAGAGAAAGCTCCCCCTGGGGTTCTGCTGGGTTCTAGGATATTCTTGTGGACACCCGAACTTTCCTCCAGCCTTAAAGGAGGAAGGCAGTGTGAATTCTCAGCACTGTGGCCTCTCTGTGTCAGTGGCTCTGGTTAAGGATGATGCACAATCCCCCTCCCCTGGCTGTGCTTTCCTTGGGGAGCAGGCGTGGTCAGCAAGGAAATTCCACAGGAGCTGTCACCAAGGGGAGAGGCTGTGGGAATGGCCTGGTGCTGCCTGTGGAACATCTGCTGTAGCAGCCAGACACACTTCAGGAGCAAACTGCTCTGTGCCCAGGGAATGGAAGGTCCTGCTCACAGAGCCAGAGGGCTGTGGAGGCTGGCAAGGATGGCTGGAGATCATTGAGTCCAACCCTTGTTCACAACCTTGTCCTAAGGAGTTCTGAACGTCTCCCAACCTTCCTAGGCAACCTGTGCCAATGTTTGAGCATTCATGATAGAGAAGTTTCTTCTTATTTCTGAATTGTATTTCCTGTATTTTAAAATTTGTACCTATTGCCTCTTGTCCTGTCACCTCTGAGAAGAGTCTGACTGCCTTCTTTACTCCCCCATTCTGTGTTTTTAGAGTGGTGAATGTGCCTATAATGAAGTGATGTCAGAAGCCTCACTGGAGGCAAGACTTGTTCGTGCAGAGCAGGCCAGGACCTGGCCAGGGTGACAGTGGTGTCACCTCCCCTGGCCAGAAGCACAGCTCCAGTGGCACCAAATCTCTCCTGCCAGCAAGGCCGTTTGGGATAGTGTGTGAAAGTGCTGATGAGTGCTAGGATGTAATGAAGCCTTGGAGGAATCAGAACTTTGTGTGCTCTCATGGGAGTGAGGAAATGTTCTGAAATTGCCACAGGTCAGGTCTGGTGCTGCTGTCAGGAGCTATTTCTGAACAAAGAATTCCACAGTGTGTGTGAATAATTCCTACACATGTTTATTCTAATGTCTTTTGCATAAGATGCAAGAGAAAGAAAATCTGTGGGGGTTTTTTTCCCGTTTTTTTTGTAGGAAGAAAGGGGAGAACACATTCTAATGTGATAGCAATGCAGCTCAGTTTTGGCAGATTCTCTATCAACAGCACCTTATACTGAATAACCCCCACATGTAGCAGCTTTCCAGCGCCTAAAGGAGATCTGGAGAGGGGCTTTTTGTAAGGGCTTGTAATAATAGGCCAAGGGGGAATGGCTTCAAATTGAAACAGGGGATGTTTGAATAAGGTATCAGGAAGAAATTCTTCCCTGCAAGCATGGTGAGGCACTGGCATGGGTTGCCCAGAGAAGCTGTGGCTGCCCCATCCCTGGAAGTGTCCAAGGCCAGGTTGGATGGGGCTTGGAACAACCTGGTCTAGTGGAAAATGTCCCCACCCATTGCACAGGCTGGAATGAGATGATATTGAAGGTCCCTTCCTACCCAAACCATTCTATAATTTTCTGTTCCAGGTGAAATTCTGGGCCTTGATCCAGTCTGAGCTTTCACATTATGTGTATGTAAAATCCCCATAAGCCAGCAGCTCCTAAGGCTGGGTGCTGTGATCTTGTGCTGCAGAGAGCTTGCTCTACAGATAGTTTAGCCATGGACTTTTATCAGCCATGGTGAGGTTACTTTTGGCCAAGGAGCAGAACTGTAAAACAACCTTCATTTTTCTCTTGCCTACATCCTGCCATCTAACTAGAGTGTGGAGAGGTGTAAGTGTTACAACCACCCCAGGAGCCAAAGGTAACCCAGGTTTTGTTAATAGATCCCTTGGGCAGAATAGAGGGAAACAACACTGAATGCTCAGTGTCTGTCAATATACACATGTAGGATTCATTGTAGAACAATTTGGTTCCACAGGAAAACAGATCTGTACCCATTTTGGTTGTTATCTACAGCAGCATGACAATATGAAAGGATTGAAGTATCACTTAAGGAAATGTATAAGAAAGAGAAAGAAAGGATAAGGGTAGAAAGATTTCACCACTCATGGCCCTCACAGTGAGGCTTGGTTGTTTTTTTTTTTTTTTTGTTTGTTGGTCAAAGTGATGGTTGCAGACTGATTCCATGAGGAGTTGGTTGTGGTGGCAATCCTAAAGAGACAGTGGAGAAAAATGCCCAGACCACACCCTCTGTTGGGTTTGTATTCAGACTCAGGTGGGAACACCCAGGTGCCTCCCTTGGGGCAGGGACTTTAAGCTGGATGATGTTGAGGATCAGGGGATGCTGCAGGAGTCTTTGACACTTTTGAACATGTTACAGCTGCTACATCAGTGTTCTGTCAGTGCAGCTGAGTCCATTGTGGCTCATTATGGCCCTTCAGCAGAGATGAGAACCTTCAGCCATGTGTGACTGTCCTGGTACTGCCTGGCAGGGGAGTCATCACAGCTGGGCTCACTGGAGTGAGGATGGGGTGACAGGACCTGCCTGCTGGGGTTGCCTCTGTCCTGACCTCTCTGAACTGCAGCAGCTTCCCCAGTGCCTGAGCCAGCAGCATCCCAGCCCCCCGGGGATACATTCCTCTCCCCAGAGCTGGGACCACTGAACAATACTGTCTCCATTATCTTATCTCGTGTCCAAATTCCAGCTGATAGGCATATCTGGGGGGTGTGGGCTTCAGGGATGGTGGCAGGTGGGCACCTGCTTCTCTGCAGTTTGCTCCAGTGGGCAAAAGCCCTTCTATGGATTTAGAAATGTTTAATCCATTAACTGTTTCAGTCTCCCACAATAAGAAGACCCAGTTGTTACTAGGAACACTCTTCCAATGTTTATCAGAGAAGATGTCTAGTAGACACTGGTATTTTCCATGCAGAATAACTTCTTTCTTGCCAGTATACCTGGCAAGAAATGAGTCACAAATTCAGGCAATGATGTGCCCATTTATGTGGGGGAGGTTGCTTGGCTTATGGTGGCTGCTATTCTGACTGCAAGCCTGCCACTGGACAGGTGAAACACAAGATCCAGGCCAGTGCCTTGCTTGGAGATGCCAAGAAGCCAGGGTGTTTGTGTGGGTAAGTGTATTTGTACCCATGTCTGAAGCACACAGGTGTGTGTTTGGTGAGGTAGGAGGTGTACACCCCATAGAAGTGCCCAAATGTTTTTTGGGAAGTGCCCTTTAGTGGATGACTGACCATGGTTTATTCAGACTCTATTTCCAGTTCCACTGACATTTCACTCAATAGTGGTGATATTGCTGGTCAAGTTGTAACCTCTAACTTCCCTTTTCCCCCACTTAATCCCTCACAACTTGGAAAAAGTCAAATTGACTAATTTCAGCTAGCTTTAAGGAAGCTTACAACATTTCTTTTTATTTTCCCTGACGGTGTCTTCTGTGTTCTGCTCTGTGTTTGTACAGATACAAATCAGCAAAGATGTAGCTGCTGTAAGATACTGTGCCTGTCAGGTGAATATTGAGGCAGTGTAATTTATTACTACAAAGCAGACTTCTGTCTGCAGCATGACTCAAATTTATCTGTGCTGAACTGAAAAAAAAAAAAGGTTGATAATTGTTTATCTAGGAAAAAGAATACATTATTACCTTGCATTTCAAATTTGCGTAGCCTTGTCCCTTTCCTTGGAAGGGGTTTTTGGGTTTTTATCAGTAGGGTCATAGAATGGTTTAGGTGGGAAAGGACCTAAAACTGGTTGGGATTTAATTCCCACCCCCTGCCATGGGCTGGGACAGCTTCCCCCAGGCCAGGCTGCTCAGAGCTTCATCCTTGAGCACTTCCAGGGATGTGTGATCCACAGCTTCTCTGTTGCAGTGTCTTGCCACCCTCACAGGAAAGAATTTCCTCCTAATACCTATTCTTAACTGGCCTTTCAGATTGAAGCAGTTGTCCCTTGTTCTGCCACTACATTTTGTATTATTTTAAATAATTTTTCAAAAACAAGAAGCAATACCCAAATCCTGGCCATATCAACTAACATTTGCAACCTACACAGACTGAATCTTAGTTTTTAGATGTTTGGTGGCTTGTCTATATTCCTTCTTTTACTAATTTGAATATATCTCATATATCCTTGTCTGTTGTTTATGTAAACTGCTTTTCCATTTTCAGCTTTCTGTGGTGGTCAGCACCACACAGTCCTACACTTGACTGGATATTTCAGGCACTGTTGCAGTGATCAATAACTTAATAATCTGTGTGGAGCTTTTAGTTTTCAGTGGAACCCTGACTGGCTGAGTTCTGTTGGATTGCTGGCTGGGACTTGGTGCTGTCCCCAAGGGCTGATAGAAAATCAGTAAGAGCCCCATTCTCTCTGGTCCACTCCAGTACATCTTCCCTAAAGCACTGGAATGAGGCAGATGAGGCTGTGTGTGGGAAAACATCCCCTTTGAGCCCTGTGTGCTGGGCTGCACCTGGTACAGGGTCTGTTCCTGAAAATGGTATGTGAGACTCCCAGAATGATAAGGGTAAAGCTGTGGGGAAGGCATCAGCCATCCTGTGGTCAGGAATCTCAAGCCCTGAGATTTGCAAAGCATGAAGCATGCTTTTGCCAAAGTGGAGAGGGGAAAAAATTGATTTTTTTCCTGTGAAAATATTCATGGGCTGTGATAATACCAAGATATATAAATGAGGTAGGATTTTTTTTTGGTGAAGGTTGACATCAGGAAATCAAACACTGAGAGTGAAAGGAGAAGCCTGAAATGTGTTGGATTATCCTTGTGCATCAAAATTCACATTGTATTTTGAGGCAACACATAATAGGAATACCATTAATAAAAGGAGGAAAAAAAAAAGTTCATTTTTGCCCCACCCATCCTCCTCTAAGAGCTGAAGCTTTGAGTCAATACTCCAATACTGAATGCATCATTGTTCTGTAAACTTAAGGTACTGCAATTATTTTTACAATTTCCCCATACCTGAACAAACAAATATAGCCACTCCTTTTCTATTTCAATAAACATTTTAAATCTTATTTTCTTAAGCCCATGAAAGACATTTGAACTCAGAGACAATCCTGTTGAAAGGAGATTTTTCAGCATATTCTGGGATGCTGCCTGTGATTGCCACATTCTCTACAGTGCAGAAATTTTGGAGATGCAGTGAATGAACACTCATTAGATATGCTCTCGTGGGCTCATTTCCCTTCTTTTTGTTTTCTTCCTCATGAATTGAAGTGAATGCTGAATTTTTCAGCACAGTTGCAAGGTTTTTTTTAGAGTGGTCTGAATATCACTTCAGCATAATGATAATGCAGGCTCAATGACAGAAGTCCACTGTGTCAGTGCCTTTCTTCCTTTCCTTTCTTGAGCAAGGGAATAAGGGAATAACTTCATTAAAATGTCTCAGTCTGTTTGGGATCAGATAATGTCACCAAGCATCTGGCAAAGGCTTTGGTGGAATTTCAGGTCACGAGGACAAATGTTACACTTGGGGAAATGGGCTCTTAGCAGAGTATCAGCATGAGGCCCTTGGATGGCAGTGGAATTCTAGATAAAGCCAGAAATCTCATCAGTATCCTCTGCCTTGTTCTGGTTTGTCATACTTCCAGGCTTTTTGTGCATCCTTTGCTTTTCTGACAAGCTTTCATCAAGGATAACCACTCCTATCACAGTCACACTTGTTTGTTAGAGCCCAGCATTAAAACTCCAAAGTGTTTCCCAAAAAGTTGCTGCTTGTCTTCGGTGTCTCAATGTCACATCTTTTTTGGCCTCTGATCAGAAGGTCTGGCTCCCACAATTCCCATGACATAAATTGTCCCACCCAATCTTTAGTAATTTTTTATTTCATGTGACATAATTTTGATTTTTGGTAAAGTGAGGGACATTTGTCACCAAATGTCTGGACTGGTTACACTGCCAGGAAGGGAACAAACAACTTCTTGTGAAAATTTTCATTGCTGATTGTGGTTTCTGACATAATTTCTGTCTGCTCCTCAAGGCCTTCAGTCTGGCTCAGGGCACAGGAAGTTAGTCTTTGCTAAAACTTTATAAGGAGGTATTATAGTCCTGCATTTATTTATGAACTTGGCCACTGCATGTGTTCATGTGACTTTCTGAAGCTCCTGTGGGTTCTGTTTGGTAAAATTTCATGCTGAGCCACATTCATGCCTACAGTAGGACATGATCTCAGATCTCATTATTGAATATGGGAATCCTAGTGATTAATTAACCAGAATTGAGACTATTGGTTGTCTCACATGATAGAAGTCCTGCTGTTTCTGTGTGTAATGCTGTCAGCTGTTGTGGAAGTGCTGGCCAAGAAAAAAAAAAGTTAAAATGTTATCCTAATGAAACCTTTCAACAGCTGACCTCTGCTGTACATGAAAACTTTGTGGAGGATGTTTGCTTTTCTAGTCCTTCACAGTGAACTCATTGGTGACAGAAGCCTTGACTTGAACAGTTAACTATTTATTTGCATTGTGGCTGCTGAGAAACTGCAGAAATTGGAAGAGCAGACAGTGATTCTGTCAACTTTGTTTCAAGAAAAATGCTTAGGGGAAGCAGTGTTTGCCCTTTATTCTATAGAATGGTTTTGTTTTAGATAAACAGCACGAAAAAGAAGCATCAGCTCTCTTCCACTTGGTTCAAGTTAGAGGAAGATTGTGGTGAGCAGGAGAAGTTCAGAATTCTGTCCTTCCCCCATGAGGGACCTTGGCTAGCTCTGGAGGTCTAAATCCATTCCCTGCAAGGTCAGGAGCAGAGCAGCTGCTTGCAAGGGGTTCCTGTGCTGTGCCCAGCTGCTGGGGTGCTGTGTGCAGTGAGCACACTGTGCTGAGGCTCAGCCTAAATATGGCAGGAGGCTTCCTTGGACGGCTGCGTTGTTCTCCTCTCTGCCAACTTTAATCTTTCATTAGGCTGTAGCCAGAATCACCTACCTTGCAGTCCTTCTCTTGCTGGATGCCTGTGGAAGAATTAATTTCTGTCAGATGGTGTGACTGCATGTGTTTTAGTGTTCCTACAGCGTGCCTTTATTGTCACTTTACACTATCACATTTGTTTAAAGGAAATAAAATGAAACCCAAGGTCACTACTACATTAAAAACACCATGTCTCAAATAAATGTGGATATTTTTTGTGCTGGGTTTTCCTAGTGCTGGGGTTTTTTTCCATGAGTGCCTTTTCCTTTCATTCCAGCCCTTTTTCTCTGTCTCAGATCCATGAGATCAGATGCCACAATTACCATGGCCTGTCCCCAATCCCTGTGTCTAGGAGATGTGGCAGTCTGTACCCTTTGGATGCTTTTCCAGCCTCCAAATCCCACAGCTCAGTGGGGCAGCCATTGCCCTATGGCCTCAGGGGCTGTAGTTGGGTTTGCATATTTCAGACTCCAGCCAAAACCCTCCATGTGTTTCCTTGTGCTAGAAACCAGCCCTAGCAGTGAAAGAGGCAAGGAGGGGAGCAGCCCCAGAGGTAACTTTGAATTTGCTGTCCCCCTGTGACTTTCCCAGGCACCATGTTCTCCCACTGCCCCATTCTCTCTCTTTCCCAGGGCTGGGGTTGATTTCGCCGGTTTGAATCTTCCTCATTTCCAGCAATCCCCACCTTTCACGGGCTCTCTGGCCAGCAGAGCCTGTCCCTCTCTGGCCAGTGCTGGCACCCCTGGGTGTCCCCACGCTGTGGTGGCTGATACTGAGGCCGATGCAGGGTGCACAGCCTCAGGGTTAAACCTCTCCCCATCCCACTGCTGAGTTTGGCTGCCTGGGCAAAGTCTCTGCAGTCTCATGGCTAACACCCAAACAACCCCTAAGCAAACTGGTGATGGGAGTGTGATTCCTGCATGTCCAAAATTTCCAAGGGATGGCGAGCTCTGGCTCCTGCTCTTTGGGGTGTGTTCCCCAGCATTCTCAGCCTCAGCACGGGTGGCTGCCGTGTTATTTCCAGCAGCAGCAGCAGTGCCGTCCCTCGCCGAGCCCTTCCCGGAGCGTGGCCGTGCTCTCCCCGCAGCCGCAGCCCCGGCGGTCCCGCGGAGGGGGCGAGGCTGCGGCCCCGAGCCCGCCGTGCCCCGGTGCCCCCGGCACAGGGTGCTGTGGCCGTGCCACCGAGGTGTCCCCGCGTGTCGCCCCTGGGGTGCGCAGCGGATGCTCTGCCCCTGCGCTGGCTGCGCTGTTGCCATGGAGACTGCGTGCGCTGTTGCTAGGCAGCTGAAGCATCCTCGCCCGCACACTGCAATGCCACGAAATGCTCAACTTTCCTCATTCCTGTCTCCCTTCTGTGATCTCGCAGGCATGACTCCTTTGGCTCTTAGCCCACCTCGTTCAGTGGCACTGCTGCGATTTCTTGGTGTTAACCCTGTAAACCCTAAAAAGCCCGCGTGGCCCTGCAAATGGGGTTTGTGGCAATGAGTCCAGGGCTGAAGGAGTTAAAGTGGTTGGGAATAGACTACAGAGGAAATGATTTCTAGCAGATAAACTACTTTAAATGTTCTGGCATTCATGGAAGGGGAGGTTTGTGGATGCAGTCTTTTGTTCCATCACTGATGGTTTAGATGAATAAAAACAGACTAAAATATCACTACAAGGTAAGAAAACCAGCTTGAATGGGCCTAATTAATCTCTTTGGTTACAATATATATTTAGTTTTTTATTATCCTCTGCTTGCGCTTGCTGATTTCGATGTAGCATGTGAATGATAATTTAGCTGTGAAGCCTGTCGTGTACCGTATTTGACTTATTTGGCTCGAATAATGAAGATATCAGCCTGTATTCTTGGAGTATACTGCATTAATCAGACTTGCAGGAATGATCACATGGTACTCTATCGCCTTTTCCTGTTAGCTGCTGCTTGTCAGCAGCTGGCTGAGCTGTAGGCTGCAGGCCAGTATCTGCATACCCTTTCTCCTCAGAATATTCCAAATATACTCCCTCGTCATTATGCATTTTGCTGCAGTTTGACAAACTAAATGGTCCTCTGCACGTTAAGAAGATTATTTTCCATTTCAGAGCATTTGTGTAGTTGCTAGGCCATGTATGCATTTGAAGAATTCAGGTAGGCTCTCTGTTTTATACATCAGTGTGCTCGGTTTTTGTTCTCACAAGGTTTTTGCTGTGTAATGTCAGTCAGCTCTACAGTTAGCTCTTCAATGTGCAGATTTTTATTGTGTTTTATAATCTCTGCCCTGTGCATGGGGAGAAGTGCTTGGAGGGTTCGTTGCAGGTAACGGGAGCTTAACTGCATGATGGAGTGCAAAGCTGGGTAATTGATTATATCTTGCACAAATTTCATGGCCATGCAGCCAGAGACAGCAAGTGCAGGGTAGTTATAAATATAAACCAGAGACTGTTCTCTTTGAAAGGGTCTTTGCTATTTTTAGTTCTGGAGTATCTGACAGATGCTCCTTCAAGATAAAATACTGATGGTGATAGAGAAGAGAAAATTGATGCTTGGATTGTACATAGGATTATTTTTTATGCTGCTGCAGAATATACATGTCTTTTTCATAACCTTCTAGCTGCAGAATTCCTTATGAATTACATTTAAAATAATATTATTGTTTTGTTTGTTGGGGTTGGTTTGTAGTTTGCAAACATTTGAACAACTGGGATTGTTAGAATATAAAATTAGCACTTTTTATTTGATATTGGTTCTGCTCAGTATTGCCTCTGCCCCCTCTTCTCCTCCATCCCCACCCCCAGTATAACTCCATCCTTATGCAAGTGTTGAGGTCTATTAAGACCCCAACAGATATTTGAAGGCATGAAACAGAATTTCTACCCTCACTGACAGACAATTATTTTCCTATGCAGTCTGGGACTTGAAAAAATTCTGGTCAGTACTTGTGGGGTAGGGAGTGTCTCACTTTTTGTAAAAAAATGTTTTGCTTAATGTGTTCAGTTGTTGTAACTTGTGTTATACAATTGTCCAGATAAAATGGTGACAATGTTGAAACAGCACTAGGCATCACCCTGTGATATGTTTGTTTATAATATGTTTGTATTATAATGTATCTTTAAAATATCTTTCTTTTTGAGTTAAAAAAATGGATTGTTTGACTAAGTATGTAACTAGAGGAGATGATGGATTCTCTTTCTATACACAATGAGCATTCTTTATCAAATACCTTAAAATTAAACTTTCTACCCTCAGATTATATATTTTTAACATAATTTCTGCCTTTTGTTTGGCCAATACATTGGCAATTTCTATTATTTTGTGACTTGCTGCTCTGTTCTGTGTGTGAGTGGTGGCAAAAGCAGGTACAGGGCACCCCCACTCCCCAAAATGTTCTGATTCCAGCTGCAAGGGCTGAGGAGATCCAGGCTGACTGTGTGTATTCCTCCTGTTGTGAAATGCAGCATGAATGCTGTCTGAGGGGAAAGATTTTACTGGAAGACTAGATAATGCTGTGTAACTGCTGTTGTCAGGGCTGTCAGGAGATGCTTGGAATCTTGACATTGCTGATTGGTGGCAGCAAATTAAGGTGCAAATGGGCCCCAAACTTGCTGTGCCACTTACTGTGCCCACAGAGTTGTTTGTATTTCTGCCAGTTTGTTGGGTCCTATTCTTAATTGAGTGAAATTCTCAATCAGTCTACAATGAGGGAAAAAAAAGGATGTTTTTAAAATTCTGCTTTTAAAGCCTTAGCTGTATTTTAGTGGCTTTCCTAGACATCTTGGGCCAGAGAGACACCCAGTTTTATGGCAGGAATGGCCAAATGCTGATTACACACCCATTAGGCTTATTAAATTATGTGTCATCCTCTCTTAGACTTGATTTGAAAATAGTATTAACATTTGATGTGCAGACTTCTAGACATTTTCTTTTAAATTTTGCACTGGTAGGGTTGGTGTTTCTGTATAGCAACATTTAAATGGCATTTATTTTATTAGGAATTTCCATGGAGTTTGGTTGAGGTTGCATCTGCATGTTGATGGGTTTTTTTAATGGTATGATTATTCTCGTGCCTGTGGCTATTTTAGATTTTGATGGCATCAAAACAAATCTTGCAAGATAAAGATTAGAAAGAGGTTTAGTTGAGCAGTGGGGTGGGAGCCTCCCTGCCATGGGCTCCTGGAAGCAGAGTGGCTGTAGCAGCAGAGGGCACTCTGCCCCAAGGGGCCCAGCTCTAGATTTGCCCTGCTCTCTTCTAAAGGTCCTTGTCTTCCATGTGCACAAAACACGGGCGTGCACTCATCTCCTACCTTGGCTTTCACTGAAGGGGATGCTCATGTGTGTGCTGTAGCAGCAGGGCTGTTCCATCCCCCAGTGCACCCACAGGCCTTGAGCACCCAATAGAGTGTCCCCAGAATGGGTGATCCCAGCAGTGCCTGCTCCCATCCTGGAGATCCCATCACTTTCTGCTCATGCACACCCATCCTGGGGATCCCATCACTGTCTGCTCATGCAGATCTATCCTGGAGATCCCATCCTGGTGTTCCCATCACTGCCTGCTCCCATCCTGGTGATCCCATCACTGCCTGCTCCCATCCTGGGGATCCCATCACTGCCTGCTCCCATCCTGGGGATCCCATCACTGCCTGCTCATGCACACCCATCCTGGGGATCCCATCACTGCCTGTTCATGCACACCCATCCTGTTGATCCCATCAATGCCTGCTCATGCACACCCATCCCAGTGATCCCATCTGCATCCTGGAGATCCCAGCAGTGCCTGCTCATGCACACCCACCCCAATAATCCCATCACTGCCTGCTCATGCACACCCATCCTGCTGATCCCATCAATGCCTGCTCCCATCCTGGGGATCCCATCACTGCCTGCTCATGCACACCAAACCATGACATCTCTCTGTGTTACTCTGCTCTTTTTTTTCTGTCTCCACACTGGCCCTTCCAGACCTGCAGGACTCCCCAGCAGGGTGGTGCGGGCTGTGGCATCCTGAGCCTATGCCAAGAGGCATTCCTGCAATCAGGCCACCCAAGCTCCCCCCTGATTTCCTTTTGATGCAGCCATCTTCACTTCCCTGGTGAAATGGTGCCAGGTTATTTTTGTGAAGTGTTAAGCAGCTGCTGGACCTCTCTGAAGAATTGTCTCACTTAAAGACTGTAAGTGACCCTGGTGTATTGTTTGTGAAAAACTTATTTGTAAAGCCCTTTGGGATGAAATCTTTCCTGTGTGGTTACTGGCTGGATAAAGAGAGACTTAAGCCTCTGAAAAATAGGGAGTAAATCCATAGAATAATCTCACGGCTTCTTGTATCAGCCAAGCTTGGTTTATCTTCCTCTTGGAAAGAACCTAATATCCCCTGAAAACTTTGCTTTTAAAGCAGGGTTAATGGAGCTAAGCCTCTTCTCAGTCCATATGGGCTTCTGGTTTCTGTGAGCTATGGGTTGGGCCCATTTTATTGCTGATTCCTGCACTATCTTCATAAAATCCCAAAGCTCACACACATTTGGGCTGTAACTGGAGGCAGGATTGTTCATAAGCTGTGCTTTTATGACCACACTGCTGTAAGATGACTTTGCACGTGAAGCCATCAGAGAGATGGTGCACCAGGCCACGAGCAACACTCCTCATTTGGTATCTTCCACCCAGATTTAGCTCTCTAGTGGCAGAACACAAATGCATTTTCTTTTCTTTTGTTGCTATGCCTTTATCTTTCTGGGATGTTACTTGGTATTCTTCGCAGCGAGCTGGTGTCTGTCTATTTCTGCTACACCGCCCACCACAGCATCGCAGTATTTTTAACTACATCTCCTATTCCCCCATCCAAAGAGCACAACTGAGAATGCTACAGGAAGGAAGATGAGTCTCTCTAAAGAGAGAGCTGGCTCTGAGAAGAGGAACTGAAACCCACCGATGAATAGAAAGCAGAGCTCAGAGTGAACGTAGAGAATTTGGGTGCATGGAGAGCCTCTCACCTGCTGATCCCCAAACCACAGCAGCAGTAGATGTCCTCTGAGAGCAGGTGATCCCTGATGGGGAGATGCAGGCACTGAGTTTATTGTGCCCACAAGCATTTCATGGCTGAGTTTAGCTGCACAATTGGATCAGCATACAGGAATTACAATGTTTAAGCTGTATTTGCTGCTGCCAAGCAAAAAAACCTGAATAAGCCAAATTAGTGAAGAATTTTGGTTTTAACATGATTCTGCAAAAGTGAATTCTGGTGGCAGGTGCCCACCAATTGCCTGGTCTGACTTTGAGTGCAGCATTCTCCTCTCTCTGGTGACCGACAAAAGGGACACAAGGAAATGGAGTGGAGCTGCATCAGGGGAAGTCCACACTGGACTTTAGGAAAACATTCTTCACTGAGAGGGTGGTGGGTCACTGGAACAGTTCCCCAGGGAAGTGATCACAGCACCAAACCTTGTCAGAGTTCAAGGAGTGCCTGGACAATGCTCTTAGTCATATGGTATAGTTTTCATCAGTCCTGCAAGGAGCAGGAAATTTGGCTCGGTGATACTTATGGTTCCCTTTTAACATGACATATTCTATGATTCTGTAATTTCACTTCTGACAGTTTAGGTATCTCCAGGGTACCTGGCATGTTTATTAAAGAACTGTATAAAGGACAAGCACAACCATTTTGTAAAGATGGATATTACAGTAAAAGGCACGTGAATTTTCCTTCTCCCTTCCCCAACAAGCAGTAAGATGATTTGTCAAAGGGATGAAAGGCTGGTGCTATGAAGGCATGCAGGCCTGTCTCCAGTAGCTTTTCCTGCTGAAAATTCCTAAGAAAGAGGCCTTTTAAATAATCCAAATTTTCAGAAGTGACACTGAATAATGAAGTTTGAATAGCCAAGCAGCTTTAGGAAGCTGTAGGTGAGGTGCCAGCCAGCATGGCTTCACTGAGGGTGAATTGTCCCTGACAAATGTGGAAACCTTCTGCAGTGAGGCTACAGTGTTGATGGATAAGGGAGGAGTGACTATCATCATCTGCCTGGATTTGTGCCAGAAGTTTGACACTGTCCTGCACAACACCCTTGACTCTAAACTGGAGAGACAACTGAGAGATGGACAACTTGAAGGTTGAGAAACTGGCTGGATGGTGACACTCAAAGAGCTGTGGTCAGCAGCTTGGTGTGAGAGTGGACACCAGTGCTGAGTGATGTGTGATGCTCTCAGGGGTCAGTGTTGGAATTGGCACTGTTCCACATTTGTTGGCAGCATGGACAGTGGGACTGAGCACACCCTCAGAGGGTTTGCCAACGACACCAAGCTGTGTGGTCACACTGGAGGGAAGGGACCTTGACACACTTGAGAAATGGGCCCATGTGGACCTCACGAAGGTCAGCAAGGCCAAATGCAAGGTCCTGCACCTGTTTCAGGGCACTCCCGAGAATATGGAAGGTGTCCATGGCAGGGAGGTTGGAACTAGATGATCTTTAAGGTCCCTTCCCACTGAAACCATTTTATGACTCTATGACAATGGAAAAGGATTCCTGTTACTTGCTGCAAAAAATGATACAAATTATGAGTAAGAAGCATCAGGAGAGTTGCCAAAAGACTATTAAAAGTTGCTACAGGTGTTATAGAGGTGTAATGGGATTGCAGCACTACAGAGAAGTGGAACACATTGTTGTTCCAAGTTGGTGACTCTGACCCTCCAGGTTAGATGGAGCAGCTAGTGAAAAACACACCAAATGGTGGAGTTAATCTTTTCTGACAAGAGGGGAAAATGTAAGGAGTAATTGTTTCTGAGTTCAAAGGGTGTTAAATGAAAGGGAGAAAGCAGGTTTAAAAAGGAGAAAATTCAAGGATGGTATCTTGGCAGACCATAATTAGTTGCAGGATTTTCTGACCTGCATAGCTGAACTCTCCAATTGTATATCATCTTCAAAATATCATGTAGGTGCTTAATAAATAACCACAAATATGTGAGCCTGGAAGCTGCTGGCTGGCCAAGTCTCTGCTTGCTCAGTGCTTTCTCTGCCACAGAGTGTCCACCAGTGAACCACCAGCTGTTCATGTTCCTCCCTTCTGTCCTCACAGGGAGACACACAAATTCACAGAATCATGGAATGGTTTGGGCTCAAGGGACCTTAAAGATCATTTACTTTCAATCCCCAGCCATGGGCAGGGACACTTCCCTCTTGTCCAGGTTACTTAAAACAACATCCAACTTGGCCCTGAGCACTTCCAGGGATGGGGCAGCCACAGCTTCTCTGGGCAGCCTGTGCCAGGGCCTCACCACCCTCACAGTACAGAATTTCTCCCTGATACCTGATCTAAACATCTCTTCTTTCAGCCTGAAGCCCTTCCTCCTTGTCCTATCACTCCATGCCCCTGTAGAAAGACCCTTTCCCTGTCGCTTGCAGCCTCTTTAGGTTCTGGAAGGTGCTGTAAGGTCTCCTCAGAGACTTCTCTTCTCCAAGCTGAGCAACCCCAATTCTCTCAGCCTGTCTTTGCAGGAGAGATGCTCCAACTCTTGAATGATCTCCACGGCCTCCTCTGGACTCTCCCAAGAGTCTGATGTCCTTCTTATGCTGGGAGCCTCAGAGCTGAACGTGACATTTGCTGAAAACTCATTGTTGAGACAGAAGTTTTTGATTATCTGCAGGAATTGGCAAATCGAGTGGTTCAATATTCAAATGTGAATATTCCATATGATGCATCTCATCAGAGAAAATGCAGAAGCCTGGGTGGCAAATTATGGTCCCAATGAGATCTATAATATCCTTTACATAATCTTTCACCCTTCATTTTGTGACTGAGAGACTAATTTTTTTTTTCAAAAAAAAAACTTGCACTAAATTTAAAAAGTAGGAAAAGGAACTAGTTTTGCATTTTTCTTTTGCTGAAGGTGATTGCCTCGAATCTGCTCTTTGATATTGGCAATTGATTTTAGATCCTTGGCTTTTGGACAGTTGTTATTTATCCACACAAGGCACATACCCTGAGGAAATGTTGCTTCCTTAAACAGCAGATTGAATCAAATGTTTTTGCTGACATATTTTTCCCTGTGACAACTGACACTGCAGTTGCCACATATTTCAGTGGTTTAGCACAGAGGCATTTGAAGAGAAGGAGAGAAATGCTTCTAAGAAAGTAATGTGAGAATGCTGTTGCTGGAAATGAAGATAAGCACACACTATTCTCATAGTGGCTATGTTGAAATATTTCTACTGAAGAGGAAAATAGGGAGAGACTCTTTGTTGGAGGTGGTGGAGTCAGGTTTGGCAAGATTTTAAGAGGGAAAAATTCTGATGCTTGGGCATATAATCTTATCCCAAATATAAATATGAAAGGAGACTTATCCTGAGATATTCATTGGATTGGAGGAGCTCCACTGTCTATGCAGGAGGTAATTTCCAGTCACAGTTAAATCAGTGTAAATTGTCTGTGGTGTGTGTATTCAGTGCCTTAAACAGGGGCAGTCTGTGGAAGTGTTCCCTTCTTTTCTCCTGTTGGACTGCAGACCCTACAGAGTCTCTCTTGTGCCAAAGGCTTGGTTCCGCTACCTGAGATCTGCAGTGCAATTCATTTCCAAACCCAAGGAATTTCCTTTCTCTTCCCTTTGCCTCCTGGGCATGATAACCTGTTTTTGCATTTTTGTCTTGTCTCTCTCATCTCCAAAACATGTTTATCCCCTTCTCCCCTTTTTTAACTCTCTCTCATCTCCAAAACATGTTTAGCCCCCCCCTCCCTTTTTAAACCAACCTTGTGGTAATATTTACAAACAAGAAGTGTCTGCTGTTGCTTAATGAGGATCCAGACACACTTTTCAGAACTGAAGGTAGTTATCAAGGCACATGGAAATTGGTGTCAATCTTTAAAATTAAAACAAACAGGAGTACAGATGGCTTCTTCAAATAACAGAATTTATGATCATTTTTAAATCCACCTATGGGCATCCATTAGAGCAAGTCATTCTCAGTCCTGTGTTTTCTAAGCCTAAATATGAAGTCCATAAAGATTTGAAGTATTTCAGCTGAACTTTCATGGGAAACAGCTGCTGCCCACTGCTTCCTACCTGCAGTGCCTGCTCCATGGGGGTGGATGCTTGGTTTCAACATCCTGGTGTCTCCCAGAGATGCTCATTTTCTCTGTCCCTGTCCATATTTTCAGCTACAGGACAGCGTGGATGTGCAAATTCCCTCTTGCCTTTTCTTGTGCAACAAGGCCAAATGGATAAAATTGCTCTTTTTGTTATTTCTGCTATTCATGAGGTAGGTACAGGATATGGGGGCTTCTTCCTATGATCCATTTTAATCCCTGTGGTGTGAAGCCTCAGACTAACTTCCCATTAAATTTGTCCATGGGAGGGAAGGAGATAGGGAAAAGAACAGGCTGAAAAGAAATAAAAGGAGAAAAAGACAGGTAAAAATTTAGGGAAAGAGATGATTGAAACTTTTTTTCAGACTGAAGGAGGGTTTTATATGAAAAGGCTCATTCTTTCTTCAGACTCTAAAAATGTTTATAATAAAAAGGGTATTCCTGACAGCTTTTCCTTCACAGACTGTCTTTGCTTCATGAGACAGCACTTTTTGATGCCATTTCACATAGTTAACACTGTTCTGCCCAGCCTCACAGCTAAGCTGCTGTTTGCCAAGGAGCTGTTTCTTATAAAGTGATGTTAAAATGGAAGTAACAGATAAGACTCTTTTTGACATGCATTGCAAATTATTTGAGATCAAAGTCACATTCTTGTTTTAATTGGGGAATGGAAATCTAAGAACCATATTTCAAAAATGAAGAAAAACGCATTTTACATGGATCAGATTTTCACAAGAGCATGTATTGGCTCTGATTATTGCAGGGAGGAGGACCAGCTGGATGCTATTTATGTAGAAAATTGGCCTTTGTCTTTAAGGGCTTACATAGATGTGGAGTGTTTGAATTATTTGAAAGTTTCTGCTTGTTTTTCAGTGATGAAGAGTGTGGAAAATGGGATTCTAAGTTTGTCTGTGTGTATTGCAGAATGAGGGGAGCAGGCATTTTGGCCCTAACACAGCTGTATGGTGCAGCTGGACTGGTCCTGTTGTGGTACTGGGACAATTTTGTGCAAGAGAAGCAGCAAAGGATTTAGGAGTCCTAAGTACCAGTATATATATATATTTAGGATATATATATATATATATATATATATATATATATATATATATATATATATATATATATATATAGGATGGGGAAATATAAGGGATGGGGAAAAACCTACCACTTTTGGTTCAGGATCAATCTCAAAGCTTGAGGATGAGGCTTCAAAGGCTGTACTGGCTTGTTAGGCAAGATTATTAGTACTAATAAGAGGTAATGCTCTCATGTCAGTAGCTCCCCTATGGTAATTTTAACTACTCCATATAACTAATGGCATTTTCAAAGCTCACTCAGACAGCACAAGCTCATTAAACAAAGATAGGCATTTATTTAAACTATTTATAAAGTTCAGTGTGTAAGGGAGAAGAAAGAAAACGTGTTATTAAAGAAAAGGTGAAAATGAAGTACCCAGAGGGTACAGCCCATGTAAGGTATCTCTGTAATTTGACATGAAAATGATGTCTGATTTACTGCAGAAAATCCTGACATTGCTGACCAAGATGAAACAATATCCTGCTTTTGAAGGTCGAAGTAAGAGAAAAATCAATCCTGAAATACAATGTGGTTTGCTAGCATCAAGCCTTAGGAAGGTTTGTTCAGAGGGACACAGTGCACTTGGCATCACCTCAGCTCCCACTGCAGTTCTGCTCCTTTCAGACAGGAATTTCTCTCCCCAGAAAGGGCCACATCTGTGCCTGCAAGGGCACAGGCATTGGGTGTGTGTGTGTGAGCTCAGTCCTGCAGCTTCCCACACTCCTCCTGAGCTCCAGGCCCACTTGTGGGCTCTGGGTCTGCATCAGGATAACCTCGGCTGCCAAATGCTGGGGATTTCAGCTGGCTGCTCCTGTGTGTGGGTGGGGGAAGGCAAGGGGTCAGACACGGACTGCTTTCCCTGTAGATGCAGAATTTGGCTCTTGAGGTCTGGAATGTGTTTTCCTTTGCTTTTTTTGGTTTATTCTGTCTGAAGTGTCCGAGGTTGGTCTGTCTGGCCTGGTGATGCTGAGGAGAAGAGCCTGAGCTCTGCCTTGGTGTCACACACAGGGATTGACACCTTTGGGGTCCCACCAAACTCCAGGAGCCTGATACCATCTTACTTCTTGGGGTTTTAGCCCATCACCTTCCCCAGCATGTGTTGTGATCCAAGTACAGCTCTCAGCTGGCCATGCTTCACCAAATTAAAGTTTCTGGTGCTTTCTCAGAATTTCTGAGGTTTTCACGTCTTTACAGTCAATTTGCATGCTTGTAAATTATACGTGTTTAAATGAAAACAACTAATCTACAAACTGCTGCATCTTGTAGTTGTTTCTCTGTGCTCCAAAAGGATGATACCAAGCCTTTTGGTGGGTACCATGAATAGGAAGTTGGATTTTAAGAATGCATTTTGAGATATATATCATGATTTATAGAGTCCATCTGGGAGAGGAGCTGTTGATAAAATCCAATGCAGGGGAAGTGAAACCATTTCATTGTGTTACCACATCGGAAAAATGCACTGTACTGCAGATTTGCACTTGTGGCTTAAGGTGATGATGAGCAGAAAGAATATTTCCAGGGCTATCTTTGTGAGCAGATTACTTAAACTCAGATTCCTTCAGATGTCTAAGCTCAGTCATGGAAGCATTAAGAAAAAGAGTCAGCAACTTGACTAAGACTGCTCACTGAAACCTTTATTAAACTTTAAAGAAGGCAGTGAAGCAAGCCTAGATGTAGATGGGTGTGGAAAATAGCTGTGGGACAGGTGTTGCTTGTCAGTTTTTATTTTACTTGGATGTTCAGGCGAGCCGAGGCAAGCGGGGACAGAGCTGCTGGGGAAGGGGGGCAGTGCAGGTGCACTGAGGCAGCTGGAACTGCACCTCTCACTGCAGTCCCCTGAAATGTGCATCACAGGAAGCCATCCATCCAGGATTTGGGCTGTAGGAGTCAGCTGGGCTTCCTTAGCTGGTGTCCAGCATGCAGACTCTAGTCTGGAGTCCCAAATCACTGTAAATTCAAGGGGAGATAAATCTGACGGGGCAGTTGTGCTGTAGAGCTGAGGATTTTTCTTTAATGCTGGGATTTAGTGCAGATGCTGCCAGGCATGGTGCCTCTGTGCCCATGCACGTGGGGAGCTGTCCCCACACCAGTTGTTAAAGGCAGAGAAACTGAGGTACAGAGTGTCCTAAATCCTGGGAGTGGCGCTGATGGGTGAGATCCAAGCCCTGCTCTACGACCCTATCTCATCCAAAGATGCCTTCCCTCTGAAACATTTCTGTATGTGTGTATACATATATATATATGTATACATTAACACACTGAGATAGTTTTGTATGTGTATTTCTATTTGTTCTGTAAATTAAAGTTTGTATTATGTGAGCAATTTCCTTGAAATTTCCCTGCTGGGTTTGTGAGCACAGAGGATGGAGACAATGACACTTTGTTTTGATTTCTAGCCCAAATTACTGTGTACAGTGATTCAAGTGTGGCTTCTAGACAGGACTTATTTATATCTGTCCATTAGATTTGGGAAAAGGCTGCATGTTTATTTACACTACTGCAATTCAAATCTATTTGTCTGCTACACTTAATGACAGAATGTGTGGGCTTTTATATATATGGAGAAAGCTATTTATATACAGATAAATTTAGGCAGAAAGCAAAGAATGATTTTTTTTTTCATTAGTACATGATTTTAACAGGCAATACAAGAAGGGAATTTGGTGATAAACCTGCAAAGTGTCAGATCAGAAGATACAAATCCCAGAGAAATAGGCGTGGGGAATTATGACTGACAAGTACTGTTCAAAGAAAAACACATGAAAATTAATAACAGCTGTTTTAAAGGTAAATATCTGAAAAATGCTGTCTTTGTAATGGTAATCACAATAGTGTTCATATAATAGTTAATAGTATCACTGTTTTGATGAGGAGCACAGAAATCCCAGAACACTTTAAAGATGTTCATCAAGTAACTCAGTGTTCTGGCAGAGATGTTAAAATTATCCCTACTTTGCTGTTAGTAGGAAAAGTAAGGTTAAATAAAATGCCAAAGGTCAGATTCCAGATTAATGTGGTGCTGGGAATAGGGAACAGGCTCAGACTCTTTCAACCCATGGGCTTAATTCAAATATTTGAAATGGAAAGACCTTGCCATGTTGGGAATTCACATTTGAGATCACTCTTCAGAAAGCTGGTTGTCTTCTACTTTTGTCTTTTTTCTGCGGTGAAAATTAGTCCCACTTTGAGCCATGAGAGGATTGGTAGTGCTGTGGATGCAGTTGTGCAGATGTCTGGGATGAGCTTCATTTCTCCTAACTCTGAATGTCTCCATCCAGGCTGGTCCCTGTGGGCTCCTTGTGTAATCAATGGAGAGAAAAAAGATGCTGCTAATGTGATTCATCTGACCTGTTTTAGCCACCTACTTTAGGAGTAGATGAAATATGCTCTAGAAACACTTTTATTTCTTCTGATTTTAAGGGAGTCCAAATGAAGAGCTGACACTTAGAGTTTGTCTGTACTGGACAAGGTGAAGCAGAACTTAGAACTGAGTGTAAGAGGCTCTAATATTTTCTCTGGCTCAAACTGTGGGTTACCTTTAGGAATTTATCTTTTTTATACTGGGGTTTTGCATGTGTCACTTTTCAGTTTATCTGCTTTACTTCAGCTTCTGGCCCATGTTTTAATGTCCATTAGATTTAACTGCAGTTTTGGAGTGCAAACATGGGAATCATCCAGGTGCTGTCTTATTGACTTGGGTGAGACCACAGCTTTGGATTCAGTTTAGTGCTTGAATGCATCTCTTTATTCCAGGAAATGGAGCAAATAAACTCCCTTGTAAAACATGATGTTAGTCAAGACAGAACTTGACTCCTGATTGGGGTACAAGCACCTCTTCCAACAAGATCACTTATTGCCCTCTTATAGGGAGCATTTTAGGGGTTCAGTTCATTGTTATCCTGATTCTTACGACATCCCCTGGGATGTCCTTTTTATTTCAGTTTACTTTAAATTCTCCTTGAAATATATTTGGAATGCAGTGCCAGTGATGCTTACACAGCCATCTGAAGACCACTTCTACAGGGGTACCCACAGCACTACTGCATCAGTATCTTTAGGTTAATGTGCTCCTGTCTATCCACCTAGGCTGTCTCTCTGTGTTAAGTTGTATGATGTGCCCTGTGATTTTGTTGTGCTTTGGCTTGATTATGTATATATAATAGCACTGAAACCACTGAAATTCTGTGCTGTCATGAAGCTTTTCAAGGGAAAGATGTATTTAGAAGACCAAAGACTTCTGTTCCTGGATAGTAAAACCCATCCAGATGAGGAAAACTGAGAATAGCTTCCTTCATGTTCTACCGATCTGCCCTTTGGGATGCTGGAGAAGTTGTGGAGAGAATTGCAGGGGATTTCAAAAGGTTCCTGGTGTATTAAATACCTGAAACACAAAAACAGATATGTCAAAGTGTATCTGGTCTTCTTCTGGTCTGTGACTTACAGTGGCAGTGTAACTTTTGTCATCTCATTTGGGTGTTACTATCTTTCTGCTTTGAATCAATTAGGTAATGAAGCTGGGATAGCTGACATTTGCCTTGTTTTTATGAAGTGCTTTGTTTTAAATGTCATCCTAGACCAGCCTGCTTTCACTGGTGCAGTAGTTTGCAAACACTAAAAAGGAAATTCCCTTCAAGAAATAATCCCTGTGCTCCTGTTTACATGATGTTGTCAAAGCCTCAAACTGTTGTGCTTTTTGTAGAGTAGCTGGGGATGTTCTCCATGCAGTACTACTTTATTCCTGCACTAAATCTGGCTTATAATTCATTAACCATTGAAATAACAAGAAATTAGGATGGACCTTAAACATGGTTCATGCTTTCTGAAAACTTGGGCAGATGTGGCCATTGTATCCAATTTTAAATCCTTTGTCACAAGGATAACTGATGACTTTCTGTTTTAAAAGCTGAGCTCTGGGACAAGAAATCTCATATCCCTTCTTACCCCTGACTAAGCTTTTGCATCTCACTGCTCTGAGAGATACAGCTGTACACTGAAAAGTGCCCATGAATATCTGAGCTAACAGTTATTCCAACCAAGCCTATGTTAAACTAAAGGCTACAATTATCTGCATGGCCCAGGAGCTGATCCCTTCTTCCCTGGTATTGCCAGCTGCAGAGTGACTGAACCTGTGGGTTTCCTAGGGCATGCTTCTAAATGTCTTAGCAAATATTAAGCAGATGAATATATAAATAATGTTAAATCTTCCAGTGATAACATCTTTTTTGCAATTATAAGGTGGCAGTTGCTGTTCCTTTAGTAAGAGGGGTTTGAGTTTTGGTTTTTTGTTTAACTTGGCAGTGAATTGATAATTCTCTTCTTGCCAACTGTGTCACATGAGACAATGAACTTCACAGTGAAATCTGACTATAATAAAACACATAATCTGTTTCACTTAGTTTTAAAGAAGGCAGTTGTTTAAAGCAGCTGGTGAAGTACACAGATGTTCTGGTTGAGGGCAATCCAATATTGAAATGGCATAATGTGGCAACAAACTCGCATTTTAAAACGAATGGCTGACAAAAGAAATATTTAGTTAAGCACCCTACCCTTAATTATAGTGGCAGATATTTTTCATCTTGGAAGCATGTTCAAAAGGTGCTGAACACCCGAGCCTTCTTTGTGCAGAAAATGCTGTGTTGCAGTTCCTTAAGACAGAAAAAATGCATTCACTGATTTGCTGGACTCAATTCCACTCTGTGAGTTTGCTGCCTGAGTCTGCAAGTGAAATGACAGTGGCTGTGCAAAGAGGCTTCACTCATTTACAGACACAAGTGTTGTGAAGCCATATAAGAAAGGAAAGCCGCAGGTAAGATGCTTGTGTCAGGGTCCTGCGCCTCTACAGGGACCAGCAGAGTTGAATTTTTAAGCTGGATGGAGAGCAGCTGCCTCAGTGAGTTTCCTTGTGGAGGCATTTTGATCATAATATTTTACTCATCTCTGTGAATGCCTGCCCAGTGAAGCATGGGAGTGTTGGGCTTTCTCTCCTCACTGCAGAGGAGGAGGTCAACTTATGCAATTTCCTTGCACTTCATTTCTTTGAATTTGCACAGCTGCCCTCTCGGGACTGCAAAGTCCCTGGCCCTAGGGCCTGCCAGTTTTGGAAGCTTCTAAATGTCAGGTCTAATCTCAGTTTTCATTTTAAAAAATCCAAAGTTCCTTGACTTTTTGCTTGCAGAGAAAATGGAGCTATTCCCAGTCAGTCAAATCTTGGTGCCATTATATTTCTGGGTATAAGGTGGGAAAGAGAATGAGATGTGACTATTTCATTTTCCTGCAATAAAATGAGGCATGGTGCCTTCAATTACACCAATTAAATCAATTACATAGTAACTTTGCTCATTATCCCAAGGGCCCTGCTTTACACAGGCCTGTTCTCTAGTGCAGCCTCCAGCACCAGAAGCTCTTCACAGGCCACTCTGGCCAGGCAAAGACCAGGGCAGTTCTGCATTGCCTGGTTCCCAAGGTGGGAGCTCATCAGAGAGGACACCCAAGAGCCTGAGGGGAGAGGGAGGATCAGGGATTTTCTCATTCCCTCTTCTGTCTGCCCAATTTGAAGCCATTACTGGAATAAAGCTGCAGTAGTCTAGCCTGGAATAGAATGAAGGTCGGTAAGCGTTATCAAAACTTTAGTCTATGACTGAAAGTACATTTTATATCCTTCCCTTGACTGCTCCAACTGTTCAACAGTTTTAACCCCAGGGTTGTAATTTCTGCCTCCCTTCCCTGCCCATCAGCTCTCTGTCATTGACTTGAAGTGTTAGTCAGGCCTGCAGCTGTCAGGGGGGCTGGCAGGGGTTGCCTGTGCATCAGTGGCTGTTGTCTGATGCTTCTGGCAGCAGGGCTGGTGCAGAGGCTGTGAAGCTCACCTGCTCAGATAGCTCCTGACCAAGCTGAGCCTCGTGTCTGTGATGGCATGATGCCAGTTCATTAGTGCCATGATAATTTTGGCTGAGTTGTACTCACAGAACTGGAAGTCACATTTCTTGTTTGCAGGAAGGGCGTGGTGTTTGTCCTTCTGCCATCCTTGTCCGTGAAACAATTTGTCTTTCCTGTACCAACACGCGTCACCCAGTGCTGTGTTGATTAACTGTTTACATTTTCTGGAATTCATCATCACAGGGACCTCCTGTGTCTCAGAGTGCTGGAACCTCCTGCCTGCTTGCATGGTTTGGAGACACTGATAAGGAGAGCCTTGTTCTAGCAGTGTTTTGTCTTCCCAGCCTTTAGAGGTCATGAGGCATGTGTGGCATGCAGGAGCTCTTCTCTGAGCTGGGAGGGTGAAGGTAGAAAGTATTGAGCTCAGCTTCACCATTTCAGTGCAGAGCACTGCCAGATTTATTCTCATTCCCAGCTCTGTTACAGAGACCCAGAGTTAGGATGGGCTTCAGAAAGTTGGTGGGATGTGGTGGATGGATTGGGAGCAGGGCCTGGGAACACCTGGGTTTCTCCCTAGGCTTGTGCTAACACTGGGGTGTTTTGGGCAAAAAGATTCACTGTCTACAAAATGGGGATAGGTAGACTTCTGGAATATAAACCTACTTGGGTTGCAACACTCTTCTTTTGGAAACAGCTTCTACTCAGGTGTTTTTCCTTTCAATGACCCCTCCTGAACAAAGTTATATTTGTATTTCCATGTCACACTGTTTTATAATGTGACTTCCCAGTCTGTGGCAGGAGGTGAGGATATCTAGGCTTTAACACATTCATTCAGATTTAACTACCTTTTCAGGAAAATATTTAGAAGTACTTTCTCCACATAAGAGGTTTTCTATTGCTGAAAATGAATGTGCTGCCTTAGGGCAAATGAGTAACTTCTTATTGCTCATAACATGGTTACTTTAAATCTCCTGTCTTTATTGAGAAAATTATCATCCTTGCTGAGGATTCCTTGCTGAGGATCCCTCCATTAGTCTCTCAGGAAGGCAGTTAGTAGAGATGTGGATGAGTCATGTGAAGCCTTGAGTCTCTTAGTGCATGTTTGCAAACCTTATTTTAGTCAGTCTACTCCATTCCACTCTGCCAAAATTAGATAACATTGTTACAGCTATGCAAGTGTTTAAATCAAAAAGATTCTCCTGATAAATATAATTAGAAAAAGCCATTCTCTTTAGCTGTATTTAGCTGTATTCAGTCACAGATCACAAATACATCATCTTTTCTTTTCCCTTTTTTATCTACAAAGTACCTAAATTTTGGCTTTTAAGACTGCTCTCAGACCCACTGGCTTCAGCAGGCTTTGTGTCACATCCTTAACTATCACACATTCAAATGTGTGCCTGACATTTCTTGTGCATCTTTGTGCTTGAAAGTGATTGTTACCACGACAGTGTTCTGCCTGCAAATGCTCTCATGAGGCACAGCAACAGTTTAAATAAAGATTTCTTGACTTGCCGGGAAATCGTCCTGTTTACTGTTAAATTTTGTGATTTGACACTCCATCCACTGGATTTGTATTTGAGCACCCCTTACCAGTGAATCTCACCCTTTTGCCCTTGGGAAGCAGGGGATCTGACAGAGAGGTGTTTTTATGGTCACAAACTGAAGTCAACAGGGAATGGGACAGGAGCAGAACCTGATACGAAATATCAACAGAACACATCCAAAACGGAAGAAGGAAACTGATAGTGTTTGTAAATTGACTCTTAAATGCTACATCTGATGCCACTGCAACAGGCTTTTAGCAGCATTTGTTACTTCTGATTAGATTTGTTAGATGTACTAGATGACAACAGTCTATTTAAACATCCATTAATACTCTTGTTCTAGCGTGTTTTAGAGTCCTGTGGGTATTATATTTGGAATTGTGGGGACACACAAGAAGCCTTTCTTCTTTCTTCCTGGTACTTTTGTTCTGATTTGGCAGCCATGGCACTTTGCTCCTGAGATCTCTTTGGCTTTTTGTCTAAAGAGGACCAGACATGGAATCTCTGGACTTGTGTTTCTCTCCCATTGCTTATGTTGGAGGAATGAACTTAAGTCACAAAATCTCCTTTGCAAGATGGATTTCTTGCTCCTTCCCTTTCCTCCCAAACACATCATCTGTGTGCCAGCAGGGGTTATCTCAGAGAGAGGTGTGCTGCCTGCCTGTGGAAGAGGTGGCTGACTCCAAACCAAGTGGGTGAATGCAGTGGTTAAAGAGAAGAACGAGGGCTGGCCTGTCCCCTTGTTTGCAGCCTGCATGGGGAACAAGTGACTCATGCCCTGGACAGCATGTTAGAGGCTTCTCACAGCTTGGGATCCCACAGTTGCAGCTGATGTGTGACCAGTCATCCAGCATGGCTGGAGTGTGGGGCTGTGGAGCAGGAAAAATGCTGGGATGTGCTCCAGAAGGAGACTACTGCACTGGAAAATGTCCTAACAATATCATTTTTAGCAAGATCTTTATGCCAAAGAGCAGCATCTTATCTCACAGTCAGGAGTGAATGTGGGATCTTATCCTCTGGGATAAAAAGGGGCTGGGGAGGGGAGATTGAAATATCTCCATCTTGGCCTTATTGATCCTTCAGACTTCTCTTATCCTGTGGGTTTTTCCCTTTGCCTCTGCTGCCAGTGTCCTGCAATGTGCTGAGGGAGGGCAGAGCCCTTGCTTGCATTGCACCTGTTTTCTGGGTAAACAGACTCACTGCTGTTGACAGCAGCCCACCAGCTCCTCAGCCTGCTGCAGTTCCTTTTGAATAAACAAAGCATATTTTGGTGGTGTGCAATGCTTGGCCATGGTAGCAGAGAGCCCTAGCAGGTGTCTTGAAGGCCTCTAGAGATGAGACAACAATCCCCAAGCAGAACATGCAGTGGGCTGGCTGCTTAGCTGATGGAAGCTGGCCAGCCTCCACTGGATTTCACCCAGGACAACTAGATTAACACAACACCAAAAAAAACCCCACTTGTTTTCTTTCTAACCCTTCTCTTCTGTCTCTCAGCAATCTGTCCCCTCATCTTTCCCCAACTTTCTTTTTTTGATCTTTTCCCTCCTTCCTCCTGCCACAAGGATCAGAAGTACAAACACACCATTTGCTAGTCTGGAGTAACCCCAGAACAATTTGCCTTCTTGCCACAATTTTAGATATGGAAATGTCTTAGATATTCCAGGAAGCAAATGCTGCCTTTGTTTTTGAAAAGGACTTGTGGGGAACTTGCAAGAAGCAGGTGAACTCCTGTGGCACACAGGGACAGCAGCACTGTGCTGTGGTAGTTGCTGGTCCCCAGGATGAAGGAGGAATTGAGAATTTGACTCAGTGTTCTTAGAAGGCTAATTTATTATTTTATGATCTATATTCTATTAAAGAATGGTATACTAAAACTATACTAAAGAATAGAGAAAGGACACAAAAGGTTTAACAAGATACTAATGAAAAACTCATGACCTCTTCCAGAGTCCTGACACAACTGGACAGTGACTGGTCATTAAGTTAAAACAATTCACATGTTGGATAAACAATCTCCAACCACATTCTAAAGCACAGGAGAAGCAATCAGATATTTGTTGTTTTCATTTTTCTCTGAGGCTTCTCAGCTTCCCAGGAGAAGAAATCCTGGCGAAGGGATTTTTCCAGAAAATGTGACAGTGACACTGTGCTGGCACCAGTCAGTTGTGTTGGGGAATGTTGGGATGGCACTGTGGGAGTGAGCCTGTGATTCAGGATCCCCCAGCATGTGACACTGGGAAGAGCTTGGAAAGCACAAGATCCTGGCGCAGCACATTGCCAGGTCTCATTCCTGCACTGCATGTTGGCTGGGCATTGCCTTTTGGTGGTGAAACTCCATCTTCAAGTCCTACTGAAGGACCCTTAGAGTTATTGCAGGTGGTTATTACTAGAGGGGACTGAACAATCTTGCATGTCCAGCGAGAGTATTTGAGTCTGCTTAGATGGGAGGGTATCACCTGTCTAGCATTGACTGTGTTAAGAAATAAAAAGAAAAATCTTTATTTTCAGGGTTTATAACGATTGGATTAAAAAAAATGAGCAGACAGTTAGAGAAGACAAATGGGAAACAGAAAAGTTAATGGAGTTAACGAGATTAAAAATTGATCTTGAATAGTGTGAATTAAATGATTTGTATTTATCCTGGTGTCTCTGTTAGTGGGATATTATTAATGACATGCTCAGAAGGTGTGGTTAAAATGAGGATTTTTTTTTTTAAGGGATTTGAATTATGAATCACAGCAGCAAAAACAGATGTTGGAAAAATTGGAGGCCAAGAAAGTAGTTAATAGACTATTTTCTGCCTTCAATGGATCTGAATACCTGATCATTATTCTGAGCACCACTTGGAAAAGGTGGGAGATGTGAGAGATTTACCCTTGAAGTCTTGCTACAGATGCTGAGAAACTTCTATAGCTACATGTTAATGTATGGCTGAGCAGTCTTCAGAGACTGGGAGAAAGTTCTACTTGATTAGAAGCAGCATCAGTGGAAAATCGTGGATGAAATCAGAAATCAGTATCTTTGTTAATTGCGAATTATGGGTGAAGGTTTTTCTCTGCTGGTTTTATATATTTAAAAAAGAATTGTTAAAATCATCAGCCTTCAATTAAGAATATTTTAGTAAGTTCTCCATGCTGGCTCTTGAAGTTAAAAAGAATGTCTACTTACAGAAGAGGTGGAAGTTAGAAAGTAGTTTGTGTTTAGGTGTTGAACCACCAAAGCCTCTTCCTGCAGAAGTATTGAGAGGACTGCATTGACTCCTGCTAGCTCTCCTGCATTGGCTGAATAATGTGAATTCAAAATTTGCAGATTTAATAGAATGAACATAAAGTTTTGGAGTTTGTTTTCTCTTCCCCTACATGTTCTAATTATGAATTAAAAGTCAACCTGGTAGCATTAAAGCTGTGGAGGAGACCAAGCTTAAAGTCTGTCAGCTGAATGTTTGGCAGATGATACTTTATATTTATTTTGCAATATTTTAAAGTTAATTTTTAGATGGAGCTCAGGGAGTTATGTAACTTATTCCTGTGTGCTATGAATTAAAATTCAAATTTCCGTTGCTACACAGTGTGACAAAACCAGAAAAAAAGCCCCTATGAAATGCAAAATATGTGTCATTCATTCTCTGCCTAAGTTAATTAAAAAATTAAAATTTCTGAATACAAATGTACCTGTGTGATTTCTTATTGAGTTTTTATACTGAACCATGTATTCTGCTGATCACCTAAGGATGCACCAAGTTTTTTCCAACCATTAAGAGTTTCCTTTGGGAAAACAACTTAAAAGCACAAATGGGAACCAAAATGGCAATAGTGCAGGACACCTTGTTTTAATTAATTTTACTGATTTAGACCAAAATTAGTACTTAGTGCTTTTGCAAGAACTTGTGAGCCCGCTTGGAAGTGAAGGTGGGGAGGAGGCTGGGCAGGGGGCAGGGAGGGGGAGCCCCAGGCTGCAGCACCCCAGCTCCCTGCACCTCTGTGGGACTTTGTCACTGCCAGAGGAGAGGGCTGGCCAGGACAGAGCCAAGCAGCACAGACCTAAGGCAGCTTCTGCAGTGGTTGTGAAATCACACTCTGCAGTCCCCCTCTGAAACTGGCCTTTGCTTCTATTAGAAAGGTTTTTAAGTATCCCAAATTGGAATGCAATGCGTAGTTGCTACATTAATCTGAAATAAAAGGGTTTTTTTATAGCCAAAAATGATGGTTTTCATTTGATTAATCTGTAATAGTTCAATTTTTCTGTTTTCTGCACAGAGAAATAAATCACCACGATGTGCTGATTTCTCTTTATGCTTGTTTATTGTGGTGTGATGGTTTGTTCTGCTTTCAAGTGTCATTAATCCCCAAGAAGTAAATCAGAGTTTCTGAATAAGCTTTTCTGTGTCAGATTTCACTGGGGTTTAATCCTCATAATTATTAAAAAGGCTTTTCTTTTTATGGAAGAGCCTTGCTAGGAATTCCAGCATGCAGACAGTAAAAGTTCAGACATTGTAGTTGTCACCTGTTAGAACTTGTATTTCTCTTTTCCCCTTCTCCTTCTGCCATATGTAGCTGTCTTGGGCTTGGGCTGAGACACAGACAGAGTGGTTTGACTGCAGAGGGTGAGCAGGGGAGGATTATAGTATAATAATAATTACACTGTGCTGTATATAGTGTAATAATAATTACACTGTACTGTGATCAGGTCTGCAGCTCAGGCTTCACCACTCACCCCTGCAGTGGCTTTGGGTGAGTTTCCCAGCATCACCAGCTGGAAATAACCACATGTGGCATTTAGGCCTGGGTGGTGTAGTCTCATGTCTCTGTGCAATGGAAAATATAGGCTTTTGGTGCAGGAAGATTTCCTTCAGAGCTGACAGCAAGGGAGAAGAGATTCATTAAAACAAAACAAAAAACCAAAACAACCCTGAGTAAAACCACCGTGCCAAGAACTGCCACAAACCACATGCTTCTTTACCTGCTCCTCCCAAGCAAAGACTGTAGCACATCAGCCAAGAGGCAAATAATTAGAAACATTTCCAAACTGTGTCCCTGAGAGGTGTCGACAGTGAGGAGTCCTGTTTCATGGATGGTCCTGCATTTAGGAGTGGGGGAAGGATTCTCTTCTCTGTTCCCTTCCCTGTTTCTGGAAATATCTATCAGAGTGTTGTAGACTGGTCCCAGATTAATTTCAACAACATTGAAAAATGGGGGCTGCACGTGGCAGAAGTGGTTTTTCACTCTAGCTGGCTCCAAAGGAAAAACTCCAGACCATCAGGTACTTGGACAGGTTTCACACCTTGAAAAGTTTCTTGTCCTGCTCCATTGGAGACATGGGATGCTCTGGTGGCATTTGAGGCAGCAATAAACTCATACACTGAGGCAGAGGAGTCGACACAGAAAGGACAGCATACATTAAAAGACTTAAGATTTCACAAGAGGGACTGGATTTTTTGTAGGATTGTGCAAACTCTTTACTTTCTACTTTGTAAAAAGGAGTCATGACCTGTACAACAGTTTTTGCACTTTAGGGCTATTCTGCAGACCTCACAATGATGCTATACTGCTGTGATTTTCTTTCTGGACTTCTTATTTGTGGCTTTATATCTAAAATTTCCACTTAAAACAAATTTAGCTTGATGAAAATATCAATCAGCCTTAGTTTGGGAGAGAGGGAGAGCCTTTCTATTGACTGCAGAGTGATTGAGATGCAAGTTCAGACACTGGACTTGGTGTGGATGTGTGAGGTGGATGCAAAATGAGTGTATGAGATGGGCAAAAGGATCTCTGAGGAGAAGAGCTGGGTGTAAAAAGGCATAGATGGGGATATCTTGCAACATCCTCAGAAGTGCCTCTGATGCAGGAGGGATGTCTTTGTAGCTGGATAGAGTTTGCCATTAGGTTTAAAGAATGGCCACTCACTCTTTGATTGAGACCACTACAAGGGATAAAAAATTACACATCTGCTTCATGCTGTCCTGAAATGTACCCTCCAATCTGCAAAATTAAAACAAGAGCTGATGAGGTTTTTTATATGCATTCGATGTTTTATTATAATATCTACTATCCACAGAACAGCCTTGCTAAAAAACTCCAGGAAATGTAAATGGCATGCTATGAATAGGCAGATGATCCCTAGGCAATAATGTGTGCTGAATAACCTTTGTGCCTTAGCAAGCTGCCAGATCTGCACTGAGATCTGGCAGCTGAATAATGCATTGGGCTTGATGCTGTACCTGGCTCTGGACATGGAAAACAAGGTCAGTCAGCCCTGGCAGTGGGACCACTGTGTGCAGGATGACACTGGAAAAGGTTCAACCACAGCATCCTAACGCAATTGGAGAGCTAATTTTCACTACAAAACAGTGCTCAGGATAAGCTGATTTGGTCTTCTCCAGTCATTTCATATTCTTTTTTAAGAGCAAAGCAGCCTTTCAGGACCATTTGTAGGAAGCAGAATGTGCCACTGCTGCTGGGCTTGGGGGGAGAGACAAACCATCCTTTTGTGACAAGGATTTCCACTGCAGCAGTGTCTACCAACACCAACATGAAAGAACACAACCTAACTGTGTGTCTTATTTGGGGCTTCTGAGTGTTTCCATCACTCTCAATGTGATCTGAGCTGTTTCAGAACATATTTTCAGCTAGATCAGCCACAGTGGATATTTTTAGAAATGCTTTCCTGTTATGCTGTTCTGCTACTGAGTGAAAAAAGTGAAAGGGTAAGGCCAGCTTTCAAAGGGATGCATACTCTGTCTGCTTCAATGAAATCAATATGTTAGTCTCCACCTACTCTGGCCTGGGGTTGTTTTGTGAACTACGTATCAGAAGAACATCATATCATTACAAGCATTTGAAAATTATTCTCTAAAATCAATGTGCTATTTTCTATAAAGTTGCATTTAGCAAAATCTTCTCAACACTTCTTCCCACTGAAAAAGTTAGCGGCTATTAATTATGAGAGAAATGCATCTGAAATTATTTTCTCCAGTGACATGGATTCATCTGTTCTATGGCCCACATAATTCTGTTTTTACTACAGTGACATTCCAGGGGTTACACCCAAGATAAATTTATCTTGATGTATGCTGTGTTATTTAGCCACAGAAATATAGGGGTAAGAGGGGGATGAGCAAAATCTGGCTGCTGCTGTGCCTGTGCACATGCTAGAAAATCTGCTGGCAGCAAACACAGCACATGGAGAAAAGTTAGCTGGCCTGATTCTGTCTTTTCCAGAAAGTCAGGGAGCGGAGGCGGCCCCGATGCAGTGCTGACTATGGGGCACGTGGGAGTGCTCGGGTGCTCTGCAGATGGGCAGGGCTCAGGGCACCCCCTGCCAGCCCCAGACAGCCCCCCAGAGTGCCAGCCTCTCACAGAGCCCATCCTGCAGCCAGCTGAGTGTGATGGTGCTCACCGGGGTTTTCAGACTGGGGGAGAGACGAGGATCTGACTCCATGTTTCAGAAGGCTTGATTTATCATTTTATGATATGTATTACACTAAAACTATACTAAAAGAAGAGAAGAAAAGGTTTCATCAGAAGGCTAGCTAAGAATAGAAATAGCAAAGAATGATAGCAAAAGCTTCTGTCTCAGAGACTCCAAGCCAGCTGACTGTGATTTGGCCATTAATTAGAAACAACTCTATGGGACCAACCACAGATCCACCTGTTGCATTCCACAGCAGCAGATAACCATTGCTTACATTTTGTTCCTGAGGCCTCTCAGCTTCTCAGGAGGAAAAATCCTAAGGAAAGGATTTTCCATAAAAGATGTCTGCAACAGCTGGGCTGGGTTTGGGTGGAAAGGCAGCTTTGAAGTATGCCTTTGGTGCCACAGTAAAGGTCATCTCCACCATGGCTCTTCCCCCTTCACTGAGCAATTGTGAGAGCAGCTGCACTGGGGCTGTGGCCACACAGACAACCACACCGTGTAGCTGTCCAAGAAACATCCTCCTGTCCCTCTCATACCCAGGTGTTAGCTCAGAACTGCTCAAGGGTCACATCTTCATCCAGTGAACTGAGAAAAATTGCCATCCTCTCTCTGCTTCCCTCAGCAATTGCTCATTGTGGACTTCTTATTTCCATTTCCAGCAATGGTCTGCAACCTTGCATTGTGCTAGCAACGCACATCAGATTGATGGCCATGCCACATGGGGTGGGGAGCAGGGGTGCCTTGGAGCAGCCACCATGCTCCTTATGGACATTGCAGTCATCAATTTCCATTTTCTGTGAGCATCAACAACATGATTCCTGGCTTTAGGAACACCAGTTGATTGCCAAGGCTAAGTAGGTTTTCTTTTGGCAACCATTACTCCACCCCCACCATCAATGCTATAAAAAGACATCAGCAGCAGGTAATTTGCATTAGCTCTATAATATATAAGCCTGAAATTGCATATTTTCCTTTACTACATCAGATTGGTACCCAGACTGGTACCTTTTGAGCCTTTACAGATGCCTTATGGCTTTCAATCCAATAGCACAGTCATCTCTTTTACTGGCTAATCAGAAGCATTGTTGTTCAACACTGGTTTTGGGGAAAAAAGAGAAAGCTTCAAACCTTAATTAAACACCTGAACAATGCTTGGAATTTCAGGACAATAGGAAGAGCAGATCCATTTGCAGGGCAGTAGGCTCACAGCCATGTTGCTGTTATCCTGCACCCCATCCAGCAGCACTGGTCCATCC
Source organism: Zonotrichia leucophrys gambelii (assembly GCF_028769735.1). Classification (NCBI taxonomy): domain Eukaryota; kingdom Metazoa; phylum Chordata; class Aves; order Passeriformes; family Passerellidae; genus Zonotrichia; species Zonotrichia leucophrys. Next base: position 7,176,475 of record NC_088175.1, on the reverse strand, counting down.
TCCTCCCTTCTGACCCTTCCTGTGAATTCCCCCACCCGTTCCCACTTGGCTGCAGGCTTGGGGTCTCCATTTCACAGCTGAGCTGGTCTGCAGGCACACACAGCAGGAGCTGCTGCACTTCAATCTGAACTTGAACATCCATTTCTGTCAGGGCAGAGAGGATGGGTGGGCATCCTGACAGGGAAAGGAACATCCTGGGGGATGCAGCTGGGGGCTGTGGAGTTGAGGTTGATCCCTCCTGAAGTGCCAGACCCCACAGGCTGCAGGTGCATCTCTGGTGGACCCCTTATCTGAGCAGCTCTGAGCTGAACCTTGCAAGGGCTTTTCAAATACTCATTCCCCAAATGCTTCTAAACAATGCCTGTGATTGCTCAAGAACCATGACTGTAACACTTGGAGGAGGAAGAAAGGCTTAATAAACCCAAATGTGTTTGCTAGCAGTAATTCACAGCAGGGTTTCTGGCTGAGCCTGCCAGCTGCCACAGTCTGCATGGGCTGCATTTAGCCAAGCCTGAAAGCAGGAGCAGTATTGGCTCTGGAGAAACCCACTGCTCCCTCCCATTGTCTAGAGAAATGAATTGGTTATAGTAATGCCTGGAAATTTTGTGCCAGTCACATGTTAGCAGATAAACAGCAGAGAGTACAGAGTTGTTCAATGAATCCCCAAAGCTTTCTCACTAAGGTGTCATTCTGTTGGAGTTCCTATTGAAAAGGAGGCTGATTCCTCCCTGTATTCCTCCAGGTGGTGGTTTGTCCCTTCAGGGATGTGTAGAGCACTGTCACATCAGGTGTTGTAACTATAACTCTTGGTTGTGCAAGTGCTAACTGCAGTGCTGGAACAGTGTTTATTTCCTTTCACCATAGTGGGTTCTAGATCCATCAGGAGCTGCAAATGTTCCAGGATAACTGTGGCTTGTTTCTTTCCTTGCTGGTGCTGAGCCTGCTGTGGTTATGAGATCTGACTGGTGACATGTGCCAGATGGGTCTCAGACACCACCATAATGTTGCTTAAATGTCCTAAGTGAGCTGTGCATGGGAGCATTACATGGGCTCATTCTGTCCTTTCAAAGGCTCATTCCTGAAAATGTTCAGGGAAGGTGTTAACATCATACCTAAATTCTCTACTGCAGTGTTCATCTACAGCTTTCAACCCAAATGTTCTCTCTGTTGGCTCCAAAGTGGTTGTTATTTTTGTCCCCTTCTCCAGAGATATGGTCTCAGCTCTGTTCTTTGGGAGACCTTTCTCTGAGAGCAGAGTCACTCCATGGACAGCAGGAGTTTTGCATTTCTGACCTCACCCATTTGAGTCACATTAGTGCTGATGTACCCACCCTGGCTCTGTTTGCTTGCCCAGCCAGGTGCAAACCTTCTGCTGTGGCCTCACGTCCTGTTGCTGTCATGTTTATGTCTACCCTATGCCCTGGTGTTTGTTCAATCTCCCTCTAGAGCCCCAAAATAAGTAGTCTTAAGTAGTCTGATTATTGAAGCAGGTAATTTCATGGAATAGAGTGGAATTTGTCCTTGCAAATAAGGAAAAAAACCTCCTACAAAATCAACGGATTTCTGTCAGTATAAAATAAACTTGAGGGGGAAGAATCTCTTTCCTTCCTCTTCATGCCTTCATCTTTTTCCCTAAAGTGTTGTAAAAAGAATAATTGCTTCTGGTAAGCCCTGTCCTGGCACTGGAAATGGCTTTCTGTGGCTGCTCACAATTACTGTGGGGATCGATGGGGAGCAGCAGCACTTGTGCAGTGAAGAGTGAATGACATCAAGTTAACTTTGCCTCCCCTGCTGGGATGGATAGTGAACTGTGGCCCTGTTTCCTTATCTTCTTTATACAAGAGTCATTTCAAGCTTGATTTTTCTTGATTATCAAAAGGGAAGTTTTAGATTTTACCATACTGAAGCAACCCAAAACATTACTGCTGTTCAGAGATGTCTCCTCAAAATCTACCCTCCAAGCACATTTGGAGGATTACAGATCCTTTCACCATAATGCTTTTTAAGTTCACCTTGTTACCTTTCACACACACAGAGATATCTAAATGACCTTGTGCTGTGTTTGGAGCTGTGTGAAGAAGAGGGATGATCACATGTGCCTTCCCTTAGAGCAATACTGGCCATGTGGGATGTCATGCAAAGGAAAGTGGAACAGTCTTAAAAAGCTGGGGAAAAAATTAAAAAACATTGAGAAAGGAATGGGAAGCATTTTGTGCAGTCTACATGTAAACAAAATGTATACCATTGTAAATGTCTTTTTTCTTAATTTTTTTAAAGCGGGGACAGCATGATGCCCCTGCCATGTTACATTCTTTCCTTCAGAAGCCATTGGCAGTAGCATTTGTATTGAAGTGGCTTTGAAGGCTGGACTGAACAGTGAGATAAATAATAGTTGCATTTTGGTTTGTGCATTATCATATTGCTCTAATTCAGCTTAATGAGTCAATTATCCACTTACAGAAATTAATTACAAAACAGGCCCTAAAAGTGTCCAGGATGGGTTCTGTCAAGCCAGTGTCATGTTGTGGGATGTGATGGATGATGCTGAGCCTCTCTCCATCTCTGAGCCTGCAGATTCCTTTCCTTGGGAGAGAGGTGGTGAGTGTGGAAAACTTTGGTCTTGGGCTGCAATACAAAACCTTCTGTCAGTCTGTCATGCTTCGTGTTCAGCTTCACCTTGAGTAAAAGTGGGCTTGGGAACATCAACATCATCTTGGGGGAAAAAATCTGGGAGGGGTTTGGAGCCAATTGAGCTGCAGCACTAAGGGCTCGCTGTCATTCTGGGGAGTTTGGGTGCTCAGAGAGAGATTTACTGCAGGGATTCTGATCTGTAAGACATGAACTGCCTGTCTGTTGCAATGGTGCATCTCATGTCAAGGGAATGGGATGCAATAGATCAGAGTTAAATTAAAACACATTTCATGTATTTATAAATGAGCAGTTGTATCTGTTTTTCTGTTTTGGTGAACCTGACACATATGAATGTACAAACCTCAGTCTCTGATGGTTGGTATTATTTTAATAGTAAGTGAAAAGCCCAGAGAGTATAAATTGCTTGTGTTTCTTCATGACAAAACTGGATTATATAAACCTGAAAGGAAACACTATACATGGCAGAATAAAACTTATTCATGTATTGCCTGTTAATCTTTCATGATTAACACTGATTGATGCTGGGGTTGGTTTTTGGTGGGTTTTGGTTTGGTTTGTCATTTTCTAATTTGGGAGTTGTTTCTTACTATCAGTAAAAGAAGTTAAGCATTGAATTGATTATTTGAATATTTAAAGGCTGAATCGTGCATTGCCATGAATGCTGTGATCTTTAGAGGCACTGACAGCTTTCCCTCTGGCTGTTACCATGTCTGCTTTATACAACACAAATGTCAACATCACTACTCCTCTAATTAGAGCAGTAGGTCAAACAGAGTCTTTGTCTGTGGAGGAACCCGAGCCATTAGCCATGTTAAGAAGAAGCTCCTTTGTTAAGCTTGATTTATGTTTCTGAGGTTTGTTTTATCCTGTGGCAAGCTACAAATGCTGTTTTCAGAGTGGGGTACTTTTGCTGACTGCAGAAAGGGAAATACACAGAAGGGATTGTCCCTCCACTGATCCAGCCTGGCCTGAGCTGCAAAGCAAACCTTCCCCAGCAGTCCCAGCTGGCTGCAGGTCTGGCCAGTGTGACAGAGTGCATCGCTTTGGTTTTATTCAAACACAAGAAGTGTGGGCTTCCAGGGAGTTTAAATCATAATGGTACTTTAAGTTGTAGAGGGTTATAAAAGTAGAGGAATAGGTGTTATGCCTTAAAACTGATGCAAAGAAAAATTGCCATCATCTTTGTTTGGGTTCTCTGCTGGAGGCACCAGTTCAGTTTTGCCTGTTCTGATTCGTTTTTAATTAGGATTTAGCATAATTTTAGCATAATGATAAATCTTCCATTTTAGATCAAGAAAATAGTGTTGCCTGTCTTGACTATCCAAAAAATATGATTGGTATTTACAGATCATCCCATTTGTTTTTCTGATGTCTTTGACTGCATCTCATCCAATGCAATATGCATCTCACAAAACTGAAATTCCCTTATGGAAATACATAGAAAAATATTTTTAAATAGACTATGGGCTTAAATTTTTTTATTTTAATTTTTTAAAAAATATTTTAAATTTTCTTTAAATGTATTTTTAATAAACTGATTTGTTATATAACTTTTTTTGTCTCTGTGATCTTGGGTTTTAGTGGATAAGTAGTTGGTGGGTCTCCAGTGGAAATTCTCAGATTTCAGAACAGCAGGATTTTTCCTTAGAGTAATTAATAGTCAAATAAGCTAACACTGGCATGAGCTGCTGTATGTGCTTTAGTTGTTTCTCTGGAAGGAGAGTGGCAGCAGTGGAGAGGAGATCACAGCAATCTTTCCTCCTCAGAGACAAGCATGTTGCAGAGCAGTGCCAAGCAAAGATGGACAGGAAATGCTTTGGGTATTGTTTCTGTGTCCTTTGTTCTCATTAGCATTTGGCATAGCCACTTGTGCTTCCTTTCTCCTGCCCATTTCCCTACAATGCCATGTGCCGCCCCACAGACCAGGGTGGTGTGAGTGACTCTTTACAGATGAAATATTCATTTCCCTCTGCCCCCTGGCAAACCTGAAGGACGTGGAGAGCACAAAGGGCAGTGTTCCATCCTCCCTTCTTGAACCCACCCTGACACACAGCATGCCCAAAGCCTTGTGGCACTGGTGGGCACTGGTGGGCACTGGTGGGCACTGGTGGGCATCTCCTGTGTGTCTGGGGCTGCCCTGTCCAAGGAATTGCCTGTAATTGGTCCCTGGGCCATGGGCTGGGATATTCTGCTTCCTGCACAACAGAATGGTGTGGGGGGCTCTGCCTGCTGCCTTCCCACTCTGCCTGCCAAAAGCACTGCTCAAATGCTTTACCTCTCCCAGGGTTGTCTGGGAAAGGAAACCACCTCCTGAACACCCAAGCAAGGTGCTGAAATAGGATTTTAACTAGAGATGGGAAGGTTCATCACATTCAGTTGGTAGGTGGAAACCTGAAATGGCTGAAAGTGCTTGCAGTGTTGCAGAGAAAAAAGCCTCTTCTCTCTTTCTGCTGTGCCCCAGCACAGTGCTGACATCTCAGGGGAGTTGAGGCTCTGGAGACTTTGTGTTGGAGGATCTTTACTACCATGGCTCTTTGGGTTGATTTTTTTGTTGTTGTTGTTTGGTTGGTTGGTTGGTTTGGGTTTTTTTACATATGCTCAGTGACTGTCATTCTGCAGAAAATTAAAGCTGCTCATTACCCCAGACAGAAGCTGTGTTTGCAGATTTATGTTGCCCTTCTCTGAAGAGACAGTGCTGCTTCTGCCAAATTAGCTGCAGCAGATCTATGACCTGGAGGCTGCTCTTCAGTAGGCTGGAATTAAACCATCCAACACACATCCAACATAAACACTGCTCCTATAATGAAGCTCAGATACAAGATACCAGGTGCCAAGTCTCTGTTGGATTTTAATGTGTTACCTAACATATTTTTAGAAATACCAATCTTATTGCTGAAAACCAAATGAAACTGAAATAACAGACTTGGGCTTAATTTGTTTTCATTACTGCATCACAGACCTATGAATTAATGACTTTCAATTCATTTTTCCACTTCATATTAAATATAAACTGAAAGACTAAGGCAATACTATTTCCTCTTTTCTTCTCCAGAATAAGAATGCCCTTACATGTGCACCATAATATTGCAGATGAAAAGCATGAAATCATTTGTTGTGTGTGCATAAAACAGTTTAATATGGAGATCATACATAAATATAATGCAGATCATACATAAATATATTTCTTAGTTTGCATAACAGTTTGGCTCCTATTGACTCAGTACAAGTATTTCCTGAGGGCTCTCCTGACTCTTGGTCAAATTGCTGCTCTGTTCATTCTAACACCATGGTCGTGGTGTTAGAACAAAGGAGGCACAGAGAAGGTCACAGATGGCTGCAAAGATGGCCAGTAGCTTTAGGAATGAGCTGGGGAGCTCTGCTGTTTTGGAAACCTGAATCTGCCCAGGTTTTTCACTGAAGATGCCCTGTTAGCCTCGCTGGCTGTGCCCTGGTGTTTGCTGGTAGCCCTGCTCAGCAGGAAGCATTCCTCTCTGTCCTCACCCTGCAGTGCTGGCTCTCACACAGCTCCACGCAGTGTCTCTGAAGGCACACTTCATTGCATGCTGTGTTATGCCTTATTATAATGAGCTGGGTGCTCATTAAAGCTTCACAGTTATAAACAGAGCTGTAATTTAGCTTGAGGAGCGCTGCAATATCAGTGTGGCACCTGGAAACCAACCTTGTCTCAAGCTGGGCTATGTCAAAATGTAAGTGAGGGTACTTATTTGTAACAACTGAAGTGGATGAGAGAATTGCAAGTGTTTATAAAATGTACAGATGAAAAAGAGAAGGAAAATCTAATCTAAGTCTTCAAACTCCTTCTCATTCATTCCAGAATCAACCCCCTGTCCAGTCATCCAGCCAGCCCTCTGCTTCCTGCTCTTTGCTGTCATGGCTGTGCAGAGGGACTCTGCCCTCATATTCTGGTTCCAGAAAGTTTCCATTCCAGCAGAGGAGGCTTCCAAGAGCCCTCCAAGGGTCTGCATCACACTCCCTTTTCCTTTGTACATTTATGCAACCAACTAAATCAAGAGGCCACTATGAATTGCTTCTGATAAAATTGTGGTCTGCCTCCCCTCTCATGTAAAGCGTGAGTCTCCTTTTCGGCATCTGACTGAGATCACCTAGTGATGATACTAAGTTTGAAAAGACTGATCCCCAAAACTGTCTTGAATGGGTGCAAATAGAATAGAATAGAATGAAATACACCAGTAAAATGGAATTTGCAACAAGCCCCTATCTTTTCTGAACCTTATGGTCATCCAGAGGCTATTTAGTTGACCCAGAGGCAGCTAACAAAGCGAGTGTGGTACTGATGTAGCAGGGAGTGTTGGGTGCCAGAGCCAGCCTGGTGAGTGTGGATGAGCATGCTGCTGGGTGAAAAGTATTCTGCCTGTTTTCTGGAGGGGTTTCATTAAAAACTGCAGTGCCTTGAGACTCCAAAATCAAAGCTAGGCACTGAGAATGGCAAAAGTGTGCACAGTGCCTCAGGCATGGCACAGACCAAGAGATCCTGCATAGAAAGTAAAATATAGAAAACCTCTTTATCAGCATGTTTTATTCTTATTCTCATTTTTAAATGGTGTGAACCTAACTCTAAGTGTCAGTGGAAGTGAAAAACCAAGAAGAACGAGGTATCTGGCTCTGCTGGCACACCAATTCATAGCTCTTGCTTTTTTCTATTTTCCCTTTTCTCTTATTCTGGGGCAAGTGAGATGAGTACTGAAGAGCAAAACAACTCTATCCAGAAAAGATATGGGAAGGGATGGGAAAAAACAGGCAAATGATAGAGTCCACTAGCTACATAACACCAAGCTGGGAGCTGAAAACCATTCCCTGTGTAGGCAGAGTGAGGCATGGAGGGAAGTCCTTTTTTCACTTTTGATGTCTTTCAGGGGAGTGTTCCCCAAATCCAGGGTCTGATTTCCAGCTGTGGTTGTATTATCAAGTGAATAAAGACCATGGTCTTGGTGTTAGCAGCCAGTTAGCCTAAGCAGAAAGAGACGGGCAACAAAAGCAGAAATATTGAAGAAGAAAGGTTCATGGCAAAAAATGCAGTCAGTTGTAAGAAAAATGGTTCTTTGAAGCTTGTGCTCCCTAACCCAGTTCCAGTGCCCTTCATGGGAACGTGAGCTGGATTTGACTGGGGCTCTTGGAGGTCAATGCTTTATCCACCAAGCTGCAGCTGCCTAAACTGAGTGTGCAGCCCAAGAGACAATTGAGAGCTTTGCCTGGTTTCTATTCTGTTTGCACTTTGGGGAGTTGGTTTCAGCTGTAACATTGCTCAGCTGATAACACACCAGTTATAAAGTTCACTGTGAGGGATCTTGCTGTGAATTGACTGAAGGGTTCTGTGTTGCTCTTGATTTTGATGAGCCCTTTGGGGCCTAAAGAGACACCAGGGGTTGATGTAGGGCATGACTTCCAAGGCTATGGCAATTTATTCAATCTTTCAAAACTTTTGTGTTGTTTTGGATTTTTTTTAATTAAAAATTTGATCATAATGTGGCTTTGAATGCTGCTTTCCATATTCTTGTTGGGGCTGAGAAATAATAGTTGATGTTACTTGAATTTGCCTTTTGATCCCACTTTCTGTGGTTGTTAGCATTACTGTTGAGGCTGGGCTGCCTTAACACTGGCCCAATGGAAGATGCACTGCTGCTGTTATCTTACCCCCTACAAATCCCCCATGACCTGGATTTGTGATCTGGGGAGATGATGGAGCTGTAGAAGGTTCAGAAAGGCATTCGAAGGAGCAGCGAGCTGAGTTACTACTGAAACTTTCCCCATTCTCTGTATCCTTTCTCTTACCTGACCTTTCTGTAAATACTTTGATTTGTGAGTGATTTTAATTTCTCTTTTTAATTTTTTCCCGCAAACATTGTATCAGTAATGCAAAAGGACAAAGATTTCAGTCCTGTTATAATAAACCCAGGGTATTGTTATGAAAAGCACGTCTTGACACAGACAGAGGCTGTTGAGTGCTCCCACTCTGTGTAATGGCTCAAGGGCTAAGCTTTTATGTGAATGAAGCTTTATCTTTGTATGGAAGGGTTATCTTTTGACAAGTGTGAAGTGCTGACAAAACCCCTACATGTTTTAGACAGTGAAAAAAATGCCAGATGACTAGAAAGTTGTACTTTTGGGAAAAGTCTGTAATTCTGATGCTGGTTTTGAAAGGAACAGTCCATGCCAGTGTGGAGGATTTGGTGGTCATCAGATGGACAAACTGGTGAGGGTACCAGTGGGGGTGAGCAGCAATTCTTTGGGAGACCCTCCCTACCAACAGGACTTTGGTTTGCTCTTCTAAGAAAATAAGGTTTATGTAGTTGCTTTAGCTCTCTGCCTGTGGGAACCCAGAACATCCCTCTGGTGGTCCAGGATGGCCAACACCCCTGCCAGGGGGCTCAGAAGCCCTGGCATGAAGCCCAAAACACCTGTGGGTTTGATTATGACCCGTGGAGCAAGTTACCAACCTTACTTGAAGATCAGCAAGCCACAACAGTTTAAATAGAATAATAGTGAAGTTATCACGGGGTGTAAAAGTAGATTTTGGGGTTTCTGGTATGCAGGTTCAGAAGGCAAGATGGAGGGATCTGGGCGTGTCCAGCCTTTCTCCTTCTTCTTCTTGGCCTCCATCTTCTGCTGTGATGTTGGCACTTACAGATTGGTTTAGAGTAGAAGCTCCCTGTCTAACATAGGTGATCAGTACTGGAAAATAATCATAAATATTGTACACATAGTTTTTAGTATAAAGACATAACACCATAACAGGGGCAGGCAGAGTGCCTGGAACTGTGCTGCTGGATGGACCTCAGCAGGGCAGGAGAACATTTTTTATAGATAAGATACAATAAACAACCTTGAGACCGAGAAATGAAGAGCCCTGACTCCTTCAAGTGCCGGGCTGGGAAAAGAGACTTTCAAACTTTTCTCAGGGTCACTCTGATAAGCTAGAGATCCCAACTTCTGCCCATCCTCTTCCTTCTCTCTATCACCTTCCCAGTAGCTGACCAGCAGATTCAGAAATGTCAGCCTAGTTTGACAGAGGAATGAAAGTCACTGGTTTCTGACACTCACCAAGTGGCTGGAGAGGAGAGGGATTCAGTCTGATATCCTGTGTGAGGTGAGGGCAGGACACAGTCAGGTTCACCAACAATTCACTGCCATCTTGCATGTGTTTAGTAGATGCCCAGCTCCTGAGAAACGGCACTTTGTGGTGTCCCTGCATGGTGATGGGAAAGTCACAGAGGACATAACACAGTCAAGACAATAATATTGGACAAGATAAGAGAGGGAAAAGTTGCTAGGATAAAAATCACGGGAAAGCAAGAATACTTCTGCTATTATTTGACAAATATCATGCACAAACAAGTCTGGTGCACAAATGTGCTCAGGGATCCTGTTTCAGTTTTGGCACTCAGAAAATCTTTTTATCTGTCAGGCTGTGGGAAAAATCTTTGCCAATAAATAATCGAAGGAGGGAAAAGGGGAAAAGAAGGGGCTGCCAGGATAATTTTTGTTTTAATAAGTATTGTCAGTAGTTTTGGATGAAGGATTTGCATCTTACACATCTCCATTTGCTAGCTGTCCTTGTGTTTATTTTTACTAAAATAATCTGAAAATTATTCTTCTTGTGAAATTTAAGAGACATCCTCCCATTTTCCTGATTGCCACAATTAATATGGATTTTTGAGTCAAGTTTATTGACATTTGGTGCTGTTTTATGCCCACCTTGAAGAGGGTTTCACCTTTTCCATGATGGAACACTACAAACAGTCAGATCTGCAATGTTCACTTTTTAACAGATAAAGATACTTAATCTAAATCGACTCTGGGACTCAATCATGCAGCTTGTTTGGGCCCAGAAATTATTTGTTATTTTTCCCAGACAAAGTATATCTGCAAATATCAGGGCTACATTCATTGTCCATCATTGCAAACACTGGATTTAAGATGGGACTTCAATAGACCAGTATAATTTACCTTGTTCTACTGCCTAACTGATGGCACAGATGATATAAAAGATAAATTGCTGCTGCAGCTGGAATGGCTAATTGCTAATAGGAATTTTGCCACCAACTTCAGCAAGGATAAAGCAAGTATTAATTCATGCAAAACTACCTCAGTATTCTGTGAAATGCTACAAGGGATTATTCTAAAAAATGAAAAAATATGGAAGAAATATGGATACTTTTAAAGGAGAGCTTCCCTGCATGTGTGCACTTTGTTATGTTACATGGCAGTGAAAGCAGACATGACAAACTGCTGACTGTACCCATTCCACCTTCAGGGATCCTTCTGCAAGTTGAAGTTTCCCTGTGCCTATAAGTCAAATGTTATTTCCAACCTGTCCTTTTTAAGAAACATAAATATCAGAAACAAGGCTAGAAACAAGGGCAGGCATTCTTCATCTTGGTGTGAACCTGGCCTTTTAGAGCCTGCACAACTTTCACTTTGAGTCCTCACTTTTTAGGGATGGGGTTGCTGTCTTGAAAAGTGCTGTCCCAATGAACATCACATTATATGACCTGAACATCAGACAGGCATGTGCCTTTAGAGAACTGATAAAAATACAGTTACGTGTGATTTCTGATGGTTTTTTGGTCAGCTGCTTCCCCTCCAGGCTCTTGAGCTGTGTTTATACGGTTTTTCTTTACTCCAGCATCTCTTACATCAGAAAACCTCTCCTTATGTTCACACCTGCTGGGCTGCACCTCACCCACCCATGAGCCTCTGAAAGGTTTGTGATAAAAACCCTTCCATGGGCTTATGGTGCCCACCGCATGTGACAGGGCTGTCCCATGATACAAGTATCTGATCTGTTCAGCAAAATATGATGCTTGAGTTGCATTTCTTAGTGGTGGATAGCATTAAATAGCTAAGGTAAGTACCAGAATTGAGGCAGTGCTAGTTTTGAGTGAGAAGCTCCTGGTCTTCCTTTGGGGCTATTGTGAAGTTGGTATTTCTTGTTTCACATACAAACCCCAGAAATTTACATGACCACCCCATAAATCAAGACCTACAAAAAAGAAATGTGAGCAGTTGAAAGGACCTCTGCCAACAGCTGCTGAAACCACTCATCATGTTTACAAAATTTAAGGAAAAATGCAAGCTGAAGGTGAAAATACATCAGCTGTGGAGCAATATTGGGGGACAGCATATGCTTGGTGACATAAATATGAGAATGTCCTTCAGCTGATACCCCAAGTAAGTTTATATTTACACTTAGACCATGTCTAATGGCTCTTTAGATCAAGGGCATTGCTAAACTTTAACTTTAAAAAAAGTTATGTGGAAAAGCTAAGTTCACCCTTTAAAATCTGCAGTACAGAAGGAGGTTTGCAACACTGTAAATCTCATCTTCTGGAAAAGAAAGGAGATGGTAGGCCTGAGCTGAGGTGCTGCTGGGAACAGCAGCTGTTTGTGAAAGAGTTCACAGGAGCCTGAGAATGAAGGAAGAGATGAGGATCTGACTCTATGTTTCAAAAGGCTTGATTTACTATTTCATTATATATATTATATTAAAGCTATAATAAAAGAATAGAAGAAAGGATTTCATCAGTAGGCTAGCTAAGAATAGAAAAAGAAAGAATGATAACAAAGGCTTGTGTCTCGGACAGAGAGTCTGAGCCAGCTGTGATTGGCCATTAATTAGAAACAACCAACATGGACCAATCAAAGATCCACCTGTTGCATTCCACAGCAGCAGATAGCCATCGTTTACATTTTGTTCCTGAGGCCTCAGCTTCTCAGGAGGAACAATCCTAAGGAAAGGGTTTTTCATAAAGGATGTCGGTGAGAGCTGTTCTTTGCCTGCTCTGGAGCAGGTCTGGGTGGTAGGGCTGGTTCTAACTCCAGGTACAGAGATGCCCATGCTGGTGGCTGCAGTGAGACTGCTGGCATGGAGCCTTGGAAGATACAGCCTTTGGTACCACCAGCTGCCATGAAACAATGGGAAAATGTTTGTTTAATAAGGACTGTAAAATGTCCCCGGCACTCAGGACTCTTAAGTACTTCCATAATTTCAGGGGAACTTTTCCTGGCAGACTTTGATCATGTTAAATAGATTTCCCATGATATCATAACGCTCCATTTGTTATAAATGTGCTGATTTGCGGATGTGCAATTAGCTGACTCAAGCACAAAAGCAGTATAGATACCCTGTGTATGAAGTGGCAGTTTATTTCTCTCCATATGGTCTGGAACTTGTTCCATGCTGCTTACCGTGGGGTCTGGGCTCACTGCCCGCTGCTCATCACACTTTATAGAGAGGAAAATTGAAGGCAGCCACGGAGTTAATTCTTTGCAATACAGTTATTTCCTTCAGGCAATACCTAAGCTGTTTGCATCAGCCAAAACATCCCCCTGGAAGCAGGTGAGTCCTGGCTGTTCCCTCTGCAGAGCGAGGGTGAGATGAAATCATCTTGTCAGAGGGCACTGCATGACTTGAGAGCCAGGGGCTTCCCAGAAGGAAAAAATAGGGCTTCCCAAATCCTGCATAACACGTGGCCTTTAAAACGATTTTTTTTTCCTGCCATATGTTTATTTATCACTGCTTGAATGGATCTATACAAAAGGCTAAATCTTGTCCCTCTTAAGTCCATGGAAAGACTTCCTTGCCCCTCAGCAGTGATGGACTTGCATCCTAAATTAATATCCCCAAAAAGACTGATTTATAAAATATGCTCAGTGCAGGATCAATTGTTTTCCTGTTGAAGTGGCACCTGGCACCTCACCTCACTGCACATTTTTAACTCTTCTAATAGTAAATAAGTATATTTTACACTTCTGTCTGGTTTCTCTCATGCTCCTTTCAAATGAATGGGGAGCATGGAAAAAAGTTATTTGAGAGAGCAAGAGCATACATTAACATACAGGGTTAAACTTTCTGAGGACAAGGATTTTTTTTTTTTTTTGCCTCATCAGCATGTTTAACAGTTGCAAATCTCAGTGTATGAGGAAATGTCTTAGATTCAAAGACTATTAACAGCTGTGAAATTAGATTTACAAATCTGAATATATAAATGCATATTTTATATGCTGTTGCATATCATTTGTGCATATATTCATGAAACTGTCTTGTAGTTTGTGAAATTTGAGTGTAACATTTCAGTGGGAACTTCCAGATTTCTTAATCATGAAATCGTTAAATGAAAGACTTGCCATATGCAAATTTTAAAATTTGTGCAATATACATGTTGCCTTTTGAGGATAACACAGAACTAAACCCAGCAGATATATAAGTATAAATAGTTATTTGGAAGGTCTGAAACATGCTTGTTAAGAAAAAAATATTTTAATCATGTCTACCTTCAATTAACTCGTAGGTGGGTACAGTTTTATACTATGATTGTGATTCAAATTTTTTTAATAGTATGAGCAACACATTCTACAGTGTTTCACTTCATTCTTAAAAATATCCTGGGTTTTATGCTTGGAGATTAGTCATTTTGAGGCTGAGGCATTCACCTTTCTAGCTCAGCCTATAGCTCTAAGGATTGAAAATACATAACATTATTGTCATATACAAATCACAATTCATCTGGTAATGAAACTCTCCAAAAGAAAGCAAATCCAAGACTTGGGAGTGTTTGGAACATGAAAGCTGAGTACATGGCCAGCAGACGTGCTGCTTGCAAACCTATGGGAATATTCACTTAATTGCAAGTAAAGCCTCGCTTCTGTGTTTAGGAATCCTGAGCTGCTCACACAGATCTCAGCACATGACTGAAATAATCTGTTTATCCAGCATATGGTTCTTTGTGAGGACTGGATAGAAGTCAGCTACTCGGTCTTATGTGTCATTTGTCACAGAGTGCTGTGTCCTTCTAAGTGCTCCCTTTCTAGTGCAGGGCCATAGAGGCATTTTAGCAATGCAAAGAGGTGATTAGAGGCACTTCTGCTGGAATGCATGGTGCTTAGTGAAATTAATTTGGCTTATGACAGGGGCATGGAAAGGCAGCCCTGGGCTTTGTCCTACTCACTGTCACTGTTTCCTAGGGTGACATTGGATGTGTCAGTAGTGACCTGCTCTTTGCTGGCCTTCAGCATGCAGGGTGCTAGCAGGAGAGGGGAGGCTGGGAGTTTCCAGGTGTGCTCAAAGCTGTTTGTTCAGGAGAACCAAATATTTAAAACCAGAGTTTTCTAGCTGATATTATTGTAGCTGATATTTGTGTGTAAGTAGGGTAATATCTACTGGGTTTAACAGGGAAATTATCATACCTCATAAGTGCTGTGTCCTTTCCCCCAAATCAGTGACCATATCTATCTCAGACGTATCAGAGAAATAAAAAGGCTCCTCAGATCTTTGCTTATCTTCATCCTCATAAGTTCATCTAAGTTCATCTTCCTGCATCCTTCTGCGTAGAACAGTGGAGCCAGCATGGCTGATCTGGGCCATTAGTGATTTGTGTCCATACTTACTTGGAGATGCATTTTTCAGGTTATGTCCTTTTCTGATACATGCAGTAAAGTACTGTTTGCACTGACTAACTCTACAATTATTGTCTAGGCAATGTGTGAGCTATACAAAGGAACTGCCACTTGAAAAATTTTAAATTCATGAAAAGCAGGATTTTTTTTTAATGAAACAAGGTAGTGTCCAACATCCACACAGATCTCAAAGCAGAAGGATATAGTAGCAGAAAAATGCAGCCAAATTGAAATCCCGAGCGATTATAAAATCCTTCATTAAACAGAAAGAAATAGAGAAAAAACAAAAGCACTACAGAAAAAGCTGTGCTTAAATGTCAGTGACAACTTTAATTCTTGTTGGCTTTTAAACTGCCCCCATCAGAAAACTGAAACTCTTCAGTCATACAGAGATTTTCTGCAGAGGAACTGGAAGCAGCAACTGAGCAGGCGATGTACCACCAGCTGTGAGAGCAGCCAGATTTTGACACCCATGTTTTCACTAGGTGCCATTTCAGCAAGTTTCTGTAGATCTTTCAGTTGGACCATGAAAGTAATCTCTTGTAACAGGAAAAACAGTGAAGGTGGAAAGAGCTCTGCTCCCCTGCTTAGGTGCAGCAGTGTTTGCAGCCCTTGATGCCCAGCAGAAACTGCACTGAAGGGTTTGTGTCAAATTCAGCTTATTTCTTACACATCTCTCTTTTTGCTGTATTAAACAGGGATCTAGGGTTCTACAAATGTATGTTACACTCTGAAAGCACGGCAAGGATGTCAGGAATCGTGTGATCTCCTGAGGACCGGTCTCCTCAGGGCTCTGCAGGTTTTGCTCTCATTAGCAGAGACTTCGGGGCCTCTGATGCTGACTCCCAGAGAAAGTCTGTGTGCCTCCATGGTAAAACCATGGCTTCTGACTGTGTTTCCAGCAGGTCTTCAAGAGCTGAGAAGATCTGCAGTTTTCTGGGTGCTTTGGGAAGTTCCCTGGTGTCTGCACCCTGCATCCTCTGCTCCAGGTCAACTTGAGCAGATGTGGAAAAGGCATTTGAGTAGGTGAGGAGATAAAATTTGCACTGTGCTGTGCCAGGTAAAGCTCTGGGCTGGAGCTGGATCCCAGCAGGATGCCAGGTTGGCTGCCAGGCGGTGCAGGGCCCTTGGTGCCACCAGGGCCCCTGGGTTTGGTTCTGCGCTGTGCAAACACCTGTGCCATAAATGAATAACAGCAATTTTTTTTTTCTGGGTTGAGCTTTATTTGCTTTTGCTTTTTCTTGGACAGTGAACCAGCGCCTCGAGAAAATGCGCGAAAACTTTTTAATGTCCATGCCTCCAATGAGGCAACAACGGCGCATCTAATCTTCATCTATATTGTTTGTACTTTTGCTCAGCAAAGCAGCAATAAGAAATAATACATTTCTTCTTTAAAGTGCCTTCCCCGCCCCTGCTGTATGTTACTTCCTGCCCTCCTGCTCTCTCAATAGCGCTTCCCTTTCCTGTTTTGGTTATAAGCCTTCATAGAGACTCTTGGCTTGTGTCTCTGCCAAATCTGTCTTCTGCTCAGGTGAAACAGACTGTTTGGAATTGAGCACACGTGCCAGGTCTGAGCGTACACCTCTGTGGGACTGCCTGACCAGGTCCTCCTCCATGGCAGGCACGTAAGTACCTGGGGACTGTGACTCTTGGCAGGGACTCTGGTGACCAGAATTAATGCGACTGGATGGGAAGGAGAGCACGTATTGTGATAAACACAGAAGGTTGGTGTTTTGGTTACAGCCTGATAGGATAATTTATAATTGTATAAAATGGTAATTAAGCTTTTATGGCAATGCTATATTAATATGCGTCCCCTGGTAGTGAGGGAGAAGCTGACTTGATGAAGTGAGGGTTTCTTCATTCCTGATCTGCCTCCATCAGCTCAAGGGGAATTGTCACAGGTTTATTTACATTTCTTCTGGGATTGAAGGGAACCAAGGCAAAGTGATGCCAGCTTTAATGAAAGATCTTTATGTTGATTTCCTCTATTCACTTTCGAGTCTGCCTTTCCTGGTCATTAGTTATAATTATGATCATTCAAAGCCTTTTTTTGAGGTATCATTCTCCTGAAATACAGATATGGTTGGCCCATGAGTGAGAGCCCTCAGTCATGTATTTTCACTTGACAGTTCAGTTTTGCATAATTCATATTTTACAAGATTAGGTACTTCTCACTTTTATTTCTGTAATTTAAGGGGGAAGGGAAGTAGTGTATATTGATAGCAACCTGATCCAGTCGAGTTGCTTTTTTACTGTTTTTGTCTAATTGAGTTCCTGGTGTTTCTCCAGGCCATTTACTTGACTCATTTTTAGGAACTTTTAAGCATTTACTTGATACTTACTTTTAGCAACTCCCAAAGTGTATCTTTAAGGTAGTGTATAAAATCTGGAAGTGAGCCCCACTTCACAGAAAGAAACTGTGATTCAAAGCATTAATGGAGCAGTGAAGTTCCTCCATTAGGAGTCCCCATTAGCAGTCAGTTGTTGGAACTTGGAAGGAAAAGTTTCCTGGAGCATGGCCTGGCAGCAATGGCTCTTAGCTTAATCACACCACTTCCCCAGTGAAGTGCCTTGTGCAAAGCACATCTCTCTAAGCGTTTCTTAACATGCTGAGTTGAGATGCTGATAACTGGAGTTCCCCTGAGAGTCATTTGAATTCTCATGCTTCAGTTCACAAAACCTACCAGAAGAGGGATGGGTTAAAATTAACAGCAGTGCATGGTTTTAAAATCTCAGCAACACAAACTAAGCAGATGTGCTGGCTTACAAGGGCATCAGTCTGTGGCCTCTCTGCTGGCCCCAAATCTGCCCTGATTGGCAGATGTGCTATTCAAGAGCTGTGGCAGACACTGAGAGGTCAGGGCTCTCACAGACCTTGGCTGGCAGTGCTGAGGACTGAGCTCTTCTGGGCTGACAGTCAGACCCAGGTCAAGTATCTGTTCCTCTGCAGTCATGTTTTGCATACTGTATAATTTTTTGTATTTTTTCTCACTTTTCCCATGGTCAAGAGCATTGAGGGGTGACAGAAGGTTATGCAAGTTTCTCTGGTCATGCCAGGATTGTGTGCGTGTTCCCAAATTTAGCAACTCATCTGCCAAAGTCCCGGCTTATTGTGCAACCTGGGTGCCTCATAAACTGTCTCTTCCCTGGTTTCCAGCTGATGTGTCTGCTGTGGGTATCTGCAGCAGATACTGGACAAGGCACTTCCCACTGGGTATGCCAATGTAGTAAGGGAGAATTCAAAATTAATGTCTTGTTCCTAACAGAAAGTAATTTTTAAATATTCTTCCTTATGGAAGTGAATCAGTGTTCATCTTACTCTTAATGGCCCTATAAGTACCAGTATTTCCATTTCCTGCTCTGTAAAATATGTATTTGTTTTGCAGGTGTGTCATGACTTTATTTAACAGTGTCAGTCCTTTCAAGCGCTGCTTATGAAGGAGGCTTCATATTTTTACTATTTTCTTGTAATTATTTAATATTAAACAGTTCAGATGCTAGAGTTTAGCAGTGGAGAAAGGTGATAGCCAGGCACCTTCAGCAGATGCTGGGTGCAAAAGGCTCATCTCCACTGGCAGTGCAGACAAACTCCAGCACCAAAAGATCTGCAAGGTGAATGTGCAAACGTGAGCAGGACACCAAAACCAGCAGCTTCTCTGGGACCTTCCCTTCAGGCTGGCTGAAGCAAGGGCAGCACTCTTGGGTAGGTCCCTCTGCGCAGGCAGGCAACCAGGAGTGAGTGCAAATTGAGAACTTCTGACCACTGGGTCCATGGGTTGGTTTTTCAGGGAATGCCAGGAAATGGAGCTCAGAAAACAACTGGAGGCAGTCATTGTGGCACCTCCATATTATATATGAGAGTGTGACTGCTACTATTTAAATATCTATAAAACAGTCAAGCATTTACATGTCACTGAGGACTGAAAGTGCCTTTCTGGCTATAAAGCCCCCATGGGGCTGCCCTTTGGTGGGATCAGGGGCTAAATGCTGTATTTTCACTATGAGGTGTTGCTGCATTGCTTGAGGAAGTTTCTTCAGGGCTCTGGGACAGAGGTGAACGATGGTGACACCGGCTGTGCTGCAACTTTGGTTGCAGAGGGAAGTAGACCCTGAAACAGGGGGTCCCAGGAGTCACAAGTGTGACTGACATTGTGCTGGAGAAATGAGGCTCCCAAGATTAAGTGGGGCCATGAGAAGAGCTGGTGGTGGATCTCTGGTGGGAAGGCTGTTACAAGCCTTTATCTGTAACGAGCTCACATCTCAGCTATGGTCTCTGTAGAAGCCCAAATGACCTGACTATCTCGTGTCCAGAGGGTCTCTCAGGTTTTTTGTTCTCTAAATCCAGTGGTCAGAGAGAAACGTCCATTGTTTCAGCTTACTACTGAAACACTTCCCCTGCATCCCAGTCATTATTATATTTATTAAAGTGAAAGCTATTAAAATGTTTAGCAAATTAGTATATTAGTGTTTGAAGTATACTTTAAAATGTTGCAGGAACATGACTTGTAGTTTGCTAATTCTGATGTTACACAGATCTGTACTGCACAGATTGCACATCTCTGTATTCAGGATTTTGGTTGTACATTAGCTGTTTTAGCTGACATTGAGAGTATTCTGTCAGCTTCTAAAATCAGCATCAGCAATTTCTTACATGTCACGTTTAACCACACAAATGTGACTTCTGTGGCAGCCCCAGTGTACAAGTAGAGTAAGATGTGCTAAATGACTTGTGCATTATCCCCCACATTTTCTGGGCTGAGGTTTCATTCTCAAGTAAGGCAAGCCTAGGACTAAGTAATGTCAACAATTTCTCACACCAATAAATCTGATTAGATCAGTCTAAAATAACTTTAATTATTAATAGTAAAAATATTGAGGGGGGACATATGGGGGCTGGAAATTAAGAATGAGGTAAATGCTTATATAAATAGCTACTTGCGTTTTCTATGAATACAAGAAAAGAGCATCTTTAAAGGTCAAAGAATCATGAGCAGCTTGATACAAGGTAGATCTGTAATTGGTTCAAAGCATGAGATCTTGATTTCTGTCAAGGGACTTTCAGAGGGAAAAAGCTTTTGCTAGGAGAGTGTCTGTCCTAAGGACACAGCTGTGTCTGTAGATAAGTATAGTGGAAGTGTCCAGGTCCACCTGGCACCTGACACAACGCCCACAGAATTAGGTGTTTCATCCCAATGTTAGCTGGTCATGGATATTTGTTACTCCTTTTGTGAGCGTGATTTAGTGACCCCCCAAAAGCTGTGTGACCTTGTCCTGGCTCCAGGAGAAAGCATTTGAACACTCTCCCACTGCCCTGGAGGTGTGAGCTCTGGTGGTTTGGGGCTGGATAGGGCTCCAGGCTAGGGCTGGGATAACCCTGTGCCATGCAGGCTCTGCGCAGGCTGCTCCTCAGAGGGGGCTCAGGCACTCAGTACCAAGCTCTGCAAAAGTTTTACTCCTAAGAGGATAACAGGGTAAGTAGAGAAAACAGGTCAGTGAAGGAGCACAGTGCAGCTTGGCCACTCGGTCTGGAATGAGAGGGAGAAGCCTTAGAGACCCTTCAGAGCCAGACTCTCCTCCAAACATTATGCTTTGCTCTCTTTTTCCTGTTTATTCTCTGGGACCGGTCCTTTGTGGTTCCAGCCTGAGCTGTTTGCTTGTATATTTGGATTACCCACTGGGCCAGGTAGTGCCAAGCCACTGCTTGTCATGTGACAATTCACAAAAAATACAGGTATTTTCCCAAGAATCCTGGTGTTATCTATTCCATTTGTGGCTCTTTTTTGGCTATAGATCTTGGTAATCTTATGCTTACTAGAAGCCAGGAAGAAAGGACTGCATTTTCAGGTTCTGAACAGATGGAAGAGGACAGGAGTGTTATTCCAGGACAAAGGCACCTTCCCTGCAGCACTGTCTCAAAGTGCTGGGCAAGAAAGGTCAATGCTGACCCTTTCGAGAATGGTTCACTCCAATTTAACCAATCTGCTGATTTTTTAAGATTAATCTTACACAGAAGAGATGGATGAGAGTGGGTCAAAATGTATCACACAGAAGGAAACAAACAGTATTATCTGCAAACTACTTTTTTTCTTAATTTACAGTTTTGTAGTATTGAAACAATATTCTACAAATCTCAACCATGAGCACTCGATTTTAGATATCACCTGTGAACAAAACTAAGCAGACTTTCTTTAACGTCAGGTAACTTCAGGCAAACAAATGGTACTAGTGCAGAGGTTTGCCTTCCCACAGATGTGATGCTTTCAGAATAAACAGGGGTGAATATTAGGATTTGGGGTCCCTAGGAAGAACCCCCTCCTCTCCACATTTAAATAAGATTACTTTAATCTGCCTCATAGTAAAGTGTTGCAAATTGAAGCAGATGTTGTGCACAAACCTGAACAATTTTGTAATTAAGACCTCTATATGATTCAATTTTTATATATTTTTATACACAATTACCTATGGTGGGAACTCAGGTGGATGAGTCTGACTGAGTGTTAATGTAAAATAAAATACCAGTAGGAGAATTCCTGATATTTTATGTTTTTGAAATTTGATGGACCTCCAGCAAATGACAAATTTTCAATAACTTTTGTGTATTAGGAAGATAAAGCAAGTTCTAGAAGTGTGCAAACATAATTTTACATGTAAATACTAATATATAACAAACTCTTACCATGGAGAAGGAATGTGGCTACTCAGAATTGTGTCACTAAGCACATTTATTACCTGTCACATGTAGCTGACATCAGTGATGTATGGTCCTAAAAATAACCAAAAATTTTGCTAGATCTTCATGAAATCCCTGGTGCTTGATTTGTGTTTAAAATAATGTACAGAGAGTAATACAGAGATTCTCAGTGAGGTTTATAAAGGGAATATTTTCTTGCTGTTTTTAGAGAAGCCTCTTAAAGCAGCAGTGGGACAGTTGTGCCCTTTATGCATAGGAAGAGTAGAAAGTCTTCAGGATAAAGAGTTACTAAACTCTTGGAGTTGTCTCACTCCATTTAGGGGGAGACAGCAAGCTAGCAATGGGTCCCTGGAGGCATTTTGGATGCTGAAAGATTGATGAAGTGCTTTGCAGGAAAGGATTCCCCTGGTGTGCTGTTTTATGTTCCTTTCTGTTATTTCACTGGAGGCCAGATAACAGGCTCAATCCTGTTTCCATTTAAATGAATGATGAAAAACTTCCATTGACTGCAGGAGAGCAGCGATGGAGCTTGGTGTGCTGTTGCTTCATGTCACAGGAACAATTGGCTGTCGTGCATCAAACCCTGCTCCTGAGGTCTGTGTTTCAGCCACGGGGCAGCAGCAGCTCCTTTGCTGTTGATTTTGGTGGCAGCAAAGCCTGGAGGCAAAGTTGCTGTATCTGCTGGGGTCTGGGAATGGCACAGTGAGCAATGCCATGTTAAGGCACCCATGTCTGGATGGTTAGGTGTAGTGTCTGTTGGAAGTAAGGATAATTTAATGAATTTTGACTAATTTAGCAGCAGCTTGTGGATTCCCAAATTCATCTGAAATGGAGACAGTATTGTTCTGATGAAGGCAGTGATGTGCTCTTGCTTACTTCAGTGTACAGCAGGATTTGTAGTGCTTGGCAAGGCTTGAGGAGAAGGACGTGGTGTCACACTGGCTGAGTGTGACTCTCCCAGGAACAACATTTTCCTGGAGCCCCTGGCTCCTGGGCAGGGCATTGCTGTGCCTTGGCAGCTGATGATCCCCTCACTCTGGAGCTGGAGGTGGCACAAGGCCCCTGCTAGCAAAGGCAGGTCTGGAGGATGCAGGCAGTGCTGCCACTGCTGCCAGGCTGCAGCTCCTGCAGCAGCTGGAGGATTAGGCAGGCTGGAAGGAGCTCAAATCCCTCAGCTGCTTGTGTCAGATATGGAGGAGCTGCCACAAGATATTAGCTTACCTTAAAAAACAGTGGGGAGAGGTGTTTGCTGGGTAAGTACATCAGCAAAGGTGCAGCTGTTCTCCAGGTATCTCACAAAGCAATAGCAACTGGTGGATAAGCTGTATTTTATGAATTCTGAACAATATAAATAAAATTATGTTTTGGCCTTCTGGTCTGTATATATTGCTCTGGTAACAGAATTTAGCTGTTTCTATGAAAGGTAACAAAAATACAATTTATTCTGAATTTTCCTACCTTGTTCTTTATAGAGATGTCTGCTGGCATCATTGCTCCCTCTATAAATGCTGTGAGGACTTTCCAGGCTTTTGCTCACAGCCGGGAGGAGGCCTGTGGGCTACCTGGAGGCTGTGCAAAGTGATTGACAAAACAAGCCAGAGTCAGTAGGCTTTAGTGTACCATGGGGATACATCTGCCTTGGAAATCTTTTTGAGACCCACAGGTCAGAAAAGATTGAAAATTGCTGCTGTAATCAACCCAGATCCTCTTAATACTTGAAGTAATGTGCTCCATTTCATTAAAATGATGGCAGTGATGGGGTCAGGCAGGTTTGGGTGTGCAGCAGTTGGTAAAATTTACGAGTGGTGTAATTTGGCACAGTGGCAGTGCAGCAACCTGTGCTGATTGGTTTGGCATCACCCAGGAGCTTCTCCTGTGTGTGTGTGTGTGTGTGTGTGTGTGTGTGTGCTAGGGAGGCAAACCCAAACCAAGAGGGAGGAGGAGGATTTGTGTGCAAAGCGGATTAACCACTTGCTGTTGCATTGTCGAAAATTATTTAATATGGCCTGGGCTGAGGAAGGGAGGTATGTATATACCTATGTATAGGTCTAAAGTTAACAGGACAGTCATGAACCTAAAGTTTTTGCAGGACATAGATCTCAACAGTTTCATGTAGATGCACTAACTGCATCATAAATGCATAAGGTGCACTATTTGCTTGTTGAAAATCCCTGTTATATTTAAAGACCTCAAAGCTCCGAAATTTGCAGGATTAATTTTTTCTGTAACTTGTATTCCCTCTGGTATAAGAAAACTGGCTGGGAGTTCAGGAGAGTGGAACTGAAAATCTGACCTGTATTGACATGTCGCAGCATTTGCCAGTGGCATTTATTGCCCTTGAAGGGTGTGTTTTATTATGATTCTCTAGATGTATATTACTCAGGATATGACTAACAAACAAGAGCTAATGTACTGAGGAATTTCAGTGACTGTAAAGGAGAAAAATACTTATTTACACTATACAAAACAGTGGCTATATACTTTAATGCTGGCATGCATCCAGGTTTGTGGATTCCCCTTCCCCACTTTCCTTGCTATGAGGATGAAGGAGAAAAGAGTTCCTGTGTGTTTTGCTCCGGGTATTCTGGGACTTCCAAGTGCGTCAGCAGGTCTGGGAATTAGGCGTCAGCTGGATTAACTTAATTGATTTCTTCAGTTTACCTAACATGGCTTTTGCTCCAAGGTCTGCTTGCTTCCAGTTTGAAATGTATAACTCAGCTGTGGGTGTCACGTTTGTTTTGTCAGCAAGCTGTAAAATATTGCTAGGTTTTCATACAAATGTAAAAGGCTTCGCTTGCCAATAGATACATAAAATAAATAGAGCATTCTTGCTGTTGGACAGTTTTCATAATGTTTATGTGATGCAGGTTATTTCTCAGGGCTTAATGTTTTATATAAAATAGATTATTGGTTCAAAACAGCAGCATACAGGAGGTTTTAAAAGTCTGTGAAGACATAACGTGTCAGCTTTAATTTAACAGAGTGCATTCGAAGGATTAGCCGATCTCTTATAAAACATATGTTGAAAGCAGTACTGATAGTTTCTGTTGGCTTTTTTCCTCTAGAAGGTTTAAGTAATAAGCAATAAGCAGCAAATTCACTCTTTTCATTCCTGATTTTTTTGTTTTTCTCCCCAGTGAACAGAGTATTTGCCAAGCCCGAGCTTCAGTTATGGTCTATGACGATACCAGTAAGAAATGGGTGCCAATCAAACCTGGCCAGCAGGGATTCAGCAGAATCAACATCTACCACAACACGGCCACAAACACCTTCAGGGTAGTTGGAGTTAAACTGCAGGATCAACAAGTGAGTAACTACATCAAGTTTCCTGTAAATTAACCTTTGATCTCATTTGGTAAGCTCAGTTCTATACTTAATGCAACATTTCCTGCTCCCTGCAAGGTATCTATCTAGTCTGTTTATACTCCAGCGATTCAGGTTTTGTATAATATTTTGCACACACAATATATCATAAATTGTTACTGCTTATTTGAAAAAAAAATGTTTGGAAGATGTCAAAGAGATTTAAATGTTACTTCTTCCCACCCCCAACTTTTTATTTAGAAATTACTTTTATTCCCTCTGCAGGTTTTGCTCTCAACTCCTCCCAAATTACTTTTACTTGTTCTTAGTGCTATATTAAAAATAGAAATAAAAATCAATTGTTCTGCACTGCTGTCCCACAAAGAGTGGTTGTTACATTGCTGTGATAAGCAATTAGTTCCTTGTAATGCACTTTACAATCCTAGGTGCACACTGTGATCTGATTTACAGCGGACTAATTTTGCAAGACCTCCTTGGGTATTAAAGGAATAATATGGGATTTAGATTATCAGAACTGGGATCAGACCCCTGTTGGCCACCAGAGCACGATGCTCAGCCCAGGGCTGCCACAGCATGGCTCCAGCAGCCTGGTTTGAGCTGTGCTGGGCAGCACGTGCCACCAGAGTGTCACCATTGGACCGCAAACAAAAGTTTACCCAAGTGGAGTAGTGGTGCAGCACCTGCATTTTAGAGCAGGAACTTGAGAGTTTAGGGATCCCCCCAAAGTGCTGGCATGAGGTTGGCAGTGCAGCCCAGCCTGCCCACCTCTTGTGCTCCCCTTGGGCCTTCTGCATGGCACAGGGATCAGGAAAAAGTGGGAATTTGCCCCCAGGGAAGGTGAGGCAAGCACTGCTGCTGCTGTGACATTGGCAGGGGCAGGGCAAATCCAGCCAAGCTGAGCCAGGTCAGGCCAACCCAGAGGGCAGGAGCCAGGGCACCACCACCTCTCAGCTGTTGAATGGATTGATCTGCTTGTGGGAATGCTGATGATCCTCAGCTGACAGCTGTAAAGGTGCTTGGGCCAGCTGGAAAGGTTACTCAGGTTGCTTACTGGAGGTGACAGTGACTTTGCTACACCATGCCTATGCAGAGTAATCATTCTGAAAAAGAAAAAGCAGAACAAAAATAGGTGGGTTTTGAGCACACTGGTTTTCAGCTACTTGCAGTGCACTTTTGAAATATCCACCAAAAGTTTTGCGACCGCTTTTATTTTTTTCTGTAGAACAAAGCCATTATATGAAAGCAGTTCCATTCAGAAATAGAAAATATTTTCAAAACTAAATGAAATACACTGTTTTCTTAGTCAGTTATGAAGGCCAGTACTGCTCTGTCCTAGGCCATGCTAGTTCTTTATTTTACATAGCCAGCTGGTGAATGTCAATGATTTTCATGTGACTGCAATCTAAGAGGGAACTGAATAGCTGGTGTAAAAGAAGCAGAAGTCATAAATTCAATATGTATGTATGTAAGGGAGACTAAGTACCAGAGGTCTGTCTTAATCAGAATATGCAACTTAAAGAGTAGGACATAATAAAAAGTCAAACCTTAAGCTGCTTTTTGAACATGCTTTGTGTTAACTATAGTCTTTTATTTGCTTGCAAATGTTCCAACTTATGAAGATGCTGCATGCTATCTAAAAATCATCTCAGTTCAGAAGGAAACAGGTAGAAGAATATATTTCTCTAGAGTTTAAAGATTAAAAATCCTCTTTTAAATAAACAGAAAGTATAGTTGCTTACTTTAGTCACCTAAAACTGCCCTTAAACAAAGTGTTCCCTTTAAATATGATTATAAAAATCCAGTATTATCAATAAAATCAAGACAACATACTAGTATTGAAAGGATCACTCTGAAAGTCTCAAGATTCAGAATTCAATATATTTTATATGAGTCTCACATGGAATCATAAGCTTGCTAGGCTTGCTAAGTATTTGCATTTAAAGAGAATAGAAATGAATTTCAGTTAAAATAATTCTCTGTTCAAGCCATTTCATGCTTGCTCTCAGGTTCTGTTAAATCTCACTGAAATTGAGGCTTTAGTGAAGCTGTTGGTTTGCCAGAAAAGACATAGCTTTCTGAAAAGGACCAATCTTCAGCTAAAATGTGATTTGGCATATGATGAAGCTGATGAAGGTACACAGATTTTTGAAGAGTTGAGAAGCTAGTTTAAGATATGTAATACAATAATACCATGGAAGAACAATTTATACATTTCTTACGTACTGTTTGTCAAGGCACAGGCTGGAGTAATTGTGGCTTCATCCCTGCCTGACTTTATGTCCCTTTTAATTTTGTTGGTTTATATTACACATCTAATAATATCTCTCTTTAATTTTCATCCTCTTTTTCATTTTCCACATATCCTCTTCTGTAGACTCCTTGTCTTGTCTCTGTCTAGCTGTCTTTCTCTTTTCCATTCCTTTTTTGGTGCATGTGCTGTAGCTTATGATGCTGCATTCGTGTTCTGGTTACCTTATCTCCTCATCACCTTATCTCCCTCTCTAACTGACAGTGTCTGTAGAGTTCACCACAGATGAGTGTAATTGGTAGAGCATCATTCTGTGGCCACAGCTCCTTCCGTGTGTGTGTCTGGGAGGTGCTCACCGCGTGTGGTGGCGGTGCTGGGTTACAGAGCAGCGGTACCTGAGCTCCCTCCCTGCTCTGCACAAGGTGCAGCCTTGCACAGGCTCGTGCTGGCCTGAGCAGGAGCCTTCAGAAACCCCCAGGTGCTGTCCTGAAGCTTTGAAGTCGCCACAGGGGCCAGAACTGGTTTGAAGCTAAGGGAAGATCAGTGTTGCAATCACTCAACGTCATGAGTTTGATGTTTCCTTGAGGCCTTCATTTTGGACTTGATGTTCAGTGAGGTCTTTTCCAACCTAAGCAATTCTATGTTTCTGTGATTGTTGAAGTCAGCAGTGGCAATCATGTCTTTTACACCCATGTTGCAACTTGCCAGCTGTTGTTGTTACCTGGCCTGTTGTAAAGGTGACACGTGTGAACTCCAAGTTCACAAAGGTAACAAGCAGTAGCTCCCCATTCCAGAGTCCTGATCAAGAGAAGGTTTAAAATTAGGACTTTACATCAAGTGATGTCAGATCAGCATGATCTCATCACCCAAAGGCACGAGCTGAACAAACAGGCAGGGAGGAGGGTGCAGCTCAAAAGTGAATCACATCTCCTGAGGGGCTGGTGTGCTCATGTGGCTGAGAAGTGAATTCAGGGCCTTGGGCAAAGTGAGACATTTACATGTGAACCCAAGCCAAAACTGAAAGAGGGACAGGATTCTTGTGATATTAGCCAACCGCAGCATTTGAAAAGAAAGGACCAATTAATCACTGTTGTAACTTATTAGAACTTCATCAGGTTTGGGCCTGCCTAGAGAAGTAAAGAATCTGGCCTCAGCTGTAGCAGTTTTTATATCCTTGCTGTTTTAGCAGTCATGGCAGCTCCCTGAGAGATGAGCCTGAGTGCTGGCAGCATGGCAGGGCCCAAGCTGCTGAACCATTTCATGCTCTGCAGAAACAAGCATTTGTCCTGTCCTGGTTCCATAAGCAGGAGTATTGGCAGTGAGGCTTGTGTGGGAACCCTTCCCATGATCCTGGCTGTGTGTTACACCTCAGGTGTTGGCCTGAGGCCCACTCTGTCCCCTCCAGCCCCATTCAGCCACCACCATCACTACTGACAGGTCACAGCTCCACAATCAAAAGGAAATTCTTCTTGCTTTTGAGCTTTTTTACAGATTCTAAAATTCCCTGTTGCTTCCAGGGAGCCTACACCTGAAACTGAGGTGAAAGGGTGAAGGAGAGCACTAGGTAGAAGTGAAGCAAATCTTTTTGTTTTAAACATTACAGTGATGGGAATATTTGAACATGCCAACATAATGATATGCATGACTGGTCTGTGAAACTCCTTGCCACATAAGATCATTGAAATACAGAATTTAACAGGCTTCAAAACAACATAGGCATTTATATCAGTAAGATATAAGAGTAAGACTACACTGTTTTGAGGTATAAAATACTAAAAGAGGGTTGAAAAGGAAAAAAAATGGCATATAAAATGTCATGTTTCAGCTTTTATGTCAAATTCTAAGGGAAGAGTTACAGGAAGAACTGTATGCTATGGACAAATACATGATTT
The DNA here is from genome assembly GCF_028769735.1 of Zonotrichia leucophrys gambelii. Classification (NCBI taxonomy): domain Eukaryota; kingdom Metazoa; phylum Chordata; class Aves; order Passeriformes; family Passerellidae; genus Zonotrichia; species Zonotrichia leucophrys. The sequence goes on along the minus strand of NC_088175.1, from coordinate 7,147,230 downwards.
ATTTCTTCAAGACTTCCAGTGAAAGCTCCTCTAGTTCACCTATTGTAGACAGCAACTGAAGATTAAAAGATGAACTCTTGGTCTGCTCTGCCTGGCAGATGTGCTCTCTCACTGACATATGAAGCTTTAGAGCAAGGATCCCTCAGAAGCACCTGCAAAAAACCACTATGCTTCAAACAGGGAGACCTTCTTTATTTTAATTACTGCTCTGAAGCACTTCGTTATGATCATGTGCCTTGTAGAGTCTCCACACCATCTGTACAAGACACCTTTGTGCACTCATTCTTAACAACAGCAGGAGATCCCCTCCTCTTTTTTTCATTTTCTATAAACACAAGTCAAAGGAGATAAAAATGAAAGTCTGGCTATTTTAAGTTTCATTTCCCAGTGATTCATTTCTCAGTAAACTCTGATTTGAGTTTGAAGACACGATATTACATGTGTGGGCATCCTGATGATTACTGAAGGTCAGCATTCACATTCTGTCTTTATTCAATTAAAGGGATCTAACCCTCAGAACAATGCAGATCCTTGGAGTTCATTGGAAGCAGGTTTTGAAGTTTACCTGACTTCCATGAAGCAATTTTTGGCATAGGTCTTTACAATTTCTGCCTTCCATTATACAGCTGCACTGTACCCTCTGGTGCTCTTTGGGCTTTGATAGGGACATCCTTTGAAACAGAGGTTTCTGTTAGTAGGTGAGAGACTCACTTTGAAAGCCTGGTAGAAGCTCACAATCCTTCTAAACTTTTCCTCAAAGATACTACCTATGCTTCCCTTGCTTGGAAGGCTACTCAAAAATGGTTAGAAGACTTAAAAATTGGTCCATGTTAAAAATGTTGGTCTAGAAATCCAGGCATGAGTCTACTTGATCTCAAGAGACTCTGAGTGTGAGCAATATTGGTACAGGTTCTCCCATTGTTCAGTAGACAAATGGGGTGATGTTCTCACTTTTCAAGGAGAAATGGCTTTCCAAGCTGTCAGGTACAAGAGGAAGTTCATTGCCTCTGCTGTGACCAGCTTCCACTTCATTCTGGTTGGTGTGGGTGTCTCCCCATTACGTTGGGATGCAGTTCCCAATTCCAGGGGACTAATTCTTGGGAGCCCACACACCCAGTGGAGGGCTGCATCTTCCTTTGGCTCACAGGTTCTCAATTTCTCAATTAAATGTGTCCAAAAAAACCCAGTGTAGGTCTGATTGCTTCTCACTGCTTTTTCATGGAACCTTAGTAATGATACTGGTTTGGGTGCAACAGCTGGACCATCACATTTGTGCCTAAAGCTAGACCAAGGATTCAGAGACTATCTTCTACATCACTCTCTAATGCTCACTCTGTAAGAAATGCGTCCTAGAAATAAGAGTATATCTGTAATCATCTTGGGGTCTAATGGCTTCTTTGTTGGTTTCCAAATTTTTTGTATTTTAATATAGTAAAGTTACAAGACATCTGTTAACTGTATCAATGAGACACTGTTATCCTTCAAAAATACTAATGTGGGTGAAACAATTTGTTCCTTGTTAGGTGCTCATCTAATGTTTCTCTGCCAGTTTAAACTGGCAATCCAGTGAAAATTCAAAACTCAGAGCTAGGGGTTGTTAATCTTTGAAATTAGTTTTTAAAGTCTGCCCATACAATTAAGAATTGTCAGTCATCTACCAAAAATATTGTTGGACTGATTACACACACTGAAGCTTTTTAGCTGGAATCATAGTGTTAACAGAAAACTTTCCAAAAGTCTGGTCAGACTATAAAAAAAAAAAAAAAAAAAGGTATGTTTTCTGGTATGTGGGGTCCACCTCTAACATAAATTCTATGTACAAAGTGGTACAGTGGACATTCCTGCCTCCCCACCCTTAGCTAGCACAGCTTACACTTCAGCAGTGGAGGTTTCTGTCTGGATCCCAGCTGTACTGTGCAGCTGGGTGTCCCAGTGCCCTGCCCAAGGATAAACAGGGCATTGTATTTAGTAGATTAAATTTAAAAAAAAACAGTCTTCTGCTGCAGTCTCCCCTTACCTGGAAAACACCACACATACAACAGGGGAGAAGGTGGGAGAGGAATGGTTGTCTGGGTTTCTGCTTGCCTGATTCTAAAGAAAAAAACTAAGAACAAGAAGCTGGTGGTGATCAGACACATGGGAAGAGGAAAGCAAAACTGGTGCAATGAGTGAAACGTTTATGTGCTATAGGGCAAGGCTAGTGCCAAGAGCTCTGTCTGGCTCTTTTTCTAACAATTGTACATGACCATCCTCCAAAAGATGGAAACAGCTGCTGGCCCTGGTTCCTGACAGCTGTTTGCAGCATCTGCACAGCTGCACCCTGTGGAGGTGCTGTAAAAAGCAGGAGCAGGTAATAGATTTTGCAAAACTGGCTTGCAAGTCCCCGAGGCTGAACTGAACTGTTGTAAATCTCGCCCCCAGATGTGAATTTTCTGTCACTGAAACAAACACTGCCTTACTGTGCAGCCATGTAGGAGCTGCCCTAGGAGCTGCCTCTCCCCATTTAGGCAACCTTCACACAAGGGTTGGGTGTGTTTTTGAGCTATTGTTAATCCTTACTCCTGTTTCAAATCCCAGGTAGTGATTAATTACTCCATTGTGAAAGGACTGAAGTACAATCAAGCAACTCCTACCTTTCATCAATGGCGCGACGCACGACAGGTCTATGGCTTGAATTTTGCAAGCAAAGAAGAGGCCACCACGTTCTCCAATGCAATGCTGTTTGCTCTGAACATCATGAACTCACAAGATGGAGGTAAGTTAATCTCTGTTAGTCTGTGACATTTTAACATGCTCATTACCAATCACCTAGTGCACTTGTATTGGATATTATGCCATTATAACACACATAATAATAAAAAACCTTAGCCTTCAGATCAGCGTTTGCTGTGGTATGAATTGCACGTTTTCAGATTTTATTTCCCTTTCTGCTCATTTTTCATGGTGCCTTAACTCACCATAGGAAATCAATAGTTATTTGGGAATGCCTCAACAGGCAGGTAGCCCCACTGATTTATGTGGATCTGCATATATGCTGTTTTACATATGAGATGGCAGAATAAAACTTTAAGTAAACAGAAGGTAAAATCTGAAGTAAAAAACCAGAAAAAACAGAAGCTAAAAACTTTAAGTAAATCAGAAGCTAAATCTGAAGTAAAAGTAGCCAAATCTGACAGGATAGGACTCCGAGCTGTTATTTCCAGTGTGTTGGGCCAGCTTCAGCTATTGGCTCTTGTGGGTCAGCTTACCGAAACAGGAGTGTGAGGCACCTTGGTTATTGAACACTATATTGACTGTAAAAGAACTTTGTGGTGAAGTTTGCTGTTCTGTGAATTTGTCATTGCATTAGCTTGAACTGGGGCCAAAATAAAGTCCTGGTTTCTCAATGGAAACCAGTTTCTGGTTTGTGGTATCTGGATGAAGCACTGCCCTCAGTTACACGTTTACGACCTCTCTGCAGCTCCTGGGCTGGGAACAGAGCAGTCCTTGTGTGGTGTCTTTTTTGTTTTGTTTGTTCCTGCAGAAACACACACCACAGCCTTATTTTCCTTTTGCAGACATGATGAGTCAAGGTTTGCATCACGTGCTGCCATCCAGGTTTCCCTGCAGTGTTCAGTGGGGATGGACAGCAGCTCTTCAGAGGGAGATTGTCCCCTGACAACCTCCAATACACAAATATGTCTTACTAAAAGGTTCAGATTTTTTTTTTATTGCTATAAGCTGGCAAATGCAAAACTCATCAAAAATCAAGACATATTTCAAATTCTTATCTATATTTAGAAGTACTGGGTACTTAATTCTGCTTTCTTCATCTTGAACATTTTCAGCTGTAGTTGTGCCACAGCAGGAGCCTTCATGAGGAAATCTGGCCCAGATTCACCAGTCCTAAACTCAAAAAAGTCTGAAGAGTACAGAACTCTTTGGCTGCTCAGATGTGCCCACCCCTTTTAGACCTCCAAATTTGGGTACTTTGACTATGGTCATGTGTAGAGATTGGTTTAATGTTTGTGATGAGTCTGCCTTTCCTCCAAAAGCCCTTAAATTTGGGTTGGGTTTTTTTCCCATCATTTTCTTCTTGTCAAAGGGAGTGAGGATTTTGCAGGATTTTGAGTTTGCTTCAGGGAGGTGCCTTGTGGAAACACAATTCTCAGGGTAAGAAACAAGAAACTGCCTTAAATTATGTTAGCAACACCTAGCAATGAGCAACAGGTATTTTTAAGAAAGTATTTTTGAGCACTTGAAAAGCCTAATAAATTTCTGAGAAGTTTATGCATATACAGCCAGGAATAATTCACATTTTGATTTTCTTTGGTATTTTTTAATTCATTTCCTTAGCACATTGAAAGTGTGCTTTAGATGCGGTGCAGGTTTAAAATCCAGTCCATGCTGAAGAGCTTGTATTTAGAGTTTGTAGTTGTCACATTCAAAGACATGAATTGGGCCACAGATAAAAAACTTTATTTTCTGGACAAAAAAGAATGGCCTGGTAAACATTCAGTCCTCAGCAACCCTTTTTGTCTCATAGATAAAGTGTTAGAAGTTTCAAAGATTGCCAGTTGTCCCATTCTTTACAGCTGAACTTGTCAAAAAATGACATTTTGATTAAAGGACATTTCAGGTTTTTTTTTTTTTAAAAAAAACCCTCTGATTGTATGAAAGAAATTCCAGAAACCCTCATTTTTCTTTTTTTTTTAAATTATGGAATTTCTTTGCAGAGGTATTTCTCTTTAATATTAGCTACACATTGGTAATCGATTAGAATGAAGCTTTTTAGATCATCATAAGTTTTCCCATTACTGCAGTGATCTCAGCATGCCAATTGACAGCAAAAGTACATAATGGATATAAGGTATGAAATGTTTTTCATATCTGCTCTTCCAGGCTTCTATGGCCCCTTTGTGGGATTGAATTAATGTGATAGGAATTCACACAAGCACACATATCCATATATCTTTTCAGGCACTGCCACTGCCTGCATCCTCCATCCCTTCTGCTGCCTGCATGCTGCATTAGGGTCTGCTTTTTTCATGTGGAAAAATCATTAGGAAAAAAATGTATTTATTATATCTATGCATCCATGTTTTAAAGGTGCCCATGTGCTTATGCAGATGGATGGCAGCTTTAAGGGGCTCATTTGTATGCCCAGAACTGCTCATACACTCATAAAAAGATCAACCAAAACCACAGGATGAAACAGAGGCTCCCTCTGCCCCATTCACAGGGTAGCAAACCGTATCTGCTGTTCTGAAATTGGAGTATGCTGTGTGCACTACTTGGCACATGCTATTTCTAATGTTTAGTTTTTTCTCACATTCCCCACTGAGACATTATTACATTTGATACTGCTGATCCTCCCATAGTTGAATAGATTCTGGCTTCCATGGCTGCTTCTCCCTTCATTCTACCACCCACTTCCATAAACTAAAATTAATCATGGCAGACCACAGCAGTAGATGTGAGACTGCATCATGTCTTCAGCAGTTGTGGAGTCAGGGTACTGTTATTTTTGGGAAAATAACTGGTCTTGGCACAAAGTAATAGTGTGAGGTTTGAATGGTGCATTAATCTGAATTAGTTGAAAAATTGGTAGCAGTCTATGTTTAGGGGAGTTGGAAATAATTTTTAGGTAGTGATGACTTTCAAATGACTGGGTCACTTCAAATGAACACACAGTTATGAGCTAGTGGTAAGAATTACTGTACTGTCCCTCTTCTTCAAGTGAGAAAGAACAACCACAAGCACTGATCTCTCTGTTCTGATTGCATTGCCCAAGAACAACCACAAGCACTGATCTCTGTCCTGACTGCATGGGACATGAGTGAAAACTAAACCAAGTGCTTTGTTAAATGCCAAAGATTAAATGGGCGGAATCAGACCAACAGCCAGACTGTGTTTACCCAGTTACATTTCAGTGTTGGGGCAGGTGTCTTCCCCGGACTGTGACACCCCAGAGTTTGCAAAAAGTTGGGAGAAAAGCCATAGCCTAAACTGTCTGTCTGGTTGTGTTTCTGCAGTGGATGTACCCATACTCTTACCCATGGGGATGGCTGGCCACCTTGCAGGTGTTCTGTTCTCAGTGCTGTGGTGGGAGCCTCTCCCAGTGCACGTGCCCAGGGTGGGCAAAGCAAGACTTGAAAGAGGTGAACACAGACCTGGCTCATTGTTGTGCTTTCTAAGGGTGCTGATGGTTAGGTCAGGGGTAATCCAAAATCAGAAAAAATGGGACTAAAACTGAAATATTACAAATATGCACCATCCTTCCTTTAGAGGTTGACAGCTGCCTCACTGAATTACAGTTTTTTACCTGCCAGCTTATCTATATGCCTAATTACTTTGATTTCCTTATACATTTCTTTAATCTGTTCTCCCTTACAAATAAAGGGAAAAATGTTGGTTCTGAGCCAGCCTGCAAAAGGAGAGCAAACGATAACATTGACTTGCTATTACCAATCTCTCACTTTCATTGCTTTAATGGTGTCATTTAGTAAGACCATTAATATTACAAACAACTTGCCAATTAATTGTTTTTCTTTAATGGGTGTCCACTTTGAGAAGTCAGATCTTTTGCTAGTATAAATTACCTGGTACAAGGTAGTGTGCCACCAGCTCACTTTGTCATCTGCAGCCAGGTTTCACTGGGGCAGAGCATCACCCCTTCCTGCCCCAGGAGACTGTGGAAGAATTCTGCACAGATCTTGCCCACAGGCTGTTTGATGTTTTGTTGTATCCATATTGTTGTCCTATTTCTAGAGTCCCATACCTTCTGGGTGGTTTTCTCACACACAGCTCTTCACAGCAATGTTGCTCCTGCTTCTTCATCAGGACTCCTCCAAGGCTCTCCCTACCCAGCCAGCCCACCCCCTTTTATCTCAGTTATCTTCATTAGCCACAGCTGCTGCCCAATTAAGGACATCACAGCTGCAGCCCATTTAGAACAACTAGGACTGGGGCAAGGCCACTTATACAATACACAGATTTTATTAGGACTCCTACTATAATGTTTCATGTTTTTTGGGGCTTGCATGCTCTTAGATTTGCCAAGTGCAGTGGCTGATGGCAGGGCAGCGTGGTTATTGGAGCAGGACATAACATGAGAACATTAGTAAGCTGAAATGGGCAAGTTCTTCCCTGCCAGAATTGTGTAGGAAAGCCAGTGGTGCCTGTAATGAACTTTCTGCAGGGCTCAATGGAGCCTGTACTCTCAGTGCTTCTCCCATGGAGCTTACACTTCCAGGAGAGAGGGAATGAGACTATTTTATCACCTTTCTTGTTCCTCAGTTTTCTGGGGATGGGCAAAGGGATTCTTCATCTTTTTCTTTCCTTATTTGCTCCCTTCAGACATTGAGTTCCAGCTGGTTGCTGGCAACACTTGCATGTTCCCATGTCACATCAGGGGACAGTGGTTCAGCTTTGTGGCTTGGCATGACCAGCTCTGAGGGCACCTTGGCCTTCCATGGCTTAAAGATTTTTAACCTCTAGGAGAAGAATTAAGACTCTGATTTGTGCTGCTGGTAAATGCTGCCTGTGACATAGTGAATATAATGTACTGTGAACTTCTGCTTTTCTTTTGATGTCTGTGCCCTGGGGACTTAGATAGTTATTGTTGACTTACAATGTATGAAAATTCCATTTCTAAATGTAAACACCACATGCTGAAATGCCTTGTGCAGAGAGCTCGGTGCAGAGTTAATCATAGTTAGAGGTTAGCTGCCTTATCTGACTAAGAACAGAGACTTTGGAGGAAAGCTTGAAACAGGAGAGAGGTTTGAAGAAGATTAATAGTGATTTATTTCTTTATTTATTCCTTGTAAGAAAGCCATTTTCTTGTTCTAAGTGTCTTACAGAGCTCACAATACAGACATAGGTCATGGAGGGTGCAGAGTTCAGCCCTGTGCCTTCAGCTTCAGACCGTGCCTTGCCTCTGCAGGGAGGATGTTTTGGTAGAAGGATTGTTCCTCACTCCTCTTCCTCTAGTTGGAAGATCTGCTGCCTTTTCCATCTCTGTGGATTATTTCTCCTTGATTTTATTAGGTTCTTGGGAGCTTGATATCTTTTTCCATTCCTTCAGTCATTCTGCTTGTATCCTTTCAGAAGTGACAACATGTCTCCATTGCTGAGAGGAAGTTCCTTGAAAAACACTTTGGAGAAATAAAAGAATAAAGCTTTGATTCATCAAATAGCGGATAAACTGGCAGAATGTACCATAGGTTTCTGTCAGTGAAGGATGTGTGTGAAGATTATGGTGCACTGGATTTCAGACAAAAGTGTACACAAGGTTTTTTATATTTTTTTCTAATATTATATTCAGCTCAGTATTTTTTCATTAACATTTTGACAGCTAGCCCTGCATCTCTCAGTTTTTCAGTGGCAGTAAAGTGTAACTTCTGGGAAATTTAGTCATCTGAATTAATCTTCTACAAAGCGGTGTCTGTTTTATTTGATAATATTGCCCCAAGACTTCCCAGCACCATAGAGGACACAGTGTGGGAAGACAAAATACTTCATCTTCATTACAGCACTGCATAATACATAAAATAGCTCATCAATAATGAAAGGGACCCACCACAGAACACAATTCCCACTTGCAGCCAGCTGGTTCCAAAACTGTGCTGGGGTAAAGAGATCTGTGCTCCATGCAAGGTGCTTTGCATGCTGCACTGTGGACTCATTTCCCACACTTTGAGGTGTGTTGGTGCAGATTATAAAGCCCTGAGGTGGTGTACTCTGTGCAAATGTAATTTTTCACAGTGCTAATAACACTTAAGGATGTGTGTAACTTCAGCTGGCACAGACATTGCAGAACCATAAGCATGCATTCTGCTGCAAGTCTTTGAATCAAGTCATTCCAGACATTGTTCCTATTTATAATCTAGGCATAGAGAACTTGTGAACAACAAACTTTTAGACTCACTGGTGTAAATATGATCCATGTGGTCAGACACCTTGGGCTAGCCAAACTAGCAGCCTGCAGGCAGTGGTTAATCGGGTGCATGTGAAAAACAAAAAATATCTGCTTCTTAAAAACACAAAAGATTTCCCAGGGGAATAACTGTTTTCTGACTGACTTCTTTCAAAAACACCAGGAAAAGGCTTAGAGAAATAAATTTCACAATGTTTCCAGACTCATGCCTACACCAGTTTCAGTATCAGCTTTAGTCACTCAGAAATGTTCAGCAGATAGGGGGGTTTCTGGTCTAAATTGCTGTGCTTTGTAAGTCAATGAAGAGGGAGGGAAAATTCAAATTAGATGATGAGCTTTTTCCTTTCATCTGCTGCATTGCTTTATCACTGAAACTGTTCCAGAAAAGTCCACGTGACATACAGAATCTTTTAGTATATTGCTTACCCTAGAAATAAATTCCTTCCTTTGCCAGTTGGACAGGGATGAGCTGCTACCCAGCAAACCAGGTGGGAATTTATTTTCCTGCAGCAGCCAGTGAAAGCCTGTGAGGGCAGGAGTCCCTTGTGACCCCAGCTGTAAAATATTAGCACAACCACAGGACCACTCATTTTGTTTCATTCCCAAAACTTCTTCCTGTGCTGGGGGGGATGACAGTCCCTGTACAAGCCCTCTGCCCATCTTTCCAAAATAACCAAACTTTTCCTGGAATAATAGGCACGTGCTTGCAGCCTTCCCCTTCCTGCCAAACTGCTCAGGTGCCCTCTTCTCAGGTTAACCTGGGCTTCCTAACTGGATATATCACAGGATATTTCACAGGATATCACTGGATATATGACATTTCACAGGATCAAAGGTGGAAAGGACTGAGTTGGAAAGGACTCACAAGGATCACCGAGTCCAACTCTGAAGTGAATGGCCCATACAGGGATGGAACCCACAACTCTTGCATTATTAGCATTAGGCTTTAACCAACTTGTAGGAGCATGGGTACACTTCACATTAAGAGAAACATGTTTCAAACCAGAACTGAAAGAAGTCAGTCCAGCCAGGAGAAGGAGTGAGTAAAACTACTTAATCTTCTGTATTAGCTTGGCTTCAGTTGACTGGAGCACAGGAGGGGAATTGATTGGCTGGTGAATAGATAAACTGGGATTACAGACTCCTTTCGGTCTAGAACTGTAAATTTCATTGCCATTATTCATCTGTCAGGAAGTATCAAACCCTTATTTAATTATTCTGCTCTATAGAAGAAGGCGTTTTTTCAGCTCAGTTTTTCAGTTCCCCGGATGGTAGGGATCCACAGCAGAGAGTTTTCTCACAGTGTTATGCAAATACAGACCCATGACATGCTGCCTGTGTGCCTCTCAGCCCTTTGCTGCAGGACTCCACTGAACCCTGCTCAGAGCCAGAGCTGCTGTCCAACGTCTGCAGCAACAAAAGGTGCCTCTGCTCTTTGAAAAGCATTATATTGAGTCTCTTGCTGATGCTTTTTGCTGTGCTGAACTCCTCTGCACTAAATCAAAACCACTTCAGGAAGGAAACTGTGTGTGGGAAACAAAATTGTTGAGAGATTTAAGAGACACTTGCACACGTCGACTTGTGCTAGCAATATTCCCATGCACCATTGCCTTCCAACCCCTGTTTTTCTGAGTGTGCTGCAAGCTGGAGAAGTTCCCAGAGCTCAGTGATAGAAGATTCACTATGGCTTTTTCACTAGGGTATAGTCAGTGGCAAAAAAATGTATTAGCTTAGGGAAAAAAAAAAATTATCAAAATTTAACAAGTTCGGTAATTTATCTGCAAGCAGTATGGGCCAAATTTTGGCAAGTGTTCATCTGGAGACCATTTATAGAATTGTTTGGGTTGGAAGGGACCTTAAAGATCACCTAGTTCCAGCCCCCTGCTCTAGGCAGGGACAATTTCCTCTAGATCAAGTTGCTCAAAGCCCCATCCAGCCTGCTTTGGTTGCTTCTTTTTATTCAATAGACTTTCTGTATTCTCAGCTAAGAGCCAGACTCTATAATAGTTTGTCTCTGCACTGTAACTCCCCTAGCTGTGATCCCACTCCTAGCAGTCAGTAATTGTGTGACCATGATTTTCCTGTCAACGGAAGTATATTTTTCACTATCAGCATCTGTAGCACTGCATTTTGTACCTGAGCTGGGATGTCTGTGTGGTCAAGAAACAGTAACAGAGGCTCTTGGTACAGTCAGTTATGTATTAGGTGTCCCTAAAGGCAAAATTCATCCCCTTCTCCCTCTCTTTCTCATCACTGACTGCACAGGATTGATGCTAAGAACCTTTCTTTGGTCCCTGACAATTTTACTATCATCTTCTTACTTTCTTATTAATGAATTAATGATTTCTAATTATGGTGTAATTAATTAGTAACTATAATGATAATTAAAACTCTGGTTTAACAATAATAAATTAGAGACCTGAAAACTAATGTGCATAAGGTTTATTTTTAGTGATGCTCCATGGATTTCCTTGGGAGAGTTAATGACAACTCCAAGGAATACATGTGTGTTGTGCATGTCCATGTATGTGTTCACATGAGTAGTGCACGTCTGATTTTCACTTTTCTGCCTGCCTGAGCTCTGAAAACAGATGGGCTTTTTGCATGCAATCTTTTTTTATTTTGTACCAGAAGTGAATTTGGGAAGATATTCACACATATATTAGATTGAAATCAGGAATAAGTTGCTGGGCTAAGAGGATTTCTAGGAAGATATTCACATTTTTTAGGAAGATATTAATATTTTTTTAGGAAGATATTTCACACATATACAGATTGAAGTCAGGAATAAGTTGCTGGGCTAAGAGGATTTTTCACTGATAAAATTGGTAGTATTTTGAATTTCTTTTTTAAACTATGCTGCCATTAAGTGATAGTTCAGTGTGCAAACAGCACTCACTAGAAAGGTGTCTGTGGTCAAAGCAGTGTTAGGACCAGGGGACTGTGCAGGAACAGCCAGTGGTGCAGCTGGGGAGGTGGGGCAGAACTCTGGAGCCCTCTTGGGCAGCAGGCTCAGCTGAGGGAAAGTCTGCTTAATTCCAGTGAATCCCCATATGCTGCTGGCTGCAGAGCATGCACAGCAGCTTCTCCTGCTGGCTGGTAATCCCTGGGCAGCTCGCACAAAGTCTGCCATGGCCTTCTTAGGTGACTCTGTGGCCATCCAGCATCATCTTTTTCACCAAGTCAGGGAGTGGAAAGCTCTGGGTGGTGTTGCCTGCTGCAAGCAGAATCTCAGAGCCCTGTGGCAATAACTCCTGTTAATTCCAGTGAAGCAACACAGCTGAAAATGGGATTCATTAACTGAACTGCAGCCATTTAAATGCTAGGCAGCTAGTTTACAATAATTGTGCATTTTGGGGCAGGGAGGTGAGTGGCTGCAGTCCTGGGCTGCTGGCTGGTGGCTGCACAGTCCCTGCCACAGAGCAGGGAGCAAACTGAGAGATAGATTGGAGCAGTGTGGGGCTGTCCTGCAGCTCAGGAAGGAAGTCATCTCCTAAGAGGTGATTTTAGTCCTCCAAGCATCCAGCCCTTGCCCTTGTACGTGCTCAGCTGCACAGCTGAGGAGCACACAGCGTGATTCAGGCCCTGATGGCGCCTTTGAAATTCTGCTCCACCTCTGCTGACAAAAAAAGCCAAACCCTGCCAAGCAATCACCGTCAATCAGATTTGCATGGATTGCTTTATCTCTTGGTCTTGATTAGTATTCCGGAGATCTGAGTAGAAAACACGAATTTTAACCCTGCTTCCTCCAGTGCTGGGTTCCAGGGACTCCCTCTGCTGGTCAGAGCAGCGCCTGGGAGGCGTGTGAGCATCGGCTCTGCCATCCAGCACGCTGGGAGAGGTGAACCGAGGAGTATTTTGGCTTTTTTCACACCTTTAAAAATAAACGTGGGGTCAGAGTCGCTGAGGTTATCACCTCTTTTGCCTTCTTGAGCTTGCTAGGTGTGCATTGCTCGTTCTTGTCGAGAAATGGTGCATTGCCTGCAGCGGGGCAGGCTGAGGAGCAGGGCTGCCGGCACCTGTGTGCTGCTCCGGTGCTTTGCAGACAGGAGCAGGAGGACGTTCAGAAGGTTGGATCAGAAATCCATTGTCAGAAATCCATTTGAATATGGATTGTCCGGCAATTTAATGGATGTCCCTTCTAAGGCATTTTAGATTATGGAATATTTGCTTTTTCTTTTTTTGGCTTACCGTTGGCATTCATAATAGAAATGACTCTGCACATTTGAATCTGGGTCCCCAGGTTTCCCTGCATCATTTACAAACACACACATTGCAGTTTCACTTCTCAAGATGCTTTGCCAGCAGATCTTACAGGATCCTTGCTAAATGCAAAAGAAAACACTTTGAGTCAGCAAAACAGCAGGGCTAACTGAACTTGGAGAAAAAGAAAGAGCCTTTCAGTGTCCTCTGGAGCCTGCCAGAGCACTGAGTGCTGGTGATGACCAACAAGGGTGGCACATCTAATGCAAAAGCTGGCAAGAGTTACCATGCACAGTGCAGCAGGAGGGGCACCAGAGGATCAGGGATGGAGAGGTGGAGCCGTGCAGGGAGCCAGAGGCTCTGGAGATGCATGGACCAAGAGTGTGGACAAGTTTCTGGATCTGCAGTGGAGGCAGAAGGCACCAAGAGAAAGCCTGGTTCTGGCAGAGTCAGCAGGAAAACTCCTGACTCAGATAAATGAGTAATTTATCCCTAGTTTGTGGAAGGAAGAGAGATTTGAAAAGTGTAAGAGAGGTGAGGATGCAAAGGGAAATGTGCCTTATGCTTCCTGCTGATTGTTTTATTTCTCATCTCTCTGACCTTTCTGATTACTCTAAATATGATATTTCAGCTTCAGAGCTAAAGCTTGAAAATAGATATTTCGCTCTTCAGATGAGCTGGCATTTGATTTCTTTTTTTTTGGTCTGTGCTGTAACATTCCTGTGAGAGCACAGAGCAACTGTGGGTTTTTTAAAGCTATTGCAATGATTTTCTCACAGGCAAAGTTGCCCCTGGCTGGCTTTACATTATCTCATCCGCCTGTGAGTGCACCCCCAAATCACCTCTTTCTGCTTGTCAGAGTTTACTGGTGTGTCCAGAAATTGCCCAACAAGGGTCATGCTGAATATACTTCTTGTTTTGCACCACATTACATTGCAGTCAGGTCTTTCAGCACCGCCGTATTTTTAAATAATGTTTTCCCTGATGCTGCAAATGGTGCAGAACACTGTAGAGGCAGACAGCCCCCAAAGTGAGCTGGGGGCAGGGGCTTTGGTCAGCAGGCTGTAACACACAGGGAAGCTATTCTACAGTGAAAAACCATTGCAGAAACCTCAGTGTGCAGAGCTGTGTCCTGGTGGGGCTGCAGAGGTCAGGGCGATGTTGTTGGGCTTGCAGGGGCTGCAGGAGTGAAGAGATAGACGAAAATCTTGACTCCATGATCAGAAGGCTGGATTTGTTAATTTTGATATATATTACATTAAGACTATACTAAAAGGAATAGAGAGAAAAGTTCAGGAGCTTGCTATGCTAAGGATAGAACAGGAATGAATAAACAAAGGAGCTCTCTCTGATTCTGTCCCAGAGAGAGCTCGGTCTTTGGCCCTTAATTGTACACAAGCAACATGGGCCCATCACAGGTGCACCTGCTGCATTCCACAGCAGCGGATAACTGTTGTTTACATTCCCCTTCTGGGGCCTCAGCTTCCCAGAAGGGGGAAAAATCGTAAAGAAAGGATTTTTATGAAAAGATGTCTGTGACAGGGCTGGGGGCATCAGTGGGGCTGAGGGTGCAGGAGGTGCTCTGCTCTGCAGGCAGGACTGCTCACACTGCCATGGCTTCATCCCCTGGAGTGCCTCTGCAGCTTCTCAAGTTAAATTTCAGACCAGACACACCATCTGGACTTTTCCTCTATAGTGCCTCCAGCCTGGGGAGCTTGCTGAGAGGTCCACACCAAGGGCTGTCAAGGTTCTCTTAATGGGAACCAAATCATTTCCCCAGAAATGGGTTACATTCGGTTGTAGTTTTTATTTTACTAAAATCAATATTGAACTTTCAACCTTCCTTAAAAGATGAAGTATGTATCTTTTGTTCTGAAATTACATTTTGCTTCACTTTTGGTTTTCAAATGCACACAATGTAAATTACCATATTTGGTTGTTTTGAAGGCAATGAGAAAGCCCCAGCTTTCTGATCCAAAATAAAGAGAAATTCAAGCTAAGCATTCTTTTGTGTTGCCATATTGAAGCTCAAATTCATAGCAAATTACAAAACTAAAAAGACAAATTTTATTTTTAAAGATGAGAGGAAACATTGTGATATTTTTAAAGAAAAGGAAGATTTTTTAAAATGAGAATCAAACCTCCATACATCTCTGTGCAAGTTTTTAAACTAAATGTTAAAATTGTTTTTAAACTAAATGTTAAAATTAAACCCCAAAATTCTACCAAAAGTTTGTTTTTCATGGCTGCACTAGGAACAGTAAGACAGCAATGAATCCTGGTCAGCAGCATGTTGAATTATTTGATTTCACATTATTTTTATTACATTTATTTTTAGTGTCAAAATTAATTTACAGCTAATGTGAGAACATTAGCTATTTAAACAAAACTGCAGAACATATTGTCAGCTTTCACACTACATAAATTACACTGGTATTTTCTCATATTACATGAGAAATAGTTAGAGTAGGATATTTGGGGTTTTTGCCATATCACATGATTCAGAAAGTATCTCTTGTGCTAATCAGCTGATTTTGGGATTTCATTTTAATTGTTCTACAACACTCAGAAAGTGATTATGTCTTCTACACATATGTACCTTTAAATTAGGTGATTTTATTTCTCCCAGTTTAATATTGCTTGGAGATTTTGAAATGTTTTTCAATGGGTTTCAATGGGCTTTCATCGCCACATTTCAGCCTTCTCACTGAGCTCAGTGCCTACAGAAGTTACAGTTAAATCTTAGTTTCTTACATTTTTTCAGCTGAAACATGTTTTCCCCTGCTATGAGTTCCTGTTGATATGAGAGCACTCAAGGATGAGCTCTGGTTGTCTCTGGGGTTCCTTCCTCCATGGCCCAAATTGTTCAGGGTTTGTCCTCTGCAATGGGTTTATCAACAGGGGAGATTGGCTGGAGTAAATTTAAATAAATCTTTTTTTTCTCCCTGTCAGTAGTGGTTGATCTTCCAGAGCTTTTACTTAAGTGATCTGGTCATGTTATCAATGACTTATAATTCAAAAAAGAGCAAACTCAAAATTTCACCTGCTCATAGGGTGAAGCATAATGTCTGTGCTGGCTTCTATGTGCACAGCACAAAAAAAGAACCCCCAAAAAAACCCTCCAAAAAAAAAACCCAAACAAACCAACCAAAAACTAAACCAAATCAACAACAACAAGAACAGCAACCAAGTCCTCCCCACTCCAAACCAGCTGTTTTGGGATGGTTTATTTTCACAGGAGATACAGTTCTGAAAGGAGATGCTTTGGGAACCAATCAGGTGGTGCGTTTTCATAGGGCTCCATGTACAGGGCATGTAGGACATGGGATAAGAATTAAATCCTCAAAATTGGAGGACTGTGGCCAGTCTAATAGCCAGGAATCCTTGGCATGAAACTGTCTCTAGAAGAGAGGTAACAGCTGCACCTTGTGGGCTTGAAATGCCTTGCAGAGGGAAAGGAGCCCTTTGTCATGACCCTGACTTTCATTAAAGTCTTTCATTAACTGACTCCCAGAAGTTATCAGCTGGGCTTTGTCCTGTCAGAATAGATCTTTATTTTGGGGTGGTAAAGATGAGGGCACATTTACAATGATGATTGTGTAGAGAGAGTATTATGCAGAGATTTATGTTCATTTGCATGGCAGATTAAGGCTTTATGCCATGCCCTGTGTGAATTAAACACAGATAGCAGTTTTGAGAGTTATGAGATTTTCTGATGGATTTCTATGCTGAATTGCAGTGAAATTTTATCTTATCAGATGGAAGTGCCCACTCCAATACATTAATATCCTTTCGTATTTGGAATGGATATATAAATAGATATCACATTGTGTATGCAAATTAGTCACCATATTTGCACAGATTTTTATTTCAAAGAAATTAAAGGTCATTCTGACTCCATAGGAAATAAAGTTTACAATTGGTAAGACAAAGCAGAGCTGCCTGTCCTTTAATGTCACTGGTGCCCTCAGGGAATGGTGCTTCGTGTCCCCTGTCTCAGGGATGTGTGTGAATCCAGCTTCCCAAGCCACCCCATCACTGCAGTCACCATCAGAGCTGTCTCTCCAAAAAAGAAATAGGTAATGAAGGGAAATATGAAACAGAGAGAGAAATAAAACTAAATAAAGAGTGATAAAAATTAAAACAGTGGGGTGATGCCCAGCCAGTGCTCCAGCAGCTGCTCCTGGCCAACCTTCCCCCTGGTTTTGTTGGTGGGCATGACAGCAGGAGGTGTGGAACACCCTTTGGGTCAGCTGTGTCCCCTCCCAGCTCCTTGGTCACCCACAGCCTGTTCACTGCTGGGGTGAGAGGCTTTGTGTGAGCACTGCTCAGCAGCAGCTAAAACATTCCTGTGTTATCAACACCATTTCCAGCACAAATCTGAAATACAGCCCCATACTAACTGCTGGGAAGAAAATTACCTGGACTGCAGTTGGAAGCAGCACAGCAGCCTTCTGCAAAGTGAGCATCCCACACCAGGAGTGCAGAAAACGTTGGTGTATTTCTTCCTAAAAATCTGCAGAACACCACCACAATGTACAAACATACACATACACTGATTTTATTCGTAGAATCACAGCTTGGGTGTGAAGGGACTTTGAGAAATCATCCCCCAGCAGCGATCAGCCCCTCCCAGTCCAACTCCAGCAGTTTATGTACTGATCACAACACACTATGCTGCAGAGGAATATCCCTCTGGCCAGTCTGGATCAGCTGGCCTGGCTGTGCTCCCTCCTGGTTCCTGTGCTTCTCCTCACTGGCAGAGCACAGGGAACTGGAAACTCCTTGACTTAGGGTGAGCCCTGCTCAGCAACAGCCAAAACATCTGTGCTACCCACATTATGCTCATACTGAATCCAAAACACAGCACTTCACCTGCTACTAGGGAGAAAATTATCCCAGCTGAAGCCACAACAGGGTCTTTTCCAACCTGAATGGTTCTGTGACTCTGTGACCTTTCCCTAGCTCTGTTTCCTCAAACACCATTCAGCCTGACTTGAACACTTCCCATGATGGGGCTGTGGATGGTCCAGGCATCCCATTCCAGCATTAATGAGAGCCCTGAGTGCTCAGTGCCAGGTACAGGAGCTGCTTTGCAGGATTGAGACCCTCTCCTGCTCTGTTCCCAGTTCAGCCTCCTCTTCTTCTGCAGGAGGAATTTTCTGAGGAAGCATTTTGAGGGAAAAGCTATTTCATGCAGTACTTTGGTAAGGACAGAAAATTTCTGTGAAGGAAGTGGATTTTCAGTTGTTGGACATCCCATTGAGAAGAATTATAAAAATGTGAAAATAATGTTCAGCCAGAGGGTAATGGGATGTGCTGATGGTGTGAAATGGGCTTCATGGTATTTCAGTGAGAGGTTAGCTCTCACCAGGAAAATGTGCTAGTTAGAGAAGGAGATAAAATGCTCCCCTATCACCAGATGTGAGTTACTGTAGGATTTATGAACACAGTCGGGGCTGTTTTGGTTGTGACTGATGATAGAGGGTGACTGCTGTGACCCTGCTACTTCATAACATCTCTATTTAAAGTGTCAGTGTATCACTTTCTCATAATATTGTGAGTCTGTTCCCCCAAATTTCCTTGAGGTGTTATTCATGGCTGCTTTCACAGTTTTTCATCTCAGCTAAGATGATTGATTAAAAATAGAACAACTGTCTTAAAGGTATTCCATGGCTCAATTCTTCCACTGAATTGCTCTTGCCTGGTCTCCTACCCTTGCTATATATATATATATATTTGATCCTGGGAGGAGATGAGCTGCTGCCACCAGTATTTGTGAGAGGGATGTAAGCAAGGGAGGGAAAGTAACAATGAGCTGATAAGCCTGAAAATACAGAGAAGAAACCTTATCATAATTATTCTTTTCCAGTGTAGCCTAGCATATATCTGGAATTATATATAATATAATATAATATAATATAATATAATATAATATAATATAATATAATATAATATATTATAATATAAAACATAACATAACATAACATAACATAATGTAACATAACATAACATATATAATAATATATAATTTTATATAATTTTTATATATTTATATATATAAACTTCTACAGAATTGTTCATGCCAAGATTGCAAAAGATGGTCCATTTCTAAAATTTCTTTTAAGGGATCATCTCCAAAAGCAAACAAGTTTTGACAAAAGCTGCTCAGCAGATGCCTTTGTATTTATGTATTAGAATACGGTGAAAAAAGCAAACCAGTTATTAAATACAAAGTAGTGCATGTCTCTAACAATGTGTTTTAATAATATGTCATGTTACTACAGAAGGTGTGAATATTTGGTGCCCCTGGTGCCCCTAGGTTTAAAAGAGTTTTATTACAATTTTTTAGTACTACACATTACAGTCTCCTCTCTCTTTGTGATGTGAACGTTCAGAGACATCTCCACACCTCAGAACTGCTTTGCTAAAATGGGTAAAGAGTTAATACACCTTTCAAATCTCAGCAGCTGAGTAAGTATTGCTGCAGAGGACATCTGACCTGAGTGAGAGGTTCAGAAGAGCCTCTGTGTTCTGGTTTTGGTGTAGCTGCTCCTGTGGGACCCCACACTCTTTGCCATACCCCTGTGCCCATTCCCTGTGTGGCATGGGCACTTTCCTGACTTTCAAGAGGTACTACCCCCTGTAAAGTGGTATTTAACACTAAAACTGAGAAATTTTATGTGTCACATTGGTATTTCAAGCTCTGCTTAGCAAATCTTAGCAAATCAGCAGACAGGTGTGATTCACACTGTGGTGCCAGGCAGATGGGTGACATGGCTGTGGGTGAAGCCATCTCCTGCCTCAGGCTGGGACCTGCCTGAGCTCTGGATTTGTGGTCCAGGGGAGCTTGGTGCATTGCTACTGTGTGAGCAGAGATGCAAACCAGCCTCAGGAGATGTGAAGTTTTGTGACAGATTTGAGGTGAGATCTCACTCTTTTCCCAGAGTGTTCTTCATGCCACGGGATGTCCCTGGTCACACTGGGATTCACTGGCTCTGTGTCTGGGTGCCAGCTTTTCCCCAGCATCTCATTTGAACACTGGGCCTGACTACTTAAGTCAATGTCTCTCTTCGTGTTCCCCTTAGGAAGCTTTTTATAAAATACCAGTTTATAAAATTCCAGTTTATATAATATAATATAAATTTAAACCTCCACAGAATTGTTCATGCCAAGATTGCAAAAGATGGTCCATTTAAAAAATTTCTGGCTCAGCTGCATCTTCTGGAAGGATTGATCCGGGTGCCATCAGCCCAAGTACTCACTGGAAGTAAAACAATCATGTGAATAATGCTGCTTACAAAGCCGTCAGTGCTACTGAGCCCTGCCTTGGACAGCTGGTCTGGGTTTTTCAGTGCCACTTCTTCAAAATAAAAATAACTGCATGTAGCCCTCTGCTGCTTATATCTTTAAACTATTATTTTTTAAATGTAGTAATGATAACTATAAATTAGACATCTACATGGCTGCTAAAGCAGGTATCAGTACTTTAACTGGGTGCATTGAAAGAGGGAATCACAGAAGGATAGAACCTCAGAATGGATAAGGTTGGAAGGGACACAGTGGGATAAAATATTTGTACATCTATAAGTTAGCTAATGTTAATACTGAGTAGTTGCACTTTGGCCAGAAATAAAATTTCATTTTTTTATTCATGTGTGAATCTCAGTTCCTGTTTATTATAACTCTCACAGGTCTGCTCCTCTTCCATGGCCTTGGCACAATGCACTGACTTTGTGCAGTCACCTATGATTTACACATTTGGTGGATGCCCAGTCTGTTGAAATGTTTATAAAATACAATTTATTCCTATTGAAGAGTGAGAGTAGGATGTGAGATGATCATAGCATGCAAGTTCTTCCTCTAAATGACCTGTGTTAAAGCTTCTTGCATGAGAGGCTTTCTTCTCTTGCTAACTCAGCTGACCTGTCTGGTCACCTCCACCTTTCTCTGGCAGTTGAGCTATGAGCAAAGATTCATAGAGCCATTAAAAAATGAATTTCAGCATACAAGAAGGCAGGTGTGCAATTACACCTATATTTTGTTTTACTTTCCAGTTGTAAAGTGTGGGATTTATGCTTATTTCTCTTGTTTTTTTCTCCTGAGAAGATCCAGACAAAGGGATGGTATATTTCAGCAAAGAGGATGGGTGGTGGTTTGTTGTGCCATCTTAAAACAAGTGCATATTGCAAGTTTAATGGGGCAAGTTGGATTTGATAATTGGTTTATTAGGATATTATATTTTTGTAGCAAGCAGGCAGCAGAGCTGCTGTGGCTCCAGCAGCATTTTGTCTCCTGGTACTTTCTGGAGAAGTGGAGATCTTTAGTCCATGGAACCATGTAAAGCAAGCTCGGTCATGTATGTGTAGAGTTTTGGTTAAGTGTGTGTCAGGTTTCATGGGATGGAGCTGATGAGGGGACTAGCAGGAGGATGGGGCACTTTCCTTGTTTTTTTGTCCTTTGTGTCCTTGTTTCTCGGGGTCTCTAGCTGCTCAGAGTGACCCCGAGATAAGTTAGAAAGTCTCTTTTCCCAGCCCGTTGCTTGAAGAAAGAGTCAAGGCTCTTCATTTCTTGGTCTCAAGGTTATTTATTGCATCTTATCTATAAAATTCTTTCTCCTGTTCTGCTGAGGTCAGCACAGCACGATAGTCAGAGGCACTCTGCTCACCTCAGAGGTGGTGTTATCTTTTTATACTAAAAACTGTGTGTACAATGTTTACAATTACTTTCCAATACCTATCACCCATGTTAGACAGTGAGCTTCTACTCTAAACCAATCTGTAAGTGCCAACATCACAGCAGAAGATGGAGGCCAAGAAGAAGAAGGAGAAAGGCTGGACACACCCAAATCCCTCCATCTTGCCCCCTGAACCCCCATTCTAAAAACCCCAAAAATATATTTTTCACCCCATGATAACTTCACTATTTTTTTACTTAAACTGTCGTGGCTTGCAGATCTTCATCTAAGGTTGGTAACTTGCTCCAGGGGTCATAATCAAAACCACAGGGGTGTTTTGGGCTCTGTGACAGGGTCTCTGAGCCCCCTGTCGGGGGTCCTGGCAGTCCAGGACAGCCAGAGGGATGTCCTGAATTCTGGCATTTGTTCTCATTCCAGTTGGACAGAAGTCCATCCAGCAGTGAGCAGGTGATGGCTGTGCAGCCATTTGCGAAGGCCTGAGCAGCTCAGCACTTTGTGCTGCCTCAGGGAGTGAAAAGTGTTCCATGTCCTTCAAAACCTGTCTGCCCTTTTTACAGCCTGTGAGTGCTGGCTCTCTGTCTGCTCCTGGCTGGTCCAGAGTGTGCATCCAAAAATCTGTCTCTGTTGGTCTCAGAAGAGAAACCAAAGTGCCTGCCCTGTGGGTTGTCCTGATTTCTCTCTGTTGCAATTGATTTTTATTTTTTTATTTGTTGTGGAAAAGGTAAGCAAAGTACATCAGCTAGTCAGGAACCAGAAATGTATGAAGCTGGTCCACATCAAACCTTTTCAATGAGGAAAGAATAGGTTTTGGTTTCCAGTCTCTCAGTTCAATCATCCTAAAAGCACTGCATGAAACACTAGATGTTTCAGAAAAAAATACAACATTTAAATAGGTTTATTTTTCTGCCAAGATTTATTTGAATTAAAATTCACACTTGGAGGAGGGCTTAGGGGGGAAGGAACCATAAATTAATTTGCTAAGTGATACTAGAAAATTCCTTGTGAACTATAAAGATCCTGATAGAAAAAAATTCCTGTTTTCATCCTTTTTTAGGACACTAAGAGATGGCAGGTGGAGAAAGTCTGACAGAACACCTTGTGCATTGGCACAGAAGCTGCATAAAGTCTTTCACATATCCATATTCTGAAAATTAATTATTTTCACCTGTTACAGTGGGAACACAATATAATGATTCCTGCAGGTCTGCTGCCACAATGCACCAATTCTGTGTGTCCCCTGCAGCCCAGGCTCAGCCTGCAGTGATGGTGCTTGGCCATGGCCAGTCCAGCTGCCAGAAGTGATGGCTCAGAGTTTATGTTTGAGCATGTGCTTGCCCAGCTGGGGTCCCAAGTGGCATTGCAGTGCTGCAGTGCAGAAGGACAAAGTGCTGGCATCAGGAGGCTGGAGAGGACTCACTGAGGTGTCAATTTCTGTCCTAAATTGCCTAAACCCCCAGGGCAGGAAGGAGACAAGCCTTGTTCACAGCAGGTCTGTCCAGCACACTCCTGCCATGGGCTGTGCCATTCGGGTCACAGTTGCATTATCACAGGTAAGAGGTAGTTTGTGGAAGTATTTTATTGAAAGTGAAATTGTAGCCTCAGCAGTTGTGGCTGTTGCTGAGGAGAGTGTGATCTCTGACAGGGAGAGATCTTTATCATCAGGGGAATTCTGATCCTGCCTTTCCTTGTCGTTCAGTATTCCTTGTCATTCGCATCTCCAGTCAAAGGCACCTTTGTTTATTCTTCAGGATGTCAGGCTCCAGCATGACAGCTCTGTGCAGTGTGTTTGTCCACCAGGAGGGAAGGCCTCCAGGAGGGATGCCCTTGAGAGAGAGCTGAGTGCAGCCACAGTTCCCATCTGCAGCACCCAGGCTCTCTCCAGCACAACCCCTCACCCATGCTGTTGTCAACCCCTCACCCATCCTGTTGTCTCCCTCTTTTAATGGCTCTGGCAGCTGACAACCGTGACTCAGTCACCATTTTGCTCCTTACTCTCCCTCTGGCCATAAACCTGAGAACAAAATCTTTTTTTTTCTTGCATTTTCATCCTACATGTCCAGATATATTGACTCTTTCTTCTTTTGTTGTCCCTGAGTCAGAGTCTTTCGCACGAACCCTCTCTGAGCTCTTGCAGGGCTGCTTGGGGAGTTCAGGGCTGGGCTCCAGCAATGCCAGTGACACATCCAGGCAGCTCCCAGGCAGCCCAAATCAGTGCAGGATGCCACCACTTCCTGTGCTGCCATGGCTGTCACTATTCTTGGCCCTAGAGCCTGTTTTCCTTCCATGAGCAGGCACGTGCTTACCTCAGCTACTTACCTCATCCTCAGATCACCTCCAAACAGGCAGCAATGCTACCCACAGTCAGCTGGGAGGACACGCAAGGGGAGTGGTGCAGGGCAAGAAGGTCCTTCTGCCATTTCACCCTGGCAGCTGCTCCCCAGCTTCTGCCCTTTTCCTAATATTCCTAGTTTTCCTTTATCTTTCCTAATTTGGGGAATTGGAAAGGAATATAACACACTTTGGTGTCTTAAGCATCACTGTTTTGGACGCAAACTCAAAGCATGGCACCCCATGCCATGAGATGCTTCCCGTAGAAGAAGGAGGTTTGCTCTCTGCTACTCCCTGTAGCACACACATTTTCAACAGGTAAAGCAGGTGTGGAGCAGCCAGCTGTTCCCAGAGTTAAAGCCCTGTGCTGTGGAGGGTGGTCCCTTCTCACAGAGCATGAGCTGACCCCTGTGGAGTGACATGAATAATGTCTCAACCAGAGTGGATGAGAGGTTTGTTCTTTGTGCCTGATCCTGTGTTTTCAATTGGGAGTTTATGCTGGAAAAGAGTTTCAGGATTTGTCTGATGTGTGACTTTATGTAAATTTCTATGGTAACCATCACATTTCATGTGCTCAGGGCGTTTTCATAAATTCTGCAAGAAGCTGTAGCTCTGTTTATTTATGCAGCTCAAAGGTAAGTTCCATTAAGCCACTGGCTGTTTTGGTTTTTCACTCTCCTTTCCTTTTCTTACCACCATCCATTTTAGCTCTGCATTTTTCTTTTTCTTTCCAAATACAGTGTTGTTTTGAAACTCAGGCCCTTGTCTGTACCAAACCTGCCCTTTTAATTACAAGAGAAGTCACAACTTAGAACAACTCTTTCTTGACACAGAACAAGTGGAGTAGCACTGGAGGAGTTGTCATCATTTAGCTCACTTAACCTCACTTGGAAATTTTGAAGTCTGCAGTGTTCAAGGCTGAAGTTCCTGAGTTCTCACAGTCTCATGAAATTATTTATTGTTAAATGAACATAAATCTTTTGGCTTGGACTATTTTGCTGTGGTGTGTAGAATAGCATTGTGTCTTTTGGAGGCTTGGTGCTGTGGGGAATTTTAATACTAAGTCAGCATCCTACTTCTGCTTTTTGGTTCCTTGTTTCATACAAGGTCATCTGTTACAGCAGAGCTCAAATTCAGGCAAGCACTTAGGAGATTATTAAGTATACTTAGATATTAAATGTGAATTATCTTTGAAATAATGACCTTAATTAAGATCTAGAAACTGCTTAGTGGACCCCATGCCATTAATAGAGAAGTCATTTTGCAATAAAAGCCATGGCCAGATGAAGTTCCTTTATTTGCTCTCCATATGCTGTGGGCAGTGCTACCTGCTTCCTTAATTTCCCCAATGTCTTCAGGCAGAGTTATTTAGGGATCTCTGGAGAACATCTAGTCCAAGCACCTATTTAAAGCAGGGCTAAATTCAAAATTTGTCAGGTTCCTCAGTGCCTTGATCCAGTGAGCTTTGAGAATCACCAAGGATGGAAACCTCCCCATGTGACCAGACCCTTGTTCCTTCCCCATCATGAACCAGTTGGATGTTGGTGCCACAGTGGGATTTGTCCTCAGCCTTCCTTTCTCTGAGCCAAACAAGATGACTCCCCCAGCCCCTTCCTCATGTGCCATTTGCAGCCTCCAGTCATCTTCATCACCCTCCAGTGGATCACAGAATCACAGAATCATGAAATCATGAAATGGTTTGGGTTGAAGCAGACTTTAAAGATCATCCAGTTCCAACCCACCTGTCACGGGCTGGGACACCTTCCACTGAAGCAGGTGGCTTGGAGCCCCATCCAGCTTGGCTTGAACACTTCCAGGGACGGGGCATCCACAACTTCTCTGGACAACCTGTGCCAGTGCCTCACCACCCTCACAGTAAAGAATGTCTTCCTAATATCCAATCTAAACCTTCACCTTAAAGCCCTTCCGCTTGTCCTATCCCTACATGCCCTTGTAAAAAGTCCCTCTTTCTTGTAGGCTCATTTTAGAAGGTGCTGTAAAGTCTCCCCAGAGCCTTCTCTTCCCCAGGCTAAACAACCCCAGCTCTCTCAAAGTGATGGTCTTTGGGGCCTTCCTCTGCTCTCACCCCAGCAGGTCCATGTTTTCCATGTGCTGAGGGCTCCAGGGCTGGCACAGTACTCCAGGTGCAATCTCACAAGGGCAGAGTAGAGGGGAGGAATCCTCTCCCTCGATCATGGCACTGTGTCAATAGTTTTCTTGCTGAGTTGGGTAAGCATGCCATAAGGAGATGAAACAAATGGCATTATTGCTCCATGAACAATAACTTTTCTTTTAATTTCAGCTGTGTACTCTAGCTCCCAATCACTGCTGTGCTGAGAGTGTGGAGTGTGAAGAGTAAAAAGTTCAGTGTCTTAATCTAAAAAGAGTTGTGACACTGGGAAAACTGTATTTCCCACAGAATCTGTGAAGCAGAGCGTTTCATTTTCCCTGCCCACTGTAAAAGTGTTGATGATTATGTGCTGAAAGTACTGAATTTCACAGCATTGTGTGGTCCATGGATTACGTGCAGACTGCAAACGTATTTTTATGACAACAATCCTAGATTTTGTCTAATTTCACCTTAAGTCAGTAGAGGATTTGCATTGACTTCTCTTGAGGTTTTTTTGTGATGTCTGACATTATTGTATTGAGTTGATGGTTACTTTTTTATGTAGCAATGGAGCTTTAGCTAAGAAATGTCAGATTTGTTTATTTCTTTCATCATTGACATTTTCTGTTCATTAATGATACATCTAAACTAGAGAAATAGAAAAGAGAATTGTATTGCTAGAAAAAGTTGGTTTAGCTACCAGGAATATGCCAACATGTCTGCAAACTCCACTTAAATTCAGTAAGTAATTGAGCTTATCTCCTCATGCACAGGATACTATTATTAGCAAAGCATTTAATTAGCTGTCTGTTGCATTAGAGCTGAAAGCCAAACACCTCCTCTGGCATTTCCCAAGAAGTCTGTCTGTAGTTCTCAGAGCAACACTTTTAAGATTGTATGTGGCTAAGCAAGATTTTGCTGCAGGAAGCTTTATGATAAACTTACTGGTATTATTATTGCCAGCCTAAAAAAAGCCTTTCTTGAAATTTCCTAAGGCAAAATTATGCTAATTTGGCTTCATCTATGAAAGAAAGGGTCTAGAAAATGGCCCAAGAAGGTGCAAATGTAATAAAAACCTTCAGGAGATTTTAAATTGTCCAATATCAATTGTCCTGCCCCTGCTGTGGTGCAGCTCATGAATGGAAGAGGGGCTTAAGAAAAGGCTCATGAGGAGCATCCTCCAGGTATTAGAAAAATTCCAGCTGGATTTAAGCTGCATGGCAAGGAGGACATGTGGTGGAACTGATAGAGGAGGTGCTGCCTTGAACACACATCAGGAATGTGCTCCTGGCTCTTTGCAATGCCAGGAGAGACAGCGAGCTGGCAGCTCTTGTGCAGAGCTCAGCACTTTGCAGAATTGGGTCCACCTGCCACTGGAAGCCTGTCACCCAAAATCAGGCACCCACATGGCTATTAAACAAGGTGTGTCAACCACTGCATTCTTCCATGAGATAAAAGCAAAGATTTTGGTAGAGACAGGAATTCTGCTCTGGTTACAAAAGCACTCAGCCAGTGCTAGTGGGAGGGCTCCTATTTTTTTTGTTTTCATTGAACCATCCGTGGTGTATTTGTGCGTCTGACTCACAGATGAAGGCTCAGGACACTGCAGGGCTCGGGGTTAGCAGTGCTCCTCTTCCTCCCCATCTGGTTGATGGGGGATCTCAGCTGGTGGAGTAAGGCTAGAGGGTGTCCCTGCCTCACTAAGGGACTCCCATCAACCATCAACTCCCATCAAGATTGAGAGTTACTTGCCTAGATTAGGATCTATCCAGGACTGGGAGTAACTCCATTCATGCATTTGTCAGCACTTGGCAAACAGCAACAAAAAATAAAATCAAGGCATTATTGACAGTATCCCACAAGTAAAATTAATACAGATAAAAATGTTTATTTTTATAATCTTTTCTCATAAATTAGCCAGAATAACTGGCTTAATATTAATTAGCCCTATAGACCCACATATATCCATATATAGCAGTAAACTGCTTTTATTCAATAGCATGGTAACACAACTTGTAAGAGAAAATATGAAAACTGAAATTCATTAGGGAAACATTTTGTGCTGCAATTAGATCTGATGCTGCTCAATGTGGGTTTTCAATTTGTTTAATTCACATTGATGTGCAGACAAGGCTGCAGAGCAAGGAAAAGAGAAGCATACATTTAATATTATCTACTTTGCTTGTTCATGCATACTTCAGCTAAAGCCTTGGTGCCATATGATTTCAGATTCTTTCTGTGTGTCCCTAATCAAATATTCATGGTGGTATTCACACTTACAGAGAGGATTCTGAAGCCTACCTTGAAGTAAACACAGGGAATAAGGCATATGTTCAGTCCAAACTTTGTTCCTGCTCATGCACATAAGAGCTCTAGCAACAGCTACAACCAGTTACATGTGTGAAAATCAGACAGATGCTTCTTAGGCACAACACTAGCAGTGTGAACCTGTTGGGCTTCTAGGACTGAGACACAGAACACTATGAACATGTGCAGCCCTCATTTCCCATTTCAGCTAGGGAATGGGAAAATGTATTTAGCCAGGAGGACAGATCCACACAGAAAACATAATCTTCTAGATCCAATTTAGCAGAAAATTATGTCCATTGGGTTCAATGGAGTAACATTTGGGTTCCAGCTGAGGGGCTGGTCTTCAATAAACTCTTCATTTCTAATCAGGGAAGAAGTACAAAAGCAACTATCTTAAGATAAACTATAAACATTTAATTCTGTTTATTTCATTATTAAGGAGTAGTAAATATCATTAATATTAACTTCCACATTAATAAAACTAAAATTTTATTAATATATTAATAGGATTTTTTGACAGTGAAATAGAAGAATATATTTTGGTGTATATATTTTGGTGTACATCAAAATAACTTCAAAAAGTATGAGTGTTGGAGCATAAGTCATTTCTAAAAAAATCTTTATAACATCTGTCAAAGTTATTTAGCTCCCTAACTTTGCCTGTGTTGAGCACTTAAGTCTTACTCGTACAATCATTTTCATGTTTGGTTCCTATATAGGTTGCTACTGTAAAAAGAAGTAAATTTGCTGGTGCTGTGTATTATTTATGCAGCACCGTAAGCAGAAAGAAAGAAAACTGCCAACATCCAGCCTTACCTTCATTTTAATTCCTTGGGAAGGATGTTTCATTATTTTCCCCCTCTTTGAAGCACCAGGTCTCTGAAATCTCTTTTTAATGATACAGAAGCAAAATAAATCAGTAGAGGAAGTAGTCAGCGTGCAGAATTCGAGGAACACGAGACATTTTGAGGCCGTGCCGTGCAGGGGGATGGGAGCAGCACCTCAGTGTGGGAGGCTGTGTGTGCTGGCTCCTGCTGCTGGCTGGGCTTCAGCAGCCAGGCAGGAGTTCCTCTCATTGTCAGGGAAGCAGCTGTTCTGGCAGATGATTGTGCTGAATTTCAGGTCATTTGATAACTAGGGCAGGCAGCCGTGGTCTGCAGTTCAGCTTGGGTGACACTTAAGAACTTCAGCAGCGCGGCGCAGAATTGCTCACCTTTCTGGGGTGCCCAGGTGGGCTTGTTCTGGGGATGGAGAGGGGGTGTTCAGCCAGGTCCCACCCTCGGCAGCCAGACAGCAAGCCTGGCTCCTGTCTGTCACTTCAGCATGCAGAAGTGTGGGACATTGCTAGATTTTCAGCTTTGTGATGAATGGCGTTCCGAGTGGTCCTTATTTAGGCTATCACTTCAATCTGCTGGCAGGCTCTGCTTGGTCATCAGTGTGAATTGTGGGGCTGGCTTCCACACTTGGAAGAAATGCTTATACCTGTGTCAGGGAACAGCAAGGAAAGCTTCCTAAATCCTTAGTGGCTTGGCAATACCCGAGAGTAAACTTATGGGGAGAGGGGAGCCCTTAGAAAGCCATAAAGAGGAGCAGTCCAATTGTGCTCCTTTGTCAAGCTGCTCGAAATAAAAGTTGCAAGGCTTGCTCAGGGCTAAGGGAAGGATTAATGTAACATTCTGGGGAAAGCAGCTGGAAATATCATGGTTATTTTCTCAGCCTGGCGAGCTTTTAAGCTTTAATGTATTCCCAGAAGAGTCGAGCAGATCTTTGGTGTAAAGAAGCCCATAAACAATTATGTTGGATTCCTAGAACTTTAGAGCCAGAGAGAGAGAGATCATTAAAGCCATCCACTGTACCCTCTGTGTTCAAAGCTTTGGGATTCTGAACACAAATCCTTTACCAAGTGAAGGCATACTTTAGAAAGCCACTGTTTTGAGGTAATAACTTCATGTGACAGTGACAACTTCATGTGATGTAATAACTTCATGTGACTTCCCCCGGTAAATTTGCCCAACTGGCTCATTACCCTCACTGGCAAAAAAAAAAAACCACTGTGTTTGAAAGGATACATCTTGCTCTGAATGCATCAAGCTGCCTTGCTGATGCTGATACCCAAACCAGGCAGTCCAGTCATCTCAGCCCTAGGTGCAGTGGGACCAGCCTCCAATCCACCTGGGACACAGGCACTGAGCAGGGCTAAAGGAGGATGCTGGGGAGCTGAAACGCCACTGGTATAAGAAATGTGGGAATAAAGGCAGGACTGCAGTAGATTTTAAGAAACAACCTTGAAGATACTTTTTGGTCTGAAAAAAAGGCTGGTTTTAATGCAACTTAGAAGGTTGCATCTGCCCTCTCTTCCACCAAAGCTTCTCATAACATTCTGAAAAGCATCTACAATTTGAAATGCTAAAAAAAATTAAGGAAAAGAAAGAGCAGGGATTTAGGTATTTTGGCAGAGAGCAGGCAGCTAAAGGTGCCTGTCATATTAGAGGTGGCAGCTTAGACTTGCTTTCTGTGTTTCAAAGTGAGTACACCCTCTAAGGCAAAGCAGCTATTTTTAACTCTCATTCTAGGAAGTCCTTTTTCTCTATAGTGGGAGAAAAGATACGTGCTCTGTGTCACTGTTGTCTCACAACCACACTTACCTCACCAGCCTCCTTTCAGTAATGAGACAGATAACAGGGCAGAAAGCTGGTCAGCAAACTCAGTGATGAACAAACCTCCACTCCTCATTGGGGGGGTGAAAGGGGAGGGGGAAAGCCTGTCTGATTTATCAGGAGAGGTCCCATTCTGGGAGGTGAGGCAGAGCCTGCAGGTGTCTGTTTGTCACTGCAAGGAGCATTTGCCCGCTGTGTCCCTGCAAGGCTTTCCTGGCACACCCAAGGTGAGTCACAGCCGTGAGCAGAGTGCTGAGCCAAGCTGCAGTGGCGTTGGGTTTTCCAAACCCTCCCTGAGTCTGTGGGTGAGTTGGTAGAGTTTATGGCTCAGCCTCTTGGGATTGGACTCATCCCAGCTGTATTTATAGCACTGAGTCTCAGCCAGGCTTCTCCTGTAATCAGTGGAGAGACACACTGAGCCCAGGGAGGATTCATCCCTCCCCTAGACTGGCGCTGATAACTGAGGAGGGTGGTGTTGCAGCTGGAAGTTTGCAAAGCTTGAGTACTTTGAGTTGTGCCTGCTGGCCTCTTTACAGGAGTTTGGAGCTTTTTCTTGGGTCTCAGTCTTTCTGCATCAGAGAAGTTCATCATGGTTTCCCAAGAAGTGCCTTTCCTACTCTCAGGCAGCAGAATGCATTTTCAAGTGAATCACAATCAATTTGAAAGTATAAATTAATTAAAGTCAAGCCCTCTGAGAAGTATCAAATGCATGCCTGCACTTCCTTTATACCAAATTATTCTAACAGCAGTGTAGCAGACTTCAAATTTCCCCATCAGTTAAATTGATTGATTTTTTTTTTTTTTGCAGAAGGCAATTTAGAAAGCAATATACTGTAATATAGGTATGTTGCTAGTGACTGTATAATTGTTACCATACTGCAGGCTACTGGCAGACAGCAGCTTAAATAACTTATAAGTGGGGCAACTGTCATGAGAAATGGCTTACCAGCCTTCATCTTTCCTTCATCTCTGCATTGCTCTTAGCAGTGCCCTGCAAAGAAAAGATTTGCAAAGTGTAAGCATGTCTTCTAAATATTGTTTAATGTAGTACTACAAACACTGACATGACTTAATCAGAGCATATTACTAGAGAATGCCATCAGTATAGGATGCTCCAATGCAGGTAATTTTCTGGTAACTGTAATTTTTACTTGAGTTGACAGGGTTTTTCTGGGCTTAGTCTGGGAGACTTGCATTTGCCTGGAATGCTTCTTGCTCTCTGTTTCTTGGCAGAAACTTTCAGTCTTGCATCCCATTTAAAATGGTTTGTAACTGGAAATATGTGTTAGGGGCTAGTTCTGAAATAGATTATTGGATGCTTATCATCTATTGGATTAATAGATACTGTGCCAGCTGAGTCTTCTCACTGCCATGGGTGAGTCTTGATTCAGCCCTGAGTGTGGGCTGGCCATGCAAGAACTGAAGGTTACATCCTCTGTTCCTGGGTTGGTCTCACTGAGTTCTCCTTGGCACAGGACCCAGGGGTCCTTAGGAACTGATGGTGGGAATGGAGGTTGAGAGCAGAGAAGAGCAATATAAAAAATTAAGGCTGGTTCGGTATAAACAGCTTCTACAGGTAAAACAAAACATCTGACACTGACCCTTAACAACAGAAATGAGTTTCCATCTTAAGAACAACAAAGATATGGTCAGTGGCACGAGAATGGCTTTCTTAATATATTTTGTCTGGCTGAGGAACTTAAAAGCCCATTGTTCTCCTTCTTGAGTGTTTTCCAGAATTCTCTAAAGTACAAACCTTTTCATGGTGCCAATTGATAAAGACACTACTAAAGTGAAACCAAGCACTTTATTCATTTCATAGTGGTATTTCAGTTTTGGCACAGCCTCTGGGTTCTTAGCTGTCTAATGTGCTGTTAAGTGCCTTCTCAAGCATGGATAATAGATATTAGGAATAGAAAAGGAAAGCAACCTTTTCAATTAAGGACAAAATGTACAGAAAGTAAAATGACATGAGTTGTATCAGCTGCATATTGGCTCGTACGTGCACAGTCTCCAGATACAATCAGTAGGTGCTCAACCAGATAATTACAGCCTTCCTGCAAAAGGCTTCATGTAGGAGTCACCTGCCTGCCTGCTACCACTTGCAGGATCAGAGCTCTCCTTTATTTTCACTGCTGCGGATTGTGGAATTAGTGTTTTCCAACTTCTGTTTAAAAAAGAAGCATTTTTCTAGCACATCTTCCAGCAGGCTGCTGCACCAGGTAAGTGCTGGACATCAAGAGGG
Source organism: Zonotrichia leucophrys gambelii (assembly GCF_028769735.1). Taxonomy (NCBI): domain Eukaryota; kingdom Metazoa; phylum Chordata; class Aves; order Passeriformes; family Passerellidae; genus Zonotrichia; species Zonotrichia leucophrys. The sequence continues at coordinate 7,113,759 of NC_088175.1, read as the reverse complement.
ATTTGTCAGCCTTTTTGTCAGTAATGATTTATATTTGTCAAAATGTAATTTTCACAATTGATTTCCTGTAGCAAGGATTAGAGGAGCAGTTTGTTTGGGGAGTGCTTGCCTTCCAGCCAGCTGGTATTGCTTCATGCTTAAATTGAGGTCAAGAGTTTTTATATACAGGAGTAAGAGATGGTCAATTGAATTGCTACTTAAAATCTCTTCAGGTGCACAGACTCTGCAAGTGCTCCTCTTTCAGGAAATCATCTGTTCTGCCACAGGCAAGCTGGGCTGTAACCTTTGTGAAGGTCAAGTAATCCTAGTAAGAAATTACTGGATTTCTGGGAGGCCTGGTTGTGCCCAGTGCTGCATGACAGAGTACCCCTTTCAAATGACTTGCATGCAGTTGGTGGCACATGTACCTCAATTTAGGAATCCCAGTGCAGATGTTATAAAAGTATTTTCACAATGTTTTTGCCACATCAGATTCCCCCCCCCCCCCCAAATTTGGACCAACACTGATGGTGTCCAGCAAGTCATAACTTTGTTTATCCAGAGTAGAAGCAGAGGTGGTGGCTCATGTCATACTGGCTTGGGCAACTGCCTTCTTTACTTATTTTTTCCTGTGGGTCATGCTGCTGTTTCCACTTAAAAGGAGTCTTGCTCGTGGGATTGTGGAGACCAGTCTTAATTTCAGAATCAGAAGAGGTGATGATGGAGCCTCTGAGAGAGCCTGTTCCCAACCCATATGAGCTCCTGCTCTGCCATTTACTCAGCACATCATGGCCCTTGTTGTGTTTGAACGAGCTATTGAGAAATCGTGTGTCAGTTTTAGGGAGGAGGGTGGGGCTGGGGTGGAAGCAGAGTTGTCACACCCACTCACTGCTTTTCTGGCTCCATGGCACACTGTTGGCAGGGAGTTTGCTGTGCAGGTGGTAAGTCTGCCCAAGGATCTGTAGGAATTTGTTAATCTCTGTTAGGTCCATTTGAGAGTCTCTGAGGTGCTGTTTGGCCTTGAAGGATGTTTCTTAGCTTTTTATTCGTCATGACGGTATTTAACCCTGTAGAAACCACAACCTCACTGTGTAAGAGATAAGTGTGTAAGAAAATAATAAAGAAAATATGGAGTAACATAGTCTCAGCCAAATAAGTGACTCAAAGAGTTAGATGCATCCTTAGGACAGAATTAAGTTGTACATCTCTGGGTTTACAGATTCTGTCATTAGTTTGGTACAGTGTTTTAAATTGCCTACGTTTATGTAATAGTTTTCTTTTGAGAGAGCAGGTGATTCCAATGGCATTGCAGGATAAGAGAGCACTGTGAAGAGCTTAGCTGATATTTTACATCAGCCAGACGCTTCCCTTCAGTCCTTCAGTGTGAGATACAGGAAGAAGGCACAGGAGAACAAAAAGGATTTGAAGTGCCCTCAAAACTGAGAATGAAATTGTTTGATGATACTATGTACTCTAGGAAAGCTGGAGACCTGAATATAAAACATGGCCTACAATTTTACAATTTTAATGCTGTTTTTGTTCATTTAAATACATTCCTGAATCTTCTTACATTCTCAGAATGTAATTACATAAAGCCATTGTCATTTATGGCTGCGAGACCCTGAACTTACACTCAGGTTTGAATTTAATACTCCTGTTTCTGGTGTGCCTCTATTGGCTTTATAACCCAGCAAGCAGGAAACAATGAGCATGTACAGGTAGAGTTCGCACCATCTGTGTGCCACAGTGAAAAAGATAGTTTGCTTTTAACAGAGTTTTTTTTGCTGTCTCAGATATTGATTGGTTAATGCTTGTTGTGCTCCATCTGATAGTGGGGAATACCTGAGAGGTATTGATATTGTAGACTTAAAATGGGACATCAATAATTCATAGCAGCAAACATTAGAAAACATATGATAAGCAGCTTTGCTATTAGAGTATCTACATATCAGTCTTTCTGAGAATGTTGTGGGAGGCAGGTACAGGGAGTGAGCAACTACTCAGTTATGATGAGTAAGTATTGTCTGAGAAGGATGGGAGTGGCTCTGATACCATAGGTAACTTATAAAAACTTCGAATTTTTATTCAGCGCATTCTAAAAGTCAGATATGAGATAAAAGACCTAGCTGCTGAGTTCAGTGGGTCAAAATACCAATTGATCTACATCAGAGTAGTGTCACTGAAGCTGTGGAGATGCACCCCCTAAACCAGCTATGAATTTGCTTGAGGAGTAGAGCATTAGGCTGTGTGAATCCCCAGCAGACAGAATAATGCAAAGGCAAGGAGAAGGGAAAGAAATCAAAGGTGATAAGGCAGAGGTAGAGAGTGAATAAATATTCTGTTTAGTCTCCTCATACAAACTCTCCATTAAGTTCAACTGGATTGCCTCTGGAAGACTTGCCACGCTTAAATATAGAAGAGGAAAGTGATTAGCAGGCAAAGTAAAAAGAGTGAAGTGTTGGGATCAGAGGAGATCAGGTATGATGGGATAATGAAGAAAACATTTAATAGTAGATGGGGATTTTAAGCCATATATACACATCTCTGAATCCATCTTGTTCACACTTGCATTTTAAGACCAGTGTTCGACATTTATCACTGAACCCCTTTGACTTCAGAAGCTACCAGTGAACTTGATCCTGTGTGTTCAACAGCAGCCATTTTCCCCCCAAAACAACTGAACTTTCTGTTTATTCACACTTTGCTTTTATTGTAATTGCTTGCATGTAGGTGAACACAGGGAGCTCTGACTGGGGCAGGAGACACAAAATGCAATTTCTTTCTTCCACAGCATTACGTGAAAGCCCAGACAATGAAGTCTGGCTTCAGGCACCCAAGTGTTGTGATAGGTGAGGACAAGGGTCCCATTAAATATTGAAGTGGCCGGGCCCACGGTGCTGCTGCAGCAGGGGATTGATTACAGCTGGTGAAAGCCGGCCTGGGGCGGGCATGCGGGGAGCGCGCTGCGCAGTCTGCGGCCGTGCTATGGTCAGCAGGGAATGGATCTGGCACTGCTTCTGCCTCTGCCACTGTGACTGCACCGTCCTGTGCCGCATGTCCTGTAGGTGATGGAAACCTCCCCGCTGCCCTGCGTGCCGGGCTCCCGCGGGAAGGGGAAGGGATGCTCGTTTTTGCATGGAGATGGTCTTCGCATGGAGATGGTCTGTGCCGCCACCTTGCAACACTTGCAGTTGTAGCTCGTTGATGGATGGTTTGTCTTTAATTTACTTTTAATTCAGGCAGTAGGAGGCTGAGATAATATTTGTGAGAAATAAGGCATTAGCTGGGGAGATGAGGGCAATAGTCAGGGCTGTTAAATCAGGAGAGGTCATTACAGCAAGAATGTGGGATGACTTCTGAGTCAATGTGTTGGATTGCTGCTGCTCTTGCTTGCTAGTAAATGGCATCTGTACTCATGGAATAGATAATGGTTTTAAAAAAGAGATATTAAAAAGGGCAGCATCTTATACCTCCTATAGTTAATGGGATATTTGCCTATTTTTTTTCTCCATAATGACCTACCTGTGACTGTCAATTCCTGTTAGCTCCTCTGGAAATGAGGATTTGCAGAGATGAGTGGGTTTACTCTGGGCCTTCCTAGTTAGTGGGATTTTTGCTTTTTTTTATTCTTTTGTGAATGGGATCAGATGCTGTATTTGAATATTTTGCTTATCTCTTGAATTTAAGACTGCGACTTAATTATAAAGGAACCCTGCCTGTTTCTAGTTATATTTTTTCATGTGGTTTGTTGGGTTTTTTTTTTTTTTTTTGTCAAAAATCCACACGTTTAGTTGTGTTTTGTAGAAAAATTCTCCTCTGTCCAGTACTGTTACCCAGGTACAGATACCCATCATAGTTGCCTTAGAGCAATGGTGGGAGTTAAATCTTGGTAAAATGGATCTTTTCTGGATCTTAACCATTAACTAGGTGCAAACTGTGTGTTTATAATATGGTGTTTTCTATGTGTGCATGGTGCTTCAATGCATGTTAGGGCCCTGCTGTTCTCCACTTGCTGGAAAAGCCTGCCCTGACGGGTTTACTGTCCTACCAGTAGGGAAACAGGAAGGAGAGACTTGAAAATAGAGAGCCTTGCCTTGCAAGGTTGTATGTGGAGATAAGCCAAGAATAGACCATGCTGCTCTTGGTGCCTCGGGTGCTGCACCAGGCCACAGTGTGTGTGTGTGTGTGTGTGTGTATATATATACACATTTCTGATCTAATATGTCATAAATCCTATAGTTAAGCAAAACCAGAGATGATTTTTGACCAGTGATGTGTGTGAATATCAGCTGATTGAACTGCTGCCCATGCTAGTGGCTGGGTTCTTTTCCCCTGTGATTTCAGAAATTTTCAAAAATTCAATTTCTCAAAAAAAAAAAGGATCAAATTCCTGCTTTTTATTTGATGTAAAGAAATGTAAGTGTGAAGTGGGTATAAACAGGTATATGCACTTACTTGGGTGCAGAAGCACAGAGTCTCACTGAGCTACAAGCAGATAGCTTCAGTTTCACAGAACAGATGTGTGGATGTCTCTTTGAGACATCCAAGGGAAAGTGTTTTCTGAGCTCAGCAGCACTCCTACTGCAGAGCACAAGGCCAGCATTGCAGTGTCCCTGTCTGCTGGGACAGCACCTGGCAAACTGGTACTGGAGTGAAACAATTCATGTCCTCATTAAAACCAAATTCAGGAAAATGTCTTTGCAATATAAAGCATATCTTTGGTTGTTGTGTTTTGATTTCCCCTCTCAGCTTCTTTGGAGCATCAACTGTCTGAATGCCCATGCAGTAGTGAGGTGCCAGCTTCTCAGGATGGCCTGTGCTTTTGATTTTAATGAGATTCTGATGGTATTTGTGTTTTTCTTAAAGCTCCAGCACTGCCTAGAGGCGCAAGATTATGAGCTAATCTTCACCTTTATTGAAAAGTTTCAATCCTGGATGTTCAGGAAAATAGGCTTGATGCACATTCTGAAAAACAATCTAGAAGAGGAGGGAACAGAAGTGCTTGGGGGCTTGTTTACTTGCTACTGATTATTGTGGGGTTAATTCACTTTATTTTGTTTTTTTAAGCTAATCTCATGGTCCTGAATTTCATAGATTACTTTTTTACTTCTGTCACTGATTGATGACATCCCCCATCATCTTTCCTGAGTGTGTTTATAAAGCCACCAATATTGAAATTACACCCTTAGAAATTCAATGATGTCTTCTTTTTTTTTTTCCTTTTTGTAATGACAAAAAAGTAAAATTACTCTTCCTATACTATTCTATGCACATAACATTTTTCTCAGAGCCAGAGGCCAGTCCCCTAACAAAAGCAGTAGTCATCAATTAATTGGATGCCTACTTATCATGAAACCGCCTGTGGAAACAAGGCTGTAAATGCATCCGAGCCCCTGCCCCAGCCCTGCCAAGGAGGGAGGTGCTGGCATTCCCCACCTGGGGCTGCCTGGCAGGTGCTGCCTCACCCACCTCGACTTCAGCAATGCATAATTGAGCCATCACTGAATGAGCTCCCTTTTGCTCAGAGCTCAGCTCAGTAAACAGAGCCCCCCTGGGATGCTCGAGTTCCATCTTTTTCTGTCCTGCATGGAGGTTTCCTGCATTCAGTGTTGTATTTGCTGGGACCCCATGGCAGGAAGGAAGGAAAGATGAATCTGACTCTATGTTCTCAGAAGGCTAATTTATTATTTTATGATACTCTATTATATTAAAGAATACTAAATGATACTAAAGAAAACAGAAAGGATACTTACAGAATGCTATTACTGAATTATTACAGAATGCATTATTAATGAAAACTTTTGCCTCTCTCCAGAGTCCTGACACAGCTTTGGTACTGATTGGCCAATGAGTGAAAACACACTAAAAACCAATGAAACAATCACCTGTTGGATAAACAATCTCCAAACACATTCCAGATGAGCAAAACACAGGAGAAACAAATGAGATAATACTGTTTTCCTTTTTCTCTGAGGCTTCTCAGCTTCCCCGGAGAAAAATCCTTGGCAAAGGGATTTTTCAGAAAATGTGAATGTGACAATCCACCTTGCCAGAATTTCTCTCTGTGTCTTGGAGAGCCAGCACTTCCCAGGTCCTGGCACTGGGGCCTGATCCAGGTGGGTGTGCAGCCACCTCCTTCCTTGGGGCTGCCATCCTCACGGCCAGGTGCTCAAAGCCCTTCCTCTGGAAGTGGGGAACCAAGGTTCAGCCACTTCCCCTGGCCAGGCAGAACTGCAGCTTTCCTTCCCTCACCCCAAAAACCTCATGCTATTCTAGATCAGTGTGTGTTTTGGGCTTCCTGTCAGAGCTGAGCTGCTGAGAGGAAAATAATTTCCAGTTCTCACACAGTTCTTATATTTTATGTTGATCAGATAAAATGCAGGGAGTCCCATACCTGAACACATGGGCTCCCATTCCTGTTGCTTACCCTAACTATGGGGATGCAGTCCCACCACTCCAGGCTGCATTTTGGGGGAGATGCTGCCCCAAATGGCCATGGAGCCACCTCACTGGGAAAGGTTTCCTGTTTGCCCAGTCACCTATGTGTATTTTTAAATCTTGTTTAAAGCTAGTTGTGCTGTTTCTCATCTGAGAGGTAACCCAAGCTGTGCTGCTGAGCTGAGATAAATGCAGCCAAGCCATGTCCTTCACATATTTACTGTGACCCCTGCTGTCAGAGTGGAGTTGTTTGCAGCAGGAGCTGCTTTAGCACTGTCTCATCTGTATTGCATGCAGGAGGAAAAAACAAGTTTTCTCCACCAGCTCAACCAAGACACAAGCATGAAAAACCGCCAAATGCTGTGCCAGTGCCATGATGAATGAACAGTGAGGATTGAACAAGTGCCATCATATTTTATGCAAAATAATGGAATTACCAGCTTTAGCATTTGAGTCAAAGGCACTGGTTTCATGTTGGTGTGTCAGTAGCACCTTCTGGTGAATTGAAGATGGTTTCTTTTTCATCATCTTCCAGCACTGGATCTTGGCACAGCCTTTTTCTTTGGCAACCCCCTTCTGAATCTCATGTCTTCCATTCTGCCCAGTGCACATGCACATCTGTGTGGTTCTGCATGTGGGAACCCTTGCAATTACCTCTGTTGATTTTTTTCCTTAAAAAAAAAAAAAAACAAAAAAAAACCAAAACAGGAAGAAAAGCATTGTGCACAGCATAAGCACCTGTACATAAGTTCTTGGAGAGGTGTGAGCACGGGCAGGGCATTCCCATGTTAAATACAAGGCTTGTTTTTCCAGCTCTGTCGCTGTCCTTAAGTCTTATCTGCGTCAGAAAGTTTCAGCATTGAATGTTAAATCAGTTTTTAGTTCAAATGAACAGACTTTATACAGACCCCCTGTGCTCACACCCTTATTTCATTTTAGGCAGGGCCTTTTTCATGTTAGATTAAAGTAATCTCGAGGTGAGAGGTAAAAGATAAAAGCAAAGCAGTTGCAATCCTGGGAATGGTGCTTTTAATAGCTTCTAAGACAGGAATTTCTAGAATCCAGCTGAGAGTTGGTACCTGATAGACACTGTTCCTTGTCCGGTGTGATATAAAGTAAATTCAGGTTATGTAAAGCATTGCTGGGGATGATTTTAAGAGGATGTGTTTTACTTTGCTCTGCCACAGACTTACAGCACTGTTGGTCGCCAAGGAACAAGGAAGGGAAGTAGAGAAGGTTTTCTGGCACAGAGTTGGAAATGCTCCTTTCCCTGCACTCTGCTTGCCTCAGGTCAAACCAAATTTGGTCTGCATCAGAATAAGAATGCCTTAGGTGACCTTTTACATGGTTTGGACTGTGTCAGTAGCAAATCTCACCTGTAGGTAAATTGATGCAACCAAATTTTATTTGTGCAGACACCACCTGGGTGTAATCAAGTTGCTTCTGCCTCATGGCTTAATTAAGGCTGATAAAGTTCTTTGCAGTTCTCAGAGGAGAAGTTTGGTCCATTTGTAAATGATGTCATAGAAGGTATTTAATGTACTCTGTTAAAATGCTGCTGAGGCACTCAGCCTGTGAGTAACACTCTCTGAAACTCTATTTCCAGTTAATGTTTAATAGGAGCGAGGCAAGCTGCCTGAAAGCATTCTCTGTGACACTGTGCTCCCTTCGTGGGGTGCTGCTGCTCATCAGACCAAACAATGAGATAAATAGGGCAGGAGATCGTTCCTTTTTAATGCCTTTATTAAAAATCAGCTCGGGTGGGACGAATCAACGGATCCACGCTCACGCCACTGCTGCTCCCAGAAGTGGCACAGAGGAGGAGGAGGAAAATTTCGGCTTTGTCCACTGGTCTGTGGGCAGAGCTGGGAGTTTAGTCACGAGAGCACCAGGAGATTCCCCTTTTTTTTTTTTTTTTTGATATTCGAAGTTCTCGGTCTAGCCAACATCTTTTAGGTTAGGGTGAGGGGTAAAAGGGGTCTTAGCAGACACTGGATTCTGTTCCTCACGTCTAGGCATCACTTTGATCTGTCAATTCCGTGTTGGCTCGTTGTTTTTAGGGGGTTTTGCTAGGTTTGGTGAGGGGTTTCTTCATTTGCATGCCAGCCCCGATGTCCCTTCCTCTTCATCTCTGGGTGCCATCCTCCAGCAAGCAGCAGGGGGACTCGACAGAAGGGAGAATTCTTAACCGTCAACAGCAGGTAGTTAACGAAAACGACAGGTGGTTACAATAACAGTTAGAGCTCCACCCTGGCAGCAACTAGCCCAACCTGTGAACTCTGCAACCTTTATAAAAATGGGCAACATTTCTACTCATAACAAACAAGGTAGGAGCAGGAGGTGTGGATCCCAGCCCGGTGTGACAGCAGTGCCATGGTGGCAGTATGGCTCTGCCCAGCTGCAGGGAGCGGTGATCCATCATCCCTCCTCTCAGTCCTGCAGCTCGCCATGGAAAGTCAGGTCAGCCCGACCTGCCGGGTCACCCAGCCCGAGTGTGGGCACCCTGCTTTATCTACGGGCTCTATCTAGGCTAATTAGATGGGTGCTTTGTCCAGGATAATTGTCTCTGCTAATGAGTTTAGGGGAGTGTCAGCAGCACAGCCGGTCACCAGCGCTGCTGTTCCCGCTCCAGTGTGGCTGTGCCGGGACAGCTCCAGCACGGGCAGTGCCCACCAGGCTGAGCTCCTCGGGGCAGGGGCAGGTGCTGAAGCGCTGACAGAGCCTCGGCAGCATCAGCAGCAGCGGGATTGCCCAACAGCGGCGAGAGAGCTAAAATTACAGACAGGCTGTGAATGGGGAAGTGGCGGTGGATGGGGACACGGAGCGCTTCCCGCTCTGCCTGGAGCGGGGACAGCAGCCACCGATGTCACAGCCCCACGGATGTCACAGCAGCCAGGTGTTAGGAGTAAAAAAAAGGTTACCCACTTTTTTAAAAGGTTGCGGAGTTCCAAGTTGGGCTGGTTGCTGGCAGAGGAGAATTCTTTGTTAACTTCATGTTGTAATCACCTGTTAAGAGTCGGTCGTTGGCTCCCTATTGTTGAGAATTCCCCTTTTTGTCAGTACCACCCTGCCTGCTGCCAGGTGGATGACCCCTCTGGGACAGTGAAAGGAGGGGACATCGGAGGGCACGCAAATGACCTCGGAGCCAGCATGCCACGGGAAAGCCACCCCACCAAACTTACCGAAAAGACTCAAAAACAACGAGCCAACGCAGAATTAAGAGATCAAAGTGACGTCTGGACGTGAGGAACGAAGTCCAGAGACTGCAGAGACGCTGAGACCCTTCTTTGCCCCTCGCCCTAGCCAGGAGGACCTCGGCTAGAGCCAGAGCCCTGAAGGTCAAACTGAGAAAGTGAACAAGGGATTTCCCAATGATCTCATGAGGACAGAACCCCCAGCTCTGCCCACAGACCAGTGGACAAAGCTGCACTCTTCCTCCTCCAAGTCACTCGTGGAAGCAATGGTGGCGTGAGCACAGACCCGTTGATTCTCCCACCAGAGCGGATCACTTTTAATAAAAGCATTAAAAAGGAGAAAGGTCTCCTGCCCGTGTTTATTTCAGCAGCCACGGATGTCACAGCCACCCATGGATGTCGCACCTCAGTCATGGTGAACCCCAAAAATCCCCTGCCCAGCTGAGTCCCAGCATGGGTTTGCACACCGGCCCAGGCTGTAGCTGAACAGGGACCATGGGATTAGCATCAGTCAGAAATGCTTCCAACAACTGATATGTTGGGGTTTTATGACAGAAAATGCCAATTTATTTGAAAGATATTGCTGTTGGAAAGAAAAGCTTTGCAGAAACTTGTAATCTGGAAAGATTTCCTCTGTTCTTGTCAGGATAAGCAGGAGTTTGTGTCACATTGTCAGAGTATAAACGATGACAGATCAGACCTGATGGCTGAACCAGTCTCCCATAATCCAAGTGTTGTGGAATCATCAAACAATGAGGGAGAGCTGTCTGTCTCTCTGACACCTCTTTTCCCCCAGACATCTGCTGGGGGTTTGTGTGTGTTTGTTTGTTTGTGGTTTGGGGGTTTTGTATTTTTTTGCACAAAATCATGTTTTTCTCATATGTAAAACAAAAATCTTCATTATCATGAATTGAAAGCCCGTGTGTATTTCTAATTCAACTCTGACTCTGCAGCCTTTCCTTAGCCCACCACTGTCACCACACTGGTCCCTAAGCACCATGGAGCTGTAGGAGCTGCAAAAACCCCAAGCAGGGGCTGCTCCCATTCTGTGTAATGAATGAAAGTGTGGAAGATGCACAAAATACCAGTTGCTCAGAGAAATAAACGTGTTTGATACTTTTTTTCTAAGGGTATGCAGTCAGTGTTGCTTGCAACTGTAGCCAAGGTGAAAGAGGGAACAGAAACATTGCTTGGAGCTCGTCCAGCAGGAGAGGACGGATGGCATTGTTCCTGTTAGTCCGTGCCTTCCTGGCACTATTGGAAGCCAGAGCATGGGTTTTCCTTCAGGGACAGCTTTGTTCCTGGTTGTTGGCTGGTTTTTTTGGCTGGTTCCAGACGCGGACATCTCTGTGCAGCATGCAGGAGCACATGGAAAGCTCCACACCCAGCACAAAGCAGCGCCCTGTGCCAGGAGTTCCCCCTCGCTGTCTGCAGGGACAGCTGGGCAAGGGCAGGGTGGCTGCTGGGGTGGTTCAGTAGGAGGGGAAAAAATAAGCACGGAAAACATCTGTGTGCTCCCAAAATCTGCCTTCAGCTGAATCACAAGATGCTTCTATAAAAGCGTGGTTAATTATTGCAAAGCAACCAAGCGAGGAAACACAGACATTCGCAGAGTATCTCCTGCCTTAATTAGTTGCTAAAAATGTGGCTCACAGCAGATGTAAAGCTGCAAACGGGTCAGCAGCAGAACTCTTTCTCCTGGTCACTGTGCTGAGAACTCTTCTCTGAGGCTGTTCCCAAAGGCTGGCAGGGTCAGAGGCAGCTCATGGGCAGCCAGAGAAGCCTCTTCAAATGAGGGTGGCATCACCAAGAGCACTCACTGTTCACGGCTGCTTCTGTCTGAGAAATACCGAAAAATGCGGAGGGGAATTAAGCGTAGAAATCCAGTTGGATTGTAACCCCTGAGCCTCGCAGCTGCCTGCTGTACGTGCACAGCAGAGCATGCATGTACAGAATGGAGCATGGAATTAATCCCTGCCCTCCTGGCCGTGAGCTGGGGCTGGGCAGGCTGTGAGCTGTCCCTGGCATCCTCACCTGGGGTTTCTGAGCTCTTCCTGCACCTTAAACTCCTTTCACAGGACCTGCCTGCTGGGTGGGTACCAAATATTTGCTAAATTTTTCCCTGAGGCTTTCTTCCCAAAACAATCACCTGCTTCCCCACGTTCATTATTTCGTGTGATCTTTACAAAATGTGGCATTTCTGTCTAAATAGTTTGCCAAAGACCTATGATAAACAGCACTAAATTGTCACTCGTGAGTCATTAAAGTGAACTGTCTTCACTTCATGCCCAATCATAGGATATTTTTAAATGTCAGAGCTTTTGGCTTAGTGGTTGTCACTGGCTTCATTTTTGGGAGACCCAAAATTAGAATACACAGGCCTGGTTTTCAGAAAGTTCTGTGCACCCTTACTTCAAATGTTAGTCCTTAATCACATTTCAGAAATATGCACGGTTTCCTCAGGATCAGTCAATTCTCTGGAATTTCTGACTACGATGCATTTCTGCCATCTTTCCTGTTTTCACATTTTCTTAATTGGTTTTCAGATAGCATTCAGCCTGGCAGTAATACATAAAGAATACAGGGATAAATATGCTTAACAATTTGAGAGTGACATATTTAGGTTTGTAAGTATTTAATTCTGATTTGCTCTTGTTGGATAACTTTTAAAAGCGAGAAGTTTTACATTTGAAAATTAAAAAATAAGGTAGGCATAATAATTTCTTGCACATAATTGACCTCCTTCCCAGTTTATCAGGAAAACTGCTGTTGGATTTAATAGAAGTTTTATCTGTTTAATCACAGTTGAACCCACCTCCTTGAATGGAACAAGCCTTGTAATGAATGCAAGACCACTTATGTTACCAATAGTTATTTTTATTTTCAGAATAATTGTTTCTTTCTGAAAATGGCATGTAGGGTCAGTGTCCTTGATTAAATGTCTGAGAACAGAGATTAAATGATCAATCAAGAGAGGAGATGTGACTTAAATGGCCACATGCATAGTCAGCGTTTGTTGGTGGATGCCACTGAAAGCTCAGCTTGATGTGGATCCCCCAGAAACAGAAGACCACAGCATTGTAAAAAGAAGTGTCACCTTTGTAAAAGCCTTGTTTAATTTTGCGTCTCTTTGCACCTTCCATCAGGCAGCTTTTGATGCCAGTTCAGCATCACAGTTAGCACAATGTGTGCTCCTAGACTCGGTGGGGCAGTTGAATTTCTGTAATACCTGAAGGATGGAGCTGAACCATGTCAAAGCTAAAAATGCATCCCAGTGCAGTGGGCTGTCCTTCTGTAGGAAAACTTTGCAACACTGCAGGCCTTCACATCACCCAGAGATTAGGGTGTAATCTACAGAAACCGTGGTGCCTAGTTTGTGGACAAATCTGCTGCCACAGTGAGCTCCTGGATTCTCCCAGTGGGATTAAAAATGTACAGAAGTCAATGATTTGTCTAATATGAAAAAAATAGAGCTAAAAATAAAAATAAAGAAAAGAGAAGACAATAATGCTTGAGGTTTATCTGTCATAGTAAGGTGGAGAAGCCATCTGAGTGGCATTGTTTTTTCATTTACTTTCTTTCTTAATAGCATCTTCTCATTTTTGTCTGTAGGTCCAGCTGCCCAGCGCCAGATCCAGAATGGTCCATCCCCAGATGAGATGGAAGCACAGAGAAGGTGAGTTAATCAGCTGTGCCACAGTTCTGGTTTGTAACTTGCATAACATGCAGTCCTTGTTCACCAGTAAGCACTGCTCTTTTCACTTGTACATATTTTAAGCTGGTTCTGAATGTTTTCTAATTATTGTTAATGATTTTGTAATGACTGTTAAAGGGTGAAGAGAGCCAAAGTTCACACTCTAGGTAAACTCTTTGGTTGGTAGGTACTCAGGAGTCTTCCTGCCTCCAAAAACTATAAGAAAATTGTAGGGAAATTTCTTGCACCTCTATGAATAACTGTGAAGGACCTGAGATCTAGTAGGGATTTACCCATGACTGGTCAGCAGTGAGGATATTTCACCTGAGATTTTCCTTGGGATAGCAGAGATACCACAAAGGTCAGAGACCCTCTGCTCACACAGGGCAGGAGATATTGCCTCTCCACTGCCTTCCTGAAAAACCTGATCCAGCTCTTCCCTTAACCAGTGGAAGTCACTCATTCTGCATGTGCAATTCAGGGCTCCAGTTTGGATGTCTGTTCTGTACATTTAAAATGTGAGCAGCTTAACTATGTTAGAATAATAAAAAAAAGATTTATTCTTTTTTGTTTAGAGAAGTAAAAGCCCTCTGGGTAGGTATTATTTGCCTGCTACAGGGCACATGGCCCTAGGAAAGCTCCTTTTGCTCCACTGGAGTGGAATGAGATGTGCCAGTAGATGCAGTTAGATATTACAGCATCTGCACTGGAGGACTTTCAGCTTTAATTATGCTGATGCATTCTTTAAGCACAGAGCAGCCCAATTTTAAGCCTAGGGGTTTTTTAATAAGCAGGAAGGAAATTAAGTTATGGTTTCTACCCTGCAAATTTGTCTGTTTAAAAGGTTTTTTTTAGAGATATTTACACAAATGTTTAAAGAATATTCTTCTTAAGTCAGAGTGTAATTTCTCCCCTCTTGTACTTTTCTCCTTGTATACTCCTTAAGTAACCTTGTGCCAATCCCAGGCTTTATTTAGTTCAACTGGAATAAATTTGACTTCCTAAGACTTTAAGAGCTTCTCCTTTTAGCATGTGTGGGAGGGTGCATTTGGCACCTATAAACTGCTTCTGACCCAGGGCAGAAAGGGCTGGTATGAGCCCCAGTGACTCCAATGGCAGTGGCTAACCCTGCTTTGGATTTCTGCACCCTGCACCTCAATTTGTTCTGCAGCAGCTCTAATAATTTGGGGCTGGTTTACCCATATTTCTTTCCTGTTCTGTCAGACTGAAATTTTCCAAGTTGGTTCTCTAGATAAACCTAGAATTTCCTCCAGGTTTAATCAGGAAAATGTGTGTATCAAGTTGTTCTTCATCATCAAATTTTGCTAATAAATACCAAGCTAAGGTAGGGGACAGTATGCTCAGGAAATTCTTAGTACATGTGTTAACAATTGAAATTTTAGCAGTGCACGTGATGCTGTTACATCCATAACAATCAAGAAAGAGTTAGGGTATGTATTGAAGTAAAGATTTCTATTTATTTGCTTTAAAGTGTCATAGCTTAAATGGCACCAGTTGAATCAATCAACTAAGACTTTCTCAAAAGTAATTCACCTTTGCACATATGATCATTTTCTCAGAAACCTGCAATATTCTAGAAATTGCATGGATTGCATGTTCTGAACATAAACCCACTTTAGGATTGATCTCTCCACAGTAAAATAATGTATTTTCCTTTACCATATATTGAACTAGGTATGAAACACAGAAAATTTGTTTTGCAAATTAAAATAGTCTTTATTTTCCACATTGGACTATTTTTTACTTTAAAAGCTTCTATTGGTATATAAATAAGATAGAATTGCTTAGCATTGCAGACTCTGGAAAGTACAAGAAAAGATGTAACAGAGAGGTGTCTTAAAATACTGTGCAAGGAGTCAAAATAGAAATGCTGCTTAGAGCTGAGCTTGCTTTACTGTACAAAGTAAAACAAGTTGAGAAAAGAGGAAACTGCACAGTGACTACTGGTCTAAAGATAAATGAAATTAATTAGGGCAAATTCAACCTAGAAACTGTGGAGGAAAATAGTAATAAACTTTATTACCAAATGCTTCAGCAAGGTAAATTCAGAATATTGTTGAAATCTATAGTCCATGTCCCTGCACTTGCCGAGGAGCCTGGCAAGCAGGCTGGTTTTCGCTGTCAGGTTTTTGGAGGAGCGCAGGGAGGGTGGGTTTGTGGCAGGGTCAGGGCCATCCCTCCCTGCAGGGGCAGTGCAGCGAGCAAGAGCAGACTCTGCTGATGGGCCCCTGGAACTGCACATCCCTGCAGAGCTGTCCCAGCCCCTCCCTGCCCGGGAGGCTCCACACGAGGCTGGAGCAGCAGTGCCGAGCTGGGATGGGGCTTGCAGGGGGAGCACAGCGCTGCTGGTGCTGCTGGAGCCGCAGGGACAGCGGTGCTGGGGCTGGGCTGGCAGTGCCAAAACAGGCTTGGATGTGCACCTGGACAACAGAGCCTTCGTGCAGTCAGCACCAGGACACAGATGGAGCTTTGCTATATTTCCATTCTAGTATGTTAATATTCTACAAGTGCTTTGGGCTCCTGATCCATCAAAGATTCTGGACTGTGTCATTTTGAATATTTCCTTCTCTGGAGATATTCAAAAGCTGTCTGGACAGAATCCTGGGGACTGTGTCCTCCAGGGGGTCCTTATTGAGCAAGGAGGTTTGACCAGATGGCCTCCAGTCCTCCCTTCCAACCTTATCCAATGTGTGATTCTGTGATTTTGTGGGGAATGCCCCTTACTCTTTCCTTGCAATGCTCACACACTTCAGGTTAACAGAATGCATGTTTGCTGTGCTCTCCTGTGCATTGGACACTGCGCATTCCTTGTGCAGAGCCCTGAGGAGTTATCTTAAATGGATCAACCAGCCCCTGCAGTGTCCAGTGCATGCAGGGCCATGTCCTGGGTGTTTCCCAGTGTGTGAACTGGCACTGCTGTGGCCAGGGCTGCGTTCCTTCCATCTCACAGGATCAGCTCTCTCCCCAGACACACAGTGCTTCTCAGGCTATAAAGCTTCTTCTCGAAATTATAAGGAATACCTAATCACCAGGGTTTTTTTCCTTGCTGTTTTAGACAAGTGATGGAGCAACAGCAACAGCGCCAGGAATCCTTGGAAAGAAGAACCTCTACCACAGGCACGTATCAAACCAAGCAGACACAGTCTGCCCTCCCTGACTGTCTCCTCTTGCTGCTGGTGGGGTTTGTGGGGTGCTGTACAAAAGCTAGACTGCTGAAAGGGGTTATAGTTACAGTTACATTTTAAATATTAGATTTCCAACTAGCGGCATACATGCATTTGGGCATGGTTGTGTTGTTGGGCAGGGGCTCAGGTCTGAAGCGTACAGGTGGAGCTGGGCAGGTTTTGCACTTGGCAAAACTTGTACAGCTGAGGGGCATTTTAGGTGTACCAAGGGGGCCTGGCCATGCTTCTTCCACACCCTGAGGAGAGCAGGAACCTCAGCCAGGACCAGGGTGACTCTGTGTTTCCAGGGATGTCAGCACAAAGGGGTTGATGTGCTGGATGTGCTCAGGCGCTCCCCATTGCTCTTCAGCACAAATCAAACTACAGTGCAGAGGAAGATGCAGCTCTAGATGCTCTTCATTGGGGATTTTGTGATCATGAAGTCTTCTTTGAACTTAATGGAAAAAGTATATATATTTAATGAGCTTACAAAAATCTTCTATAGCATATTAAGTTGCACTAAACTGAGAGAAGAGATGGCAGGAATAGTTTATAGCTACGAAGTATGGCTTTGCCTCTGTAAGGAGGCAGAGGAAGCAAGCAAGCCAAGATGGCCATCTTGTGTTTGGGCTTTGGATTTGGGCAAGGTTTTTCAGTTAATCTGGCCACATAAGGGAAATGTTTTTCCTCAGCTGTTAAACCTTTTGACTAGAAACCAGCTCAGACACACACACGTCTTTGGTGACAGAAAGAGTTGGACTCTTGTTTCAACAGAGGTTAGTGTGCTGTTCTGTACAGGGAACTTGGGCAAAATCCTGCCTTGGCATCCACAAGGAATGGGACATGGGGGCTGCTGGCTGTTCCCTCTGAGCCTGCAGGATGGCCACCTCTGTGTTCAGCCTGTCCCTTGCACCTGTCCCTGGTGCAGAGGTGATGCTCGTGATCCTGACTCAGATTCACGTGGGGCTTGGAGGAGCCTCACTGGCACCAGAGCATGCAGCCCATCCCGTGCTGCCAGGGTTCTGCTCTGCACACCCCTCCAGTTCTGCTGAGGGCTGGAAATCCCCAAGCTGGTGCCTGCACCATCTCCTCTCGGCTTTGTTTGAGTTTCTGTTTGCGTTTACTTCACGGTTCCTTTTCCTCCGTTCCACTTTGCCTTGGTTTCGTTCCTTCCTGCGTACCCACCTTATTCTTTTGTCTTTTCTGTTCTTTTAGTTTCCACCCTCCAACCAAGCCTATGCTCTCCCCCCTCTCATCCCCAGTCTCCTCCTCCTGCCTCTGGTCCCTGCGCTGCTCCTGCCCCTGGTGTTGTGCTGCCGCCCCTAGCTCAGGCCAGCGCTGTCTCTTCAGCACCCGCTGTCCCCGAGCCCGCTGCTGCTCAGTCCCCGTTCCTGGCCCAGGGGAGAGCCAGAGAGTCCCCGCAGTTCCTGCACAGGCACTCGGCCTCCGAGCTGCCAGCAGCCCCAGGCTCCTCCCCTCCTCCCTGCCCAAATGGCAGGGCTGTCATGCCAGGCATCAGGAGAACCTCGCTGTCTCCACCGCCTCTCCATCCTCCTCCCTTTCCCTCTCACCAGCCTCTCAGGGGCTCTTCTCTTTCCTGCTCTCCTCAGTCGTCTTCTTCCTCTGCCACAAATGCACCATCTCTGCAGAGGGGTGATGTCCTGCAGCCTCGTGGTCCCACCATCCTGCCCGTGATTCCTGTCCCACCTGACAGGGTCAAGGCACCCACAGATAAAGCAGGGTGGGAGACCTCAGCAAATGCACCCCTGAATGGCCATCCTGAGGAACAAATTGCTTTAGGCCCCCCTGGAGCCCAGGTGAAAAGTGTGGATGGGTGCTTGTTCCCACACCTAGGAGCCACACCCTGCTCCCCGCTGCCCACCATCGCCAGCCCCCCCAGCTCCTCCGGCCAGGCTCCCTACCCATCCTCCCATTTGCCATCTTGTCCTGCCCAGCCGTGGTGCCAGCCCGTGTCACACTGTCTTCCATTGCCTCCCCCTCACGCTGCTGTGTCTGAGGTGGCTTTGCCCAGGAGGACCCCTCCTTACATGACATCACCAGCCATTGCCCTCTTGAGTAAGTACTGACTTTGAATGAGTTGTGACCTGTGTAAAGCCTCAGCTGTCACCTGTTCAAAAAGTCTGGTTGGCACTGCCCCTGACCAGTAGAACAAGGGTTGAGAGACCCAAAGCTGCTGCTGCTGCTGTATGTGATTTCTGAAACTGGGGTGGAAAAATATCAAAATCACTCCAGACTAGTCCAGGGACCAGGCAAAAAGTAAGAATTACAGAACCAGGACCCTGTAGCTGGGTTGTTGCAGTGCATATTCTTACTGTATTATCCCAGACTGAGATTTTTGTCATTCAGCAGAGTCAAATTGTTTCAAAGACCTTCATATAGAACCTATTTTCAGCTGGACCAAACATAGCAGATGGGCTCTTCTGAAGCTGGAGGCCAGGTCTGCAATAGGTTTCTTGTCTGTGTAGGATATTGGTAAAGGTTGGGATTTTTACTCTTTTTGTTAAGTAGTATTTCTGTAACAAGTGAAACATAGAACATGGATTTTGTTTAAGATACCCAGAATTCCCTGTGGTTGTGCAATTTATTTAATTCAGGAAACTCTGTTCCTGGTATTCACTGCATGTATAGTTGTGGGCTTGTCACTGTAACTATTCCAGCAAACCTTTCTCATTGAAGGCAGATCAAGGGCTTGTGTGTGGCCACTTTTTATATGGTCTTGATTTCTTGTGCCTATCTAAATGAAGCCTGTGGAGTGATAACAATTTGCAAGCAATGCAATTTGCAATTCAGAGCATATGTTTTGTGACTTGGATCTATTCAGATTTATAGCCACATATAATGCTAAAGTGATGTGCCTGGAAAAGGAGGAAAACTAAGACATTTCCTTTTACTTTCTGCTAAAAGTATTACTGTAACCACTGGAGGCTCAGTCCTTCAGCTGATGCAAGTCCTTGAAATCCACTTAGTTCAATACAGTTATTTTAAACTCACATCACTCCATTATTTTGACTCAGTTCAATTTTTGCCTGAGGCTGCCCTCTAATTAGGTGGGTGTAGTTTTGCAATTACAATTAAATGTACCCACAATGAATTACTAACTATTATGTTCATGAACGAAAGAGGGCTTGAAATGTTTAAAGTATTTCTAACAGCAGCTATGGTTCATTTCGAGAATGGAATTGGGAGTGTGAAATAATGGCAGAAGTAACCACAGAAATCAGGCAATATTATAAGAAAACCTAGATAAGAGGAAAAACAAGCTGTTAATGTTAAATATGGTTTCCAAATATTTCTCAGTCAAAACCCACCTGTCTTTCAAAGTAACACTGAACAACTGAAGCTGTGAATACATACCTAGAGCAGCCTGTTCTGACAGTGTGCATGGGGAAATACCCTTGGGGAGGTGTTATTTTTTCAGCTGACCTGTTACAGACAGGTGAAACACTGCAATGGCATTCCTCCATCAGCCCATCCAACGGGCTGCTTCTGAGAGGAGCTTTGCAGAAGCTCAGGGTACTTGGAGCTGGAGTCTGCAACTGGCTGAGGCAACATGCCTTCTGCATGACAGAAGGGAGGATGTGTCACTGTAGCCCACAGTTCTCCTGAAAAGCTGATGCCAACCAAAGTCCATGGAGTTTATTATCTCCGTATAGAAAGCTGTGGGAGAAGCAGAAGAATGTGCCACTAATGAACTGGGACGCATTGTCCGTGTTCTGATTCTGACACAGAATGAAACACTAGCTCAGCCAGGGAGGAGAGGTGGGAGAAGACTGCCAGTGACAGGGTCTCTCAGGAGCACACAACTGTAGCTGGCTGACCATTGATACACGCACCTCTTCACATGCTTGGTGCTCCCTTGCATCAGCCCCTTGTGCTGGAGTCAGGCCATGGCATTGGGAGTGGGACTTGACCTTGTCTGTGGGCTGGAGGAGATCGTGCTTCACACCTGATTCCTGTTCTCTGCATTTCAGGCCCAGCACTTCCTCCTGGCCACCCCAGTGGTGCTGCTGTGATCCCTGCTTCATCTGGGGGGCCCCCACCTCCGCCACCCCCCCCGGTCCCTCCGCCGCCCATGGGAGCTGCGCCGCCGCCTCCACCGCCGCTGCCGGTGGGCGCGGGCCAGGGCGCCGGCGCTGAAGATGGGTCAGTGTCAGGGCTCGCAGCAGCTCTGGCTGGTGCCAAACTGAGGAGAGTCCAGCGGGTAAGGAGGTGCCACTGGGACCCCCCAATGGGCTCTGCTCTGCTGCAGGACAGCCTGGCACAGCTTGGTGTCATGGTCTGCAAACCCACAGTGAGACATGGTGGAACATGCTTCAGCCGACCATTGGGTGAACCTCTAAATGGGATTTTGCAGTGCAAATGAGGCTGAGCAGGAAATGTTGGGTAGAGTTTGCTCTCTTCAGAACATAGGAGTTAGCAAATGGCTGTGACTTCTCACGTTGCCAGGGTTTCACTACTTCGTATAGTCCACCATTGTACTATGCATTAGTGTTTTCACTTATTTTAAGTGGTTAAAACTACACTATACCTACAGAAAAAAACAGTGTAGCCTGTTGAGGTCTGGTCTGTAGCTATCTACTTAGGTAAAGGTTGCTTAACCATGCATAAAAATAATTATGAACGAGCAGCACTGTGGGTTTTTTAATAATTTGCCCATATATTTGCATCATCCAGATCTGCCTTGGTTTCAGTAATATTCCTGTGGGTCTTCCTCCCAAGGCAGAACACATCCTATCTCTGGTTTCGGGCTGTGATTGTGATTGCTGTTCCTAACACTTGGGAAAACTAATCATTAAGGGTATGGTTGTAAAGCAAGCCTTTCATTAATTCCAATCTTGATTTCTCTCTTAAGCCAGAAGATGGTTCAGGAGGGTCCAGCCCCAGTGGGGTCTCTAAGAGCGATGCCAATCGAACAAGTAGCGGAGGAGGAGGAGGAGGACTAATGGAAGAAATGAATAAATTACTGGCAAAAAGGTTTGTACTTACACCTCTAGTAAGCCCCATGAGATCTGCAGCAAATTGTGGAACAAGGCACTGTCATTTTTGTGGTTAGCTGTGGGTGTTTCCTTGCGATTTGACAGGTCCTGCAGATGTTGGTCACCAGTATTGCCCAACTTTTAATGCGAAAGGTGTTGCATTGGAAAATAGGCTGCCTTTCCCAAGAGTTAGATGCTATATTTTTAGATCTAAGTTTTTTAAACTTGCAAATAGTGAAGGAAAAGGATGAATAAAATCATGAAGGGTAGGTGAAGCTATAGAGTACACAGAGATGGAGCTTTTAAATAATGTTGTCTTAGTATAAAGACAGTTGTCAGCTCAAAAGATCTGATTTCAACTTTCCTCCATGTCCTGCTCATTTCAGAAGCAATTCTGAACATAGGCTGTGGATTCTTTAAAAATCCTTGTTAAATCCTTTGAAAAGTAGTAAATAAATACACAGCACTAAAAAGTTCCCTGCAGTATAAAATAGCAAATAGATAACTTTCTTTCTTTTCAGAACTAAAATAGCTTGACAGCTCTTAATAGATTTTAGGGTTTCTTGGCCTGCTCTATATCAAGAATGACCTTCCCTAACTGGAAGTTGTCTACAGGCAAAGTACGGTTTGGTGATGCTGGGGTAACTAGCTCTGTTCAAGGAAGCAAGCTGAATGGTCATCTCATATGTTTGAACATAGAATTTCAGCACACTGGTGTGGTTCTAGTCTAAAGTGTACTCCAGTATGGCTTTTGGCAGTAGGATCTTGTGTCTTCAGGTATTTAGAGTGGAATTCCCCTGGTATCTTGACAAAAGCACTTGCACTGCCATAAGCATTGTGCTACCACTACTCTGAAAACAGCTGAGCTCCAAATCCTTTCCCAGGGACCTGATAGCAACAGAGTTATCCCCTAAATTTTGCTTCACAAAGCCATGGAGGTACCTGGAAATACACAAGTGCCATTCAAGGGTGCAGTCTGGGCACATGCTGTTCAGCTGATAGTGAGAGGATTTCCTTTGGCTGCAAATTCCTTTTTATGTGTGATGACATAGGGAAAGGAAGAACCTGGCACTGTGTTTCAGATTGCCCACTATTACCAGAAAGTAAAAATAAAAAAAAAGTTTGGTTTTAAATTGAGCATTTTCAGTACAGAAATCAGAGTTATGAGCATGGGATCTCAGAGGCCCTTTTCTGAGCAGTAAACCCCATGCTCAGAAACAGGGAATATGTCTAATGCTCAGTAAGTAATGGAGGAAAACATTTCTGGGAGCTCAGATGCTATAAAATGCCACTCTCTAGATTCAGTGGGCCCTGTGAGAGCAGCCCTTTGCTTCAAGACTAAAGTGCAAACAGAATAATGAACCCACAGACCACTGTCACTCCCAGCCCAGTTAAGTTTGTTGCAAGACATAAGTCTAACACTGGTCTCTCACCCTGGAAAATATTTCCCTCACTTAGATTTATAATAATTACCACTTCTTTTTGTTTGAAAAATCAAGTAAATATTAGAGAAAGACAAAAAAATATAACTGATTTAGTGAAATTACTAATGCAATTAAATGCATGAAAATAATTCCCACAGAGCACTATGTCCTACAGATACATACTGCTCAGTTTGTTCAGTTTTTTGTCAAATTTTAATCAAATCCTCCAAGTTGTGTATCCAGTGAGGCCTTTCTTAGTGCTTCCTGAGATATTTTTTTTCCTGAGTTGAATTTTGTTCACTTCAGAACTAAGACTAAATGAAAAACCTGTCAGATTGGTGTTTAAAAAACATTTGCTAAGGGAAGTGTTCACAGGTGGATAAGGGTAAAGTTCAGCACAACCAAAGTCCACGTGGAGACTTGAGCTGCAGTTCCCCTAATGGTCTAAAATGGGAAATTGGATTTCTAGGGCCTCAGCACCTGGCCCACTGGAGTAATGTTTATTTAAGGGCTTAAATAGGGCTTAAAAATCAAGAATTTGGTTTTCTTTTCATCATCCAGTTTGTCTAATACCTAAGAAGTTTTGTCATGTATTTTTCTAAAATAAACAACCAACATCTTTGTTTACTGTCATGTCCAGTGTCCCAGTGGATGAATTGCAGCTCTTTGCCACTTACTCCTCAGAGAGTTTTGGCCGTCCTTGGGAAGCAGAAATGAGTGTGGTTCTCAGGTCCTCACTCAGCTTCTGTGGGCAGCACCAACACTGCTGGTCCTGGGACTACAGGGCTCAGGAGCTCTGCTGCCTTTGAAGTGATTTTTAGACAAAAATAATCTCCTGTTGTTCACCAAAGGCACTTGGAAACCAGGTGGATGGGCTGGTTTCCTGATTCCTGGTCTCAGCCGGAGCTTTCCCACCTGGAGGGAAGAAGGGGTCTTGGCTGAGGAGAAATGGTGCCCAATCTCTCCCAGCGAGAGTGAACCTGGCTTGAAGGGCTTTTTGGACAGTTTTCCCATCATGTGGGAGCACTGCTCAAGCCCTTTCTCTGTGCAGGATCAGGGATGTGGGATGTAGGACAGGTCACAAAGTGACACTGGAGCTGGCTGCCAGCAGTGTTGTCACTGCCATACCCACCTGAGCCTCCTGCTGTGGGCAGGGCTGGTCCTCAGAAGCCCCTGAAACGGGGTGAGTTGTTCCTCCTGTGTAGGACCCAGGACTGCCTGAATCCTTGAGAGAAGCCATCCTTTTCTCACCCAGTTTCATACCCAGCTTTCCTTCCTCCCTCTGTTTCATCACGTTTCTTTATGCTCCACACCCTGCATTCCTCTCTTAAACACCACCTCATAATTTTGCCCCTCTCCCTGAGCTGTATCACTGGGATCTGAATTCTTCACCTCCACCCCAGCCCTACACAACCAAACACATCCAGCCATTGTTATGCTCCCTGAGATGAGCTAAAGAAATAGTAACTTCCACCCAAGCCTGAATCTTGTCTTCCTGTGGGGGTTGTTTCTCGAGGGTTGACTGTGTCCTATCTCCTTTTCTTTGCAAAGGAGGAAAGCAGCGTCACAGTCAGACAAGCCAGCTGACAAGAAGGAAGAGGAAAGCCAAAATGTAAGTGAAACACTTCTCCCTGCTGTGCTCTTGCAGATTCCTTGTAAGCTAAAGCCCTGTGCTCATTCACTGTCTGGCAGGCAATAACTGCAGTGCTGATCCAGGGATAGATGTGCACATTCAATCCAAAGCCAAATGTAACTGCTCCCACCTTTCCTGGGAACAGCACCCTACAAACAAGAGCAGCTGTTTTATTAATATTTCATTCACTGTGTAAACCAGGTTAATGAGCTCTATTTCATGGTCTAATCCCAGTGTTGTAGGGAGCAAGAGGTAATTGCTCTGTAAGAAGGTGCACTAAACCTTCTGGCAAGTTAACTTGAGATAAAGTTCATGTTTCTTATTTTATATTTGAGGCTTGAGCTAAGCTGAAGTAGACCATCAACCCTGCACCTAAATTTAGGTTGCCAGCCTCCATGCAAAGCAAGAATCAGCTCCCTTCAGACCCCAGAGTGCACAGAGAATGTGCCTGGTGGAAGAAGGGAAAATGATGTATTAACCATTAGATCATGGTCAAAATATGTGACCGTGATAGGTACACTAAACTGAGATAGAACTTGGACAGCTTTGGGGAACTTTGATTTCCACAAAGTGGAACATTTCTCTTCCACAAAAGCAATTATACAAGTGGTTTTATTTGACTCAGTCTGTAGACTGAACTTGATGCAACAACTCTTGAGTCCAACATGCAGGTGAAAACACTTTTCTACCTGTTGAACTGGTAAAGTGTGGAAGACCTTTTCTGTTTTAGGAGAGGGCAGGACTTGCACTGTGTCCTTTCCAGTGTGGTACTTTTCCAGAATGCTGCCCTCTCAGCATTGCTGTTGCTAGCCAGTAGCCTTGTGAAGGCTTTCTGCCACAGCTGCAAGGTCATAGAGCATTCAGTGTGCCTCATGTTGCCTGCGCAGAGGTGTTCTCTCCAAAGACAAAGCTGTTCAATAGGAAGTCCATTAAAACAATCCAGGTCTTGCCCCAAGCCAAAAGGTTTGTAGCAAGAGCAGGGATAAGTACTTTTCACTGTTCAGGGAGAAAAGCAACTCTTTTCTGCATGTTGTCCAAGGCATGCTTCAAGCACGGAATTTGCCTGTTGAGCCCCTATGCAACCACTGCTCTTAATCTTGCCCCAAAGCTGGTTTTGAACCATGCACTGGGAGGTGAAAGGCACCACTTAGCTTCTAACCTGCCAGCCTCTGCTTTCTGTCTCTTATTCTCTCTTGCTGAAAGTCTACATTAGTTTATATCACCAAATTTTCAATAGCACCACTCTCTTTAGAAGAGTGATTTAGAGAACATGTTTAATTTGTGTCTTGAGTACATTTTGTGTTCTTTCAAACTGGGTGCAATTCCATTTTACAACGCAGAGCTGATGTTTACCTGAGTATGTTTTGAGGGTTGCTAGATAATATTGTCATGCCAAATATATGGATGAATGGTTTATGATCTGTCACACATAAATCCAAGATAAAAGAGTCCAAATTTCTGATGAAGTGTTTAGTCTTCTACTTAAGAGGAGTTCTGATTGATTTAGTTACATTCTGTTAGTACCTGAACTCCTCTCTCTGGTACTGCTGGCTGTCTTGGGGTGACAGACTGGGATGTAGCAACAGTTCCTTTAGGTGGCTCAGTTTCCACATCTCAGAGAGTTTCTAAATGTGGGAAGTGGATGGTTTGTATTTAGACAACAGCACTTTAGAGCGGTTTCACCTGATTTGGTATCTAGAGATAAGAGTGGTTGAGTGTAATCACGAAAAGGTGCCCACATTAACTAAAATAAAAAAGGATGTATTTTTCCATCCAGTGTGAGAAAGTTAAAGTTTAAATGGCCTTGAGCCCATACCTTGGCACCAGTGCCTGTTGGACAGGGAGGAAACTTGCTTTTACCACATGTGCTGCAGCTGCCTCCAGAGTAGAAGAGGACTCTGCACTTCATCCCTAAAACTCAGTAATGTCCTGTTTTTCTCTTTGTAGGATGATGCTAGCACCTCTCCTTCAACCAGTACACGAGGCTCTGCCCAGCAGCAGCAAAATTCATCAGGTATTAATTAAGTTGAACTACAGGCATTGTAGTTGTCTTCTTAATCTAGTCTTGTCCACCACCTCTAGCCTCTGGATTCATTGTCCTACTTCCAAGTGCAGAAACTAACAGTAACTAACAGAAAAATTTCCAAAAACTTGTGATTTTAAAAACTGAATTCACCAAGAAATTATGACTTTTATATGCTTCACAGTCAAGAAAATTGCAAGACAATTTAGTTAGACATGTAGCTGAGGATCTATGTCTTCAACATTACACACCTAAATCTTTTAAGAGAAAAAAGCTGGATTATTTTACTTTTTGAAGTGTAGATATCCTCATCTGTGCAGGTGGGATTCGGATGTCAAACTGCTATTTAGTTTGCTGCAATAAGGCTGATCCTGAGAGTTCCCAGATTAAATTGGTTTTCCTAAAATTAATTAAAATAACTGTATCTGAGTAGATGAGCTGCAAGCACTCACATTCATCCCTGCACCAGTCTTGGCTTTCATGCATACTGAGAGTCTCTCCCAGGGGAATGACTATTTAACCATTCCAGCTTCCTTTTGGAACAAAGCCATGACCTGTGTGCTTTGCAAGGGAAGGGGAGGAAGCCAGGAGAAAGGTGTATGTAAATGAGATCTAGAGATTTCCTGGGAGTGCCCATAATCTTTTCAGGACCTCACAGAGGAGCAAATTCTTGTATATAAAGTTGTCAAATCTCTTCAACAGTTTATTTTAGGAGACTGGGATGATATGAAGTGCTTTCAGCACCAAGTGTTATGTAGTACAGCTTTTGGGAGTGTTCTGTGTGTTAGAAGTGCACATAACATTAAATAAATTCTCTGTGGAGATTTGCATAGTGGGCTCTTACTGCCGTTTTTTTCCATACACCCACATTTTCTGCCAGCTATGCAGACAGAAAACGTAAGACTTCTTAATATAAAATATAAATAAATATTGTACTGAATAAAGTAAGCCTTGCAGCAATTAGCCTGTATTTCCTAATAGAAATTATTTATGCTTTTCCTCCTGCTGTTCCAGTTCCATTTCTTTTTAGTATTGTTTAACTATGTGGTCCCTAATTAAAGAGATCACTAAGCAGATTTTTGCTAATGCTTTCCCAATAATGTAGGCAAATGCACTCATTCAGCCGTCTCATTTTCCTAGTTCTTCTCCTAAGTCCCTCGTCCTCACTGAAAGAAAGCAACTGTACAAGACAATCCACTTCAGGATATTTTTATATTTAGAGCAAAAATAATAAATTACCTTTTCATGTTTGTTTTTCAGACTCTGGGAAGAAGCCATGGGAAAGGAGCAATTCTGTTGAGAAGCCTGTATCTTCATTACTTTCTAGGTGAGCTGCATGGGGTGTCGCAGGCGGGATGCTCACGCTGTCCCCGTGGCACGCGCACGACTCATGTCTCGTTTCATTCCATTGCTGTAGAAATCCATCAGTGGTGAAGAGCTGTGAAGCTAAGAGCCCCACACAATCCCACGTGTCTTCTAGGTACTGGCTAACTGCCTGGCTTCTTACTGTCTTGGCTTGTCCTTTGGCTCATCCCATCATTCAGCACTAGTGTTCGTCTTCTGCCACGTCTTTTGCTCATTCTCTTGCAATCTGCTTTGTCTGTCTCTGCACCAAGTGTGAAGGTGTCATGGCAGAGCTTTGTTCCATGGAAGCAGCCCCCTGCTCCCTTGGGCATTATAGATGTTAATCATGCTGGAACCAGCATTTAAACCATCCATGTGTGTGTGTGAGTGAGGGACACGGGTCTGGCAGTGCTGTGCCATGTGGAAATCACATTTTGGACCATCTGTCTACAGAAGGTTCATGGTGATCCTGCCAATAGGTGAAGCTTTCATTGCTCAACCTCAGAAATTAAAAAGCAAAAGCAGAAATGATCTGAAGAGCTTGCAGCTGGGATAAGGGAAGTTATTCTTCTACCCATGCAACCGCAGTGGGTGCATAAGAAAGGAGAGTAAAACTTGGTAATAAAATCGAGATGTAAAAAGGCCCCACCACAGACAGATCTTTCAGACACATGGGGTACAGAAACCAGCAGGTGTTAAAAGCCAAGAAACCTCATAGTTTGAATGGCCAAGCTTCAGGATCAGCACCCATGTTTTTAATCACAGAGATTAGGTTTGATGTTGGACAGCTAGAGAGGCTTGCTTCCCTTGCTGGTCCAGGAGCACCCAGTGTTACTGGACACTGAGATGGATGGATAAGCTGAGTAAGGACGTAGAACACAGGCTTACAAATGTTTAGTATTTACTGCAAAGAGATGTCACTTATTTTACATTGTTAGGCGTACGACAGTGCTGATAGTCTGGAGAGAGGCAAGTTGCCAATGGCAACTATCTGCACATACTTGCTGCTTTGTTTAAAATGCTGTAACATGTTCTACCCAAACATTCAGAGGGATGCATCAGTGTTACTATAGCAAAATATAGATTTGCCAGCTCTCCTAAAACCAGGGAAACGTGTTGGTTCTAGGAAATACATGAGCTTCAAATAGATGGGAAAAGACCATTCTTCCTCCTTGGAAATGGGAATGAAACATGGGCTATTTAAAGCAGCCATCACATTTCAGTAGCTATCTTTTATAATGGCATTGCATCCCAGGAGGAGGAGTTCAGTGGGAAAAAATGGTTTCCTAATTTAGCACCTGGAGTAGTGCTCAGTAGTAGTAGTGCTTGCTTGAAAGATTTCTGTGGGGGAAGCAGGGCAGGTTTCTAAAGCTCTCCGTGGTGACCTGCTTCCATTCCTCATCAATTTGAAGGCATTTGGATCTTTCTCAACTCCCTTAGCTGTGAGATGATAGGATACATGTCAGGATTTCCCAAGGAAGGGTTACAAGACCAAACAGCCCTCAGGAGCAGCAGCATCTCCACCAGCCCCCAGTCTGGGCTTAAAGATGATGGCAAAGTTATTTGAAGCCTTTGTAGAGCATAGTTAGTTTTTTAAATGTTTTAGAGTTACTGATTAAAAGAGAAAGGCAAATGGCTTCTAGTTCCTTAATTTATTTTATCAGATGTCATCATGGCTCAGCCCACTGACTAATACCATGCAGAAAGACTGATAACACTCAGGTGCACTAGCCATTAAGGCCAGACTGGTTTTGTTTCTGAGTCAATAAAAAATGGCTGTGATACATGACACTATCAACAAGCCACTTGACTCACTGAAGTGTTCCAAAGAAAGGATTAGTGGGTTATTATTTTCCCAATAATATTTTTCTAAGCTGTAACCTACTATTACTTTAGCACCCAGTGAAAGCCTAGGTTGCCAGGACAGAGCTGCTGTACAGAAAAGGGACTGTGAGGGAAAACCAGACATGTAGCTTGCAAATTGCAAATGCTGTAATAAAACACAGTGTTCAATGGGCTTTATCCCCTCAGCATTTTCTAATCTGAAATCACTGAGATTCCCAACTCAAAAAAAAAAAAAAATTCACAGCATCTTTGAGGGTCAGGTTGTGCATACAGGAGCAGTGCTGCTCTCTGGCTGCCAAATATTCCTGAGCAGCACTTGTACACAGGTGCTCCTGCTCTGGGGTGGATTTCATCCACACCATCAGGTGGGTGCAGCTTAGCACACACTGCAAGAAACTGACTGGCTTTTTTATGCTTTTCTTCCATTTCTCAAGGATGAAGCCAGTGAGCAGCAGCAATGACGTGGCTATGGATGCCTTAGATTTTGATCGGATGAAACAGGTGAGTGAAGATGTCATTGGCACTTTTAGAGGTTTGGCAAGCTACCCATTTTCCCCCATGCATGCGCTGTACGAGCAAAACGGCTGTTCAGTCTTCTGATTTCCTCTACAACCAGGTGCCTAGGGAAGGGCTAGCTGGTGAGCAGCACGAGAGCACAATCTCACTGCTATTCCATCTTATGCCTGCACAGAAATGTGCAAGTAAATATGCCAGCATCCTCTGCATCCATGCCTGGGAGTGCAGACGTAGCTGTTAGCAGTGCTAGGCTCTGAGCAGCCATGGAGGTGGGGGACAAGCACAACCGTGTTAAACTTGCATTTTCTTCCACCAGTTAGAAGGAAATTCTGAGCAGCTGACTTGTGTTTTGTCTCATCAGGAAATATTGGAGGAAGTTGTAAGAGAGTTACACAAAGTGAAAGAGGAGATAATTGATGGTAAGAAAGAGAAAAATTATTATTTTTCTCATCTTTATGACTAATTTTCCATAGATAAGATGATAGGAACTGCAGAGAGTTCCCTGGTGTTTTCAGACTTCTCTGAACAGCTCTGATTTATACACACATTTGAAGAACAAGCATCTACCTTATCTGAGCTCTGACCATAACACTGCACTTACATCCTTTATTATGCTGTTGATGAGCCACCAGCCTATGAGAAATTTGCTGGCTGGTGTTTCTCACAGGTTGGGAGGGTGAGAAAGGGCCTGCCTGTAGCCCATGGCACATCAATTTATCACAATCAGCAAGCGTGAAATTCACTTGTAACTTGCCGGCCACACAGGTCCGGGTATGAGGAGGGGACAAAGGAAGCTAACTGAAAATCCTTCCCAAAAATCTTCTGTAGTTTCCTATGCTTGAAGAGTTCTTTCAGACCTTCACTCAATTACAGCTTTCCAAATAGCCACATATTGTTATAATACATTGAAAGTACAGCAGCTGTACCAAATGTATCAGTACTTTTTTATAAATTGCTCTGCAGTTTACAACTGAAGGCATTTTTCAGGGCCATTATTAAAATGCACAGCAGAATTCCCATTTGAAGGCCACATTAGGGCATATGAAGATATGTCCACACCCTGCACTTCCCACCTTAGCTTCACAGGGAAGGGGAGAAAGAGGAGACTGTAAAACAGCTAAAATCCATTTCCTGTGCCCTTGCCCTAGATGTGTGTGCTCACAAAGCTCCGAGGCATTTTGCAGTTGGAGAGCCCCTTGTCCATACGCTACTGTCCCAGCAGCTTGGCCCTCAGAGCCTCTCTAGCTCATTCCAGTGCAAAACAAGGCATCCACATACACCACAGACGCACCTTCTCACTGTAGTACTGCAGTTTGCAAGCCAGCAGCTGACTGCTTACCCTTACTCATCCTTTTACCCTCCACTCATCCTTTTAGCGGCGCGTACTTTTGCAGCCTCTGCACTGAGCGATGTCCATCCCGCTGGCTGTACCACTGTGCACTAACTCTCTGCTTTGGTTTTCCAGCCATACGGCAGGAGTTGAGTAGAATCAGTACAACATAATGATTGCAAAGCATTTGGACGGTACTAAGAATGCTAGGAAGATTGGATCATTTCTAAGTGTACCAAGGTCATGCAAGATGGTGGGAGAGGACACCGGCACTGTCTTTGTTCTTACACCCTTTTTATTAGCAGACTCAGCACACTTTGAAGCTTGCTGCTGCCTTGGATTCGCTTCATTTTACAAGTCTTAATCTAAAGATTATTAAATTTTAAATTTCTGGATTTTTTAGATTTCATCTGACACTGCACATTGGATTTGTCAGCCTTTTTTGTATTTTGTATTTGCTTATTTAAATGTATTACCTTTCTTTTTAGTAGTAGATAAGAACACACGTGAACCATTTGCTTTTGATAGATGACTTCAAAGTAATTTTACTAGTAGTCTGCAATGTAAATGAAGATCCTTTGCCAACAGAAATGTATTGAGGCATCACCAGAAGAAAGAGACATGTTTAGTTGTCAGCCAACAAGTTCTTTGTCTCAGAGTTATCACAATATTAAAAAAATGGTACGTCAGTGCATCACAGTATCTGTGTTCATATTGGTAATAAACTGTTTATTGTCCACACGGCCCTGCCTTTCTTTGTTTCATTTGTCCCTTCAGTTCCTGCACTGCTGTGTCACTTGGTGGTAAAAGGAAGGATACTGAGACTCACTGTGGGGTGGCAGCTCTGCCTCCTGTGGCTGATGCCTTCTCCCAAAGGCAGACGTGGCCCTCACCTGTGTGGTGAGCACCACGTCCTGCAGGCAGGCTGCCCCCACCTCAGCAATGCTTTGCCAAAGCAAGTGAAGGACAGTGGCTTGAGGCTCTTCTCAGGCCACCACATCTCCTGCTGTCACTGAAAAATACACAGGTCCCATCATCTGTGCTCCTGCAGGTTAGCAGTAATAAAAGGGAAGTGTTTGTTCATGCAGAACAAGGCTGCCAAAGGTATTGGGTGGATGCAAACTGAAATCCCAGGCACAGCACTGCTGACTAGGGACTTAAGGGGAGTCATTTGTTAATGGTGTGCAGGTCTTGTGCTTTACTGGTACAGGACACTGAACACTTAACAGTGCATAGCCAGTCATTTCATCCAAGGCACGAAATTGTTTCCTTTGCAGCCATTCTTCCCACCAGAGTGATGCCTTGTCAAGGCTGACCTAGATCAGAGGCTAAACAGAGTTAAAGAATAAAGTAGATATTTATTAAAATGCCTCAATGGATACACCTTGGGCAACACAAGAGCCCAGCCAGGGCTACACCCAAGATGAACCCAAAATGGTCCCAAAAATGATGATTGGTCATGAGGTCTCTCACTTTTATAAGTTCTGGTCCATTTGCATAGTGGACTTAATTGTCCAATTAGAGCTTTAGGTTATGAAGTCCCATCCTTCTTGTTTTTCTCTCTTCAGTCCACGTTGTTTATGCTCTTGGGCCTGAAATTTGGATTGGTTGTCCTTGGTCCCCAGCTAGAGAAGGAATTGTTTTGTCTCCCTACTCTGTGAAGAGAACTTACTATCCCTTAATACAAAGCTCAGAACTACACACTAAAGCAGTACAGAATCTGAAAAATATAAAAGCTAAAACCTGAGGCATTAAGAGCAATCTTGGGGATTTCTGCTTGACTTAGTCTGGTGCAAGCTTTGCATGGCAGTTGTCTTGATACCATATTCTGGTAACCCTGTGCAAAAGCCAAGGGATTGGAGTTCCACTATTGAAATCTGTCAAGTTCTCTTCATTTCTTCAGGCTTCCATAAAGATTTTATTTTAAAAGCCAGGCCCTGAGGATTGGTTTTGGGAGCAGAGCCTGGTGCAGCAGCCCAGGAGAGCCTCTGATTGTCCCATTGCTAGTGGAGCAGGCAGGAGGGACAGCAGAGGAGGCAGCATGGGTCCTGTTTGGGAGTCAGCTGTAAAATGGTACCTGTTTTGTTTTGGGGTGTTCTTCAGCACTCTTCAAAGCAACCCAAATGCCTTTTACAAATGAGTCTTTTTCACAGTCTGGTTATACTGTAGATTAAATATGGGAGAAATGGGAGAAATCTGAGTTTAATGCAACAGTGAGCTCCAGACTGAGACTGATGTTTGTTAGCTGTTGAATGCCAGCTGAAGGCAGGAGAAAGGTTAAATAGCAAGATAAAGATTTCCACATGGGAACTAAAGGAAGCAGACACTGATGTGCATCACATTGCAACAACCCCAGGAGGAGCCATCCCAGTATGAGCAACCCAGACAAGCATCAGTAACAGCAGAGATTAGAATGCTCTGTTGCATAAATCTCTTACAGCAGCTCATGCATTTCCTAATTATAAACCCATTTAATGGCATACCTGATAATGGCAAGGACTCTTCAAAACTGCTGCTTTTCAAGATCTCATTTGCTTTGTGAAACTGTCCTGTAATCCTAATTAAGGTTCTGGAGGTTGGTGCTTGGCATGGTTCATGTTTTTCCTTGGAATGTGGCATTCTGCCTAAGGTCAGAAATAACAATGTTGTACAGCCTGGATATGCCATGCCCCTGTGTTAACATCAGCCAGCTGCTGTAAATGGGATTTTCTTACTTTCTTCAATTACCTTTGCAGGCCTCGTATAATTAAAACATAATAAGCTGAAGTTGAACAGGGACACTTAATATTGGGAGCAAAGTGTGTGGGGTGGAAGGGGAAACTTGGCAGGGGAGCAGTCCTGGCATCACTATGCCAGTTCCCAGCCTTCAGCTCCAGTGACAAGGATGTGCAAGGTGGCATTATTTCCAGTAGTGGCACTACCAGAGGATTCTCTCCTCCCAGCCAGTAATTCAGTTTGCCAGCTGTCTCTGCAGAAAAGGGTGTCCTTTCATCCTGGGCTTGTTGAGCCACTGCAACAGGGCAGGCTACAGGCATCTTTCACAGCAGAAATCTAAGGGGACATCACTCTCCAATGCTTCCTATCATACAGCTACTTGAGAGAGCCTTAGTGTGCCCAAAGAAAGAAGGAAATCTGGATCAATTTTTAAGCAAAAGGAATAAAACTTTACATAGCTCTAACACACTTTTAACCCAGACCCATATGCCCTGAGGTTATGAAAAAACCCCTCCTGCCAACATTACTGGCAGTAGCAAAACAAGTGCCCATGGAGAGAACAGGATCACAGCCTTCTCCAGCAGCACCCCAAATCCTGGAACTCAGCTCACACTGCACACCTGCAGGCACTGCAGCCTTCCAGTCAATTCCTGCTGAGATGGACAGTGCTGAGCAGGAGGAATGTGGGGCTGCCCAGGCTAAGCAAGCTGGGACCATGATGGAAACACTGATGGGAGGCAGGTGAAGAAGCAGCTGAGTTTTGGTTGGCTCACTTACACCAGAGCCTCTGTGTCAGGCTAGGTTAGTAGTCCACAGCAAATGGGTGACCAGATCATGAAAGCTGAGTAAGGGAACTACAGCACAAGGTCACTCATAAAAGAGGATAAGGACAGCAGTCATATTGAGGAAGTTAGCATAATCTTTATTGTGGTTTTTATATTAACTTATTAAGTTGGACAAGAGAGTTGAGGAACAACTGCTAAAGACACAGGAAATTGAATACGTGATCAGAGTGCCAGCATATCTGAAGTAAATTAATAAAAATCTGAAATTCCCTGACATGAGCACTGATACAGCAGCACCTCTTCCTTTGGGAGAAAAGCAGCTTTAATAATTCATATATAATATCTTAAGTATGTTCATCACTGAGGGATCAGTAAAGGCTGAAATGCTGGGAGAAGCCTCATTCTTGCTCTTCTTATCCAAAAGCACAAAACAGTGTTGGTGAATAAACTGCTGTTCAGCCCCTGTGTTACAAAGGATCTGCTGAGCAAGCCTGGGTATTTATTTACCCAACTGCCAAAATCACATGGGTGAGAAAAATGGAGAATGGGGAAATGAAGGAGGAACCCAAATGTCTGCAGGTTAGCTCAGCTGCCTAGTGAACAGACAGACTGGCTCCCTGGATCCAGTGCTGCTGAAGGAAGGAACAAAATTGTGTTCAGTGAGGAAATCAGGCTTGCCAGGTCTAATACTCTGAGGGACCAATGAGGCTGCACAATAATCTTTTCCTTGTTAGAGCCACGGATTTCCAGAAGAAAAAACCCAAACTGTTAGAGGGCTACAAGGCAATTATATATAAATTATAATTTCTCTCTTTTAACCACTTTGTAAGGACAGAAGTAATTTGCCAGCTTTCCATGGTAGAGGAAATTTACTAGATGGCATTTGAATTCCTCACTCCCAAGATATTGTGCTGCTTGTAGAAAGGTTATGTTGATTAAGGTTTTGGATGATACAGAATTCTTGAGGATAGCCAGGAGTTTATAATTGGAGAGGACAAGCAGGAAGATTTTAGTATGTCAGTGGGTGGAAATGAGAGATGAAGGTTAATGTCAATAGCACCAAGAAAGAGATACAGAGAGAGAAATGTCCCCATCTCCCTGTTCCAGGTACATGCCCTTAACACCACCAGAGGCAATTTTGCATAGCTGGAGTATCATGTGCTTCCCAAATGTCAAGTTGTGCCCCTTGAATGACAGAGGAAAAGAATTCCCATTATTCTGAAAGCAGCTAGGAACAAATACCACCACAAAGATGAAGACACCTCCATGTCTCCACTGACATGTACCCTAAATCCCATGCACAGAAAGGGGTGTAATATAGAGGAGACCAAGAAAGGTGACCAGGAATGCTAATAGCTTTGGCAAGGAAAAATTAAAACTAGAACCTCTTCTTTTCCCCTTACAGTAGGGAAAAGGGTGAGATACATGAAGTTATGAATACCCTTGAAAAGGTGAGTGAGAAAGGACCACCCAGTTCCTCAGAGGCAAATCCATGCTGCTGATCAGGAAGTAGGTGGAACTCTAAAAAAAGGATTTTTCCTTGCCACAGTTCAGTTAGCAATAGTATTATATCCCAAGAATAGCAATTCATTCAAACAAGGTTTAGAGAAAGCTCTAGAATAAAGATCAAACAGCATACTGAAATAATTTTACAGATGTACAAAAATATAAACATATTCCATTGCATATATAAAATTTCTGCTATTAGCAATTATCAGAAGATATTAGATTAGACAAGACATTGAGATAAAAGCACCCTTGTGTTTCCAGGGAGTATCATTTACTTCTGTGTGCCAGTCTTCCCTGCTTCCACAGTCCTGTGCACACAGAGCATCCACTCCAATCTGGCACCAAGAGAAACCAGTCCTGAGCTACACACACACACATGCTCACATATAACACACAACAAACATTCCCCCCACAAAGCTAAAACTCAGGCTTAGGCACATGTGTCCTAGGAAGTTAATTCTAAACCTAGATCAAAGGTTCACCTAATCACAGTTCACTCTAATCTAGGTTCTGAGGGTTGCATATACAAATATCCTTTATTAAAAAGTATCGGTTGTCTAAAACTGCTTCATTTTCACACCCATCCTCTTGGCATAAGCAGCAAGCACCAACTTCAATTCAGAACACACAAAGATCCTTCTATTTCTGCAGAAAACTGAAGTCATGGGAATGAACAAACACACACACCACTGAAGCAGGAGGAGCTGCCCCATTAGCTTTCCTTTGCCAGCTTGCACAGTCTCTTAACCCTTGAATAAGGACCAAGAGTGTCATCAAAAACAAAGTCCCACAGAACTCGAATCCAGGACTGGTGATGTGGGAGGTTATCATAATATTCTGCTGCAATCTTCTTCACCTGGAAGAAGAAGAGAGAGAATGAGTGTTGGGCTGCACAGAGTCAGGTGTCTTTCAACCTTCACACTCAGATCTGATAGCACAGCCATTACCTGAAGTTACTTGTTATTGCCTGTGAGCTTCTGAAGTTCAGCCAAATGAAATGTACTTAAATGCATTTAGATACTTCTTAACAGATTTCTGATATAAGTTTTGCCTCACAGTGTCATAATTTGAAAGGCAGGGGATTGCTGCCTTCAGTCAGAACTATTTTGTCTCCTTTCAGAGGTGGTGGGATCTCCACAATGAGATACTTTATCCACTTTATCAATTGCCAAGACTCCAGCACACTATATTTAAAGCCCTGTTTGCCACTTGTAATATTCTTCTGTTGAGAGTTCTGGGTAAGAGAGAATTAACAAGTGAGAAAATGACAGACACAGCCTTGCCTACGCTTTGTTTTCTGCATTCTGCTACCATGATGCAAATCCAAGAGATGGGTTCCTCCAGCAGGCAAAGAAAATTGCAGGGGTGGTCTGTTCTCCTCAGTCTGATATCAAAAATACTGTGAGATTCATTATTAGGTCACAAGTCTAATAAAATTTCATCCCTGCTACAATTCCCAAAGTCTAAGGACTGTTGCCATCAGAGAAGCACTGTGCATCATTGGGGTGGTACTTGTAGTGGGAGTTAGGCCAGAACCAGAGGACAAAGAGGTTTCAGAGCTGGCAGGTTCAGGGGACTGCGGGGATTCCCAAGTTATCAGTTATTATTCCTGCTCCAACTAGATGCTTTGCTTTTTGAACACATTTATGAAGCAGCAGAATCTGTTAACTGTATACACTTGCACAGAACTGCTTGGGCATGGTTTTATTGCAGCTCCACCTCTTAGACAAACAAAGCTCTAGAATTGAGCAGTTTGTCTTGCTGGACAGCATGACTTCTCTCTTTAAAACCCTGCAGAATTTTGAAGCCAGCTACACTGAGCACAGAGCAGACTTCCAGTGAAGAGAGAAAGGGTTACACAGAAATCACCATGCAGGAAGAGGGTCTCATCACCACCGAGGTGTAATGGGGCAACCTTAACACAGCATTTAACTGCTTGTGAAAAGGTAAGAATTCCAGTGAAAGTTAAATTATAAACTGGCATGGCTCCCTGCTAATCACCTCATTAATTCAGCTTCCTAGCAGACACTTGTCTGTGAAATAGGTTGGATAATGTACAAGAGTCATTAAAATCTTTTACCTCTGTCCCTTACACACTCCTGGTGCTCCTGGCATGTAGTGCTGTCCTAGAGGTGGAAGATTCAGTTCAGGTCTGACTGTATTCTGTCTTTCACTGAATACCTCCAAATTGATAATCATTTTCTCTATCCTGCTTTAAAGCATTGGTTTGTACTTCAAAGTAGTTAATTTTCAATGGTTAATTTTCAATTATATTCAGACAATATCAGGATTTCTCCTTAGAGATATTTGTTAATGGCAGGAAGAGAGGTGATTTCCAGGTTTCCAAGATCTCTGGAGAAGCAGATTTGGTTCTCTGTGCTCCTTCTGTAACCCCAGTCAGAAATAATTTAATCTGGGTATTACCCCCTTTTCCCAGCTGGGTAATTGAAATAGCCAGAGGATGAGAGGGAGGACTATTTGAACAGTAAGCTCCCTTGAATGGAGGTTACTCATGGGGCCTGATGCAAACACAAAGGGTAGCTCAGACACCCAGCTTCAAAAGCTTCACTCTAGCTCTGACATGGTCATTTCCTAGCACACAATTGCTTAGACCTTCCTTCCTGCCTCCATTTTGGAAATTCTGCCTTTCAACTGTAGTTTAGCCCTCATCTACCTCATCTACACTACCCAAATTCATATGGCAAGTCTACCATTCCCCTCTTCCCCAGAGCCCCATGTACTTCTTGCTCTCTGAACCAGACCATGCCTTTTTAAGTAGTTACATTATCCTGCAGAGCTCTTGACCATGTTATATTTGCAAAAAGAAATGGAGGAAAGAGAAAATGTAAGGAATGCAGTTAGAGGGGGACTTCTGAAAGATTTTCTTATGGAAAAGAAGGAAATTTGGTAGGTACGTGTTCCTATCTTGCTAGCACATGGCAGGAAAGAATTTTAAAATATGTTTCTCTTTTATAATAGATCGATGCAAAAGTTTTCCAGCAAAACCATCTCATTTTTCATTCTTTCTTTCAGTATCTCCATACATAAAACAGAATTATCACCTTATCCACCAGAAAAACTGGATAGTGGGAGGGCAGTAATTGGGGTTTAATGCAGGCTCCCTTTTAAATGCAACATCATAGGAGGAGTGGCTGAGGGAGCTGGGGTGTTTAGCCTGCAGAAAAGGAGGCTCAGGGGAGACCTTATCACTCTACAACTCTGAAAGGAGGGTGTAACCAGGTGGGGCTCAGCCTCTTCTCCCAAGTAACAAGCAGCACGACAATAGAAAAAAGGCTCAAGCTGCATCAAGGGAGAAGGTTGGACATCAGAAAGAATTTCTTCATGAGACTTGTCAAACATCAGAACAGCTGCTCAAGGAAGTGGTGGAGTCACCACTCCTGGAAGTGTTCCAGAAATGACTCAACATGGCACTTCATCCTATGATTTAGTTGATATGATGGTATCAGATCAAAGTTTGGACTCAATGATCTTGGAGGTCTTTTCCAGCCTTAATGGTTCTATATCTATTAGTATGGTTAAGGCTGGAAGAGTCACCCTTTGTGTTACAGTACAAAACCTGTAGATGCAGTTTCCAGGTAGCAAGTTTTGTGGCCAGATGATAGATTGTCTTCAAGAGGATGGCACTGTAATTAAGCATCCCAAAATCCTGCTCCTCAAGCTCTCCATATACTGCATTGTAGGTGATCCATTTTCTTCAACTCCTCCCTGCCTTCTTCCTTACAAATCTCAGCTGTAAGTCTTAACTCATTGCTAGTTTGTAAATGAAAATTGAGGCACATCTGGAGTGCTGTGCCCAGTTCTGGACTCCTCAGTACAAGAGGGACATGGAGCTCCTGGGGCGAGTCTAGTGCAGGGTGACAAAGTTGATTGAGGGACTGGAGCATCTCTCTAATGAGAAAAGGCTGATGGAGCTGAGCCTGTCCAGACTTAAGAAAAGACAACTGAGAGGGAACCTCATCAATATCTTTAAGTATCTGGAGGGTGGGTGTCAAGAGAATGGATCCAGACTCTTCTCAGTGCTACCAAGCAGGAGGACAAGGCAGAAACTGATGCACAGGAAGTTCCACCTGAACATGAGGAAAAACTTTTTTACTGAGCAGTCACTGAGCACAGGAACTGGCTGCCCAGAGAGGGTGCAGAGCCTCCCTCAGTGGGGATGTTCAAGAACCATCTGGACACAACCCTGTGCCATGTGCTTCAGAATGACCCTGTTTGAGCAGGGAGGCTGAGCCTCACCCATTCTGTGATTCTGTTAGGACAGACAATGTCTGTCAGGACAATTACTAGGCACTTGGCACGTGGTATATTGAGGCTTTTCTTCAAGTAGGTCAAGGTGGCAGGGCAAGAAATCACATCTTTTGGACTGGAACTTTTGTTCTGGTTCTGTGGTTGTAGAGCACAGTGACAGGACCCTACTCATACTCTTCATATCTGATAAGTACAAAAGTTAAATGCAGCCTAGTATTTCAGCATGGCTGTTACACACTCCTTGTCCTGGGGCTATACAGAACTAGAGATCCTTGTGACACAAAGCTTAAAATTACATTTAGAATGCCTAAAGGCTTATTACAAGAAGTTCCCTCTATGGTCTTACATCCCCTCCACAGGATGGTGAGCACTGGAACTAGCTAGCCCTCCCGGCCATCATAGGGTTAATGAAATCTGCAATTCAAAACCAGCACATCTACCATGTTTTCCAGTCTTGTCTGCCTAATAAATCTGGTTTCATACCATGTCTTTTCCTTTTCCCACAAGCTTAATGAGTAACTAGTTTGCCCCTGGTAACACTGCTGCTTTTATTGCAGCTTCTAATAGAGTTCCTCCTCCTTCTCCAGTCTCCTCTCTCCATGAGTATACTCTGACAACTCAGACAATGAAGAATGGATCTCTTTACTCATTTGGTAAACAGTGCAATATTTTATAGTTGTAAGACTTCATTCAAAGACTAATCTATTCTTAAGTCTACAGGTTTTTTCTTAGAGCAGGGCCTTCATTGCACAGTTAAATTTTATGGTCTCTTGTGCAATCTCTCATTATACTAGTGGGACAAGTTCTTGCTGCACACCCATGTCACTCATCTTTAATATCCATAAGCTTATGAGCACAGCCTAATTCTTCCTCTTTCAAATTTGTCACAGTCATAGGGTAAAGGTCTTTCTAGTGGCAAACACATTACTCAGAACGCTCTGAATGACACACCTGTAACAAAGGAAAACGCTGAATTTACTTTCCTGATAAGCAAGCTGAAAAGCTAGTTATTTTCCAAGATTAAGATCCAGTTATTCTCAAACTCAAATCCTATTTCTCCCCTGATCTCAATCATGCAGGATAGATCTTTAAAAATAGAGATCTTTCCTCCACTTTCTACTTGCCAATAATTAAAAATAAAAATAGTCTTGCTGAGAGATCATCCATACTACACAATGCAACTATTAGAAGTTCAAGTGTCTAAGAGACTAAATCTGAAAAAAAATAAATCTTTGCTGAGTGAGGAATTTGCCAGGAGGTTAAGTAAAGTAGAGCAAGGTGAGGTTTCTTACCTACTAGGAAGCTCAAGATTTAAAGAAAAGAGTAACCAATTTGTTTTAATGGTGAAAGGATTTTCTATGGGAACTGTTTTGCCAAAGAAAATAGAAATTTTTAAAATAGAATTCTTTTTAATAGAATTTTTAATTGCAATTGATCTCTCACCAGACTCCAAGTATTCCAAATAGTTCTGTCAGGCAGCAGTGATTGACAAGCCAGCTCTCTCCTCCACCAGCAGGGCAAGTCTCAGTTGCCAAAGAGCAAAACACACATGAACACAAGCCCATGAAATTCAGCTAATAACTCCATCCTCTTTATGCAGGAGGGCAGACACTTCCAGCTGCTGCACTGCCTCAAGGAACTAGGCTGAACTATTTGTGGTGTGGGTGGAGAAGAGCTTTTCAGGTCTCAGTCAGGGCTGGAGCAACAGTCCCAGCAAGTTCAATTAGTCACTCACCTCCCTTGTGCAGGATACTGAACTAACCTCCTTCTCTTCTATTTTCATTTTGGTAATCTAAGTATCTAAGCCCATCTAACAAGTTTGAACATTTGAAACTAGAGCCAAGCACATGCATTTCCCCACTGAGCTATCAGGTGTATCAGGGATGGGAGTGCCTCACAGGAGAGCTTCACATCCAAGTGTGGGCTGCTGCACCAGCTCCTCTGGGCCTCACCAGGAGCAGGCAGCATCTCCAGGACAGACCTCCAGCAGCAAAGGAGTGAATAAAAACAATTGCAGGCTATATAGAGGCTTCCCACACCCTTCTACACAAGAAAATCTCCTGTTGATTTGAATCTCCTTCCAGGGAGTGTTTCTGTGATGGAGAACATGAGCCCACACAGCAGGGTTTGCCCAGGTATGCCATCACAGAAGTTGTACATGGTATCAGTAGTGGTGGGGAGGTCACAGCTCCTGAGCCTCAGGCTCTACCTCCACCTCGTGTGGATATTGAGCAGCAGTTCCACACTTTGCATCAGGCCACACAAAGGTGTTTCCTTCCTGTTACGTCAGAGAACTCGTGTGCAGGAGTAATCCTTGGAGTCACGTACCTCCAACACTGAGCACCTGCTGAGCAGCCCTTGCACAAAACACACAAGAGCAGCTCTGCACCTGGAGGGAGATGGAAAACCATTCCTAGACACCTGGGCTTTGCAAATTTGATTCCCACAGCTGATAAAACATAAACAAAAAGGGGTTTGCCTTTCAAAGGAGGAAAGCCACAGTGCTTTCCCAACGACAGGCCAGGCCTCCTCAGTTTCTGTGGGTGGGGCAGGAGAGCTGAAAGGAGTCTCAGAGAGTGCGGCTTTATTTTCCAGTGCTACCTCTGTCAGGCTGGAACATGCCCCAAAAATTATGTCATCTCAAAACCAGAAAAATTTTCTTTGATGTTAATCAAGCAATATACTTAACAGATTGATCATTAGACAAATTTAAAGTAGCCATTGCCACCT
Organism: Zonotrichia leucophrys gambelii; assembly: GCF_028769735.1. NCBI lineage: Eukaryota > Metazoa > Chordata > Aves > Passeriformes > Passerellidae > Zonotrichia > Zonotrichia leucophrys. The sequence goes on along the minus strand of NC_088175.1, from coordinate 7,070,149 downwards.
GCCTCCCTTTAGATGGGTCTTTAAACTTTCAGAGTCGAAACTTAGTGGCTGAGGGATGTAAATCAAGACATTTAAAGCCTTGTTGGAGGATTTTATCATGCAAAAGGTATTCCTCAAGCCTTCTGAGGATCAGATGTTTTAGTTTGCATCAAATAAACTAAGTATTACAGCAGTTTGACAGCTGTTTCTCTCAATCTTGGGCTTAAAATTAATTAGAAACAAATCCAGAGAAGCTGTTCTCTTTTTCCCCCTTTTTTTTCTTAAATTCATCAATTGCTATGATTTGAAGGATTTTCTTTGACACATTTTAGCAGCTTCAATAAAAATCCAACTCGCTCATCTCACACTATACTTACCATGGGCAGTCTGCATCCAGGAATGCTGGGGAAGTCATGGTGCTCCATGTGGTAGCCTACATTGAAGGTGAGCCAGTTCAGAGGCCCGTAATAAGAGTATGTCTCATACCCTTTCAGGAACATGTAGTGTTCTGCTATGAAGTGCCCAGAAATGGGATGAAGACCCAAGCAAAGAATAGTACCTGCTATTAGGTAAATAACAGGTTTGAGCCCCCACAGGTAGTAAATGATGAGGTCTATAGAAAACTGGACGAGAGCATTGAGGATTTCCATCCGTGTGATTGCTTTGGGGTTCACATAGAGCGGCCTCAGGCTGTAGAACAGAGGCTGCAGGAACAGCCAGAGCAGCTTCCGGAGCGGGGTGCAGAAAAACCAGCCCTCAAAGTCTGTGGGAATGTCCACGTCCAGGCTGTCCCCTCCCAGGTAGCGGTGATGGTCAATGTGGTATTTCTTGAAGGAGGCAGAGTAGGGGACGCCTATGGGCAAGTTGGCGAAGACTGCGAACCATCGGTTCCACCGGGCCTGCTTGTTCCCAAAGGCCACGTTGTGGGAAATGTCATGGATGGCCAGGGTCAGAGAGTGGTTGATGCAACCCCCAAAAGCATAAGCCCAGAAGAAAATCCATTTCCAAGATAAGTCTTTCACCAGGTAGCATGCCAGAAGCTGCGTGAAAACCATTCCAGATACAATCCACTTCAAATGTGGATCTGGTCCCATCAGACTCTTGATCTCTGGATACTTTGCTAAAGGGAAAAATGCAGAGAAAAACTTGGTTAGACATGGTTAGGCAAACACAATCACCACTGTGACTCTCTGGTTTTATCACACTATGTTTGAGGCCCTGGTTTTATAAAATGTTAATTCCAAAGTAGGATTGCCACTATGGTGAAAGTTTTACTAGTTCCATCATCATGTCCAGTTCTGATTGATATTGATATATATAGACATATTAAAAAAATACCCTGATGGTCATTCTGTGGCATAATGTGCCTTTCCCACAATGAATATTGCTTCACAGTGATGAGGAGTAATATGACAAATCCTACAGGACTTAAGATCTAAGAAACACCTTCTGTCATGTTTTAAGGTTTTTTATGTCCTTTTGTATTTTGCTCAGGTGTTATTTTCCAGTAAAGGGATACAACTGCATTCTCTGTAGCCCTTTTCACACTGCTGTTTCAAACACACAAGCAGAGAAGAGAGCTGAGCAACAGGCTCACCAGGTTTTGCTCTGTGGTTAGATGACAAACACAGTATTTAAAAAAAATTCCTAATTGTTTGAGTGTTTACCAGTGCTCAAACAGGTACAACTCTTCACACATAGTAATATCACAGTAAAGTCAGTAATATTATCAGGATTTTGTATGGCATGGCAAATTTTTCTCTGTTTCCATGTCACATACCAAAAGCAGGTGTAAAAGCCACGCAGATTATCACACAACAGCTTCATGAGACCTCACAAATACTGCAGTACAGCAGAGACCTGGGCTAGGCCTGCAAGTCTGATTCATGTCAGGCCAAGACCAGCTTATTGATCTCCAGTCCCACCAGCCATCTGTCCTTTAAAAATAAACTTAAATACAGAGTACAGCTGATCCTCTAGGTGCTGTTCACTGATTCACATCTCCTCTCTGCAAAGCCACACTTCTCACTTCCAGTATTAACTTGCACATGATTCTTTCTGCTGCCTTATGGCTTCTAGCCACGTACTGACCTCCTTCCTTTAACTCATACTTTGCATTTCTCAGTAATTGCAGCTTACACAGATAAGTGCATAGAGAAGTCATTCATACTGAACCCTGAGGTTACACAGTGTCCCTGTGAGTTTCATGGGCACATTTTATGAATAGTAAAGTAAACATCACAAGACTGTCCCAGTATAATACCAATACAATAAAATCAAGATTACAATGATCTGCATCTATGCAGCTGTGTCTACTATAAACAAAGGCTGGAGACAATACATGTAATTTATGTGACCTTGAAAGCAGTGGCAGGTATTGAGTGCTGGATGCAGAGGAGGTTTTTGTAGAAGTGAACCCTGAGAAGTTTACAGAAAGTCAAAAAGATGAAGTGCTGCTTAAAGAAGCAGGTTAATGTGGTCATGCTCTGCAACCATTCCAACAACCCTTGAGCCTCTTGGCCAACTTCAGCTCATCTTGACAGAAATTAGAGATTTCAAAGATTAGAAAAGTGCTATGTAAGATGAGGACAAAGGAGATATACTCAAATCTTCTGAGGATAAGGAGGCCAAAGTCACCATGAGGAGTATTCAGGCAAGAGAGAGATTTTCTAAGTGCTGTGAAAGCTGTAGTGAAAGTTCATGTCTTTCTAAAGTCTGACAAATATTTCGACAAAAATCTCCAGAAACTCCAGGGATTTTTTTGTTTTGCTGTTTTGTTTTTTGTTGTGGTTTTCACCACTCTTGAAATTATATTTTTCACACCAATAAAGTTAACATGCCAAAAGTTATTCTCTAGTACCTGAATAGATATTTTAGTTTTACACACAGAGCTGCTTATGCAAAGTTTACTCTAAAGTACAAGAATATAACAGCCTGGTCAGAAAGACTGTTCCAGGCATGCAGTTTTATGTAGCTTAATCTCATTCTTAGGGGCATCTGTCCAAAAGACAGAGAATGCTTTAATAAGCCAAGCCACTTCAAATGTTGTCAGATGATGTGGCTGGCAGAGGTAAGTTACTGCAGTCACCAGAAGAGATGAAATGTAAAACAACCAAATCTGCTCCTCAGCCTGCTCAAATTGAGGCCACAATGACACCTCCTCAAAAAAAAAAAAAAAAAAAAAAAAAAAAAAAAATTTAATGGGATGTGAAAATTGCTTAGAGATGCTTCATACTGTCATTTGAAAATAATGGAAGGTTTTGACCTATTTCTTTCTGTGGCAGCCAACAAGGCCTGCAGATTCCATTTAAAATGTTCCAGAGCAGGTGTGTGCAAGCAGCAATGCAGGCAGGTTGCACTTATCACAGGTGACAGCTATTAAGTAACTTGCCAGAGTTTAATATTAAATTCAACACATGATTAACTCCAACAGCAAATTTTTGCATACTAGTCAAACCACAATACTGTGGCTGTTTATCATTAATACTGATAAAGGCATGAAACCATGGTGTGGAAAAACTCAGGTTTCTCCTCACAGAGAAACCATGGCTCGGGCAGGGGGTGGATGAAGGCATGGACACACAAGACAGGACAGGACACAACACCTGCGGCTATGTGACTGCATGGGACCAAGTTTTGCCCTTTATAGTCCAATGAGAACAGGAGAGACCCAGCTGCTGTGGTGTCTGCACAGCACATCTTCCAGCCTCCAGCCCACTGAGGAGGTCTGTTAGCTCAGGCCAGCAGAGAGGTTACCCATGTGTGCTGCTTCTCGTCTGAGTTCTTGTCCAGACTGAGCCACTGTCCTGCTGAGAGGGTGGGGACACTGGTGTACATGTACAGCAGCGCACAAGGATGACTTTTCTGTCTCTGAGGTCAGCACACTGCCAAAGCAGCACAGACACTTTAGTACAATAGGTAAATGTAGTCAGTAACTCTGCCCAGGCAGCTCCATGATGGTGAGACAGCATTCCCCACTCTTACAAGCCAAGAGAGAATAAATGCTGCAAGTATATTTTCAGAAGGGTTCACAATTCTGAAACAACACATTTACTGAATAACCTTTTCACAGAGATGACTCTACGGTTCTATGCATCCTTTAAGGGGCAGGTTTCACTCACCAAGTGCCTAAACTGACAAATTAATCTGACTAATTGTGTTCCATTGATGCTTCTCTCTGGAGATCCAAAGCACTCACCATGGCCCTAGAGTAATCCTCAGTTAGGGCTGGAGCAATTGCTCCTGGACAGGCCATTGGCTGCCAGGTCCTGCTGTTCCTCCTCCTCAGGGGACAGCAAATACCTTGTTCTGAGCTCTTACTCATCCTCTGTCCTACTGATCCTGTCCCTGAGATAACCCAGTGATGGCACCAGACACAATTTCTCATTGATGTGACACCACATACTTCACACTTGGATATTTTGGTACACATGGGATTTAAAAGTGAACAAGAGCAGGAGCTGCCCACAGAGACAGTGGTGATGGAGGTTTAAAGAAGCAGCAGCCTTGCCCACATCCATGAGAAACTAGTAGTAGAAAGTGAAGAAATTTCATTTCTTAATTTTCCTTCCTTTTCCTTGCAGCACACTGATACAGTCAAAGTGGACACACTCCTCAGCATAAGTCACTTAGAAGGTTTATTAAAGGGAAGTAGGAAAAAAAAAATCTGTGATACTGCTGTCCTGGACTGCATTGTATTGATTATGAGTCCCTGCCACAACAGATAAAAGAGACACCAGGCACAGGATGTAAGCTTCACTGCTCCATGTCCTATGCTGGAGCTGGTATTTGTACCAAATAAATACACAAAACAAAGACAGTTTACTAACATTATAGTGCTTTGCCTTGTAGCAGTTCAGCTCAAAAACCTGATTATAAAAGCACAGCACACCCAAATCCCCAGAGAATGGCATGGATGAGTTGGAGCAAGTCCAGAGGAGGGCTGAAAATTGTCAGAGCGCTGGAGCACCTCTCCAGTAAGGAAAGGCTGAGAGAGCTGAGAATGCAGGCTGTTCAGCCTGGAGAGGAAAAGGCTTTAGGAACACTTTATTGCCTTTCAACATCTAATGGCGGTTTACAGGAATGAAGCCAAACTGACTGTTTAGTAGGGCTTGTTGTGATAGGTCAAGGAGTAACAATTCCAAGCTAAAAGAGGAGATATTTAATCTAGACATAAGGAAAAGATTTTTTACAATGAGGGTGGTAAAACACTATCACAGGTTGCCCAGAGAGGTTGCAGATGCCTCATCCCTGGAAACGTTCAAGGACAGGTTGGCTGGGGCTCTGAACAACCTGATCTAGTTAATGATGTACCTGGTACTCAATATATTATATGACCCTATTATTAATTCCTTTATTAATTCAAACAATGCATTAGTCAAGACACAGGTAGGATATACAGAGGACAATATACATGACAACACCTTCTGGTTTTTCAGAGTCTCCTGTGAAAAAGCCCCTTCGCTACACAAAATAATAAGAAACATTTTTGGGCCCAGCTAATTACACTGAAGTTTTATATGTTCACTGTGAAAGGACAAGTGTCTTGTATTTGTCACTCACGAGCTTCTAAATATCTAATGCTAGCTGGTCCAAGGGCAGTGGGCCACCCAGCAGTGGCCACCAGAGGGAAAGTAGTGGAAAAGTAGAGAGAAAGCAGTGGTGCCACTCTGCTGGTGTCAACAGAGGTGGATGATGTCAGCATATCACTATGCCAGCAGCTGTAACCTGCTTGCTTACATTTGTTTATTAGTGCAGAGTAAAAGGATGTAGGAATGCTAGAAGGAGGGTTTCCAGCTCCTTCTGAAACAAAAATCTGCGATATGGACTAAGCTGGATCCTTGGGTTGTACTTAATACATTTCCCATGGAAGACCACAAATGCCTAAATCAGTGATTTTCTGCCCATGTGATTTATTTCAAAGGTGATGCCCACAGGGGAGTGGCATGAGCACTGGGACAGCAGCTCTCCTGGGTGCTCACAGTCAGGGGCAGCACTGTGCCCCACGCTGCAGCATAGAGGGCAAACATCGTTTCTTCGCCAGAAGCACATGTATTCAGAGCTGTGATTTAAGCTAGGGACATAATATATTGTATATTTCAGTAGGTACATAAAAAGAGACAGCTGGAAGAAAGAGCAGATTAATCTCTAAATAAGAGACCAGAGCTGGAACTATACTCAGATCAGCTAAATACTAAAATAAAATGGATTTTGGCTTTTTAATTCTGTTCTACCTACACCCATGAGCTAACATCTCAGCCTTTCTACAGGATAAAGTACACATAAAACGCTTGCACAATCTCCACTCCAAAATAACTTGCCAAAAACTAATTACATAACTATTAAGCATTCTTGTATGTTAGGTCATATTGAGATGTTCCCGGTCTATCCCGAGCAACACTGATTCATCTCTCATCCTCAGCAGCAAACAAATGCTTCCCTAAGGATCCTGCGAGGCAAGACATTTTCTGTCTAACTTACACCAATTTTATCAAAAGTTAGATCCAGCCATGGCATAAATGTGATCTCACTCTTCCCATGTCACAACATATTGCTCATTGCTTGCATTTGGGAAATTGTTTGCAGGTGAAATGACCAGACATTGTATGATTATGGTGTTACCTGCATTTAAGCAATGATTTTTTCATCTGTCAAGAGTGAAAAGACATCAACACTTCCCCCTGAGCCAGAGCAAAGTTTCTCCAAGTCTTTCAGTCCACGAAATCCTTACTGACAAAAAGTAGAAATCCTATTTCTACTAGATGCCCTCTCTTGGTTATATCTAATTGCATTTTTGTAACTATACAGAAAGGCTAAGCAGATCTAGATGAACAAACTTTTCCATCAGGAAGTTTTTAACCAGATCTTTCCCTAACAGAGCTTACTGCAGCATTACACAAATCCCAGTCCTGACACAAGGCAGTAACAGGCTTTTCATAAACAAGACAGGGAGAGAATAGCAATGAAACCATTCCATTTCATAAACTGCAAAGCGTGAATAACGTGTTCAGGAACATGTATAACGTGATCAGGGTCCAAGTGCCAGCTTGGCAAGAGATCTCCACTCTAAGTCAGAAGCAGTTGCACACAGACAGTACTAAGCACAAGCTACATTTTAATACCTAGAGACTACAAAGAGATAAGAGAGACAATATCTCCTCTCCCTTGTACAAAATGTTGGTCTGTTTGTTGGTATAATTACAGCCTTTAGGAATGGCAACCCTCATCTAGTGCAGCAGTGTCCTGCCACAAAGCCAATTTCCAGCCAGCCCAGCTGACAAACACTGCTCACAGCTCTGTGGCTAAATGGAGCTGGCTGCCCAGAGAAGCTGGGATGGCCCATCCCTGCAAGTGCTCAAGGACAGGTTGGATGGGGCTCTGAGCTACCAAAGGATGTCCCTGTCCATGGCAGGGAGACTGGACTCAGGGAGCTCTCATTCACACACAGTCACTGACTACAAAAGCCTTACAGACACCTGGGCTATGAACTCTTAAGCCAGGACAAACAAATTTGTGATGAACTTTTTTTATCTGTCAGATGCTCTATAGGAACATATTGGGACAACAGCCCAGGAAACACCACTTATGTAGAAAGAAACTGCCTTATGTGTTTGTCAGTTGGCCCTTTTTTTTTTTCTGACAGATAATTTCCATTTGTATTTAAATCCAAGTAGCCATGCCTGAGAGAGACCAACATTTTTTAAAAGCTGCAGCCCAGAGAACCATCAAGTTTCGGTGCTTAGCAACTAAATCATTAACCTATTGGGAAGGAAATAATTCCTTTCCCAGCATGGAATGCTGTCCCCAAGGCATTGTTGTACACAAAAATGTAAAATACATGGATTTTTATAGATATTTGTTCATATGTATTTAAGATTCTTGCTGTGTACTCCAGCTTAGCAGACACTAAACACTTTGGTAACTATATACTCTGAATACTAGGTGACTTTATGCTTTGAATAACAGAGTGAGGATCATTATAGACATTTAAAGTCCATTCTGCCTTATCAGACACAGATCACTCATATCTCTCTTTCCATGTTGTATTTCTCTCTGCCCTTCCTTCCACTCCCACAGCTGGGGCAGGGGAAGCTGTAAAGAAGGAGATGGACCTTGATTCCAACTGCTTGTTCTTAACTCAAAGAGGGGGTGGGCAAAACCTCTGCAAGTCTGCTGCTGAAGAGTCCTGAAAAGAGTTTGCTGCAACAAGGGAGTCCAAGCACCTCCTTACAACTCCATCATGGTTTGCACTCTCCATTCTACAGCACAACCAAAACCACAAGCAAGCAGCAAGGGCAGAGACCCTCCACACACCCTCCCACCCTTAGCTCACCAAAATGTTGTCCCCTTGACTGAAGGGATGAGGAGCACAACAGCAAGAAGCATCATTTGCTATACTGATGTAATTTGACTATCATGATTACATAGTAAAATAATTATTCTTGGATGCCATTCAAACCTGGACGTGGATATTCCACCACTGCAACTATACCGGAAATGTTTTTGTAATTTAGATTAATCCTGGATTAATCTGTAAGATTGTGGGGGAGTGAAAGAACTGCACCTAATTACTATATACCTTGTGTAGCAACTGAGACAGAAGTTCCACTGCCTTTTTATAAAAGTTCTTTCTAAACTTCATCCTACTCATAAGAGGGAAGAAAACAAAATGCCCAACCCACCCAAATGAAAAGCGGGGGGGAAATCAAAATCTCTTTTATTAATAAAAAGTTGAAAATGTGTTTTTAGGAGATACGCAACAGTACTCTGTGACAATTCTGAATCATCAGCTATTCTCGAAAACGATCTTCGGAATAGCCCAAATTCTTCCACAAAAACAAGCCTGCCAACCCACCACACTCCTGAGCGCAGATAAGCGCTGCGTGTACAGCACGAAAATACAGGAGTGTACCTTGTCCCCGACAAGCAGCGGGATTTGCCATTGTTCTCCAGCAGATCAGACCCGCACACCGTTTACTTCCATGCTGTACCCAGGCACCGGGAGGGAACACGTGCCCGCAGGAGGCTCCCAGCCCGCGCCCGGGGCACACCCGGCGGGGTCCCCGCACCCCCGACCGAGGGCAGCGGCCGCTGCCGGGGCTCGGTGGGGGCAGGCGGGCGCTGGGCACGGCCCCTGCCACCCCTGACCCGGCTCGGTGCGGGCAGGCGGGCGCTGGGCATGGCCCCTGCCACCCCTGGCCCGGCTCGGTGCGGGCAGGCGGGCGCTGGGCATGGCCCGTGCTGCTCCGTCCCCACTGCCAGCCTTGACCCGGCTCGGCACAGCCGGGCTCGACTCGGCCCCGGCATCCCCGCCGCTGCCGCCCTTGGCAGAGAGCTGGGAGCGCTGCGCTCCTCGGGGTGCACACCCAACATCCCACCGGGCTGCGGCACTCGCCCTCCGCAGCCTGGACGCCAGCCCGAGCCGCACCGACACCGGCGCTCCCGGCGCGGAACCCCGGCCCCGCTCCGCCCGTCCCCTCCCGTCCAGCAGCGCAGCCCGGCCCGGCTGCCCGAGCCGCCGCGGCAGCTCCCGGGCTCCTCGCCGTACCCAGGATCTCCTTCCTGCGCTGCGTGTGGGGCTGCTCCGTGTAGACCCACTCGAAATCCTCGCGGGCGACCCGGTTCCCCATGGCGCCTGCTGCGCCCCGCTCCGCGCTGTCCTTATGCTGTCCCTACAGCTCCGCGCTGCCCTTATATTGTCCCTATAGCTCCGCGCTGCCCTTATAGCTCCGCGCCCGCGGAGGGGCGGCTCCTCCGCCCGCCCCCGCCCCGCCGCACCGGGACAGCCCTGCGGCTTCGCTCGGGGGCAGCAGCCGGCAGAGCTGCGGAGCCCTCCGGGATGTCCCGGGCAGTCCGGCGGGAAGACGGTGTCCCGGGGCTGGCTCGGGACACGGGATGGGCGGCCGAGGCTCGCCGTGCTGCAGGCACCTCGAAGGCTGCAGCCAGGAGAGGTGTGAGCGGCGGGCAGGGCAAGGGGGATCCCCAGCACAGCCACCGCATCCATCGCTGCCCCGGGCGGATCCAGAGCACAAGGGGAACTCCAGCGCTGCAGGACCCCGGGCGCTTCCAGACACAGCTTTTGGAAAGCAAAGGTAGTCCAAACGCCATAAATCCAGAGACAGAGCCCTAAGCACACCCGCGGATTAGGGCAAAACACAGCTGAGTGAGCTCCTCCCAGGGGTGGAAGACCTGGAACAGTGCAAAGGCGACCAACGATTGACATACATTCCCTTGGCGCTCTGACAATCTCCGTGAGCTGTCCCGGCAGAATCCAGCTCTCGGCTGTAGAACACTTCACTCCTGGTAGTCTGCGGCCCATTTCCCAGGTACTGTCCCTGCTGGAGCAGCAGAAAATGTCACTGCTACCCTGGTAACAAAGCCAGGCAAAGGGCTTGCTAACCTGAAAACTAAGGTAACCTTATGTGCCTCTCTGATTCACAGAGTTCCATGTTACACAGTGATGTTTCTACACACAAAACCCAAAATTAAAGTACTGCCCTTGTTTCTACTATGTTCTTTTGCAAGTCCATACCTGACCTCCTGTCCATCTTCACTCATTATACCTATCCCTATCATTAGTCCTTCCAACAACAACATCACATGCGGATCAGCTCCAATTTTGTTTTATTCTGTTTCAATATGAAAGTCTCTAGAATTCCCTATTCCATCCTACCCTTAAAAATCCCTATTACAGATGGAACATAAAAGGGACAAAAAAGCAGCCTTGAAAATATGAGGTGTAAATATTTTTCAGGAGGAATTTTTGCCTACAAATACTGGCAACACTATCAGCTCTTATATTAGCCTAGTGGAACTATTTAAGATGTCTTGGTAGAACAGTGACACCAAGGGCTAAAAACCACCATCAATGAAACTTTAGGAGGCTTTTTTTAGTTAGGTGTTTTTTTTTTCCCTATCTAAATCACAGAAGCTGAGTTGGAAGGGACAAGCAAGGACCATTGAATCCAGCTCCTGGCCCTGCACAGGACCATCCACAAGAGTCTCATGATGTGTTTAAGACCATTGTCCAAACACTTTCTGAACTCTGCCAGGCTTGGTGTTTTGACCACTGCCCTGGGAAGCTGTTCCAGCCCAACCACACTCTGGGAGAAGAATCTTTTTCTAATATCCAACCTAAACCTCCCTTGACACAAATTCAGGTCTTTCCCTCGGGTCCTGTCACTGTCACCACAGAGCAGAGGTCAGTGCCTGCCCCTCCTCTTCCCTTCAAGAAGAAGTTGTAACTGCAGTGAGGTCTCCCCTCAGTCTCCTCCAGGCTGAACAGACCAAGTGATCTCAGCAGCTCCTCACACAGCTTCTCCTCAAGGCTCTGCACTGTCTTTGTTGTCCTCCTTTGGATGCTCTCTTCCAGCTTTAAATGTAAACCCTTGAATGATGAAAGTGCAGAGCAGGTTGAGTGGAAGGACTATGGTGTAAAGGGAAACAGTTTTACCTGCAGCAGGAGCAGGAGTTTAACCATTTTGCTGTTTCAGCTCAGCTCTAAGTACAATGGTTTCTTCACTATTGCTCCAGCACAAGTTTGGTTCTTGCCCATGAAGTTGCAGGGTCCAACCCAGACAAGGGACTGTTAATCCAAGTTAAGGTTATTACGTGTTTCCAGAATAAATGGATTGTTCAGAGAGCAGATGCATGGGTATTTCAGCCTAAACCTTTAATTGGCAGAAATGTTTTGGTGTGTTGGCAGTACCCGTGGAGAAGCCAAAGACACTAAATGTGATGACACCCTTCTGTCACTTCCTGCTCATGGGTGCTGAAGGTGACTAAAAAAGAAATTAGTGAGGCAGTCCATGCAGTTACAAAGAAAACAAATATGACTTCACCCCAAGGCTTGTCCAATAGGACAGTGCTACTGCATTATGGTAAGTTACACATGGAAACTTAATATCTCCTTTGTAGGCAAACAGCATCTCCTTCATGTAGCTCATTACTGTGGACTCAACCTGACCACATAAGAAGAACAGAAAACTTTTCTGTCTCCAGTGAGTTGGCATCTGGTTTTGAGAACACAACTTCATGCTTTATATTTCTATAAAAAGCCAAACAAATAATACTAATTCAAGAGTAATTGTGGATGCCAGACAAACAAGAAACACCAGCTTTAGATTGTCTTCTAGAACTGGCAAAAGTATTACCCAGTTCTGACCACTTGGCATCCTTAGTTTTACAGCATCCTAGTAAAATCATTCACAATGGAAAAGGGAGGGAGGGATGTTAATGGCACCTAGCAATAATAGCCTTTTTAATGAATAGCGTAATGGCTGTGAACTCTACAGATTCACAAGTCACTACACTTTACACAGTTCAAATGTGCTTCACACGGTTGGGTTCTCTCAGCTGTATAAGAAAGAGAGCAGTTCTCTCAGCTCTCTTTCTTATTTAATTTCCCATACTTGTTTGGGATTTCTGGGAACTATTGGGAAGTCTAGCTGAGGGAAATGCCTAACACACTCAGGAGGAAGAGCACAATTGGTGACTCTGTGCAAAGTACCATCAAAATATCTAATTTACATAGTTTTAAGCACACATCACACTAATCTCCAGCATCCCAGTGTAAAAAAGACAAAAATCCTTTGCTCCACTGTGGAAATGGTGTACAATGTACAGCTCTGAAGCAAGACATACTGGTCCACAGCTCCACACATCCAGGCAGACTCACCCTTCCTCACTCAAAGGTGCTTCTCCATCAGCTGGCTTCCCAACATAAATGCATTTCTGCTATGCAACCCAGTTACTTTCTTCTGCTCATGGAAAGGACAGGTGACAGAGTAAATACAGCAGGAAGACCTGCATACATCTACTAGTGACTACTGCCAGACTTGGGAGTTTGAGGTATATTAATTCTGCCCTGCTGTGCAGGTCTTAACTCTTCTTGTTGTGGTTGCCAACAACTAATCTTAGTTAAGATTGTTGTTCTGGAACTAAAATAAATAAATTTGTCTGGGAATTTTATCTCTAAATAAGTTGGTTTCTCCTCTGAAGTAAAAGCTTTGTGTCCCATGACAGACTTGTACTTTCAGTTACCGCATTGCCTACTTTCTTCTCTGTCTGCATAAATTGGACCTTCTTAAATTACCAGAAGAAAACATAGATATAATATTTGCCTTTTTCTTGAAGATTTTGGTGTCATTTTGAATTGGGTATCACTCTCTGACCTGATGTAACTACTGTCAACATTTACAATGTGACGTACTTCATTGAACAAAGTCAAATTTTCATAGGCAGCATAGTTTGTAGATGAGCCATGCCAGCACACGCCCACATTTAAGTAAGCTCAAGAGAAACAACTTGCCAACAAGACCTCGTTTGTTTTCCCATCTCCCTGTGCTGACCCTTCCCGGGGTCACCCTGGACTTCTCTTTCCATTGGGTTAACGCTATGCTGGAGTTGAGCTGACCAAACCAGGGTGCTGAGGAGTTGGGCGGGAGCCGTAGGAGGAGCTGGGGCGGGGGGCGGCTGCGGATCGAAGGGTTCCAAGGAGAGTTCCGCGGCAGGCAGGGCACGGAGCCCGAAGCGATCCCGGCCCGCCCGTGGCGGGGAGCGGAGCCGGGATCGCCCCGGCGCCCCCCGAGCCCCGGCCGCGAGCGCAGCGCGCCCCCTGCCGCCGGCGCGCCGCCAGTGCGGGTACGGACCGCGCCCGCTCCGCTCCGCGCCCGCCCCGCTCCGCGCCCGCCCCGCTCTGCTCCGCGCCCGCCCCGCTCCGCTCCGCTCCGCCCCGCTCCGCTCCGCGCCCGCCCCGCTCTGCCTCCTTCGTTCAGGCTTTCGTTCTTCCCCAAGCCCTACCGCCCTTCCGAGGTAACGGAGATCACCGGAAGGGTGCCTCAGGAAGGGCTCACTAAGCAAGAGCGACGGACTTGGTTTGGTAGCGCTCGAGTGTTCTCGCTTCCTTTAGAAATAGGTCCTTAATGAAGTTAAAAATGTTTCGTCTGGAGGTTAACAAATGCGGGGCTGCTGCAACTAACGATACCACTGTGATCCGGTAAATAACGTATACAGATCGCTCCTGCAGAATTCACATGGAAACAATTTCCTCTCCTAGATAAATATTTATTCTCGTGATACATTTTTTTGCTTTTCTAAAGAATCATAATCTTTCTACAAAGTAATTTATTCCACGGAGTGGTTTATGTTGTCCAAAGGATTTGCAATTGCTTTCTCTCACAAGAGGTATTTGTTGTTACACACCATAATTACTTCCCCCATGGATAGCTTATGCCACCATCGCTGCAATCCCGGGCATGTCAGGAAGCTTTGCATCCTGCACCAACTCCTGAGTGGAGTGTGGGAACCAGGCTTCTATTCTACAGCAAAAATTTAAACCACAAAAAGTAACAACAACGTTTGTAATCTCCTATCCAAGTGTGAGAACCTAAGGGGTTCACTGTGGACAAGCTGTCAGAATTATGAGAGAACGTGGTTCCTTGAAGAAAACCTCTCCTCTTCCCCTGTGACCTCGATGCCGCTCTCCTCTGAAAGCTCACCCTACTGGAGTCGCTGCTCTGTCTGGCGGTGCTCCCTGGACTGCAGCTCCCCCTCGCAGATCTGCTTTCCCAAACGTAATTCCCGATACTCAGGTTTCAACCTGATGCACTAAAAACCTTTCATCTCAGTGCTGCTGAGCTCACTTCTGACAATAGGCGTGACACGGGGTTAAGAGGGGTACTTGTTCAGCCTCTTGAAGTCGGAGACTAAACTTTGAGTAGAGGAAGAAAAAAGCCACTTGAAAATGTCTCGCTGTGTGTGTTACGTAGGGTGGATGTGTAGGAAGAATTGCCTCTGCAGGGAACAGTTGGAGAACAACTTTGATAACAAACTGCACTGAATTCCCAAGATTATGTCACACAGTCTATTTTTATTTTTAAGAAATATTTTTAGTTCGCATTTATATTGTAGCAACATATATAGACCCTCCAAGATGGACTAGGGTTTGACTATAAATGCTCAAAGTAAAATTACAATCTTTCTTCTGATGAGTTACAAATCCTTGTAGTAGAAAAACCATTGATCAGCTTTGCCCATACCTAAAGAGTATAAGATTTTGCTCATAGTTTAGCAAACTGTCAGTCGAGTCACAGTATCTATTTCCTCATGGAAACCTAGCTAAGTTGGTTTAACAAAAAAAAAAAAAAAAAAAAAAAAAAAAAAAAAAAAAAAGAGAGAGAGAGAGAGAGAGAAGCTGCCCTTGGGCTTTCCTTGTAGCATTTTAGACCTTATTTATTTATTTTTATTCAACCTTGTTAATTTCAATCTATTTTCGGTTTAAAACGTAATATTAACTCTAGGGCTACATCTTCCTTAGTGCTACTGGGATCTGTCTGATGACTTCAGTAGAAGCCGAGGGCTGACACTTTGCAGCACCAGGTCTGTAACCCAGGGGGATGCATATGCAGGACAAGAGATAGGAAGCTCAGCTATTTGCAGGACAATCAGCATCCACAGGAGCTGCAGATTTGCTCCCTGGCCCCAGGGAGCAGTGTGAGCAGGTAGGACACGCATTCATATACATTGCCTGTGCTGGAAGGTGTGAAATCCTTCCATGCTGGCTTAACTAACAGGTATTCATTCCCCAGAAATTTCTGCTTTTTGTGTTGTCTACAATTTGTGAGACACAGACTATTCATATGTCCACCCATGTCCTATGTTGGTGTAATATGACTTCTTCATGAAGACTGAGGATTTTTGGAAGGGTAGCTTCATACCCTCAGCCATGAAATCAGGAATGAAGGACAAAAACTTCATTTATTATCATCAGGTTTAAAAGTCAATAAAATTATTTATATTTTTCATTTATAATTAAAGGACTAAATGTTTCTGGAGTAAGGATTAGTCCCACTGATTCATGTATCCTTTCATATGGCAAGAAAAACTAATTATATGATCTTGTCCTTAGAACAAAAACCTGTTTAATGAAACTGGGGTGATTAATGACCATAACTTCGAAATTAGTTTGGAAAGGTGGCATTCCAAACCCTCTCTCCATCACTCTGCAAGATGACTGATGAGAGAAAATCCTTCCTCACTGTGCTCAGCCTCCAAAACACAAGCAGAAATGTAGAAGAGCACTATAAATCTCAGTAAATTAATTGGTGTAGCTTTGTTAGCTGCTTCGTTTGCTACTAAGAGGGGAATCTGTAGTAGGATGTGATACAGCAAAGAAAACAATAATTATTAAAAGTACCAGAAAGTGAAACAGAGAAAAGAGGTGAACACAGAGTTCACTGCTTGTTTCTAGTCATGGTTAGCAAGCAGAACCTTATGCTCATAATGAAGCTTTACATGTGTTTGGTAGGAGTCCATACACAAATTGGGATCAGGGATTTCCCTCATGTTTAATTGGCAATCTGAGGAGAGAGGACAATGACATTTGTAGCAGAATCTAGTGGGCCATAAAGCCAGGCATGGTGACAGTAATATCAGATCAGCTGGAGATAGGAAGCTAAATTATGAAGGAGGATACATTATGAAGGACTATAAAGGTAAAGTTAAAACCACATTTCCTGCAGAGCTGCAAAGAGCTAGGAGAAGGACTCCGGAAAGATGGCACAGCTGATTAGCATTTTACTTAGTGAATTATTTTAATGGCATTGTAAACTCCAGTTTAAATTTCCTCCTGAGTTAGGTTTTGGGTTTTTTTATTTTTTTTCCTTCAAGACTTCTCCTGCTTTCATTGATTAATAGGCCATTTTAGATGAAGATAACAAGGAAAACCTGCTATCTTGAATTGGCAGGACTTACTCATTAGTCCTAGATAAGTCATTAACAAGTGTTAACAAGAGTGCCTTTTATTACCAACTACTCATTTTCTTTTCCTCCAGTGAGTGACTTTCAATCTGGTCTTTACACAAGAGCAAGAAATATCTTAAAAGCTATCCATGCCAGTATTTAACTATATATGTAAGTATTATCAGTTTAGTGATCAGTGTTGGCTTACAATAGGAGGGCTTATCTTTCTTTTTTTCTTAAACATTAGGCAAATAGCTTGTGTGAGAAAGAGAAGGAAAAATAGGATATCAGAATTTTTCAAATCAGTGAATTTGAAAGGCTGGGTGAAACAAATCAGGAAAAGGGTGTGTTAACCTGGCTAGAGGCAAGAGAGAAGGCTGTAGATGCTGGCTATGAAAACCTCACTTATTTCACAAGTTTCACACTTTAAATGTGTTCCCTTTGTTTTGGTATAAAATGAGGAGCGTAGGAATAACAGTAAAAAAAAAAAACCCACAAAAATTACTCCAATATTTAGAAAACAAGCATTGATCATTTTGTTAACTCACTTGTACTTTGTGAAAGATTAACTTGGTTTGTGTGACCTTCCTTTTCTTAAAATACAGCAGACTTCTGTATTTGCCAAGTAATTATTTTCAAAAGAAGAGCTACCTAGTTTGGGCTAGGTGCAGCTGAGATAAGGGTCAGGACAATTAGTTCTGTAGTATGAAACAAGAAACAGCTCTTCAAATAAACATCACACAACCAGATACTATACACAAAGTTGGACTGTGCAGGAGTGGCAGCTGTAGTTCTGGAAGCTGCAAACAATGAGTTCACCACAAGAAAAAAATGCACAAGAGTAAAAGCATAATAGTGATTGAGTGGCTAATGATGTTGAGTACTGACCATTATCTGCTGATCACATACATGGTGTATTTTTTATATATATATATATATATATATATGGAGATAACTTATACTGAGCATATCTGAGAGTCTGAGAGATGGCTGGAAAGAGTTCTCCCAAACCAGGGTGCTGCAATGCCCCAAGCACCCTATATCTTCTTGTGCTATGAGCAACATTGCTGATTTCTCTGCAGGTAGTTCTGCATCTAACAAATGCTTTAAGCATTCCAGGAATTGCAAAATAAAATTATAAATAAAATTTAAAATTAAAAAGAAAAAATTAGCTGTTCTAGTGGTGCCCAGTGAAAGGACATTAAGCTACAGGCACAAATTGGCAACACAGACAGTTTTCATCGAACATAAGAGTTTCATTCAGTCAAACACAGGAACAAGTTGGCCAGAGAGGCTGTGGAGTCACCATTATTGGAGATATTAAAAGCTCTGCTGAACACAACTCAGAACAATTTGCTCCATTTGACCCTACTTTTGAGCTGGGGCTTGGACTAGAATTTATCTAGAAATCCCTTGCAATCTCAGTTCTGCTGTTCTGTGATCCTGTGAAACTGAGAAAGTCAATGTCTCTCATTCAGCTCAGAATTCTCTGGGGTTAATTGAAACAAAATGTGATTTTTCAAATTGTCCTTGTATGCCATCAGTGCACATGGTGGCATAACCTGCCTGCAGAACTTTCTACTCCTTACACAGATGTACCTTCTCACCCTAAAATGAGAACCCAGCAGATACAATCTTCTGTAGTACTTCATGCCAAGTACATGTAAAAGCTAAAAGCTGAAGGAAGGAAGTTCAGAGGTGCAAGAAATGGCTTTGAGAGCATGAATCATGCTTTCTTTTTCCTTCCTCTCCTTTCTTCTCCTGCCTTCCTTTTCCTGTGCATGGTACTGGCTCAGGTAAATGTGGATGGCATTCAATTTTTAAAGCATTGCAGCAAAAAGAAAAGACGTGACTTCTCCTCTTCTCAGTAACCTGTAGCTTTCTAACTTGTCCAAATGATTTCTGTGCAGAACTACTACACTGTTTGTGCTGGCTTTGAAGTTGGCATCTCTTTGAATCCTGAGGTTTTCCCTGCACATTCCAGTGCTAAGAAAAGCAGGTATGTGAGTCAGTTCAATCCAAAAGAAAGGAAGGCTGTGAGGAGAGCAGAAGCTGGGTTTGTCAGGAGAAAACCCATGACATTTTGTTCTTTCAGTCAGGTGTGCTTGGCACCTGAAACTACTACCAGGAATTCTGCAGTGGCAAGAACAGAGAGTGGAGATAAAACAGTGCTGGTGGGTGTGTACATGTGAAAAGTGGAAATCTGGTTTCTGCAGACAGATGGTGGAATACAGTTTCGTGCAGCAGATTTTAGGGAAGAAACCAGGGAAAAACACCCTCACCCTCTCCCCCCCCACACAATAAAACAGCTAAATCCAGAGCTTACAGAATACAATAATAGAATATAAGAATATATATTCCTAAACACTTGTTAGAGATGCTTAAAAATAACTTTTATTTCAAATGGATGGTTTACATTTTTTAAATCAAACCTTTTTATGCCTTGCTTTTTAAGTGTGTCTAGGAAACAAACTGGATTCTGAGCATGGGGAGCATAGGGCAGAAAGATAAGAGATTAATAAGGGGAAAAATTCTGTTGCTATTTGGATAGGGGACAAAGTTTTCTTTTAAACACCTTTTCACTCGGCAGCTTTCAGGTCTTTACTTTTCCTTGTTGCTGTATTTTTTAGTCAAGCTGTTAATGGAAAATAATATAAGTTAAGCAGATCATCTCATTCAGGATAAAGAGAACACAATTACAATGTGGTGGTTGTGATACTTACAAACTTGAAAATGCCTTTTCTGAAGTTATATAATTGCTTGCAGTAAGAAAAAAAGGAAACCACAAAAATGAAACAAGGTTGTGCAAGATTATTTAACTATTATCGCTGACCGGAACCAAAAATTTTATCTCAATAAACAAGAGAGACTTGTGACTTTGTTCTTGTATTTGACAAAGCTCATTTTACACTAACCAAAAAAAGCCCTTCACTCAAAATAATCCACTCAGGCCCAGTCCCAGGTGCTCTGATGCCAATGTCAGCTCTGATGGGAATTCAAGAGCAGGACTGAGTGCATGTCTAACATGTAAGTGACATGATTATTTTCTCTATGCAGGCTTAGAATATAAAGTATAACTGAGTGATGTATTTCTCATAAAAAAATAAAAAAGTATACCATAATGACTCACCATTCTTTTTTTTTATTATTACATGTAACTTTTATGGAGGGACTAGAGAGACTTCATTCTAATTTTGAAATCTTGTTCTTAAAAACTACAGAACCATTTTTCCCACGCTGGTACACTTGTCCTTCCAGCTATAAACAGAGAGGCAAAATTTATATGCAGAGTTCTGGAAATCTCTTTACAGGATCTAAAAACAGCCTTTCAGTTTGTGAGAATTTTGCCATGATAAACTACATCTTATAGTTTGTTAAAATGGGAGTGCTGAGCATGACTGGAGAGAAGGAAATTCCACATCTCTGCAAGTAAATTTGTTGCTATTTCTAATAGTTACTAGGAAAGTATTTCCTAATCTCATCAGTAGGGCAAAGCTCAGTACTGGTGTCTTGAGACTTGGACTAGGCTAACTTGGAGAACACTCGATGAGGAGGTAGAAGAAAAAAGTACTTGATGCTGAGTTAGAAAAAGAAAGTATTTATTAGCAGGAACCTTTTATCAGTTTTTATATCGTGGCAACTTGGTATATGAGCAAACAAAGCAATGGTGTGCTGAGAGTGAAGTGAAGGTTACAATGGAATGTATACTTGCAGCAGCCTTGGAAATACTTATGAGGCAAATCTGCAGTTGTAGTGCAGAGGGGAAAAGGGGAAGGAAAAGTGATATAACAGCTGGAAGAAAAGGAGGAGTGAGGAAGAGGAGATAATCTTGCCCTGAGTACAAAAGGCCAGTGAGACTCGTTTTAAAACCCTCACTTTCAGTGGTACTAATTTACTTTGTATAATCCAAGACTTCCTTTTTTTTTTTTTTAAAGATGAACATACTTGTAGAGACACCAGCACACTAATGTCTGACTGTAGATAACAGTCCCTTTGAAGGACTTCTGGCCGCCTGTAGAGAACATTTTACAATTACTCAGCCCACAGCTCCGCATCTCCTACCCATGACATCTGCTTGTTCACATCAAGACAGGCAGCTGCGTCTTGGCAAATTCTGCTCCTGATTTACGCCTGACCCCCTGCAAAGCCAATAACCAAATGTAATATACAAGTGCTACTTTTCCCTCGGCACCTCTGCACGCTGCGGTTCCCTGGTGGGGTAAGGAAGGGATGTCCTGCAGCGGTTGGCAGAAGGGAAGGAAGTGGAGCGTGACTGGAGCGCGGAGCTGCTGCGTGGCTGCTGGAAAGGTTCTGGGGAGCACCGAAGTTCGGGGACGGATTATTAACGTGTTAATAACTAAGGCAGATACCTACACTTGGTAGTTTAAATGAGGGGGTCGCTTCACGCACTGGAATTTCGCGCGGTGATTGAACTGTAACACTTCACTTATTTTAAACGGTGTTTCTCGGTAAGCGAGCTCATGCGCCCGGCCGCTGATCGCCCCCCGGCCGTGCCTTCGGGCCGGGCTGCCGGCGGCACCGGGAGCGGGCGCTCCGCAAGCCCCGGAGTGTCCGTGCGCACCTCCGTGCACGGCGGCGGGGAACACACCGCCCTCCAAAGGGCTTCCCAAAGGAATAAAGGGAGGAGAGGGAAATGTTCCCACGTGCCGATAACAGCTCAACCGAAACACTCAAACGCGCCGACCCTGCCCACGTCCCAAGGCTCAGCCGCAGCTCGGCGCTCGCCCGTCCATCCGTCCCTCAGCTCGGGCGGGGAAACGGCCCCGCCGCTGCCGCCCGCGCTACCCGCGGGGCCCCGCCCGGGACACGGGCCCGGGGCGCAGCGCGCGCCCGCCGGCGGAGCCGCCCCGGCCCCGCCCGTTAACGGCCGCGCGGCCCCGGCGCCCCCTGGCGGCGCCGACCCGGCCACCGCCGCGAGCGCGCACGGAGCTGCGGGGCCCGCGCGGGCGGCGGGGCCGGGGCGGCGCTTCCGCGCGGGGCGGGGCGGAGACGGCGCCGCGAGCCAATTGGCTGCTCCGCGCCGGGAGGTGCGCCCCGCGCTCGTAGCGCTCCGCGATAGGGCGAGGAGGGGCAGAGGGGGCGGGGCGCTGCGGCACGGCGCGCCCCCGTTGGCCGCTTCTCTCGCCTGGGCGCGGCGGGCGCTGCCATTGGCCGGCGGGCGGCGGGGGGGGCGAGTCCGGCGGCAGCGGCCTCCGGGGCTGGGGTCCGTCTCGGCGGCAGCGGCGGAAGTCTCGCGAGGGAGCGCGGCCGGGATTTGGCGGTGCTGCCTCCCTCCCTCCTCCCTCCTCCCTCCCTGCCTGTCGCTGGCTGCGAGGCGCTGGTGTTTGTGTGGAAGGGGGAGGAGGAGGAGAAGGAGGGCAGGCGAAAGGAGCCCGAGCCCCACCATCCGCCGAGGGGAGCGGACCGGAGCCCCCTCGCCGCCCGCGGAGCTCTCTTTCCCTCCCCTCGCCCCGCCATGGCCTCGGGAGACACCCTGTACATCGCCACGGACGGCTCAGAGATGCCGGCCGAGATCGTGGAGCTGCACGAGATCGAGGTGGAGACCATCCCGGTGGAGACCATCGAGACTACCGTGGTGGGCGGCGAAGAGGACGAGGAAGAGGAGGAGGAGGATGAGTGCTGCGAGGAGTGCGGCCCGCACCACCCGCCCCATCACTACCACCACCACCAGCCCATGATCGCGCTGCAGCCGCTGGTGTCGGACGGGGACCCCAGCGGGGCGGGCGGCGGCGCGGCCGGCGGCGGCGGGGGGCAGCTCCACCTGCACCACCACCACCAGGAGGTGATCCTGGTGCAGACCCGCGAGGAGGTGGTGGGGGGAGACGACTCGGACGGACTGCGGGCCGACGACGGGTTCGAGGACCAGATCCTCATCCCCGTGCCGGCCCCCGCCGGGGAGGACGAGTACATCGAGCAGACCCTGGTCACTGTGGCCGCCGCCGGCAGCAAGAGCGGAGGCGGCGGTTCCTCCTCGGCCGGCGGAGGAGGCCGCGTTAAGAAGGGCGGCAGTGGCAAGAAGAGCAGCAAGAAGAGTTACCTGAGCGGGGGAGGCGGCGGCGGGGCTGAGGGCGGCGGCGGCAGGAAATGGGAGCAGAAACAGGTGCAGATCAAGACCCTGGAGGGGGAGTTCTCGGTCACCATGTGGGCCTCGGGTAAGTGCGCGCCGGACCCCTCCCTCCCTGGGCCGCGGGCCCCGCCGGCGGCCGCGCGGTGCGGCCGGGACAGTTTTGTTTTGAAGGGAGGCCATGTTTTGATGTGTGCGATGGGCGCCGCCATGTTCATCGCCAGGGCAAGTATGGCGGCTCCCCGAAAAGATGGCGGGGTCTGCGCTGCCGCCGCCGCTCCTGCCCGGCCGCGGCGGGGGGAAGGAGGCAAACATGGCGGCGGCCGCCAAGATGGCGGCGGCGGGGGGTGCGCGGGCGGGCGGCAGCGCCGCCGGCTCCCGGGCCAGGCCGCAATGGCGTAGTTTCTGCAGCAGGGGGAGGCGGGGTGCGGGGCGAACCTCCCCGCGCTCCCCCCGTCCCCGCCCCGCCGCCGCTCCCCGCGGGGCCCGCTCCGCGCCTGCCCCTCGCACTCCCTCCCCTCCCCCGGCCGCCGCCGCCCTCTGTCCTCCTTCTCCCCCGTGTCCCGTCCCGCCGCTCCTCCCCGGCTCCCCGCCTGCCGTTCCCCTCGCGTCCCTCCCGCCCCGCGGCTGAGGCGTGTGCGCCGGCCCGTGACCGCGATGTGCGAGCGAAAACTCTCCCGCCCCGACCCCGCGGCTCCCCAGCCCGGGGACGGCGAAGCCCGAAATACCGTGTACAGCTCGCCCGGGGGCCGCCAGCCCCGGCCCGCCGCGGTGGGTGGGGCTTCCCCGGCCGGAGCTCGCCGTGCCGGCGGGGGGAAGCGGCTCCTCGCCCCCGCGGGGCTGCCCGCGCCTCCCGCCGCCGCCGAGGGGGCGGCCGCAAACGAGCGGCCCTTGGGAGCCCGAGGGGGCCGGGGGTGACGGCCGGGAGGGGCGGCCCCGGGCTGACCTCCGGCCCTGGGAGCCGCGGGCAGCAACGGGGCAATGCCTGGCTGGCGCTCGGAAACCGTCGGGCTTTTCCTCGGCTAGGTCTGGAGCTTTAAATAAGCTTTATAAGTAGGCACAGGGAGACCTTGTCGTGGGAGATTGTGTTTTTTGAGGATTTTTTTTGTATGTGTGTGTAGGAGTGTCTTTTAAAGGCAGTAAAATTTTGTGAAGGTGTTAAGTATCTGTGGGGCTTGGAGTAAAGCTGACATGCACCTGCCCTGCCCACTTTATTTCTTTTTTTAATTTTTAGAAAAATGTATTGCCGGCAGCAATGCTCTGTAATCAGGGTTCTGTCCATATGTTACGTAAATGTGAAAAAAAGAGGTCGAATAATAGAGTTCATGTAATACTTAAACTGGCGGGTGTTTATTGAATAGTAAGTTGGTAATCCGTCTTGCATATTACAATTTTTGTGCTCTTTCGAGTTTTTTAGAAGGAGTCTGGAAAGATTGAAGCTCTTGAAGCTTTTGATGTAGTCGAAAATGTTTGTACTCTGTGATGCTTGCAAATGACTAGAAGTTGTTAGAAAGGGCAGTGTGAAAGGAAAGGTGTATTGGACAGCTGAGTTCTGCTCTCTGAAAAGATGGAAAGCACAGTGGAATGGATTTTTGCTCCCTTTTTAAATACAGGTGCCTACTTTAGCAAGTTTCACAGAGTTATCTGACACTATTGGCATGTCAGTTGACAACCCAGTGAGTTTGATTGAAGTTCTTCTTGATGAAGTGTTTTCTGTATAATATTTAGTTAGGATGGTGTTCTGTGTGCTTCTGTATCACTGTATGAAACTGAATAAATTCCCTTGCTAGTAGTTTTATTAGAACTGACCAGCCAAGAAAGATAAAAGATAATAGAAACTAATATAGTGTGCTGGCTTGTGGAAGCTGCTGGAGGTAGCTGAATGCAAGTGGCTGTATGACTCATGAGCTGGCAGGATCCAGGACCTCGCTGAGATCAATTGACAATTTCTAGCATGCATTTGCACTCGGAAATTCAGAGAGCCTGCTAGGATGCTTCCTTAGGACTGCATGCTAATTATTACTTGGCCAAAGTGAAGCATGTGTATAATCAATAAATTTGCTTCTCTTCCCACATACACAGCTTTTATATTGGGGTAGCCTTATTGATTTTGGTGATTTTCTTGTTTAGGAGCATGACCATGGAGCTCAGTGGGAATGATACCCACTTATAATTTACTGGACATTGAATTGCGTTGCTACATTTAACTCAGTTGTACTCATGATGCAGAAGAATAAAGAACACCTAGTCTGACTTGCCAAAAATGCCCTTCCAAAAGCAAAATCAAAAACATAGGAGGAAAGTTTGACCTCCCCTCCCTTTGTGCGTGCAGGCTCCACCCTCCAGCTTCAAACAGCGTTGGTAATAACCGGCTCAGCTGAGAGTGTTGTGAAGTTTTACTGAGAATATTGGACAGGCTCTTACACCTCATATGCAGCTTATTTATTTAAAGGGGTCTGATGTGGTCAAATGCTGGGGATTTTTTTTTCCTCTCTTAAAAAAAAAATTACCTCTTTTTTCCTGAAACATCAGAGGCTGAATTGTTGCCAGAGAAATCAAAAAAGAAACAAAACTTGAGGCAGAGAGATATACACCCAAAAAAAAAAAAAAAAAACAACCTAACCTGAGTACCCTCCCCCCAAAAACCTCAAAATAAATAAATGCCAAAAAAACCTAGAATCACTGGCTTGATTCTAAAGCCAGTTCTAAAGTTCTAAAGTTTCCCTAAAGAATCAAACTACTTTATTTTAAAGAAATATAGTAGGTTTGAATCTGTATTTTGACATAATTAAAGATTTGCTTGCACACTGATTCAGTTGACTGTTTTAAAAGCTAAATGAAAAGTTAATCTAAAGACAAGTGATAAATAGGCCATGCATCAGGGTAAAACAGTGAGCCCTATATTGCTGTGCATGGGATTTTGAATTGGGAAGAGGGACACTTTGCTCACTACAGTGTGGGAAGACAATGTGAATTAATTCCTTGTTACTGTTTGCTGGTGCTACTACATTGGCTTGTACAGGGGTGGTACTAAATTTAACCAATCATAAATCTTTCTCCATAAATGTGTACAACATGTCTTGTAGCTCCTCTTGAAATGTGTAGAAATAATCTGTGAAATATATAGCAATGTGACTAAAGGGGACTACTGAATCCTTGTCTTGTTATGTGGTTTCTTAGAAATTGCAGCACTGTTGTTGGCAACAATTTAGACTTAGCATAGCTTCTCTTATCACCTTGGTATCTGTGGTGATACCAAACTTGTGACCCATGATTAAAGTGTTTAGTTTGAAACATGAGTGCCTTGTTCTAGTTCTGATCAGCTTTTCAGTTCTTAAGAATACAATTATTTGTCTTTCTTCATGTGTTCATGAAAGTAAGAAGTGAATGAAGGTGTATTTCTGAAAGGGTTGAAGAGGGCATTTGGTGGATAGTTCTGTCATGTTCCTGTAGTGTGGTTGGTTTTTTTTATATCAAATACATGAATCAGAAAATTGCATGTAGTTCAATTGCATGTAATCCAAGTGAGACACCCCAGTTTGAACTAGAAAAATTGCTCTTATCAAGTGGAATTTATTTGTATCTTTGCTGCATTTAGCTTGAATCATTGTCTTTAGTGAATTTTTCCAGGTTGGGTGCACAATAGTGAAGGGGGAGGGGAAGGATCGTGAGAAATCACTTTGTCAGATGGTGCTTGCAGAATTGATTCTTGCATGCAGGAACATTTGGGAAGGTGGTGCTTAAATGCTGGTTGCACCAAATGCTGGAAATTTCAAGCAATTGGGGCTTAAATTCAAAGGCGAAAAAATGGATTAGTGTAACTACATCTTCTAGGTAATGCCTCTGTCAAGCTTCCAAACCTGAAATAGGTGTTGGCTTAAACTGTTCCTGTAAGCATAGTCTGCAAACTGAAGTAGCACAACCAGATATTGCCCACAGATGTTAAACTGCTCAAGTGTCCCATCCCTAGATGGGAAAGACAAAGACACAGAAGTTACATGTATGGTTTGGAAATTATTTTTGATAATACGGGAAGCCTGTGCTGTGGATCCTTATTTGGAAGTTTGGGAGTTCATATTGGGTTTCTAGAAGGTTCTTCAAAATCTGTTAAACTTTCAATGACTCAAAAAATAGAAAGGTTTTCATTTTACTTGATCAGATTGCAGGGGTGAGAAAAATAACCATCTGCTGTCTGACCAGTTGTCTTATGTAGTATAAATGATAAATGAGTCAGTTCAGTTGTGGGGCTGTATCAAGGATGACCAAAATGCTTTGCAATGACAGATATGTAATGAGCTTCTTACGAAGTTTGTTACAATGGAGGCAGAAAGTGATTCTCTGGTTTAAAATATTAAGATGACAATCTGTTTCTGACTCTGATTAAGACAATGATACAAGCTTCTGCTGTAAGCATTGATTCTGCCTTGACATTTTTTCCAGTGATAAGGTAGACTGTTCCCTGTGTTTGTTTTAAATGCGTTTTCAGTTTTGTAAGTGAAATACACGAATGTGGTTCACCGTCTGAAATGACTCAGAGGATTGTAGTCTGAAGGTGGGCTAGGCAGCAAATTAACAAACTTGCTGTTGGATCCTTCCCTGGGGCACTCGAGTCACTCCTGTGCTGACCATTCAGAAGGTCACAGTGCTGCAGCACAGTCCCATAAGTGCTGAAGTCAGATGATGACTGTTGATATATGCACTGGTTTTGTCAGTTCACGTCTCAGTGGTGTGAAATAAGAGATGGGTGACACAGGGAAAGAAGAACCTGTTCTCCATCTGTGTGCAAGGCACGTCAGAAGGAAAGTAACCTAGCAGCCGTTTAGGTTAAAAAATGACATACTGTGCAAAATGGAATTTTAACATTCAGAAGTGTCTGCTAAATAACTGTATTATTTAACAAGCTAATTACAGTTCTTTGCTTCCAAACATGACCAATGAACTAATTTGCCTGAGGAGATTGCAATGTGGTAGCAATAACCAAGCTGTTACCACAGTGCCTTGGTACTGCACAGCTGCCGAATGCATCCTTTATCCTGTAATTGCTTCTCAGCTGTTCCTAAAAGCAAATGTGTTTAACTGTGTGATCATATTTTAAGCTTAAATGTTCATCCTTTTTGTGGCTAAGTAGAATGTCTTTTAATTTGGTACCTTGAGGAAGAAGCTGTAGGATCAGGTGTCATTGCTTTGCTACCAGGTGTATCTCAAGAGTTCTCTTTTGCACCCTGTTTTCCTCAGATGAAAACTCATGGAACAACAATGCGTTCTCCCTGCTCAGTAATAGAGGAGGAGGATGGCCAGAGATGTGGCAATTTAGATAAAATCAAGAATAACAAGGAAAATCAAGAATAAAACTGAGGAAAAAATAATGACAGAGCTTCTTAGGTTGAGAGTTAAGAGGGTCATCTGAGTAAGTTGGGGAGTTCCAGAGTTGTCAGCTGCAACTCAAGAAATGCACAAAATAATGGGATTCCAAGGTGGGTGGATTTTTCTGTGTAAAACAGAAGGGCTGTAAGAGATGGAGAAATTGTGGTAATAGGAGCAAGATGTGATCAATAAATTATTGGGAAGCAAATTCTACCATGATTTGTTATTGATTTCTTGCATGGAGTTACTAGTTTCATTCCAGTAATCTTGGTTCTTCCTACTTCGTTCAGTACTTGGGCTTGGTTCTCTCAAAACTTCAGGTTGTTTCTCCAGTGGTGAAAAGACAGAACTGGCTAAACCCTGAACTTTCACTGATGTTAGCAGAATGTTTGACATACTTGCTGTGGAAGGTCTAAGTGAATCCAGTTCAATGTGTGTGTTGCCCATATGTAGGGGGCAGTGAGAGACATGCAGATGGAAGGACACTGAACATGAAGGTGTGTTAGGGTAGGTCCTAAAAAGGTGCCTTGAACAGCCCAGTTTAGACTGAGTGTGTAATGCAAGTTGGCATGGAGGATGTAGGGGGAGGCCATTAAAATTGTGTTCCAAGTTCATTACAGAAAGCTGCATTGGATCTATAAGAATAGTGCTTCAGCCAAATGTCTTATATTTGAATCTGCTCTGCTCTCAGGTGGCTTTAAGGGACAAAACAAAGTAGATCAGACAACATATATAGTAGTTAATTTCCTTTACCTGACTGGCTCCATGGCTCTGTCTGTATATAACTCACATGGGTGGCATCCAGAGATGTCACTGTAATTTCAGGGTTGTGTCTGTGTTTTGCTTTGCTTTGGATGCTGTATGTTTGATTCTGTGATGCTTCTTGAGAGGAAAAGGGGGAGGTAATTTGCCTGTAGTGGCCATCAGGACTTGCTTGAACACAAAAACCAGCAAACAGTTAACTTGCCCAGTTAGCAGTGAGAATGATCAGTTCAGCCTGAGTGAAAGTTTGCTTGCACTTTACCCTCCAGACTTTGAGCTGCCTAGTCCAGGTTGATAGGCCGTCACAAACAAAGTAAATTTGTGCATAGAGGACATTGGTAAAATGTTTCCATTTCCAGACTTCCTCCAAAACAAGTGGGGAGGTTTCTCAAAAGAAACCCCTGGGGTTGGCTCAGCTGTGCTGGCCCTGTCCCCTTGTGCTCCTCTCAGTGAAGGGGCAGCATGAGTGCTGTGGTGTTGTTTTGTTTTCCCAATGACCTGATAATGTCACAGGATGGTCATGATACTAAAGAGGTACTGAAGTCTGCTGCTACTTTTAGCCAAAAATTACACTTCAAGGTAACTGTTTTGTATTTTATTGTTTTGGTTTAAATTTGTATTAGGAAGTGTGTGCTACTGTAGAGGTGTAGTTTTTTATTATAGGAAAATGTGTTTTTTTAAATTTTCATATAACTGCTAATATACTAAACAATAATTTCTCTTATGTTTTATTCTACCCAAGCAATATGTTTATAGGCTTTTTGTGTTTTGCTCCAGTAGTCTGTGGAATTATATAGCTGTGGAATTGACTTCTGTTGGCAGGCTTTTGGGAAGTAAAGCCACTGAAGGCTGGCTTTCAGTTTGGTCCTCAAATAGCAAGAAAGCACTGTGGAATAGCAAACCTTTGTGCTAGGGAAGGAAAGAACAACTTAAAGAATGTATACAGAATTTCCTAGTTGACTCATCTGATGTGAGGCAGGAAATGAAGCCTTGTCTGTGTTATGAATGCCATCAAACAGTCGAACTGCACGTTGTAGGGAGCTGTTGAAATGGCCACGTTGAGGGCAGCTGATCTCATCCAGGTCTACACCACGCAGTCTGCACCCCTTTAGCTTTGCAACAATTCTGTGCCATTCTGAGCTGCCAGTCTTTTTTCAAGCTTCTGTTAGAAAGAACAAATTGTTGCCAAACTAGAGGCTTATGGACTTGAATTTGTAACTCCTTCAATTGCTGTAAAACGTGACATATAATCCTTGCTGAAGGCAAATTCAATTGCCTTTTTAAAGCATTGGTAGGGACTGAAATGTAGTGTGGTGGTGAGTGGACAACTAAAAAGGTCAATAGTCAGTTTTGTAGTTTACTTTGAGTTTAATGCTGCAGATAGTGTTTTCTTATTTACACTTCTGTCTTTGCAGTGTTGGAGTCTGTTTTCCTCTTTCACCATGGAATATACATGAACTGCTATTTGATCTGGTAGATCAGATTAAGCCTCAAACCAGCAGTAACATTTCTAGAAATAGCTTGGTGGCAAACATTAAAAGCAGGCATTACAAATTGAATAGAAATTTGTCTCTGGTATCTTTCTTTTATTTGCTTGTCTTGTTCTCTCTTCCCTAGCCTAAGTAACTGAGTAATGACTAATGTTATTTCCTGTGTTTCTGTTTCGGGGAAAAATCCCGAAACATTTTGTCTTTTGTTTGCTGCCTTATGTTTTCCTATCTTTTTTAATTTGGTGAAATACTATTTCTGTTCTACCACCTTGTGTTTCCACTGCTTAAACAATATCTGTAAAATAAAACTTCCTGTTATTTTTGTGTAGCCTCTTGTGTATAAAACAATTTCCAGAATCTTCTCCCCATACACATAGTAGGAGAAGTACTGTCAAGTTGCATTACATAGAGCTGAGTAGGTACAGCCATATATACATCTGTTGTCCCAGATGTATTTGAGGGTGGAAAACAGGGTAGGTGCTGGGTCTTCCTTTCTGCTGCTGTGGACACTGCAGTGAGGAACATAGATGGATGTTTCTGTTCTCCCTCATTTTTGTGTCTCCCAGTTTCTTTTATAAAATAGCAAGAGGAGATAGAATGCATGGTACAATGTTTTCTAAGGTATGAATGTGAGTAGACAGCAACAGCAGGTCTTCCACCTGATTTCACTGCAGTCCTTGAGCACAAATTCATAGGAGGAGCTCTAGAGCAAACAAGAGTATCTTAACTGGCTTGCACATCAAAGCTTTGAATAATCCTAGTCTGCTGTTTACATAGTGGAGTGGGAAAGAGTTCAGGCTGGCCTTTGCCACAGAAGGAAGAAGCCCCCTTGGGAGAGAGACACACAATTTATTTGCTTTCTTTGAGATCTGTCTGCAAGTGTGAGAAAAACTTAATTTTACAGGCAGGTGCTGAAGCCCATCAGCAGTTACTTTAAAATTTCTTGTTTCTATGACACTTCTGTTGGAAGTCAGGGGAGTCTGAAGACTGAAGTAAAGACTGAAGTAAAGTCCTGACATCTTAGGGTGAGTGTCTGCTGCTCTTCCCCAAAGTTAGGGACTGCTGCTGAGTGTCAGCGTGGGTATAGTGAGGATTAGTCCTGAAGAGGTTAAGGGAAATCAATATTTAGGCATTGTTTCAGGAAAAGTACATTATCTTTCAAGTGCAGCCAACATTTATAGGATTGTTCTACTAATTTCTGTATTTGTTTGTGCTTAAAGTAGATATGCAATTTCTGCTTTTTTTCCTCACTCACTGTATTCTTTATGTGTTCTTCAGGCTGTAACTGTATGGGTGTCTTTTTGCACTTCACAATTAGTGTGGAAATCTGGAAGTGCAGTGTATTCTTTTAAATGTGTAGCAATAGTGAATGTGTATTGAGATGTAGCCTAAGAAATTGTATGCTGTTTTGATTTTTAGTATGTATTGAATTCGGTATTTTGTGTATTTCAGATGATAAAAAGGATATTGACCATGAAACAGTGGTGGAAGAGCAGATCATTGGAGAGAATTCTCCTCCAGATTACTCAGAGTACATGACAGGGAAGAAACTTCCTCCTGGTGGAATACCTGGCATTGACCTCTCAGACCCCAAGCAACTGGCTGAATTTGCTAGGTAAGTAGGAAGAAAGGATGTTTAAAATTGTGTTCTTTTCACTGGTTTAATTATGAAACTGTTAGGCAAAATGCTATATTTAGTATGGTTTATAATTCCATTTAATTTTCTTCTAAAACAAGGATTTAAGACAGCATCAGCTACTCTGTTCTGAACTAAAATAACAGAGTTTTATAATCAGCAGTGAATTCTTCAGTGTCTTCCAGTCTCCAGTTCCATTAGGTAAGACTGGACCTAAATACATTCATTGATAGACTGCATCACTCATTGCTCCAGGTGACCCTGCCTTGGGACTGGACTAGATGGTCTCTAGAGGTCCCTTCCAAGCCCAACCATTTTACATGATGGAATATTTCTGTAATGTGAGTAGCCTTAAATTCCTGAGCACCAAAGGATCCAGTGAGTGCAGTGCTGCATTGGGGTTGTTCAGTACAAAACACTAAGGCTGCAGGATTTAGCTGGGAACGCCTCTTCTGTTCTTTTTCCCCTGCTTCTTAAACTGAAGATCTTAAATCACGTGTCGTGCGCTTTCAAGTGCCACTGATAATTGCAGTTGGATTTTCTCTGGTGAGTCAGAACTGTGGCTCGTTTACGTGTCAATGGGCTGACCCGAGTGCCAAGGTGACTTTTGCTTTCGGGCGGAGGTGGCGGCTCGCGGCGGGCGGGGCGGTGACAGCGCCCGTGGCCGCCAGAGGGCACCCGCGGGGCCGCGGCGGCGCCGCCCTGGGCTGGCTGCGCTGCGCGGGGCCCGTCCCCTGTGACCCTGTGGGCGCACGGCAGCGTCAGTGCTGTGTCTGAGCACGGCTGCTGCCTGTCTATGGCACTACTGCCCATTTCCCCAGGCTGGAGGCAAAACGTGTGTAAAGCCACATTCATTTTGACCCCATTCATGGAAGGCGCGCTGTCTGCCTCTAGACAACAGATAGTGTAACAGCTGTCTGACATATTAATTATTTTATCATTTACTAGGAGCTAATATTTAAATCCTATTTTATGCATTCATTTTTTTTATCTTGACAAATTTTTTTCATTAAATAATTAAACCATATATTCCTACATTATCCAAATCACTTATCATCAATACTTTCGATTAACCTTCCTCTATATTTCCTAGTATATTTCCTGAAAGCAACACATGTGTAAAGCTACATTCGTTTTTGTAGCAGCTGGCTATTCTTCAGAGCTTGGGTGCACAGTTCTGCTCAGAGCAGGTGGACAGTTGCATGTTGTTATCCTTACTACCCAGTAGAGAGAGACAGTGTACCTTGTTCCAGGTAGTTGCTAGGTGGTCTGGCTTCTTGGTTACCTGGATCTTGGTGTTCATTGTGTGCATTTATTCCTGTTTCACCTTTTTGATCTTGCTGCTTTTTACAAGTTTTGTACTGTTACTGTGTAGTGTGTTTGTGCTGGAGGAATAACAGCACAGCCTCATCCCACAATTACTTTCACTAAAGCCATTGAACTAAGAGTTTTGAAGTCTTCTAGTAAAATAGTTCTGTAGGGCTTTCTTCCTGCTTCAGAATGTCTGATTTGTAAATGTATAAAAGCACATTACAAACAGCTGAAAACAGGGTTCTATCTGTAGCAATGGGTGGTTCTAGCTATTGATACTCTTCTTTTGTGTTTTGCTATCATTTATCAAAGTTACCGTAATGCTCTCTGGGACCTCTTGAGGAGTTCATACAATTTTTTTGAAAGCAGATGTTTAAGTGATACACTTGAATGTACGTAGTGTTCCAATTCTAAACTGTTACTTACATATTTCTACTCATTGTGTTTAGGGTGGTGTTCTCCATTACTGTAAAACATGCTGAAACTTTACTCTGGTTCTATTAAACACTGAAGTACTGAATAGCTGTCTTTTGTTAGGAAGCAGAAATAGTTTCTTGCAGGGTATTCTCCATGCAAGTACTGAATATTTTGTCTTCAGATTGAGTTGAATACTTGAAATGGTTGTCAGGATTTGGGCTTCTTGAAATGAGCAGGCTGCTTCTGTTAGATGTGTCTGCAGATTTCTGAATATTGTGGAATGTTTTAGCTAGGTTTCTATTGAGAAAATAGTGGCTGCTGGCAACATTTCAAAATTACTACTTTTCTATATTTATAGTATTTCAGAATGTTCTAGGAAGTTCCAGAGCTGGAATTTGTAGCATGTAGTGGAAAGATTTAGTTTTATGTGTACAGCCTCTTTTCTCACAGCAGATAAAATGCAATCCATTTCAGTCAGAAGATAAATATGTGATGGTAGAGGAAGCACCTTGCTTCGATATCACCTTTAGGAATATCCCCAAGTTGCTCAAAACCTGGGAAAAATTGTTCTCTTAGCTTAATTTTAGATACATGAGTATTTAATACATTTTCTAAGAAGGTTATTTGATTTCTTTTTCAGAATTGGTGACTGTCAAACTTTTACTCTTGCCTTCCAGTTGTATATTATGTCTTAAATTAATGTGTTTGTTTATTCTTCTGAG
Organism: Zonotrichia leucophrys gambelii; assembly: GCF_028769735.1. Classification (NCBI taxonomy): domain Eukaryota; kingdom Metazoa; phylum Chordata; class Aves; order Passeriformes; family Passerellidae; genus Zonotrichia; species Zonotrichia leucophrys. Next base: position 7,035,643 of record NC_088175.1, on the reverse strand, counting down.
ACTGAAGAGTATGGGTGTGTTAGAATTTGAATATTTCTTGTTAAGGTCTTGTCCTCTTGCAAAGAAGTTTGTTGAAGGGACTCCTTAGCTAATGAGATGGATTCAGGTACTGATATCTGCAGACTACTGTTCAATTGTCTTACTGACCTTGCTGTGTGCACTGTCACTAGGAACTTTGCATGGCAAGCTGAGAGAATAAAGTGGGTTCCCATGGCTGGAATTGACTTTGGAGGTTCAAGGAGTAGTTTTTCATGCTAAAAGAATGTGTTTGTTTAGTATAAAGCTCTGTGAAATTGCCAAACATTGCTCATTGCTTTACAGTTCAGAAGCTCAAAACTTTTAGTAGCTGTATTGTGAAAACTTTTAGCAGCACATGAAGTTGAAAACTCTTCTAAACTTCACATGCTGTAAGGTTTTGAATTACAAATTTGTATTTAGATTACTTGGAAAAACAATTGTGACTATCCACATCTAAGGAAGTGTGAACTGGCTAGTAAAATTGTATGCTAAGTGCATTGTGTGCAGTTGAGAGAAAGTTATGTAGAGTTGCCTTTGGGTTTTCATTGAAGTAGGAAGGACTCTCACTATACATTTGTAGAAATTACCTCCTCTGAACCAGGCTAGATCCACTATTTATGAGAAATGCAGCTTATTTTGATTAAGGATAAATTGATTTTAAATATTTGCATTGATGATTAGGAACAATGTTCTGAGACTAAGCTTAAACAGAAGAAGTTTGAATTCTAGTGGTGGTAGATTTTGAACAAGGTTCTGGTAATTCTGATCATGATCTAGTTAATGAAAGGTGGTGCAGGGACAAACCTGATGTTTGAAGTTGTTTGTAGCTCTGCAGCCCTTCAAAACAAGAATTCAGAGCTGTGGTAATTGAGCAGCTGCAGTGGCCACCAGTGCCCAGAGCTCGGTGGCTCTCGCAGAGGGAGCGGGGTTGGTGTCTCCTGTGATGCAGTTGTCTTTCACTGCCCGGTTCAGACCATATGTCATTGAGTCATGTAGGAGGAATCTGAATCCTTTAACTGGAACTCTGACGGTTTTTCCTGGAAAAGCTTTTATGCATTCTATGATTCCATTGAAAACACTGTGAATAAATAGGCTGTGTCAGAGCATCAACGTGTTCAGTAATACGTAGATGGATGACCAAAAGTTACACCTGGCTGGCAGTTTATCACTTTTTACTGGTTACTTTATTCTGTTTTAGGAGTCTTGAGTTTTCTCTAGCATGCTCTGAAAACATGATAAAAAAGAAAAAGGTGGAATTCTCTTGCAATCATATCAAAATGTGAAATGTTAATTGTGAATGATCTGCTCAGAAGGACAAAACCTAATAAATTATTGTGTTTTCATTTGATACCTTTGACTGGGAAACTGGAAATCCCTTCAAGTGGAGTAAAATGCTTCATCCAGATCTAAATTGATGACAGCTCAGTAGTTGGCTGTGAAGAAATCATAGCTGCTTGGTAGTGAAAACTTAGGAAGGTAGCAGGGATATTTCTAGAATGTGCATATGGCAAATTCCCTCAAAGGAAGCCACAAAAAATTATATCCCTAGTTGCCCCCTCCCTCCCTCTTGCTCTCCAAATACACAACTGAACTGGCTGAAGACAGAACACAGACATCAGTAAAACAAAGAAATAACAAGGAATATCCTGTAGCTGGGAAATTGGCACAGTAATGGGTCCTGGTGGTAAAAACTTTATTCTTTGTGGTTTTATTTTCTGCTGATCTTGGTATCTTATCTGAAGGAGAGCCATTGTGAGAACTGCCTTCCTTTCTATCCCCTTTCCAAACCTATAGAAAACAAAGGAGAGGAAACTGCATTAGAGTTTGAAATAGGACACCCTTTTTAGAAGTGACAAAGCCTTCTGGTCATCCAGATTTATGGCTTAGGCCTCTTTATAAGGTGTGTGCTTTTGTATAGTTCTTGTCACAGAGAAGCTTAAAGGGCAGTAAAGTGACAATTGCTTTACCCAGTGCTCTTCTAGGGGAGGGGACACCTCCTGCTCTGTGCCCCACTGCACAGGTCAGTGTCCCTGTTTGCACATATGATATTCCTCATAACTGGGACAAACCTAGTGGTAAAATCATGGAGTGAGAGAACTTCCTATGGCAGTTTTCTTCCTAACTGTGACTGAAACAAGTAAGACACTGGCTGTTCTTGGGTTGTACATCCTAGGACACCTTGTGCCACTCCCCTTTCATCTTGTTTGTCCAAAAGCCAGTCTAGCAAGTTCCAGGAGTTGTTCAGCACAAATAAACTCTTGCAGTAGCACAGGGCTGTGACACTCAAGTTGGTTCTGCTCAGCAGGGCAGTGCAAGGGGAGTGGCAGAATGAGGGGAGCACACCAGCAGTGCCAGTAACACTAACACTGATGAGAGTGAATAATTTCCTCCACCTCTGACTTCCTGGGGAGGTGGAGGGGAGTTGGCCCTCAGCACAGGTGAATATCATTGCTGGTCATCGGAGACCTCAAAGCTGTGTTAAAGGAGCTGCCTGAGAGAGAGAGTAAAGCTATTAAGATTAGCTTTATGTAGAGGGAGCAGAAAAGAGCTGAGAACACAAAACTCCTTAGCAGTGGCAAAAAAAGGAGATTATGGAGTAAGGGGGAAATTCTGTACTGTTATTTGAGTTGTATTGCCTTTCTTCCCAGCTTTAACACCATTTCTGTGGCTGACTTTTAAAATTGTATCAATTGACAAGTCTGTAGGTTGTGGAGTTGGACAGGGATTTGGGGTGGGGATTAAGGTTCTCAGAATGAAGTACTCTCAGTTCAGCTGTGTGGAGGGAAGGAGGTAGTTAGGTTTAACTTTCAGATACAGCACAGTATTGTTCTCTTTGTTTTGAGAAACTGAGTGATTTAATATGTGTGATTTCACTCAGTCTTCCTTATGCATGATAAGGGAGTGTGCTTTTGTGCAGCTCATCTGTAAAGCTATTGGGTTGCACACATTCCTGCTTCCTCTGCTGTCACCCACTCCCTCCCTCCATCCCTCCCTCCCTCCACTCCCCCAGTGCCAGTTAAGACCTGGCCTTTAATTGCAGTGTCTCAGTGACTTGATCCCAAAGGTACAAGGCACCCCTCTGATTGTCACAGGTAATTGATTTGCAGTTGCCTCTACTCAGTGCAATGAATGTAAACTCACTGAAGAAATGAAAATTTTGGTCTTGCTTTGTAAATTGACTTTCTGCAAAGGCAACTGTTTCTGAAGTTCCACCTCAGTATTAATGTGTGTGTTTGTAGTTGTGTTAAATAGTGATATTTGTTAGAGTTCTGGTTTTGATTAATATTTCAGGCTAAGAAAACTTGGATGGAGCTGGTAGAGATGCTCTACTGGGTGGGAGCCAAAAGTCTACCACCAGCAAGAGCTACCTGCACCAGTGTAATTAAGATCAACAGCACAGATTCTAGTCTGGTCTCCTTTTGCAGAAAGTTAATTTTAAAGTAAGACCAAAATCTTTTTTCTAATACATTGAATAGGTAAGTCTTTACAGTCTTCTCTGAGGGATTGTCCATATGGCTTCTGCAGCTTTGTGAGCAGGATGACATTTTTTGACACAATGATCTACTGTAGCTGTGCCTGTGGTGTTCATGCCCTCATGCCTCTAATCCAGGTGTACAAAGGGTCCAGCAGCTTCCTCCTGCCTGTGGCACTGAGATACAGCCTGGACACTGCCACCTCTTCTTTTGCATTGTCTGCTGCTGTTTTGTTGATAAGCCTGGTTATCTGTGGAACCCTGTGTATAAGTACAGTCTTTTTCCACATTTTAGGCTTAACTTGCTGTGCTTCCATGAAAAATGAGAAGATGTAAAATTACTCATTCTTTAACTGAAGCCTTTTGTCATTTGTGTCCAAATGTTCAAGTATACTACTGGGCTGATACTGCTTAATTTATAAACAAAGCTTGAACATTAAAAAGACCTGGATGAACACTCATGTTCTATGCCTGCTCAGACACTGAACTGAAAAATGTAAGGTGTATGTTGGTGCTGCAGTCTGTCCCATGTCTGACCATCCAGTCCACCTGCAGTCGGTTCCTCAAGCTTCCTTCCTGCCCTGGCCCAGGTATTTTCTCCCACACTCTACCTCAGCAGCCTGTTAGAGATGACACTGTTGCAGTGTTTCTTTCTCAAAGATTGTCTTAATACCAGAGGTAAGAGAGAAGAGTCAGGAAGAGGATGTAACACAAAGCTTGAAAATGCAGGCAGTGCCCACTGAAGCTATTTGCCACATCTCTTGTTAGCAATTCTCTTGGTCTAGTCCCTCCCTTTACAGGTGACCAGTTAAGACTTTGGAACAATAGTGGTTTTACACATTCTGATCGTGTCAGGGACACAGATCTCAGACCTAGGAAAGTTTTTTTGCTTCATTTTTCTGAGGGGATGACTCAGCCAACATTTAACAGGTTGATTGAATTAAAAGGAGGTGGTTTTGGCACCAGCTTTGTCTCCTAAGGATGTTTGTTCTGTAATGGAATTAAATCATGACACACTGTTCTCTCATGTCCCATCTTGTCAAATCATTCTTCTTTGACCATTTTAACAATTACTCATTTCTGTCCCTTTTCCTGTTCTTTAAAATCATAGTGATATAATAAGAAGAATCCCATGCTAAAAGTAATTGAAAGCTTTCTGTAGGGGTACTGTAAAAGACAGCTTGTGTGTGTGTGTGTGTGTGTGTGTTTTCCTACAGCCTCAGTACCTGTACTACTATTGAGTCTGGAACCTCCCTGGAGAGTGCAGTCAGTCAGTCAATCCCAGTCACTTGTTTGGAGTCAGATATTTTACTACTTTACTCAAAGAGAATTTGTAAACTGAAAACAGCACAGCCATTCTGTATTCCAGTTGGATTATATAAATTAAGCCTAATCAGTAAGGTCAACTGAGTTGGTCTGTAGTCTTGAAAAGGATAGTTACAATGAAAATTAAGATAATGAGGAGACTGCTGTACAGCAACAGATGTAGTTTGCTGTATTCAGAATATTTCTGCCCTTAAGTTGTTGAAATCTTAGTGGTACTGCTGGTTGTGGTGCACAAGAGGAGCTTTGTCAGCACAAATACTTTACACCCATTTACAGACCACTGTTAATATCTGTAAATGTGTTTGTAACCTGCAGGAGGCTGTAGTGTTCTTCAGCATAGCTCTGTACCTGCCAAGTGTAGTCTGGAGATGCTGAGGCAAGCAGGAGTTTCCCATGTGCCCACTTAGAGAAAAGAGCAAAATAAACCTCTAAATCCTTGGGGTTTAGTGCTGTCTGTGAAGTGGCTGTCAAGTGCTTTAGTCTGTAGATGATCACTTGAACTGTGCCACATCTGCAGTGCTGAAAGGACTCAGAGTCAGGGACCAGTGATAGCTGACACAGAGCCATGGGAGACTTGTCCATCACATATCACTCCACTGGCAGTTGTAAGATGATTTTCCTGGATCTTCAGGACTTCTGAGGGAGATTTTTCACTGCTCTTGCCTTAATTCACCTTCTTCTCTCAGCAGTCCATGTGAAGGAAACAGGTGAAAGCAGAGTTCAGCCTCAAGAGTATGACAGCAGCAAAGAAGTCTGGACTCAGCTTGCAGAAACCAAATGCTTTTGTGGTCAGAATGGAGGCATTTTAGTTTATTTTCCCTACAGCTCTTGTTTAGCCATTCTCACGTAAATTAATAGAAAGAGATGTAAAAAAGCACATATATGCATTGCTTGGAAATTTCTTCCCCCAACCTTGTTCTTTTATATCGGTTTCCAGAAACAGAACTCATGTGGATTAAAACTGTCCTGGATAGCAACAGACACTTTTCTTTCTGAAGATTGAGTGTGTACCAGAATTGGAATTCTGATAATTCAAATTATTTTGTTAATTTCAAGGTCCTTATTCTGTTTGAGACTAGGGAATAGTACCAAAACTGTGGATTAACTTACAGGTATGATATGTAGGCACCTTGTGGCACAGAACTGTCATGTGCTGTACTGCCAGGAAAAGCAGTTCAGTAAACCCATATGAACACACTTACTCTGCTTCCACAGCAAGGTTTGGGAATGTGCAAAATCTCATTGCTTACCTAAGGGAATCTCAGCTGTATGGGAGCCCATTTATTTGTACCCACCTACTGCTATAGTTAGATGGGGATAAACATTTTCTTTTTAATTTTTTGAAGACAGCACCACAGGTTTGAGAAATAAAGACAGCTGAAAGTGCAGTGCAGTTCCCCAGAATCACATCTGGCTCTTTTGACTTTCTGATAGGTAGTTGTTATAACACTATTCAAGATTGTTTTGTACAGAGTCTTACTGTAGGTAAAATAGATCTAACACATACAAGCAGGAGTTTCCTGGGCTCCTTATGTAGCAGTGGAGGTTAGTGACACCCATAAAATAATGAAGATCCCTGTCAGTGACCAGGGGTAAATTGGTGATTGCTTGTCAGTTGCCAAGAGTGGAATCTGTGTGCACAGTACCTTAAAGTAAGAGTAATTACTATTTCTGTGGTTGAAATGGATGCCTATGTGATCTGTATAGATTCCACAACCTGCCTGATTCTGCTTTCCCTGCTTCTATAGGGTTTTCTCTAGAAGTCTTGTGTGATAAAAATACTGCAGAATGATTGAACCTATACTCCTTCATGTCCTGCTGCATGGATGGAGAGGAAGTGAAGCTAAATAGGCCACTTGGGTACTGGCACAGCACAAATGGAGTTTTCAAACAAAACCTCCTAATTGCAATTAGCATATGTCGGGGAAAAAGAATCTCAATTTCCACATATTCAGAGGATTAAGAAGATTGTATTAAATGTCTTATTCTGTATTTGAGAGGTCCTTCTGAAAAGCAGAGCATTCCAAATGCTGAATTATACTGGTAATATTTTTATGAAGGTTTTGAAAATGTTAAAGTGAATACCATTGACACATGTAATACTGGGGGATAAAATGTGCTCATTATGTAGGCACTCAGGGGAGAAGAGCTGTCTATTAATGTGTTTCTACTAATATTTTGTACTTTTTTTTTATCTTTAAGAATGAAACCAAGAAAAATTAAAGAAGATGATGCTCCACGAACGATAGCTTGTCCTCACAAAGTAAGTGAAGTGCTCAGCTTCTGAGTAGATAGTAATTTGTAGATCAGACTTTTGTATTGATGTTTTCTCTTGAGAATGAATAACTAAAATATCTTACTGTTAATAGTATACACTCAGTTAAATGTATTTTAGTTGTCATTCTCTAGAGGCTTCCTTTAAAACCTTTCACTGAATAATATATTATTCCCATTCCTTGTCTTAAGGTTAGTGCATCCCTAATCTTCTGGTAACCATGATGCACAGTCCCTAACATGCTGCTTTTACTGTTGTGATTTCCCGACACCCAAGAATACATACTTGAAAGAATGTTCTGAAAGCTGTTCAAAGTACGTTCCTAAGATCTCTATATCCTCTGCTTGGAAACTATGACAGATTTGGAGTCTAGATCAGGAATCAGCAATTTATGGTGCAGATGCCAAAGTCAGCTTTATTGGAAGACTGAGAATTGCATTCCACAGAGCTGGAAAGTGCATCATCATGAGAGAGAGAGGCAGGCATCCTTGAGATGTGATTCTGATGTACTGGTAGCAAGGAAGCTTCTGTCTTGAATAAATGTTGCCAGTCACCTAGATTGGTAGCCTGTGGCTTTACTGCATTATCCAGCTTTTGTAGTGCTTCTTTTAGCTGATTTAGTCTGTGACTAAAAAAGACAAACACAATCTTGCTGACTTCTGGTCTAGATAAGTGTGAGCCTAAGCAAATAATCAGGGCAGATAGCTATTAGAGTTATCCATTAGAGAGCATGAATAGAAGGCTACTTTTGACAGCCATGGTGTAAGGAATTTTCTGAATTCCTCTTTGTGCTTATATTGATTTCCAGTTCTCCACATTCTAGAAGTGTCATGTTTTTTTGTAATACAGTATGCAGAGATACAGGAACAGTTATTTTTTACTATACCAAGGACTGTTACCTTCATTTCTTTAATTTACTTTTTCATAGCCTCAACTTCATCTAGACGGGGCGGGGGGGGGAACAATGTTCTGTCCTTCCATTTTCTATCTTGTAGTGTTTGTAGGCTTTGTGCATTTATGAATTCAGTTTAACAAAAGAAAAATATTGTAGCTGTACCTGCTTGTCTCAGAGTCAAGAAGGGACTTAGAAATAAATGCAAAAAAAAAGTTGATGGTCTGTTTACTTTGGCACTGCTTTGCCCCACCCAGTTCTGCTATGTGCCTTGAATGGTGGCACAGTACTTCAAAATCAGCCAAAGTGGTTCTAGTGCCTGAAGAGAGAACTCCTGAAAGTGACATTTTGCCCCTTTTTGTAAGAAACAAAGCTTATTTAAATGTATTTAGGGGGAAAAAAAAGGCCGGGAGAATTTAAGATTAGCAGTTTAACAGTCCTTTAGGTGCTGTTAAATTTTATGCCTCATAACACAGTGGTGTTGGCAGACTAGTCTTATATAAGTTTAAACAGTATCACTAGTAGTACAGATAGGATTTATTATTATTAATAGGATTTTATGAGGATTTTGAGCCTTGAGGAAGACATTTATAAAACATATGATAGATATCTGTTGATTGTCACTAAGAAGTGAAAGAAATGTAGAAAGATTAGGTAAAGAGAGCCCCAAGTTACTGCTGGCTTAAGCATACTCTGGAATCAAAAGTGGTATTCCTGTGTCAATGCAGGGTTGACTTCCAGGTTAAGACTTTTGATGCTGAACATGAATTAATGTCTTCTGCATTTGGATTGAGCTGTGTTCTGCTGCCCAGTATCACTTTGTAATTTAATCTGCAGCAGCAGTGGCACTCTCTGACCCAAGGGGGTAGTGATCAGGCTGCTGCTGCCACTTTGGACAGGGTAGTTCCTGTAAGTTGTTACGTGCTGGAAACCCTCTTGCTCCATTTGTTCTCAGAAGTGGGGAGGACAGAGAAGGAAGAGGACAGAATGTTGGGAGATAGTGCACATACCACTTGGTACTAGGGAATAACCTGTGGTATATTAAAGCTAATATATTGTAGCACTGTAGTTCTCAGAATATAGCACTTTGAATAGTACACTATAGGTATCCATGAACTCTCCTTCTGTCTTTTGTTTTTTTGGTTGGATTATTGTTTTGTATTTGTTTTTTTTTTTTTCCTCTGAAACCTGTTAAGTGCTTTTGTTCAGTTTATTCATTTGCTTCTGTCAGAATCTTCATCTTCTCCATAAGACTGTCCTGTTATTATTCATTTGACTACACATGGCTCACAATAATGAGTGAGGAAAGGGTTTGGGATCTTTTTGTTTGAGATTGGGTTTAGGTTTTATTTTATCAGCTTTTCAAATGATTAGTTTTTCTTATATTGCTTTTTAAGAAGTAAATGTAAGGGATGTTCTTTTCAGGGCCAACTATTAAGAAAGTATTCAGGATATAAAAGCATTTTAAATGCTTGTACTGTAGCAGATAAAACCTTCTTTATGAGAACTAGCTTATCTACTAATTGAGTTTCACTGTTCCTTTTAAGGGCTGCACAAAGATGTTCAGGGACAACTCTGCCATGAGGAAGCATCTGCACACTCATGGCCCTCGAGTACACGTCTGTGCAGAGTGTGGCAAGGCCTTTGTGGAGAGCTCGAAGCTAAAGCGGCATCAGCTGGTTCACACCGGAGAGAAGCCCTTTCAGGTACTGCTCACTGCAGGCAGAGTGCCACGCTCCCCTGGCAGCATGGACACTCCAGCTGGAACCTGGCTTCCACAGGACTTGGGCATGCTAGGGCTCTAGAAAATCAGATGAGGCACCTGAAAAACTGGGAGTCTCCTTGAGTTTATTAGGCTATTATTTGATTATTTACACGGCCTTCTCTTAGTGGGTGCACGTGGGAGATACCTTTCAAAATAGGATGTAAAGTTGCCCTCTTTAAAAATGAGGTCTGCAGTTACTAGAGAAATTAGAAAATGTCTCTTTCTCCTCATGATCTTTTCAGCTTAGTGCTTGTGGGTAACTGAGACTTGAGGCTGCTTGCTCAGTTAGTTACCTCAGGGTACTGATTCTCAGTAGGGTGTATTAATCAGTTTTCAATAAAACTATGGAGTCACTGAATCTTTTTCCATTTATACTGAGTGATGTGGGCTTCTGCCACCAGAGGTCCCCTGCCCTCTTCATATGATACTCCCTATAAATCTTAAAAGTTATTCTTAGTCTTTAGCACATATGTGTTCCCCAGAACACGCTTAAGATATGTAGGGTTTTTTGTTGTTGATTATTTTCTAAAACAAATTATTCCAGAAACTTGATTTGCAGTCCTCAAGCATTCACTTGGATGCATGCACTGAATATTCTGTGTGGTAAATAGAAGTATTTAACACTGAACGTGCTGTCCTTTTTATATCAAGCCCATCTTAAAAAAGGTAAAAAAAAGCCCATCTTAAAGCAGGTAAAATGAGAAAATCTTTGCAAGTCATCACTCAGAGGGGGAAGTTCTGTTGTGAAATCCTGTGTCTGTTTTGTTGTACAGTGTAGGTATAGTTTGACATGCAGAGAAGGTGCCTTTAGTGGAAGTGCTTGCTTGCATGCTGGAGGTCATTTATCTCCCTCTTGGAAAATAGATATGTTATTGTATATGTACTATATACTGAAGTCTTGCACGTTTTAGTGCAGTTCACAGGGGATCCCCGCAGCTTCACCCAGAACAATTTTCAGCCTCTGGCTTCATGTTTGTGCAGTCTAGTGATTTAAAGAAGACAGTTTTTCTGCTTAGTGATGGAGCTGAGTTCCACTAGCTAACAGAGTGTTTTTTTCCTTCAACAGTGTACATTTGAAGGCTGTGGAAAGCGTTTTTCACTGGACTTCAATTTACGCACACACGTGCGAATTCACACTGGCGACAGGCCCTACGTTTGCCCGTTTGACGGCTGCAATAAGAAGTTTGCGCAATCAACCAACCTGAAATCTCACATCTTAACACACGCTAAGGCCAAAAACAACCAGTGAAAGTCGAGGAGAACGTTCTCGAACTCAAAGCATCTTACAGGAAAATCAATTGGAAAGAAATACGCCTCCCCTTTGTATATTGTTTCTAGGAAAGAATTTTAAAAAGAACCCTACAAAACTAAAGGACGTGTTTTGATAAGTAGTAAATAAAAAGCAAAAAAAAACCACACAGAAAACTTGAAGGTGACATTGCTAAGATGATCCACCTTGGTCTGTAACCCCGTTTCAAGAACACGGTGTTTTGTAAAGTGTGGCCCCAGCAGGACGGGTCAGCTCATGAACTTGCATCAGAAAAGACAATTCTTTATACAACAGTGCTAAAATTGGACTTCTTTTCACATTCTTATAAATATGAAGCTCACCTGTTGCTTACGATTTTTTTTAATTTTGTATTTTCCAAGTGTGCATATTGTACACTTTTTGGGGATATGCGTAGTAATGCTATGTGTGATTTTCTGGAGGTTGATAACTTGCTTGCGGTAGATTTTCTTTAAAAGAATGGGCAGTTACATGCATACTTCAAAAGTATTTTCCTGTAAAGAAAGAAAAGTTATATAGGTTTTGTTTGCTATCTTAATTTTGGTTGTATTCTTTGATGTTAACACATTTTGTATAATTGTATCGTATAGCTGTAATGAAATCATGTAGTATCAAATATTAGATGTGATTTAATAGTGTTAATCAATTTAAACCCATTTTAGTCACTTTTTTTGGAGAAATACTGCCAGATGCTGATGTTCAGTGTAATTTCTTTGCCTGTTCAGTTACGGAAAGTGGTGCTCAGTTGTAGAATGTATTGTACAGGCACTGACCGTTTATTAACACCTGATAATATGTACATCCCCCATGTAATAGAAAGGACAACAATAAAACAGTGGTCCTAAAGAAAGAATCTGGCAGAAAATGATCTGTAAGCGCAGTCAATTTTCTTTTGTTGTCCAGAGCAGTTCTAGTTCCTCTTGACCTCCCAGAAATTGGAAGCTAAATAAACTCAAGTTTCCTTTACTTTGCATTCAATTACAGTGATTTGTGATGCAGTTAATACCACATCAGGTGGTACACCTAAAAACAGAATTGCTGACTGTAATTCTGGTTTTGAGTGACCTAGACTTCCATTAACTGCAACGATGGATTTGGAGACTTGGCAGTGTAGTGGGGAGTGTTCTGTGTGCCTGGACAGCAGCTAGGTAAAACAGTACAGGAAATAACTTAATGGAAACCTTTTTTTAGTCAAGGTAAGGAATGTTGGCAGTTTAAATGCAGTAACAATAGAAAGTGGAGGAATGGTAGGGCTTGGGTGATCATACCAGGAAAAAAAAGAAACTGTTTCTTCTTTTGGCTGACTTGCTTGAGTGTAATGATAAAAATTTTTGGAACCCTATTGGACACCTTTTGTTTCAAAACAAGAAGTTCTAGGAGAACTAGATGGAGTTGAGTTTTGATGGTCTAACTAAGAGTGGTTACTTCTCATTTGTTCAAGTGTTCAAAGAAAACTTAGCAGATACTATAGTACAATGTGACAGATTAATAAACAGAAAAAATTGCAGAGAAATGCATAAGTTATTTTTTAGAGGCATGTAACATATTTTAATGCAGTAAAAAGTGTTGTTAATCTTTTTCTGAATTCTGTTCTTAAAAGGTTCATCAACGTTTTCATTGCTAATACTGTAAAACTTAATTTTGAGTCCAGTGTTGGTGGTAGTGGCAAAAACATGGGTAATAAAGAAACTGCACTTAAGACCAAGGGAGTTTTCATCCATACATAAGTTAACCTGAACACTGCAACTCTAGTCTGAGGTTATTAGGAGTAGAAAGAAAGTTGGGACATTTAATTGTAAAGTATGCGTTAGAATTTTGGCAGTATTTTTTCTTTTATATATAAGCAGTTTTTGAACAGGACAATATACTGAAACTTGTATAGTTATAGTTAAATTAAATTCTGTATACAGTTAAATTAGTGTCTATTCTTTTTGGAAGGAAATAAAATTAATTCAGTCTAGTTCTAATTGACCTTATTATTTTCTTAAGCAGTATCTGTGATGATGTTAGGCTTACACAGAAGTTTGCTTTCCTGTGTCATAAAGTCATTTATTGAATTGCAAGGTGTCAGTACTTCATCCTTGAACATACATTAGGGACTGAGCTGTTACTTTAAACATACATTTTGAGAGTAAGTTATGTTAAATATTGATTTGAGGACCAACTGGGAACTGTAACTGTTATTGCCTCTGGTTGTATTGCATCTGATTACAGAGAGACATTTCCATCTAGGCCTCAAATCAGTAGCACTCAATGTACTCCTGAGTGTAAGTAGCAACACTCAGTAGCTTGAAAGGTCTTGCTTTGTAAGTACCTAATTCCATCCTGGGTATGAATAAATACAAGTACGAGCAAGTATGAGCAGCTGCTATAACTTGTTTAAGCTTTTGAAGTATAATTGGCACACCTTGCTCTTAAAACATCCTGCTTGATTGATTCCAGAGTTTTCCTCAAGGTTTTTCAGTGAAGAAATGACAGTATTTGAGAATAGCAGCAGAGTTGACTTTGAAACCACCATTGGCAGCGTGCTCTTGAGTTCCTGCATTCCACCACCAATTTGTGAGCAAGCTCAGGTAAGGGGAGGAGAAGATGAGGGGTGGTAGAAATGTGGGTTTAAAACTGGCAAAAAATTTCCATGCTTACTCATTCCACATGTTCTACTGCTTGTTTGATTGTACATATACCTTGTTTGCATCTGCTGCTGTCAGAATGAAAGGAGGCAAACTCAGACCAACTTTAAAGGTAGAACTGACCAGACTTTATCTATTTATGGTCTGTCAGTAAATGCAAAACAAACAAATACTAATTATTTGTGGAGAGTGTTTCTTGAAAAGGTTGTAGGGGGACTTCAGATTCAGATTTGAAATGCGAAGAGAATAAGTCCTTAGTGAAACAGAACCACCAGGACCTCAGCTGAACCTGCACTAAATTTTAGTTATCTCCTGTTTGAAGAGGGTCACTGTGGAATTGAGGTAGTGCTTTTTGACTTTTCCCTGAAGTGGCTGCAAGTTGTCAAACAACAAAGCCAAATACTAAACACATCCTAACAACAGCTTGTCAACAATGATGTAGCTTTAAGGGCAGATGGAGGTCCTTTCTCTCCTCTAATTCCACAGTGGGTAAAAAGCAGAAGATCCAATAATTACCAGAAATAGCAAAAATATTGAGGCTTTAAAATGTTTGAAGAAAGTGAATCCCTTCAAAGTGTCATGGCTGTGATAATAACAAGTGTTTCCATGTGCTCATCATGTAGCTCACAGGGTATTTTGTTATTATGCCTTGGAAAAACTGGGGCTGATTGGTTTTTCTACTCAGTTAAGATGTGTGAACTTGAGGACAGTATGTGCTGAATATCATTCTTCCAAGTGTTTCCTTAGTACCTTGAAGAAATTGAGAAAATCTGGAATTTTCATCAGGGCTGCTAGACAAATCTGTCTGGAAAGTCTTAATCAGTCCAGTGGCAGCTGCTACTGGCATTGGTTGGTATATAATGTGTGTCTATAATGTGCCATCTGTAATGATTGCACTTCAGGATAAGTTTTTCATCTGTACAGCACCTTCTAAAATCTGCTGTGTAATCCTGGTGTGAGGAGAGGAGTAAAGCACGTTTGTGTCAGCAATGAGATTTACTGCACTCATGTTCCTGGAGCACTTAAAGCTACCAAGGGGAGCCTGGGGTGGATTTCAAAACTGAATATTGGGTGTGAATTTTGCAGGCAGGAATACAAATAAAAGTTCACTTCAGTATTCTTGTTCCTGGCTGTGTAAATGGAATACTTTTAAAAAGTGGCTCTTTCCTTGGGAAGAGTCCCAGGGCAAAAGAATGGGAAAGTGAAGTAGAGCAGAGGGAGTGCAACCCTGCTGCTGAACACAAGGAGCAGAAACATCTGCAGTGTCTGTAAAGGTAGACATGAACCAGAGCAGGACTGTATGTCTTTGTATTATGATATTCAGTATTCAGTTTGATAATATGAATTGGTCTAGTGTCAATTGCAGGAGTGTGATAATGGCTTAACAGCAATGCTGAGATGCCACCTGAGTGGCTACTGGTTTAATTTTGTGAGGTAATTGAATCAGTGGTTCTTTTCTCAACTTCATTCTCTTTGCCTGAGGCAAACCAGCTTTTATGTGTACTCTCAATGATCCTATATTATGAAGATAGTTAAGAATTTTTTTCAGTCCTTTTCTCTGGAAATGGCCTGGAAAGTGTTGGATTTCCTTTGGGGCAAGCACATCAGATTCTGTATGAGAGTTAATGTGAATTTTTCAGGTCCTGGTTTCCCCTGAAGTGGCAGGAAACAGTTTTGCTGTAGGTAAATGAATAAGATTCGTTACGGCAACTGGGTTTTAGACAACTGCTGTTTTAGGGTTTTTTCAAGTCTTCTGTTACTTTTTCCAAGAGAAAAGCTCTAAGCCTGGGTGCTGGTTGGCTGCCACAGCTTTTGTTGTGTGTCATGGTGTGGACCTGATATGTTTTCACCAGGTTCCTGTGTCTGCTGGGAGCTCTCCTCGGGAGCAAGCCTGAAGTTCTGTCCAAATGCTGGTGAATTTTGGGAGGGAGAGAAAGGGGTGGAGAGTCTGTGGTGCCCTTGCAGGACTTACGGGTGCTTGTTTTGCCACCCCTCTTTAAGTGATATTGTTGGTTTAAGTGTGGTTCCTCTCTAATCGCTCTGGTGTCAGCTGTGTCAGTGCTTAGTTTCGGTTCGGGAGCTCCGGGTAGCAGTTTGCCAGGAGGTGGCAGTGAATTGCCTGTTTGCTCAGCGTGACCAGCAGACAGAATGGCAGTGCCAGGCTGCCCCTGCCAGGTCAAGTGAGTGTCCTGAGGCCTTCAGTGACCCTTGACAGGCTTGGAGTGTGCCAGTGTCAAAGAGTAAATTGCCCACACACCACTGAGAAAATAAGAATTACAATTGTGTGCTGATTTCTTAAGAGTCCTAAGTTTAGTTGTGCATTCATTAAAAGCACCAGCAAGGCATTGAAAATAAAAGACTGTAAATAAAAATCGTTGAGTGTGACATGGGTCAAATATGACATGGGTACATATGACCACAAATTGTGAGGGTCATATGTACATACATTCATCAGATATTAAATAGAGAGTAATATGGGAATCCAGTGATCAATGGTGTTATGATGAATGTGCTTTCAGCTGTGAGTGGCTGTAAAACATCGCTGCTTCTCTCCAGCAGAGGCATCCTGAAAAGTCCCAGCTCTTCTGAGGCAGTCTGGGCCTTTGCTTCAGTCTGTTGCTGCTCATAATGTGTGCAAGGCCACTGCAGAGACTGCACAACAGGACCCATGTTGCAGTGGAGTCCTGCATTGCTGCTCTTTGGGGGATCAGAGATCTCAAGTAACCTGCTTTCCTCCCTGGAGCAGCCCCACAGTAAGGTGTATTTCAGAAGAATGCGAATAACCAATATTTTTGAGATAAATGATAGAGCATGTGAAGACTGTGGCATAATGTGTACTGCTTGTTAAACAGTGGCAAATCCACACACAAAAGGTCTTGGTGACCAGATAGCTCCTAATGTCTTTTGGCTAAAGCTCATCTTGGGGACTGATTGCAAGACAAATCTGTGGAAAACTCTTGGTTAGTGTTTTGATTTAAGGGCTCACAAAGTCAGGGGTCCTTCAGAGTTGCAAGGTGGACTTGCCAAGGACCTCACTGATCTTGCCCATGCCAATTCTGGCTTACAAAGGTTTTGACTGCCTCACACATGGGGCATCATGCAGCTTATGCTTTGACTTATTTTTCAACACATGTATTTTTTTCTCAGCAAAACAGGAAATTTGGCCTTTTGATATAGAATCCTTTAGTTTTCAGTCTTACCTGATGCTTTGACTGAACCTTCAATGGATTTATATGAATCCACTGACTCCCACAGCTTTAAAGGGCATACAAATGTTTATGGTTTGAAAATGGATTGTAAGGAATAATACTTATGGGAGATCTTTAGGTTTTCCTCTTGTGTGGTTGGTTGGTTTGCTTGTTTTTATTTTTTCCTCCTGCATAGGTTAGGGACAAGGATTTCATCTCAATTTTTTCCAGAGTGTGAAATGAAAATGTGTCCAATCTCTCAGTTAAGAACTGGCAGGGAAGCAGGAAACTGCCTGGATTAATTTAAGGGTAGAAGTAGTTACTACATTTACCTCCTTTAACTGCAGTTTAAAAGTTTGAACTTTATTACCAGCCTGTTTTGAAAGCACCTCTGATATATTCTTCTTAAATGGAAATACCCCAGTTCACAAGGAAGAAGGTGTATGGGCTGGTTGATTGCAACACTGAAGTATTCCTAATCTACAATAAATCTCTGCTTAAGATAATAGATCAGATCCTAGAAGAAGAATATTCTGTTTATTTTGTAGCAACTTTAATCTGGCCAAGTCAAATTACTTGAGGAACACTTCTTTCTCTTCTGTTATATTTATAGGAAATGGTGCAGACCATGAGGTTAGGCTTCATTATGATTTTAGTATTTTATTGATTGACTCATGAATGTGGCTAAAATGGTACAAGTCTGTGTTACTGTCAATAAAAATGCAGTGGGCTTCTTTCAGTAAGAAAAACAGTCATAATAAATTATGATAGGGAATGATAACTAAGCAATTGGACTGTGTTAGTTACATTTTATAGACCTCTAAGAATATTTTGTGAACATTAGAACTTGACATTCTTCTATTTATATCAATCTACAGGGCATTAGTGTACACTGCAGACCTTGCCTTGATTTCAGTTTATTTATTGATGAACCTGTACAGCTCAAAATCACTTTCTAGGTCAACTCAGTTAAAACTAGTAATAAACTATAAGTAGAAAAGCTTTTACTGTATTGTGCATATTATGTCACTTTTTTCCTGTTGGTGATAACCACTTTTGCAATTATTGAGGACAACACTAATGCAAAAATTGCAAAACAGTTGCACTGGGAAGATGAAAATGGCTCATTTTCCTCTGCTTGTCTCCCCTGGACACGCATAAATTCCTGAACATGGCAAGCAGCAGTTTGCTTCCCCTTGGTATATATCAAAGGTTGTCTTCCTTAGGTTGGCCCAGCAAGTTCTCTGCTTCCCTGCTCTCTTGCTGTGCCCCCAGAGCCCCTCAGATCCTTCATCTGTCTCCATGGCTGTGGTGTTTGACAGGGCACGTTGGCTTGGGTAAGCTTCTAGTTTCTCTGCCTGTTTTTGTGGCAGAAGAGGGGTTTAACTGCACATTCTGCTAATCTAATGGTGTTTGGCACACTTCTGGGTTTTAAATTGTTCTTTCAATATCCATGGATTAAACGTGGGGCTATCAGCAGCTAACATTAAACTGTTAACACCTGTTGTCCAGCATAATAATAAATACATTTCATTTCAAAGAACAAACACCTCTTTTCTTTGCAAGGTCAACGTTTACATGTGTGTCTTAGTCTTTTTCCCAGCACGCTGCCAGTGCTGCACCTGCAAAGGACAGATTTTCATCCCCTGAATGTCTTGCTGCCCCTTTACCTGAACTGTATGAAAAGCTTTATCCTAAAATCCTAGGTTTGGCTTGGAAGGAACCTTAAAGTTCTAATTCCATCTAATTCCAGCACCCCCTGTCATGGTCAGGGACACTTTTCACTAGACCAGGTTGCTCAGACCTCCCTCCAGCCTGACTTGGCCACTTTCAGGGCTGGGGCACCCACAGCTTCTCTGGGCAACCTGTGCCAGGGCCTCAGCACCCTCACAGTGAGGAATTTCTTTCTATTAGCCAATCTCAACCTGCCCTCTTTCAGCTAAAGGCCATTACCCCTTGTCCCATCACTGCAGATATGTAGAGAAAAACAAGGCAGAGAGAACAAAAATCTTGTCATGTTACAGACCTCATAAATAGATTTCACACTAGTTGTTCTACTATAATAACTTAGTCAAGCAGTAGTACATGCTTGACATTCGAAAGTACACAGGTACTTCTTTCCCCTCTTTTCCTTGCTGGATGTGTTTGTGGCTGTAACTTTTAAAACTGGCATGACTCATCTAGTTTAAGAAAGAACAGGGCAGAGGAACGTGATAGCGAGTTTCATTTACAGCAATTTTACCTTCTTAATCCCTTCAGTTATTTGGGAACTGCTTGGTAATGGTGTGGAAAGAGGATCTGGGAAGGCAGAGCAGGTAGTTTTGTCTGATTTTGCTCACATGTCAAAAATCTATCAGGAAAAAGAACTGTATCATGATTTAAAAGGCTGAGGCTATTGTCTAGCTTGATTTAGTAGTTAGAAGTCACATGGATTTCAAGCAAGTGACATCAGACTAGGCTGAAAGCTGACTTCAGCCTCTTCTCAGGCTTGTTGAGTAACATCCAGTGTCTGCTACTGATTATTTAAGTTCCAGATGGATGAATTTCTGCAAAGAATGCTTTAGTAAGCACTGCAAGTAAAACATTATATAGCCCTTTACTATTTTAATGATATTAGTCTTCTAAGGAGACACTGTTTGCTTATTCCAGGTATTTGTTTCTGTTCCATAGTTCAATGTTGAACAAAATTGTTGTTCCTGCTGAGAGAACAAAAGGTGCTTGACAGGAACTGACCCTGGCCATGGTCAGTGGAGGAGGCCTTGCTGCTTTCAGAGCCAGGAAATGCTTGACAGGGTTTGTGACAGCCATGTGTAGCTGCCCTTTAGGATGAACCAGTGAAGCCAGTACCTGAAATAACCTCTGAAGAGGAGGACAGGAACCTGCTGGAGTGAGTCCAGAGCAGGGACACAAGGGTGGTCACAGGGCTGGAGCTTTGAACACAGGCTGAGAGAACTGGGGCTGTTCAGCCTGGAGAGAAGGCTCTGGGGTCACCTCCCAGTACCTGAAGGGACTTACAGGGAATGTGGAGAAGGACTTATCCCAAGGGCGTGGAGTTACAAGGCGTAACAGTTTCAAACTGAGAGTAGGTCAAGATTAGGTACTGGGAGAGATTCCTTACTGTGAGAGTGGTGAGGTGCTGAACAGGTTGCCCAGAGAGGTTATGGACACCTGGTACTTGATTTGGATGTGGCCGTGCAGGGACCCAGGACTCGCTGTCCCCAGTTGTGCAGCCTTGGTGCTGATCAGCACAGATTGCACCAGATAAATGCAGAAGAGGAAGTGCCCAAGCACAGGGGCAGCGCTTTGGCTCTGAAAGCAGGATTGTTCTTTCAGAAGAGGAAAGGTCAGTTTAAAGAGGTGAGGTCAGGCAACTTCCTTTCTTTGGTGGGGCCTGAGCCAAAGCAAGACCCTGCCCTTCTCAGTGATACACACAAGGCAGATACAGAGCAAGTCTTCCCTGGCAGAAACCAGAAACCCCATCCTCATGCAAGCTTGATTTAACACAAAGCATCATCTGAGTAAAACAAAACCCCAAATTTCAAACAATCAAAGGCAAAATTTTAAAAAAATTTATTCCCTCAATATATATATATACAAGAATTGACATACTTCTGTACAAAGGTGTAAATGGTCTTTGCTGTGATTTGTTGTGCATATGCAGCTTAGTAGACAGATTTAACATTCAATTTGAATCTCAGTGCAAGTAGGCACTAAAACATCCACCATACCTTCAAGGTATAAAAAAACATACCAATTGTACAGGTTTCTCCAGCATATTTTGTTACAGTGCAAAATGCTATGAAACAATGCTTCTTTAGAAAATTCATATATATTAAACACATATTGCACTTGTCCCAACCAAAAGTGTAACACATTGTACTTACTGAACTAGTTTGATATGTTTGAAAACATTGCTCACACACATACAGTCCTTCCTCTTGGCTCTTTGTGCCAAATATGTGTAGCTTTTAGCTCAAATCTTAAATAACTCATTGTAGCTCTTTGGCTAATTCAATTCTTCTTGAACAGACTGGTAAAAAAAAATACAGCAGATTAATGTAACAAGAAAATTCTCTAAGACCCTTTTCAGATTTCTTTCCACTAGCACTGTAACTTAATACATAAAAATCAGTATTGTTCAAATTCATAATGCAAGTGTATTGAACAGTGGGCATTTCAGACACTTACACCCCTGTTTTCTGGAAAGGTATGAAACCTCCAATCCTAGATATTTTACATATTTCTAAGATACTTCAGGCTGCTAAGCTAACATTGCACCCACAAACATTTTGTGCAATACCACAGGCAGGACTTTGACTTCTGTACATCACTGGCTGCTATGGGGCATGTTGGGAGAAGTGGTGCAAAGTTGCATTAACTTCAGAGAACAAAGTCCACCAGACTGAACCACTCAATGCAGTCTGTGCACCCACCAAATGAGAGAGAGGTGAGGGCAAACAACACCAGTCCTACTACATTTGAGTTTCCCTAAATCCTTACAAGCCTTGAGATTTGAGGAACAAGTGCATTTGAGTGCAGATGCTAACTTTGTGCTTAAGATATTTATTCAAAGCTGAAAGGTCAGGGAGTAACTTAGGTACAAATTTTTCCGTTTGTTTGTTTTTTACAAATCAGTATGAACAAAGTTGCTACTAAAACCATTGACATATAAAAGCAAAGGAAAACTAAAACACAGGACTAGATGAATGCTAGTCCATGCCTTTACAGTTCAGGGTTACCTGCAAAATGCCTCCACCACCAAACTTCTTCCCCTTCTTCACCTTAGAGGAGTACACTGGCTCCTGTCACATACAAAATGAGTATTTCTTTCATGAAAACATTTCTGCATTTAACTCAACTCGGTCATTCAGAACCTGAGTGAAAGAAAACTCTATTTCTGGTGCTAGAACACTCTCCAGAGCCTCTTCTGGAGCCACAACAGCAACTTACTGAGGGCAGGTCCCCCTCTTACTTCAATACTACTAGTTGTGGAGTCCTGAATAAGGCAAGATGCTGCTTATACAAGTAGTGAGATGAAATCCCAATTTGATACATTTAGGAATTATTTATACAGGTAGCATAACTCTACACTACCTGTGTGGGCCAAGTGTTCATGTTTCACAAAACCCAACCAGCTGGGCTTTGGATGGGGAGAACAAGGAGAGAAGGTTCACAGACTGGAAGGCTGAGGGATCACCGGAGCCGGCTCGCATTCGGGAAGGTTGTCCTCTGACTTCATGTACATCAGGAACACAGTGACAGTGGCAAAGGTGGCTGCATTGACGGGAAAAGCACGGAGCAGCGTGGAGGTGAGGCCCCTGGTGAACACCCTCCAGCCCTCCTCGTGGTAGCTCTTGCGGATGCAGTCCAGGATGCCGCTGTACTGCGTGACGCCCCCGACGCCGTCGGCCTGCAGCCGCGACTTGATCACGTCCATGGGGTACGTGGAGAGCCAGGACACAATTCCTGACATCCCCCCGGAAAACAGCAGCTTGGGGATAACATAGCTGTCCTCAGCCTCACAGCCCAGGTACCGAGTCATGCAGTCATAGGTGAGGAAGTAAAAGCCAAAGCTTGGAGTTTCTCGGATGAAGGTAGAGACCATGCCCCTGTTGATGCCCCTCAGCCCTTCCTTCTGGTAGATTTTGATCAAACAGTCCAGAGAATTTTTGTAGTTCTTCGTTTTCAGTTTGTATTCTCCCGTTCCTTGAAGCTGCATCCTTGTCTTGGCCAGCTCCATGGGGCAGCAGATGACACACTGGATGGCCCCTGCTGCTGAGCCTGCAATGAACTGGTTCAGAGGAGTGTCTTTGCCCAGAGCTCGGAGGGTGTTTCCTTGCACACCGAACACCAGAGCGTTAATGAATGTCAGTCCCATCATTGGTGACCCAATACCTTTATAGAGTCCAAAAGCCTAATGGAAGAAGGGAGGAAAAACCCTTTTTAGCAGTGTGTGGATAACTCCTCAAAGTGCAGAACACAGCCTTTCTGGCTCTCCCTTGTACCCCATCACAAACACCTTGTTTAGTAATAAGAATTTCATCTCTGTCTAGGACACAAACATGTCAGCAATCTAGCAGTACAAAAATATAACTGAACGCATTCAGAAAATAATCTTACTCCACCCAAAGATCAGTTCTCTGGCAAATTTTATACTTTTTTAAATAGCTTACTTAAAGCCTGAAGGCAACTTTTTAACAATGGTCCTAAAGTTTCAGCAGCAGCAAAAACACCTTGCCAATTTCTTCACTCACTGCTTAGATTCTCAGAAAACTAGTTATTTAAATAACTTCTTATTTTATTAAAGAAGTTAGCCTCAAAAGACCATCTTCTGACTTAGTGATCTTCTTCCCAAAGTTTGTGGCAAACTTCTGACTCCAATATCTGCCCTAGGGTGAGAGGAGGTTCAGAACATGCTTTATCTCTTGATCTTCAACATTTGTCAGCTTTGTTTTTAACAGCTTTCCCACCCTCCTGAGCCAAAACACACAAAGATTAAAAAAATACACAAAGCAATAATTTTGTACTTACAGATTCTTGCTTTATGATGGACTGAAAGCAATGGAAAGTCCCACGGTAGAGAGGTTTCTCTACATTTTGAACTTGCAGACGGACCTATAAAAAGTTGTGTGAGACACCAATTTGTACATCAGGAACAGCCTAAAGGGTGAGCTACTGTCTGGTACCTATGTGGAGATTTTCTCTAGCAATGCATATGCAAGAGCACAGGCTGGACACTGGAATGCCACAAGTGGCACAATAATTTGAATAATCTTGTGTAAGTGTTTTGAATTAAGTTAGGGGAAAGCATGAGGGGAAGAGGATCATTAACTTCTTGTAACTATTAGCAAACAGTAATGGAAGGGTACACTGACATCTAGAATTTCAAACAGATGCTTTCCAGTACAGACTACAACAGGGACTTTCTTTAGCTGCCAAGATTACTTCTGCTCACACTAAGGAATACCTGTGCAAACCTGAGACAATTTAATTAAAAAATTATTTGCAAGTCAAGCATGAGATTAGGATCATTTCAAAGGGATGGAAACTTTCTACAATACCCATAGTGTTTCTAAATGCCTGATTTGGGCCCATTCATTGAGATCTGATTTTTTTTTTTTCCAGAGGGTAGCTGGGCAGTGACTCTTAGGATGTCTGTCTTTGCAGAAGGGAAGGAGTAAAAAGACATTTGTCTTTTTAAATTTCAGTCTGGTTTAGCTTTTTAGCCTGCTGAATGCAAGCAATTGGTGAGGGTATAGCTATTTCAAACCTTTAATGTCAGCAATCAATTAACTTTTCCAAAACAGCTGGAGAGACAAATGCTATTGTAGCTGCTGCTCTTAGGAGATCCCTTTTCTGGATGCTTTTTAACCTATAATGGAAAATTTCACTTCTGTTTTTTTCATGCTTATTTGCCCTCAGCACACTTTAAAAGAGTCTCAGTTCTACCTAGCTCAGATAAAGCTCTACACTCAGAAATGAAATCAGTTGATTTCACTGGATTGATAAAGTTATAAATCTTTGATCTCCTACATGGAGGGATGCAATGAACTTCAGAAAAGAAGCTTATCAGCCCTGTAATGCTGCTGCTGCAACTCCAGGGCAAAAAACTTCAGTCTCTTACTCTGAGCAAAAGAAAAATATTTGCATCTATGTGAAAGATTAATGAACTTTTTTTTCATGGTTGCCTAAAGTAATAAAAAACACCACCACAGCAATGAAAGACTGTCATCTGTGCATCTAGAAAATGATTTATGGAGGTGGTTCGTCAGAATCCTATATTCAGGTTAGCTTTCTTCAAAGCAGAAAAAGAAATTGACAGTTTTAGTGTTTTTCCTAAAACATGTTATTTTATGCTTTGTAAATCAGAACTTTAGTTTTCAGTGTTGTTTCAGTATGTGCATTAGTGTGTGCTAGCCATAGTGGGAGGCTGAGATCACCTTGGGTCTTGCAACATCTCAGCATTAAAAGCAGGATTACAGTAGGATTCAAAGAAAATAAATCCTCTGTCACTTAAGTGACTTTGGGGGTAGGCAGACTGTCAAAACTGTTAAAGAAGCAGGTCCACAGGCAAAGGCAGATCTTAACAAGCTGTCACAACTGCACAAACAAAGGTTTTACTCCATTTAGAATTTACTGTCATTGTTTCAAACCTTGTCTGTGACTTCTGCACGTAAGGGCTTTTGGGATTTGCAGCTTAGAAACCTTCTTACTTTATCTTTTCTGCTTGTGCTTAATAGTTTAGAATTAGCCATATCTGTGGGCTGAACTTCCTAGTGGAATTAGCCATATCTATGGGCTGAATTTCCTAGTGGCATACAGCTCCCTCTATTTTTGTCTAAATAATTTGTGAAATATTAACCAATTAAGCTTTGCTGTAGGGTAGAATATTTAGAGTGCTGATTCCCCAGGTCTAAGAATGAAAATCCTCTTTCTCTTGAGCACAGTGCTGGTCACACAAGGGTACCCACATCAGCAAGCTGCCAGGTATGGCAATGAGTGCACACAAAACTTGCATTTCCATGTGTGTTAATGCCATATTCAACAAGCTCTTTAGTGTGTACAGCTATAGGAAAGATGAATCATGTGCAAAGTTTATCCACCTGTTCCCTTCATTGCCCAATAACTTAGCTTCCTTCTTCTGGGAAAACACTGTTCCTAAGGCTTGAGCTCCACTAAGAACACCCAGGAATTTCACATCACTGAAGGCTTGCATGAAGGCACTCAAGACTAAATAAAGAAACCCAAAGCACTACATCCTCAAAACAGTCCAAGCATTCAATAATGTGGGAAATCAGTGACTTCAGAAGTATTTGAGCAATGAAAACATCATCCAAGAATATGTAGTGGATAAGACCTCAGCAGTAGAGTGCTTGAGATTTGGTTTTAGAGGCACTGTGTGTGGGAGTGTATACAGCCAGAAATGCATAGCAGAAAGAAGGTTCAGAATAAAACTACATTTAAAAAAAAGGGATATTAAAACCCCACTCCCTCCATGCCATAGCTGTAGAAGAGGGACACATCAGTTTAAAATTAAAAAGGGAAAAAGCTTCATAAGTCTTTCAGTTCTTTACTTGAACTTATACATTTGGGAATAAATTAAGACTGAGAGAAACAGAAGTGTTCACCTGGGCTATACTTACTAGGTAACTCTCCCGTGATGAGGCTTATCTGTCATCTACAACAAAGTAACACTTTTGCTGTTAATGAAGACAGCCCCTAGCTCAGAAAGTAAAGGCAGTTAAAAGCAAAAAAGCAATTTTATACATTACATCAACAAACCAGGGATAAAGAGTTTGCCAGTTCTGAGATCTGCTCAGCTGCAGGTTTTGCAGGGTGACTTCACCAGCTTAATGTCTCCCTGTGTGTCCCACCATCCCCCTCCCAGCTCTGTGAAACACGAGCACCAGCCAAAAAAAACCAAAAGAGCTTAAATGCTAAGGCAGATGTAAAACTTTGGCTTATCTAAGCAGCTTTGTTCAGTTATATTAAAAATGCACAGTCTAAGGTGACTAGCAGCTAGCCCTTTAAACACTGCAGAACAATAAAAAGTTAAGAATTAACACATATATATACACAAGTTATGCAATGTCTTTTTTTTTTTTCCTCAAAGGGTGGTTAGTTTTTCCATATACAGTGGTGGCTATGCCAGCTAATAATACAAACATTAGTATTTGTTTTAACAAAATAGAGATACACAAGTAAAATACCTTCTAAAGGATAGGAAAATATAATGTGTCACACTGGATTTCATAAAATATTTGAAAACAAATTATTTGCTCTATTGTGAAGTAAGATGCTTTTTTCCCAGGCTGATACATCTATTTTGCAATGACACATCTGCTGAAACCAGCATGGGGGCCCCAGTTTTTACAGTTACATGTTCAGCTTCATGCAATAGAAGCTGTTCCACCTTAAAAAATAATAAACAAATCAACTAATAAACCCACACATGGTTACCTTTAGTCTGAGCATAGAATTTCAGCAGTTTTACTGGATTCAATGAAATGATTGATCACCTTTAGTTAAGCATGTAAAACTTGGCAGGGTGGGAGAGAAAAAGACAGCTGGCCCTGTACCACCATAATAAAAATTGTGCAAGTCTGGATGATACTATTCCTGAAAACACAGTCTAGAATTCAGCTGAATTATTTAACTGTCAAATGTGCCACATTCTGAGCAACAAAAAGACAGATTTTACTGCTTGAGCAGCTTGCAAGGAGGATGAGTATCCACCAAGTCAGGAATTCTGTATGGAATTAACCATGTGCTGGAATACAGAATGTGCTGGGGTCCTGGGTAACACTATCAGCCCTTTGCATATCTAAATTCAGCAAGGTACAGGTGTTCCAAATATAGAGCTACTACGTGGCACGCTGTCTGCTGCAGTCAAGTGACCTGATGGATTGCTTGAGCAGGGAATGCACTGATATCCCTTCCATTCTGCACTGCAAGGCTTTGATTAAGGCTGCCAAAAGATGACTCAAATTGTCATTCTGTTCTGGAAAATGGGCTTGGGCTTCTGAGAGCCCTGACTGAGGGACCCTCCAAGGAGATCTCAAATTTTGTATTTATAATAGCTGAAGTATGTGTAACACACACAACTAACCATCAGAAAACCAATTTTTTTTTTTTTTTTACTTGGAAAGTTATAAAATTATATAATAATACTTGGAGGAAACAGCCCTCAGGCAAGCTCCATACTGTGGATTTTTACTGATTTTCACCTAGTGCTACAAATTAAGGAGTAATAGCAGAGCTTGAGGGGAAAACAAAAGACCAACCTTTCATCATACTAACAAAGTGGGTTTGAGTTACAAGTGCAGGGTGAGGCAGTTTCAGCAGTTAGTGTTGAACAGCTGCAGAGAAGCAAGCTTAGAGCAAAATTTACTTCAATGCAAAGTTGTATTTCCAAATATGACGTTGCTACTGCACTGAACTTGCAGTTTAAGGTCAAGGTTTATGTTACTAAGTTTTCATTTCTGAAGAGCTGGAGATTGAAGAATCTAAACCAGTAACTGCAGAGGGCTGCTCCAAGCTTTCCCACACAGATTTATAATCCTACAATGTCTGGGGACATTTTTGCTCGGAGAAACGAAGTTTTCTACTTAGAAGAAAATACATTCCATAATGAACCCACCTTAACAGTGTCAAAGGGGTGTCCCACCAGCACACCAGCAGCACCTGAAATGAAATTAATGCCATGGTTGTTACTCTGAAGTTTCTTCCTGGCTCTGGAGCTACAGCAGGACCACCAGCCTGAGGTGAGTGCACAACACGGTTGGCAAACCAGTCAAACAGCATCCTACCAAGCCAGGAGATAAGAGATCTGCAATTCAGTCCTTCAGGCCAGCACCAGGTGCCTTTACGCTTCCCAGAAAGGCTCTGAGCCCCAGGCAGGGGTTGAGCTGTGCCCACAGACTGTGCCACACCATATGGAGCGTGCAGCCACAGCTCCTGGCCTCAGCTCAAGGCACGGAGTGGGCAGAAAATGCAGGTTTCCTCTAAAACACAATATCCCATGTGCATATTGCTCTGTGCAGGCACAGAAAACATGGGAACATCCCTGAAGGCAGCAGAGCATTAATGCTCTCTGCATTAATGGAATCTGGAACAGCCTTTCCAGCAGCACCTGCAGAGGGACCGCACACTACTGAAAACCTTGGCTTTATTCTAGCATCAAAGGACTTTTCAGAAGCCACACACAGGCCTATTAGTTACACCGATCTGAACACAGGCATTGTGCACACAGGCTGGAGCAATGAATCCTCTGTGACCCAGCAATCCCTACAATGACCGCTGACACCAGCGAGAGCTGCAGGAGCATCTGCGCCCCTTCCCACATCCCTGAGGAGCAGAGCTGTCCTCCCTGCACAGGGAGCCCCTTCCCACATCCCTGAGGGAGCAGAGCTGCCCTCCCTGTCGGAAAAGCCCCTTCCCACATCCCTGAGGAGCAGAGCTGCCGTCCCTGCACAGGGAAACCCTTCCCACATCCCTGAGGGTGCAGAGCTGCCCTCCCTGCACAGGGCCTGCCCCAGAACGGAGCAGCCCAGGTTGTTTAGGGCCAGCACGGCGGCAGCACGGCCCAAGATAGAAAAGCAGCAACGTGCACGGTGTTCGGCACGGAAAGGCCAGCGGGGCGGCTGACCCCGACGGAACCCTGGCAAGGCAAGGAGCGCTAGGATGAAATCAGAGAGATGCCGAAAAAAGGAATTTAAAACATGTTTGCCTGGTTGGCAAGAAAAACAGCAAGCGCAAATACGCGAAAAGACGCGAGAATAAGACTCCTGCACACAATTTAACAACTGCTAAATATAGCAGGCAGCAGGCCGGGGGAGCGCAGGACGCGTGTCCGTGTTCGCCCCTCTCCATCTTAGCCCTGCCCGGGGTCGCTGTGCTCAGGTCGGGGTTCCGATGGCCCCGCTGCCCCTGTGCTCGCCCCACACCCCAAACCTCCATCCCCATCCCCGGCTCCTCCCAGCCCGGCACTGCGGCACTCGGGGGGCTCGGTAGCCCCGGGACGCCCGGGAGCTGCCCCGGCCCGGGCCCGGCCCCCGATGCGGCAGCTCGGCCGCTCTCACCGCCCCGCACCATCCTCCGCTCCCAAAATAACCGCGCCGCGCCCGGCCCTCCTTGCCGACCTGCCTGCCTTCCGCATTTCAAAAACATTTCTCTCTATCCCCTTCCCCGCCTCTTCTCTATTTCCTACCTTTTCATATTTCTTCCCTTACTTCCCTTTTTTCCGCCTGTTTTTATCATTATTTTCCTCTCACCCCCTTCTCCCTCTTTCCTTTCCCCCTTTTCTCCCCCTTCCCCACCATTTTTAATGATTATTTTCTCCCCCTCAGACGCCGACACTCACCGCCGACGCATCCCGCCAGGAAATCCAGAGCCATGCCGGCAGCGTGGGCCCTACGCTCCGGGCTCTGTCGCTGCGCCTCCCGCCCGGCCCGGCCCTTTCTAGCCTGGCGAGGCCCGGGCCGCGCCCCCGGGGGCGGGGGCCGAGGGACAACTCCCCCCGGGCCGCCCCCTGCACTGGCGGCCGCGCGGGGGCGGCTCCCGGCCGGCCGCGGGATGGAGAGGCCGGGGGTGCCGACACTGCGCTTCCCTCGGCACCTCCGGCACGGCCCTCCCTCTCCCCGCCTTCAACCTGTCACTGCTCTCTCTGCAGCAGCTGCGCACTGAGCCAGGAGGAAAGGCTGAGAGAAATTTGGGCGGGTGGGGAGGGGGTGGTTGGAGGGGGAAGAGCATCCCTCTTGTGATGTATCAATGGCACCTCGGTTGTTTTGGGGAGGGTGTCCTGGGTGGTCCTGCTTCCTGGGAGAGGCTTGTGGTTGGAAAGCCTGAGGAGCTGATAGCGTGAGGACTTTGGAGGGGATGTCCCCTTTTAACAGGGGTAAAGTGCCTGCCAGACCTGTTACAGGGAAAGGCTGGGGGAGTCAGGGCTGTTCAGCCTGGAGAAGAGGAGGCTGCAGGGACACCTTCACAGAACTGGAAGGGACCACAGTGTTGGTTCTTGTCCAGCCTTCCTGCCTAAACAGGGTCACCCCAGAGCCCGAGGCACAGGATTGCATCCAGGTGGTTCTTGAATACATTCACTGAGGGAAAACTCCAGACCATTTCTGGGAAATCTATTCTGGTCTGCAGTCACTGCACACAGCAAAGGAGTTCTTCAAGTTCAGGTGGAACCTCCTGTGCATTGATTTCTGCCCAATGTCTCTTGCTCAGCACCACCAATAAGAACCTGGGTCCATCTTCCTGCCACCCTCCCTTCAGATGCTCACAGACATTGACTGAGTCCCTTCTCAATGGTTTCTTCTCAAGGCTGAACAGGCCCAGCTCCATCAGCCTGAGAGATGCTCCTGTTCCTGGATCAACTCTGCTGCCCTTTGCTGACTCACTCCTGGAGCTCCTTGTCCCTGTTGAGCAGCCCAGAGCAGGATACAGCACTCCTGGGCTGAGTGAGGGGCAGGATCACCCCCCTCAATCTGCTGGCAATGCTGGGACATGTCAGAGGAGCTGTGGATGCCCCATCCCTGGAAGTGTCCAAGGCCAAATGGAATGGCACTTCAAACCTCCAGTTCTAGTGAGAGGTGTGTGTCCCTGCCCGTGGCAGAGGGGCTGGAACTGGGTGGGTTTGAGGTCCCTTCCAACCCAAACCATTCTATGGTTCCATTACCAGACTCTCCCCCAGAATATAATCCCAGAGAGGGGAGGAAGGGTTGCACCAGCAGATATGGGCCTTGTGCATTAAATGCTGCCCCCATGGCACAATGGGAAGTGTGGGAATGAGACCCTGTCTTTGGTGCTCACAGGCACAACCGAGTGGGGCTTTGCAGAGCCCTGGATCTCAGTGTTGCACAGCACTGCTGCACTTCACCCTGCACAAGGGGCCTCTCCCTCCCCGCAGGCTTTTCTTGTTCTGCATTAATTCTGCTTTCTGCTAACATTGCCTGGCTTCAGGGTGCCCTGATGCCAGACTGCTTAAATGGGGAACTCAGGCTGTTGACAGTTTGAAAAGGGAGCCCTGTTTAAGCTGCTCGTTATTTCTGCAGGCAATGTCTGAGAAAGGGGAATACCAGTGGCCTAGAACAATAAGTGGCCTATTCCAGCTTTGCTTAGAGTAACAGGATCTTCTTCAGGGCCTGCACAGTCTAAATTAATTTTGGAGGGTAAATTCCAGAAGCAGAATGGTAAAGCAGATAGGTGGATTTTTATTCCTTTTTTTTTTTTTTTTCAATTGCTTTCCATGGTGTGGCAGGGATTTTTTTAAGTTTAAAAGCTCCATGAAAAATCAGTAAGATCTTTCAGTGGAATAACACATTAAAAATCAATCCAGCTTTTTCCTTCTGTGCAAAGAAAGCACACAAACAAATCAACAAAGACAAGGATGATTTCAAAGAGGACTGAAACTGCTAGTAGAAGGAAAAAAGAGAATCTATTCCACATTAAGCAGCTCTTGGACTATCATTGCAATTAATAAGTAGACAAGATGTAAATGCAAAACATTCAATGAATCCCTGACATTACCCATATCTTCCAATCCAATGCTGATTTAGGCTCCTTCTCATCTCTAAAACCCATCAAATTGACTCAAGCACCAAGGTGTCTCTAGGATGCTTTGAGTCTCCTCATTCACAAACCTGCCCTACCTGGGGATGACCAGCTGGTACTAGAGAGCAGATAGATGGGCTGGTCCTGCCCCTGACTCAGCATCAGTGGCTTTGGGAGCTGCCCATCCTCCTCTGTCACCCACCTCCCAACAGGAGCCTTAGGCTTGACTGAACTCACATACCTGCAGACAGTGCTTGAGACCAGACAGTAATCCCTGACCAGTCGTTTTTCCTTAAGCATTGTATGCAAGTATAAGTGGAAGTGATTTTCTGTGATTTGTGTACCCTGGATCCATGGGGGAAGCTAAAAGCACGTGCAGACTTCTCTAGGTGAAAATCCAGATGTTATAGGTCTCTGTCTTGTAGCACAAGACTTGGAAGGATCAGCTTTACCTAAAAGGTTCCTGGCCAAACTGTTTTTAATCTGTTATTCAAATCCTCTGGTCTCCCAAGCAGCCTGCCTCAGAGGAATGACCTTCTCTACCAGAAGTGGTTTTGTAATTCTAATGTTTGCTCACAGTCGTCAGGGAAAACATTTCCTCTCTCTTTGTAGGCACTTCTAGGTTATCTGAAGATGGTTTCAGTCTTAGTCTTTTCTTCTCTGAATTATATTAATAATCATCTTCTGATCTCTGATTCTTCTTAGTCCCTCTTTCTTCAGCTGATGTGATGGTTCCTTGAACCAAGCCCTAAGGCCTTGCTGAGTGAGTTGTGGGAGATTACCCTGAGTATTTACAGACAACACTCTTGTTCCTGTATCTGATTAAGAGATCAAATATTCACAAGAGACATAACATGAAACATAACAAAACATGGCATAACATAACATATAATATATAACATATAACACAATATGATATTGTTCACTTATGGGCAGCCTGTGACACATGATGTGCTCCAGGTCCCTTCTGGTAAATCAGCTGTGTGCCACAATGTTCCCTACCTTGACCTTGCAGGTTTTTTCTGTAGTCATTCCTAGCTGTTCATGCTAAATTGCTTTTTCCAGATTGCATTTCCAGTTTGTCAAGATCACTTGAATTCTAATCCTGCTGGTGGTGTTTGTGCAGCCCCTCCCAGGCTCCTGCAATCTCCCAAGGCCTGTCTTGTTCCTGGATGCTTGAGCTGTTCCTAATAAGCTTTATTTAATTTTACAGAATGTTTTATTCAATGCTATTGAACCCCATTGGAGCACTTCAGAGGGGTGGTGGCAGCTTTATGTACTGGTGCAGAGAACATCAAGGGCTCTTTGGTACAAAGTCTGAGGGCTGGTTCACTAAGGCATGAGCATGGCTTTGTCCCACTGGGGAGTTTGTTCTTTTTTTCTTGCTCGGGGTTTTGTTTTGTTTTCAGTTCAAGTTACACTTGTGAGGCAGCACTGTGTGAATGTGGATGAGTTTATTGATCTTGTGTGTGGGTGGGACAGTGAGTCACTAGAGATGCTTGTATTTGTGTGATAAACGAAGGAAGTATTAGGGCTCTTATATCTGTGCAGTATTTCTTAGATCAAGTATTTGAATATTCATCCAGGACCATATATGTGTGGGGGGCATATGGTTTTGGGGAGGACACCTAACCTGACACAGAAGGAAAACAGATTTAGTCATTATCTTCTCTCAGGCTGTTTTCCTAGATTTTTCAGAAGCTGTATCTGATCTTGTGTCTGCTTCGTTGATGTGCAATGCCTCTGGCTCAGTGTGACTCAGATGCCTGTTGGGACACTTGTGCCCTCCAGGCTCCATGGACTGGCTCAGCTGTGACTCCTTCCTTCTCATTCTGCTGAGGCTCTTCCAAACACAACTTGCAACTGCTGGGATGCATCCCCTGCAGGGCTGGAGTGAGGGGTTGTGCTTTTCCTGCTCTCTTCTTCTTTGGGAGCACTGAGCCTCCTCACTGCATGGCAAAATGTGGGCCCTCAAATAAAGCAGGCAAAAAGGCAGAAAAGAAAGAGCCCAGAGCAGCTTGGGGAGCATACAGAATCTGCCAGCATGTACAGCATGTGTCTGAGAGAAGAGTTATAACTTAATCTAACCCTTCAAAAAACCTCCTACCTTTGTCCCTCTGTCTTTTAGGTGGAAGAGGCCTTGCAGAGGATGCTGGAGGGGTGAGATGGCAGAGAGAATTTCTCCTCATTCCTGTGGCAAGGAGTGACCCTGTTGGCTGTTTGCTGTCCTCAGTGGCACCGAGGGGAAATCTGTGAGAAGGTGCCACCAAACTGAAACCTGCTCAAGGGCATCGGGAGACTGGGGAATGGAACAGGAAAAAGGCAGAGAGCAAGCAGTGTGACAGAATAAACACTGCAGGTAAGGGTAACATGAAGCAGTGGGGCACAATGAAGTAGGAAAGGAACAAAAATGTGGAGTTGTGATGAACTCGTGGAAATTCTGGTAGCAGTGGCATGCAATAAAATATACATTGTTGACTCAGGTGTTTCAAAATCTTTCTGTTTGCTTGTGAATTTGGCATCAACTATTGGCCATATCCCAATAGAAAGGTCCCACTACAATGGGGAGGGTGGTGGATGAGGGAGCCTCCTCTTTGCTCCCTAGAGCTTTGCTGAGGCTTGGCCAGCTCTGGGACTACCTTAATGGGAATGCTCTTTCATGCAGCCTTCTGCCCTCAGACCCTTCCTTAACTTCTAAGGTTAACTGCTGCATCATCACAGCTTCAGCAGTCATTGTGTTACCCAGAAAAATGCAGTTTCTCTTTCTATTTTGAGCTGTGACTGGATTTTGAACTTCTCCCTAGCACCTTTTTTGGCTCCCTGAATCACTCTTCAAAGTCTCTTTGGGACAGCAGTTCTGTGCCCCATGACATGTAAGTGTGGATGGCATTCAGACCCTGTGCAATGTGAACATTGCATTTACAGCAGCAAACTGCTTTGAAGGAAATCCTTGCATTTCCCAGAAGCTGCAGTCCAGCACAACCAGGCTTGATGACAGAGTCCTTTACAGAATGGCCTGACATCCAAAGCAGTGATAAATAAATCTAAGTGATGAAATGAGAGAAACATTGGGGCACATTGTACATAGGAAAACAGCACCTTTGTCTGAAAAAGAATCTTCTCCAGGTGAATTCACCGGGTACCTTTGTGTGGATTCATTTTCCTTGTCCATTTTCCAGGTCCATTTCCTTTGTTTTCCTAAACATCCTTGTGTTTGCTGCCCTCCTTATTGTTTGCATTGTCCCACTCGATGATATGTTATTGAGTCAGATCTGTGGGATGCTCCAGAACCTCTGGATGCAGCTGTACTAGAAGGCAGAGCAGCTAGGGCACTCTTCTCAGGGGACTGGATGCCTTTATTATCCATTAACTTTATGACCTTGGGTGGTTTTAGGGTATTCTCTGACGTCATTATCCCTCTGGCTTCAAAGGTACTGTATGCCATGTTGAAACTCCCCAACCTGATAAAATCCCTTGATAAGACTGGAGCTTCAAAGCATGAAATGTAACTGGTGCAGTTGTACAGGAGCTGAGTGCTGCTGAGACAGAGTGCCTTGCTTACAGATCTGCTCATGGCTGGATGTTGAAGTGAAGGGAGACGACTCACCTTTGTTGGTTCAGCATCGACTCCAGTTTATTGATCAAATTAGACACCTTTTATAACAGTGCTAATTCACTTCATGCATATTGCAAAATCTGAGCTCCTGATAGGCTGTAGAGAAAACTTCAGCTCCTCCTTTTGTTTTCAATACCTGAAGTTTGTTTATTGAAACCAAGATCAGTGTTCTTACCATGATATGAAAAGTTCTCAAAACCTTTATATCTGTTCCCAGAATGGCCATCTGTTCCCAGAGCAGCCAAGGACAGAATATTGCCTGTTTTTGAGGAAACGGTCTGAGAATCTTGTTGTTTATATAAAAGGTGGCTGAGAACCTAATTATTTACAGGATCAAGCCTGGGAACTGCTGCTTTACAGCTGCCTTTTATTTTTCCCTTAGCTGAGTACCTTCATGGCCTCTTTCTTTAAGCCATGTTTGAACTAGGCTCTCCACAGCTGGAGGCTTTGTGATCCCCCAAATTGTCCTGGTCAGGGTCCTAGCATGTAAAGCCTCTTCTGTTCACAGGGAAATCATGGCAAGACACACACCTGCCTTGGCTAATACCTCAAACTGAGCTTACCTTACCTGGCTAATACCTGAATGCTGAGCTTGTGAGAAGCAGAGGTGCTGGGGGACAGGAATGGCTTTAGCGTGCTCTAAGTTGTCAGGTGCTCTGAAAAGTTCAATTTAGCTCCAACTTTCCATGCTTTATCCTGGTAAAATGGAGACATTTTTATTGCTGGGAACACTTACCTTCTGGAAAGCCTGCCCCTCTCCAGTTCAAGCAGAATTAGCCAAGTTGTGACATGCACCTTCTGCTGTGTGTCTCAGCCTCTGCTACACGTGTATGTGGATTAGTTTGGGTTACTGGCATGTTGGAGAAGAAAAAGAAGCATAACCTGCACACTAAACAGTTCACAATGTTTGTGTTCATTCTGAGGAGGAATCTATCCCTGTTCATAGTCAGTTGGTTTGTGCTTTGTTCAAAATACAAAACCACAGCAAACCCCTGGGTGCTTCCCTAGAAGCAGATGAGAAATTAACAGACCAAAAAAGCAGAAAAAGCTGCCTATAGGCATTAGCCCAAAGTCTTTTCCTTGGCATTGTCTTTGTTTTCAAGGATCATACATACTTTGGTTTTTTTTTTTTTAACTAAACTGTTGAGATTTCTGCTTTTCTGTCATTTTTGTGGTCAGCAAGAAGACTCCAAGAGGGCTGGCTACACATGCCCATGCTGAGTCTTGTCTCCTCTTATCACAGTTTCCATCTTTTTGTCTGGCCTGTGATAGTACTAGAATGGCTAAGAAATTATAATTTCTTTTTTAATATGTATTTGGGCAAGGACCTGAGTCCAAAGTACTTGAAGTATTGCAAGGACTATGTTCTCTCATATTTGCTGCAGGTGGAACAGGTTTCTGAGCTGCTGGCTTTCCTTGGAGAAGGCCTGAAGACTCTGGATGCCCATGAAACCAGGGATGCTGAGAGCAGGTCTCCTGCAGAACCCAAATACTATTTAGCATCACAGCTGGAAGATGCCAGGGACCACGAAGAGGCATGCTGAACTAAGAGAGGGGGCACTGAGTGCAGTCACCTGAGCTAATAATTCTCTACAGCCCAGCAGCCTTACCCATCTTTCCCCTGCAAGTTACTGTCACTCAGCAAATACTCTTGTGATTGGTGACAGCGAGCAAAAACTGTTGGGAAATCACTCAGGACAGGAAGATAAAAGCTCAGTAACTGGCATCTTTATAGCATTTTTCCAGCCTGAATTTGCAGACAGTATAACCTAAGCCTCAGGCTGTTTCTGTGAGGTAAAAAGGTGCAATTATGTCTATTTTATAGATAAGAGAGCTGGTAATACTGATTTAGCCCAGGGGAACAAGAAGCAGAACTAGGAGAGCAATCTCCTTTGCCTGCCTCATTGCTTTGTTTTTAAGTTACCCTGTTCTTACAGAAACCTTCCTGTGAGGCTAATGGCTTTTCACTGCCAACAGGTACAAAAATATACTTTCAACATCACGTATTTGAAATCCTCTGGCACAAGCTGTATTCACATGCAAAGCCAAGGACTGGGAGACTAGGTGTCCAGCTAGATCTAAATCTATGCTAGGCTATTTACCAGAGTGGGCACACAGCCACTAAGGTTTGTGTCTGGACCATTTTTCAATATGTTGGCCTGTCTTCAAGGCTACTTCCCGCTGAGCCATTTGTGGGCTTCCAACTGTTACATGGAATGCTTGTTGTTGCAACAGCCTTATAGTAAAGACACCCATTTCTTGTAAACTGAAAGAACAGGCTTGGCAGGATGACCATTGTGCCTCTACTGAAACTTCCCATGAACTCTGGAAGTGGACACTCCTATGGCTCCTGAACAAATAAGGCAGGTGATAAGTGACTCTGTGTACTTCCTATGATCCTCAGAGCCTGGTACTGCTAGTACTGGTGTCTGAGTATTCTTTGTTAAGGCTGAGAATGCTCCTGAAAAAAGCTATGGAAACTTCTGGCTTAGATTTTAATTTTTCTCCTGGTTGGGCCAATGGAAAAAGTCAGGTTAATGTTGGAGGCATAGGACTGAACACTTGCTGCTGAAATGGGTCTATATCTGCACTAGGACAGTGCACACAGGCAGAGACCCCTGAATTAGTATTGATCAAGTTAGGATGGGTATCAGAGGCTGTTGACCATCACCCCCCCACCAACAATGTGGGGTTCTTCTCCAGCATTAAACTTGCTCTGTAGCAGTATTTTTAAGGGGCATACTTTGCATTTCAGTTGTTTTCTATTTCTGCAAGATAAAATTCCTCTGTATATATCCCCTCTCAACATAAGCTCATTATAATGCTGGCATTTAGAAAAAGTTCTCTTTTCTGAACTCTTTGGTGCCAGGTTTTTCTGTTAAGTAACCCTTTCCCATGTGACTTTAGCAGCTGATCTCAAAGTCCCAGACAATAATGCCTTATAGTTCTAGAGCTGGGTTTTCTTTCTAATTTCCAAGTAGCTCTGAGGTTAAGTCATATAAAATCAGCTAGTTATAAAGGAAGAGGACCATTGGCTAGTCAATAATGTAGCATCTCATAGATTTTTCACTAGTGTAAAGCAGAGGTCTCAAGGAGACGCAGTTTGGGAATATTGCAAAAAAAGATACAGGAACACAGACTCTGGAGCAAGCACTGATGGTGCACCAGCAACATCAATAAATGGATTGGGAGCTTGTCTCTGTTCCTACTACAAGAGCTATGTTTTACTGTCTAACACCTGAGGTGCCTCTGCTGAAAGGGAAGACGCTTGCACGTTAACATCAGCATGAAATAAAAGAGTTGTTTATTGCTGGGTGGCAGGGAAAAGCTGGCCAGGAAGGTGAGTGCCTCCCTCTGCTCCTGGCTCTCCAAGCCTGCTGCCGAGTCTCTGACTACATCTTCTGTTCATTAAAGTGCAAAAAACATGCAAGAGGTTGGAAAATGGCTCAAAAAGCAGTCAGAAAGTCAAAACAGTCCTGACAGCCCCTCCCTCCATCACAGCAAGGAGTTCTTTTGCAATGCTGGCAATGCAGGCTGGTATAAAATCCTTCCTGAGAGCTTGCTGGGGTGGTGCACTGACAAACTTCCCCTTTTTACTGTGCATCTCAGGGTGATGTAATCAGGGCCTTCCAGGGGCTGAAGGGAGCCTGCAAGAAAGAGGGGGAGGGACTGCTTACAATGGATCCACGCTGAAAGGGAGTAGGTTTAGATTAGATATTAGAATGAAGTTCTTTGCTGTGAGGGTGGTGAGACACTGGACAGGCTGCCCAGAGAAGTTGTGGCTGCTCCATCCTTGGAAGTGTTCAAGGCCAGGCTGGATGGAGCCCTGATCAACCTGGTCTAGAGTAAGGTGTCCTTGCCCACAGCATGAGGGTTGGAACCAGGTGAACTTTAAAGTCCCTTGCAATCTAAATCTGATTCTATGATTTTGGGGAAAGATCTATGTAACACTTTAAATTCCCAATATACATGTAATTTCACAGGAGTGTTTGTGTAGGATGGGTGCTAATATTGTTACTTCCACTTTTTCCCATTATTTCCTCCTGAACAGAGACTTGTGGCTCTCTGAGAAGTGTCTGGATCCTTGCAGTGTCTTCATGGCAGTGGACACACCAGTTGTGCTGGTGAGAAGATTAGGTGTAGGGAGAAGGAATGACTTGCCCAAAGCCAGAAAATCTGTGACTTCCTTAATTACTGTGATTATCTTCAGCTTCTTGGGAATGTACTATTTTCCCTGTCTTTGGGAATGTGTGTAGAAACATTACATCCTTATTTCAGCTTTCCAGAGGTGAAATCACGTATCACTTATACCCGATGCACTTGCCAATGCTCAGAGTGCTTTCCTTACTGCCTCTGTTTGTTTTGCTGTGAGATTCCTGCTGTGAGTTCTCAAGTCCTTGGAATTATTGGTTTTCCTTTAGTACCTGAGATAAAGGACAATGAGCTGCTTTGATTTGAAAATCCACAACACAGCTGGAGCCAGGAGGTTCCACCCCCCATCCCACCCCCAGCACTGGAGCCAAGGGCCGGGCCCTGCCAGCTCAGCACTGCTGGTGTCACTGCTGTCACCCTTTCCTGTTCTGCAATGTGCAAACAGCCCGGGGGCGGAGCGGGGCGATGCTGTTTGAACAGTCCCTCCAGCCAAGGACTTTTCCAAAAGAAATTGGACAGGAGTTAATGGTGTGCATGTGAGTGCAGCATTGCACAGTGCAGGTGGGATGGAAAATGTAACATGTTGTGGCAGGAAGTGAGGAAGGAGCATTTTCTCAGCAAGCCTGGCTGGATGAGCTGGCAGCAGAGCAGAAAGGGGACAGGCTTTGAAAGACAGATGGAGTTGGCAAAATCCTGTGAGTGAGCTGTGGAAGAAGACTGGAAAAGGAGGCCTCTGCTATTTTGTCTCACTTGTATGATGCCATTTTGTTGTCATCTTATTGCAGGGGTTCCATACTGTTGTTTCCTTATCACCAA
The DNA here is from genome assembly GCF_028769735.1 of Zonotrichia leucophrys gambelii. Lineage (NCBI taxonomy): Eukaryota > Metazoa > Chordata > Aves > Passeriformes > Passerellidae > Zonotrichia > Zonotrichia leucophrys. Next base: position 6,995,151 of record NC_088175.1, on the reverse strand, counting down.
AGTTTCATACCTTCTTGGTGCCTCTCATGGGCATCTCCTCAAAGCACTGACTCTTTCTTCTTTACAAAGCAGCCAACAGACTCCCATTCCCTTTTCAACCAGCCACCCAACTCTTTTATAGCATCTTTTTCTCATTGGTTACAGCTGTGGCCTGTTAAATTCAGGCCTGTTCCTAATCTTTGCTAATTGGCCCAGCTGCAACTCCTTAGGGGTAAGATTACTTTCTACACTATCTTTATTTTCTTATATTCTATCCCCCTACACTATTTAACACTGCCTGCCTGCCTGAAGGCTCTCTTCCCACCTTTCCTTTTGCTCCATGACTTGTACCAGTCCTCTAGACCCTCTGCTACTTTGCAGTAGAGCAGTTCTCTCTGCCTGTGTGGGCACACAGCTGCCTCCTCCTGTGAAGCAAATGGAGTGTTTCATCCATCACTCACTGGGCAAAATTAGGGCCTTCCTCCCGTTTTATCACTCAGTTTCATGATTTCATGATTTTCATGAAGCAGATTGCTTCATGTCATCAGAGCTGTGGTTTTATCTGACAGCACCTTCCATGCTCTGCTTTCTCAAACCCCCCTGTGAAATTGGCCCATTTTGAACAAATCTCTCTTGAACAGTTTGCTACTGGAGGAAAGAAGTAATGGCTTATTTCTCATGGAGTGCTATCCCTTGTGGAGGCTCAAAACATGTTTGTTGTGTGATTTGCTAGGCCCTGCTTTGGGATGACTACCTAGGTTAGGACCAGCACTTTCTCTCCTCCCTGCATAGATGTGGACCGTGGTGTTTATTTGCAAGCTAGACTAGCAGTGATCTTTGGATCTGCAGTGCTTGGACACTGTGTCAAAGTGGGACAGGAGTGATTAATATTTCATCTTGGAGAAATGCCTGATAACTCAAGATTTCATTGGGGTGGATTTTCTGGACTGTCTCCACTGACCTATAACACTGGTTTCGGGTAAATTAATGAGGCTGGTAAATCTCTGAAGTGTAGGGAAGAGAGGATGGAGGAGGAAGCTCCTTCAGAAGAAGAGGAGTGAGACTTCAAGGGTTCTGTCTCTGGGAGGAGTCCTGGTATGGGAAGCTGAATTGCTGCCTTGAATTCCTTCCCTTCCTGGTAGGGGAAGTTGAATTGCTGCTGTGGAAGAGGATCCCTCTCTTCCACAGGGAGTTGGTCTGTGCTGTTTGGAGTGTGCCAGCAGTTACACAGGCTTCATTTCTCAGATGGGGTGTCCTCCACACAGGATTACACCTCCCTCAGTATTTGCTCTCATGTGAGCACTTGAACCCTGGTGTGGGGCTCCTCTTCCAGAGGACTCTTGCCTTGCTGCCATCACGTGGTGGCCAGGCTGAGCTTGGCAGTGGATGCCCTTTTTCCCTAAGTCCAGACTGCCCACCAGGAGCAGAGGGTGCTGTAGTGGTGTTTGCTGAGGCTCATGTTACTGTGCTAAGCCCTGGCTGAGACAGATGTCCCTGAGGCAGCTCTGTGTGTGCATTCCTCAGAGCTGGCTGTCCCAGGGAAACCTTCATGGGTCAAGGTGAAATGGTTCAAGCCCCAAAATATTCTTCTGTCATATGGACATCTTCTGAATGACCTCTCTTTGTAAAGCAGCTCCAGTCAGATGGAAAACCTGACCTCTTCTGGTATGCCCCATTGAAGGGACCAAAAACATTGTCAGGTTATAGAGTCAGATTCCTGCTATATAAAGCAAGTGACATTTTGCTAGAAGCATTGGTGTGAATGGATGGTAAAAAAATAAACAAAGGATTAATTTTCTTCCACAAAAGGAAGGGGGTTGGGTTGGTTGGGGTTTTTTTTACAATCTCAGACAATTTCATGAGGAAGATTCCCTTTGAGCTGTTCAGCTCAGCTAAAGAAAGTAGGAATTTTGCTTGGTCTTTAGATGTTTCATGGAAAATAATAATTAGTATTAGTATTAAATGCTTTAGTCAGGCAGAGTGAAATGCCAGCCAGCCTCTATTTTCTCACTGGTATGACACCAGTGACTGCAATGTGTAGAAAAATCCCACCCCCATGTGCTTCCAGACTGCCCCTCCCCAGGGGACTGTGTCCTTGTCCCTGTGTGTCACTGACACAGCAGGTCCCATCCCTGTTCTGCCAGGACAGCAGCAGAATGGGATGATGGGAGAAGAGGAAACAACAGATTTCCCTGCACTTGGCATGCACAGACTGTTATTAACCATTAATAACTCCTGTATGGACACAAGGAAGAGCTACTAAATAACCCAGTGTGTTTTTGCAGCTACATTGCTACCTCTCTAGATAATGTTTTACTTGTGGTTTTAAGTTTTTTTGCTGTCCTTGCATGATGTTAAACTGGAATAATCTGTTCTCTTCAGAACAGAAAGCATTCAGGGAAGGATGCATAAGAAATCACAGGAAGCAAGTTAATAAAAATACTTTCATTTTCAATTCCCAGAAACTCTGCCCTCACACAGAGCTGTTCTGTCACTGCCACAGCAGCCCCAAAACACAGGTTTCAGTGAGAAATATGTTCCTGGAAAATGTGCAGGAAATGGCACTGGGCACTGAAGTGCTCAGCTCCCCTGTAAAGCTGACCCAGGGGGCAGCAGCTGTGAAATTTTCTTTTCCCTTTGCTGCCAATGTACCTTGGCTCTGACCCGGGAAAACCTCCACAAGAGGGGTAAAATTCAGGTCACGCCTTGGCAAGCCCTTCATTGCATCAGGACTTTGGTTTCCAGGGTCTCTCTGGGCAAAGCTTAACCTCCCACACGTAGATGAGGCACCCTTTTGTAACAGGACTGTTGTGCAAAACCAGGCAATATGACATTTCCTTGAACTCCTGGTTCCCTTTGATCAGCAGGTCTCTCTACAAGGAGCTGACATTGGAAAGGGGTTAGGAATCTGAGCAAGAAATGAAGAGCTGCCCCAGGGGCTGGGAGAACTATGCTGCTGCTGTCTGAAATAGAAGCAAATGCTCTGGATGTGGTTAGATTAATTATTGGGGTTCACAATTTGTATACATAATGAGTGGGTAATAATCTATGGGGATATATGTAAAAGTTAGGGTCAGCTTCATGCATCAGGAAAATCAAGAAAAATGGCTTGGTAAAGGCAGAAGGAATTTCCATTAATGGAAAGGGCGTGTGGTCCATTAGAAGGAGAAAGAGTGGGCTGGGATAGAGGAAGGAGGAATCCTCCTGCAAATGGCCACAAATGCAGCATCTCTGTGGTGCAGGCCAGCAGTGTCCTCTGTCAAGCGAGTGTGCAAAGCTGTCTTCTGGGGCTGGTAACAACAGCAGGGCATGGTCCCCTCACAACCAGCCTTTCCCTGAGAGCCACCCCCCTTGGGACTTTCCAGGCAAAAGGGCACAGGGAGCAGCAGCCCTGGCGCAGCATTTCAGGGCTTCACGGGATTATTTATTCACTCTGTTCCTGGAACACTTCCAGGCTTCCCAGCTCTGCCACAGCGTACAGATTCATCCAGTACCCGCAAGGCTCACAACCCCCAGAGGCAAGGGCAGACTGTAGGAAGGTGATTCCTGTCACAAACCAGTGTCTCTGAAGGACTGGCAGGGCTCTGGGAAGACTGAACTGGATCCTCGTCCCCTCCCTTCCTCCCCAGCGCTCTCGGGGTGGTTTTGGCAGCAGCTGCGCTCTGCATGGATTTCATTGCTGGGGCCATCGGAGGTAAATGCATGAACTGGGGCTTGTTGGCCAAAACAGATGGCTGTGTTTCCTTCTTGTTCAGCTGAGGAGCAGCTCTCAGTAGCAGAGCTGAGAGTCATGATGGCGGGGTGCTTGTTAAAAGTGTGTTCTTCCTTATGAAGTGGGAAATGTCATCAGAGCTGCTGGAGAGGCAGCGCTGCAGCTTGGTCAGCTGAGGTCATTGCCTGCAGTCTCCTCCACTCTGATTGCACTGGGACAGGGTAAAACTAATAGGAAGAGACAGAGTCTAATAGGTTTTGTGCAGATACAAGCCAGCTTGTATAGCTCTGACAGTGAAACCCTCACGTGTCTGGCATGCAGGGGTCCCAGCAGGCTGCAGGGATGGTGGCTCTGGGGGGCTGAGGATGTGATTTGTGAGACAGGAGGGGAGGAAGCACCGTGTTCTTACTGCATTCAGATTGTCTGGATGAATGCCCTTTGCACTATCTTGGGTTAAGATGCATTTGCAGTTGTGATGGTGATCTCAGCACAAGGCAACAGGCTTTGATCTGGGAGAAAGTAGGTTAGCTGTATATAAAAAAAGTAACAGGAGAGAAGTGTGATTAAATTCTAGACATTTTTAGAGCATGTACTGCTCAAAACCATCTTTGTTTTAAATGACAAAATGTACCCACTGGTCTCAGTTCTTCGCTGAAATCTTGTTAGATTTAGTGGAGTATATAAGATAACATATACCAATATATATATATTTTATATATATATCTATATATATATAATATACCTATATATATAGATATAATATATACCTATATATGTATGTATATATAGGTATAAATATATAATATATACATAATATATACCAATAGATACCACAAGAAAAGCCTTTGGTTTTCTGTCACCACTGACAGAAAGGCCAGGTGAACCTACCAGGTGGCTGAGACATCCAGCCCAAGCCTGCATGACAGATCTCACTTTGACATTCACTGAAATTTGGCTTTTGCCCTCCCTAGGAACAGCCTATGGTCCTGCTGCAGATGTGTTGTGCCCATGCTTGGGGTGTTGGCCTTCCAGGGGTGTTGGGAGACCCTTCCTGGGAGAGGAGGATCTAACCAGTCCCACCATGACAGCTTTTCTTTCTCCTGCTGTGTCCCTTCTGACTTCTGTGGAGATGGAAGCCTTGTCCTAGGGCTGGCAATGAGATGTCCATGCCAGAAGGATTAACCAAACCTCTCAGACTTCATGTTCATGGTGGGGCAGAGATGATTGCATTTGTTTCTTGGACTCCTTTGCTTTTCTAGCACAGTTTGAGACAGGTTACTTAAGGACAAGCTTCTTTTGCAAGGGAGCATGATGAGCTGAAAACAGAGTTTGAACATGGCCATTCCCCTTGGTTTTCTGCCCTGGCTCCCATGCAAGGCCAGGGTTTGTGCTGTGACCCCCTGTCCAGGCTCCAGCATCGTGTTCTGCCCAGCCATGCAGCAAGAATCTCCCCTGTGTGCCCTGGACACAGGCTCAGCCTGAGGGGATGCAGGCTGTGGAGATCCAGCTGGGACCAGAAAAGTCTTGGCTTGTTGTAAGGCACTTCACTGACCTCAGCCTCACAGAGAGCAAGATTTTCCATCCTGTCCTCCATGTCCAGCTCAGAGCTTTTCTAGGAGGGATGCTGCAACTTCTCACTGGCTGCAGAGGTGGGAGCTTGCCCATAGACAAGCTGAGGCCATCATCCTTCCCCTCAGATGGGATAGCTCCTGGGGTTGGACATCTATCCTGCAAGAACTGGGATGGTTTTGGTGCTGAGCTTATTTTGGGGTTTATGTTTGCCAGAGCTGAAGCAGTTTTCATATTCCTAAGGACTCTGTGAACCCAGCTAAAGAGCATCAAGCAAGTTGAGGCAACATAAAAAATAAGAGTTTCTGTTTAGTAAAAGACACTCTAGTGACCTAGATCTGTTTTCAGAGTGTCTTGGAGAAAGCCTGGCTTAAGCACCTCTGAAAAACAGCAGAGGTCATGCCCATTTGAATTCCAGCCTCTGCACAAATACTGTGCATCACCTCTGGATTCTGTGGAAATGAGGTAAAGAAACTCAGCATCTTCAGCCCCAGAAACAGTGATCTGCTCTGGCTCCAGGTAGAAAAAACATGAGAGAAACATGCTTGGTGACTGTGGAGACTTTCTGTAACCAGCAAACGTAGCTGGATGTTTTGGGAAGCAGTCCTTCCTGGCCAGTAAAATTGAGCAGGAGGTTGGACTGGAGACCTCCTAAGGCCTCTTCTGACTTGAATTTTCCTGTGATCCCATGCACACTTTCTAGCCCTGCTACAGCAGCAGCCTGGGCCATGGCAGGGGATGGGGATTGATGGCCGGGGCTGTTGATGAGTGCAGGGTGAGGATGATTTGACTCTTATGTCAGGAGTAAAGATTTGGGGAAGTGAAGCCAAGGTTTACCCGGTGGTGGTAGTGCAGCAGGGCCTGCAGCAGGGCTGGGCTTTTCCACAGCTGGGAGGTTACACGCAGTCCAAAGAAAGATTAAATAATCCTCCTCTAGAAGGAACATGCTGTTTCCTTACAGATAAAGCAGCTCCTGCTGGGGTTGTGTGACTGAGTGAAGCTCAGCTTGCTTAGGGTCAGGGCACTGGTGTTCCCAACTGTGACAGTGTTCACAGGGGTCTGAGGATGAGGGAAGAGATGGGGATCTGACTCCATGTTTCAGAAGGTTTGATTTATTATTTTATGATATATATTACATTAAAACTATACTAAAAGAATAGAAGAAGGGATTTCATGAGAAGGCTAGCTAAGAAGAGAAAAGCAAGATTGATAACAAAGGCTCGTGGCTCGGATAGAGAGTCTGAGCCAGCTGACTGTGATTGGCCATTAATAAGGAACAACTCTATGAGACCAATCACAGATCCACCTGTTGCATTCCACAGCAGCAGATAACCATCGTTTACATTTTGTTCCTGAGGCCTCTCAGCTTCTCAGGAGGAAAAATCCTAAGGAAAGGATTTTTCAGAAAATATCACAGCTACATCCAACTCTGCACAAAACAAAGGGTTTTGAAAGTCACTGTCAGCCCATCCAGGGCATGGACAATGATCCCTGCTTCTCCCTGGGTGTCTCAGCAAGGTTTGCCATCAGCTCAGGGCTGTTGCAGCCTCATGGGCTCTGTACAGCTGCCACTTGCTCCCTTGTGATTGCACCCCACCAGAATCTCTCCTAATTTGAGTTGCTTGCTCAGAGTGACCTGACTTGTGCAGGACTGTGAGTGATCCATTCTGAGCACTCTGTGTGTGTAGGGGATGCTGCAAGCTCTGCTCAATACTCAGGAATATCTCAGATAAAAGAGGCATAAAAAATGGTTCACTAAAACCAAAAAAGGTAATTCCCTTGGTTTTGCTGTTTATTTTTGTCACAGCTGATGCAGGGTTACTCAGCAGGAGTCCCACAGGAAGCTTCTCCTGTGTGCCCACGGTTCATTGCTGGCCTTCTTTGATTTTGCTGTGCAAACAGGGCATGTGTGGGTCATGCTATCTTAGTGCCAGGCTATTTATATCGTGTGAGAGTGTGCAGAGCCCTCATTCCTCAGCCTTTGGTAGACTTGGCCGAGCTCCTCAGCTCTGGCAACTGCTTGGAGTGCTTTGTGCTCCTAAGTAGCACAGTTCATGGCAGGTTGGGTTATTTGGAGGTTTGGGGGATTCACATCTTTGCTGGGAGCAGTGAAAAATTTGCTTTTATGGTCTCCTCCCAAGTGGAGATGTTTGATCCTTATTGGAACCAGGTTGATGGGGAGCCTTTAGGGCTGAAAGAGACTGTTTAGGGCAACCTACTGTGCTGCTGTCTCTGTATCTAATCATGTGAACAGGGTGATTTCTCCAGAAGGGAGGTCAGTTCTTGTCAAACACTGACCCAAATCATCCTTGGTGTGTGATCTGCATGTGCCAGAGCTCCTACCTTCCTCATCCGGTGCAGTGAGCCAGGACTTAGCTGTGCATGGTGCCCCTGTGTCCCCAGCATCTGCTCAGCCCATGCCCATCTCCTCTAAGGTTCAGGAGCTCTGAAAATTATGAGATGTGTCAGAACCTCCCAGCTGAGGTGGGGTGCATGGCCTGGGTACTGCAGCTGTGAGGGCAGCACTGCCATCCTGGCAGTGGCCCACGTGCTGCCCTTCCCTGGCTGCCAGTGTCCCTGTTTGCCCTGGCCAGGAGCCTGGGACAGCACAGGTGTCCCCAGATGACTTTGTGCATTGTCACTCTCTGCTTGGACCTCAGCCAGTGCTTCTCCAAGCCATATTATTGCCTATGTATTCCCCCTTGCTGTCTCTCTTCTATCTAGTAGGCCCTTTTCCCCCTTCATTGCTGTTTATCTGGTGTCAGATTTGATAGGTGTTTTTGAAGAACAAACCTCAATTTTCTGCAAGAAAGATGCTGTTGGTTGTTTTCCTCTGTAATGAACTTTGGGATTGTCTCCTGGTGACTCACAACAGCAGCTGCTGCTTTTCTCCAGAACATGGGAGAGCTTTCCAGAGCTCTGAGCAGCCATGTAATCGGAGGTGAACATGCCCACACAAATAGCACATTTTTAAGTAGCTTGGGTTTTAATTTTTTTTTTTAAAGAAGAACTCAGTGAGAGGCAGTTTTCAACAGGTGAGCCACTAGATGTATCTCTGAATGCCTGGCTGCCTGATGGGCTCTTCCAGCACTTCCATGAACTTGATCTCTGTCTAAGTGACTCACATGGACACAGCTCCATTGTTCTCCAGCCTGATTTCCTCTCAGGTACCTTGGCAGGTGTTGTACTGGGAGGAAGTTTGCTGGTGAGCACCTTTATTACCTGCTAGCACTTAGCTCAGAGCTGAGAAATGCAGTGAGGTGAGATCTGTTTGTTGTTGCACAGAGAGAAATCCCTGTGGGAGCTCTTTAGCCCTTCTTGCTCGCCATTAAGCTTTGTCTCAGGGGATTAATGCATATCCAGGGGCTATTTTAAGGCTGCAGGAGTGAGCTCCAGGGAGTGTTGCTGGAGGATTGGACACGCTGTCACCGCATGTGATGCTGCCCTGGCGGGCTCGGCAGCCTATGGGCCCTCCCAGCGCTAATCCCTGCCTGCCCCAAATCCTCCCGAGCCTGAAAACCAAAACTGCTCCAGGCTCTGTGCGTGGGGACGCTTGGGCATAGCTCAAAGATGCTGTAGTGCCCAAGCTGAGGGGGGAAACAAGCACAGCCCGGTATCCTCCCTGCATCCTTCGTGGGGCAGCGCTCTCAGGGTCTCTCCCTGCCTCATCTTGCTCAGTCTTGTTGTTCATAAGTTTCCCATACTCTGTTTCCTCCTCTGGGTGAGCCTTGGTCACACAGAAATTTGCATTTTTCTCTTTCATTCAGGGCCCAAACGTCATTACTGGAGCTGGAGAAGTGTGGTGTCAGGCACAGCTGGGCTCTGGAGCTGTTTTCTGCCATTCCCCAGTCCCCTTCTGCTGTGACATGTGCTGTTAACCATCTCCTACATATTCTCTGTTTCAGGTGGTCTAAGCACAGCCGTGGGTTATCCACTGGACACAGTGAAGGTACCTGTTGGAGCTTTATTTCTTGACTATATAACAAAAACGCAGAGGCCCTTTTGTTTTCCCCCTCCTTTTCAGAAAAATAGTTCCATGAGAGTACTTTATCTGCATTACATCTCCATATCTCACTGTAATTGGTTGTGTTTGTCTCTAAAAAAAAAAGGAAATTAAATGCCAATCACTTGTTTTTAAAATTTTAAAAGTTTAATAGTAATAAAATGGTTATAAACATAGTAATACAATTAATAATAATTTGGGCAATTTGAATTTGGACAATATGAGACAATAAAGACAAAGAGTTACTGACATCCAGGTACCTTCTTCTGGGCAGCAAAAAGGACACCTTAACAGAGGATTAACCCTTAAAAACAATACCCTGTTGCATATTCATACACCTCATACATGATGCATAAATTCCATTCAAATACAGGATTCTGTCTGGTCAGTGTCAACTCCTTCCTCAGAATCCTGACAGCGTCTTCAAGGAGGGAAGAAGTTCGTTTCTTCTGATAAGAGGACAATAAATTCTTTTTCTCTGAAAGATTTAGGTGTCCTGTGCCTGCTATCTTGCTGCAAGTCCTTTCTTTAAAAAAAGTATCCTACATAGCATAGTTTCTATTTTAACATTTTTTATAACATAAAACTATATTTAACACACTACTTAATAGAATGAATACAGCATTACTTTCTAACATAACACATATAATATTAATTTTAATATTTGTGAAAAGCCAATCATAAAATACATGGATTTTTCACATTTGGTCACATTATTTTATGGTTAATTATCTGGTTTGCTGCTACGACATTTGTTGTTTTATTTATTTTAATATGATATCTGCATTTTAATGTTGTCCCTGTATTCCTAGGTGAGAATTCAGACTGAGAACCACTACAGAGGATTTTGGCACTGTGTTCAGGAAACGTACAGGACAGAAAAGGTGGGTGCCCTCAGCAGTACTGCAGGTGCCTTGTTTCAGAGCAGCAGAGCTGCCTCTGTCACTTCGGGGACGATGGGCACCTGTTGCATGCCAGCATCAGCTGGGAGAGCCCTCAGAGTGAAATTTAGCTTTGCAGGTGAGCTGGAAGGTGGGAATTTGTTTTGACTCAGCAATGCCCAGCCGGTGCTTTTGTGCAGATGCTTTCCCATGCCGCTGACCCTTAAAAGTCGCCTTTGTCCTGTTTCCCACGAGGTCCGGGGCTTTTACAAAGGGGTGACCGCCTCAGCCCTCGCTGTATCAGTGGTTTCCTCAGTTTCCTTTGGCACATACAAGAACTTCCTCGGCGCCCTCTGCAAGCTGCGCTACGGGGCTGCAGATGCCAAGCCGTCCAAGCTGGATGTTTCTCTGGCTGGAGCTGCTGCCGGCGCTGCCCGGGTAGGTGAACACCCTTGTGAAAATCTCCAATCACTTGCTTTTAACATTTTAAAAGTTTAATAGTAATAAAATAGTTATAAAAAGAGTAATGCAATTAGAGTAATAGTAATTTGGACAAACTGAATTAGGACAATATGAGACAATAAGGACAAAGAGTTACAGATGTCCGGGTACCTCTTTCTGGGCAGCACGATCCCAAAAAAGGACACCCGTTAACAAAGGATTAACTCTTAAAAACAATAGCCTGTTGCATATTCATACACTTCATACATTATGCATAAACTCCATTCAAACACAGGATTCTGTCTGGTCATCTTCAACTTCTTCCTCTGAATCCTAACAGCACCTTCAAAGTGGGAAGAAGTTCGTTTCTTCTGATAAGAGGGCAATAAATTCTTTTTCTCTGAAAGATTTAGGTGTCCTGTGGCTGCTATCTGGTGTGAGTGCCTCATTCCTTTCTTAAAAAAATCCCACTAACATAGTTCTTATTTTAACTACAAAAGTTACCTTTTAATTACAAGACCACATTTATTATTAAAATGTTAATACAGCACTACTGATCAACACATCAAAATACATACGGTAAATATCTGCGTAGAGCCATACAATATGCACTTTTCACACCCTGCAGGGAAAGCACAACACGAGATCTTGTTCACAAACACAGGCGGCTGGAAAAGCAGGGAATGTGTTTTCGGTCCGGGAGGCCACAGGGGAGCCTGCAACAACCTGGTGGGTTTGTTTTTGCAGGGAGGTCATGCTCTGCCCTCGCTGCTGCCCCTCCAGGCCTGCTGGGCAGCTCGTGCTGGATTTGGTTTGGAGCGGCAGGACGCTTAAGAACGTGCCATTAACATGACACAGACCTTGGCAGCAAACACAGGATGAGGAAGAGAACACAGCATAGGCAGCAAACTCCCCCAGTGGCTGGACGGTGTGTTTGTGTAAGACAGACAGACAGAACTCAGAGTGAAAGCATCCAGGATTAAACTCAGGGGATACCCCTGGGAAGTGATGCTGTGTGACAGTGGTCACAGGGGTCTTTGGATGAGGGAAGAGATGAGAATGTTGACTCCATATTTCAGAAGGCTTGATTTATTATTTTATGATATATATATTACTTTATAACTGTATTAAAAAGAATAGAAGGAAAAGTTTCATCTCAGAAGGCTAGCAAAGCTGAGAATAGAAAGGAAAGAATGATTACAAAGGCAGCTGACTCAGACAGAGAGAAAGAGCCAGCTGTGGCGTGAGTGGTCACTAAATCCAAACATCCACACGAGACCAACCACGGATCCTCCTGTTGCATTCCACAGCAGCAGATAACCATTGTTTACATTTTGTTCCTGGAGCCTCTCAGCTTCTCAGGAAGAAAAAATCCTAAGAAAGGATTTTCATAAAAGATGTCTGCGACAATGCTGCGTTTCAAATCTGCAGGATCCTCAGGCAGGGCCGAGGCTGGGTCCAGGAGCAGTTGCCCACAAGCAGATGAGGGTGAGCATCCACAGGTGCTGTGAATGTGGTGGAGCTCATCCCACCACAGCGATGGCATGCTGGGCAGAAATGTGTGCCTGGCCACAATTCTCTTACAGAGCAGTCCAGATGCTCAGGCTTCTAGGTGCTTCCTACAGTCAGTGACTCAACATGGCTTAAATTTTTATAGCCTGGATGGTCTTGGTTCAAATACAAATGCAAACAAGTGCCCTGATGTGTGCTTCCCTGTGGCTGAGGACGTCCCTCTTTCCACACCCATCTCGTTTAGCAAGTAGTTACAGGTATTTAATATCCTGTGTTGATTCTGCCTTGCCTTTCTCTCTGCTCACCCATGTGTCCTGCTGCTGCTGGGTGGAACAGCACAGACAGAGGGGAGAGGCTGGAGCTTGCTGGAGCTCACAGACAATGCTATTGCCTGAGAAGCTGGGAGACAAGAATTTACAGGAGGGAGACCAAAGCACTGTTTAACTGTGAGGGTTAAAATGCCATTCTCTGGTGTTGCAGGTTGTGCTGACAAACCCCAGTGAGGTGGCTAAAGTTCGGATGCAGACTCAGAGGGACCCATGCCCTTCCAGCACACATCAGCCTGTTTCCAAGCCAAAGTACCAAGGGTCTCTGCACTGTCTGAAGGTTATCATCAAGGAGGAAGGTTTTGGGGGACTCTACAAGGGCTGTTCTGCATTACTCTGCAGGGATTGCTCTGCTTCTGCAGTCTATTTCCTTTCCTATTCTGTTCTGTGCGACTGGCTCACACCAGATGGGAGAAATAAACCAGGTGGGTATTGGAAAGCATCTGGCATTACCTGCAAAAATGGCTTATCCATTAGTCCCACACTAAGAGGGAAACCAGGCTCTGGGCAAGTATCACCCGGTACCCACAAAACCTCACTCAGATCCTCATGAAGATTTGCTCTCAGGCTGTACCTCATGTACTTCACATGGTGTTCAAAATGTCACGTGCAAAAATTCTCTGAGACCACTGTAAACACACAACTGCAAAAGCTGCACAAAATAACTCCCCAAAAATATAAAGTTACCAAAGTTTGTTGTCAAATCTGAGATGGATGTAGCTGAATGAGGTGCAAGTGAACTGCCCTTATCCCTTCACTCTCTCCTGCAGGTTTCCTTGTTGTGCTGCTTTCTGGTGGTTTTGCTGGAGTCCTGGCCTGGGGATTTGGTACTCCCATGGATGTCATCAAGTCACGCATGCAAATAGATGAATCAGACCAGCACAAGTACAAGGGCCTGATCCACTGTGTGAGGGAAAGTGTGAGAAAGGAAGGGGCAAAAGTGCTTTTCAAAGGACTGGGTTTAAACTGCATTCGTGCCTTTCCTGTGAACATGGTAGTGTTTGTAACATACGAAGGTGTACTGAGATTTTCAGATCATTATATGAACAAAAAATAGCTTGTTCCACTCTGTCCAAAGTGTATCTTATTTTATTATTTTTCGTAAGACAACATCCACAAACAACTGTTGAATTGATGGACAGCATAAGAAGCATGGACATTTCAGCCCAAAGCTGACAATTGCTGGCTTTGTTTTATTCTTATAGGACTACAAACTCATCAGGGAGCCTTGGCTTCATACAAAACCTCCCTTTTATCTCATTAAGGTATTTAGACTGTGGCTGCTGCTTAGGCCCCTGAAACATTTGTGAATTTTTATGTCCTAATAATTTGTTTGCCTGAGCAGGGATTTTGGTAAATCAAGTAATTTTTTTCTACTGGCACAGACAATGATCCTCCCAACCAAAGGAAGAGCTGGAGGGAGTTTGTGTAAGATTTAACACTCTCCAGTGTGTGCTCTTTCCATGCTATGCCTGCACTGCATTCAGCGAGTGACTCACACATTTGTGCTGCAGGCTGCAACCTCCCCTTCCCAGCAGTAATTTTCCCAAAGCACTCTCCAATTATATTCCCTTGGCAGGAGCTGAAGCAGGAATGTCCCCTCTTTTCCCTGCTGCTCTCTATGAGTGGCAGCCATGCTCTGTTTACATAACTGTGCTAATGGTCTGGCTGCAGCGCCAGGCAGGCTGTGGGATTGTCTCCCTGAAAATCCCTCACACAGCATCATCCCTCTCCCCAGGCCATGGAGCAGCAGCTCTCCATGGCACAGCCTCTCTTGGCACAGCTTTGGAGGCTCTGTTCTCATCCTGGAGCGAGGGCAGGGATGGATGCAAAGCCTCTCTGCTTGGCAGAGGAAAGGCTGCCAGGAAACCCGTGCACTGGCGGGGCTAGGCAAGTTGGAAAAGAGCTGCAAAGTTGTAGAGCATAATCAAGATTCCCAGCTTTTAAAAGTCTATACTCTTCTCCCTTTAAATGCTGCTGTTAGCCAAAGGTGCATTTTTGAAAGAATTTCAGACTTTTCTGTTACTTCTTTCTCATCTTCCTACTACTTATTTTTCATTACTTTTTCCTACTTTTTTCTTGAAAGATACTTGAAAAACCAGTGCCTATGCTATTGCTTCAGAAGGAAAATCCCTAAACCCAGAAATGTTTGCTCATTCTGCCTCACAGGCAATATATATGCTTCTGTTTTAATCCCTGGATGACAACACTTGAAGCATTCTGGATCCAACCTCTCAGATTCTGCTAAAAATGCATTGATTGCATGGATTGCATTGACTGTATTTTAAAAGGAGTTTTCATATTTAGGACTCTTCTGGTCAGCAGTCGCTCTCACAGCTGATGACACTGGCTGCAGTTTTGCAGCAGACAGGATGTGTCAGCTGCCTTTGACATTCAGAAAGAACTACAACAAGTTTAAAGAGTTCAGGTGCTCCTAGACAAGAATAAAGGGAACCTCTTCTACCCCACACAGGGACCATTAAAAACTTCACAACTCCTCCTGAAATCTAAGCCTTCAACTGGCCTTTTAAACACATTCACAGCCATGCAATCATACCAGACAAGCACCTGAATTCTTTCAAGCTCTTGCAGCTGATCCAAGAGCAGGGTGAAGAGACCAGGCGGGTGCACACTGTGTCACCTTAAGGGGAGTGAAATGTAAGATCCAACACTAAGTTGGATTCTCTCCAAAATGCTTATGGCCTCAGCAACCTACCACACTGGTGACAGATTTGGGTGTCAGCACAAACTTCCTTTAGTCAGAAAGTCCTTAAAACAGGAGACTTAATCATGTCCTTGAGGTTTGGAATTCCTCTTAAGAGTCTACTACCCTCACCCTTTCTACAAGGGATGCATTTAACTGTGTAGTGATTTACCCTGCTCTGCCTGGATGTTTGGAATCATACTCCTTTATGCCATGTTATTGTCAGCCAGCCTTGTTCTCAGGCATTGCACTCTGAACTGAGACAGTGAAAGAACGCCTGCAAAACAGACTAAACAACCTTTTATTGTTAGGCAGCACTGATACCATTCATGGTCAGCCCAAGGCTTGAATATTAAACAGCCCATCTTTCCCAGTACACTCAGGCACTCAGATAACTAAAAATGTCTCCTCCTGTGGGTGTAACTGAAATACAGCTGATCCCAAGGGAGAGAAATTACAGAGGAATTGCAAATATGATTTGGAGTAGCTGCAGAAGCCAGTGCAAGGGGCTGAGAACTCTAAGCCTCGGGCTGTTCAGCACCTCGTATAAGCAGCTCTCATGTGGTCTGAACGAATGCTACATGAGAGGCAAATTGTATCTCTAGGCAGCTTCTTTCAGGAAGGTAAGGGCTTCAGAATCCTGGGAAAAAAACATCTACACAGCGTGTGGGTGACAGCCTGAGTAAGAACTCACACCTGATACAAACTGCAACAGGTACAGGAACTGACAGTGTGAGTACTGTAAACACAGGTACATGAATTTAAACCAATTTTTGTTTACTGACAGGACACATATTATGTACTTCACTACACTCATCCCAACACACCTGGGTGTTCAGCTTCTGGTTTTCAGCACTTGACTGCTTTATTTTCTGCTTTGTATTATCTTGACCTTTAGCTACTGTAATGATCACAGAACTATTTATTTTGATAAACCAGCTAGCTGAAGGCCAGCCAACAGAAAGAAGGTACCACATTTGCTGTGCTGATATTGGGTTTGCTTTGCTATATTGACTGCAGCCTTTCATATAGATAATTTCTTTCAGCAACAAAGTTGGTGGCCTTGAGGCAAAAACTCTTAGAAGTCACACTAGGATCAGGTTCCATGTTGCTGACAGTTCCTGTTTGCTCTGACAATGCTCATGAATATCCAGGCAGGTTTCAGCTTTCCTCTTGGGGATTGTGGAAGCTCTGTGGGAAGCTATTCAGGATCTGTGCTTTTGCACAGAAATGGTGAGCACTGTGTTTCCACTCAAGCACCAGTTTACACCAAAGCCCCTGAGGTGTCACTGTAAACAGGTCTCTGGACCTTCCCCCACCCCAGAGCTGGCTGCTGGGCACAGGGACATGAACCAGGACCAGGCCACCTCTCGACAACTGACCCTCTACTGGATCAGTCTGGGAGCAGTCTGAACCTTCTACCTGCAAGGGGGCTCTAAGGCACCCTGTTCCAGCACTGCAAAACAAGGAGCAGCTACATCAGGTGACAAATCAACACATAAAAAGGCAGGAAGAGAGGTCAAAACCAAAGCAGTGGTAATTTAAGGCTCAAAAAAAAAAAAGCAAAACAAAAATAGACTTTTATCTACATTTTTATTACAGTGAGATGGACAAAATGAGCAAATTGAGGAAAATGTAATGAACCATGTCTGGTAGCATTTCAGTGTGTTTTTGAAAACTGCCTTATCTTGACCTTTAAAATGACTCCTGGGACATGAACCATAAGTACACTAGAGTCAGGAATTCATCAAGGCTCCTCTGAGAAACTGAACCATCTCAGAAGCATGTTGTATGAATTCCTCAGAGGACTTGAAAACAGTGGCTGTTCAGTAAACAAACACTTTTCCTATCACCTTCCTGTCTAGAACTTTTAAAACATATTTCAATTGTTGTTATAAAATAATCCTTCTGCTTATCTAGACTAGAACACAGCACCATTTCTCCTACAGCGTATTTCCCTTTGGTGAATAACAAAAAAAATTCTCAGCTAATGAAATAAATCTAGCAGAACAAATCTGCATATATTTTAAGCAATATATTTGCATTGTAAGTCTGTAAAAGCACTTTTAAAGTCAATTTAAGGCTTATCTTTTATGTATGGCTAAAAATGACAAAGAGTAGACTGCAAGAACAGGAAGGTCATCCTTAAAGTCCAAAGCAATTAAGACTTAGCTTATTTATTACTGGATTTAAGAAGCTGCTTCTTCCCCCTAAGAATTGTTCCACTAGTTCTAGAAAAAAAAAAAAAATATTTTCTACTCATTGTTAGGCCCTTGCTGGCACTGAGATGTTTTGCCTGTGGGTTATGGAGACAGTCTCTGGGAAACATTTTCACTAATTCACTGAAGTCAATGGCATTAGATTAGAAATGTCAGCTCACATAAACTGTAAAGAAAAAGACAAAAGCTAATAAGCCTTGCTATTTCCAGCACAAGTTTGAAACTCGTGTAATGTGCCTTGGTTTGCCTTGCACATCTGCCTTTTCCTTGGCTCCTGGAACAAACATAACCAGGTTAACCCACTTGTGTTATCTATATCAAATAAAACCATCTTTGCTAGACTATACCTGGGCTAGCAATTTTCTATTCTATGCAAGACAGATCTAACAGCTTGCACTCAGCACTGTTTAGATCAAAACAAATAACTAATAATTTAGATTTTTCTTCCAGGAATCATAGTGAAGACACTGAAGTTCTTTTGAAGAAAGGAGATAATTAAATATTACATGAGGTATTTTAACAAAATGTATTTTCTCACTGGAATACATCCTAAAATAAATATCCCTAGTTTAAACCTCCTGGTGCAGTGAAAGAGAGCAGACAGTACTAAAACTATCCCTGTGTCCAGTGTGAGTTCAATTTCCACATCTTGATTTAACACTTGTTATTTATACTTAGAAACTAATATTTGCATTTCTATATTATCTTCCACCTGAGAATATCAAGGACCTGACAGCTTCCTGATGACCTCCTCTTTCCAGAGGCACTCAGATCAGGTAAAAAGGTCCAGGTAAAAAGTACAGTGAGATTTCTGCATCTTGCCCAATGTCAAAGAGGAAGGTGACAGCAAGACAAGTCTGATATTCTTTCTCCAGTGTTCAGCTCACAGGTGTCCACTCTTTCTGCACTGATCCCACTTTGTAACATTCACCACTTTTTTGTGTGCAGCATGTTCTCAGCAGCCCAAGAAGACATACAATCTAGTAAACCAAGGTACAGAGTACAAAAGAAAATGGAGCTACTATTTATTACTTTGAGATATATGACCTCTTACCAACATATTTAAAGCAATTTCCAAGTTAGTCTTTATCATCAAATGGAAATTTTATTTATATTTTCAACATGAAATACATTAAAATACAATGCTGGGCTGACATACATGCTTTCCTGAAAGAGGGATCAATTCTGTCTTGCATATTCTGATTTTAAATAGTTCCAAGTCCTATTTTAAACTTTTTCTGTACTCTGCTGTTCATGATAATTTACTCGTTATTTATAAAGCACCGATTACAGGCTGTACATAACTAGGGAGTGATGACACACAACAGAAGACAACAATTACTTGGCTGTGGATTATGAAGTGCTCAGTTGCATACACATTTCTTCAAAATTCAAAAGCCAGCTTCCTTGGAGTCATGAACTGCTTCACAATTTCATCTGTGACCTGCTTCCTTCTCTCCTGATGAGCTGCTACCAAGGGCTGCATTGTTTCAATAAGTACCTTCTTCAGCTCTCCTGTGAGCAATTCCCCGCTGGTGTAGGCCTGTCAAGAAAGTGTTGGTTGCTGAACATGGTGTCATTCACAAAAAGACTCAGTGATCAGTATTTCTTTAAAAGACAGATTTGGATTACTTAAAAGTAAGTACATGCCTTGGAAGATTATCTGGTATCACTCTGAAAATGAAACTTGCAGAGTTGCTTGTTGCCTGTTAAAACATTAAGGTAGCTGGCAAACTTTGTATGTGCAAGTTATTATAAGGACTGAATAAACTACATTCACTAGTGTAACTAGGAAATCCTGTAATTACTTGCAGGAAACTGCAATTTTCCTCCCCAGAATCCCAGTTCAAATAAACAGTCTAAGCCTTCATTTTCCTCAATAACAGGTACAAATTCTCATATTTTTCTCTCACTGCATTTGCTAAGAGACTAGGGGTGATTAAAATATCCTTTTTATAGCAAAGACACTCAGAATCTATGTTCACACATAGTCATATTCACAGTTGGTAATCCATTCCATTGCTCAATACTGAAATGCTTTAGCTTAGAAGCACAGGCCAAATTTATTGGTTCAGCCACATTTAGCAACCATGGCTGGGACAGTTCAGCTATATTTGAAATGACAATAAACATGATTGCCTCCCCTCATCATCAAGCCATTTGTAACACCTGCTCAAGGTGTAAATGCTGCTGATGTTCACTCAGCAAGAGTAAAATACATTAACAAGAACAATTGTTAACAATTGTTAATTAACAATTGTTAACCCTGGAATTGTAATTTCAGGGTGTGGTTTGAGGTCAGTATGTTTGAGGTCTGTGTGGGGGTGTTCAGCCTGGAGAAAAGGAGACTCAGAGGTGACCTTATCACCCTCTGCAACTTCCTGAAAGGTGGCTGTGGTCAGGTGGGGGTTGGTCTCTTGCACCAGGCAGCACTGACAGAACAAGAAGACAGTCTCAAGCTGCATCAAGGGAAATATAGGCTGGATATTAGGAAGAAGTTTTTTACAGAAAGGGTGATAAAGTTCTGGAATGCTCTCTAGGGAGATGGTGGAGTTACCATCCCTGGATGTGTTTAAGAAAAGACTGCATGTGGCCCTCAGTGCCAGGGTTTAGTTGAGGTGTTAGGGCTGGGTTGGACTCGATGATCTTTAAGGTCTCTTCCAATTTAGTCCTTCTGTGAATTCTGTTCTTTCTTTGCTTGTTAATTTGTTATAAAAACACCAATGCTACTTTCTCTGGAAGTGCCCTCTGGTGCTAGAGGTGAAGCAGCTGCACTGATGCTGCTACAGTGGGTGAGCTCACGTTTTCTACCCAGGTTCTGAGGCACCACTGCAGTGTTGCTGCAAGCTGTGGGCCAGGCTTTGTGCTCTGCAGCACAATTAGGCTGACACTCCTGCAGTGGTTGGAGATCAATGAAAAAAATCTCTTTAAGTCAAATGTGCTTCAGGTTTCCATGAGGAATTTACAACAGCACAGAAAAGAGTAGCTATCCAACCCTGCTCTTGTGTGGGAAGGAGTAGAGGGCTGGAGAAGAATCTGCAGCTCTGATTTTCTTGCAGCTGTTCCCAGCAGGAGAAAGCTGATAAACCAGTGTGACATGGGTGTTATCTACTGCAGCTCCTGCCTTCCAGAGAAAACACACCACCTAGTAGTGGTGAGGAAAGGAAGGGAAGTGGCTTGCTACCAGCCCTGGGGACAGAAGTCTGACAGACAGCCTTAAAGAAAAAGCAACATATATGAAGCAGTTTTTGCCTGGGATCAATGACTCAATTCCTCAGAGCTATTACATTTCTTGTGATGATGATAAAAAACCAAAACCCAGCAAGCTTTAGACATGTGCTTTTGTAGTTTTGCAGAATGTTTAGGTACTTTACAATGAGGAACAGGCAGAGTTTATTATACAATTAAAGCAACACTTATCCCAAGGTGACCTCATTTGAAAGGTAGAGAAGATACTGTCCTACAGTGTTGGAGATTCCTGTGAAAACACTGGGGATTTTTTTATTTTAAAGGAGATGGATTGGCCTGTGAGAAATAACACTGCAAAGAAACAAAAACTGAAATACTAATACTGAAACTTGAAAGGGATGGAGAGCATGAGAATAACACCAAAATTACCTTCCTGGAGAAGGTCCTCAGGAGGACTGAGGCACAGCTTTGTCCTCAGAGCAGGGAATGAATAACCCTGTGAGCAGTTTGGTTACTCACCTGCTTCAGCTGCTCAAGCCTGTCATCATCTTCCAGGAAGAAAGTCAGGTACATAAAGGACACGTCAACGTCACAGTTGCCTCCGTACTTCCTGTGCTCCTCAATGGTGTCCCTGCCTCCCGAGAAGGCGTGCTTGTTAATCTGAAACAGCAACAGGAGCTTGTTAATCTGAAACAGCAACAGGAGCTTGTTCATCTGAAACAGCAACAGGAGCTTGTTCATCTGAAACAGCAACAGGAGCTTGTTCATCTGAAACAACACCAGCAATCTATTAATCTGAAACAACACCAGGAGCTCCTGCTGTAATTCCCACCACAATCAGGATTACTTCACTGCAAACAGAGATGTGTCATGATCCTCCAAATTCTTTACTAAGGATTAGCTGAGGAATGAGTGGAACAAGTTAAAGCAGAGCCTCAGGACTGAAAAAAGGAGGTCATTAGAACCCAGCAGGGAAAAATGGCTATACACATACTCCTCAGACTGCATAATCAGAATAAAAATAAGTGAAAATTAAAAATAATCTACCCAAGACTCAGTAAAAAAAAAATTAAAGTTCCTTTTGCTGAAGTTGTTGGATAGAATTTGTGCTTACAGAAGATGTACTTCATGTAACAAAAATTAAGATATTTACTTTATCAAGAAGCTAATTTTGGAAGAGATGAAGAAGGCATAGAAAATCCTGCAGAAATCCTAGAGAAAAACTTATCCCTTTTTGTGGAAAAGAAAAACAAGAGAAAGCAAAGTTAAACATTACAAAAGTCCATCTAGAATGCTTAAAATCAGACCAATGCCCAATTGTTCAGTCTAAAAATGGAATGTTTGCTGACAGTCTCCCTTTCTTTAAGCATAGTTTCCTATAGGCAGATGAACAGCACTACTGAACAGATGTAATTGCTAATCCCATTCCCAATAAATTCAGAAGCCACTGGCCTATTTTGAGCATTTATACATATGTAGAACTCTCTGAGGATGCTAATCTTCCTACAAATTTAAAGAAAATAAATTGCTAAGTGGAGGAAAAAAAATATTTCTTAACCATATGCTGAGCTTTCATTTAGCTCCTGTATCTTTTGAGATACCATTATCAACCTGCCAAGAGACACATTTGCATATGAAGTAGGGGTTTTTTTAGTTCTGGTATCTAGGAGCTGTTATATATTTACAATTTATGAACATTCCTATTATCTGTATAGACTGTCTAGTGCTTTTTTGAATCTCTCCAACCAGCAAGTTACAGATGAAGTCTTGTGGCAAAGAACTACAATGAGAAATCAGGCACTGATGAATATTTTAAGGCAAGGAACTGCCATCTGCCACACACATCTATTCTTATATTGTAGGGCAGCCTGAATAGCTGTCTCAGCATCTGTAAAATGAAGTTTTTACATACTCTTCTGCACTGACCTTCCTCAGTACTAGATTATGCAAGCCTGTATGAAATTTTTTCATTGCCCTTTATCTCTACAGTTTGTGTTCTTCCTAAACAGAGAAGGATTAAATACAACATGACAGGTGAAAGCATTTTTTTGTTGAAACACAAAATGATTCCTTTCCTAATCTCAAATTCATTTCTTTACATATTCTGGCATCTACTCATTAACTGAGGGTTTCAGTGACCCATCCATAGTGATGCACTGATCTTTTTCCCCCTGAATGTCTCTGAATCCCTCAATATGTCTGTAGACATAAAATCTAAATAACACTTTAGGAAAACAAACAAGTAACTGAGTTGTAATTTGCTGATAGGTACAATAAGAATAGTTTATTGAAATGCTGCCACTCATCTCATTAGATTACTCAGAATCCTTTTAGCCATTCCCTATACATAGTAATTTTTTATCTTCTATAAGTTTTGAACTTCATTAATTAGCAATGTACCAATGATCTGAAAAATGCTGGAAGCAGTAATTTTTTTGTCCAGCGTAGCATTCTCACTTTAACCTTCATTCATGACCAGAAGTCACCTTTCCTAATATATTTTTTAATTTATTTGCTATAACAGTATTTGGTCTTTCACTAAAGCTGTATTTCCATAAAGACTTGTTTCTGATGGGCTTCAGGAGCTGACGTAAATCTCAGTTGGTCCACCATTACTCAACATTTAAAATGTTCAGATTTTCTTTATGTCTTTTCTATTCCAAGTAGCTAGAACTGGTTTTTTTCATCTTTTCAAGTAGTTTAAAGACAGTAGAATTAGGACTTATGAACGTGGATCTCATTGCAGATCATAAGTTACTTGTCAGGAAAGAACCATGGAAGAATGTTACCAATATTACCATTAACCAAGTATTCTCTATTCTGAAATTGCAGCTTATTTTTTTTAAAGCAACTCTGTAACTGTGCAAGTTAACTGGAATTATTATAACACAAACACATGAAGAATTCTAATTCTTCAAAACAGCACTGCTTAATCAGTTTCTACAAAAGAGAATGAAGCATTATGGGGTGGCTGTCAAAGAGAATTAATCCAAGCCTGCCCAACAGAAAAAACATTAACATATTTTCTTCTTGTTTTGACATTTATTTAATGCCTGGTTGCATGCCTACAAATTCCTTCCCAAGGACTGATTTTCATTTTCTTTAAATACCACAACACAGGTGAACTTTTGCAAAACTACATCATTTGACACCAGATAAAAGCAATCTTCCTTTGAACTTAGAAACAATCTAGGAACATACTCAGAAGAAAATTTCAACCCTTCTGAGTTAATATTCAGCATAATGTTTATTTGGAAATTGGAGTGAGCAGATTTCTTTGTGAATTAGCAGCAACAGATTCTCAAGCAGCAGGAAAGGTCTGACCTGTGTTGTAACTAACACCATGCAATGTTTGGTGCTCCCAACAAGGAGAGGCAGTCAAGAGAAAGAGCTGTGTATTAGGTTTACAACATGGTCTGTCAGATTTCAAAACTATGGCAACATAAGATTTATTTTAAGAGCATGAGCCTCCACAGCTCTTATTCTTACACCACTGCTCTGCAGGTATCAGAAAAACAAACATGTTTTGTACACTATCCCAGCTAATATTTGTACTATCAGACTAGCTGGTAAGGTAAAGTATCATATTTGATAGTTTAGCTAAATTTGCATAACTCAGTCAATTTCTTAAGATGCTTTGCCATGAAATGTATGGAAAACTCGATTCATACATGTTCAAGGAAAACACTTAAAACTCACTGTAGCCAGAAGGATCTCTGAAGGAAGTGCCAGACAGCTGAGGGGGAATCAAAGGAGTGTCAGCAGGAGCTATGGGCCAACCTCTGCAGCACATTCTGATGGAGCTGGAGACTCTTCTACCAATGGTACCTACAGACATGGCTCAGTGGTGGACTTGGCAGAGACAGGTTTATGGTTGAACTCTATGATCTTAAGGCTCTTTCCTGACCCAAATGGCTCTATGATTCTATGACCTCTCCTTTTTGTTGTAAAGTTTCATCCTATCAGGTTTCACAGGTCCTTACCTTTGTCTTGATTTGCTTGGGTGTATCAGTGAGGAAGATGGAGGAGTTTGGGTCACTAGCACTCATTTTGGTCTGTGCTCCTTGTAGGGCTGGGAAGAAGACTGAGTGGAGTAAGGCTGGTTTAGGCTGTCCAATTCTTGGTGCTACATCACGGGTCATTCTAAAATAAGGATCCTAAAACAACCAATAAAAGCACAGAATAAAGCTGAAAAATGTGATTTGAAATCAATTCTGATTGATGCTGACTCATTCATGCCATAAGAAGTGATGTCAAAAAACCAAAACCTGAAAAAAGGAAACAATGAAATATTCCAGAACCTGCTTTCAATCCAGTTCATTCAGAACACCAACAAACAAAATCCCCTTTTTTTTCCTTTTTCATAGTGCTGTACACTCTGATTCCCTTAAGTAATAGGCATATTTACAAAATTTTACATTAATTCAAATAGTTGCTAAAACTATGCTTAATACGGCTGGAGATGGATGAAAGATGAAAGCTTTCTCCCAAAGCATTTTAACAACCAGCAGAGAATCTGAACTAAATCAGCAAGCAAGCTGGCAGTGCTGTGCTGATGATGTGACTTAAAACCAAAGTGAAATTCTATTTCATAATATTGTGGCTGATTAATTTGATTACATCATCTTCCAGCATCTGTCCCTGTGACTAAAATAGCTAAAGATTCAGACAGTGCAGGATGTGATTCCTAGAAATACCACTTATTTAAGGACAAGACCCTATTGCTCTCATTTGAATCTGATGTTCTTTCAGTTCTCTAAATCTGAATTGTTAAGGTTCTGCAGCCTTTCTGGCAAACTATTTCAGTGCTTCTTTATTCTTACTGAGAGAGGGTTTTTCCCCCATGGTACAACAGAAAACTCTTGTGCTGCAAGTTGAGCTCATTCCATCTTGTCCAAGTTACCATGGAGATGGCCAAAAGTTTCCTCCTACCCCCATGTCAGTGTGCTTTTGCATAGATGTTACAGTCCTTGCTTTCCTACATGTCAGCTCAGTGTGAATGGAGCTGAGATCAAGAGAGATCCAAGACTGGATGAATACATGATTGTTGGGTTAAGCCTTCATCTTTTCAACTTTTAGGTCTTTCAGTTTCTACCCCAGAAAGGTGCCTGCAGGAATGTTTTACAGATGCCTTGAGACACCACCACCAAGCCTGAATGGTACAATATAAAACCAAATCCATGAAAACCAAACTAAGCAATATGATTTTCTTACCTGGTCAATAGCACATGGGATAAGACACTGAATATTCTCTTTGCCATTGAATATCTGTGGAAATGATGAACTGAAGGATGGAGCAGCTTGGATAGCAGGAAAGCTGATCTTACCTAAAAAACATGTTTGGAAAAGCTAAGCAATCAACAGAAGCAGTGATAAATAGAGAGAATTTTTTGCAGGCTGTAAAATGCACAAATGAATTATCCAAATACTTAGTTGAAGACCAAGCTCTATCTTTATCAAGCTCTGCTGCCTTATCTGAGGAAACCTTTTCACCTTTATCTTCTGCAATGTCAACAAACCTTCAACTGACATAGAAAAGGCAAGCTGTGACCACACTGACTTCAGCAAAAGTTCATCACTGCATACTCTCTTGATCATTGAACTATCTGCCCTTTCCAGAAACAGAATTGACTAAGCTTTCCATTTTTTTTCACTTTGTGAGAGAATGGCTACAGTCATCACATAAGCTTCCCTCTAAGATCTTAAATCACTGCTTTAATCACTCTGTACTCATGGAGCATCTCAGATATGCCCAGTTTTCTTTTTTATACAGGGCTTAATCCCAGTGTGGCCAACCTGGAGCTTATCAAAATCCTAACAGAACACACAGCAAGTGCTGGATTTTTACACACACACGTGATGAAGTCATAATCACAATACCATCTTTTATCAGAGCACTGCTAAAACATGTGGAAACCTGTTCCTTGGTTACAGTGAAGGCTGAAAGTTGTCACTGGCCTAATTACTGGATGAAGAATGATGATC
Organism: Zonotrichia leucophrys gambelii; assembly: GCF_028769735.1. Taxonomy (NCBI): domain Eukaryota; kingdom Metazoa; phylum Chordata; class Aves; order Passeriformes; family Passerellidae; genus Zonotrichia; species Zonotrichia leucophrys. The sequence continues at coordinate 6,968,631 of NC_088175.1, read as the reverse complement.
CAGGATTTAATGTGATTTTTACACAGAATCTTTTCTCTTGGCCAGGTGACAGAAACTGCAATTGCAGTGAAGTAAATGGGAGACTTGAGTTACTTGATAATTTAGGCTATTCAGCACCCAACTTTTTTCAAATATGTAAATGCCTATGTGTATTAATGCAATCTTTTCTGATAAGTTTCTTTACAAGTTTGGCATAGAACTTTCTAGGGGGTAAGATTGCCTATAGCTCCAATCATTGTGACAAAAGAATAAAAAAGAAAATAAAAGAAAAATTCGTTCTCTGTTTTGGACTCCTTAACATTTGTGTTTTGTACTTTGCTGTTACTAAAGTCAAAAAGGTGGAAGTTATGCTAGAAATTTCATTGTAAAGCATGTTTTATTCTGAAGCAACAACAATAACATCAGAATCTGCCTAGAAACATAATCCTCCTGCTTTTTCTGCCTGTTTCATGAGTGGCACACTAATCTCTTTAAACTCTTATTTAAAATAGCTCAACTGAAAGTGAAAGCAAGCACTGCTTCTTGTAACTCGTACAATTTCCTACCAATGCAATCACTGTCTGTAAAGCCAAAGATTCCTTTCACTTGGTTAAATGTGACATGCTTCTGAACTTTGACAATGTTTCTGTAGAATCCAGCACTTGTCCTGTGAGGAAAAAAAAGTGGAAAAATAAAATGAGAAGAGGAGGAGAGTGTATGTACAAACTTTGACTGCAAAAGCAGAGAACATCAAAAAAACCTGCAGGATTAAGTCTCAGTTTCAGACTTTTTGTGGCCCATTGAGATGATAATTAGAGAATCATTTACAAACAGGAATTTCATGCCTTGAAAGTTTAATTTATTCTTCCCTTCCCCCAGTAATTACTACAAAGATTCTTTAAACTTCACTCACTGCTGTATTATTAAAATAATTGACCACAACAAGTTGCTGCAATGCCTTCTATTAAAGCCAATAAAATGTAAACACATCTGAGAGATTTTGATACCATCTTAAGCAAATCAATCAGGAATTTTCTTGGTGGTTTAGGTATGTTTACATTTCAGCTGGTTTAATATATTTTTCATAATTTACACATTGCACACACAAGTATTTGTTCATATGTTATACAGGAGAATGACAATAATATATATAAAATGTTAGACAGCAGAAAAAATATGTTTCCATTTCAAGTCTTACAAAATTTGTCCCAAAGCTTTCAAATTTAGACATACTTTTAAGTGTAGTCAAAGTCAGAGAGAAAATACAGAGAAAAAATAGACACTTTTTTCATTATACTGCTCAAAAGAAATTCCTACTTACCCTAAATAGTCCAAATCTGAAAATATAAAGGTTTTATTGACATCAAAACCACATGCAATGATGTCTTTTGCATTTTCTTTAGCATATTCATATGCCTTCTCAATTGTCATATCCTTCCAGAGGTATTTCTCATCATCAGTTAACTGTATTACCAAGGGAACATCAAATACTTCTTGAAGCCACCTAAAAGAAGCAGACATGTTTTATCCTAAATGAAGCTAAAATGAAGATGTAAATCATGCAGCTAAAATATTTTTATATATTTAAACAGTATGTGGAGAGGTCTGCTCTTTTCTTTGTATGTTTATATTTATGTGAACAGATACAATGTTCTATACAGATGATAATGACAACTTAACTGGAAAAAGCTTCCTGTATGTTTCCCGTACACATGACAGAGCTCACCAGTTACAAAGGAACCAGAATTCACCTTTCTGAGCCCAATGTCTCTGTCCTGCTGCTGCAAGCAGCACCTTACAGAGTAATGTTACTGAGTCTTGTAAGGAGCTGGTTTTTAGGAACAGCAGAAATTCTGAGGAGTGCCACATGGCTAAGAGAGTAAGGAAAAGGGCTTTATGGTGATGCAGGGATTGCGATCATTTCAGTGAAAATGTAAGACTGAATTAAGTTCATTAATATTTACATAATCAGATCTCCTTGCAATGTATCCTTCTGGCAGTTTCACAAGCCATATTTAATGTTTCTTTTGAAAAAAAAAATGCTTTGATGAATACAGCTGGTAGAAACAGCTTACTTTGTGAACAAAAATGGGATGAGATGACCAACGTGCATTGCCTGAGAGGATGGCCCTCTGCCTGTGTAAAGGTAAAAGGGCTTCTTGTTTTCATAAGCATCAAGTATTTGGTCCATATCTCTAGAGAAAAAAAAAGAAAACAAGATACAACTCTTTAGCAAGAAATATCTACAGTAAAATACCTTTATTAAAAATCTGAGTGTTTTTAAAGCCAAAAGTATTTATAAATAAATTACAGTATGTTAAAGGCCCTAGAAATAATAAAGTTCTTGTTTAAGAAAAGCCTGGTCTCCTTCAGTCTTCATGGGAGGAAAAAAACTCAAAGAAAAATTAAATCAAAAGTGAAAATTTAATGTTGAAATTGTGCAGCTTTTAAAATTACTTCACTGGATAATAATCTCTAGAGCCCAGCAAAACAGGGACAGGTTCTCAAACAGGTTCAACCAAGCAGCTTAGCTGACCTCTGGTGGAGGCCATTTGCTCTCAGCCATGCTCAGGCCCTTCTGTGAAGCCTGCTGGTGCCCACAAGCCCCTGTGTGCTAACATTAACCTGTGAAGGTCACTGGCAGGCTCATGCTTAGGATTATTCCCTGAGCCCTTTCTGTACCACAAACAGATGCATGGGAGCCCTGCTGAAACCAACAGTGGCACCTGCAGTTCTCTGCCTCTGGCTGCTGACAGAGAGACAAAATGAGCCTGCACTCTGAGCACATTTCTGCAGTTTGGGGTTCCTGAGGACACAGCACAAACCCACGCAATCAAGAGTTTCGAGTGTTGCCAGGGGAAATCTGCAAGAGTTGCTAATTTCAAATGGCACAGTAGGTTTGCCTTGGCATGAAAGCACATGGTTTTTGCTAGTTACAGGCCTCTCCCAATAATTCTTGCAGGAAGTCTGCCCAAGAGGACCTTTTGAAGTTTAATAAAAGAAAAACTCACCTGTGAGAAAAAAAGATTCCTCTCCGTAGAAAGTGGTGAGGTTTTTGCCCAATGGCTCTTTCTATTCGATTTATCAGATCTGTGTCAATTTTACTGCTGCCAAACCGAACTACAATCATAAAATGTTAAAAAAAAATTAAAATGAGCACAGCACAGCTACAACCAGATCTTGGAATACCAAGAACATACCAATGCAGGCTAGATTAAAAAAGACATCTTCAAGTCAAATAGTCAATTTTCCTGATTCTAGCCTGAAGACCCAGCAGTCACCTCCAGCATTATCTCTATGCTAGGAGGCTCAGCTCACTCAAACTTGCAGTATTTCTCCATCCACAAATTACTGTAATTGCAGCCTCCTTACAGCAGTAGCATTGATATTCCAAGCATTGCTATTCCAAGCAAAACACAAGAAACACATTCAGATCACCAACTTGGCCTAAGCCATACAATAAAAATGCTTTAGAGGCTCTGAATGTTTCTCTTTTGATGTCCAAATTTTCTGCTATCAGACAACATCTTTTGCTTTCACTCAAATGACATCACCAACCCCAAATACTCTTCTGCAAACTTAATTCTTCTTTAATATGTATATGATTACAGACACTGCTCCCCTCAAGAGGCTTGAGAAGGAAATGCATAATGTTCTTCATGGCAATCAGTATGTCTTATGAGTTGGTGGTTTAGGAAAGGCTGTGATAGAGTAAAATAGCAGTATTTTCCACATTCCCAGTAATTTTGGGATTTTAACAATCAGGCCAATGCTCTATAATTTATATTTGTTTGAAAAAAAATCTGTGCAATAATCTACTGTTTGCTACTATTTTGCTCTATTCAATACTAGAATTATTCAGCATTGCACTAATGAAATGCAAAATGAGTCACAAAATGGCAAATGATAATCTGAAAGAATGCTGAAAAGAGACCAAATGAGCATGAAAATGATTCAGCACATCAACAGCAACTGGTAAGAGGCTAATCTGACATCAACAGAAAACATGAAAATGCCCTGGATTAACTGGGACCGGCTACCCTAGAAATATTTGTGTACTGTCATAGCAAGTGATTAGAAAAGCTCTCTGGGGTATAGAACATTTCACTGGAAATGTCGAAAAAGCTTTATTAAACATTCACAGGCTGCACAACTCCCTTTTCTTTGCCCATGTTCACCTTTTCTGTTAAAAAATGGATCATTTTTCCCTACCTCTTTCCTCTTATTTGAGTGCTCAGAACATCTTAGGCTGTCTGCTCACAAAGAATCTGCCTTTCTAAACAGCTTCTGACAAAGACTCTGCTCCTAAACGAGCTTTAAAAAAATTCCTAATGTGCTTTTTATCTCAGGTGTTCTAGCTTTTACCAAAATACAGCTTTCAACTCACTGTGCAGAAGTCCTGAGAACTGCCATTTTCAAAAGCCTATTTGCATTTGTTGAAATTCATTGTGTACTTTTCCTCTTTGCCACTGCCCTGTTATAACTACATAGAGAAATGTATACCCTAATATTTGTCACACAGTAACTCTGGTGACCAGGCCAGTCTCAATGATCTCAGAACAGCCATGACTACAGGGAGAGGCTGCTGGAGGCTGGAAAAATGCAAATGCCAATCCTACCTTAAAGAAAGGCTAGAAGAAGGAATTGTGGAATTGAGGTGGACAGGCCAGTCAACCTCACCTCAATCTGTGGGCATGTGCTGCAGCAAATAATCCTGGAAATCATTCCCATTCATTAAATATCTAGGGATGTTTGCATCTAGCACTTAGCTGACAGAACCCTTCTTCCCAGAATATCTTCAGGCTGGTTTTTTTTGTGCTACCATATATTTATAATTGCACATCTAGGACAAGCATTTGAGAAGAAGACCTCTTTCAATTCACACACTGCTTTCATTTTTTTTGTGTTTGATTAAACATAAGCACAGTGGCAACTTTCTCAGGTTCCACAAGTAACAGAATGTAGGTGGCACAAAAATTTCCCTTAGGGTAGGAGCTATCCAATGTAACAACACCTTTAATTGTTATTTTTAAAAAGAAAAGGAAAAGAAGGAAGCTTATCAATAACAACCAGCTACTGCTTCACATCCTGAAGTGCCTAGGCTAGCATTCTCTGAAACATTTCCAACACAGCACTTAGAACAAGCAAAATGACTCATTTATCAAATTCACTAATCTGAGAGTAGTGCAAAGAAGTAAAAACCTTTTAGGTTAACCCACACTCTGAGGAAGATGAAAGGTCTTATGAACACAGTTACAAGAAAAAAAGGGCATGAACTGATTTATGGTAAATAGTTTTTAGGAAGATCCTGAGATTGTGCCATCACAATTGTGCAATTGTTCCTTTTCTAAAATGCTCAGGACTCCTCCTTCCAAGAAAAAAAACCCAAATTACTTCTCTGTAACTCTTATGCAAGTAACAAGATCTTTTCCACTTCCAGATTCTAAAAAATATTTTTTTTTCCTTCTCTCAACCTGACCTATATTTTTCTTTGCACACTTCTCCCTTTCCCATTTTCTCTTTCTCCTGTTACCTCCTGCAGACTCAGCCAATGTGTGCATACATTTGACACAATCTCTCAGTAACATCACAAAGAATTAAAATAATGCTGACACAAGCAACTGTCCCCAAAGCAGATACAATTACTGCAACATAAGGGTGTATGCTCTACTGTGAGCAAAAACTACTAAGCAGACCTCAGCAATGTACAACTGAGGTACTAAACAAGAATTGAAGAGTGACAATAATGAAAAAGGAAAAATAGAGAAATTAATATTTCATTATAGAAGTTTCTATGCTAGACCCAAACAAGTTATTAAAACAGCAAACTGTAAAACCAATAAGGAAATTACCTAGACCTCTGTTTCTTTAACTACAAAACTTTGCAAGTTTTGTAATAACCCCATCTGAAACACTTTCCATTACACTGCATGTTTTTGAATGAGCTGCAACTCCTTCACTGCAGCCAGCCCTTGGCTGCCTGTAAGTATGCCTTCTGAAGAAATCATGAGACTGAACAGATTTCTGCATTACCCTTGGATCATTCCTGCCCTCTCCAATCTATAGGTGATGTGAGGAGTGGGTAGGAGGAATCCTTCAGGCTGCTGAAAATGCTCTTCTGCATTCCAGCCACTGAATACTCAGTCAGTGTCTTCACTAGTGTAATTTCTAATAACAATCCTTACACCAAAAAACAAACCACACCAAAACTTGGATTTTGAACTTAAAGCTTCCTGGCCAAGTATTTAAATCTTTCACAGGAAATCTCCACCTGGGACATTTGCATCTCTTACAGCAAATTCTTTAGACATGGAAATGCTAAGATTAGACATAAATTAAATGTTACCTATGATGTTTTGATCTGGATTTGTTATGATGCCTTGCTGTTTCTGTGGTCATTAGGATCACTTTACATAAATTCCTTAGTAGCAGTGAAGGAAGAGTTATACCTATGAGCTTGTCATAATCCACGCCTTTAGCATTTGATGTCTGCACATTCCAGGGATCCACTAAATCCTCATCCTCTTCTTTAGTTGTACCATTGTTTATTAATAGAAGATCTTTTGGAGGCAAGCCTGCCTGATAATCTTGTCCTGTTGTTGTTTTATATGACAGTTTTAATGATAAGAGCATCCTCACTGCTGCATCAATCTCATCCTGAATAAAGGAAAAAACCCAAACAATTGTTTGCCTTAATATACTTAAAATAGAAAGTTACATTAATGACCCAACCTTTCAAAATCCCACATCCATGCTTTGATCTGAATTGCATCATTAATAAACCCTAAACTCTGTTTTATTTACATGCTTTCAGCATCAATGTCAAGTGTAGAAGAAAAGCAAATACTTATTCATTAGAATATAAATCATCACCATTACCAAGATATTTAAAGCAGCTCTGTCTTGCTTTTCAATTTCTGCCTAGGAAAAAAAAAGCTTGCTTGTCTTTCAGAGGTATAACAAGCTTAGCACTTTTACCATAAATTTCTAAAGGTATAAAAATAATATATAAATTATTATCAAATTTACTTTACAATGGCTCACCTTAAAACAATTTATTCATTACAATTCATTGACAGACTGGAAGAACACTAGAACAAGAAGTTATGGTTATGACCTCTCTAATATAAAGCTATTGTAAAATCTCATGCAAGCAATAAATAGAACAACACTTTATTTGACTCCCAGTTTTCAAGGCCTTCTCCCACAGGCAACACATTAAGAAAGCTCATTTTAAAACTGAGCTCTTCTTGCCAAAATAGTGATGACACAATAGGGAACCTGAAATAAATGGCAAATTACTAAATTATTCAAGGGAGATTAAGAAGGAACTGTCAGTGCAGTTATAGGAAGACATATTTGATAATGTCTACAATAATGCCTGGAGAAAATTTTCACGAACCATCTAAATCCAGAGAATGCAAGTGACATAAATTTACTTGAGAAATAAATGCCTTGGATCCTATCACATGGTATGGCAACTGGCTGAAGCAGATTTCCAAGCCTAGGACTCTGTTCTTACTTCAAGAGTAAAAACTTCAGTCTTGCCAGTGACTACCTGGCTCCAGGTATGCCACAGTTCACAGAATGGACATGAACAGTTTTCAACAAGGGTTTTTCACATCACAATGCAAAATAGATCTTAGAATGATAAAATTCTTCACCACTCAAAGACATACCTAAACTGAAAAAAAATGGGTTCAAAACATGAAATGCAAATACCTTTGGTGCTTTTCCTGCTTTCAGTGCTCTGACTTTTTCTCCTTGTTCAGTCACTCTTTCAAACAGCTGAAGTGGACTCAGAGACTTCAAATCACAGTTGGGGCTGTCAGCCATTTTGCCAGACTGCACAAAGATCTGTTTAGGTACAACTCAACTGAATTTATCTTCTGCCAGCTCTTTGGCTTGGAGATTCAAAACAGCAGCAACAAACAGAACTGCAGGGCAAACAGTAGTATGTTTTACTCTTCAGTGTAAGTCTTCAAGATTAGGTGAACAGAATAAGAAAATAAAAACTATACTGATCCCTACCATATTCTAGTCATATCAAATTGATAAATGTGGAGACATGACACAGTGAGCTTCAGTTTCACACAAAAATGGACAGACTGACAAGAGTACCAGGTAAATTTAGACATCAGTGTTCATGTTGTCTGTCTATGTATTTAACACTAGAACACCTTTTCCAAGTCAAATTCCTGGCAAAAGAGAAATAATTAAATACAGGTATATACAATTCAGAGCATCTCAGAACAACTGGCAGAGGATATCTGATTCCTGATTAGTTAATGTTCCTGCACTGATACCCTGGCAAATCTGGGATGATGAGATGTTCATAACTACAACATGGAATTTTTTTTTAGCATTTGTAATAGAGTGTTTCTGCCCAAAGAAAGATACACAAGAGCAAAGCTTAGTCATCTTTATGGCTTTTCTCCACAAGTCACAAAACACATTGATCATTGGTGAGAAATGTTGCTTTCCAAGGAATCCTTGGGTCAGCAATAGGCTGAAAATGTGCCTGTGTTTCTCAGAACTATGCAGGAAAAGTAACAGGAGATGGCTACAGATGAGGAGATGGCTGAGACTAAGAACACAGCAGTGTGCTCAAGCACGCTCTGCCATGCTGTGCCCATGGAAAAAACTCCTGACCTGCAAAGGTTTTGTCTCTCTGGAGAGACCCCCCAGCAAATTCCTGATCCACTGCAGTGCATGGAGCACAGGCTGATTGAGGGTTGGCAAAAATACATGTTCTTTTGGCTCCCTTTTCCCAGAATTAAAGCAAACAAAAAATCCAAGCAAAACAAAACCAACTAATATAACAGCTGCATTAGCTGTACAGCAGTACTTCAAAGCCTTCCTTTTACAAAATAATCAGTCTAATCACAACCTTGGCTATATGTACACAGTGCTTATTTAAGCTGCTACTGTAAAAAGCTTTCACCTGCCCAGCAAGCTTTGAAGGTCGATTTGGTAACCAGGTGGTTACCAAAACACACCTATCATTAGGGCTTTGTTCGCCAGTCAGCTGCACTATTCCCACATTTCAGCTGCAGTAGAATATCCTGAGAAAGTAACTGAGAAGTGGATACATCCACTTGTTAATGTAATTTGTTTACTCTATTAACCCTTGGATTACTATACTTAGATTACAAAATAATACTTAAGCTTTTAACCTATTTTGATCCCTTATAACTTGACTTCTTGCAGTTTGAAAGTGTGACTAAAAAAAGTAATTTGAAGCAGATCAAACAATTTTTGATACATTCCTGCAATTTAATTACATATTTTTATTTAGATATTGCCTTCCTCTTCTTCAGGAGCAGAGAATATTTTAAGTGTTAAAGAAAGTACAGAATAAATACATATTAGAAAATGTTTATGAAGATAAACACACACCCTTTCTGTAGGAACATGTCATTTATATTTATAGACTTCAAATTTCACAAAGTAATAAAAGCATAAATACGAAATATAATACAATAAATATAATTAATATAATATAATAATTTTCTTCGGTGTAGAACAAATTGTGACTCATTGCTTTAACTTAATTCCTTACAGAACAGTCTTACTGATGGATTGCCCCTGTTCAAAAAGGCTGAAGTGACAGCTGACACTTGCACATGTACTGGAAAGCAGCAAACCAGACCCCTTAAAATGTATGGAATATTACGGATTTAAGCTGAAAAGAGCATCTCAAATGAAGGTGCATCTTTATTAAGAAGTAGCAAAAATAGTAGTGCAACAAGACATGAGGATATAGTGACTATAAAATGCAAAACTTATGGACTACTGCCTACAGGTTATCTCTATTTACCTCAGCACTGCCCCTATTTCCTAGTGGAATCCAAGCCAGGAATTAAGTGATGAGGAACATAGGTCTTTACCTTTTGAAATACAATAATGCAATTGTGAACCACTAAAAAAAAAAAAAAAAAGTCTGGATATTCTACTATTTATCAGGATTTTTTTTCTTGCTTTCTTATTGATATTATAAAAATTAACATTCCCAGATAGATTACATACCATAGGCAAACAGATCTGAAGGAAAAAAAAAAGATGGGAATTGGAGAATAAGCTATTAGGCTATTTAAATCCAGAGTACAGAATGAGCCAGTGTGAACTTGAAAGCCAAGATATGTGTGCTTTTTCTACTCATGAAATGCAGGGAACTTATAATGGGTACTGCTCCTGTGACCATTTCAAAATATTAAATTGCTATGAGACAAAGCTCAAAAATAATCCTTGGCAAAGGTATCAGAAAACTACTGCATCTTCCTCCCTTTCCAACTGGCTGACCATCACAGCTCTATCATCATTTTCACTGTCTGCAGTCTGATTTGGTAATTTAAAGACCTGAGAATGAAAAAACAGGGTTTCACACTAAGTTATGAAGACAAACATTGCATGGAAGTACATTATGACTTTCAGAGATAACAGACCAGAACTAGCTCTCATGAGCAAATGAAAGAATGTGAGACTAAGTCTAAAAGCACTTACATTCCTGAAAACTGTTTTTCCTCCTGTAAAACAAATCAAAACAAAAAAAGAAAAGTAAAATTAAAGTAGGTAGAAAATAAGAACTGGGCATCCAGACATATCATGGTAAACAGGCCTTGAGAGGCACTCCAACAGAGCTGCCCTTTATAGCAGACCTACCTTCCCAGTCACGGCACACTTCAGTTTATGCACGGAATTACAATAAAAGACTGCAAGACGATTCCCGAGATGACAGATAACATGACCATTCAAAGAATGAGGAGTGACCAGCACATGAATCTTGGCTGTACTGCAGCTGTATCAGAGCAAAGCTCCCGTGCAAGGACCGGCCGTGCCCAGAATTACTGCCCACAATGACTCCTCATCCCTGGCTCCCCGAGCCCGGCGCCTGCAGCTCGTGCCCCGCCCTGCCCGGGCACGGCCACCGGCCAGCTCTGCCCTTCGGTGCGTTCTGCAGTGCCCGGGCCACCCGCGCTGCCCTCCCCAGGGACAAGGGCAATTCCACCTGGCCCTGCGGCGAGGCAGCCCCGCAGGGAACGGGGGCGAAGCCTCGAGTGCATCACCCAAGGGAAGGAGAGAACGTGCCCGGCACAGCCCCTCCACACACCGCTCACGGGACGGCAGTGACCACCCAGCCAGCCCCTGTCCCGCCCGCCGGGGTCTCTCCCCGAGTGCCCATTCCGGTGCCCATCCCATCCCGGCCGTCCCGGCGCTCCTCACCCGCCGCTCCTCTGTCACCACCATTGCATCACCCCAGCCGGCACGGCCGGTGCGCCTCCCGGCTGGGAAACACAACCCCCCCGGAACCATCGCCTCACACGGTCCTCCCTCCTGCTGCAGTCCCCAGCCCAAGGGAGCGCTCTCCATTCCGCTCGCAGGGCAGACGAGGAGCTTCTTCCCGCTCCGGGGGCCGCGGTCTCACTCTGCACTTCCCAACACACGGCCCAGCGCGGGGGCTGCGGCACACGGAACTGTTTCAGTGCGGTGCCGTGTTTTCGGCCGGCGCGTGTTTAGAAGCGGCGCAGCGGCGGCCGGCAGGTGAGTTCCGGGCGCGCTGCCGGGAGCGCAGGTACCGCGGGGGTGGCACCGGGAACCGAGACCGGGAACGGGAATCGGGACAAGGAACCGAGACCGGGAATCGGAACCGGGAATCGGGATCGGAACGGGGCCGGGGGTGTTGTTCCGGCATCACGCGTGTCCTCGGCGCCCGGGGCTCTGGGGAAAGGCGAAGGCTCTGCGGGAGAGGGAAGGAGCGTTGTGTTTTCTCAGTTGCCGGGGCCCTCCCGGGGCCCCCTTCCTCGGGTGGGGCTGGACAGGGCCGGGTGTTCGCAGCAGCGTCAGGGCTGGAAGGGCTCTCTGGAGGTTATCCAGGCAGGGTCACCCAGAGCGGGTTACACAGTAATAACGCACCAGTGTGGGTGCTGGATGTCTCCGTACTGGGAGATCCACGCCCGCACTGGGCAGCGTGTCCCAGTGCTCTGTCACCCTCCGTGAAAAGAAATGATTTCTCGGCTTGGGGTGGAACTTCTGTGTTTTAGTTTCTGGCCATTGTTCCTCGTCCTGGCGGTGGGCACCACGGAAAAGAGCCTGGCACCATCCTCTGTGCCCCCGCCTTTGGGACATTTGTGCGAATTGATGCGATCCCCTCTGTTCTCCAGACTAAACGCGTCTCCCACGGTCTCTCATAAGGGAGATGCTCCGGACCCCTCGCCATCTTTGTGGCCTCCACCGAACCCTCTCCATCAGCTCGTTCTTTGTCCCTCGGGGCTGTGGAGGCCCGGGGAGGGCTGTGCCCCCCGGCCCCGCCCGGAGCGACCCGCGGCGCTCTGTGCCTTGTCCCAGCTCTGCTGCCATCGCTGTGCCCCTAAGCTGGACACTTCTCCAATGCCTTCAGATCATTCAGTCTTGTGGAAGCCGAGGAAAACCAAAATGCTGCAAACTTTTCTTTTAGCTGAATACATTGCACATCTCATTGTGAATAAATTCACAGCCTAGTTACAGGATGATTCCAGTCAGGTGCATTGTGGTTCCCCCCGACCCCCCATTTTTCTTTGCTTAGGGCAGTGGCTCTGGGTGGTGTTTCTTTAAAAACAGAAGTTGATGGTAAGTGTTTAGATGAGAGAGATGCTTTGTTGTTACAAAAATTCTGGTACAGAAATACTGAGGTTTATGGGTGATGTGTGTGATGGAATGGGTTCATGCTGTCCAAATCTAATGGGACAATTTTTTTCCAGTATCTCATGAGAAACACTTTTAACCTTGTGTTTGCAAGGCACTCTCTAACACCAGATTGAGGGTTTTTTTTTGTGTTAAAACAAACTAAAGTAACTGTAAGTCTAACCCAATCCACTTGTGTATCCTGGTTTGTAGCTTTTAGCCAGAGGTCAGCTTCTTACTATGTTTGTTCTTTGGACATGATGCATTTAGCTGGAAAATGTGTTTAGCACTGAAGTAAAACAGTAACTACTTGATACAATTACTGAAGTGAAGCCCTTCAAAGCTCCTGTTTATTTGATGTGTCAATTTACTGCTAGGAACTTCAATTTACTGGTTTTGAATTGATTTGTTAGTTAAGTTTTCATGAAACACTACTTTTTCTGTTTAAATAAAATATTGTTGTAATAAATGAAGCTGTATTATTAAAAACAGATTTTTTTCCTTGCTCTTCTTTGCTGTCACTTATAGCTGTCTTAAACTTCAGATAATGACAAAATGTCCTCTAGAGGGAGATCTTGTTGCTTTTATGTGCTGAAATGTTGGTCACCTTGTTCCAGTTAAATGTCTTATCACTTATCTTGGGAAGGATCTGTGAATGTGTGTATATTAATAAGTGCCTGTCTTCTGCATCTGTGCTTAGAAATTTAATGACAGAATCTAGAGTCATGTAACACCTCTGTAGGTTATGTGAAACACAGTTGTTTTAATTCAAATAGATCTAATTCTGAAGTTAAATGAATAATCTTTGCAAGTTCCAGATTTCTACTCCTGTATTTGTAGGGCCTACATTTGTGGTGTCCCTGCATTTGTGGTGTCAATTCTGCCAATGCTTGTGGAGATAACTGATGACTTTCATGTGTTCCCTGTTGCCATCAAGATGCTTTTGAGGGCAGTTTCTTTGCTGACCTGAACCAAGAATTTCAGCAGCCTGTCTGAAAGTGTTGTGGGTTAAATCTCTTCAGCATAATGAGTGCTAACAGCTTGGCAAGGAAACAAAGCAGTAATAAAATGTCACATTTAATCCATCATACCAGTACTTCTTGCCTATAAACAGCAGAAGTTGAAATATTACTTTGCAGACACATCAGTTGTTTGAATGTAGTTAACTCTATACTCCACATACTCCATACAAATAGTTGGAAAAATCTTGTTGGGATTTTATGAGGGTGAATTATTCTACATGTTACTTATGCAGTCTTGACAGGAGATTTCTTTCTCCTGGACACATTGAAAAAAATCTAATTCCACAGTTGAGGCATCTATGCTCTCATTTTTCTGTAAGTAAATGCAAATAGTGAATTTAGTGTAGCTTCTGGCATATCTGATCTGTAAAATACATGTTCCATATGTGGAGCATGCTCTGTGGATATAGTTGGAAAATTTCCTCATACTGCTAGGCTGCTGAAGGGGTCAGAAATGTGTTTACACTTTAACTGCCAGTTGAACCCCTACACACTTCTTTCAAGTCATCTGTAGTGTTAAGAAACAGATATTGTTAGACTGACTCTAAAAGAGTTGTAGTATTTGTATTATAAATGAACATACAAAACCACTACACAATTAATTAATTTCTTCTCTGTGTGGATGTGATGCTGGAAGTAAGGCAAAGTAATTTGCTGTATTTATATTGTAAGGTTGTTTTCCTTTTCATCCTCATTGTCATTGTTTTGTGGTATGCATATACACCTCGGCAATGCATTAAAAATGTATGCAAAGGGCTTGGAGGCAAATTGTGTTGCTTAATAGAATGTACAGTGTGTTGTAATAAAGGAATAAATTCCATTAATAAACAGAAATAAGAGTCTTTGATTTTTTTTAAGAAAGGCATATTTATATCCCTAAGTTACTCATATTGTGGATCCTGTAATTAATTGTGCTCTGAATGATCAATTCTTTATTTTAGATCATAATTTTGGAGGATTGCAGCACTGAGATCTCTGGAGTCTGCTGTGTCTAGCCATAATGAGTTTGGTTGCTTATGAAGATTCAGACTCCGAGACAGAAGCTGAAAAGACTGAAGCCCCTGATGCTTCTGGCAGACAAACAAACCAGCTGAGTTCTTCTGTGAGTTGTGTTCAGCACTTTGCACCTGGTAGTACAGAATCTGCACATGGGATGCACCCTGCTGGCAGCGCTGGCAGGTCTGCCTGGAGCCGGGTTTGTGAAGATCCCCCTGAGCATTATGCACGGAATAGCAACACTGACTTGGCACCTCCCCATTGTCAGAGGGTTTACTCTGGCCCTGCTGCAGTGTCTGTGGCTTACAGAAACTATGAACAGGCTTCAAGCTCTTCAACAAATTCTGGAAATGGCTTTTCCCAGAAGAGGGCACACAACGACAGCACTCCTACCCTAAAAGGAATTAGACCATATATCCCAAAACGACTGCGTCAAGAAAATTCCAATAAGCCTGAAAAAGCAGAATCTGACCAGAGAGGTAGCTCAGATTGTGATGTCAAGGTAACTGGGCCAGGAGAGCAGGCTTTGAGAAAGACCTCCGAATTAATTAAGCCATATTTAGGATCTAAATATAAAGTAACTGAAGTTCCCAAAAGCTTAATATTTTACATGTCTAAACACAGCGGCCCCATTAATGAAATCCAGTGGTGTCCTGTACTGGAACAAAGTCACTTGCTTCTCTCAGCTTCTATGGACAGAACAGTCAAGGTAATGTAAAGCAAGATGCTTTGTGGCACAATCATCATGTTGTATTAAACAATGCTCTTCTGGAAATAACATCCTTGCTTGTGTGTATTTAACAGTTCAAACGTACTCAGAGTTTCAGGAGATGCTTTATAAGATTATTGTAAACTTGCAGCCTAATCCTTCACTATACCCACAGTTAGTTCCATTAGCTTAGAATTTGGTGGGCTTTGAAATATTTTTTTTAAATTTTAAAATTATTTTTCATTTTTTTTTTTAATTTTATTTTAGTCATGTCAGTATTTTAGACCTTAAATAGTTAGATCATTTCTCATGATCTCTATCAGTGTTTTATCACAATGGCCATGAGCACTAGGTTATGCACACGGATTCTGCCATGAGTCATTAAGCAACTAACTGCCAACACTGGAATAATATTTTTAATTATTCTGACAGGCCTGTGTGACATCTACTGGAGGAGGTAGATCAGGTCAGATGGATTTTGCATCTCAGAACTCTCTTGTCATCTAAGGGGTCTTCTCATTTTAATTTGTTTCAAGGGTTAATTGCTCAATACTCAGAGTGAGTTTTCCTCTTACGTTTAATGAATTTGTCTTCAGTTCTTTGGTAATTTAGTCAGTCCAATGAGGCTTTTATTTTTAAAATGAGTAATGGGTATATGCTTTCCCAGCTTTCCCAGCTGCTTGTGCCTCTGGGTTCAGATAATAGTCTTCTGAAGTGGCCTTGCACAGGAACATACCTTTGATGAGAGTGCACAGAGTGTCCTTTCTGGTGGGAGACATGCTTTATTGCATCTAACATGTATTTACCATGGCAGGCACAATTATTTTCCTGCTTCTAAAATTTAGGACTTTAGTAAATCTTAAGAAGAACATCCCTTGTATCAGAACAGCGACATACTTCCTCCATCTTCTTTACCAGGATTTTGAAACCTCTTTTTTTTTTAAAACATTAAATGTAGGAAAAAAAGTACCTTTGTTTCTCCTTGCAAGTCGTCTTTAGTATATTTGTTATATCTTGGCTTTTGCTTGAAGAACAGACCTTGAAGAAAAAGGCTAAGATATGCAAAAAGTGCTGATGGGTGTTTCTGTTAAGCAGCAATGTAAATTTAGATTGTACAATACTGACCCCTGGATGTCTGAATTTGACCTTTAGTCTTAAATTGTCACATCATCTGCTTAATGTTTGTTGACTATTCCAGAGCCTCATTTGTACTGATGAGTGAAGTTATGGATGTGTTGAATTTGGTATAAAAATCTAAAATCTGAGTTGTTGCTGCAATATAAAATTATTAAAAAGTTGAAATAATGGCCAGTCTGGCTTGTCTTCTGAGCATAAAGAAAAATTATTTTTTCTGAATCAGTGTTACCAAGCCTGCTTGGAATCAGTCATTAACAGTAAAGCCAGTTTTTGAAGAAATCTGACTATTTCAGTTCCCCCAAACCTTGGAAATTCAATATAAATGAAGTATACTAGTGCTGGCTACACTTCAGAACATGTAGGTCTAAAAAATTCATGCAGGAATACCGTAGCTCTTAGGAAGTCTGTGCAAGCTCACGTTGTGTTCTGGGGGGGCAGCTCGCGGGGAGCAGCAGCTCTGGATGCTGAGGATGCTGAGGATGCTGAGGATGCTGTGTCTCAGGGAACCGCTGGCTGTCCTGGGCAGCAGAGGGCGCGGTGACACCGAGGATTCGAGGATTCACTGGGTGTTCGGCTCCCAGATTCTCTCCCTTTCTGGGATCACGAGCACATAAATCCCTGGTGACTGTGGCAGCGCTGCTTTACCTTCTGGGAGTTGATTTTGGCTGTCTGCTGTTGCCTGAAGTTGTCAATTTTCTGGTATAGGCATAAAACAACCGATTGAAAATGCAGGTCAACTCTTTTTTTTCCTCATCCTTTTAACTTCACACAGATTGTATATTTTTTTTGCCCCAAAAAACACCTGCTTGGAACTGCTCATTTAAATCCAGGGAGTGAATATGTGTCCTCTTTCCCTTTAGTGGGAATATGCAGACACTCAGGATGTTTGCATGATTTACTTTCAACATCTGATCTGGATGAAACTCAAAGCACACTTAAAAGCCTAAAATCTCTGTATGATCAGAGAGAAGAGGCAATACAGACCTTAGAAACTCTGTACTTTCAGTTAGTCACAGGAATAACTGTGACTGTTTTTAAGAGTAAATGTCTTGGATTCAGTCCTTACACCCAGCCTATGCATTAAGACATTTATATTTTGAAGAGTCCATTATTAGTGGGTATTTCTTAGAATGGAGTGTTCAAAGTTGAGATGACTGTGGTAGCTTAAATGGTGCTTGAACCAGGGCTCTTACTCAGTTTGTATATTTTGTCTGTTCTTATAATTTCCTCTTAATAACTTCCTCTTTCCTCATAAACTAAGAATTTTCCTTTGTGGAAAAGGATTTTATTTTTAAAAATTTTTTAAACTTGGCATAGAGAAGGAAGAAACACTTGCTTTACTTACCTTAGTGATCATAATTTTTTTTATTTCTGTCTAAATTGTGATGACTAAGTCATTCATATCACACAGATGAATGTGTATATGGAACTGATTATGTGGGGTTTTTTTTACTTTTTAAGTATGTGTATGTATCCTGTTTAGATCAGGAGAAAAGTACAGTCTTCCATTTATGTTCTCTTGGGTTGAAAAGTGCACTTTGACACCTTTATGAATCAATGTGAGTCGTGCTAAAATATTTACAGTAAATGAGTTGATGTTTTCATTTTCTGTTGTCTGAAGGATAACCTAGAGCTGGAAGATCACCGTAAGCATCTAGTAAAAATAACTTGTATAATGAGGAATGAATGAACTGTGTTAGAGCATTTTATGGTTTTCTTTAGAAGTATTTGATCTGATTTCTTTTGTATTGCTGCATTTAGAACACTTCAAGTGGTGAAGTTGGAAAAAGTGTCAGTTTTCAGCTCAGGGGCAGAATTCTTTAGAGTAACACTCGTGCCAGCAGATGGGGCACCTCAGTGTGTTAGAAAGGAGTGGGAACTAAACTGCCTGTGAATGAAGACTCAAAGATTTTAATATTTGCCTCTATGTTGTGTGTTGAAAGACCCAAATTACAAGTTTATGCATGTGTTACTAAATGTGTAAGAAAACCCCTGAGTTTTTGGAGAGACCTGAAAATAAGATAGAGCTCCATCTGGGAAGTGATAGGTATTGCAAATTACCCACAGTTCTTCAAATCTGGAGCATTAATAGAAGAATATTTCATGCTAAATTTTGAATTTGTAGGGAAGGAGGAGCTCTTGGTGGGGCAGTGCTGCTCTTCACAGTTGCACTGTAACACTATTGTGAGTAGCTTGTTGTTTTAGCTTAGGTATGGATTTTAAGTACTGTGAAACATTGTCTGAACTGGTTAAATTTGCTTTCTTTGAATAACCCTTCTCTACCTTCTGTTTGAATAGCTGCTGTAAATGAATTTTGGGCATCTACTGCCATTTTTTGGGTTTTCCTACTTAAACACCAAAATAGTGTTAATTATTATCTCATCTACTGGGGTTTTTTTTTGCATAAATTTTGAGACTTATCACGGCTGTTAAAGGTGCCTGGTTCCCATAGTGTGGATATTCAATGCTTTCTGAACATCAGACCTTGTTTAGGTATTTCTGGATTAGAACCCCAAATACAGAATCACAGATTGTCATTGAATACAGCTTTTTGTCTTTGGTAGCAGACAACATTAAAAAGTTGTGTCTTTATCAATTGCAGAAACCACAATGCTGAATTCACATTGTCAGTGTCTTTTATT
Organism: Zonotrichia leucophrys gambelii; assembly: GCF_028769735.1. Classification (NCBI taxonomy): domain Eukaryota; kingdom Metazoa; phylum Chordata; class Aves; order Passeriformes; family Passerellidae; genus Zonotrichia; species Zonotrichia leucophrys. The sequence continues at coordinate 6,949,486 of NC_088175.1, read as the reverse complement.
TTGAAGATCTTGTCATTACACAGAGCTACACAGATGTTAACATTTTCACTAGTTACTGGTGCTGGACTTAGCTTTTTAACAATTGTTCATAACTTCAGCATCCTATGCTTTTGTTCTGTATTTCCTAGTTTACCTTAAAATTAACTCAAGGTAACATCTTTATATAATCATCTGCTAGCTCTTAATTTTGTGTTTCTCATATTTTATTTAGAGCATCACAGCAGGTGTTATGTTTGTTGCAGAGGATTTCTTAATTTTCAGCACTTTCACTCCATTGTTAAACAAGATCAAGGAAAGAAAGTGCTGCAATTCTTGAGTATGCAAAATGTATATTAATAGTCCTTTGTGTTCTAATACATTGTTGCAAGTTTTTCTTATATATTTTGTTCCCTACTGGCTTAGCTGAATAGTCATTTAGTCACAGCTCTATCAATACAAGTAAAGTAAAAGTTTTTTAAATGAGTTTAATAATGTAAGCCTCTTGAACAGGGGCATTGCTGACTTTCCATGATTAAGAGCATAACAACCATCCTGGTTCAGACCAGGAGTCAGTCTCTAAGTGGATGAGTAAAGAAGAACAAGTCAAAGGTTTGTGATGCCTTTAAGTCCCCTTCTGGTCTGTGCTTATTTTCAAGTTGGGATTTCTGAGCTCCTAAGCAGTTAATCTTTGTAACTTGCTACCTCAAGAGATTTCTTCCAGATACTTCTCCATTCTTCTGAGACTCTTTTGTGATCATTAGATTTAGAGTGGTATGTTACTCATACTCATTAAATTTAATGTATGGATTTTGGTTCCTGGAGTGTGTCAAATGCCACAAGAAATACAATTTTCAATTATACTTTCAAAGTATTTTATTATTTTGTGATTTTGTCTCTGTTAGGAGAAAGATAGCACAGTAGTATATTCCAGGAATTTTGTTATTCCTTATCCTGTTGTATTGGGCTGAATGATAGAAGGTGATAGCCTCAATCCATAAATTGTGTGTGGCACAGGTAGTGACAACACAAATTTCCTAGATATTGGCCATTACCCTGTCTCAGAGTAACAAAACCTAATATTTTTGCTTTCAACCATTCTGTACACAATGCACTTGGAATAGGTAGTGTTTCTTGTTGTTCTGTCACAGGTGTGTCTGTTTATTAAGGAATAAATTTAAGCTGCCAGCATATTTGCTGTACACTCAAGCATGGCATTCAGGGGGCTGTAGCCCTGTCACAGCTAGGCTGGATTCAAACTGTTCACTAAGCAGAATTAGCTATCATGCTGCTAGTACCTTCAGTAGGGCAACTCTTAGATTGATTTTTAAAATCTAATTGTGGCAACATTCCTTTAACTGTAGGTGACAAATTGGGAAGTCATCCTGTTTGATACATATGTTCTTTATTTCAAATGTTTTGAAGATCTCTGTTGATACATTTTTAATACTGTATATTAAAAATAACAAGTAGTTCTCCCCATTATCTTGGAAGTGGCAAGGAAATGCTAATATTCTGGATATTGTGTGCTGCTTACCTAGATGTGGAAAAAAACCCATTGTTTTCTTGTTGAAGAGGCTGCTAAATATTAGCAGAAATACTGAAGCAAAACTCTCTTTATGAAGGTTCTGGCCCTCTTCTCTTCTCTTCTCTTCTCTTCTCTTCTCTTCTCTTCTCTTCTCTTCTCTTCTCTTCTCTTCTCTTCTCTTCTCTTCTCTTCTCTTCTCTTCTCTTCTCTTCTCTTCTCTTCTCTTCTCTTCTCTTCTCTTCTCTTCTCTTCTCTTCTCTTCTCTGTTTAGAACTGTGCATGTTTTTCCCAGTGACTTTAGGATTGCTGGTTATTAAGATGGCAGTACACCTATGTGATAGGCACATGCATGGTAATACCAGCCTTTTTTGTGTACCTTGATCATCTTGTAACAAAATTATTTCATACACTTCAATGAGAAGTACCCTCCATCATGTTTATTTTTGTAAGAAAAGGAACATCATGCAGGAAGGAATGTATTTGACCACCAGGGAAAGCTTCTGACTGTGCCATGGGTAGATGTTAATCCAGGTCAGAATGTAATGGATAGCTCTCCCAATTGTTCTGCAGAAGCTGGCGACACATATCAGCAAAGAACAGTTCATCAAAGTGGTGAATTTTGGTCTCTTCATCCCAAAGGTTTGTGTGGGTAAGAGTTGTTTCATATTTGGTATTTTAGTACCTTGATAATGTTTAGAGAGTGCTGTTAGAGAGATATATTTTTTTAATTATTTCCTTGTTTCCAGTGATGCAGTTGTCAAGGAAACAGAAATCCTTGTAATGCCTTTGTTCACTTTTTCAGAATCCACAGCTGGAGATGACTTGTATAGTTTTTATTATGTTCTGAGTGTTTGACAACTCTTAGGCCTCAAAGGATTTTTTTCAAAGGAGTATGTTTCTTTGAGTATAAATAGCAGCATCCTCATCTCTGTAGGGTTTGATAAGCCATTGTTTCTTTCCTTCTGCACTAACAGGAACTAAATTCAGTACTGTTTTGGATTAGAATTTATCTTAATACTTGTATGAAAACTGACATTTGAGGAAAACAGGGCAAAAATGCAGTGAACCTCTCAGCTTCTGGGTGAGGTTTTTAGCTTTGTGATATCTTGAGGTTTTTTCCACTTGGAAATGACTCCTGACTTAGGATTTCCTTAAAGAATGCAGGAGTGATACCCTCAGTGTTCTTGTGAAACATTTTTTGACTGCACTGTGGCTGTGCGAGAGGATGTGGCCGTGGGGGAGAAGAGTGGGATGGATATTTCACAGTGTAGCTGTGTTCCCCCTCACCCCTGCAAAAATAAATTGGGAACTATTTAAAGAAAAAAATTTGAAAATAAAAGTTCTTCCAAGAGCAGGAAAGTTAGTGAAGCCTGTCTGTATTTTGAGTCTGACTACAAATCCTCTTCAATTTCTTTCTCTGGAGCTTCTGCAGTATCTTTTATTCAGCTGCTTAGCATGATTGAGCCTTGAGAGAAAAACACTTGAGGTCTTCTGTGAAATTTGGTTGACACTGATCAACAGATGCAAAGTGGCCACAGGTGAGGTGCACAGGGTAACTGGTTGTTGTGACAGTGTTGTTTCACAAACCTTTCTTCTCTGGAAATCCAAAATTATGGAAACTGACTTCTAAATATCCTTAACAGTGATGTGGAAGAAAGGAATCTGTTCACTCAACTTACCTAGAAAGTGTTTTGCTTACTTGTATCATTATTTGTAGAAGTTTGAGGGATTTAAAGTGTTTATCTGACTTTTTTCCTAGCAACCCATCTGTCCTTAATGGGTGAGCTCTGCGCTTCCTTTCTGCTGGGAGCTCTTGCAGTTGTTTCCTGAGTCTCTGAAGCAGCAGAGGAGAAAGCAGCCTTGTGCTCCTGCCAGGGCAGAGTCAGGGCCAGGGATGGCAGTGGGGCAGAGCCTCCAATGCAGCTGAACTGGGAATGTCCAAGGGAAGCTCTCCAGTTACACCCAGCACCATGTACTGGGCAGGCCAATGGCAGAATGTCAGCTGAGATGGGACAGACGAATGATGGTTTGTCCCCATTCTGGGTGTGTCAGTAAGATTGCTGGTGAAAAAGTCAAGATTTTGGTACTTGGGAAAAGAATGTGCTAAAGTAGTTTTAAGTTCTTAAGTGACTATAATATATTATGGGAGTACCATTTTTTTTTGTAACAGTTAAGAAATTCTGAATAATTTTGCTGTTTGAAAATATAAATAAAACCAATCTAACTTTGCTTCTTTTCTAGAAATCTGGCTTTATAGCTGCATCTTACATACTGCTATATATTTAAAAAAATCTGCTAACAAACCACAAGGCATCTCATGACTTTGATTCCTTACCCTTGGTTTGTCAATGTTGTCAAGGAAACAACTTTTTGAGAAATTTTGCTCTACTTTTTCAGGTTCTATAGAGAGATTACTTGTGTAAGATTTATCTGGCATCTGGGCTACAAAGAGTTTTCCTGAAGTTTCTATTATTTTCACTTGCTCTTTTTAAAGCAGATTTTATTTTTAGCATGTGTCATATAGCTGTATCTTCAAGGTCATAATACCAGTGAATGCATCAAGGATGCTAACACTTGATCTTTGGATGGAGCCTCATAGAAAGAATTTAATTGATGCCTTTCCTATATATTTATTCTATAAAAACGACTGTTAGTTACAAATTCCCTTTAAATTACAGGAGAAAGAAACGTTAGAAAACCCCTTGTTCATCAAAGAACTTGCTTCATTACTATGGAACTAATGACTTACAGTCCTTTATCATACATATCATGTTTCATTGCAGTAATTATGTCTCTTCAAAGAAAAAGCATTTAGTGGCTGGTGTGGAATTGTGTTGAGTTTGTCTTGCAGCTCCTGTGTGCTGGCTGCCAGGCTGTTTAGATTGTTAAGGCTGGTCTTTACCTTCACTCTGCTTGTGGAGGCTTTATTTTATATTCTTTTTAATAAAACTACTGTTTTTCTTGTAGGACATACCAAAGTGTTATAAAAACTTCTGCCTTTCTCAGATGTTTCTGTTGGTAGGTGGATTAAGAGCACTGGGCATGATAGTGAAGACTTCATGTGCTTGTGTGTCGTGCCTGTGCCAGCTGTGTAACACCTTGCTTCCTGAAGTCAGAACCAGGAATCTGTCCTTTTCTCTGGTCTCCTTGCCTCTTTCCAAATTATAATTTACTCTTTAAAATAATTTTTCTCATTCTGAACATTGTGACTAGTGCTTGGAATTTTGTATTTTTATCCACTAAGGGATAACACAGCTGGTTTTCTATGGAAAGGATGGGAGTTAGGGGTGCAGGTGGTAAGGGCTGACATAGTCATATAAACATGTTAAAGCTAGCACTATGCTAACAATGCAGAAGAAATTAAAATTAATTAGGTAGTACAATCTTACTCTGCTTGCTGGTACTGAAATGGTGCTAGTTAAAATGTCCTCATTGCTAGCAAAACACGTAGCTGCTTGACATAATTAATAGTTTATTTCCATAATCAAATAACTAGTTTTCATGTTTAATACTGGGTTATGCCACTGACATCAGGGGGTTTAAGATTGCATCTATATTTTCCAGAGAAGAGGATCTTTAATATTTTGGTTTTTTGGGTTTTTCTCTTTGTTTTTGTTTGTGTTTTGTTTGTTTTTTTTTTTTCTCCCTCCAGTTATTAACATTCTCAATAGCCTTGGAAATAATAAATGGTTTATTTTTTTGGTTGAAAGGATGAAGTTGTAAAGAAAATTAAACTTGCCCAGGCTGCCTGATAAATGCAAGATTCATTATAGCTCAGGTTTTCAGATAACTGTTCTAAATCGCTGTGTACTGCCTCAGATATTACTCCAAATCAGAGTGGGCAGTAAGACTCCAAAAACTACTTTTTAAAATAAGAAAATCACCTGGTTAACATTGGGGAAGGACAGAAATTACTTGTAAATTTGGATTAGTGATTTCTTCCCAAAAGAAATTACAACTGTACAAAGTACAACTGTCTGCCATTATTTTTAATTTTAGACCTGCTACAGTGATGGGTTACTCTGTGCCATTGCACAAATACCCTGTCAGTGGGTGCACAGCTGGCAGTGTCCAGCTCTGCTGTGCTGATGAGCAGCCACCACTCATCTGATGGTTGGGTCACCAGAACTTGTCCATTGCTGTTGTCCCTGCTGTGCCAGGTGCTCCCAGTGGATGATGTGCAAAAATGAGACAGGTTATTAATTTTTAATGGCTCCTTTTTGTTTGTTTTGTTTGTACTTTGTTTTATTGACTCTGTGAAGAAGGTGGTGTCTGATGGTATCTGATTTTATATAGGTACATAGATCAATATAAAGCTGTAAAGCACGAGTAGCCTTAGCTGATTGGCAGTTTTATATTAAAAAGTAGGATAGTATTGAGGTACAGTACAAACAGCTATGATTTGAATTTTAATACCTGCTGTTTAACTGAAGCTTAAGAAAAAAATCCATAAAACTAAAAGGAGTTTGTCTGTGGTGGTTTTCTCTCTCCTGTTTTCAGAATTAAGTCCCAGGCCAGCAGGAGTTGCCACAGTGTTTCAGAAGCTGGGAGTAAGTTGCTAAGACTTATGTTGTGAATAGAACAGTGCTTCTTACACCAACAGTGGGTGCTCCAAATCTGTGGGATGCAAGTGTCTGTGGGATATGCTTGTGGAAGTAGCCAGTCCTTCCTTACCTGTAGGAACTGAGGATTCTTGAGGCAATTTATCTCCAAAGTGCTGAGAGTTTGAAATTGAGGTGTCTAGCACTTCTGAGGAATCCCTGCTTTTAATAGAGCATAAATGTTTGTGACTTGAAGAAGTGATTGATGCTAATGAATATGATTCATAGAGATGAAGGGGAAACCAGATTATTTAATAGATGGCTATAGTAATTTAGCTAATTATCTCCTGGAGAGCTGCAGTACATTTGAAGTTCTCCTTTGCTTGCTGGTAAGATTTTGATTGCTGAAGTGTTTTCTGGGCACGAGTACTGTCTGCTAGGAGCCACTAGTGGGTTTGTGCTTTTGGGTGTTGTGAGCACCATGTGTTATTCTTAACACACTACTACACAGACTATACTGCACTCTGAAGCTGATGAGAAGCTGCCACATTTATGCCATGTTCTTCTCCCACAGAGGGGCAGCAGTAGGGAATTTAGTGGTTTAAAAGTAAATCTTAATAGCTACCTGTCATTAAATGTATGTTTCTCTTTAATTACTTGAATATGTGCATCAAATTGCTCTGCTTGAACCTTGTCATCCCAAACACACCCACTGCTGTGTATGGAGTAGCTGATATATCTGAAGTAAATTTTTGTGGATACATAATGTTCAGCAGAGGTGGGGATTTAAGTGTCTTCACTATACTTAGCTTTGTCTTATGCTAAAATAATTCTGATTTTTCATATTTTAGAACAAACTATAGCTTGAATCACTAGCTGATGTGTAAGGAAATTGTAACTTTACACTTCTGCATTTTCCAGGAACTTGCCATTTGAGGAACATCCACAGGGTTAGCCATAGTGCAGTGATTAGTCACAAAACACTTAAAGGTTATCTGCAAACTACATGGGAAGTCTTCACTTTGTTTTGGTGTGTGTGGGAAGTTACTCTCTTGCACTGTCTGCCCAGCATGAATGTACAATTGCTATTTTTTAGCTAATTTGTAGTCACTGTCATAACTTTTAGCTAGCTGAGAATGTGATCTATATGAGCATATTCCTTAGAGTCAATGGATTATGGAAAACTTGTTATTAACTTCAGGTGTAGTTGTCCCAGAATCTTTCTGCACAATAAAGAACATGCTATGTTAAAGGAGGAGGATTGGTGGCAGAAGGAGGATTGATCCTTCTTTGCTCTTGAGAAGGACAGAGTCCTTGATAACTGATTATTTTAAATATCTGAATGTATACACTTATTACAAATTACTTTTTTTTGGTGAGCATTGTAATGTAAAGATTGCCTGTCTTCAGAGTAAAAAATAGTGGTTCTCTTTTCATTTTCCTGTTTTCTCTCTTTTCTGTCCTTGTCAGCTTGCTGTATTACTCAGCATTTGGTAAGCCCATCTCTCTTGTAAATAGTGGGAACTAGCTAAAAAAGATTGATTGATACAGATGACTAAAATGTCAAACAAAGTCTCTGTTGGTATGAATCTTGCTGTTTGGTCTGACTTTGCTCAACTATTTGATATTTTTTTCTGAGAATTTCTGATTTTTCATTTAGGTTACCTAATACATAGGTATTACATGTTAATTTCTAGGCTTCTTTGGTACAAATCTCTGCAATTATTCACAGGATACTTAATTTGGATTTTAGAATGGTTTGAGAAAATAGCATACAATAATCTATGTGTTATGGTGCATATGGTCTAATACCATCATGCCAGCTCTGTAGAACAGATGAATTCAATTGAAAAACATGATTTAAGCTGTTGCTTTCCTCCTAATTTGCTGTAAATTCAGTGATGAGCATCAGAAACATACATTTTTATTCCCCTGAACTGTCGGAAGACATTATTTTGTCATGCTTACAAATATAATAGGAGAAAATACCAATGGCATAGTTTTGCTTTTTAATTATTCCTTCTATTCCTTGGTTGTTTTGTTATAGAAAGCAGTAACCCACTGCTGTGGGGGATTTAAAGTGTCCAGATTTAAACTGTCCAGTAGCTTTGAGGATGTGCACTGGAGCAGTTGGCCTTCAAATAATGCCAGTTTGGCAACCTGGCTTGCCTTAGGGCTAACCTGTTGCACTTGGTGGTAGTAATGTTGGTGTAGCAGTGTTTAGTGTAATCTAACCTCTCACAGCCTATTTTATTTTGCTGACCACTTTATATAGGAACAGAATAATTCCTCATGAAACTTGCCAAAGGTCACTACTAAATGACTGTAAGAAAGTGTTTCAACAGCATTCCAGTGTTCTTGCACAGAATAAAGAAAGGGAAAGGAAGATCTATAGTAAGTTTTACTCTTCTGTATTTCTTCTTTTGGATAATCCTGAGTTGGTTACTTTTCTCTGAAAGCACTTGGAAGAGAACTACAGTTATGATTTTATTGTTTAGTTAGGTTGAAGATCACTTTTATCTGAAGTCATGTCTTTAGTAGGAGTGTAGCAACATGTTCATAATTCTTGCTGTTGCTCATCTCCAGCGACTTTAGAACATTTTCTTTCTTCTTGTTTTCTCAGTCTATTTATAGTTTAAGGAAACAGATCTTGGGGAAGGTGGGTAACATGTAGATCTCTTGAGGAGGTTCTTTGCAAGCCTGGAATTGGTTGTATGAGATGTATGCCATGTTTGGGCTCAGGTGTTCTCCTTTCACTGCTGAGAACGGACCAACTCTTTCCTGGAGGATGACACCCCCTGGGTGAGGTCCAGCTGGCTGCTGGTGTGAGCAGGGTGCTGGCTGGGGCTAATGAGACACAGAGTGTCTCATCCCCTCTGCTCTCCTGGCAGTGGGCATTGCCTGTGCTTGCAATGGACTTTAAAGTAGAATAGTAAATCTACACTTAATGCAGCCAGGCAGCAGCAGGAACTGGCTTTTAGACAAGGTCAGGAGTTTCTTGGCACTATGCACCTTAAGAATATTTCATTTTTCTTTTTTTAGAAAGATTTTGCCTTATTTTTCTCTTCAAACATAATCCTTGATAAGAGTTTGATCAAGAAAGAGTTTTCTGGCATTGAAAAAAACTGCTGTTCAAACTGGGCTGAGAGATGCAGACCAGTAGGACGTCCTTAGAGTACATAATAATTCACACTGTTGTTTTGACTGATTAAAAATCCTCTATGTCAAATAATTGGAGAGCAATAGAGTAAATTTAACCTTTTGTACCTTAGAACGCTGTCTAAATGTTTCTTCTCCATCTTGGAGCCCATTATTCATTAATCTCTTTTCCAGTGGAAAGAAGCTGTCTTTACTCTTAAAAGAACAAAGGAGAAAACACCAAGTCATGACTCTTCTGACATTCTGTTCTTGGGGTCATTTTTTTGCTATTTTCAGAGTTTATATCTCCAAGAAGGTCTTGATCAAGATCAGAGTTGATGATCAAAGACTCCTTCTCCCTCTGAAAAGTAACGGTTTAAACTTTTTTCCCAAGAGAATGAAGTCAGTAGCTTTTCTGATTTTCACATTTTTACATTATACATTGTATTTCATTCCTGAATTTGGTTGCATTTTTCTTTTTGTAAAGAAATGGATCTAGCTATAAAGAAGATGGAAGAAAGTATGCAACCTAACATGAATAGTATCCTCAGTATGTGCATTGGGGGTACCTTTGACTTGATGATGAAGATTTTCAGTCAAGTATGGCTCACATCAGTCTTGTGATCTTGAGTTCAGTTAGGGAAACTCAGAAATCTTTGGTTTTGTTTCCATCTGATGGTGTGAGGAATTAATTTTTAATGGTCCCTTTTGAGAAAACAATCAGAATTAGTGTTTTTTTTCTCCTCAGTGTTTGCCTGAAGGAGAGTTTCTTCTCAAAAGCCACGTACTGGCATTTGAATACATATCCCAATCTTAGCAGGTAAGCAAAGGTATGCAATTTTCCTGAGCAACAAAATACTTGATTACAGGTCTAATGATAGTTTAAGAAGTGTTTTCAGATGCACTGAAATCAAGGACTTGAAGCAGATGAACTTAATTATCTTTGTGAATATTCACAATCACATTATGTGCTTTAAATGTCACATTTGGAAATAGTGCCTCATTGCTAGTTAATTAACAATAATTACTCAAGGTAGTACTTATGTTTCTGGAATCTCTTACCTACTGTGAAAAATGTATTTTGCTTCTAAAGGTTTCTCAGTATAAAATCCAGATTTTATTTAAATAATTTTGAAATTGTTGCAGTTGCTTAGGCCCTCTATGCTCTTTATGTGTACCACTGCAGCACAGATAATCAGTTATTTCATTCCATTTGGTTTTTAACACCTGAACTGTGATGTGTGTAATATTTTTTTTTAGAAAAAGCAATCAGTTGATTTTTTTTTTCCCTAGGCAGCATAAGAAAAGAGAAGAAGTAGCAAATTAGGCTGGCAGGCTAGATCCATCATGAGGTGTTACAAAGGTGTGTTGACATCTTCAGCTAAAGAAATATGGCTTATGATAATACCAGAAGGGTTTTTTTCAGTCACAGCACTTATGCTCTGTATGCTTTTCTCTCTCTGAGGATGTTTTTTCTTGGCAGAGAGCATTCCACAGCCCAAGAAAGCTTACACTGCAACCAAAAAAAAACCCTCATAGATCCTAGAAAATCCTCCCTATATTCTAGTTTCCAGGTTTCCTCTTCCATCTTTCTTCTCTGCTTTTCAGGTAGAAACTTAATAGAAATATGCAAGGATTCTCTTCAAGGTTTTCCATTAAAATATATCTTCAATAGTGAATCATTCTTTTGACTTGTTTGCAGCAGTGCTTTTTATGTGTGCTTATGTGTATATGTGCATGTATATTGAAAATACATATATTTAGATATATAAAAAAAGAGCCTTACATTAGCCGAAAACCTCTATTGTCAACTTCTTTTACTTACAAATTGCATATTCTCTTTGCCTGCGCATTTCATGAACCTGTATGAATGGAGAGTCCATTGCAATCCTGGTAATAACCTGTAGCTTACATTTCAGAATAATATTTTTCTATATAGTACATAAAATACTTTCAAGTTTTTAATTTGGGACAGCACTTACAACATGCTAAGCAGATATTTGATCTCTCAGACATCAATTTCAAACTAGTTTGGAAAACAGGAAGAAAGGTTACTAAATTTTAGGAACAGTCATGAAGATTAATTAAACTAATTATCGTTGCTTTGTGCAGTGGGAGGGGAGATAACTGCAGGTACAGAAAGGCATAACTAAGGGGAGTGATGAATATTTTTCAAGTAGTAAAAGTGTTTTAGTGATGGCAGCACAAATGGAGGAGACACTGAGTAATAGGAAGCTAAAATAATAAAGTGGATCTGATTGTGGAAGGGTCTTCAACATGTTATGTGAAAATAGTGTTGGAATTGGTAAGGACTTCATTGGGGAAACTTCCCAATGACAATTTTTCATCTGTAGAGTGACTTGGAGGAAAAAAACTTTTCACAACCACCAGGTGTTGATTTTAAGTATTTAGGTAATGTCATAGACACATTCTAACTAAATGGTCTGGTAATGATGTCAAAAAGCTTTCCCATGTGTCTGCTATGCCAAATGGGTTGGAACAAAACATTTTTGGCTTACTTTTTACTCCTGCATACATGAAAGGCTCTTGTTTTCTTTGAGAAATCTGCTCTTGAGTATCTCAGTACAGAGTCTGAATTATCAAAAAACTTGATATTCAGCTGCTGACATTCCTTGTTTATTTTAGAAATTGTTCACATTTATGTGCTTAAATAGATTTAAATACTCTTGAAAAGTTGGCCAGAACTGTCACTAGTATCTTTAAATTTTTGCTAGGAGATAGTAGCCTACAGTGCTACCAGAATTTTCAAGTAAGCCAAACCCCAAATATTTGCATTAACTTCGAATTTTGAAATTCCTTGTTCTATAAGTCTGCAGTGGCAATGAAGTAAATGCAGTGAAATATTACCAGGTGAAGTAACACTTCCTGTAGGTGTGTTGTCTACTAAATCAGGGCAACCCCTGGGGGAGAAAGTGGGGGAGAAAGTGATGCATCCACTGATGCATCAGACTGATATCCACTGATATCAGAAGGCTAATTAATTACTTTATTATAGTATATAATTCTATACTATATTGCATTACATCTAAATTGAATCTGCACAAGCACCCAACTCAACTCAACTGCCCAGAATCTCGTGACTGTCTGCTGACTGACAGAATGCACACACACTTGGCCCTGATAGGCCAGGGAAACAAAACACCATCACTTTGGGTAAGCAATCTCCATATTGCATTCTACTTTGGCACAACACAGGAGCAGCAAATGAGATAAGAATTGTTTTTATCATTCTTTTCTCAGGTTCAGAGGATGTGAATCCCACAGTGCTGTACTGGTGCTGCAGTGAGAAATGCTGAACCCGAGGCTGCATGGTTGAAATGTTTGTGTTGCACTGGTGCCAAGGAGCTGAGCTCTCTGGGACCTGTGCTGGACCTTATGAGCACATTCAGGGCTCTGCTGCCCAGAGCAATTGAGCCAGCTGGGTTTCAGAGCTGCTCAGTGGCTGGTGAGATGCTCTGCTGGATACACAGCTATTTCCCTGGGCTGAGTTTAACTGGGATTTCTCATGGTGCCACTGCACTGATGTGCTGATCAAGGTTTGCGCTATGGGAATGTAACCAGAGGCTGCCCCTGCAGATAGAATGCCACAGTTCTGCATTATTGCTTGCTAAATGAAGTGTGTTCATCAGGCTTTAGAGCAAAACAGGGGAGGGCAGTGGTGGGTATTTTAAAACAACTAAATACTACATTTACTTCTCTAGTTAAAAATAACTTAATTGGGTCCTGTGTAAATGCCAGGCAATGTTTGCAAGTGTCAGTATGTTCATATCTGCTCCTTGATAATTCTGTCATTAATTCATAGTTTCAAGTCAACATCCATGGAGGAGAAAGTTAGTTTTTAATCTGCTCCTAGGGTTTTAGCAGGAGCCATTATTTTCATTTCCAGTTGCAAAGGCATGCTCTCACACCAGCTGTAAAATGAAAGTTAGTGATACAATCTCCACAATATGACAAAATCACAATAAATATGCAAGCGTGTTACCTTAGTTCTAAACTATTGCTGGAGAGCATAGTAGATACTTTTTAACATGTAAGGTTGTGAGTATTTATAGATGCTTCCACCCACACTCGTGTAGCAGTGCTTCTCATTTGAGCTGTACTCCTAGTTAAATTTAAAAAGTCAGTTACATCTGGAAACTAGCTTTGAAACATTTGGACTACAGTAATAATCTCTCTTTGAGGTACAGCTTCTTGTCTTAAATTTCTGTTTTCTTCAGCTTATGATATCTAGGTAAAACAAGTACAAAATTTTTATATGCTTATTTGCTTTAAGAAAAAAAATCCTGTATTTTTAGAATGAATATTATGTCTGTGTTGATGTTTTGCAATTTATTATTGAAATAAACAGCTCCCGACCTATTAATAAAGAAAAACCTATTTACCAAAGTCTTGTGCAGAATGTAAAAAAAGTAAGTAGTTGTTCTTTTAAGGTTATTTTTTGAATCTTAAAATTTGATGTAAAGTGTTGTAATTTGTATTGATGAAAAACATAATCAAAGATCTCTCATTCAGCTTCAGGGGGGCTGTATCACTGTGCTACATTGTAAGAATGTAAGTGAGCATTGAAAACCCTCTGCTGACTAGAGGTACATTAGATTTGCAAATTACCTGCCAATGCCCTTTGGGACAAAGCTCTTCATGAAATCATTGTCAATAACTTTCTGTTGGGTTGACTTATGGAATAGGTTGTTCTTCAAGATTTCACAGGAGAGAGATTAAATGTTATAAAGTACAAAGTACAGAAACTCCGTAGGGCAATCTAAATGATGTTATAGGAACTGAGCTATATTACAAAGAATATTAAACATCTTTGCAATCTTCTGCTGTTTGTCACAGGAATGGCAGGCCCCTTTTTGTCTAGTGGTTTGCATGGATATGCAAAGGAGGAATAACAAAAGCTGGTCAGTTTAGTTTTATGTAAAGCTGTTAATGTGTAGATACTTGAGTTCCCTAAAAGAAAAAAAAATCTGAGTATTCTAATCATGCATGTTGATGCTGTGTAAATTGCTTGGTGAAGAGGAGTTGCTGTATTGACTTCATTTGAAAAAGGAATGTACTTGAAAATAGCATGACATAGCCAATGTTGTTTATCTGTGCTAAAATTAGTGTGAATTAGTCAAGTTTCAGTGTACCTGAGACAGCTGGAGTAATGCTGGTGGGGGAACAAACCCAAGCCATCCCCCTCTTTAGTATAGAGACATATGGATATGAAGGGTGGGAATGGGTGGGAAATGCTGGAGATCAATGTAGAGGTGAAATATATTTATTATGAGCAATAGAACATGTGGGGAAGCTGGAAGGGAAGGGAAGCTCCTGTTGGTACAGTAAGCATGACATGGTGACAGCCCTGCACTGTGCCTGGCCCCACAACAGGGCCAGGGCTGAGTTATGGTGATGGCTGTGCTGAGTGAATAAAACTGAACTCTGCTGTGTGCTTGGAGGGAAACTGCAGAAACAGCAACAAAATTAAAATAGGCAAGTTGTTTTAGAACATTTCTAGATAACTCTGTCAGAGCAGGATTTTTTATTACATTTAACAGTCAGGAATTTGCTGAGGGTTAATGTGTCTGCACTGCTGCACACTAGATGGCCATCCCCATCTGTGGGGCAAACTTTTCTTTGAGTCAGCAGATCTTATGGGGGACACTGAATATCCTGGGGGTGCAATGTGTAAATTTGAGAAATCCTGATGTGTTTGAGGTATCTGCCTCCTACACTCCTCATGAGTGGCCAGGGAATGCAAATATCCCTAATATAATCAATCACTTGAATCTCACCCTGTTACTCATTCTTTGATGCTCCTCAGCTTTCAAGGCTTAACAGTATTTTTCACAGATTTCATACTAGATAATATCTACCCTCATACATCCAGTGGAGACCCACCTGATCAGGAATTCCTGCTGCAGAGATTTGGACCTTGTTGAGATCTCCCAGGAAGGAGTTGTCATTGAGGATTAGGGGAGGCAGCCTTGTGTTAGGAGCTGTCTGGAGGCTCTTTAATTTCCATAGGAAGCAGCACTTCCCATTCCCATGCAGGACTTGGATGTGTGTGTTGAAGGCAGAACATTCACAGCACAAGGAACAGTTTGTTCCAGGGGAAGCAGGAGATCAAACCTTACACTGAGAGACCTTTGTCACTTGGACCATAAACTTGTCTGTTTTTCCCATTATTTTCCCCAGCGCTTAGAGACACATAAGCATCATAATAACTCAGTAATGGCACAAACAATTGTAGTAAAGCAGAATGTTTTCCTCAAGAAAAAATGGAAAAATTCTTAGTTTCGGTGACCCTAATGTAACTAGAACAAGTGGAGGTCCCTATATTGTACATCCATCCTGCTAAATAACATCTTATGCAGAAAAATCTTGAGAAGACCTCAGCCAAAGTTTATCCCTGCAGCCCTCAGGCTAGATGCACTCTTCAAAGCAATTAATAAATATTTGATTTAATTAAAAAGAAAACTATCCAAACAAATTACCTATTTTTTGGTGCTCTCTTGTTCTGGTTAACCTGATTTCAGTACAAAGTCATCACTGCTACACAACTAAAATTTGGCATTATCATCAGTGTCACCTAAATAATCAAACTACTTGTATTTATCAAAATGTATTCTGCTCTGGGTAAGGAAAATAAATACCTGCTCTTACTTCAAGACCTTTACTGCAAGAACTTAAACAAACAGTGGGCTTGCAGCCATCTTTTCTCTCCACTCCTGTTTCTGAACTGCAGGATAAGGCTATTTCTGTGGAAACAAATCAACATGTTAAAGTTGTACAGCTGCCAGAGGGGGCTCTGATGTTTCTTTCTCTGAAGGTAAAGACGACTCCAGCTTATTTGTAATTGTGTGATATAGCTTCAGTAAAATGCTACCCCAAGCTGTCATGGGCAGCTCTGCATTATTGATTCATTTGGACATTAACATTTGTAGCCAAAGTCAAATGTAACATAACATGGGTCCTACACCTTAATATATGCTCAAACTTTTGCAGTTCTCAGTGTGTCTAAATTAGTGTAGTTTTCAGAGGTTGCATCTTCCAGGCCTTTTAGAAGGATGAGCAAGTGTTGTGTGAATTGTGACTGATTCATTGATCTCCACTTGAGGTCTTGGTGCTGCAGAGTTTGTGCTGAAGCCAGGAGTGAAGGGAGGTGCCCGTTCAGAGGATGCTGAGCTGACACCTCTGTCCAAGGGTGTTTGCTGCCAGCTCTGCTGCTGTCCCACAAGTCTTGCTGGCTTTTAAAGGACTCTTAGGCAGCAGGGTTTTACTTAGAGTGGTGTCATACCAATGAAACGCAAAGTGTTTCTTCAAATCTTAGAACAGGGGAAAGAATGCTGCTCTTAACACCTATTGCATCTCCATTCCTTTGGAGTCTCCTTTTTAAGAACAAAGGAGAAGTGGGAAAATTAGCTGTCTGCCAGAACAAAAATCAAAAGAATGATCAGTGTGTTTAGAGATCTTGATCTCATTTAGTGAAGATTTTATTCTGTGAATGTCTGCAGTTTTCTAGTGTCTTTTAAAATGATACATGTGGTCTAAAACATTCCAACAAACAAATCTGTGCTTTGTAGAAGGAATCAATGTGTTTTGAAAGTCTAACAGTGTAATTTATTTCCCTGAAGTTTTTAAAGGAAAATAAAATGGTTTCAGGAGAATTTTCTTACTAATGATATTTTGGTTCCAAGGAGGGAAGCTAGAACTATGAAGATTTCACTTGCCAATGTAGAAAAAAACCCCATAAAAGTAATGAAAATAGGCATGTCAGTTTACTTGCAACTTAATACTGTCAAGAAATATAACTAATAAAAAATGCTAGCAACTGTATGATGGCTGTGTTTGAACAGTTTTATACTATATTCTAACTGACATTTTAATTAAAGCTCTAATACTTATTACCAGGAACTAGCTTGCTTTTTCACATCCCTCTGTGTCTTTGCCAGCTTGATTATAGTTGACAAAATTGAAAAAGTTTGATAGTTCTTAGGTTCTTCAGCATTTGGTTTTTAGACATAGTTCTTAGGTCTCCTCAGTTTTTGGTTTACAGTCCCCTGCTGGAGTGGCAGTGATTCCTGTAGAGAAATTCAGATGAAATCTAAGGAACTCTGAGTTGTGTTACTCCTTCTCTTCAGTTGTCCACTTTCCTGGAAGTATTTTTAGTGGTAAGATCATCTTACTGATCTTGTTTCAATATTTTTTTCATTTTAGTGGGGGTGAACCTGTGCTGCTGGTACTATTCATTAAACAAGTAAGACATATAGCTCCTGCTGATTTTAATTTGTTTAAAGTGGTTTTGTTGTTTTGTAATGTGTTCTTGTTGCAATACAAACATGCCTTGTATTACATTGTGATACTAAAAATAAATGCATATTTGAAACTTGTAACCCTCACCTCTGTTTAGAAAAACAAACTTCTCTGCCAAGCACACTGCACTGCAGTAAAACCTTGTGCCCCTAAAACTCAAAGCTTGGTGCCAAATCTTAACTAGATGTTCACTGGAAATGCTACAACACAATGAAATGGCCATGATTGTGGTATGAAAGACATTAAAAAAAAACAAACAAAACCAACCAACAAACAAAAAAGCCCCACCCAAAACCCCGTCAAACATGGTTTTATTTTCAAGATTTCACCCTGAACTTGTTCATACTTCAACAGTATTTCAGTTCTTATCATAGAAATATTAATTTTAGGTAAACATTCTTTATAAACAAACTCATTCTAATCTCTAGCTTCAGTTTATAAGAGCAGCAGGGCTTACTTCTGAATAATTATATAATATTCTAGCACTTATTTACTTTTATCAAGTGTTTGAATATGTTATTAGTATTTTGCTAGTCCGTGTTACTGCATCCATGCATGTTTAGCAGCATTTCATCCTACCCCAGCTGTGTGTAGGGGCTGTGCAGCCCCTGTCTGTGCTGGCCTCCCTCTGAGAGGGGGTGAAATGCTGGAGGATGAGCTTGTTTGTCCAGAAACTGCAGATAATTAACAGGGAAAGGATATTGAAACCACTGAATGGAAATAAGGTCTCAGCTCTCCATTTTATCTTTCTGTCTGTAATTCCAGCATGAATGGTGGCTGTTGTATTAAGGATGGGTGGATGAAGGGACACACAGACTCCTGTCTTCAGAAGGCAAAACTGAGTTTATTAGACCCACATCCTTCTTATAGAGAGTTATGATAAAGCTGAACCTGACTGGTCCTTAATCAATGTCCCTCACACCATTGGCTAATTAGGAACAACACCCTCTTGTGCACCTCTTCCAAGTAAACAACACCTTCAAAACACCAGCTGCAAAGATTAGAATGGTTTTAATTCTTTCTCTGAACTTTCCCAAAACTTCCCAGGGCAATGCCTGGGGAAGTTTATCTGACTTTCCTCTCTGACAAGTTCTTAGCATCCACAACAAATGGCATCCAAGAAATAGGAATTCACCAGAGTCCACGTTTTCTTTACTTTTTCCATTTCTGAATCAAATGGTTAAAAAAAGTATTTTCACAGATGAGATTGGTATGTCCTGAGGACACTTGATACAATGGGAATATATAATTTGCAAATTCTTTAATAGAAATGTCTATGAAATATTTATGTCAGTATTGTTCAGTGTCTTACTGTTACCATTTTTAAAATATAATTTACTTCTTTCTGAAGAGTTCTGTTTGCCAGTTTTGACTTGAAAGGTTCCTGTGGAGGCAACATTATTTATTTATACTGGCAAAACCCCAGATAGTTTGTATACTTTAAAATTATTTATGTGTTCATTTTGCCTTGGTTGATTAGATTTTCCTCATGATGGAGGTTAACTTTTGAAGTAGGGAATGGTTAGGTCTACTTAAATGAAGTGTAATAGGTCTTGTTAAAGCTTTACCAAGAATAGTTCATTATTGTGGGTAATCAGATGGGCAGCTCTTGCCACAGTGGTGTGGAGTTTTGTTTCCTTTTTACAGAATTTTATTTTCTTTGTCTTACCCCTCCTTTGCCAATTGAAAATGTCAATGTTTTATCTTCTTCCATTAGTGTTTTCTTAAAATCATTTTATAAGGTGGTGGCAGCTCAAAGTGCACTTTTGATTGGGTTTTTATTTGACTATTAATGGGTAAACCACCCAAACAAAGCTTCCCAACTAACAGTTATGGAGCCTTCTTTGGGGAGAGGGCTGCTGAGTTTCTGTGGGAGGGAAGATTAAAATAAAACATCAAATAATTAGAAATGTGTTTCTTAGGCTTGGTTGGCATTAAGCTCATGTAGTGCTTTTACTTAACTTTTGCTGGATTTTGTAGGATTAAAGCTTTTTGACGTGTGCAAATCAGTTTTCACACCACTGAGTAGTTTCTAGTAGTAGTGCCAACTAGTATGCCACAAGTATTATAACTTAAAATGCTTCTGCCTGAATAAAGCCCCCTACAAAACTAGAACTATCTTATGTCTAATATGCTGAGTTATTTTTGGGTTTAGTTTGATTTTGTTTCTGGGGTTTTTGTTAGTTTGTTTATGGTTTTGTTTGGTTTTGTTTTCCTTTTTTCATTTTTTTTGTAAAAGAGAAGATTTTATACCTCATTACCTTGATTTGATTAATACACTTGTGATATTTTAATATTAAATTTTTTAAGGGAAAAATAATAAATTTAGGCCTTATGCTGGCTGTCTCAGCTAATTGAATTTATTATAGTTTTCTACTTTCCATTTTCCTTGTTTCTACAGTACTAAGGCTTGTCTAATAATAAGCTATCCAAATACAAATTCTTATTCTCTTATTCAGATATTAAAGCAATAATAAAGTTAGTACTTCCCTTGAGATTAGTAAGATAATTGATTTTGAGTTACAACTGCTGCAAGAAGAAAACTAGTGGAAATATGTAAATGTTCAAATGACAGCATTGGTATATACTTCTTACACCATGTCTAGATTAGGAAGAGGGTTGTCATTTAAAATATGTTCCCTAGAACACTTTAAACATTCCTGAAGCAAGTGTTCAACACATCTGAAAATGTGTTAGCTTTATGTAGCTATACAGAATCCTGCAGAAAAACTCTTTTTTTGGGACAGTTGGTTTGAAAATTAAGCTGGTGTGTTCAAAATGTCATCACTCATAGTCCATATAACAATCTGAACATCTATTTACATCCTTCAGAACTGTTTGAAAATAAGTTTATTAGCACTTGAAGGTTATACACAAAGTGACCTTAGCTCACAGGGGTTTTTTGAGCTTAATTTTCACACTGTTTAACTGCGGGTTTAAACAAAGGAGTTCAAGTGATTTCTTCCATGGTTCTTTCAACAAATTTTGCTTTGTACTACACCAGTATTATTTAGCTCAATATTTTAAGAAGACATGAATTGAAACAAACATAAAATATGATAAATATTCCTGTAGTTACTTTAGGAATTTATATATATTACATGCAAGATCAGACATTTTTGTAAGCCATGCAATGGCTTGAGAGGCTTAGGCACACCTAGCAATTTTATTGTTTGGCTATTTATTGCTTCCCTTCCTGGCACTCTCTTGTCTCAGTTTTATGAATAAAAGAATGTACCTACGTCCTTATGTAGCCCCTTATCTTATTGCTGTGTGTTAGAGATAACCAAGGGGCACTTTTAGCTCTTGCAGTCCTGCCCAAAGCTGCACCTCATCCAACTGGGGAGTCTGAAGTAGTAACAGCAGGAGATAGCTTTTTATAGTTTTTCCATGAGACTATTTCTGCCCTCTGGCCCATTGATTTTCAAAGAACCTTTTAAAGTACAGATCAGAGATCAGAGCCTGCTTTGAAAACTAGAAAAGACACTTTATGTAGATAGTTTGAGGCTTCCTTCTCTACTTCATTTGTTAGAAATTGCATGTTAGCAGATATGGCATATCTTTCAGTTCTGAATTCAGTTAAAAAACAAAGTAAAAAAACGGAATCAGTTTTGTCTCCTTGAGATACATCAGGGAGCAGTGCTGTTCCAAAAAAAGGGACAGGAGAGGCTCATGTCTTTTTAGATTCAGAAGTCTGTGGAGCAGCCTGAGTGCACTGTGGAATGGAACAGAGTCTATTCTAGTCAAAGCATGGTTATTTCTTCATGCATCCTGTAACTCAGTACTATCCCACATCATCCTTGAACAGGGCTGTTTCTTAAATGCCACGTTTATATTTATAGTAATTGACAAGTAAGAAATGATTTCTTGCTGTGGTTCACTAGGAGCCATTGACAGAGGAAGTTGGTAACACAACTTGGCTAAATTGAGGGAGGAAGAGTTCTTTTAGAATGGATGTTATATTGAAATGAACATGGATCCATCCATTAAAAAACTTTTTAATTCTGGTGGTACACATGCTCCAGAAATTGATTTATTGTTTAGTATTCTTGACTGGCTCTGCTGTAGTTCCTCTATGCATGCAAATTCAAAATGCATACAACTTAATTCCTCACTTGCTTCCAACCTCTAATTTATCACAATGGAATCATTGTTCTCAGGTTCACTGTGCAATTACTGACTGCCTGCTTGAATAGATGCACCTTTCTCTTTCTAAAAGTCAGGCTGCTGGGTTTTCTTTTCTGCAATCGAAGTTGGAGGCAAGTGCATCATGGATAATCATAGCATGGCAATGAAAAAGATGTGCTCAATTCCTAATTTATCACTCTTGGTCTGCATGATGAGTTCTCATATTATTTTGGTTCCTCTGCTTATGTTACTGTGTAGTTTGTTTTTTTTTGGGAATGAATCCCCAGTGTGTATGATCAGTAAGATAAAAGCCTTTCTTTTGTGCCTTATGAGCTGGTTGATTGTGCAGCAGACCCCAGAGCTTTATTCTGTGACTGCTGTTTACTTGAGTATCAAGTGCTTACCCTCTCCTGCTTCCTGCTGAGACTTACCAAGAGTTTTTATCTTCAACCAAACTGCTTTATTTTCCAAGGCTGTTTTCCTGCAAGCAGAAAATAGGATCTGGAAACATATCTATAATAAATCTCATCTTCTACATTGTGTAGTTGCTTATGTGCTTTGTGCACTTCCAATCTCAAGGGCAAGGAGGTCTGGTTGTGTTGCCTCAAATACATGTTATAGTATTTTCATAGCATTTCTAGGCTACACAGGAAAGCAAACAACTTCTGAAGCCTTTATTTCCAAATACTATGGAGAATGTGAAAGAGCAATTGAATTACAATGTGCCTCAGAGAAAGTAAAAGGAAAATTGCTTTTGTAAAGAAATCACTAGTATAATTTTGTCACTTTGCTGTTTGTACCTGCCATTTTGGCCCCATACATTAATCCTAGCAGAAAACTATGTAATCACCATAATTTATATAATGGGAGAGGAAATGAAAACAAATTGTGGAAAAGAAATGGAAATGCAGTATTATAAATAGTGAAGCCCAGAAGAGTAGGAAATAGTAGTGAAAGATGAACCAGTTTAAATTTAAAGTAAATTTAAATAAAATTGGAAAAAATAAAATTAAAGTTTTCATGATACTTTTATGCCAGAAATGAGTATTGGCTGTTTATTTCTTTCAAATACTGTATAATTAATTAGTTAATAATTTTGGATTTAGAGGAGGCAATATGATAATATGTGTTATTTTTCTAATAACAGTTGCACATTTCATTGTTTTTATGATTCTTATAAAGGGAACGGATGGATTGGTTATTGTTTATAATGTATAACATTATTGCTTGAGTATGTGGCAAAAAAATTAGTATTTTCAGAGTAGCAGGATGAAATGTGTGCTTTTAACTTTTTTAGCTCAGCAATTAAAATCACAATGGTCATCACAAGATAAAAGAGCAATGTCAGGTTTAATGAGTATTTAGTATTTCATCTGGAAATAATACTGAGTTTCTGTGAGAGCTGAGTTTTGAAGTCAAGCTACAACATTTAAAGCAGTTGATCTCTTGGTAAAAATCATTTCATATAAATGTGTCTTGCTTTGGCAGATGTATAATAATTTCTAGTCTTAGAATACTTGATACATGTGTTCCAATGCCTGTGAATGAAGATTTATATATATCTCAGTCTCTGTATTTTTCAGTGAGCTGCTTCCTATGCCCAAATAATTTATTCTGTACTAAATATGATCTTTTTCCATGTAAATATTGGAGTTTATTCTAAAAATGCTACTTGTAAAGGTATTTATTACCAGGTTAAAGTTTAGCATATTTTGGTATTTTAAGTGAAATTTTAAAAATAGTTCTAAGACAATTTATTAAAAAAATACTTTGAAATTCTTGAAACCGTGACAGATTATGGAGTTGTGGCTCTTATCTTCAGCCTTAGACTGGTTTTGAAAAGAAATCTGTTTTTCAGGTTCATGTATAGATGCCACTCAGAAGAATATGTTTGGGATCCTCTTCTGGTAAAGAGATTGTAATTCATGTTCCTTTTTTTTTGCCAAAGAAGGCAAGATTCTCAACATCAGTCACTTGAAATAGGAAGCTTTAATGGCCCTAGAATTTGGAAGAAGAAGAAAAAAGACTAGAAAGGCCTTTATTTCCACACAAGTTATTTTTGATACACTTGACTCTGTCAGTTGAAATTGGAACCCTGAAATGCCCATCACCCTGGAGAATCAGCTGATCTGACACCTGAGTCTTGGGCAGGGAGATGCAAACTCAGATGCAGGGGACTCATCGTTTTGCAAACCCTCATCTTTTCAGTGATGGGGGCTGCCTGGCTGGAGCAGGCACCAGCAGCTGAGCAGAATTCCTCTCCAGCTTTGGACAGTGGAACTCTCTCTCCCATGAACCACATTGTTTTCACTTACCCCAGGTTAAACAGTGGAAATACACAGGAATGGGGAAGTGCTTAAGGGGCTCCCTAAGGAAATGCAGACATGATGGTGGCTTTGCAGTGATCCTCTGATAGGATCTGAAGCCTTTTCCTTCGTAATGAAATAGAGAAGATTCTCCATTTGTGCATACAGCATGGTTAACATCTCTGTCCCTTGGAGGCACAGCCTGGTGCTTGTAACCCGAGGCAGTTCTGTTACAGCTCAGCATTCCTTGCTTGGCTGAGCATCTCACCATGATGCCCAGGGAAAACTGATGGAGCTGGGTAGGAGCAGGGGGAGAAGCACTGCACTGAAGTGGGATCTGACAGGAGAAGCTGCTCCCTTAAGTGCTTGTGATAGTGGGGCCCTGGGAAAATGTTAAAGGTAGACTCTGAAAATGTTAGACTTTGTGTTTTGTCAGATCAATGCACCTGCGTAAGCAGTATGATAAATGATATAATTGTTAGATGTGATGATTGTTTAGTAATTAAATATAATTATTGTATAATCATAAGAAGAATCATGAGAAACTGTGTTAGAAATTTAAGGAGGAGCTATGAGGGGCCATGCTTGACTGAAATCTTTGTATACAATAGAGCACTATAATTTTAATAATTAACATGAAAGTTATATCACGATAGAATATAAAAACATGTTCATCTTGAATGTATGGTCGGAGTCAGATTTGGGTTGAAATACCCCTGACACCCAGAGCTCTTAATAAAAGCACCGACATACAATCACTTTTGTGATTATGTGTTTCTGAACACTAACACTTGTTTAACTCTTGGTCTGTTTTCCTCAAAACCTGGTTCTGTAATTAAAAGTTTACATTAATGGGCACTAAACTAAGTGAATTTCCTCAATCAAAACTGCCTTGCCCATGCAACTCTAATTTCAGAAAGCATTGCAACACCACCATTACCTGGGCAAAAAAGGGCTGATGGAAAGTAAAACAGTGGAGAGAAATGTGTTACCTGCTGAATTGTCCCTTGGGTGTCATCAGGGATCTCATCCACAAGAGTGGATCACTTGTTCTAATTCATATAATCAAGGGAAATGTGCAGCTTTAAGGATGTGCTATTTCCAATTATGTAGCTTTTTTTAAATGAAGCATAAACTCAAAAGTGCTGTCGGACTTGCTTTACCTTTCTTGTGAAAATTGAGTTTTTGTACTTAATCTCTAAAACATGACAGAAAATATTGGAAGCATGTACCACCTGTTTTTCCTTTCATCCTGATTCATTCATTAGCTTCCTCATACCAAAAGCCCTCCAAGACATAATTAACCCTTTTTTGATACCGTGAAACTTGAAACAATCATTAAAACTCATTAAAAGAGAGAAACTTACTTTCAAAAGCAGTGTAAGATTAAAATTTCCCTGATTTTTTAGACTTGTGATTAGGGTGGAATACTAAGGGTATGGCCCTCATGGTTTCAGTCTTTACTGGCTAGTCAAGTAATTAATGATAATTGGTTGCTTTGCATTGCAGAACTGTGTTTCGTGATATAAAATCTTTTGATAAAATAATTTTCTTTAATGGGATGTTGTCTTCTGAGTATGCGTTGTGTAATGATACTGCCAGCAATTCCTTTTTGTCCAGTAAGAAGAAAATATAATTGAAGATAAAAATACATTACCCAAAGTCTTGCTTTTTCTCCCTTTTCACATTTTAAACTCCAAAGGTATTATATTGTACAACCATAAGATATTTTATAATCCAGTTTTTACTGAAGAGGAACATTTATAAGAAAATAGTTTTGTTGCTTAGCTTTCTGTCACAGATCTGATCATACTGTATTTTTATATGATGTTGCTAAACTTCTAATTTTATCTTAAAACTATGGGAAAAATAGAACCATGAAATGCATATGCTTTTAATTTTTTGTCAACTGTACTTTGAAACTGAAGTCAAAGTAGTTGTATTTTCTAAAATATATTACTGGGAAACAAGTAACAAGTTGTATCAAGTTACCAACTTGATACAACTTCAGAATGCAAAGCTTTCTTAACTACAGTGATTTGCTGTAGAAAATTATTATTGAAAAAAATACTGTGATTCTTTGTAAAGGTGTCCTTATCCTTCTTTTTAAGGTTTGGGATGCTGTAGATACAGGCTGCTGTTTAAAAACCTTCTCCTGTCACTCCTGTGCTGTTCGAGCTGCCCGGTGGTCATCCTGTGGAAGAAGGATCCTCAGTGGGGGCTTTGATTCCATGCTGCATTTAACAGATGTGGAAACAGGTAAAGGCCATGAAGAATGCATTACAGCCATTTCTTTATTGTGTACAGATCACTTGGGACCTTGCTAGCCTTACTCTTTCTTCTAAAATATAGACAAATCCATAGGTGAAAGTTAGAATTCTTGAAATGTGACTGTACTTAAAAAATGTGTTTTGGCAATTAAGAGTAGTTGGGGAAGTTTGAGAAAACTGAAATATCTTGAAGTCGACAATCACATGTAATTTATGTTGTCAGATACTACACAGATGAATGGAATGAAATGTGTATTTTTATGCTCTGTCACCATAATTCATTAAAGTATTTGAACAGCCTCTTAAGACTGACTTCAGTAACATTTATACATATATTTAGTTTAAACATAGGCTTGTATCTCATTCTCTGTTGGGTTGATGTTTGTGTTTGAAGTTAATTAGGTGATTTTTTCTTTTTGCTGAATAGGACCTTAATTAGGAGTATAGAAACTTAAATTCTGGTATGAAACCTTGAGACTGAACTTGTGTTGCTTTGATGCATTTTTGAATTTGATTTGGGATTTGATTGTTGTAACCTTAACAACTAATTTCCTGGATGCTGTGTCTCCTTCACAAACTAAAGTGCTTCTGTCAGCACTTCTGTATTCCTTCTCTCCTTAATGTGTTTCCAACATCAGCAGCTTTCACTGGGACTCTACATAATAGGATATCTCTGTGTGTAATGTATGAATTAGATCCAAAATGGGACATTGTCAAGGGAAGAGATGCAATTTTACATTTCCCCCTTAGTTTATTTTTAAGTGTTTAACTCCTGCAAAGGTGCAATATTTTTTATAAGACTACAATAGAAATCCTTACAAAAATTACAAGCGGTTTTTGTCTAGGAGGATTTTCTCTTGCATAAAAGAAAGAACTACATTGTATGTGAATAACTGGAAAGCAGAAATCCTATTCAGAGGAACTGAGAAAGCAGCCAAGAAAATTTTAAAATATTGTTCACATGAGAAAAAGGTTCTTTTTCATGCTCCAAGAATTTATTTTTCTCAACAATAATTGTACCAGAAGTATTTGAATACAGTGATGGCTGGAAGGGAGCTGTTGCAGTGTAGGAATGTAAAATATGTTACAGAATACTGGTGTTTTGAGAATATTCAGCTTTTTTCATGGGGAAAGAAGCTTTAAATAATGGTGTAATAGTACATGAGGTTAATATACCAAGTCATTAATTTGTCAGATTTCTACAGCAACCTTTGTAGTCCCACATATAACTGAACCTTACTTATCCAAGTGGATTTACTTTTGTTGGTAGTGCTTAAAAATTCTAAATGGAATGGCTATCTTCATAATGGGATTTGTAGCAGCTGAATAGATTTTGTGTGCCTGAATCACTTTTCACTATTCTGGGAAAAATCTTGTAAAATTGTAGGGAAAATTCCAAAGATACATAATTTAAATAATATTCTTTAATTTCCAATATCTCTTCAGCTTAATTAACTAGTAATGGAACAGAAGTCTGGATTAAGTTGATTATAGTGATTCATTTATACTTCTCTAAGAAATGACAACAATAACAAAATACATTTACTAAGTGTCAAAACAGATAAATTTGTAAATGGTTCTTTCCTTACTGACTTGTGAGTTATAGGGTTTCTAGCTACTTCAATAAATTGTATGTGTGAAATGAATGCTTATATAATTGGAAGTATCAGGTATTCATTACTGTCTTATTTAAAGAACACAGAATTCCTTGTAGTTCCTCTGAACTGCAGTTGTGATTGGACCTTTCACACCCCATTTGGAAAAGCATAATAGGAGTGATCAGAACTTTAGTCTGATTTCCTATGTATGCAAGCCAGTTTCTGAGCTCCTTCCCTGTTGTAAAGTTACTCTTCTTTTCATACATTTCAGTCAGTTCTGTTCAGAAAGACAGGGCAAGCAGTTGCCTCTGGAATCCAAATCAATTTGATATAAAAAGCCTCATTTCCATTTGAAAAACACTAAGGCATCTATGAGATTTTGATTTACATTAGTTCACTGAATCATTCATTCCTCCTCACTCTTCATCAGTGCTGAGATGATTTCTTCTTTGATTAACTTCAGATAGATGTTAGAACTGTTCCTTCACATTGGACTTTCATATACTTTTTTGGACTTCAGTCCTAATTACTTTCCATTGCTAGTGTGAACTAACTACCAGTGTGTTTAAATGTAGTAAATGCATGCCAGTGAGATTTTATAAATAATAATGCTCTCTTTCAGGCTCTATGCTCTGGTATATTTTGTTCTGGTTCAACATTTTTTCCAGTAGTTTCCTAAAATCTAATCTTTCTTGTCTTGGTTTTCAGTATATGTTTTATATATTACATCTGTGTTATAAAAATTGCTACATGTCCTTCACTAAAAGAAACCTAATGATCTATAAAGAATGACTTAAAATTTAAAAAAGGTTGCAAATACAGCTTAGTACATGCATGGTATTGAGCTGCTGAGCTGTGGGGGATTTTTTGTCATTTTCTGTTGGTTTTCTGTTGGGAACATAGTTTCTGCCCTACTAAATTGAAATTGTAATCTGGCTAATTGTTCTGGGTCTGATGAAGGCTAGTTATGATATTTCTCAAAGGAATGTGTCAACAATTTTTTAACAAACAGCACTAGAGTAAATTCTTCAGGAAAATTTCTTTCCAAGATTGGACTTCAGTTTGGGTATCCCATGTGCTAATATAGTGCATCTTCCTGAGTGGGTTTTTTTCTACTTTTATGATCTGAACAACATCAGAATAGAAGCAAACACTGAAATCTCATTATTCATGAAACAGAATTTTTGCTGTTGGCAGAGAAATCCTGATATGAGGCTAGAAGACACATCCATGAAATCTTATGCTGCAGTTTTACACCACCAAACCCCTTGCCCTTGTCACGTGTATGAAATGAAAGTTCTTACATATAAAAAGATCTAAGATACTCCAAGCATAAAAAATGAGGTGATAGGAATCTCAGGAAGTTCAGCAAGGACATGATCTGGAGTGGAGTAATCCTGTGCAGCAGAACAGACTGATGTTAAACTGGTTAGAAAGAAACTTTGCAAAAAAATACCTGGAGGTCCTGGTGCTGCATGTGAATCGGCAGCGTTGTCAGCAGCAAAGGAGGTCAACATCATTCCAGGCCAGATCATGAGTATTTACCTAGCAGGTAGAGAAAATGATACAGGCTCTTCTCAGAGATGTGCAGTGAAAGGATGAGAGGCAA
Source organism: Zonotrichia leucophrys gambelii (assembly GCF_028769735.1). Lineage (NCBI taxonomy): Eukaryota > Metazoa > Chordata > Aves > Passeriformes > Passerellidae > Zonotrichia > Zonotrichia leucophrys. The sequence continues at coordinate 6,920,073 of NC_088175.1, read as the reverse complement.
AGGAACGGTGTAGGAACACAGGAACTTGTTGGCTCAGCTCAAGGGTGATCAAATACTAAACCAGGCTGTTCAGAGAAGCTGTGGAGTCTGTACTTGGAGTACCCAGAACCTCAGTGGACAGACCCTAGATCCTTAAGGAATCTGCTGCAGCTGGACATAATTTGAGTAGGGATTACGAGTAGATGATCCCTGGAGGTCCAACCTACAGGATACTGTGATGAAGAACAGTACAAGAGAAGAATTCAAGTAAATGAGGTACAAGGAGTTCTCTTACTGTGGTTTGGATAAGAGATAATAGATGTTGCTGTGCAAGTCTTTTTTAAATTCAGTTTTTGTAGATCATCATATATTATCTTCAAGGGCCATCCAGTGCCTTAACACCAGGATGTGAAGCTAAGACTCTTCACAAACATGGTTTTCTTAAAAGCTATTGTACACATTCAGTATGGGTTGGACCCAAAATGTGCATTATTTTTAAAGAACTGAAGGTTATGCATGAGTCATTCACATGAGTGGTTCTGTGATCAGTTGCAGTTTGCATCAGGCAAGTTCAGCACTGCACTATGGAGATTCATGAATATTGGTAGATCCAAAACCTGCAGATTTACTGCCTGTTACTGGCTAATATTTTTTTATTGTCCTATTTTAAATACACTATTTCTTTATAAAAACAAAGTCTTTTGAATATTTTCACAAATATGATAGTAATGCAGCACTCTGAGACTGCCTGCTTTCGTTTTTCTCTAATAACTCACAGTCATTTTCTATTACTGGTAGTTCAGACACATTGTTATTTACAGAGTGTTAAATAGTGCTATATTCTGAGAGCACTGAAAAAAATGCTTTTAAAACTTTCTAGGTCAAATAAATTTGACATTTAACTTCTGTTATGTCCAGATGCAATGGAGGTGCTCTACCAACTTTGGAAGGGTAATTGTATTTTTAGAATTTATTTATAACTGTTTTATTTTTGGAATGCATGTTTTATTAATCAGTAGATTTTTCATTAGTCACAAATGAATTGGTATAATAGCATAGGCAGAACATTGGCTGGGTTTTTTTACTATTTGCATATTGTAGATACTTTTCATTTCTTTAATATTATGACAGAGGGAATGTTCCAAGAAATTTTGGCACATTTCCTAAGTTGCCAAATGCTGCAGTTGTATTTTAGTTCATGGACTAAGCTTGCTTTTAAATATAATTTCCTCAGAGTTATAATGAGAGAGAGTTTCTTAATGGAACATCTTGTACCTACCAAGAAAATTTTCTTTTTAATGTATTTTTTTCTGTTCTAATTTGATAGTCCTATAGATATAACATTGCTATTTTTAATGTACTCATATTTGTTCACATAGGAGTTCTAGTTCTCTTACCTAAACATCACCCCAGGAAAACTGTGGCATTCCTCTGTTCCTCCTTTTCTCTCCCAGTAGTATTTAGAGAATATGTTTCAATATGCAGAAAGCTTTTATATGGCACCTCAGAAAAAAAAGCCCAGTTGATTGATAATGTTTTTGTTTGCTTATTTATTTTTTTTCTTTTGAGTGTATGCAGGCACCTTAGATGTGAGGTCAAAGGTTTCCCCCAAGATTCAGCAGTTTTATGAAATAAGTTGAACATAGCACTCTCCAGCTAGGAGATAACAGCATTTTACTTTTTATGCTCACTGCTGTAAAGCCTTGCTGAAAAGTATTTATTGTGGGGACGTTTCAAAAGTTAAAAGAGAAAATTATTTAATATTTCAAACATCTGCACTTGCTGAGAACTTGTGAACATTTAGGGACAAAAACTAGGAAAAAATATGTCATCAATATAACTTTGGTTCTTGAGAAAATAATAAAGCCAATTGTAAGCACACCAAGAATGGAGAAGTAACAGACAGCATTGATTTGTTAGGAACAAATGATGTCTAATCAATCTAATTTGTTTTCACTATTGTGCATGAGAGGGACTGTGACTGTAATGAAATATTTTTGTATATGTTGTTTTATGTCTTTTTCTAAGCACAGAGGGGAATCCATTTTGCTAAGCAAGATTGCTCTTGTGTCCTTGTAAGTCTCAGGCTTCACCTTTCTTTACAGAAAGACAGATCACAGATTAGAGTAAGGAAGTAAATGTTTTAGGGTTTTGCAGTAGGTGTGTGAACCTAAGGGCCACTAAGCACAGTTACAGAAGCATCCTGTTCTGAGCAACTGTGCTGATGTTCTGTGAAAAATTCAGAATGTTAAATAGCCTTTAAAACATCTGATTTCATAGCTGAGCAGTTTCACAGTAGGCTGCTGCATAAAGAAGCAGAAACATATATTCAAGATATTTTTAAAGATTTTTTTCCGTATTGTGCTTGTTATTATTATGTTACTGGCAAGCCTTTAATGCTTGAAGAATTTAATTAAAGCCTTTAAAGAACATAAAACATGCTGCAAAAGATATAGTAGATATTGTTACTGAAATTGTGAAAATTAAGGATTAGAGAAACATTTGATTTCTGCTTTGGAATAACAATCTCTTATAAAGGAAAATGATATGTGGTATGGATTTTCCCTCAATTAGCCAAAGACATTTTCAAAAGGCCTAATTTTCTAGTCTATGAGTTGGTTATGCTGCCTTTAGGAACTAAAATGCAATAAATATATACAAAATAAAGATATATACAAAAATGTGCTGATTTATACCTGTTATGGATGGGGGTCTTCTCCTTCAAGGCCATCTGTTTCAATATATAAAATAAGACCCTTCCAAAGGTGAATATTTCATTTAGTAAAGTGAGTAATTGTAGAGAAAAAGATGGGTAACTGAAAAAAAAAAGATTTCCAGAAAGGTGGAGAAGGATCTACAGCAAACACTGAACCTGGATTTCCCAAGCTGTGGGGTCGGTTCCATCATAGCAGCATTACAGCCTGGAAAGAATAAATTCTGCTCATGTTAGTATAGCACCTGAAGCCAAGTTTGTGCAGGAAAAGGCTAAGAGTTGAGTTCATTGCCTCAAATTACTGAATTGCATGAGCTAATATGCCCCATGTCATCTTTTGCATTGACCTGTTCCATCTCTCAGATGGATATTTTTCCTAAATTTCTGAGTGAATTGTGAATTGTGAATAAATTTTAGTTGTGACAATAAAGAGTGTTTCCTTTCTCTAAAACCTTTTGAGTTTGTTAACTGCTGCTGCTCAGCCTGTATACATTCCAGTCTTGCCCCTTTTCTGTCACATGGCAGTAGAATGGAATTTGTGTGTACATGTAATAACACCAAACCCTTCAGAACACTGTTTACTCAATTCTCAAAAAGAGATGTTTGATTGAATTTCACTTTGGGGAGGCAATGAGAGAGGGAGGGTTGTCTTGCAAAGTATTAATTGGAGAGCCTGAGCTTTTAGTATTAGTTTATTGTGATTGTTGACTTAAGTAAAAAAATTTATTAATATCTGCAGCATCAAATCATAAGGTGGCAGCTTAAATTAAGAAAAAGAATGAGGTTAAAGAATAAAGAGGTAAATAAGATGCTCAGGTTGTTTGCATTAATTTTATTTGTTATTACATTGTAATGTAGAGTTCATAACACTGAGATTATTATGGTTTAATTATGTTAGTGACTGTCACTGAGAGCTTTAGGATAAATTGCAGCTTCTAGGAGACAAGAAAAGGGCAAATTCAGTGCCCACTCTATCAAATAGGGAGAGACAGAGTAGGGAATGTAGAGCATTTTAGTTTCTGAAGAAAATATCAGGCAAATTATTAAATTACTTGGAAGCAGTTGGGAATGAGATAGAAAAATTGACTAATTAATAACAAATTATGTTAAATCAATCTTTCTATGGAAAAGGTAACAGATCTTGTAGTTAGTAGATGAAATACATCTTGAACTAAATGCACATCTTTTTTGCCTGTGTTTTACCTGACTTTCTCGTGTCTTAGGCTAAAGAACACAAGTATTTATTATAGAAAAAGCAGTTTTAAGAAGTCTTGTGGAGGTAAACACATAGCAAAGCCAGTGATTGCAAAATGAGGACTTCCACTGAATCAGTTATGGATATGTCTAATGCCATTTGGACAACACTTTGTGGAGAACAGTGATCTCTTGATGTGTCCTTTATAAAGCTGTGTGACAGGATTAGTACAGGTAGGCTGCACTTCTGCTAATTTCTGACTGCAGTCCCATTGAAAACTTGTTGATTATTCTCCCAGAGTTTTTATTAAGCAGGGAAATAGTAAGAAGAAAATTCCTTTGGGAGTAAAGTGCTATTAAACTGAGTAGTGACCCTCCATGGGGTAATTCAGTATTTTCTCAAGTGCTGGGGATGGGTAAGATGCCTGTGTATGTGGCTTTTGTAAAGCCCCCTCAAATGATGCCTGGTAGTGGTGTACATGAGAGTAACATCTTGTTGTTCCTATAACTGATGATTTTAATACTTTCTTCCTTCCCTGTGGAGCTTTTTGGGTTTTTTTTCCCTGTAGCTGTTGGGGTTCTGAAAGCTCCCATGGCAAGGGATGGTCACAAATATGACTTGTGGAGAAAATCTCTGCTGCCCTGATGACTTTTTTGTCCTTTGGGGGAAGGAACTCATGGACAAAATTAAGTGTTTCACTTAGTGGTGACAGAGAGACCCTTTAGATCTTGCAGTGGCAATTGGTGGCGAGTCATTTAAAAAAGGACAAAAATCCCCTACAAATACCAGAATTCACATAGAACAACACTCCCCCCTCCTTTAGTCTCTCTGTAATCTTTTTCCCTGTCTTTTCCCTTGATGAGCATATGTGATAAAGTAAAACCTTTCTCTTCTTTAAACTGAATAAATAAGTAATTTTACAAGTCTTAGTCTATTGACTGTGTAAGTTGAGTTCAGGAGATGAGGAAAATGGAACTGATGATGAAATCAAATAAATCGGCCCCAGAGAATGAAATGAGCATGAAGAAATCTGTGTGAATGATTTTCAGTATTGTACACCTAACTGCAAGGGTTTACATCTGTCAGTAATGTTTTTAGCTGAAAGTTGTTTAAAAAAGCCTGTTTTAAGATAATCCTCACTTGCATAAAATGCAAATTAAAGAATATTTTAAGAAGCTTTTCTCATAGTATTTTAAAGGATTTTTTTTTGTTTTAGTTCTGCAGTACTTCCTTCACTGTTGCTTACAGCAGTAACTTCATTTAATGGAGATCTTTATATGGGATATGTAGAATATAAATCACAGTTGTTATTGTGAAAGTGAGCAGATATATTTATCTTGGTTCATACTGCTGTTCCAAAAATTTTATTTCAGTGAATGTACAGTAATATAATGAATTTGTTAGGATGAAAGGAAGCAGTGAACTGTGGAAAAGTCCTATAAATTAACCTAGCTGAATTCTGTTGTGTTCCAAAGTGCAGGCAATCCAATTGATACTAACCACAGGATCCTGTGGAGATTAGTGTGTACAATTAAATGTTGGCAACAGTGTATCCATGGGAACAGCTATTGCCTTCATATGGTGGTTTGCAAATTATTTCCTACTTCCAAGATGAAGTTTCACTCCTACCTTTGCTGAAAGTTAGGTAAACAACTCAAGAGCTGTAATATAGATTGAGATGTAGTATTTCTGTACAGACAATGTTTTATTCAAGTTATTTTTGTCTCACTGGAAAAAAAAAAAAAGACTGGCATCTCAGTAGGAGAACATTCAACTTTTAGATTTGGAGATTTCTTCCTGTGTGTTGTCTGCACTGTGACCTAGTGGAGCTCCTCTCCTCAGTGTGGGAGCCACTTGTTGTCTCTTTTCAGTACGAAGCAGTCAGTGCTGCAGAGGCCCATGAGCAGGAGCAATTTCAAGTGGATAGAAATTAGTGAGTTGTCTTTTATTTTCATTAAATTAGACTAGCCCCAGATATTTGAAGTGTGTAATTATAAGCATGTTCACTTTTAACAACCTTGATATTTTTGAAACTAAGTTGAAATGAATAACATATTTCATTTTCTGCTCAAATTTTAATGTGTGCTTGTTATTTGATTTTAGGGAAGCAGATATTTAGCAGCAAAACAGAATTTAGGATCAGTGCACTGAAGTTCCACCCTACAGAGTCAAATGTTTTCATTTGTGGAGGATTCAGCCCAGAAGTTAAAGCATGGGATTTAAGGACTTCTAAGGTAAAGCAAATCTTTTTTCTCTTTCTCTTTCCAAATGTTCCCTAGGTTGTGTGTGCTGTGTGTTATCAAGGTGCTAGATGTACCTACTGGTCTTTCATTAAATTGTTATTGTGAGGTCTTTTGCTTTTTCACTGTGTTCCTATTCATTGAGATGAACCTCTGTAATGTGTTTTAAGTGCTATGAGGAACACTTAACAGAAAAATATTTTTTTTTTCTTTCTGTAGATGTAAGTTACATCTAGTTGAATTAAACAAAGCAAATAGCTCATGTGAGGATTGTGAAAAGCAAAGAAACAGTACAGCTGATTTGCTCCTCAAGCTCTTACCTGTGGGTCAGGATGTGTACCTTATGCCTGTAACTTTTGTATAGAAGCCTGGAGCAATTTTTACATTTATGAACAGCCACAGAAGTGTGAAATGCCTCTGCTTTTACATTGTCATGAACCACAAAGAGCAACGTGCTCCCAGCAGCCGTTGAGAGCTTAGGTAAGACCAGAGCTGTACTCTGCCAGTGGAAGTTTAAGGTAAGCAACATCCTCATGCACAGAACAGCTCAAAGAGAAGCAGGGACTGCAAAGTGATTAGTTCTTTGTTTTCCTTTGAATTTCTCTGTGGGTAGATCCTACTCATCATAGTTTGCCATCTGTTTGCTCTTCAGGATGGCAGAAGGGACTTGAAAAAGATGAGATAGCATAGCCACACCTTGTCTCTGTCTGTGATGTACTAAGAATAATAGGTGAGAGATAAAGGGAAATGCATTTCAGGTATGAGGGCTCAACAGGAGAGCTCTGAAATCATTGTGGGAGTTGCTCTGTTGAGGAAACAGAGTATTCTTGTGCAATTAACAACCAAGTTCCTGTGCTGCAGTTGCATTTGTCACTGATGTTTGAGGAAAGCATTTAATTATGTAGGATCTCTACCACATGAATAAGTTCTTAAAAGAAAAACATTAGTAAATACATATTGAGACTGCCACATCTGAGGCTACTCTGAAAATAAAATTACTGTGAGTTTCAGAGTTACAGTGTTAGTATGAAAACCTGTGTAAAAGTGGATGGGATTCATTGCATCCATCTACTTGTATGATGGCTAGTTTTACTTCATAGGGATGTGAAGGAAGATGGTTCTTGTTTTAAATTAGCAAAAATATAAGTGCATTTAATAAAAAATGCCTATGTAACTTTTTAAAAAATGAAATTAGATTTTCCATTTTCACTGTTCCTCCTGGCAGGGAACTGAAGAAGTAGGACTAATAGAAGTCTTTACTCCTGAAGAGAAGGATCAGTGGTTTCACAGCATGGAAATGATATAGCAAATACAGTTTTGCTTTCTTGAGATTCTCTCAGTAGAACTTAATTGTGGGGAGGAGGTGCAGTCTGTAATTGAATCCTTCAATGTCCTTTTTAACATAGAGAACCTACTGTTGTCATGGTATGCTGAACTGCCTTTAAAGGTGCTTCAGCAACTAAATGAGTGTCATCTTTTTAAGGCTTAAATATTGTTGGTTGTTATGTCAAATTTGAGGTCTTTGATTGTAGTCCAGAAGAAGATGGCAGATGTATGTGACAAAACAGTCTTTCAGAGATTTTCTGACTTGGTCCAATAATCTTTTCTGGAAATGATACTGTAGTTATACAAAAGTCAAGTGATAGTCTGGCTGTATATAAAGCCAGAGACATTCTTTCACCCCATGTCATTTCTTTATGATGGATTTTGCACCTGTGCCTATCTTTGAGCAACCTATCTTATCTATGAGAATCTGTGAAGATGATTTTTCTCTAGATTTGAAGTAAATTGTGATTGATGAGCATGGTCATGCCAAAACTGGCAATGCCTTCAGCTTGTGTGTGTCTAGAGTGCCCAGTCTTTTCAGAGAAAATGATAACTGATTCTGTTCTACAGTAACAAATGCCTGAAGTCACATGTTGCAAAATGTGCCTGTCTGGGCGGTGCTCATGTTGTGTATGGTTGTGGAGGAATATGTTAGAAATATTTCACAGGTGGTAGGACACAATCTCCAATACTGATAATGGAGAAGGCACTTCAGTTTCAAGGAGAGAGAAGATTTGTTTACAATGGATATTTATAATCCAAGGCTTATACTTGAGTAAAACTTTTTTTCAGCAATTCTGGTACCAGTGATTTTGATGACAAGATCTGAAGACTGCAAAATTGGCATTAACTCAAGTAGAGCTAAGGGGCTAGAGAACAGATGTTAGTGCTTGTGCTAGATAGATTGGTTTTGAGTTGTCTCCTGAGTCTGCTACTCTTCTGTTGTCAGTATCTCTGCCAATCTGCAGTAGTTTTATCTTTGAACAGTGTTACAGTGTCACCAAGACAAATGGCTTGAAAAATGCTGTTCTTGGCCCTTTCCCCCCCCTTGTGAATTGTCAGAGTTTCAGTAGTGCTTTCCCTTGGTACCAGACAAGGTATCAAACAGTACTGTATTCCAAGCAAAGATGACAATAAATGTGTTTGTCTCTTAAAGCAGCTCCTTCCTTTAAGGTTTTAAATTCTGATGGTGCCTCAGTTTAACCACAGCTGAACTGTCAGTTGATATTTCTGGCAAACCTGATTAAAGATCAGTCCTGCATAAAGGTAGATTCAGAAAGCAGTTCCTTGTGAAGAGGAGCATGCGATGCTTGACCGGGACAGAGCCATCAAAGCACCACCAGCATCCCAGGCTGTGATTCCCAAATATTGCCAGCCACCTCAGGCTGATGTTCTGCAGAAGGTGCCTCCTGCAGAAATATGTGCATCTCTGTGGACTGGAAAGTGTTCTCAGTGAAACTGTTTCAGAAAACTGGCAGGAGAGAAGAAGCAAGTCCTTCACCAATGAACAGTGTAGCTGCAACAGGGAGAAGGCAAACAGAGAGGGGTAGCGCCCAAAAAAGGAGGCAGTAAGGACGAGCAGACCAACATCGGGGGTGGAGGTTAGTCTCACCTGTGCATCATCACTGCAAAATATTGTAGTTACATTTCAAACTCTTAGGTATTGAAGGAAATGTTGGTTAGGCATGAATTATCAGTGCCATCAATGTGTCATGTCTGCCACTTCCTAGTTTTGGGGGTTTTCAATGGATTCTTCAGGTATTCCTGCTTTCAGTTTATATTGCTATCCTTATTCACATATCTTTTCCATCTTACACAGTGATAGCCATAATTAAAACTGGAGAGTGTCCTAGCCAATATTTTGAAATTTGTCCTGTTCTAATAAGTGCCATTTTCTCGTAGCGGAAATAGATGTCTGAGACCTCATGCCACTTTTGTTTCAATTTTGACACAAATAACCTTTCTATCTTTCAAGTTCTTTCATCCTAATTAATTACAAGATTTTCCTGTTTTGCCTGTTCTTTTCAAGAGTGTTAATCTGTCATTCAGTTTGGAATGATGTGTGGGTGAACTAATGATTCCTTTTGTTCCTATCATCACACTCCTGATAGCCTTTTCAGGCTTTGCAGCATATTTTGTCAATAGAGACAACACCCTAAATCAGGAAACAAATGAACAAATGAATTTTGTTATTCATTGCACACTGAAAACTCAATTTCAGCACGTGCTGGTAATTCAATTTCAGGGGTCATTCTTTAGGATGTGCATCTGTGTTTTAACAAGCAATCCTCTTGCACAACTTAAAATTAACATGAGGCAAAATGATTATTTTATCAGGAAATAAGGGGATTTTTTCCTGGAAATTTAGAGCAAAACATTAAGCAAAACAGAAAGAGAGAGAATGAGAAGTTGCAAAAATGGTGTCCAATTACACAAACATGCAGTAGTTTAAATGAGCTGCTTTATGGCAGTGTGCCACATTGATGCTTTCTGCTGATGGAAAATGACATAGAATAGCTCATATTGGTATTTTTCAAAATTAGTACTTCTGACCAGGACCATGAATTTGTGAGCATTAATTACTCATATTTATTCATGATTTGAATGTGGTACAAAAACTGGATTTGCAAGTCTCGGAGAAAATGTATCAAGTTGGTTTGAGGCATCCTCTCGGCTACTAAAACACTGAAAAATTTTAGGGGAGCTAATAGCATCCCTGCTCTACACAATATAAACCTTGCTGATGTGTACAAAAGAATCTTTTCAATTAATTTTGACAGTTCACTCATGGTACAGGGGAAGTGGGTGAGTGGCTGTGTGGTCCTTAGTTGCTGGTTGGGTTTAAAACATGACAGAAATGTGCAGTAGGCCATTAATTAGAGAGGCAGATATTAAAAAAAAAAAAAAAAGAAAGGGGTAAATTGAAAGATACTTATTGCTATCTTTGTTCTGTTGAGCAAATAGGCAAAATAATTTCAAATGTAGCATTGGGTATTAAGCAAGACAAAGAATGAAAGAACAATAAGGGAGTTTAAACCTTTAAGATAAAGCTAAACAATATACTTCAGATAAATGAATGAGTGGGACAGCTTATTAACCTCTCAGTGAAATGTAAAGTATACAGCATCTCAAAATTAGAGACAAAAGTAATCAAAGCCTGAAAAAAAAAAATAGAAGAGGCAGCTGAATAGCCTGTGGAGATTTATTATAGTGGTATTGCTTTCTGTTTGTGTTAAACCCAGTTTTCTGTCTCTGGTAAAGAGATTATTCTGGAAATTTTATATTATTGTATAACAGATTGATTAAACTTATGAAAAATTTGGAGAATGTTTATAGAGGTTTTATGAAAAGACCAGAAAACCTGGAAGTGAGGTGCTGTGTTTTAAAATATAAAACAATCTGCAGTGTCAACTAACGAGGGAGCATCACATTGAACAGCCCCCATGGGACCTTTGGACCTTGGAGCTGAACTTAGATAAACCCCATAAAACCCTGCAAAAAGAAATGTGCAATAACCCCAAGACCTTAAAGTAGTTATGTATTTTAGAAGTATTTCCTTTGAACCGTGGAAGAATTTTGTAAGATGTTCAGTACAAGCCAGCACAGTCACCCTTCATTTTGGCTGATCTACATTAGCTTTTCAGACAGGATACAGTATCTATTCCAACCACTTATTCTACCTGAAATTTTAGTATTCATTGAAATACCAAAGAGAAGAAAAGATTGAGACTTGTATCCTTTAACCCAGAAATATGGACCTTATTGTGTTCATTAATGTAAATATGACTACAGATGGGGTTTTTGCTTTTTAATTTGGGTTTCTAAGCTTACACAGATGTACTATCAGAGGAAGACTACTGCTGTAGCTGTCTAAAACTGGTAATGCTTTTAAAGGAGCTAAAGTTCATTATATGATGAATGGTCAAACTGCATTGAACAATGTATTTACATGTGTCAGCAAGGTTTGCTTAGCTCTGATGAAAGGATGTACAGCAATCAAAGCTAACATCTGAATGTACTCGTTAAAGTTTCTAAATGTATCTATTTAACTATTTTTGAGATTTGCATATTTTACCTTTTATTTGTATTCTGCTTTGATGCAACTTAATGTTTTGTAAGCATTCAGGAGCTGGTTCCTTACTGTGTCCATACAGAAATGTGGGGGACTTTAAAAGTGGAGATCACTAACAACATTTTTTTGGACTTTATTAAAACTAGAGGAATAATTTACCCAGCTGTTGGATGAAGTCTCTCTCTGATCTCTCGTCTGTTGATGCTCACGTGCCCAGTGTCACGAGCTGGTGAGGTTTGTTGGAGCTTTGGCAAGAGCTATTTGTGATCACTGCCAGAACAGCAAGTCCTGATGAAGCACCACACATAATCTGCAGAGGGAATAAGTGGAAGGTGGCAGGGCTGTGGCTCTGATCCTAAAGCATTATTTGAAGCTCTTAGACCTCTTAAATGCAAATCCACTGATTATGTTCAACAAGGAGGGAAAGAGAGGAAGGGCATCAGGTCGAGGAGACCCAGTAAAATATGACTGGACAGCCAGAGAACAGACTTTGAATAAAAGATTAGTTACAGATATTGAAAGGAAAGATATTTAAAAATATAATATATTTAAAAATATCATGTATTTAAGGGAAGGTTGATTGTGTGAAGTTTACTTGATGTCACTTTATGATGTTGGACTTGAATAAAGCAATAAGAGAAGCTGGGGAATGCAGGAATTAACCTAGGTACTGTATAATGAGAAAAGTAGCTAAAAGGGATGTCTTAAAAAAGGAAACTGGCTTGGAGAAATTTAATGAAGTGCTTCAGGCATGACACTAAATGGAGACAAAATATGTTATTTTATTTTTGGAAAATGTTTGTTGCAGAAAGTCTTGTGCTAGCACAATCAATTAAAAAAAAAGAATAGAATATTTCACAGGAAAAATGGCAACAACTTACTAGAAATTGAAAGAGTAAAAAGAAATAGAAAGGTTCAACCATTTGGAATTAATAACAAAATTTTATCATGGAAAGTTTGAAAAAAGATTAGTGAAAAGTCAAGGTAAATTTAAGGAAAATATAGATTTGAAGATTTACACAGAATTTCCCATTTTACAAATTGAGATCTTATAAGATATAGAACAAATTAACTAGCAAAAAATGATGGAAGCTCCTATTTGAAGCTTTTAAAATGTCTTGAAACGAACTGTAAAATTTTTATTAACAGCAAAGTTCAAGGCAGAGCAACAGGTTTTTTTTCCTCCCCCATCTTTATTACTCTGAACAATACTTAGCTACAAAATTGCAACTATCATCTACAACTTTATGCTTAAAAAGAAAAAAATTGAAGAGATGCTTTTTATATTGGTGAGCTATTTCTCCATACTTGAGTTTATAAAGAAATAAGCCCAAGCTGTTAAAGCACAGTTAAAAAAATTAATAGGTGCAAATGCACTGCATTTGTTTCCTTGGAAACATTCTATTGCAATTTCTTTCAGATGAGATGCAGTCATTTTAAGTAGCATGTATTTAGGAGACCCTAATGAATTTGTCTCTGGATAGCATATAAATATGAGAAAAGGCTGTAGAAGCTGGTGGAGCTGCTTGCGCTTCTGGTTTCTATAGAAACAGCCAATACATTGTCATGTACTGGTGGTATTAGGAAGAACAAGGTAATTAAAATAAGATGATTTATGCAGTGCTTTAGAAAACTCAAGTTATTCTTCTCAGAGAAATGCTTCTTGAATCCATGGTCAAATGTTCAAAGAAATGTGGTGGGGGTGTATTTGCACTTGCACAATGACATTTGATTTTAATTGTTAACGTTCAGGGTCCTTTCTGAGTGGAAGGCACGTGTTATGTGTCTGCGGCACAGGTGAGCAGTCTGCTGTGTTTATTTGGGAGCCTCATTTGGTGGCATTGCAGATGAAAATCCCACACCCGTCAGAGCAGGACATCACTCCTCTGCTGCCAGAGGGACTGAAATGAGCCAGGAACAAAGGATTCCTTCTTTTGGAGTGGGAGTGCTCACGTGAGAGGTATGTCAGGGAGTGGCTGTTGCAGTTTCAGTCCATTTCTAGGCACGTTTTACACCCCCAGCAGTGACCAATGCACTTTGGAAGAGCAAGAATAGAAAAGCACAGCAAACATCTGTATCACAATTCCTGCAATGGTTACCTAGGCCTCTCTAACTTACAGTCTGGGGGATTCCTGCCTCTTTGTCTTTGAGTTTTCACACTCTGGAATTGGTTTTCTTAATCTTTTTACATCTGCAATTTCCTTTAGCAAGGAACTCAGTTTAAATATGTAGTGTTTGAAGAAGCATCTCGTTCTGTGCATTTTGAAGCTGCCTGCTGCTCATTTACTGTCTAAAGTCTTATAATGGAGGAAACCACTCTCCTTCTCCATGCTGCTCAGACTTTATTTGCAATTCTTTTGGATTCCCCTCAGTCATCTAATTTCTGTACTAAGAATTCCTTGTTTTTGTACTAAAAACTTTCTATGAGTTCCTCACAAAAAGCCATTCTGTATCTTTCTTATATGTGGATTTCACTTCTTATCCTATTTGAGATGGGGAGATAAGTTTAAATTAAACAATATGATGGGAAAATAATTTTTTTTCTTGTAAATGATTGATGATTTCCATCACAAGATTCTTGTGTCTTTTCAAGTGGTCTAAAATTGACTTTAAAAAAGCCAGTGTACATTGTTCAAATTGGAAATATTAGAGATTAATATCAGATTAAAGTTAACCACTTCTTCATCTTAAAAAGTCATTCTTTGCTTTTAATTATTCTCAAGATCTGTTGATAATATTGAGCTTTATTTCTGAAAACTGAGCAGTTACAAATGGGAAAAAAATTAGAGTAAAGAAAAATAGTGTTTTTTAACTGCCTGAAGAGAAATACAATAGATTGACACAAATGGTTTGCACTACAATAGATAAAAGCCCCTTCTATTTTGTGAAAGAGTAAGCTTTTCTTTAAGTTAGGATGTACTTTTTGTTACTGTTAATGGTGTAGTACTGTTTCACAGGGGAAATTTAATCAGTCTCCCATTGAACTAATAATCCAGCATGTCAGTAGGAAGAGGCAGGTCCGTGCCAAATCACACAATCTAAAAAGATAGGACAAGAAAAGAAAGAAAAAATATGCCACATTTTACAGGTTGGAAGCCATGGATCTCAGCGAAAAGGGGGTTTTCTGATGACCAGATATATTGCCTGTAGTCCTGTTAGATTTGTTTTGGGACCTCCTCTCCTGATGGCCCAGGACAATGGATATAAAAGGACATTTCTTTCTCATCACTAGCATACAATTTGAGGTGCTTTTTGTAAAGTGCATTGCACACAGCATACAAGTGGCCAGCACAGGCTTGGGGCAAATAGCAGCTTCTGGATTGCTCATGTGGAGTCTGAGATTTCTTGTCAGAATGCCAGTATGTGCATGGTATGTGCTTAATGGGGAAAAGTATTACAGAACACCCATCTGAAATACATGCCTTGAATTCAGCATCACAGCTTGCTTTTCAAATCACCAGAACCATAAGAATCTGTTTGAAACTGATTTAATTTGCTTAAATTACCTTTCTTTTCGAATTCCTGCAGCCATGAGCTCCTGCCTTATTGAAGAAGTTTTGTTATTGGATTGTGTTGACACCAGAAATGATTAGGCTTTTGTTTGAAATGAACTGTTTTATGTCCATAAAATTCTTAGATTGAAGAAGTGAACTGTGGTTTTCCAGTGCTGGTAGGTGATAAATCTGCAAGTAGGAAAAGAGCAGAAGTTGTTATTAACAAACTAAAGCCAGCAGGGTAGGCAAACCTGGGCTTTCCCCAGACAAGTTCCTCAGGCATGTCATGAATTAATTGCTTAAGGTAGAACAAAGCAGGATTAATTATGAGTACTTTCCTGAGCAGGGATGTTGCAATTAGTTATTTTTGAAAGCTGTCTTTATGGGGCAGTTGAAATACTATGTATATCAAGTTCCCAGCTGCTATTCAGTGTTAATTTACTGTTCCCTAAGTCATTCCTACTGTGTGGTTTGAAGATAAAATAGCATAGTTTTTCTGAGGTATATAACAAACATATAGAAAATGAAGGTATTTTGTGCTTATTTTGATAGGCAGTTTCCTGTTGCAAAGGTAAGGTACACAGGTAATTTAGTTAAATATTCCATTAAATAACAGACAAACAAATATTGTTTAATGAATAGTGGTGAAGGTTTAAATTGATAGTAGCAGTTTTTGTAAGAACCCAACAGGTTTTCAGCAAAAATTAAAAGTATTTGCACATTACCAAAACTTCACAGTATCTTATTTTTCTGTACCAAGAGGTGTCTGTTGCTCCAAAAACTGTTAAAAGCAAATCCGAAGCCTAAACCCTTTACAATACTGGACACAACATATGGCTGGATATGTGCCCACATTTCACAAGTTTGGGACTTTTTTTAGATTATGATGATGTAAATAATATGTCTGTGATTTTCACCTTTAAAATAAGAAAATATTAAAAATCACTACCATGAATAGCCATTTGGAAGTTTGTTGTCATTTATTGCTTTATTTTGTTGTTCTTCATCTCCCAGCACTAACTGGCCTTTGTTTCTGGCTCTTTGTCCCTGTTTTTACACTTGTGCTGCTCCATGCTCTTGCTCCTGCTGACTCTCTGGTTGGACTTGTCACTTCTGAGAAGATTCCTGCTGCTAAGGGGCTGCCTCCTCAGTCTGTCAGGGGGGTTCTGCCTTTTGTGTCCACTCCCCTCAATTTGACTTCATTTTTATCCTGCAGCTCCTACAGCTGTCAGGTTTCTGTATGGTTTTCCATATCTCATTCCAGGCAGCTATTATATTTTCTGGTTTTTTTTTTTTTTCAGTTTGGGGTTTTAGTTTTCATTTTTGCTTCTACAAAATGGCTTCATTTTCTACTTTACTAATGAACTATAGACTTCCTTTTATAACTCTGTGCAGAAGTATGCATGGTGATTTCTCCATAGAGAAAGTGGAGGATATAAATATGGAAATATCCCTTTTGGCTTTGCAAAGTTTAATTGCTTTGTATATTATGCAGATTCTGAGGCTGTAAAATCTGATGAGAGTAAGAAGCACATTTGTATATTCACTATCTTAAAAAAGCAGGCAGATTGCTGAGAAATGTGCAAGTTTTTGAGTGTGCAGGTTTGCATCTTGTTGCTGTTATTACAGGGTGTGTAGGGTGCTTGCATGGCTAAGGCTCTTCATCAAATGCAAACATGATGTGTCTAAACTGTGTATTTCACAAAACCTGTGAAAAGCGACTGGAGCAGCTGTGCTGCCATCCTTCTACATGCTGAGATCACAGGAAGCAGAGCTGGAAGGGACCTCAGTACATCCACGAGTAGATCCAGGATCAGCTTTCTGAACAGTTCCCCAACAGCCATAGATTTTAGAGTTTGAGGCTAGAAATCAAGAAGTTATCATGCTGTGTTTGGTAGTTGACATGATTTTTCTTTTATTGGTGAAAGTGTAAAATAGGGGTATAATTTAGGATATTTCACTGTGACACCTGAAAATTGTTTGGTGGTTATTTAAAAAAATGTATCTGCAAATGGTCTGGGCCCTGAAGTCAGTAGTCACTGGGTATGTAAGGGGTATCAGGTAGGCACTGAAATGCCTCACAAAGTTGGAAGTCATTCCAGGATAATTATTCAAGCACTTTCTCCACTCTATTGGTATTCTAGTGACATTAGAAGAAGGACTAACCTCTGAATACACTTTGGAAGTGCAGGCAGCTATGTTTTTAGCTGTCTTGGAGAGAGAGATTCAGATATTAATAACTAGGAGTCTTCCCATGTCCTAGTTTCAAGGATCACCATATTCAGAGAGATGGTTTGCTTTGATCTGGCCACTTGCCTTGAAGTTTCTCTTCACTGGAGGCAATCAGAGAAAAAAGAAAGCAAAAGTATTGATTTGCAAAATTCAAATTAGACAACATAGATACAGAATTTCATGAAGAAAGATGGAAAGAAAGGACATTCAAACTGTTCATGTGTTCCTTAGAATAATTAAAAATCTCTGACTTTTTAAGATCCAGCTTACAGGCTGTTAAAATATTCAGAATCCTGTGGCTGATACCCATTTCTGCATGGATCTAACCCATTTTTTCTGTACAATCAAAATCTCCCCAGGTGAAACTTGCACCAATTACTCCTCCTGTGTTCCACACAACTCTATTTAAGAAGGGAGTTTCCATCACCTTTGCAGCCACCCTTTAAATACTGGAACTTGGTCTCCTCTAAACCTTTTTTTCTCAAAGCTGAGCAAGCTCAGGTCTTTCTGCCTTTCCTTATGTAGCAGCTTCCCAGTCTTTTGAGCATCTTCACTGCCCTTCTCTGGTCTCTCTTCAGCTTGTCCCCATGTCTTTTGTATAGCATGGGCAATATTGAACACAATGCGCCAGGTGTGACTTTAAAAGAGCTGATGAGAGTGGGACAATGACAATCACTGCTAGTGATGGCCTTGTTGGTGCGCCCCAGCACCCAGCTGGATTTCTTGGCTGTTCACTCGTGTTGAGCTTGTTGTCCATGACGATCCTCAGGTCCCTTTCACTTTCTGGCTGGGCACATAGCTCCAGCTCCTCCTGGTTGCTCCCAGGTGTGTGTTGGTGTGTAGACACCTGAGGTGGTTGCTCTGCTGGTTTTCATCTTGGGAGGCAGCTAAGGAACGTTTGTTGCTGCTCTGGTTGGCGTGGCTTGTCCCCAGGGGTTGCCGTGATGTGTTTAGTGTCGCCACTTGGGACACCCCAAACTCCGAGTCCTTCATTTTAACCCTGGCTCACTGAGTGGGACAGCTTGCTGCCAAGGATTCTTTTGCTTCTTCTAGGGACTCTAGAAGAGTTCATAATGTGAAAGGGAGTTTGTGTAGACCCAGCTTCACATTGTGTTGTCTGAAGCTCTTTCTGGATCTTACTCTAATTCCTTGGTAATTTACAACAGACTCTTATGTATATATAAACATAACACAGAAATTGTACAACCTGATGCTTTTAAAAATATATAATTTAATTTTCCTGTATATTGATTCTTTATATTCATTGGCCAAGCTATTGAAAAACACTACTATGTCAACATTTTAAAATGAGTTACTGTAGGGAGATAGAACAAGTAAATAAAAGTGGTGTAATCTTACCCCCTAAAGAGTTGCAGCTGAGTTAATTATTAAGGATTAGGAGCAGGCCTGCTATTAACAGGCTGCAGCTGTAGCCAATAAGAAGAGTGTTATAAAAGAGTGGATTGGTTGGCTGAGGGAATTGGAGTCAATTGGTTGCTGTGAGGACAAGGAAGAGTCAGTGCCTGGAGGAGCTGCCTACAAGAAACATCAAGGAGGTATGAAACTCTAGCAATATGGAACCCTTGCAGTATAGTGACACTAGAACTCTTGCACTATAATGACAACAAGTTATCTTTTGATGTTTAAAAATAATAGATAATTTAATGGAGATAATTATTTATACAAAGAGGGAAAGCATAGGTTGTCATGTTTGAATCTGCCAAAAAAAAATCAAACTCTTTTGTCCACTAGGTGTTGAGAGTGTACAAAGCTGCAGTGCAACAGACTTTGGATATCCTCTTCCTCCCAGAAGGAAGAGAATTTCTTACCAGCACGGATGCCGTGAGCCGGGACTCGGCCGATCGCACCATTGTTGCGTGGGACTTCCAGAGTGCTGCAAAAATCTCCAATCAGATCTTTCATGTAAGATCAACTACTGTTGTTGGGGTCATGATTTAATATTTCACATTTGTCAGTGGAGTAAAAAAAGCATTTGATTTTCAAGAAGGTCTTGTGATGTAGAAGATGCCTTTCATGTAAGTTGATGACTTTCTTTGTTTTCACAATTAATACTTAGTTGTTATTAAAAAATAACCTTGAAGACTGAGAGGTCTCCTTGTGTTTAAAATATTTACATATCAGTGCTAATTCATTGACATCTAAGCTATATTTAGGCAAGGACTCTGCAGTGTCATTGTGGTTTGCCAGTGGTGCATGGCAGTAGCTGCTGTAGTGCAATGTTTCTTTTCCCACACTTTTTCATACATTTGTCATCAGCTGCTCTGAGGGCTATTGACAAATGGAGTTTAATATTCACAAAGTAATAGCAACCTGATATGTGCATATAGATACCTAATACAGACTAATCACAGAGGCAAAATTTGCATTTATCAGTGCAGGTGCAGTATTTCTCAGTCATCTAACCAAGCAAGACATTTAATGGACTAAATTGTCTAGAAAGGCTGACAGCTTCAAAGGAGATTACCAAGGCAGTTAATAGAAAATTTCAACTCTGAGTCTTTTTTGAATACCCAAGTCTAATATCCTATGTAATATAATATGATTGGATTGTATATGGATGCTTTTTGGCTGAAATGAGCAGTACTCTGCTGACAAGAGCACATAGTTGATGATTTAATGGGATTTTTTTAGTGTTTAATTTCCAGAATTGTGCCTTTGTACTCTACTGGATCTATCAATACCTTGGATAGACAATAGGAAAGGAAAAAAACCAAACCTGTGAATATATAAATTACAGACCAGAAAGATTCAGCATCAAGGAAAAACAAACAAACATGACTACAGTATCTCTGAAATGGACTTTCTCCCCCTCCACCCCTACCTTTCTGCACTGTGAATAAACAAAATGTGGTGATGACTTAGCAAATTCTGCTTCACTTTTCTGAATTTCACCTTTGAAACCTTTGAAGTGGGAGTGAAACCCACAGCTCTCCAAACAGATTAGATCGCAACAGGACTTGTTCTATTGCTTGTCTGCATTAACAAATGACTAGTTAACAGCTCTAAAATAACCCATCACTACAACATACCCAGCATGACAGCAGCATGCTCCTGCAGCTTGTGTTGTGCTTTCTAGTCCCACACTTCCAGACCCAGTTTCTCTGCAGAAACACACAGTTGCACTGTGCCCAATACTTTACAGTACCAAGAACTTCCTTCCCAGCCCTTCACTTCCAAATCACAAAACAAAACCAATCTGATGTTCTTCCTGCTCTACCACACAGCCCATGGTGTCATGGTCACTGTTATCCTGGTGTTCCTCACATGCAGATGGATCCTACAGCCAAAGCTCTCATGGCATCAAAACTCAGCAATCTTTAGGTCAGGCTGAAATTAGAAGTGGTTTGGACCTGGTGGAAGCCTTGTGAGAGCAGTTGATTTCTGAGGGAGTCACCATGCAGAGTTTTGAAAGTAATCTTAATTCAGTCTTAAATAGGAACTGTATGGTAAAGCCAAGTCTTACTAATTACTGCAGTTATTTAGGAGTTTGCAGCCAGCAGCAGCCCACATCACTGTCATGAGGAGGCTAATAATGATCTTTTATTTTTTTCTTCTTTTTTATAAGAGTGGGATGGGGAAAGGTGTCTGTTTCAATCAGATGTTTTCTGTTCCTGTCAGTCTGGCCAGAATTGGGAGGATGGAGGATTTGAGAACTGTATAAAGTAACATGGAAAGCACAGTATGGCTGTGGAGGAAGGGATATGGGAGAAGAAGATTCACTTTGACATCCAAACTTTGGGTTTCCTCTGGCAAAAGCTGATGATGGAGAGCCATCTGGTTGGAATTACCTTTCTGCAGCTGTTCTGTGGTATAATTATGGCTCAGATGGATAGGGGATTTCGGTGAATATCTAGGAAAACAAGGTAGAGGTTTGAGTTAGCCTTTGTAGTTATGTAAGGTTTGTAGTGATTTAAGTATCTTTATATAATATATTAATGGAGATGACTTGTCCTTACTTTGTCCCTCATGGGCTCTCAAATATATCAAGAGCTAACTTGAATCATTTGAACTCATCTGTTTGATACAACAAAACTTTCTTTAAAATCCTTTTCAGGAGCGTTACACTTGCCCCAGTCTGAGCCTGCACCCAAGGGAGTCTGTGTTTGTTGCTCAGACCAACGGGAACTACCTGGCTCTGTTTTCTGCCCAGCGACCCTACAGAATCAACAAAAAGAAAAGATACGAAGGACACAAGGTATCCTTCCTCACCAGGAGCTCAGTATCCAAACTTAAAAGGAAGATTGATAGCAAAGCACCTCTAATTTTTAATATGTCTGCTAATAGTGTTTTATTATAAATCAGTGATAGATATTAATTGGCTTCATTTGCTTTCCCATGTGCCAGTCTATTTTGAATCAAATGCACTCTGAATGAAATAGTTATTAGAAGGCTTTATGAATGCCTAATGTCTTGATTAGAAAAGTTTTTGCTATAGCTGTGTCTCAGTAAAGACCTGGAGAAATCTTTAGTGTATATTTATTTAAAGACATGCAGGTTTTGTACTATATTAATTTTCAGTGTACCTCAATGAACTTTTCTAATCAGCATCAAGAGTTACTCTGTTATTGTTTTTCACAGGTGGAAGGATTTGCAGTGGGCTGTGAATTTTCTCCAGATGGAACACTTTTGGTGACGGGAAGTTCAGATGGCAAAGTGTTTTTCTACAACTATCATACTTCAAGGATTATTCGCACTCTGTCTGCACATAAAGAAGCTTGTGTGAGTGCAACATTTCACCCAGTCTTGCCATCACTCCTTGCAACATGTGATTGGGCTGGAGAAATCAAGATCTGGCAATAACAACCAGAGTTACTTTTTAGGATGTCTCTCTCCTGTTAGTCTGTCAGAGGCTTAGGAAATAAGCCAGAGTATGGAATGTGAAATTCTGTTGGGATGTGTTGTAAGCAGGAGAGAGACTGTTGTCTTTTCTTCTATGACCTCTATGTTTATGCTTTCATAATGCAGTTAAGATGGTTTTATGGTTGGCTGTTGAGCAAAGAAATGGTCCTACTCTCTCCCTCAACCCTGGAGACAAATTTTTAACCCTTTTGTGTCAATCTTGTGCTCATCAAGTCCCATTCTGCTTTGAGCAAGCACCTAAATTTAAGAAAATTATTGTTCTTTTGATGCATCTTTTCAATGCAGCTTTCTTAGACCAGAGTTTATCACAGAATCATAGAATCATTTAGGTTGGAAAAGAACTTTAAAATCACTGAGTCCAAGCTTTAACCCAGCAGAGCCAAGTCCACCACTCAACCATGTCCCACAGTGCCACATCTGCAAATCTTTTAAATACCTCCAAGGATGGTGATTCCACCACTTTCCTGGGCATCCTGTTCCAATGCTGACAACCCTTTGGCTGAAGAAGTTTCTTCTATTATCCAATCTAAACCTCTTCTGTCAGGAGGAGACTGTTTCCTCTTTCCCTCACCAAAAGTTGAGGACACACTATTTAACAAATGATGATGTTCAGATCAGTGAATACCTATTCCATCTTCCTGAAATGTTTTTTCCCACTTTTTTGAACTGGTTTAGCTCCCTGACCTAATCAATGTAGGGTTAGAGAAGTAATATTGTAGTTCAAGGCAAAACAGCTTCCATGCACAAGAAGGGGGAAGGTCACAGGGCAGGTGGGACTGCTTCTTCTGAAAATGGAAGGTCTATTATCAGCTCAGTTTACTGTAAATGCCTTCTGAGAGTTCCAGGGAAAGGTGTGACAGATGGCTTGAACCTAATTTTGAAGTCAATACACGTGTGGTTTTGAAATGCTGGTGTTTAAACTTGAGTTTTAAACTTTTATTACTGTGTAAAAAGAGAAAGAAACTATGTATAAATACTTTTAAGGAAGAAATAAACATTTTTTTTAAATACATGCTATCTTTGTTTACTCCTATTATTCTTGACAAGATAGTACGCAAGCTTATAATGGATTTGATGCTTGGGGATGAAAACAATTAACATTACTCTAATTTATTGCAAACACATATGCATTTCTCCATAGTTCTTGATGTTGCTTGGACACAGAAAATTGTCATCATGCTATTCAGTGCAGGGGAAGTTCTTCAGCACTCAAACAGGAGCTGGGCTATTCTTCAGCAGATATAAATTTAATTAAGCCATTAGTATGTATTTACATACATAGAGATTGTTTGTAACTGTACTTTAAATTTGTGTTCCCTGCAAGTGTATTACTTGGTTCTAGAAAATATTTAATGTGCATGTGTGTGTACATGTATGAAAAATAATATGTCTGTGCATCACATAAACCATATGTAATCCTATCATGACTCCATATGTTTATATGTATTTTTATGTTTATATGTATTATCTTGTACATAAACGTTTATATGTTTATATGTATTATCTTGTAGTGAGTGCTGTAAGCTTGTCTTGTCTTTGGTCTGGTTAGTCTGGAAAGGTGTTTTAACATAAACAGGATAATGGTGCTGAGTAAATTGTCTCTATCATGGAATCCATAAACTCGATATGGTAGCAACTTCTCTGTAGCACATTTTTATTTTTCTGATTTTTCATATTGGCACAAATGCAAGGGGTTTCTATCCACTTTTTTGCATGCTCAGTAAAAATAGCTTTTTCAGTGAAAAATTTTCAGAGCATCCTTGTGAACAGCAGATTTTAATTATTAATGAGCATAATGTACTCCATTGGTTTGTAGTTTATGTTCCTTATTGCCTGTGGTAAGACATAAGCCTGTACCAAGGCTGTGGGTCCAGTTTGAAGTCTGGACCAAGATTGTATGGCTGCATGGTTTTAATCACCTTACCAACAGCTATGACAGGTTTTAACATAGGGCATTAAATTTAAGTGAGTCTTGCAATGAAAAAGCAGCTTTTTCTTTGTTTCCCAGATTGCCGTTTATTTTTTGCTTCCTTGTGCAGCAATGAGCTGTTTAACAGGAGCCTGGAGTTTGCACTTTTCTTCACTGTGCCTCTAGTACACAAGCCAGCTGTACCTTTAAATAGAAACTTGTTTGGTGGTTTTGAGTTACTCCTAATTCAAGCTGTGGGATCCTCATAAAAGTCAGGAGGAGGTCAGCTGGAAGTGAAGTAGCCCTTGCCTGTTGCTAGGCAGGCTGGATCCCAACTGCACAGCATTTTCCAAGGGGGTGGCTCTGTGTTCTTCCCTCCTGGTGTTTTAATTCAAAATGTGCTGTTACCACTTAAAAACTTTGGGCAGCCAGGTGTGTCTTATATGAATGATGGGCAGCACTGTAATTGTTCCTGTTACAACCTGGTATCTGTCTCCATGGGAGATTATCTGTTATTTTGTTAAGTACAGCCTTGAGAAAGGCCCTAAAATACATGTGAGCTCATGGTAGAAATGGTTTTTTGGAAGAGGCCTGAGCTGATGTGAACATTTCCCTCTATGTGAGTGAGCTCTGAGCACACTCAGCCTCAGTGAGAGCACATCTGGATAGAGGGAAGGTCCTGAGGGAGCAGACTTTGGGAATCACTGCCAAGAAAAGTAACTGCATTTTGTATGATTACTCATGTTGTTGCTTAAGTTTAACTCGTGTACTGAGGTGTGATTCTGGTGTCTACAATTTATCCCTCCTGAAATTATCTTGCAGATATAAATTGTAGACTATTTGAGGGGTGGAGAGGGAGGGAAAACCTTAAATTTGATTAAAGGAGGTACAGAAAATAAAAGAAACTTGAAACTGTATAAACTTAAAGAATATTAAAGTTAGAATTGCATTTGTGTCAGATTTCCAAGATGGCTGGAGTTTAATTACTTAGAAGATCCAAAGGTTTTATCATGCAATGATATTGTTTTCATAGCATCATCTTGTTAAAATCTCTTTCTAATATAAAACTGATTAAGACACAGACTGAAATTTAGTCATTGAAAATACTTCAGAAGAGTGGTGTCAATTAAGTTTTCATTATGATTCAAACACAAATTCTTCCTTGTTATCTTATGTAATGAACTGTAATCAAAAAATATCCACTTTATTCCATCACTCTGCAATTACCAAATACTATTTGGGCTGCATACAAGGATTATTATGGTCAGATGAAGCTTTTAGAATGTAATAAATTGTTGTTTAATTAATTTTATTCATAAAATTTTAATGTATAAATGTTTGCATCTTGCTTTAGGAGAAATTCTTTTAGATTTATATAAAGGTCTCTAGGGTATCAGATGTTAGAGCCAAGGCAGAGTTTTCCAGCATTTTGAAATGGTCTAGACTGTGTAGATAAACAAGCCAGATTAATTTTAATCTATTTTGTACTGTACCAAAAAGTAATAATGGCAGTCTCTACCACTTTATTATTTGCTACTGGAGCATTATTAATTTGGGGTGTCAGAGGATGCAAGCTATTCAACTGTCTTTATCTCAAAAACCTGCTAATTAGCAGACAGTTATTAGAATCATGTGTTCACTCAGCTGAAATACTGTTGGTGAGTCACTATATTTCAGCTCTTGGCTTCATCATAAAAATAAGGTATGGCATTACAATGGGATTGCTTGTTCTGTAGGGGACAGGCAAATGTAAAGGTACAATACTACAGCAGAACAGAACAAAGCAGGCAGATCAAAAAATTGTGGGATCTCAAATTACCCATTATCCTTACATAAGGGTTTGGCCTGCACTCAACTGAAAATATTTGCTCTTCTTTCTTCAGCTAGCCTTGATCTCAGTCTCTGAATCCCAGCTCCTCCTAGTCACTGCTTGCATCCTCACCATTTAATTTTCATTTTTTCTGTCCTTGTCTCAGCACCTTGTCTTCTGCATTTAAGGGTATAGCAGTCTGTGTGCTTACACTACATTCATCTTCTCTTTTTCTTTTTACTGTGCTCTGACTTGAGACTTTCAGGCTTTCATTTTAGCTGTCATTAGAAAGGCAGGCAGAAATCCCAGAGCACTCTGCACTCCATTCTTGCCTGTTTTCCAGTTTTAATGAGGCTTATTATTTTTGGAGAGTCTCCCCTTTTCTTAGCCTCTCCTCTGTCTGCTTCTCTTTCTACCTTTGATTACTGCTCTACTGTCTTGCAGATCCTTTTTACTATATCAGTTGCTACAAGGTTTACCTTGTCAGGAGTGCAATTTTGTGGAAAAAAAAAACAAAACCAAAGAAACCTCACCCACCAAGTCTCAGAGTTATTGCCACTTACAGTGCTTTAGCTCAGAGTGTGCAAACTGTGTTGCCTTCAAATGAATTTAAATGAGAAGATGTGCTCTAAGACCATATTTAATATGTCCCAGCTGGTGGGACTAAACTGGAGATAGTTCAGAGTATCCCCTACTCCCCCAAATGCTTGTAGGTTAGATACTGTGATTTCAGAAGTGAGACAAGCTACACATTTACTCCTTTGGGCCTTACCACTTGCAAACATGAATGTAAGCCTCAGGAGCTTCAAAGAGTCTTTGGTGTTTTCCCCTTTCTTTGATAAATTTCTCACTGCTCTCTTCATTACTCACCTCTCTGTGCAGAGTGGCCACAGTCTGATGTTTTCACACTTCAAAGAATTGAAATGCAGGGAGTTGGTTTATGAGGGGAAAAAAAAGGCAGTTTTAGAGGTGCTTGATCTCCAGTAAGATGAGCTGGCCCTGCCCCAGAGCTGGATGAATCCTTCCAGATGTGCAGAATGACCCAGCTGGGACAGAGCAGCCTGGCATGGATGGGGATGATGATACAGGACTTCCTGTACCTGATTTGGGTGGAGGTGTAAAGGAACTCATTTTATTCACCTCCCTTTCCCATGCCTGGGTATCCTACATAAGCTTATTTAGAAGCCTACCAGGAAGTACCTGGGCACTGCACAGAGATGATAAAGTTTCATCCAAAGGTAATTCTCACTACATTTTCACAATTTTGCATAAGTGCCTCTTAAAATCAATCTAAAAACTTTTTCAGGAAGACTTTGGAGAAGGTTGAAGTTCACCAAGGTTGAAAGTGCCTGAAGTTATGCTCCAGACAGTTTCAGCTAGATCCATTTTTCTCCAATTTCCATCAGCAGGGCAGCAAAACTCAGGTATCATTCTCAGGAAGATTTCTACTGAGGAACTGTTTGAAGTGCATCCTTAGGAGAGCAGCTTATGTAACAACTTGTGCTTAAGTGTACCTTCTCTGGTACAAACCAGCTTACACTGAGAAAGCAATTTCTCGATGTTCAGATTAGTACCACTTGTTTATAAGCAAGTAGCAAAGCATTGCCTCTGAATATAATTTAGCTATATTTCACCATGAACTATGTTATTTTTATGTTTTATTGTGTAACCACTTCCTTTGTTGGCTTGCTGCTAAGAGTTGTAAGTAAATTCCAGAGGTCTTCCATCTCATGGTCTGTAGGAAATTATTTAAGTTGAACATGAGGGAAAGAATGTCATAGCTTACACATATGTTATAATTTATTTATATATAATAGAGCAAATAAAATACTTTGATTAATTCATTTTCCTTGCTTCTTTAATCCTCGCTAAGGCAAGTTCTTGTTTGTAAAAAGAGTTTCTTAAAAAGATCTATTCCCCCCACCAGTCTGGATGGTTAGTTTGCGCATATTTGCTATTTGCTTTAATGCATGGAACTACTTGAAATGCAGACATTAGTTCAAATCACATATTGCTTTTGGTACAAAAAGGAAAGTGTTTATTATGCCATTAATATGAAACATGCAATCTGTGAACTCTAGGCGTATCATGGACTAATTTTTCTTTGTTGCAACCTCAAACAGGTAATGTTTTGACCAGATACATCACCTCAGAATCTGGGCAAAAGCCATGAAGTGAAATCTTAATCATATTTAAAATCTCATCTTTACCCTTCTCTGGGCAGCAGCCTGGCTGAGCAGAGCTTCCACTTGTCAAAGTGCCTGTCACCATCCAGGGGTAACTTCATGGTCCATTTCAGCTGGGGAACCTTGCTGCACTCATCCTGTGCCCTTGCCAGAGCTGTGAAGCTGCAAGGTGGGACTGGGACAGGCTCTAGTGGTGAACCTGCCTCTCAGCTGTGAAACTTGCTCAGGCTGCATTGCCATGCTAGCCACAGCCAAGAGCTTCTCTTTGGCCTGTACTGCCCTTCTAAAAACCAACTTAAATTTGCTGTAATTTGTGGCTGAGCTTGCTGGACAACTTCTCAGTGTTCAGTTTTTAACTCTGGCACTGCTGCAGCAGTCTGGTCACGGCTGCTTCAGTGACAGGTGAATTGCAAAATTCACCTGAGAAGCTGTGAACTTCCTTGGATAATTGGCATTTTGGAGCTTTACAGAGAGGGCAGTGGAGACAACATGTCATTATTAAAATAAAGACAATGCTTTTGGCACTCCAGATTCTGGTATAATTTACATTTGGACCTCTGGTCTCTACTTCAGAAGAGCAATTTTAAGCAATCTTTTTATTAATGAAGTATACAATGTTTTCCTTGTCTTTCAACATCATAGCTGAACTACCACATTAATTATGCATCTTTGGGGATTTTTGTTATTTGGTGCATTTTGAATGCCCTCCAGGGAAAGGGAGGTTTGCAAGTCTGGCAAGGTTCTCTGAGGGAATAAGAAATTGCTCCTCATATTTTTTCCAGTTGCTTATAATAAGTTGAATGCTGTCTTTGATGCAATTGAACTAAATCCTCTGGAGCAACAGAAAATGTGTCCTTTTTTCTATAAAAGAAAAGTGTTACCTGGACCTGGGCCTAAATTCTTGCATTTTGGCCAACAGTTATGGGTCAACACTTTCATACAAAATGCTGCGTTCAAATTTGGATGTGCTCAAAGAAATGAGTCAGGGGAGGCTTAGTTTAGGTTTTTCACCCAGAGGGTGGTCAAGCACTGGAACAGAATCCCCAGGGAAGTGGTCACAGCACCAAGCCTGACAGAGCTCCAGGAGTGTCTGGACAATGCTCTCAGACCTGTGGTGTGACTCTTGGGGTGTCCTGCCAGGAGGTGGACTGTGATTATGATGGATCCCTTCCAACTCAGAATATTCTGTGATTCTGTGTGATACTTGGCATGTGAAGTGGCTCCTGGACTTGATGTTCCACCAAATGAAAGCTCCTCCTTTCCTGGTTTGATGAGTCTGTTTGGGCCTTGGCACTGCAGAGGTTTCTTTGCTCTTCCCCTTATGTTGCTGCAGGGACACGTAGCAGGGAGCCCTGAGCCTCCTTTCTGCCCCCCATTCTCTACCCTCCCATTTTCCATATATTTTAAAGGATGCTTAAGCATTCCCTTGGGAACTGCAGGCCTAAAAAATGAGGATAATGACCTTTTCATTGTGTTTTAAACTGCCTTTTACTTAGGTGTCTGTCAAGGGAGTAATTTCAGAGAAATTGTATTCTTCATAATCTGCCCTGAGACCTGATGGTATCGTTTTAATTTGAGTTGGGAAGCTTAGCTGTACTAAGCTTTTCACCAAACTCCTCTAGTTTAATAAACTCACATTTGGTTTTGCATTAATTATTCCTGAACCTGAGATCTTCTTGAAAGGTGACAACTGAATGAACAAATCCAAAACAGTTTCATGAGAGAATTTGTCAGAGGAAAATTTTGGCAGTAATTTGAGTAAATTATAGAAAAAATATCAATGAACTCGTCAGATATTTTCTAGAAGGATGTTATTTTCTTCCATAACATAAGGACTCATCATTTGCTTCTGAAATTAATAGCTCTGTTTTTATTTTTAACATTCATAATTAGACATTAATTTGCTCTCTGAATACTTACATTTCAAATTCTACAATCATTCCCTTTTGAGCAAGTACTACTCTGAATCTCTGGGAGAAAAATTCATGAAGATCAAATATATTTGAAGTGTTACAACATTATCTGGGTGATTTATTTTTACATTCACGTGGGACACAGTCCCATCCATGAAGTCACTGCAGGAGTGCAGGAATTCCAATAAAGGCTTCCACAGAACATCACTGTGCAGGTCTAACCCTCACAACATCCTACACTAACCTCTTCTTTCTGCTTTTAAATATAGCTTTTGCAATACATCTCAAGAACTATTTTTCATTGCCTCATGTTTCCTTGGGTGTTCTTCCCCTCAGCTTGTTTTATTTTTTTCTCTGTCATTCCTCAGTTACTCTTCAGGACAATGATTCAGGACATCCTTGAATGTTTGTGGTGCACCTTTCCCTTTGTGGGCACAACCGCAAAGAAACCTGAAAGACTTTCAGCCATGAGTGTTTTTCTGGCCTGTAGAGAGCATGCTGAAGTGTGGTGGAGGTGTTTGTGGCTGGAACATAGTTAAGTAAATATCAACACAAGAGCAGCATCCCGGATCCCTCTGTTTGGAATGCCATCTCCCATCAAACAAATAACAGGATGCTGCTTTGTGAAGCAGGCATACATGAAACACATTCTTTCAGGTTCATATAGGTGTGGTGTCTAGTTTTTCAGAAAGTAGTCTGTCATCCAGGCAGCTTTTTAGGAACATTTTCTAGTGTTATGACATGTGCAATCAGTGAGATGATAAACTTGATTTCTCTTTAATACCTCTGCTACCTATTGGTGCATATAGGATGTAGGTGGTAGGCTTGAACCTCTTCTGCTTTACCCCTGTAACACCCTGTAAAAATAAAAAAGAATGTATTTTTTTAATTGGAATGATTATAGAATAAGAGGTTCAGAAGTCTTGCCCACAGGACTCCACTTCGCAGGAGAAGGTATCGGGGTGAGAAAATCATAATGCATTTGCCACTTGCCTCTGCAGCTTCCCAGAGGTGGGGTTTCATTTCAGATGCCATGTGCTGGTAAGTTGAGTGCCAGAGCAGTGTCCTGCCAGCTCTGTCTGAGCAATCTGCTGTGCCAGGACAGCTCTCACAGGGCTCCTCAGCACTGGGCAGGGGGAAGCAGGAGCCAGAGGAGGCTGCAAGGTGAGAGTTTGAGTGCTCAGCCCCCTCCTGCACCATTAGGCAGCTGAAATACTCTTGGGTGGCTGCAGGGGAGACCCTCCACTGGGCTGGCCACAGGTGTTTGCAATGGAAAGTCTGCTGCATTTGCATGGGATTTCCCAAGCTTACTTTGGAAATTGTTCTTACAAAGTTTTAGAGAATCACAGAAAGGCTTGGGTTGGAAGGGACCTTAAAGCCCTCATAGTTCCATCCCCCCTGCTATGGGCAGGGACTCCTTCCATGAGATCAGGTTGCTCAAGGCTCCATCCAGCCTGGCCTTGAGCACTTCCAGGGATGGGGCATCCACAGCTTCTCTGGGCAACCTCTTCCTGTGCCTCACCACCCTCACTCTAGAAAAGACTTTATTCCTAATATCTAATCTAAATCTTTCTCCTTTCACTTTAAAACCCTTATTCCTTCTTGTCCTATCACTGCAAAAAATGTTCTCCCTCTCTTATGTAAGACCCCTGTAAGTACTGGAGGGTCACACATCTCTCCATGGAGCCTTCTCTTCTCCAATCTGAACAGCTCCTGCTTTGTCAGCCTTTCCTCAGGGGCTCCAGCCCTTGGAGAGTCTCCATGGCTGTCCCCTGGATCCACTTTAACAGGTCCCTGTCTCTTGTGCTGAAACCAGGACAAACTCCCCACTAATTGTGTACTCCACATGGTCCCAAGGCACAGGCACAGGGTGAAGTGCTTATTTACACACCTTTATCCAAGATTCATCTAAGCCCGTGACAAAACTGTCCCTCTGCAGAAATGCTGGAAGCAGAAAAAAGGTGCTGTTAGGAGAAGGAAAGCAAAGTGCTATACACTTCTGTAGTGCAGTCCTGTTTTCAGGAAGTGTTTTGAACACTGTAGTGCAATAAATAAAAGAAATAGAGCTAATAGGTTGCTGTGAACCTCTGTTATGAAGAGGGAAATAATAAGCAGATCTCACATTGCAGGAGGCTGAGCACATCAGATGTCAGCCTGACACAATGACATCTCTGCTGAGGGCTGCACTGTCTGAGGCAGCAGTGCCTCCTACAAAGACAGCAGCATCCAGGAGAACCAGCTCTTCATCTTTCAAGGAATTACACTGCTTAACAGACATTTGTTTCCCACTGTAGTGTTATTGTAGTTTTCTGTACTGATTATTTTTGGTGTTTAAATTCGGCTTTTATTTGTGTGTTAGCTGTCTGAATTTAATGTCTCTTCTGTGCCTGGGGTAAGAAGTGTATACCTTGCTTTTATAATGGAGCCAATTCACCTGTCAGGTTTCAGACCAAATGCTCTTGCTGGAGGATTGGAACTCATCTAAATTACTAATAAAATAATTTCAATCAAAATTAAATTGTCATAATGTAATTATATGATAATATATATGTATAACTTTTGGGAATAATTCATATACATTTGTGAGCTGTATGCTGGAAATAACTTCCTCCTATTAAAGATGTGGGCACACATGCAAAGATAAATGACTGGCCCAGCAAAAATCTCTGCTGTTTTTCTAGGCAAACAATCCCAGCACAGCAGTCCAAGGGAAAATCATTTATTAAATAGAATTTATTAAATGGAATGCTGAAAAGAATCAAGATCAGTAGTATGTCTACAATTTGTATTCTAATTTGTCTAAATTCCTGAATAATTTCAATGTTATTTAAATGTGTAAGGCAGTTAAATGTGACAGTTCCATAGCCAGAGAGCGCAGTCTGTGTGTCGTCAGTAGGTTTAAAATGTGCCCTAAAGCCTGTATAAGACTTGGTGTGTGGGAAATCTCTAGAATGGCTAGAGGCATGAATTGAATGTACTGTAAATAAACTGTGGCACGAAAACTTTCACTAGGGTTCAGGGAGGAGAGAAAATGCTAATGAATGTTGAAACCATAAGATTTGAATGCAGTGGGTAGCTCCTGCCTGACACACACACATGGTTGGAGCAGAGAAAAATTGATTAATTCAGCCAGCACAATGAGGGAGAAGCCTGACTCTGACACTGTCATTAAATAGGAAAAATTTTGACTGGTAAGTCAAGTTATGCTATATGGTTTTTTCATCACTGTTGTACATTTCTGAGGAGCTGCTGCCCTGCTGCCTGCTCTGCAGATGTGGTTCTGCAACATCAGGGGACACCAGGATTTTCTCAGGTCTGCCCTGTGAGCCCACTGGAAACAGAATCCTCTCCTGACTCCCAGTCTCTGTTTCTTGGACAACAGGAAGCAGACTCAGCAATAATAATGGCAAACTGTAGCCTTGATCCTGAAGGTCTGGGAGGTTCCCAGGTTTGGTTGCTGTTTCTCCCTTATTTTCTGATGGGTCTGACTTCATTCTGTTGTCTGTCACTGTGCAATGCTAGGCTAGGGTTGTGTACCCCAAGACATGAAATGGAGACATGCCTCTCGCTCTCTTGTGTTCTTGCCTTGCATTTTACCTCCTCTCACCCCACCAAGTATTCACATCTGTCCTTTGCACTTTGCATGCCACAGATTTCACATCTGTCCTTTGCACTTTGCATGCCGCAGATTTCAAAACCTGCCCAGACAGACAGCCCATGGAATCTCCATCACTGATGTAATGAGGGAATGCTGCTGTGTGGATACAACTATTCCTGCAGCATCTGTGTAGCAACTGAGAGCCTTAAAGGCATCATCTGAGACTGGTGCTGGTTCAGATGGGATCAAAGCTGACTGTCACCAGCCTCTGAAAGAGTGGCTGAGAAAGAGACCAGCAATGTTGGAGTAATGAGGCTTCTCCCAGCCTTTTCCAGCTGTGCAGCTCCTGCAGAGTGAGTGTGCTCTGCAATGAGGTGGAAAGCCTTTCTCAGGTGGGGGACAAAGGCTTCCTTATCACCCCCCTGGCAGCTGCACCAGTCCAGTCCAATGGGCTCTCTAAACAGCCCTGCTTCTTTGAAGTCTTCCCTGTTTTGTTGCTTGCTTGCGTTATTCTCCAGTAAGAGCTTTTTCTTCCAACAGCTGTGTGAAGCTTTATCTGCTCAGCAGGAGAATATCCAGAGCAATTCCTCAGCATCAGTGTCTAGCTAGTGTGGATGGCACTAAGGGAAGAAGGTGCTGATGTGCCAAGGAAGTTTGTGGCCAGGATGCCTTTTTTTTAATAGGACTTTTTTTTGTGAATTGATAAACAACTTTGGCTTGCAAGTGAGTATAAATATAAACTGCAGAGTGCTGAGAAATATGATACATGCAGTGTCAGTGTCTGTGGAAAAATGAGGTGGATCCCTGCTGTTCTGTAGTAATTTCCAAATATTGTATGCTGAGGCTTTTGCTCTTTCAGTGTAAGAAGCTTTGCAAGGAGAAAGGCCCAGCAAGGGAAAGGGAGAGCCCAGGGTAAAGGACTTTCTTCTAATACTGGAAGTTCAAATGGTTCCCTTCCTTTCTCTTTATTAGGTATACATAGGTGTGAGGTGAGGTAGTGCAGCCCAGGGACTCACCTGGGAATAGGAAATGTTAATTTCACATCCAAAGGGGAAAAAATACTCAGGGTAAGAAAATATGGTATTTGGTAATGGTAGGCAGGTAATGCAATATGCATGGCCTATGCAATTATAATCAAAGCACTATTTTGTCAAGTACTGGATAATCAAATAATAAGAGACATTCCATCCTTCATAAGATTAAAGGATAAAAAGATAGAAGAATTATCCTAATTTTTATAAGGATAAAATACAAATGTTGGACAAATTACCTATTTGGTAAGGCTTCGGAGTTGTGTGTGCATTTGCATGAGTTGGAAGTTAGGTTGTTTGAGTGGGAACAACACTTTCTCTCCAAACAAAGCAGGAATTTAAAGCTCAAAATAAAGTAGTCTTAGAAGTCAGAGACAAGTGGAGTTATGAGCTGAAGCAAGAAATCAAGTTTAATTGGTGTCATCTAGAATGCCAAAAAGTGCATTTCATCTTTATCATCAATAGAGAATGAAAGAAAAGTAAAAGACAGTCCAAACCTATTTTAAATAAAATAATTGTTTGGGGTCTTTGCAAAGTGTGACTTCACTGGATTTGTTGTGTTCCCACTCGACTTTCTGGACTCTGAAATCTCAGTAATGAGCTGTTTACTGACATTCTTTTCAATTAGACCATTTCTCCTTGAGTAGCAAATGTTATTCTGTTAAACTGATTTAGTTTCAGGATTGTTTTTCCCTACTGATACAAGTCAGGTGTTTATAGGCAGGACTGACAGCTCTAACAAAAATACCCATATCACTGCAGCTTGCAAAACATGATTTTTCTTCTTCTCTTTAAAAAAAGGTGGGGAAAAAGGGCAACATTAGATTGAAAGAAAATAGTTTGTTTCTAAAGTCGTTTCCTGGAACTTTTTCATAATGTACCCTAAAAATCAGGGGAATCCAGCAAATGTTGTGACTGGAAAGTTCTATTGCATTTTGTGCTGACAGAGCAATCATCCTTGCTCTGCCTCCATTCCCTTATATATCCTTCCAGCCTTTCAGGAAAATCCAAGTTGGTTCCAAACAGCAAAATGCAAATTCTCAACTCAGTTACATACTTTCTTTGGCAGTGTATGTGTTTTCTGGGCAAAATATGAAAAAAAAAAAACAACCAGTTTTATTGTAGACGAGCATGACTGTCTTAGAAGTAATTTGGCCTTTGAATAGTTTGAATGCAGGGATTAAATTTTGAATTTTCTTTCTTCCAGTGTCAGCTCTTTCCTTCCTCACCTTCAGGCTATTGTGGACTCTCAAAGCTCAGGTAAGTGGGGATGAATCAGAAAACAATGATTCAGTTCCTGTGCTAAGGCTGAGCTTGAGAAATTGAGCTTTCCTTCTTAACTTTCCTTCTCAAGTTATAGCATGAGCAAAAGGCCAAGAGCCTTAAAATCTGCTAAAGCTAAAATAGCTAACTCCTTACTATCTCTCTGGGATTAGGCATGTCATCTTAGTGTAACTCCCAGGGCTTTGGGGATAAGAGCATTTCCCTCATTTTGGGAGGATAAAGACTGTGAAATGCTGAAGGTCCATTGAAGTAAATTGACAAATTTAAGTCAAGTGAACATAAATCTGGATTTAACTCCTTGTCAAAAATAATCCCACCAGAGTCAATACTCATGATTTATCAGTTAGAAGGACTGCTGCTGCTGTTGTCCCCATGTCCTCAGGTTGGTGGCACAGTGGTTTCTTGAGGAGAGAGGTTTTGTGCTGTCTGGACATTCAGTGTGGGTCTCCCTCCTCATGCCACCCCACACAACTGGTCTCCAGATTAAGAGGATTTCTACTGTAACAATAAAAACTCTAACAAAAAACCTCTTGAGTGGGAACATGCTGAAATTTATAACCCTTATGTGCTGAGGATGTTTTATTCTTTATGATCTGCTTTTCAATGTCACATGTGAAAACCTGGAATGGGAAAGGACACTGGCTGACATTGATGTTACAAATTTAATTATTCTGGGATTTGCTGTTGTTTCTCTTCTTCTAAATCATAGAGCTGTTGGTGTAGTAAATTGTGCTGTGGCTCTGCAGCTCGTGCACGTCTGCTCTGACTCATAAATTGCAAAGCAAAAATTGAAATGGGTGAATATATTTAAATATTCATTCATTAGAACTAACTTTAAAAATTATAATTTTTCTGATTTATCACAGAGTATTAATGCATATCTATCATGATGGGTGTGTTGATGAGGAGGCACTTAACTCTCATCAGGGATATTTTCCAACAATTACATCTTGTATCTATGCATCCTGTTTTGGCCCTTGCAGACAAAGTTGTTGTTCCAAAACCTTGGTTTCTTGTGCAGTAAGCTGCTGCCTAAGACCTTGTGGGGTACAGAAGGAGCAAAACCTTTAATTGCATAAACATTCAAATTACTCTTTTTAACTGCAGCCAAACAAACCCTCTCAATTACTAAAATACAGTAAAAAGAAAATACCAAAGAGAAAACAATGTGGGAAACAATGGAATGAGTGATAGCTTGTCAAAGAATAACTGAATCTCCAGAGCTGTTTCTAACAATGAAGTTTGTTTTCAAAGACTTGGAGGAAAGATTGGGAAAACAATGAAAATCTTCTGGTAATGTTGATATAAGACCATGTAGACAACATGCCATGGTTTGATGCATGCAGATCAGCATGGAGAGTCAATAAAAGCTGCTCTAATCTGTGTAGCCTCACCTTTCCTTCAACTGCACTTTTGTACAGGGGTTGGAACAACTCACTGCTCATAGTAAAATGAATAAGAAGCAGTTAGTGTCCTGAAAGGAGCATCTTCCAAGGGAAAATTCTCAGATGGCCACATCTACACAATTTAAGCAATATTTAAGAAGACAAACAAAAACATTCTGTAAAGGTTACAGGGTTGCAAACATGAACAGAGGGCAAGAATTTTATATGAAAGTCCAAAGGATGTCAATCAGTACTTTAAAATTAAACAAGGGGAAATTAATCTAAGTAGCTGCATAATCATACTCTGTGATAGATTATGGATTCTTTTTAATTAAAAGTGCTGGAAGGGGAAAGAATTAGTTTGATTAATTTTCTAGTTTGGGTGTAGAAGTTAGAAACTGTTAAGTTGGTAATGACCTGTGTTATGGCTTGCCATGATTTAAACTTAAAAATTTTAGCTATTTCTAGACTTGTAAAAAGTTTAACAAAAGCGACCTGCATTCTTCATAATGATTGAGATTTTGCACAATTTTATAAGATTAATTGGGAGTGAAAAAACATCTCAAAAATTCATTTTCTTTCCATGACTTCATAATAGTTTTGCACTGTTGTTCCTGGTGAATTATAACCCACATCCCT
Organism: Zonotrichia leucophrys gambelii; assembly: GCF_028769735.1. NCBI lineage: Eukaryota > Metazoa > Chordata > Aves > Passeriformes > Passerellidae > Zonotrichia > Zonotrichia leucophrys. The sequence goes on along the minus strand of NC_088175.1, from coordinate 6,882,186 downwards.
AGTAACATTTTTGTATTTTTTTCTGTTTTGATATGTGATTCAATATGTCTGACTCTGATGTCTTTGAGCTCCCTTTGCTTTCCCCTTGATCAGTGTTGTGTGTCATATTCATTCTGCTTTTGGTTTTCATCATTAAAAAGACATTTTTCATCTTCTGCTTCACTGCACTGTTGGGGACTTGCCACTTCTTTTACTCACCCTTTCTGTTCTTACTCATGGCAAATGAAATAATTAATCAAATAAGAATTCCTGCCACAGTTACCTGCAAATCCTGCATATGAAATTTAATTTGGGAAAGTGAGGTTTTGTGGCAGCATGGAGCCACCTTGGCATTCTTATAATGCTTAAGAGAAAATTGAATATTTTCCCATTCCCATGTCCTTGGGTAAAGGTATTTCATGTCAAATTCTCTGCCACTGGAGTGGAGGGGTCTGTGGCATGTTTTACTTTCTGGAGACACTTGTAATTGAATGAACATAAGAGTAGAGTTTATCAAACTACATCTACTAGAATGACAAAAGGGAAGTCAGATCTTTTGAGAAGGATCTTTCAGGTGTTATTCTCTGTCAGAAATGTCCTACATAACCCAAGTGCTCCTTTTTTAAAAAGGATCAATCTCCTAAAATCTCAGTGCCTGTAAGTCTGCACAAACCAGCTGTCTGATGGCACAGCAGAACTCTGTTGGCTGTTTTCAGTCTCTCCAGTGACATACTCCAAAACTCATCAAGATTTTTCTGGATTACTTCCTCCTGGTGTGAAAACTGAAGGTAAGAAAAAAATTAAGACACTACCACAAAGAAAATTTGAATCTAATGTGAAAACACCTCTCATAATTCTGTCCTTATGCTTCAGATCTCTCCCTGTGGTTGTCTCAATAAATCTAACCTTATTGTGACAAAATTAACCCCAAAATCACATAAATAAATCCTTTGTTATAATATTTCCAAGTTATTTTTTAAAAATTAAAGTAAACCATAGTGTATCTGGAAATCTGAGAAAATTTTGGTGCATTATTGTAACTTTTTCTCATGTTCATAGGAGATTAGCAAACTTGCCATCAGTTTTTCTAATTAAGGAGAAGTTTAAATGGACATATTAAAACTGAAGAATTTTAATAGCTATTTTGATTGATTCAGTTGAAATTCATTAATATATTTTTCTGTAACAGAATTCATTACAGAAAAATGTTACAAGGTTATGGGCTATTTCACAAAAAGCCCTGTACTAATTGGCTGAAAAGGCTGGGTTTAATCTATGTATTAGTGCACATAAACTGAGAAAAAGAGTTAAGTCAAGCATAGAAGCAGACTTTGAAACTGCAGAAGTATGAAGGAATATAATAGAACAGGATATTAAATAATCAGAGATATAATATCTAGAAGAAATGTAATTTTGTATAATTGCCAAAGTAGCACTTTAGGTCAAATAATGAACAATATTATAAAAGGATTAGTCTGACACTGTGTTCCAGTTCATAAATGACACAATTTACTGTTTCATAGCTTACATATTTTCTTAGGTGAGATAACAGTTAATTTTCACCTCTTCCATACAAATCCTTATATTCATTGACCAGAGAAATTAATGTCTTGCCTTGGGGTTGGTCTAAATTTATACACCTGAATGAGTCAACGGTGAGGTTTTTTTTACATCTGCTTTCTGTCTTGGTGTTTCAAATGGGAAATAACAGCTCTTGTGGATCTCCAAGTCAATTTACTGCAGGTCACATCCTGCCATAAGTAGCTCTTGGCCTTTGGAAACCTCGCCGTATGTGTTTATTATCGACTTCATGGAACTATTTGCAGCCTGCCCTACCTCTCACACTCACTGTGAGCAAGTTTGGGAGCATAAAATCACAAGGCCTGGGACAGTTTTGTACTGAAATGAGCACCACTTTGGAGCTATCTCGTGCCTTACCTTGAGATACTATTTGTGACCATTATTCTCCATGGTGCTGCAACAGACCCTGGAGGAACTGCAGGGACTTGATGCCTGATCTTCCAAAGAGCACAGCAAGTACTTGCACACATCAACAATGGACAAATTTTATATTATACATGGTGGAAACAGAGAGAAATGGGAGTTATTCATGCCAAGTGCACAGAATCTGTGGCCCCATGATGGAAGATACTTATGTGGGAAATGAACAGTTCTGTAGTCCTGGTTTGTAGTCAGTTGCCAGGTAACTGCTTTCAGAGAATCAGCAGAAAAAGTATATTTTCTTAATACCTATTGAGTAGATTGTTATTTTAGCTTTACAAGGAGCTAGTTTATATTTCCACAGTGATCCCACTGATTACTACCATGTACTGCATTAAGCAAGGTCTTCCCCCATACATGAGCTGTCAAGAGTCAGTATTTTAAGTATAGGACATGTGAACATGTCTTAAAATAATTATTAAATATTTATTGCTCTATTCTACCTCTCACCAAGCAGGAATACTGAAGCTGGGAAGAAAATCCTCAGGATTTCCCTTTCTCTCCTTTTTGTTTTTCTCTTCCTCTCATTTTGCTCTCTTCCTTTTCCTCCTGTCCCAGTTGTATACTCCATAATGGTGAAATGGTGAGAAACAGAAAAATTGCTGGAGGAAATGCCAGAAGTTCAGGTAAAAATACAGCTTCTTGGACTCAGGAGTAAAGGCTACAGATTTTCCAGACTTTCCTTAGGCTTCAGAAAAATCACTCTTAGAAACACCAAGCTGCATAAGAAGAAAGGCATAAATGTCCTAAAGGCATAAAAGATTGTGTCAAGTATGTCAGTATTAGAGGAGGAGCTTACATCACTGGTTTTTGAGTAATTTTCTGCTCTCATTCAGTATGCAGAACCTGTCTAGTGAACTCAACACTGTGGATAAACATTTTTGTTTTCCTTGCTTACTTTCAACAGGCTGATGAGAACTCATCCTCCCACACCCAGAGGCCATGGGCTGTGAACCAGTTAAACTCTGGAGTTTACAGAAAAACAGGGACTCCTTTAGAAAGCAATCCAGCTCAGGAGCTTTAGCCATTAACTTTTGCTGGACTGATGCCCCTCAGAGCAATTCCATGTTCTACTGAATGAAGGGATAAACAGCCCCAAAATATATCCACTGGTGTCTTTTATTAAGTTATGCAAAATACAGTATTAATTATGACACTGCATGCATTTTAGACAATATAAATGCAAGCCTACAGAAAATGTGACAAAGAAACCCTCAATTACTTTTGAGGTAGTATACAAGGAAAAATAGGAAAGCAGAAACACAGTGGATTAAAAGAACAAAATATTAGTATCACTTTGTGCATACATTAGTCACTCATAAATACATTTGTATGAAATAACTTAAGATACAATTCCATTCTTGTTAAAAAATATACTTCTTGAAATTCACCATTCTTGGTTTTTGTTAATTTCACATGACATTTTATGGTATTTTATCAGGTGGGTTTATTTTTTTTTGTCACTGTCATCATGATTTTACCCTTTTCCTCCTAGAATTTAGGCACAGATGGCCTCATGCACAAAAATAAATAAGAAACCTGCTTGAAGGGAAAAGAATTCTGCTCAAATAGCTTAGGATAGTCTAATAAATACATTTTTGTTTATAAAAATATTTCAGGTTTATAAAAGAGGGGAGGGGACAGTCTCCCATGTGGAAACGATGTCAAGTGAAAAGTGCTGTATAACGTTTTTGAAGAGATTTTGTTTTAAACATATAGTACCGTTATGAATATATATTTCATAATAATCCTGTTTCTCAGAACCCTATTGTTCACTAGGAGCATCAAACGCTCTCTCCTTCCCTTTGTCTGCTGCCTTATTGCCATGTGGGGAGGTGCCTAGTTGAGAAGGGTTCCGTATAGCTGTGCTTTTGTAAGGCTGTCCTTCCGACTCAGCCCAGTGCTCCCCGTGCGCTGGAACTGCGGCTGCTTGCTGTGGGCCCCCGGATGGCTTCCCTGGTCCATGGAAGACTGGTGCACTTCTGGGGCCTCCACTGAGCTCTGGTTGAGGGACTCTGCTGAGCTGTTGGGGCTCACGTCCACGTATTCTCTTTTCAACACCGGGCTGTTTTCGATGTTTTTGCTACTGCATAACTGGACAGTGATCCTTTCGTTTTTTTGGTCTCTTGGTTCTTTTGTTTTGTAAGTGGGTAATTTGTCCTGCTTACAGCTTGTGCTGATGTCAATGTTCAGGCCACTGTCTGTTCTCAGGAAGCAAGAGTCCACAAGTCTGCTTTGGCAGATGTCATCTCCCTCCGAGCAGCTGTCTGCTTTGTAGCTAGCATAGATGGGGCTCGTTCGACTGTCCCCCTTCTTGATGGGGCTGCTGTAGTACTGCTCTGAGAAACTGCAGGGCGACAGCCTGCCAGCGTTCCTGTAGGAGTACGCTCCAATGTCCTCCACGCTCAGCTGCCTCCACCGCCCCGGCAAGTCTTCTTCTGAAAGGTGTGTGCTCCTGCACTCGTTCCTCATTTTCTGGTTTGCCAGAGCCTGCTGTGGTGTTATGGCTGAGAAATGAAAAGGTTCGTTTGCATACGGGGGCAGAGTCCTGGTGAAAGTGGGCGAGTTCTCGTTGTCGTCAGCCAGCTCCATGTGCTGCGCGGGTTTGGCCTTGGCAAACCTGGGGCTCCCCTGGTGCTCGTAGCCCGCGGGCGACTTCCTCTCAAAGAGCTCCTCGCGGTTGCTCATGTAGATGGCCTGCTGCGAGGCCGTCAGCGTGTTGGCTTGGGCGTTCTCCTTCTCCTCAGACGTGACGCTGAAGCTGGAGTAGGAGCTGGAGGTTGGCAGAGAGGTGATGTACTCGGGGAAGGCTTCGTGTGAGAAGCTGGAGTGGAAGCCGTCCTCTTCCACGGTGCTGTCCGTGGAGTTTTGGGAGCGCAGGAACCCCACGTCCTTCACCTGCGTGTCCACGCTCGGCCGCCTCTCCCTCCTCCTCTCCTCGGGGCAGTAAAGGGCCGTGTCACTGCAGTAGATGTCAGACTTGTACTGGGCTCTTTGTCCCGCTTTTCCAGCAGAGTCCTGAAAATTGAGATCCCTGGTGGATGGGCTTGACAGGTGTGAGGACAAGCTGTGTGGGTCTGGCTTCTCCAGCACTTTGGCAATGACGCAGGTGGGAATGGTGTCGGCGTAAGAAGTGTGGCACAAGGGGACAGAAAGGCTGCAGCCGTGTTTCTCCAGGTGGATGCTGACTCTTTCCTGAAAGTCAGTCGGCAACTGCAACATAAAAAGATGGCAAGGAGAGAGGAGAAAAGGGCACATGTCAATAGAGGTGTCAGATGAGTGCTGTTTATGACATTACACAGCTCACCATGCCTGGTTCTTTATGATGGCCACAATCTTTGTGCATTTCTTGAAACAAATGTAATCAAATGAATTTTGTTTGTTTACTTAACATTTGTACATCTTCATCTGCTTTTGCTTACGGATAACACTGTGAAACTGAAATGTTTCCTTCCAAATTGATTCAGGTTGGATAGGAATGATCATAGAATTGCTCAGGTCAGTAGAGGCCTCTACCCTCCTAAAGTCCAGCCATTAACCCAGCCCTTCCAGGTCTATTTTACTGATGTAAATAAAGTATGTAGTAAACAACAATCTTAAAAAGGCAGGAAGGGAATTACAGCCTACAGCAACACTTTCCAGACTGTGCTTGGGTGTGATTTGCAGTTGGAGTGTGGGTGTGCAGAGGTCTCTGTGGGAGTGAGGAAGGAGGAAGAGATCATATCTATTCTGTTCTCCTTTTGTCTTTCCTCAAGCTCATCTTGTCTACAACCCCATGCCAAATTGGCTCCTGCCCTCCAGCATCACCTTTGATAAACAATGCTGTTTGAAGATGCAGAGGAGCTGACTGACACATAGGAGAGGTGCTGGCTGCTGTGACAGGACTTTTCCTGTGCTAGAAAGAAGCAGATCAAGCTGCCTTCCTTGCCTCTTCAGCTGGACACTGCTTGTCAGATCAACCATCCACACAAGCCTCAACACACTGACAGAAAAAAGCACTAAGACCCGAATTCACATTGTGATTCCTGTGACAGAATTAATCAATAAGTCTGTTGTGTATCAGAAATCATATAGTTTTTTTTTTCAGAAAGTCAGGACCAGGGCTGTGGATGACGGTTTCACCTGCCATTCTGTCATGTGGACCAGAAGAAAGAGAGAGATGACATTCCTTGGTGGAGCCTACTCAGGTATCACCAAGCACACTTTCCTGTCAAATTTTATCTGCCATGCTCACTTGAGATCTCTAACAATGATCAGAAAGCAATATGAGAGAGATTGCCTCTCCCCATTTCTTGCTGGAAATCAGAATTTTTGGATTCATGTTTGGAATACGTTTCGAGTTTGTGATTTTTTGCTCCTTCGATATTCCTGTTGATTTATGCCACTTGGGAATTAATCCCTTCAGTGCTGTGATTTACTCAGAACTTTGTTTTTATAACTAGAAATCAAGTTCCCCTTTACAAACTAATCAATGGTTAACCTTATGACCTTAGCAATCTCACCTCCTCCTTAAATTTATTCCTCTAAAGGAGAACACTACAAATACCTGCAGTTGTTCCTCTCCCCTCTATTTTTGACAAAGGAAATTTAAGGTACCTGCTTCTTGTCATGGTCTCACATTTTGTAGGATATGGAGATCCTCTTTTAATTTCATTGGGAAGTTTTTAAAGCTATTTTAATCCCCAAACCTCACTATGTTCAAAATATGGCATGTAGTGAAACGACATTCCTGTTATTTGTAGTAGGACGAGTGTTTTGTGTTTTTTCAACCAACAGACCTTCCAGGATATTTTAGATTAATCATTATGTTGCTAATTAACTCATATGTCCTCCATTGGAAATAAATGATATTGCCAGTCTGCTGGCAGGCAGCAACATTAGTCATAGTAAGTACAGATGCAACAACGATTGAATAAACAGGTTGTAAAATAGGCCTGGTGTAAAAAGCCATAGAAATGAGGAAAAAGAAATACAGTTAATTTAATGTGAAAATGCTGTATGGGGCAGCTCTTATTTTAGTATCCTGTAGCACCACTATTTGATCTATTTTATACATGTCATTAAGATTATGAAATGTGTTTAAAAGAATGTTATTTTGTGGGCACTGCACTGGAAACTGGAATTGCTACCATGATACTGCTATCACATTACTATATTTTACTACAGTTTAGGTTTCTGGAAAATATACAATAGTTTATAAGGCAATATTTGAATTTTTAAAGAATTTATTGGCTGTGACAGCACATTCACACATGCTTAATTAATAAATGCTTGGACTAATGAGTGGAGACTGCCTATTTAACTGAGTATATGACAGTCTGGGAAACTGAGGGGAGATCTCACATTTGTGATAGTTCTCTGCAAATAAACAATTAAATGCTTTTAAGGTCCTAATTAGAACAGGTAGGGTGCTTTCAAGTGTGAGTAATGTAATAATAATTCCTTGATACAATTTGCTAAGGGAAGTCAGTTTACAGGAAAAAATAACAGGACCAAGATAATGGTTACTTTGGAAGTTCTGTCTCTTTGTCTGGAAGACAAAAGAATCTTGCTCCATCTTTATTTGCCAGGGTTGTTCAGCGCTCTGAAGCCATCTACTGACTTGGAGATGGTTTGTACATTCCAAATTTAATTTTGCAGTATTCCATTGCAGAATTGCACAAGAGAGGCCATTTGGGGGGATGCTGACCTGATGGGACTGAAGAAGGAAAGGCTATTCCCTGTAACCTTCACTGAAGCAATATGTGTGAGGAAGGTGCTATTGCTTTGTGCAGGGCTTGGATCCCTGAAGAACTGTCTTCTTTACTAAGATAATATTTGCCTCCCCTTTATGGAGCCTATTCCTCAAGCCTCGTTTCCTTGGAAGCAACGATTATTAATTAAAGTTTACTCCTTGGAAATCAATCACTCGGTGCTCTGGCTTCTTTAGAAAAAGATATTTGTTCTGGCAGTCCATTTTAAAATTGGGGTTTGGAAACTAGCTGGACTGGAAAATAGCTTTAGGAGGAAAATTGATTATATCAGAATCTCTGACGCCTGTGGCCTGTCATTTCCCTGCTCCCACCACACTGCTCCTGCACGGTGCTTTGCATTCTGGAGTTCACAGCACTCCAGTGTTTTACACAAACCTTTGCTTTACAGGCAATCAGTGCAGGCCCATCTGGGTAGGAGAGGTCTGGGGAAAGAGATTTCCTTCAAGTTCCATCATGGGTGGAACAAAATCTCATTGGTGCTGTGATTTTGTCAGCACCTCCCTCGACTGCACAAACACCTGCACAAGTCCTCCTGTGGTTAGAGGAGGGTGTGTGGAGGAATAAAAGCCTTAAGGGCAAACAAAATCTGGAATTGATGCATGCAAAATAACCTGTTTTCCATACAATATTTATGTCACAGAACAAGTTTGGTCACATTACCTCTGAAAGTTTATGTGCCCTGTCATAGTTCTTGCTGCACTGGAGAAGCTGAGCAGCTAAATTGCAGTCCTTCCTGTAGAGCTCCTGGAAAAAACAGAAAATAACCTCTTCTTTAAAGCTTGCAAAGTGCTTGTGGCTTTCAGCCTTTCTCCCATGTCTGATCGATCTTTTCAAAATTCACTTTGGGGAGATTTGGTGCATACCTTGATTTCTAAACACAATAAGATGCTTTGCTGTTTCCAGCACAACCTAGAGATATTTCCTCCTTTGCTCTGTGAGGGCTGCTAAAATTACTAAGAATAAACTTTTGAGACCTGTTACAACAGAACAGTAATCTGCATTTCAGAAGACGGATATTTCCCATTAAGAACTGAATTCTATACTGTTAACATGCATGGTACTGTGAAGGCTAAAAACCCATGATCTATTAAGCAAAAAAGAAAATTTTTACTGGGTATAATCCAGTTGAGCACTAAAATACTACTTTAGAAAGTGCTAAAATAATCTTATGAGACTGTGGGAGAAATTAATTACAGAAATATACATTGTGTTGATTTTTTTAAAAGGGAGACTCTTTCTCCTTTTGATATTTCTGGATGATTCCTGGCTCCTTGAATATCTTGTAGAATGCAGCTATAGAAATATATTAAATCTCACTGCAAATATTTGATGCTGCAGAATAGAATATTTTCACTGGGCAAGAAATCCCCATGAGAATTCCACACAAGGAAGTAGAGAATTTAAGCAAGCTTCTTACACTATCTTGGTATTGAATGGCTCCCACAGCCTATTTAATGGGAAAATTCAGCACACAGATTTGCCCTTCACTTAAATTTGATTTAGCACACATGACTGTGTAACTGTACCCTTCAACCAGTATCTCTGGCTCCCTGAAGGTAGGAGTTGCATTTTGTTTTTCCTTTTCTTTATCTAGTTGCATTAAAACCAAGGTTGGCTAAGCTGACTTTATAGGTGGGCAGAGATGAGATATACAAAGCATGAAAGTGTCAATCTGTAAAAATTAGTATTTGTAGACAAAAGATGTGGAATACTGATATAATTTGGATTTTCTCTGATTAATTTTCTCTGGATTAATCTGATGTTAGTGTCATAATTTTATTACACACCAGTTTTTATGGCTACATTAATTCTTCTAAAAACTCGAAAAGAAATTTTCTGTGAAAAAGAAAGTTCCTCTGTTTTAAAGGACAATTTTAAGTTATTCTGTAATAAGAGAAGCAACAAGACGTTCTTGTGAGTCTTTCAGTGATGGGGATAGTTGTCCTGTGAACATTAGTTCAAATTTTTTCACATTCAAGCACCTTTTGACACTTTTGTGATTATTTTTCTCTGTGTTTGTGAGATTTTATAACTGCCCCTTCTGCTTCAAATGTACTGTATTCATTTATGTGGATCTTAAATTTTATATTAGGACACACTATTTTCATTTCTGAAAAAGATCCCAAGAATTCAATTTAGAAGTAAAATCTGTTCCATGTGCATGTGACCAGGATATGTTGCATATACATTAAACCAAATATATATTGCTGCACAATGTACAGCACAGACAGGTACCCCAAGTCCCATATGGCATTCCCAGGCACACAAAAATGGTATCTCTCCAGAACCTAATCCTTTCTTCAAAAGCTCTGTGCCTCTCTTTCTGCTCTGTGGTTGTCATGGAGAGCACGAAAAGCATTGCTGACACTTTATTTTTAGCAGCTTTAAAAATTACTACAGAAAAAATTACATGTGAGCTACATGTGCCACGTGTACTTTGTTCTCCACCTGCTGGGCCAAGCCATGTGACTGGGGTGACCTTCTCTCCTTCAGTGTTTGCCTGAATGGAAACACTGCCACATGTCTGTGGCAACTGGAACAATGACTGGCAAATAATACCAGAAGTGTTTCCCACAGTTTAAAATATGCTTTTGTATCAGAAGCATAATTTTATATTTCTGTCAGAAGAGAGAGGGAAAATATAATTGAAAAAGAAATATTGCTGAGACAAAAACATTCTCCCCATGCAGGATTCTTCAGTTTATCACTTCTGTACTTATTAGGTATAATATTAGTGGTTTGTTTTGTAGTCCTTTATTTTAAAATTTGGAATATAACATTGACTCTTATCAATGATATTAAACATAATCATAGATTATCCTGAGGTGGAAGGGACCCACAAGGATCACTAAGTCCAGCTCCTGGCCCTGCACATCCCCAAGAGTCACCCCTGTGCCTGAGAGCTTTGTAAAAACATTTCTTGAGCTCTGTCAGGCTTGGGGCTGTGAGCACAGCCCTGGGAGCTGCTCCAGAGCCCAGCCACCCTCTGGGGGCAGAGCATTTTCCTGACATCCAACCTAAATCTCCCCTGACTTAACTTCATGCTATTTTCTCAAGACCTGCAAGGGCAGAACTTTGTCCATGGGCCAACTCCAAGTCTGAAGAAGTGGTTCTGTTATTTGAGGCCTCTGGACCATATTCTAGTGCTCAGAGTAAAACTATGAGTACTGAAAACACCTCAAATTGGGGTTCAAGCCTGACTCCATGAAGTAGTATAAATGCATGTATACTTTAAGGGAGATTTTTGCAACTTTCTTCCACCTCTTTTTGTCACAGACATCTTTTCATGAAAAATCCTTTCCTTAGGATTTTTCCTCCTGAGAAGCTGAGAGGCCCCAGGAACAAAATGTAAACAATGGTTATCTGCTGCTGTGGAATGCAACAGGTGGATCTGTGATTGGTCTCATGTGGATGTTTGTTTAATGGCCAATTAATGGCCAATTAATGGTCAATCACAGTCAGCTGGCTCGGGCTCTCTGTATGAGCCACAAACCTTTGCTATCATTCTTTCTGATTCTATTCTTAGCTTAGCTAGCCTTCTGATGAAACCTTTTCTTCTATTCTTTTAGCATAGTTTTAATGTAATATAGATCATAAAATAATAAATCTAGCCTTCTGAAACATGGAGTCAACATTCTCGTCTCTTCCCTCATCCGAAAACCCCTGTGAACACTGTCACACTATTTTAAATCAAAAATAACTCCACTGATTTCAAGTGAATTAATTTGCAGCTGTCCCTGTGCTTCCAAAACCTGGATGTAGCCCATTACTTTTACCACACTCCATTACTTATAGCTGTTAGAGTTATAAAGTAACTCTTTCAACTCAACTTCTGTGAAAGTTAGGGGTCAGATTGGGAACTTTTTACTTCAGTTGGAAAGCTGTTAATTGCACAGTCAGAGTTCACATCAACAGGCATTTTAATGAGAGTAAATGCTCCCAGCTATGATTAAGAGTTCATGTGAAATATGGGAAGATTGAACGTAAGATGCTGGAAAATAAGTGCTAACAGAAACATGTCTTCTGCAGATGAATTTTTTATTAAATGTGGAAGGAATGGCACAATAATGAACTAAATGCTTGCAATATTCCTCTCATTGCTGTCTTTGTAGGTTTGTCTCAGGAAGGATTTAATGAGCTTGTTGCCAGCTGTGCTACTCATGCCATTTTTCAGTAGTGTTTAATGAGATGGAGGGTGACAATTTTCAGAGATGTTCCCTGCTTTGTCCCACACAGAGACAGGCACACTTTACACATGAGCAGCTGCTGGAAGAACCTGGCTCCTGCTCCCTGCTCTGAGTGACCAGACTGGGTCAGTCCTGCCTGCTGCCAGCACAGCTGGCTTGTGCTGGGCCTTTTGGGGAGCAAAGACCAAAAGATCAAAGAATGGCAGGAAATGTAGGGCTCTACTCTGTGCCTGAAATCCTTCTGATGAGTCCCCACTCCCTACACGTGTCCCTGCAACAGCTCTGACCATGTGCTTGCACCAGTTTGCTGTGCTGATGGCAAAATCAATGTGGGAATATTGCCATCTCTTAGAATATTTTTTCATCAGTTTCAAGCTAGACATAAGGAAAAAAAATCAATGAAAAGTCTCACCACAACCTCAAAGCATAAGAGCTGGATTTACAAAATTATGGGAACAAACAAACAAACAAACATGAATTTCAACTGTTGAGGTGACAGGTCACATTTTATACAAACATGAAATACGATTCTATAATTTCATGGGAAGTGCAAGACCCAATTTTTTCATGAATATGATCTCAAAATGAATAATTAAATACTTACATTGTCTTCTGACAACTTATCTATTGTCACCTTGGCTTCTATTAAGTGATTATTGAGTGCAATTATTTCATGGCTCAAAGCCCGTTTTTCCTCTTCATAATGTTGACCCTGCATAGAAAATGGAGTAGTCAGTGTTTTTCTACTGTCAGAATATTTCATGTAAAGCTCCACTGGTTGATGTCGTTCTCAAATCCAGAGGAAAGCACAACAGACCAACACTTCTTTTTTCTTTCTTCCTGTCCCCCCCTCTTATTTATTTTCTCCATTATTTTGCTTAGGAGATGAGGTAAAGTTCTTTACAACTATGGAGGCTGGACTGAGCTCATTTAGGAACCTTCACAGAAGGCTCCAGTTAGCCTGTGCAAAAGCATTCTATTGAGCATCAATCATTAATGCATCCCTTCTTAGTCACAGGACAGGGTCTCCAACATGGAAGGGACTGGAGCTGCTCTTTGCTACAGGAATGTTTCACTTATGCTACTATTTCCCATCATCATAAGGAAGGAAGAACAATATTTAAACAGAAAAGCAGTTGTGTTTGAGCCAAGTTCATTTTAGCTGTTGACTGTTCTGGCTGATTTAAAAGCCCTGATTAAGGTTGTTCGTCTCTCAAGGTGAATGTTTACCTGATTGCAGGGTTAGCACTCATTAGCAGAACACAGTCCACTGTGGCATATCAGGATAATAGTCTGATTCAAATTTCTTTCTGCCCACTAATTTAATCTTGTTACTAGTAGGATGTAACCCTTTATTATAAATGCAAAGAGATCAATGGAAAGAATGAAATGCCACTGGCCCTTCCCACCTTTTGTTTCATTTTGATACACAGTGCTTATTGTACTGCTTCTTGTATCAAAAATCATTGTGTACAGCCATTTATAACCCTGCCACCAGCCTTACTTTGGTAGTAAAAAGTATGGCAGCTTCTGAATGCCCTAGATCAAGGCATCCTCTGTGCACTCAGAGCTGCAACAAGAAGGTTTCAAAAATATCTTGGGGGTGTTTTAGAAAGGTACATTTTCATAAGAGCAGAAAGTAGAGTAAACCCTAATACATGTCTGTTTTGTTTAGTGAACTCAATCCAGTGACAAATTCTCAGTCTCAGTGGGGCTGAGCAATAGGACAAGAGGCAACAGGTGGAAACTGGGACATGGGAAGTTCTCCTGAATATGAGGAAGGAATTCTGTACTGTGAGGGTGGCTGAGCAATGGAGCAGGGTGCCCATAGAAGCTGAGGAGATATTAAAAATCACCCTGGACACCATTCTAAGTGAAGTGCTTCAGAGTACTCTATTTGAGCAGGGAGATTGGACCAGATCTCCAAGTGGATCTAATGGATCCACTTCACTAAAAGAGAAGTGATCCCTTCCAACCTCAACCATTCTGAGATTCTGTGCCTGTCACTTCCCATTTTTAATTGTGAAGGACTGAAATTTCCCAAATGCCATATTGCCAGGGTCACACAAAAATCTTCTATCAACACACACTTGACATTGTCAGCTAATTGACAGCAATGGGAATTGGGTGTTTTGAAGTCCGAATGAATACCAAGGTTAATTATCCAGCTGCAAAGCACCAGCCTGTATTAAAGGAGGGTGATTAAATTGGAAGTGGCAGCTCTCATCCTAAGCTGCTATTTAAAGAAAAACACCTTCTCAAATGGTCTAAGCAAACCCACAGCTTGCTTTAAAGCCTGCAGATATGATTGAGGTGTCTTTGTGAAGGTCTGGGCTGGCCTGTTTCAGTGTCAGTTCTCTGACACTGTCTGTCCCTGCTGATGCCAGCCCTCTGTCCAGGCTTGACACCTCTCCCCTCCTTGTTCCCATTGATCAGGCACTCCTGTCTGGGGACTTCCTCATGCAAGGTCAAAATGCAGCTTTGAGAGCTTGCAAGGCTCCAACCTCAATGATTTCAACCAGACACAGGGCTATGTTTTTAATTAGGCAGAGCAATGTGGTTTTATGTGAGACCCTTAACTCTCGTTGATTTTATAGTGAACTAAACAACCAAGCACTTTGTAAACCTCCTGGCCATCTGTGCACCTCTAAAAATCTGTCTCCTTTGAGACTGTGACTGAAGATTACATTTTCAGAGGTATTTAGCTGTGTAATGAGGTAGACAAGTGACTACCTAAGTACCCACAAAAAATATGTCCCCTCAATTTTCAAAGTAATTTCATGCTTTTGAAGGATCCAGGTCCACTGAGTACAGACATAATCTTCCAAATAACCACTTGTAAGGAAGATGTTATCAGTCCTTGTATGACAAGTTGTCATGCCAGGACAGCTGAAAATCTCTCCGATCTCAGTAACTGCTGCTCTTGCCTAGCCAAATTGAACTTTACTCATTCTATTTTGCAGTTCAGGAGAGAATATCTGATCAAGGATTTATAGTTTTCAGGAGAGAAACTAATAAGGCAGCAGATTCAGGCATTGGAAGAACTACTTTCCACTGCATTTGAGTAATGCTGAATCTGGCTGAATTATGATTTCATTTTATTTCACTTATGATAACATTTGGATGACGTTTCCCAGACTTTTTATCTTCTCAAGTGTGACTTTTAAAAGTATTCTATATTTATTGAACTGTAAAACTCGCCTCAGTTCAGATTTATGCTGTACAGGTCAGCAGGTGGACACCAAAGTAATAAACACCTCAGCAGTGCTGTGGGGAAGAGGGAATAAGAAGGAAAGGCCAGTCCCAATCTTCTCCATCATTATCAGTTCACATCTTTCTCTTGAAATCAGTGTCATTGACAAGAACAAAGAGTCTGTTTCAATGTGGCAAAATGAGGCAGCCTAAAGGTGGGCAGGACACTCAAATCCTTTGGCATATTGGCCACACACTGTGTGTCCACCTTGGGAAGTTCAGGGCTTCAGCCAGACATTATTGTGGCTCAGTGGTGGCAACGAGAGGAAAAAGGCTTAATCCTGACACCATCTACGGGAGAGCAGTACAGCTGGAAGAGACAGGATGGTAGTGTTGGATCACTGCATTAGAAGGATTGCTGGTCACTGGGGGCTGCATCTTTGAGCTCTCCACTTGCAGTCAAGCAATCATTTTCAGCATCAGATGTCAGAGAGGCATGAAAGGAGGATGGGAATCATAATATCAATGCTGTGATCATGAGTTACAAATATAAATGCTTATTTTACTTGTAACCACTTTTGGCAGATCCCTCTATTTCTGGTAGCTCATAGAAGCTTGGTCCTCCTACTCTGCCATAAGGCTTGTGACCCCTCCTCCCTGCTTTTGGCACTGCTTTCTGCTCTGCAGGTGCTGACACCCAATCTGTCCAAACTCAGTAGTGAATTAAATCAGTGCTGGTATTGATGTGCCAATAGCTTGCAGCTGGGCTGAGGTTTCCTGAAGTCCACTCCAAAATGCCAGAGCTACAGACTGCAGTGGGCTGAGTGGCTGCTGGATCCTTGCTCAGAAATCTTTGTTGAGTCAGCTCTGAGCATCTTCTGCCCCCCTCATCCCCTGACACAGAGCCAGCACACGAGAACACAGCTCTCTAGTGTCTGACTAACACAAGAGAGCTACAGTCATGTGCCCACATCTGAGTCACATCAAATTTGTTCTGCTGGGTGAACTCAGCAGTCACAGCACTGAGGCTGAGGGCACCTTGCTCCTATCCTGGATTTAGCATGACCCTCAGTGCATCCTTATCAGATCTGAGGAAGGGATTAAATAGCTTTGGTTCTTCACAAAGGAACCAAATTATTAATAAAATATATAATCTCTGTCTGGAACCCTAGGGCCTTTTTTATAATTTGCATCTATCACAGTGAAAACATCCCTCATATATACATAGATCCATAAAAACATAAGTTGATGCTTTCAAAAGTGTTTGGTGCCATCTAGTCCCTACATGTAAAATCTGTGATAAAAGTGGGGTGAAAAGAATTTTTCTAGGTTGATTCAGCATGAAATAATTAATAGAATTATTTATTAATTTTAAAAGTAACAAAAGCTGGATGAAAAGATCTGCTTATCTTACATATTAGTGGATCCATAAAGGTTGATTACTACTCTAGTCCTTCAGCAGAAATGGGCAGGCTAAAAGTTCTCTCTGTCTCTGGTAATCTTTCAGCCTCCCTTCATTGTTTCCAGCAGCTGGAGGGTGTCCTACCATAAAGCAGTGTCAGCCCCTTAGTCAAGGCTTGGCTGCTTACTATGGTCTCTGCTGTCCTGAGAGAGCCCTGGTGTGTACAGTCCTTTGGAAAGCAGCCTCAGATTTGCAAACGGGAAGTGCTGGTCTGTGGAAATGTCAGACTTTTCAAACATGGCAAAGTAAATCTTGATGCTCCTGTAAGGAATGTTTCCGTGGATGCAATTTCAATGCTACAGTGACAATAATGTAATGGTTGTGCTGACCAGCAAGGTATTAGTGGGCAGCAGTATTCCTTTGGGAATACTTCTTAATAAGTAATGCCCAAATGATAGACAGAAAGAGAGGGAGAGACTTCATCAGTTACAAATACCTCCAGTGATACTGGCGTCCCATCCTGAATGCCTTGATAGAGGCTTACTACAGCGATTTTGGATGAGGAATACAGGCAAAATTTTGTTCCCTTTTTCTCTACTACTCTACTCGTCCAGGAGGAAAGTAACACTCCAACAGGAGAAATTCCCCACCTTTGTGGGCCAGTGTAACTCTGCTAACTCAGTACTTTTCTCCTAGACCAGCAGCCACAGTGTTTTCGCTGCTCATGCTTTGAGGTATCTGCTAAGAAAGGCAGGGGGTTGACTGTCCTGTGGACTGTTGTCAGCAAACAAGGGCTGACTTTACAAGTGGGGATAAGCTTTCAAAACAAACTCTGTGTGTTTTATGGTGATATTTTATAACCTCATTGAAATCATCCTATGAAGGACAAAACGGAGGAGCTGAGGATGACAAAGTGGGAGGAGTGGCTGGTGCAGCAGTGGGTGGTGCTGCCCTCCCCAGGGACCACACAGGCTGCAGAAATGGCCAGACAGGACTAAATGAATTTCAACAAGGAGAGGTGCAAAATCCTGCACCTGGGGAGAACAACCCCTTGCACCAATGCATGCTTGGGGCCACACCTCATATCCTGCAGCTTTTCAGAAAAGGATTGGGAGGTCCTGGTGGGAACCAAGTTGAGCACAAGCCTCCAGTGTGTTCCCTTGCTGCAAAGAGGGCCAGAGGTTACCCAGGGCTGCATTAGGCAGTGCTGCCAGCAAGCTGAAGGAGATGATTCCTCCCTTCAGCACTGCTGTAACCACACCCAGAGCACTGTGTCCAGTTCAGGTTTCTCAGTACAAGTGGATAAAGATTTACTGGACAGAGTCTTAGAAATGGCCGGGAAGACAATTAAGGGATTGGAGCATCTCTGGTCTGAGAAAAGACTGAGCGAGCTGGGACTGTTTAGCCTGGAGAAAACACAGTTTGAGTGGGATCTCATCAAATACGAATAAATATACAAAGGGAAGGTGCACAGAGGACATAGCCAGGCTCTCTTCAGAGGTGCCCAGTGACAGGACAAGAAGCAATGGGCAGAATACCAGAGGCACAATACATGAAACTTCATCAGTGCCATTTGAGCATAGAAAACTCTTAAACTGTTGAGGGTGACTGAGCACTGAAAAGGGTGGCCCAGAGATACTGTAGAGTTTACACTCCTGGAGATATTAAAAAACTGTCTGGAGGTCCTTGATCCATCAAGCAGGTCCTTGATGACCCGCTGTAGATGTTGGAGCAGGGAGTTTGAAGCAGATGATGCCCAGATATCCCTTCAAACCTCAACCATTCTGTCCTTCTGTGAGTTCTGTAATGTATGGCTACCACATCTCACTGGACTGCTGGGATCACTGGGGTGGTTATGATAGGATAGTTTAAATTTCTGTTATTAGCAAATGCTGATATTTGCATATAAATGAATGCTCTTATTGTTATGGAGGAATGATTTAATAAACAATTAATACATGTCTAGGTCCTAATAAAATTGAGAACAAGTATGCATGGAAGTTTACTTATGTTTTTCCCTGGCATTCAATCAAGGCTTCAAGCAGACCCAGATTTGACTTGGTATGTGTGAATGCCTGTCTTCTGGAGTCAGTGATGCAACATCTAGTTATTACTGATAATTACAGCAATCATGGAGGATGTGAGTGTGTTATCTACCATGAAGAAAGGGCCCCAGATGCCCTGTGCATTCCCAGTGATAGTTCAATGACAGCACTTCAGTGATGAGTGAGGATGAATTTGTTTTATAGCATCTGTCAGTACATATCTTGTATTCTGCTGAGAAATTAATAAAAAACAACCATTCTTTGTGGAGTGGAAGATTGGGAGTTTATGCAATGGTCTTTCCCACCAGATGTGGAAAATCTTCACTGTTGCAGAGGGTACTAATGTGGGTTATTTCAAGGTTAGGTGAAATAAACTCTTCCTCCCATGCAGGTGTGTCATGGTCTCAGCTGATCAAGGCAGTGCTCAAACCAAGGGACCTCTGATCTTGTACAGCAAAATCTTAAATAGAAACATGTGTGGTGGTGGGCCTGGCTAGGCCAGGGTTATAGCCAACAAGGTAAAGAAAACAAGAATGAGAAATGTGGTGGAAATAAAAACCTTTTTTCCTCCTGTAACTCTGAAAGTTAACAGCTGCTCTATTTGCAGCACTTCCCTGCAGACCATATGCATAACTTGTTTTATCAATTGGCTCATAAAAAAGCAAAAGATGGTTTAGATTTGCAGGAATTACTGGATATTCTCTGCAGTAATTCCTGATTTTAAGCATGTTAGTTTCTGCTCTGCAGATTTTCATGTTTTTATGGCAGATGATGTGCAGGCAGATGTGCCTGTTTATGGATGCTCTGTGTGAGTTTATCAGCCAGGGAAGAGCAGTGGATATCCCCTATCACACTCACTTGCACCCATGGGCAGGAACTGTAATAAAAAGAGTGAACTGACAAGATCAGAAGAGCAAATAATAATGAAAGACTTTTCAATGAGTAATGAGATTGTATCAACTGATACCAGTTCACTACATGATCCTTGGGGTGCAGGATTTGGTGCTGATAATTGCAGCATGAAAGCAACATTTAATACACATTAAATTTTTAGTTTTACTTCTCTGCATAACAATCTTATTTTGGTTTAACAGTAAAATGAGTATCCAAAGGAGCTGTTCACTTACAGATTCACTGAACCCACAAGTCTGTTTAAGAATGTGCATCTTTACAAGCAATGGAGGAAAAGAGCCAAATGTTTTGCAGATTTATGAGGTAATTCTTTTTCAAGTTACAAATAAAACTGCAGGGATGTGTAGGGATGTAGAGGCTGTGGCAGCATCCTGATTGCACTTCATCTACCACTGTCTCATCTTTGCTTCCCACTGCAGTAATCCCCAGGACACCCATCCTTGTCTCAATACCTCTTCAAAATGCTAATAGAGCCTGGCTTTCAGGAATTCTGCTACACTATGGTAAGGAGCAATGACTAATTCATTATATTTATCCTAAAGAATATTAGATATTTATTTAAACTGATTTTCTGCTGCCAAGCTGCCAAGGTTGCAGACAAGGCTGCATTCTTCAGAGACAAATGTATGGCACCATGGATTTGAAAATACTCATTTTTATGGGCAGGTCAGAGAAAATATGTTGTTGATGCGTCTTTTGCCTTAGGCTTTACCTACTGCAAAAATCTATGTCATGTTGGAGCTCTTCCACATAAAGAAGAGAGTGGCAAGAACATTATTCCAATGTGACAGGCCTTTCTTGTGATGAACACATGGGATAAAAGGAAGTGACAGATATATGACTCTTGGGTTGGCTCAGGAGGAGACTGGATTGTCTGTCCTTGCCCACAGCTGAATTTTAAAAAAAAAAATTATTTTTTAGCTCCTTCTAGGAGCTCAAAAAATAATTTAGAATAATTACATGGTCATGGTAAAATGAAAGGACTGGAGACTTCAGTGGTGGTAAGGAGCAAAACATTTTGCAAAAAGAAAAAGGAAATGTGTGAATGGGTAGAAAAGGAGAAGTTCCTCTGCTGCAGGCCACACAAGATGGGCTCTTCAGCTTTGTAGCTTGAAGCTGTCACTCTGAGGACTGGTTGCCTGACACTCAACCTTTCCAGCCACAAGGGCTCCTCTGTGGGAATGGAGAAGTTACTGGAGAGTGGATACTACTTAAATGAACTACTTAGATAGTCTAGAAAGAGGAGGTGGCAGTAATTTCTAGGAGTAAATAAGTAAAATGATCTAGGAGGCAAAATGTCATGTTCTGAATTTTGGAATATTCATTCATATTAATTGCAGATTATTTTAATATGCAAGTGAATTCTAATTAGAGTTGACTACCTAAACAAGGACAATTTCCCAACCAAATAAAAATAATAAGGGCTAGATTATTTACAGTACTTTACTCTTTAATAATTTGTTCTGCTCTAGGAATTTTGAAATTCACATTTCCTGTCACCTTTTGACACTTTCTTTCAATAATGAGTTGTTTAGAAGAAAACTTCAAGCCCCTTCCTTTCCCCCTGTGACTAAAGGTTTATCTAAATGCTCTCTTGGGAGCTAAAGTATTTTTCTCTGAGAAGATTTTTCTCTGCTGTATCACAGTGCTGTGGCAAGGCTGGCTTTCCCTCTCTGTGTTCATGCTTGCACCTGAGAGCAGTGCCGAGTCCTGCACTTTGGCCACAATAACCCCCTGCAACGATATAGGCTGGGGACGGTGTGGCTGGACAGTGCCCAGGCAGAAAGGGACCTGGGGGTGCTGGTGACAGCCGGCTGAACGTGAGCCAGCAGTGTGCCCAGGTGGCCAAGAAGGCCAATGGCATCCTGGCCAGCATCAGGAACGGTGTGGCCAGCAGGAGCAGGGAGGTCATTCTTCCCCTGTACTCGGCACTGGTGAGGCCTCACCTGGAGTATTGCGTCCAGTTCTGGGCCCCTCACTTTAGGAGGGACGTTGAGATGCTTGAGCGAGTCCAAAGGAGAGCAACGAGGCCGGTGAGGGGCTTGGAACACAAGCCATATGAGGAACGACTGAGGGAGCTGGGGTTGTTCAGCCTGGAGAAAAGGAGACTCAGGGGTGACCTTATCACTCTCTTCAACTTCCTGAAGGGTGGCTGTGGTGAGCTGGGGTTGGTCTCTTTCTCCAGGCAACAACAGACAGAACAAGAGGACACAGTCTCAAGCTGCGCCAAGGGAGATACAGGCTAGAATTAAGGAGGAAGTTTTTTACAGAAAGAGTGGTCAAATACTGGAATCATCTGCCCAGGGAGGTGGTGGAGTCACCATCCCTCGATGTGTTTAATAAAAGACTGGATGTGGCACTTGGTGCCATGATCTAGTTGAGGTGTTAGAACATGGGTTGGACTCAATGATCTTAAAGGTCTCTTCCAGCCGAGAAATCCTGTGATTCTGTGTGAGAGCCCAGGGTCTGTTCCTGCAGTGAGGGGCTGTGCTGAGCTGGTTTGTGCCCCAGCCCTGTTGGACCCTGCAGAGCCCAGAGCCAGCCCAGCAGCTCTGCCCTCCCCAGAGCTGCTCACAGGGCAAACTGCTCTTGTTGCTGCAGCACTGCCTTGGGCTTCTCCCTCCTCACCACCCCACATCTTGGGCTCTTCCTCCTGTGGATTTTGAACTTTCTAAATATGCCCACATCCAATGTGTGCATGTCTTTATATTCTGTTCCCCCGATCTCTTGTATGTATGTATATATGTTTAATATACATTGAAGCATCCCCTGGGATATTGATTGGGAAGATTTGGTGAGCTGTCTGAAAAATTGTAAGTGTAGTACAGGGAATAAACATTATACACTTGTCTTTTCTGTCTGAATTAGCATCTCCTTTTTTTTTTATTAAAATATATCTCTGCTATTTACTTTGTAAAATCTCATGTTCGGTGAAAGTATTTAAGATTTGGTGTTCCCCCCCCACTCCAATCAACCCCAGATCCTTGAGAACACTTTGAGAAAATCCCTATAAGCTGTTTTCAAGGCAAAGCAGGGGAGATCCATTAAAATAAAATAATCTGTTCAAATATCCATCCCCTCAGACCCTGTTAAATAGTGTCTTTTTGGCAGCATCCCAATGCAAACTGCCACAACCAAGTATAATGACTACATTAAATAACTATAAAAAAAAAAAGTCTAGAAAACGAAACAGCTACTATGCAAATTCCTTGAACAATGACAGAATTTTGCTTCCAGCCCTGCCAGTACTCATGACTTTGTCTCTTTGTCTCTTAATGTAGTTTGGGGGGTTGGTGTTATAGTTATTTTTAATATGAATTTAATTTTGGCTCTTTGGAATTGCTGAGGAGCCCTGCAGGGGGGACAGGGGGGCTGTGCCAGAGCTGCAGTGGTGCCTGCTGCAGGCTGTGGTCACATTTGATGCCCACAGTGAGGACCCTGCTTCTGCTCACAGTGTGAACTCTCCTGGCAGAAGCAAAGGCTGCAGAAGGGATTGTTTGCTGTGGCTGATTGAGTTTTACTATAAGGGAAGTGCAGCACTTCCTTCCCATCTGACTGCTGGGATCAAATCCAAGGAAAATTAAAGATGGATATATTTTTGTGAACAAGCAGATAGGAGACTCACTCTACTGTGTTTCTTGTGCTGCTATTCAGGATGGTCATTTTAGCTGTTGCCCTCAGAGTTTGTGTAGATGGGAGAGACTGCCTTTTGATCAAGAGAAATGTCACAGCCTTTGTCCCATGTCATAAGATCAGCTGTCTTGAATCAGCACTCCTCTCCTGTGCCATTTCAGAGCTTTGCTGAAATTTCATTGTCCTCCTTAATACCCTGAGTTGTACTGTAACTCCTCAATCTTTTTTTTTCAGTAGTAAATCTGGTTTAAAAGGCTTTTGTTGCCACATAACAGTTCATGGCACCATCAGCTATGCTGGCACAACTTTGGCCATCCTTAACACCAGACTGACCCTTCAAAACTGAAAAGCCCTTTGTTTGGGAAAGAGATATTTTAAACTATTTTTTCCATTAAGAAAAGTGTACATGGATTCAATATCCTCAGTATTTCTCCTTGGCATTCAGAGACCTGGCTCACAGTTTAAGTATTTTCCAATGACATCCCAAGATTCAGTTTTCTTTTGCCCTGGAGCCTGGCAAAAATTTGAACACTGTGATTTCTTAATTCCATTTATTATAGCTATTCATATTTTTCCTAATAATATTAAGTCTCTCAGGTATTCTTTTCACAGCAGCTTAGAAATATTAATATCCTCTTGAGAAGAGGCTAAAGCAAACCTTCCCTTATTTATATGTCAGGGGTGTGACTGCCCAGGTCCAAGCCAGCCACCTTCCTGCCTTCATTCAATCAGCATAGAGACTTCTTCAAAGCATGAAATTCCTCATTGCATGGTGATTTTTTTTTTTTTTTTTTGGAGAAGCAGCTCTCCAATGGAGCCTGCTTCTCTCCACTGGCTGATAAAGATGCTGAGGATAATAATGCTTCAGACATACATGTGTAAAATGGACATCTAGCAAGTAGATATCTAAAAGTAGGTAAAATGAAGTTTACTTTGAGTAACTAGCTCAATGACACATAAATCATGTTTGGCAGAGGCAAGGACTGAATCCATATCTCCCAAGACATAAATCTGGTAATTCATGGGAAGTTTGCTTTTCTGGCTCTGTAACTGTCCCAGGGAAGAGCAGCATGAAGAGATTTTACAACTAATGTGGGTCTAGCTGAGACAGGCTTTCAGTAAGTTGATTGTAATGACCTGTTTGATGGGAAAACCTCAAGAAATGAAGAATATGCTATTTCCCTGGATACCTGGAGCTCTATATCTCTTCATGTGCTACCAGCCTTCTCCCTTTGAACAGGTCTGGATCCTGAGTGTACTTCTTGTTTTGCCTGATTAAAGAGCTGTCTGATATTTAGCATTTTCTCTCTGTGATGACATTTGTATTAGACAGTTTTCTTTCTCCACTGCATGGAGAAAGAAAATGTGATCTAAACATGTGATCTCCCTGAGTCTCTTGCTGAGGCAGCTTCTTTACTTCTCAGTCTTTCCAATTTTCAGACAACTTGAATGACTTTACAAACTCTCTAAAAATTTGTAAATACCAAAACTTCAACCACTGTCTTCAAACTGGACTTTCTTTTGTCTGAAACTGTGGCAAAATTATCATTCTGCTCCATTCACTTCTGTCATGGTTATACAAATACTACTGTTGTTATTTCTGTCTTGGCTTGCTACTGGGTGCTCACGTGGAGTCGTTCAACCAGCCTGAGTTTCAGAGTCAGAGACCCTTCCTGAGTCCCTCCTTTCCAGAGCACAACCCACTCCCTTTACTTATTTCTTTCCATTTTTTGCATTATGGTGTGCAAAGAACCCTCATAGGATTTATACTTTTAAAGGTCTGGTGAAAAACATCTTTTAACTGAATGTGAACATCTTATGGAAGGCACTGTTCATTTGAATTGATTTGCTTATCAACATTCAACAACATTGCTAATCTTTTTAATCTCATTTTGTGTTTACTTTTAGGACACTGTTGAAAACATAGGTTTGTGCTGAGACCTGTACCAATCACTGAGCTGTCCTGATCCTGCCCTCTGAACAGACTCTTTTAAATGGAAATACCACAGTGTCTGCTACTTTTTGAGGTGACTTTTACTGCAACCCTTGTGCTAACTGCTTTTGAGATTGTATCATGTTTATTTAGTAATCACAATCATATGAAGTGGTACTTGTCAATTCTTGCTATCCAAATATATCTGCTTAATTGCCTTTACAAAAGAAATTGTGGTTAATTTAATGATTTTTCCTAAAAATATGTTGACTTCCATTACTTTTTCTCTTCTGATTTAATTTACCAGTAGCTGAGCAACATAAACAGTGAGTTTGTGTTTTCTGCAACCTCTATTTGCCCCATTCTATGCTTGACCTCTTGGATGCTGCTACAGTTGGTTCAGAATTATCTCCACATTCAGAATCTTATTTAAAATTAACATCAGCTTAACACATTAGAATGTATTTCTAATTTAGTTTGGAGTAGGAAGCTGGGAATCTGTCCAGCTGGTTCTTTTATGAATCTTAGGTGGAAATTTATGTAGGCTCCTGTTTTTTTATAAGAAGCATTTTGCAAGTGTTTGCTAAGACACATTGCTTAGCATTGTCTGTAGTTTCCATTGAAATTGGAAGCTGGGTTGCAACCTGTAGTAAAAAAAATGTTGAGCCTTAAAGCAAAGAGTGGCAGAGGGGCTCTGCCTCCCACCAAGAGCAGCCAAGTGAGGAGGGAAAGGCGCTCATCTTCTAGCTCATGTGGCAAGGCAAGGACTTGAAGTACCACAGAACAGCCCAGTGAGGTCAGAATGAGGCATTTCCTTGCAAACCTGGTGCAAGAAGCACATTAAAGCTACTGCACACTCAGGAGGGAGCTGCTGCACCTTGGGACTGCACAGAGCCAGAGGGACAATATGGGGGATCTCTGCCCAGCACAATTGTCCTTGAGGTTCGAGGTACCCAACAGCAGAAGCATTCAGCAAATCTCTGGGTGCTGCATAGAGGGATTTTGGAAATTTCTTCTGGAAAACGTCAGAGATTAAGACTGTCCATAATGAACTTCTCTAATTTTGGCCCCCTTGATTTTTTTTCTTAACTGTGGTGTCTGTCAGGTGCCATTGATTTGAAAGTTAATTACTACTTATAAGCAATTCATTTAGTGTCAGAGACAGCTCTCCAGAAACAGAGTAAAGCAAAACCCAAACCCCAAAACAAAATGAAAGCCCCAAAACTTCCTGTTAAACACACAGTATTAATTTTTTTTTTTCCTCTCTTTTGGTAATTTGGGTTTATTTTCTGCTTCTTCAGGGGATGGTCCTTCAGTCATGGACACTGAAATAATTTGACAACTATTTCCTTCCTGCCAAAAGAATACAAAAAAGCCCTGGGAGCCTGGTAGGTAAACTGTTCTCTGACATTAAGAAAATGAGATTTAATGCCTTAACCAAGCCCTCTTGCACTGTGAAGAATGCAGGTTTACTGGTTTATGGAAAACACAAGTATTGGGCAGGATGTCAGGCCCCTGAACCTACCAGAAGAGGAAAGAAAAAGACTCAGAGTTGTGAACACACTCTTTAACCCTTAGGGCTTTGATCTTAGGAAAGAACTTTAGAGAGACTCTTTTTAATCATAGTTGAGGATGAAATGAGAAATATTTGATAGTGAATAGATCCTACAAAATTGAAGATTAGAAGCCAGACCCAAATGCACCTCTCTACAAAAGCCCTTATCCTTCTGGTCCTCTTGATTGTCTTCTGGCTCCTTAACATGTTTCTTAATTATGTTCTAGGAACATAATTTTAACTTCAGTGAAACTTTTAATCTAGTTAGTCTGATTTTTGTCCTCAGCCATTTGTTTATGACTTTTGTTTACGACTTGGTTTATTGGCTTTTGTTTTCCTTGTATTTACACATTGTTCTGTTTGAATTTATCCTCTACACAATGTAGTACACTGCACGTACTAGTTGTCTTCAGAATTGACATCTAATTTACTGGTCCTTTTTTTAATGCTTCCTGTCAAAACATCTTATGCTTGAAGAGTGCAGATATAATTTGCTTTTCAGCTTCTGAGGTTTATTTATTGAGAGAAATGTGCTAATGTGTATGGACAATGAAGAGCTGTGTTGATTCTCATTAATGATAAGATATTTATGTCAAGGCTTTAGACAAAATCTCTGATTGTTAAAATGGTTCTTTTATCCCAATTTTTAGCTCCATCTTTGAATCTTAACAAATATCCTTTCTATTCTGCCACTCCAAAATAAGAGAATAAATACTTTCCCCACCCATGAGTATATTTTGGGTGAGTAAGAGGCCAAACTTCAGGTAACCTGACAGGTAAAAAGTGATGTTGGATGCCTCTGCAATAAACTCAAGTTTCATCAGAAGTCATAAGAGCTGTACAAAAAGATTAGGAGATCCTGTTCATTCTGAATAAAAACTTTTTAAAATCTTCTTCTGTAACCTGCTGTAGTAAGGAGACCTCCTGGTGTGCTTCAGAATCTAGCTCCAGTGAATGTGTAAAGTCATCAGCAAAATAACAGTTTGGTTCTCTCTCAATTTGTCTTAAACCACTGTAGGAAAATATAACTTAATATAGATATTGTAAATTTTTTCAAGTATATTTTAGTCGACATAGGTAGGAGGAAAAAACTGCTTTCATTGAAGGCAATAGAAGAGTTATACTATTTAAACCTCATCAAAGCCTGTGCTAACTGGTTTTGGTGCTAAAACTAGGCACTACTGGAAGGTACAGAAACACTTCCTACCACTCTGGCAGGATTTCAAAGTCCATATTTTCCAGCAGATTAGATACAGAAGGTTGATTCTAAGCAATGTCTTAATTGCTGTTTGATAGCTAACAAAGATGCAGCTTAAGAGCTGGCAGGAGATGCCATGGCAGATTTTAGGTTCTCCAGATCTGCCTGTGTGAAGATCCAGGCACTCATAAATAATTTAGCCAACTCAGTCACAACAACTTGTTTTTTTAATAGTTTTTCTATACCAGCAAGAAGACCACTGTGATCACTCATCTGATCCATCTAGCTCATGTAATAAATATTTCAGTCAGCAATTCCTGTGCTTGAAGAAAACAAATTTTGTTTTCTATTGGTAAGTGACAGCCAGAAGAACCTGCAGAAAGCTGGCTGACGCTTCATGAGGAGATTGTTGCCTAGCTGGGGAAGGCTGAGGCTGACACGAGTCCTCTGCTGTCCTGGCTCTGTAAGAACCACCCTGGAGGCATCTCAGTGGCTGAAGGTCATCACCAGAGCAGCTTGTCTAGTCCTTGGGCTTGGCATTTTATGAGACCTTTGAGCTGTGGTGCCCTGCTTTGAATGGACATATCAGCCTGTCCAGTCTTCCCTTGGAAGTTCTTGTCAGGGTTTACCCCGTGCCAGCCTCAGAGAGAAGAAAAGCTGCCCTTGAACAGGGCTTAGACCACTGTAGGAAAATATAACTTGGGTGTTAGGTTAATCAGGGCTTTGTCATGAGGGTGGATGGGTGTCTGAGGACTATAGGAGGAATGGAAATGAAAAATGCAAGTGAAACAGTGAGATCTTTAAGCTGTACAATATGCCATTGTCAATGTTTGTCACTGTCAGGTGACCATGGACTTGCTAGAAGCTTAGAACTGAAAACCTTAATGTATTCTTTATAGGAACAAAAGCCCCCGAATTATGCAGCAGCCTGAAATGTTCCTACTACAGGTGACTGAGCTTCTAAATGCATTATTTAAAGAGTCCTATGATATCAGTCTGCTGCTATGGAAGTGCAATCTATACCTCCCTTTTCCACTGGTGTGTCTTTACAAATCCTAAATCTGATCACAATCATCAAAAACAGTCCTACAGAGAGACTTGTGCAGTTTGCATTCATCTTCATCCATCTTTGCAGCTGCCTCCAGCAGCGTTCTCAGTGTACACCAGAACTGATGCTGACTCCTTTCTGATGAAGGCTGGAACCATATTTACATTTCTAGTCTATGAAAGGACATTTCAAGAACACCTAAACTCTGCTGAGGGATTTTCTGGGAGATGTGGAGCAGCATCAGAACAGCAGTTTAAGATGCTCAAGTGCTCTGTGAAAAGGAAGGAAGAGGTGGAAACTTGCAAGTTTGAAATACATGCCAAGACAGAGCCCTGTGCCTTGTCTCAGGGCAGGGTTTTAATGATTATGTCATACAGGTGCAGCAAAAAGCTTAAATTATGGCTTATCTTCAAGATTCAATCAGTAAACCACTGAACAGAAACTACACCTCTCATGTCACTTGAACAACTTCTACACCTCTGGAAGGTCACAGAAATGCCTGGAAGGAATCTCAAAGATCATCTAGTCCAGATGTGCATTTCTTTTTGTTGTTGTTGCAGCGTTGCTTAAATAAAGTGGCCTGAACATATTAAAATATTCAGGGATTATCTCTAAGGCTCATTTTACATTACTGATCTGTTACTGTGAGGTTTTTGTCAAACTGACACTATAAAAACTCTGATCTATATTTCAAAATGCAATGGACAAATCAATTTTAAAATAGAATTTGCTTTCCAGGTTTAAAACTGAAAGTTATTACCCTGTGCTTATAGCATGAATGAGATGCACCACATTTCTTTCAAGAGAGGATTACAAATCAACAATCTCATTGGGATAAATTATGGTGCCAGAGCAGAGTTGATGAGAGAACGATTTTATTATTGTACCACTTGTTTTGAGGATGAACAGGAATTTCCAAATTAAAGAATCAAGAGTGTGTGTGAGTAAAATCCCTCCAGCCTGGACCTTTTCATAACACTGATGTTAATTTCCCTCTTCTCCCAAATTTCATTTTTAAAGTCACTTTTAATGGCACTCCTTAAAGTGGAAAGAAATGTGACTGGCTATTTCTACAGTGGTTGCAGATGATGCCACCTCCTGACTACTGGGAAGAAGTGTTGGATAAGAGTCAGAACAGAAAATGTGTTCATTTTTCAGCTCCCCAACTACATGCAACAGAACTTCTGGATGATATTTACTACCAGGCCCCATTTTCAAAGTTACTCTAAGTTATTCTGTGTATTAACCTGAGCAGGAACCTGAAAGCCATATACTTGCCCTGGTATTTCTAACTATGGGAAACCAAGAGTTAACTGAATATATTTGGAAAATGAATGGCATGAGAGTGCAGAGGAGCTAATTAATGCTCCTATCTTTTTAAATGCCTGTTGAGATCAGGACAAGAAAAATGTGTTTTGCCCTTTAAGAAAAAATTGAAAACAATGTCAATTATGACAGTAGTATTGGAGGAAAAAGAGCAGCTGCCATATGGTGCTATGGCACATACAGGCACTACAAGGATGATTCTTCACTAAAATGAATAGAAATTTACTGATGGGATGTTACTGCTTTCCCTAGCATTGCAGTAGTGCTTGAGAGATTTATTCATGAACCAAGACCCCAGTAAAGAGCGAAATGCCATGCAGAGAAGAAAAATGAGTAGATCTCAGGTTCCATGGGGATCAGCCCAAGCATACCTGAGCCAAATCCTATGTTCTAGTAGAAAGAAGCCTGGTTTGTTTGTTAGGGGAGCCCTTTAGGATTTGTGCTTCGACATCTGCATCATTCTTTTGAATTCTTCCTCGAAACACGACTCTTGCCAAAGACAGAGAATTCTTTGACCTCATCAGCTGCTGGAAAATCTGTCATGTTTCTGATATGTCAGCTGATATTTATACATTTTGTATGAACAGAGCTCAAGAGTGATAGGTGGGGAGTGCTGCCTTGCATAGATCTGTGCTGTCTCAGAGATGCTGACGCTTATCTATGTGTGTTTACATGGTCATGCTCAGAAGAGGAAAAATTACTTTTTGTGCTCTATTTTAAGCATTTCTGTCTTTGTCTGGATATAATAATTCTCTTGTCAAAACTGAGTATGTTGATAACTCTTGGTATCTCCTCTTAGCCTTCCTATTTGCTTTGCTGTGGTGGTGTTTGCAGGGCTCCCAGGACCAGGGAAGAGACAAGGATGTTGACTCCATGTTTCAGAAGGCTGGTTTATTATTTTATGATATATATTATATTAAAACTATACCAAAAGAATAGAAGAAAGGATTTCATCAGAAGGCTAGCAAGGAAAGGAAAAAGAATGGAATGACAACAAAAGCTCCTGACTCAGAGTCTGAGCCAGCTGAGCTTGATTGGCCATTAATTAGAACCGACCAACATGGGCCAATCACAGATCCACCTGTTGCATTCCACAGCAGCAGATAACCATTGTTTACATTTTGTTCCTGAGACCTCCAGCTTCTCAGGAGAAAAAAAATGCTAAGGAAAGGATTTTTCATGAAACACGTCTGTGACACTTTGCTTTGCTCTGTCCCCTCACCACCTCCTCTTTCAAACAATTGGCCTCTGTCACTTTTGCCTTACCCAGACTCAGCCTGCAGCCAGCTGGCTTTCAGCTGACTCCCTGACTTCTGTGACAAATTCTGTGGATTCCTCTAGCTTAGATTATTTGTTGTAAGCCCTCAGCACACCTTTATTTTCACTTCTGGCACAGAGCATGCTTCCTGAAAGAGTACATGATGTAAAAGAAAAGCTGCCATCCACTGCTGAGTCAACACACTCAAGTGTGTGAATCCAAGGACAGAAGTCCTACGACTGCAGAACACTTCCAAAAATTTGGCCTTTGTCTCCATGAGGCATGAAGGTCTTTGGAAGTCTGTCACTGCCCATATAAAGACATTGAATACAGAGCAGTGCTTGGAAACTGCTCAGCTCCCAAAGAGAACTGGTGGAGGCCAAAGGTGCATTGGGCTAGAGAGGTCCCCAGGAGTGAATGACTCTCCCTCCTGCCTGTTCCAGCTGGGCTGGAATTGCTGACCCTAAACTGATCACACTTCAGCATCATTGTGATTAACAGTGGAACTGATCCTAATAAAAGTTGTTCTAGTCCTCTGGGGATTTGCAACCTTTGTCTAATATTCAGGCTAAATTTATTAAAGGCTAATGAGTATCCATTTGTTATTGCAGCAGAAGTGCCTTTTAGTTTAAATAGCTTTTAGCCTCTGCTAAGTTTACAGAAACTTGGACTGATGAGTTTATAGAAAGCAGCCAGAATGCCCACGACCTTTATTCTCTTAGGCCACACAAGCCAGCATCTTTTAATCTCATCTCAGAAGATAAATTCTTCATTTCCTTGATTATTGTAGTTCTGTTACACAGTGAATTAATCTTCCTTGCATCTGGATGCCTGAGACTGCATATTGTATTCCAGATGGCCTCATCATGGTCTTGTTCTCTAAAAATGCCTCACAAGGGACATCTGAAACCAAATGATTTTTCCAACTATGATTGACTAATCAAGCCAGAATTTTATTGCTTTCTGGCACCTCCAGTGGGCAATCCCAAATTTATAACATATTTTTTTCATTAGTTGAGAGCACAGATTTGTCCTGCCTGTGGGTGGGAACTTGTCTGATCAAAGTGGGGAAGAAAAGTGCCTTTGCTGCTCAGTTAAGTGGCTGCAGCCAGTGGAGTGACAGAGACAGTTTCCCCCAAAAATTAATTTGTGTTCTATCAGACGCTGAAAGTGCTAATCTATTCCTATTGACTACAGAAGCAACAAGGGAATTTCATGTTCCTAAATTTGGTGACTTGGATAGGTGAGCTGAGCCTGGCCAAAGATGTGCACTGCAAAATTTCATCCTCTTCCTATGAGGCAGTGGCTCCCATTCTCCTCTGTGCTTCCCAATTCCCACCAGAGCAGCACAACTGATGGAACTGACATAGGACTAATTGTAGGAAGGCCTTGTTATATTTCCTTTCTCTGATCATAAAACTCAGCTCCCTAGAAGGACAGTGGTTCAGCTGCCTTTTCTCTTGGCATGATCACATCCTGTTTCCATGTGGTAATGTTCTGTTTTGTATCTTCTCTATGACTGTGTTTCACTTCTCTTTGGGCTATCCTGAACATCAATTTCTTCATTCTCCTTTAAACAACTTTATTCTTGCGTTACTGTTTACACAGACAAGTTTTTTTGCTACATGTTTTGTTTCCCTTGTGTAGTCTAACATACCTTGGGTTTTGGCAATTATTTCTAAGATTTACGACATACAAGTTTCTCCTCCTTCCAAGCCTCTCAGATCCTCTGTTTATTCAAAATATTACCTGCATGGAAGTCACTCCTTCAGTGAATCTCAGAAATGTTCTATACAAATTTTCCTTCTAATCTTCAGTGCATATTCCTGTATCCTTGATTTCAAGAACTTTCAGGCCTTTTTCCCATTCCAGATTGTTGAATTCTTTAGTCCAGTTAAACAGCCCTTTTAATTCCCCTGAATTCAATCAGATAAATATTCCTCCCTGATATTCACTGTTAAGTCCAAAGTCAGATCTGCACATACTAAAATAAATCTGATTACTCTGTTACTCTGTTGCTGAGGTCTCTCTCAAAAGAGAAAAGAGTGTTTTTCCATACATTATTTCTATTTCAACCATTTTGAGTGTTTCACCAAGCCAGTAGTGGTTGAGATTCTCACACTACTGTTCCTTGGGGTAGATCATCTCCTCTTAACAACTGCATGGACCCTCCCTGTGCCATGGTAGTGACTAAGCAACTTCCTTTAACTGCATTCTCTGCTCTCTGTGGAAAACATATCCTACAGATATTCTGATAAAAATTAGAGGCAAATAAGGAAGAAAAGAAATGAACTTGCATTCTGCTACACTTCTTACTGTGGCTGCCACTGTTCCCATGACAATCAGTGAATTAGTTTCAGTCTAACCAGTATCACACATTTCAATTTACTGGATTTTAGTTACTTCTTCTGTTTTATTGGGAAAACTGTGGAAGAAAAATCTTATATCATGGGAACTGTGCTTTCAGGCCATTCACATCACTGTGAGATGAACAATTTCTCAGTTCTCTTTCCAAGATTATAAATACAGCTCAGACAAGATTATATCTCTTGTGGGGAGAGAATGAAATAAAACATAGGTATTTTTTACCCAGAACTCAGTCATCTAACTGTGTGACTTGCAACTAGATTGAAGTAATTGCACTGAAATTATGAGGTGTGAAACAGCAGAAAGACTTGGAAAATTTAGGGATTCATTTTTTAGGTTTACTGTGCTATCCACAGCAAGTGATTATCCCAGCTCTGATTTTTCTTACAATTTCTTACCCATTCCTTAGGTATATGTGTCATTCCTAATAGACCAGAGACTGAGAAGAACATCTTTAAAACTCAAGGTTTAAGCTAAAAGAGATCCTATAAGGGTAAGGATTGAAGCAGGCTTGTGTCTCCTGGTGGCATGGAGAGGATACATATGCTCATTTAAAATAAACCATGGACTTTGGACTTTGCTTGACAGCTTATTTGGTTGCCAGTTTTAATTTCTGATGTTCTCTTGAGTGCTCTCTGTCTCTCCCTCCTCCTCTTCTCCTTCGTTCTCCCTCTCCTCCCCACTGAAATGAAGGGTAGGACTTTGGGGATTTGTATTTGATCATCCAGTCAAACCTCCCTGAATGTGATTTCTTTCTCATGTTTTGTCTTGGGATGTTTGGCTGAAAGTAATTTTATCTCCTTGAACCATGTTAAAGCAGATTTGGGATTTCAGCTATGCTTGTAGGGAACTAATTAATAGGTCATAAACATGTTATTGGAAGGAAATGTTTACACCTAATTTTGAAAAAAGGTAAATTTGAAGATTTCTTGATCCTCACAGGAGGAAAAAAAGTTTGCTACAACAGTGCTTGTATGTGCCTTTTAATTAGATTATTTAATCAAGATGATTTTGATTTAACATTATTGTTTTGTATGGCAGTCTGGAGGGACTGATCAGTCTGAGATTCAACTTCCCATGGATATCCAACAACCCTTGGCTGCAAAGCAGGATGGTCTTGTAAACTACCTGGAAAAATCTCTTAAGGGCTGCCTAAGAGCATGGGGATTAATCTTGAATAAATATTTCAGCTCCATTTCAGTTCTTTAACTCTTTGCTAACTGGAAAAGAAAATAAACCTTTACTGTTGTTCTGCCATTCTATGCAGGCATCTGTGTATTTCAAGCACATAGGAATTTATGTAAAATACAAGCTGGTGATTTAAATTGGGTTGTAGGAAGAGCACTGGGAAAGGCTGAACAAATAAAATGGAACTAGTTCATTCATCATTTTAACAGCATTTAGCTTGGCTCATAAAGAGAGTGGCAGCTTCTATTGCTCATACAAGGACTTATGCCACTATTGAAGAGTGATGCCTCAGCTACTTCTGCTCTAACTGCAGTGTATGACAAACCCCAGTGGACAGAATTCTATTTAATGGTTAGCACCTAAATGCTAACTAATAAAGCAAAGTGGAAGGGTAGTGATTAGAAGCAGCAATTGCAATATTAAAACCTGATTTTAGGGAGAGCAATAGTACTTTAGACAAAACCTTTGGCTCTGCATGTTAAAATGTTAGATGTTTCCAGATTAGAATGTGTTGACTTTTACAGATTCATGTTGCATTAAAACAAAAAGATGTAATAGGATTAAAAATTCATTGAAACATGACTTCTGCTCTAAAAACTTAAATGATATGACTTAGCCACTGTGGGGAATTCTTGCTAGATACTCTTCTAAGTTTTCCCAAA
Source organism: Zonotrichia leucophrys gambelii (assembly GCF_028769735.1). Lineage (NCBI taxonomy): Eukaryota > Metazoa > Chordata > Aves > Passeriformes > Passerellidae > Zonotrichia > Zonotrichia leucophrys. The sequence goes on along the minus strand of NC_088175.1, from coordinate 6,846,547 downwards.
CTTGTCTCTGACTTTCACCAATCTCTGCATCCAAGGTTCTAAAGAATATCCTATCACACCATTTAGGCTCCCACAGATTCAGGATTCCGCTGCAAAAATGAAGGATGAGTGAGAGAGGTGAACTCCCTGGTTTTGGCCAACAATGCCCTTTCAGAACTGTTCCCTGCAGAGAACTGCAGAGTAGAGAGCTCCTGAACATTTCCCCTTTGTGAAATGGGATCCCTGGGCTGCTCATGGATCCTGTAGTCTATTTTTGCTCTGAATCACTGTTGTACCTCATGGGAACTGTTGTTCATTCAAGGCAGACAGTGCAGAGAAGTCATCCAGACAAGGGCCCAAATGGCAAATCCCTGAGACACTTTGGTGCTGCTTCTGACAGAGTGTTCAGTTGAGTCTGCAGTTACAAACTGAACACCCTTCTATTCTAGAAAGCCATTTTCTAGATGAAAAGCTGAAGTTTTCCCTCAATAATCTGACACTGCTTGAGAAAAAGAATTCAACATCATCATTTTGGAGATCAAGCATCATACCGGGTAATTTTCCACTGAAAAGTAGTTTAACCAAAGCCTTTCTACCAGTTTTATAAAAAGTCTTCTAGGCTTTTATTTTCTGTTCCCACTAAGTTAAAATTACTCTCTCAGGGAACAAGGTGAGTGTCTGTCTCTTTTGGATGTTCCCAAATCATATCAAACTCTTATGAATCTTTACTGGTACCATTATTTCTTGAGAATGGTTGGGGGTAGCTCCTAACTGGCTGCTGAGGCCTCCAGTACAAATGGAGTTGCAATTTGCTAATGGGCTATGTAGAGAAGGGTGGGTCAGAAAAGGCTGTGGAAGGTGAATAAAAAAATGGCCTGGTAATGTATCTAACCAGGGAGGAATTAAATACCACCTTTTTGTCTCTCACGGTTGTTGTGTTTTCATGGTTCATCCTTCTGGCCTAAAGGCTGCATCACCTTATGTTTTCCAAGACATTTTGATGAGACCAGTAAAAGGTCTAAACAAGAAAAGAACTGTATTACTCAAGGCAGGGGCACATCTACCCCACTATCTCGTTGAGAGCAGAGGTGCCCAGAGTAATGCACAAGAACAGACCAAGCACAGAGTCTTTATTTCCCAGAATGTCCCCCAGACTCTAGGAATTTTCAATTAAATTATTTCCTTACTTATAGGTGATACTATAAAAAAGTATTATTTTCTTATTACTTTCTTAATCCAGATATGATTTTAATATTCATGGTATCCTATGGCAGAAAGATCTTTACCTAGGTGCTATGTGGGTAAATGCCTCCCTTGCTTTGCTTTGACTCTATCACTTGCCCCTGCCATTTCATGCTTTTTGGTTCTTTTGTTGGTTATGATGAGAAATAATTTCAATTTACTTGTTCCTTGCTTTTTTAGGCATTTCACGTGTCTTTCCTGAGATATCCTCTCTCTGCCATTTCTTCAAGAAGCTGGAGAGTCCTGTCTGTGTGTTTGCATGGAACATGCTTCAGTATTCTCATCCTGTTTCTCTTCACAGTATTTTATTTTATTTTATTTTATTTTATTTTATTTTATTTTATTTTATTTTATTTTATTTTATTTTATTTTATTTTATTTTATTTTATTTTATTTTATTTTATTTTATTTTATTTTATTTTTTATTTTTTGAGGTAGAGGAACCTAAGTGGCATACAACCATCAGCTTATGGATGCATCACTGACTTTTACTAAGGAGGTTAATGAGAAAGATGGGGACAGATATTTTAGTAGTGCCTGGTGTGACAGCACAAGGGGTGATGGTTTTAAATTAAAGAGGATAGACTCAGAGTAGCTATAAGGAAGAAAACTTTTACTATGAGGATGAAACACTGTCATAGGTTGCACAGAGAGGTGATGGATGCCCCATCCCTGGAATCAACCCTTCAGTCAAGGTCAGGTTGGATGGGGCTCTGACCAACCTGCTCTGGTTGTGGATGTCCCAACTCACTGCAGGGGGCTTGGACTAGATGACTTTTAAAGGTGCCTTCTAACCCAAGCTGTTTTGGGATTCTGTGATAGCAGTCAGAATAGTTTTAAGCTGGTGTTTTATCAGAAATATCTCTTCTATCTCAAGCCCATGAGTGGTAATAGCTGGTTATGAATCTCTCAGGGCATGTGTGAGGTTATTGCTGTTCTGACATGCTGTCAGTCACTGCTTGGAAACCCTTCTGGGGATTGTTGCCATCACCTTTTAGCCCCACCTGAATATCTCACTGTTGTCATTGCACTGATCTACTAATTTCTACAGGTCATCTCTAAATCCACACAGACTTGAGATTGAATCTCATTTTTTTTCCCCTCACAAATAGACCACTTATACATTTCATTCCCAATCTTTCAACATTTCTTAACAAGAGAAAAATACAGATTTATAACCAACATTATTAATTAAACCATAATTTAAATGTAACCACTCATGTCTTTTGTACCTTTTCTACATGGAACATTTGTTTCAGGTACAGTGATTTTATAACAATAACAAGTTCAATGCCTTTGTTCTGGCTTCCAGTAAGCACTGTAAGGGACATCACACATTTCTGGGGCAGACAGTTTATGGGTATGGAGATATGGATCTGGAGTGAGCCAGTTTGCTGAGATGTATGATTTTGTCATGTCTGTCCAAGTGTCCTGTCCGTGTCATGCTGTGCCCACTCCCTTCTTCTTTATTTTGGAGGAGTTTTGTCTTTAGCCATTGAAGACACTGCTTCTGGATCCAGCAGTCTGCCTGATATCCTGTTCTGGATAAGTACATGCACTGCCAGCTTAAGGGTTTAATTTCCCTGTTTTGCATAGTGTTTGGTTGGAGAAGAAGTAGGAATAATTGGGTGCAATAATGGTCTGTTCATGCCTGCAAAGTAAAATGAATGCATTAACAGGCTCACTTCCTTCTGCTGTTGGTGCAGACTGTTTTGCCCAGGCTGATTTGCAGTGGAAGCTTATCTCTAGGTTCTGGCTGTGAGAGGAAAAGTAAATAAGCCCAAGCAATTAGCGTAATGCTCATGCAGGTGCAAAGAGCCTGCATAAAGCCCTATTTACTCTTGTCTTCAAACCCCCTTAATCATCATTGTGGAGCTTAAGTTGTACACGAGGCTTTTGGGTGGTGTATTTCCCAGACAGAGTATTTGAGTGCTTCTATTTCACTGTAGAGATCCTCAGCCCCAGAGACATATCTGGTACCAAAATAACTCTGAACATCTTCTCAGTCCTTGATGGAATGAGCCACTTCAGTAATGAGTGGACAAGCTGTAGAGTCTCCAAGGTCATTTGAAAGTTTATAGTACTGCTTAGTAGCACTGTATAAAAAAACCAGATCTATGTAATTCTACATACAATAGATAAGTGTGAAAAATGTAAAGTGATGGGAATCAAAGACTACTGAAAAACATCTACACTACTTGGGTAATTATCAGCACATCTAATGAAGTGCAAACCTTTGTGGAAATCAATAAACCGCTGGGATTGTCTTTTCTGTAATTTAATATTTTTTATAAAATTATTTTTCCCTAAATTCCTGGTGGAATTTACTTTTGTTTGCTTGCCCTAATAATATTTTAAAATTGAGCAGTTAAAATGCTGTTGAGAAGATTTCCCAAAAAAAGCTTTATTCATGTTACTGAAATTCACAATAACTGGTTATTTCTTTCTCATGTGGTGCATCCTAAAAGTGAGGGATTTATCTATTAGGTTTAGATTAGTGGTGGCCCGAGGGGATAATCTCAGAAAAAAATTCTATAATATTTTCTGCAACAAAGCTCTTCCTTTAAGGACAAAAACATCACAAGGCTATTGAACTGATGCTTGTATTCTCTGGTAAACTATGACAACAACAAAAAAGGCAATTTTAGCCCATTTATTAAGAAAAGCTTTAGGTGTAAGCAAATAGTTGAACAATGTGAACATTGTGTACTTTTTTTTGGTTGAAAGATTTGTACAGTTGACTGAGTCATATATTTTAGAGTTCAAAGATAATATTTAATCAGCTAATGTAATCTCATCTATAAATTAGTTCATTGAATTCCAGTCTTGCACTAAGACCAAAATATGTGTTGGCTGAGGAACATCTATGGTTTATGCAAGCTTACATTCTTGTGTGTGTTTTTCTTTTTTATTTGTTCCCCTAAAATATGATGTATTACAGACACAGAACTTAAAGGTAGCTGAATATTGGGCATTTATCATCATCATTCCTGGTCAGTCATCAAACTTTGACTCCATCTGCTACCATGTCTCATTAGTATATACATGTTTTTCTCTTGTGTCTTGTCCTCCCAGGCTGACAGAATAACACATTTTTTGCTCCCAGAGGGTACTTACAGGGAGGACAGAGAAAAATGCTGTTGAAAAGTCTTTCCATTCCCCCCTGCCTTTGGGAATTTAAAGCCAGTCTCATATCTGATTATTGAATCTGGTCCAGACATCTCACTGAGGTGGGCCATATTGGGATTTTGAAGAAATTGTAGATGATGGGATAGAAAGAGGCAAGTAAGTGTTCCAGGGGGATCTACACAAGAGTCTCATGCTTCTGAGTTCTTACTCCCACTCCTCAGGAGCACAGGATTTCACCTCTCCTCACTGCCATGTAGCTGACAATCCCTAGCATTCCCCACAAGATCTCTCTCTTGGTCTCCCTCCTTCCTTTCCAAATTCCTGGGAGTGCATAAGGAAGGTGGAGGAGGCGAGATGGGAAAAAAGACAGAAAAAAAGATGAAGGGCAGAGAGGGGAGGAGAAAGGAAACTGTGGAGGGTGCCAGTGTGTAAGGCTTCCTGATCCTGGTGCTACAGACACTAGCATGGCCATACGGCTTCTTATGAAGTGTATTGACCACTGTCCCACTTCCTCCATGGGCCACACATAAATGCATGCCCTGCAAAGCATCTTCTGTTTCCCGTGTTTGCACTCTGAGCCAGATCCCCAGCCAGAAAACTTCAAATCTTTTCTAGACTCAAGACTTCAGGTTTGGATAATTTTGCACTCAGTATTATTTATAGGTATATAGATATTATTTACCTAGAATGATGACTGAACCCTGGGAAAATGGTAATTTTGATGATTGTTTGTCAAGCAGTTGTTTTCTTCCAATTACTTTTACATCTACCATCCCAAGTCTATCCAATTCCAAACATGCACTAATCTATATTGTTCCAAATCTCCCCACTGGTGCATTCTGTCCTTTTCATGGGGAAGTGATACATCATGTGCCTGAAATCCATGAGTATCGCAGGCACATTTCTGGTGTAGAGCTGTATGTTAGCAGACCCAGGTGTAAGGAACACTAGCCAGAGCACTTCATGGGTAGCTGGTTCTATATTCAGGCCATGAGTAATATCTGAATCATTGTATAATTGCTTCAAAGAGATGCAGAAGCCAGCTGCTACAGAATATGGAGAGTGGTAACTACTGGCCTTCTTGGGAGTGTTTGTAGTTCTGTACTCAATGTATTTTCCCAGTTACAAGTTTATGTTAACTTGACATGTGAAATGTAAGGTTTACTTGCCCTTTACTTTGGCTTTGTACAAGTATGTTCAAATTATTCTCTTTCATTGGTAGTGCAAATGTAAGGTGGGATTTCAATTATCATGAAGAAATTGATCTTGTAGACCCCTGATTGCTAAATCTTCTGAATGACTCGATTTTCACATTTGTTTTTTAAAAAAATAAAAAAAAATTAGGGGAGATGTAGGGCAAAAACAAATATAAGAGTTATGGGGTTGGAAAATGAAACTGTCCTTTTCCATCCTGGACATTTTTCATTCTTCATTATGGCAAAACAGATGTCTGAGTTTCAGCGGAAAACCTAGATGATTTCTGACAGTCACTCATGAATAATCACTATTATGCTCAAGAAAAGGGTGAGGGTTTTGTCTATAACACATTTAACACAGGCTTAATACAGCTCTGCTGAATTGAAAAGCAGTGACTAAGTTGGAGTTTTTCTTTGTGAGCATACAGCAGCTGCAGAGATCTGTTCTGGGAAGGAAATTTGGTGAACATGGGGAAAGGTGGAAAATGTCCAAGAAAAATAAACCTGGAGTCCATGGACGTGATAGGACAGCCACAAATGGGAGCTGGAGAGTAAGGCAGAGATTCTTCAGATCTGGTTAAGCAGCTTGCAGTCCAACACCCACACTTTGAAATAACAGGAAATGCTTTGCAGACTAGCATCTCCATGGGATAGATCCCTTCTATGGAATGCATTTTTAGCCCTTTTTGTGGGAAAATTGCTGGTGAAGTCACACAAGATAGCAGAAGAAATTTTAGGCTGGATTTAGGTGAAAAAACACTAAAACCCTCATGGAGTGCAAATTAATTGGAATGATTTTAATTGGGACCACCAGTTTATTGGGATATCTCCTGGGGAACAGATTTATTCTAATGAGAATGGATGGCAGTATCTACTGATTAACTGGGAGAGAGTTAGGATGTGTTGAGCTTAATGGGAAGGGCTCTGGCAAGTCTCAGAATATGTTCAAGGCTTTTCCTAGCTCAGAAAGATAAGGACTGCTTTTAGTTAATATTGTCAGAAGAGATTTTATTTAGGAATAGATCCTATTCACACTGTTTTGCATGCAAATTTTTCCTTCCAACAGCAGATTACATAATTGTGATATAATGAGAGAAATCTATATTTTTGAAAAATCCGACCATCTCTCTTCCTGCAGTAAATATAATTAGAGATAGATATGAGGTACTTTAGCAGGGGAAGGAAAAGCAATTCTGCTGTCAATGGGCATAGCAGACAAGACAGGATTGACAGATGCTTGTGATATTTTAACAGCTATATTCCTAGACTTTCTTCACTGTCTGTATCCATTTGGTGCTAAAAAGTTATTCCTACTCTGATCACTTTAGGGACTTATTATATGCTTAAATTTATAGAGCTATTGAAACCACAGCTAAATCATGTATAAAATTTTGCCTTTAAAGTTCTTTGAGTCCCATGTCCAAGACACATCTCCTATCCTTGCTTGTACTGACAGACTTTTTGTATCTTTTCCCTTTGAAACAAACTGTGATCCTCTAAAATTCTTGGCATCCCAATTTAATATAATTCAGAATTTCATATGCAGTGTATGATGTCATATCTATACCTTAATATCGACTGATGCTGCCCTTTGGTTATCCTTAATTGCTTGTATAAATTCACTTTAAGAGTTTTACTTTGAGTTAAAAACTCTCTCCTAGTAGCAAAATGTCCTGCTGAGAAAGTTTTGGTTTAAGATCTCCTCTGTTTAACTTGGCTCATGCTTAAATACTTGTACTGTTGAATTTTAATTCTTTGTACTCTTCCCAGGGATCGAGGGCAGAAAACTCTGAGTACAACAATAATATGAATGATTGATACAGCCTCTATCAAAGTTGCCAAGTTCCTAATCTCAACATTTGCAATGTTAATGTTTTCTACAAAATTGTCAGTTATCTTGTCTATTACGGTGTTAAATAACTCTGGCTGCCAGAGCCAAGCTGTGCAGAAGTCAGCTACACAGTTATTAAACACATTAAAGTAGAAGATATCAAAAAAGAGCCTTTTCCCTTCCTCCTGGCTCCTTTCATTTGTTGCAGGTGTTTGATTGTATTTCAGGAGTTCTAGTAGAAAAATCCAGGTAAACAGGTTACTCTCCAAGGTCCTGTTTTACTGTAAAGACAGTAGTTTACCTCACTATTCTGCTCCTCTTTCATTTCTACTGTCAATTCCTGTTACTTCTTTCCACTTCACAATCCAGTGCACTCTTCCAGTGTGAGGCCAGACCTCCTGCTGACAAACTGTGGTCACAGAGAAGCCATTCCTATTTTTTCCTAGTTATCATTTTCCGGACACCAGGCTGCTTCCATTAAGGCTGTCAGTCATCTGAAGACTCCTTGGATTCAACCCCTCTATCTGGACTCAGAGCTTTTTATTCCCTGTCAGTGATGTCCTGCTCTCTCCTCAGCCCACTGTAAGCATGATTTCTTTACTTTTGTATCCACACTGTCCTCTGTGGGTCAAAAACCAGTCCTGATGTAACTGGGCACCTACTGAGGCCATTTTTATTGTGCAGCTCATGCTCTGTCTTCAGCTTTTTCGCTGGCTCTATGTGTTACCAGGACAAAGGTGCAGCACACATTTTTAATCTAGGGGGAATGTGAAAGTACAGCATTTCCTACTCCATAAGAAGTGGTGTAAAATAGCAAGGATTTTCAGGCTTTTTCTGCCTATTCAAAGTGTGTGCCACAAAAGAATAAAAAAAGATAAAAGCAGCAACCCTGTAGTGAACCATCCAACCTATTATTCCCTTCAACAGCTGAATGCTGATAAAAACATTTCATACTCCAGAAGGAGAAATGTGAGGTAGAGTTTGTGATTTGAATAGAAAGTAGGGATCTCATTAAAAAGAAGAATTAATCCGATTACTGAATGATTTTCAGCATGAAAATGTTGCATGTGAAAGTTGACTTTTGTGCCTATATCCATCCCCCAGAATTTTGCTATTGAATCCCATACAATATATTTAAAAATAGCTATTGAATTTATAATACAGGATCTACCTTGGCACAATTAAAACTGATTGTGTAACTCTTCTTCTTCAGCCAAATAATTGTTTGAAGATCACTTGATGGCACAGTAGCAAGTCCTAAGTAGTCATTTAGAATACAGTGTCAGGATTCTTGGTCTCTTAGCTGTGTTAGAAAATTTGGACAGCATGAGCAAGAGCTTCCCATCCTGCAGTATTAGGGATCTCTGCAGAATTGCTGAGGGCATCTGTTGGTGCAGGAGGAGGTAATAGAGTCTGAGTGGGATGGGAAAAGATGTTTGGGCACACTGCAAACTCATCACACACCATAGGATACAGCAATTCCCCTCACAACCCAAGAAGCTGCTACAAAGCTGAGCTGACTTTACTGCATTTTGTAGAAGGAGGACTGCAGACCAAGATGTGAGAAAGGGAGAGGCTCAGAACATTTTTAAGAGGACCTTTATAGAAATGACCTTCCTCTGAGATTTTCTACAACAGTTGAGACCTTAGGAGAGGATGATCAAAGCCCTTAGAGCTCATCAGATTTTGATTTAAAAACCTGCAGGCTTTAGGATATAGAGACTCACTTCTGTGGGTGTATAAAGTCTTTGTTCAGGTTGAATCTGATCTCTACTTCATAATGAATCCAAGATTTTTAAACTGCCAGTCTTGGTAAAAGAACTGTTTTGTTTTAAAAATCACTGCTGGAACTACAGGAACAGCTAAAGTAGGAATGACCAAAATATAACTTTGTACCTTGCTAAATAGAATATGTTTGGAGATGCTACTTGTACTGTCATCTATATAACACAAAGTCCTCTCACCCCAGCATGTTACCAAGCACTTGTTGACATTAAACTTGGAGAATCATACCTGGGATATTACTTTATTGTTTAGATAATCTGTGTAAAAAGAAAACCCTCTGAAACTCTCCTCATAAATGGCATAATGCTGGGCAGCTATCTGCTAGTGCTGCCATGCTTAACAGAGCACAGTAAATATGAAAAATGTATTTAGAAAGGGAAGGATCTTCACACCCTTGAGAAAAGTTCTGCATACTTAAATAATGATTCTTGACTTGCTTTTAGTTATTGTGCTGCTATTCCCAGGTTGATGCACTATTTTCAAGAAAATAAGATTTCATGGCGTAACTTTTTAATGTCTTGGACTATCTGCTCTACTTAAATTTTGGAAGTCTTTTTCTTTTGTCTTGAGGGTTTTTTTTTTTAGTTTTATTTTTAAAGGATTCTTTTAAGTCTATTTCTCTTGTAGGACAAAAAGAAGAAACATAGACATCCAGGGGGGACATAGGGATTCATAGCTTTGAATTATGGAATATCATCACGTCACAGGAGCCAGGTATTCATCTCCCATAACTTAAATTCTAAATTTCTAAGAGAAAGACACTGGATAAAGCTGCTTGTCTAGTCTCTAGTCAGTGGAAGAGATGTGCCCAAAGGATGCTTCTGTCTACATGCTTAGACACCTGTCTGAAGGTGGCAGTCATGCTGTAGAGGTGTTTCTGTCTCTCACTGGAATAGAGGGGAGCCTAGGGACCAGCTGAGTCCTTATACTTAATTAATAAGCTAGAAATAGGAGCCATGAAGCATAAGTTTTGTCCCAAGTTCTGACCACTTCTTCCTTTTATTAATTGTGCTAAACCAAATAAGCTCATTGACTTCACTTCCATTAGAGAACTAAAGCCAATGCACACTCCTCCATGCCTAGTAGGTAAAATATCAAAGTTATTGTTTAAATTTCTTCTAGTTATATGTACCCCAGCTGCATCATTATACCTGCCTAGTATCTTACAGGTTATTTTTCTGTATCTTTTTCCTTCCTTCCTTTACCTATTGTCTGTGTTTCAGACCTTATGACTGGTGTTGACTGCTATCAGTTCTTTCTACTTGCTACTTGTACAGCTTCCATTTTATGCAGAATTTTTACTTCTCCTAAAGTTTTTTAATTATAGGTTTCTAGTCTTTTGTTCCTGGATGTGAGATTTGTTTTTAGCAAAACAATGTGAGCAGTGATTGATAAGTGTCTAAAACCTTTTTTCCCAGATGGCTTGGCTCAAAATAATTTGCAAGATTCACTCCTTTGCATTGAAAACACATATAATTTGTTTGGACTTTATTCTGTATACCAGTATCAAATGTAGCAAATTCATGATCTCTTTCTCTTAAGCTACAACTCATTTTAGTTCAAAAATGAGTCCCTGCATTTATTGGAATGAAGGCAAGGAGCTTCATGTTTAATGCAGCATTTTCATAATCAGCATATTGTTACTATAATTTTTTAACCACTGATAAGAAGCTCTGTACTGGCTGTAAGTGACCATCAGCACAGGTTGTTAAAGCTAAAGATGACAGATTTTTCCCTCCTGTGAGCTACAAACATCTCTTTATAGAGATTATGCACAATTTGCTGCAGTGTTGTGGTCCATGGCAGACACCACCATGAGATCTACCTCTGCTGTCTATTAATATTTGAGTCATATTCAGGACTACTATTTTAGAGTTGCCAGGCAAAATACAGAGCTGTTCCCAAGTTCTGCAATCCACTTAGTCTATCCCAAACAAGCTACGCTAACCATTTTAGTTGCACAAGTATTTTCCATGAGCTGGAGTAATTTTCTGTCACTGATGCATACACACTGCTTCTAAATCTCCTAGTTTATTACTAGATTCTCGGTTCTGGCATATTGGCAGCTAAAGTGGCTCTTTTCATACAGCTTGGTGGCTTGGTTGGTTTTATCCTTGACACCTTGATTGTATGGCAAAAGAGAATAATTTACCTTTCAATCCCCTTTTTGTTACCTAGGTTGATGCCTGGCTGGTTGTAGTTCACCAGTTTCACAGCAAGTTTTCCTTTTTGCTGTAGATGAATACAGCCAAACCAAGCATCTTCTTTTCCTCCCAGCAAATGGATGAGGATTCCATAGAACCCAGATACTCCACCTAAAGCCATATTCCTTGCTATCAGCTCTCTTCCTGCTTTCTATTCTTTTTTCCATCTAGCACAGGCAGGCTCTCTGAGCAGGGCTTGTATGAATGGCTCCTGTCTTTCAGCAGTCTGCTGGGAAGGGTTTTAGAGACAAAAGAGCAAGCTGGCATTAACACCTGTGGGGGACAAACCATTCAAGTTCCTCATTCTAATCTCTGAGCCTTTAGAACTGGATAAATCGGCTTAAGGGAGAGTGTATGTAGTTAAAATGCTGAAAGAAGCAGGCAGATTTGTGCTTCTTTAGAACTCTCTTCCAAAAGGGCTTCTGGCCTGTATTTCTTCCTCCTTATGGAATATATTCTCACTCTTTATTCTTTATCTCTGCCTATTTAGCCAAAAGAAAAATTCCTGGAAGTTGAGCAATAGAAAACTGAGCAAGACCATGTAGTGAGGATTTATGAAAAATCTCATTGCAGCAGATAAAGGCAATTACATGTGTCACCAAGGAGTAAAATAAGCCCCGCTCAAATGGAATTTCTTCCCTTGATGTTATATTTACAGAGCTCTTGCGTCACTGTGGCTGGGAACACTGAGATGAAGATGCATTAATATAACAGCATGAAAACTCTCAGAGGAGCAGAGCAGGTACTGGGGAATCATCCAACAGGGACAGAATTCTCCAGTCACCCTGAGAAGGGAAGAGGAGACAGCTGCTTTCCCTGATGCTGCACGGGTCTGGCAGCATCTCTCCTGCCTGCAGTCTGCTTCCCTCCTCAGTGTGCTCTAGGAGGAAATGTGTAACTGAAAAAACAATTAAAAAATTAAAGTGAATAAGCAGAGACATTCAGACTGAGGAGGAAAAGATCTGCCTTCTCCAGCTCCTGCAGGGGTCTCTCCTGGTTTCAGGGTTCCCCGGACTCCAGCCAAGGAGAGAAGGGAACCACTGCCCTTGGGGTGTCTCTGGAGGAGAGTTTTGCTTGCTCAGCTTCCTTCTTGTGTCAACCCCATGAAGTCACATGGATTGAGCTTTACATGTCAGAAACTTGAGTACGGCAAATATGGCAGGCTGACACTGCCATATTTTTAATTCTTTGCATTTTCTTACAAGATCTTGGACATCTAACAAAACTAACTTCCCCACCTTTCATTATCATCTTGAGCTGAGTATTGAATGGCTGCATCCTCTTAGAAGAAATTAAATCTATCTTAATAAGATAGATTTAATAATTGGTAACTTAAACTATAATTTGCTTTCCTGACATCATGTGTAGAAATCATAATTTTACTTTACTAAGCATCTTTCATCTATTTAGTCACTGAAATATTTGATATCTCTTTGTAGCTATACTAAAAATTTGAAAGAAAAATAGCTAAAATGCTTAAAAAGGAAAGTACCATAATTTTCGATAGAAAAGTTAAATAATCAGCTCATTTGAGACAAAAACATGCCAATGTTGTACTGTGTTCACTTCAATTAGTCCCTTCATACAAAAAAAAAATATATTTTGGTACAAGACAGAACATATTATTGCTTCAACATCACGCAATATCAGAACAAATCTCATACAGTTGATGTATAAAGATCCTTTCAGTAAATTATGCTTTAAAAAATGCATTGAGAGACTTGGGCTAATTTTATTAGAGGTTTTAATTCAGATTCTCTGTCTAGTAGTTGGGTAACTGTGAAAGAACTATTTATTAATTTAAAGCTCATACAGCTGATTGATGCATGCTAATACATTTAAGATTTAATAATCACATCTTCCTTAATTGAAATGTATTTGCTCAGACAGAGCATATAATTAAATCAAGTCTTTTGTAATCCTTCTCATGCCAGATTATTCTATGGTACATTGGGGAAGAATAGTCAAAAGCCTGAATTAAGTTAATTTAAGCTCATTGAAACAATCTGTAGTCATGTGAAAGTTTAGTACATCAATCATTTTCCAAAATAAAGAGATTTATTCTTCATACAAATATTTTGCAATAATTAAGAAGTGTATGGAGATATCAAGACACAAAATACAGCTAGAAAGGAACCAGTTGTAAGAAAATCCAGCAAATTTCTACAGCAGATAGAGAAATCCTAACACCACATGACCAGAAAGGCACTTTAGACAGTTGCTCTCTAATGCTGTAATGGAGAATGAAGATATCAGAGGGCAGACAGAGAAAACAAAGCCAAGGCATGCCTAAAAGAAGAGAGGAACGAGATAATGCTTTACTTGACCGTTCATTGTGCTTGTGTATACACTGCCAGCTGTTTCCAAGAGCCTAGAAAGGGTATTCCAAGATTATAGGATAAAATAAAGTGGTTTCAATGAGTGGGAAAAATCAGTTAGAGCTGGGGATGGATTTCAAGAAGACATGCCAAGGGAAAGGCAAAGCAATAAAGATATTTTTCAGGAAAGAAATGTATCTGACAGCTGAAAATTTATAATCCACTTTGCCTCTTTACTAAAAGAGTTGTAAGAGGAGGAGGACAGAGTTTAAGCATGCAGAGGTTTACTTATTGAACAGCTTTTTTGACTGCTGGGGACCTTTTGATAGGATAAAATGACAACAACATAATTCATAGTGTAATCTTCAAGCTTGGCATTTTCTTCTTTTTATGATTGATCAGAGGAATTGAATAAATGGATGTGCTACAAATGTATCTTCTGTGCTCATAATATTTTAGAAGACCTATTCTACAAAGCAGTGATATGGAAATAAGCAGAATCTTATTCTCTGATAAATGAGGTGTTACCTCAAGTCTGAATTACTGACCTGATCTAATTTGTCCATCAGAGTTAAATTATAGAATTTATCCTTTGTAGTCAGCAACACTTGCTTCTGATTTTCCTGATTAAATATCACCTGCAGCAGAATCTGATTTCTGTCCTTGATTTCCCAATACTATAATTTTGTTAAAGATAACATCATGGGGCTGTAGTGTTTTGTCTGAGTACTCTGATATCATGCTCTATGGCATTTCACTTCAAGAATGATTTGCTCTTAATGACATATTCAACCTTGTATTAGCAAAGTTCTTATAAAGATTTGTTTCCTTGACTACCCCATGAAATTCCATAGCTGTAAAAGGAAAAAGAAACTTTGACACTGGTGTTTAATTAATAAAGTATCTCAGCAAGAACTCTGCTTAGCAAAGTGCTGTCAAGGTTCTGCTTGTGAAGTAAAAACATGCTTTTCTTTCTGTGCAAGTGATTTGTAAAGGAAATGCAGGATGATTCCTTTTCCTCCTGGTACAACAAGTACAAATGTTGATCTTTAATGTTTCTTCATGGCGGAAGCCTGCCCTGGCTGAGCAGGGAATGTCACTTCGCACAGCCCTGACAACTGCAGGGTTTGCTCCCCATGGGAAACAATGCCAACCCACATGACATGCAGTGTGTAAAAGGACATTATGATAAAATCTCCTTACAAATGCACCTCCTGCTAAAGGTCTTCTTGTCACAGTGTCATCTTGAAATATTCCTGAGGTTTTCAGTTCAGTGCATGTCCTGTGTCTAACGTGAGCTCAGGTAAAGGCACTGTCACCTCTCATTCAGCCGTTTTTTTTTTTTTTTTTTAATGCAAATCTGAGCAGGAAATTTAAATTATAAATAGGGATACTTTATCTAAATTCAATGAATGCAAACAAACCTGGCCCTAGGCTGGGGAAGGGTCCTGCCATTCCTGGCCTGGGTTCTGCTTAGATGTGCTCTCTGACATAAAATATGGATGAACAGAGTATCTCTACACAGGCTGCTTGCTCCTCTAAGCAGGAATTAGCTAGCTGCTCATCTTTTTCAAGTGCTCAGGAATTTGCTCCAGGCACTGAGTGTCTTTTGTGACAAAAAGTTTTTTCCCAGTTTAGAACTGTTTTATTTTGCTGACTTAGGACAAGTTCTTTGGGAAACCAGCAGCGCTGAGGATTTGTTGTTTACAAATGAACATAATCAGCTCATTACCTAACCCCAATGACAGCAGGACAAACTTGTGGAAGCCAGAGGGTAGTTTTACTTGCTATCAACTTCCTTGGTCTCCTACAGCACTGCAATTGTGCTTGGAAAAGGTGTCTTTCCTATCAGCTCCCTGGAAGCCAGCTAGTCAGCTCCACAGCCCTGCTTTCTACTGGCACTACAGATGAAGTTGACAAAATGTGCTTTTAGTATTTCCGTGTACCTATCATCTGCTACATTTCACATCAGTGGTATGCCTTGCTTGGATAGAGTCTTTCCTGATAATAAAATTCTAAATAAATTATAGCTGGAGGGAATAGAGATGGTGTTGACTGATACTAATTCCCAGAAGTCAATGTAATAGTATCTTCTGAGACTGTGTTAGTGACAGGAGGCTGAAAGAAGAAATGTTTGTTTCTGGGGGAAAAAAAGAAAAAGAAAGAAGTACGGGATTAAATATTACACCTCTAGTGAGCAAAGCACATTATGCTTCAGGTACATGCCTCTTGTGATAATAAAGAAAAGGTCTTATGATGTTGATGATCCTTCATATCTTTAGTACTGTTCTGTGAGCACAAAGTATGCAACCAGAAAAAGAAAATGTACTAATTCATCTTTCTCCATTCCTCTCTTGATTTTCGCCTCACAAAAGTCATTGTCTTATCTTGATTAATTCTGTAATCTCTCACTTACAGACTAAAGGAAATAGTTTTGGATTCTGTAGATGCAATACTATTTCCAAAAAATACTTATTTGTATTTAGAAAAGAAATAATATGTTACGAAACAGATGACTTATGGTGACCTGGACTAAATAAGCTGAATGGTATTTAGGTATTTACTCACTGACTACGAGTGCTCTGTATATGCCTTTCTTGCTTTTCTTTTTCTTCTTTCTTTCTTTCTCTTTCTTTCTTTCTTTCTTTCTTTCTTTCTTTCTTTCTTTCTTTCTTTCTTTCTTTCTTTCTTTCTTTCTTTCTTTCTTTCTTTCTTTCTTTCTTTCTTTCTTTCTTTCTTTCTTTCTTTCTTTCTTTCTTTCTTTCTTTCTTTCTTCTTCCTTCTTCCTTCCTTCTTCCTTCCTTCCTTCCTTCCTTCCTTCCTTCCTTCCTTCTTCCTTCCTTCCTTCTTCCTTTCTTCCTTTCTTCCTTTCTTCCTTTCTTTCCCTTTCTTTCTTTCTTTCTTTCTTTCTTTCTTTCTTTCTTTCTTTCTTTCTCCCTCTCCCTCTTTCTCTCTGATAAACACTGTCTTTACCATTTTCAATTCATCTGCAATGGGAGATAAGCAGCTGGTATTGTAAATTGGACCTAAGAAAATCTAGGAAGTCCTTTGATTTTTTTTTTAGGCAGTTGATTTGGTTAGAGAAAACCTAAAAGTTATTTATAAATTTGTTTCTTGGTGACCTTGGCCATGACATGTCACTCTTCTAAGCCCTGTTTTTCACATTCACAGGTGACACCAGCTTTTGTGAAGGACTTTGAGATTTGAAATGCCTGCTACAGAGCAACTTTCCAGGCGTATTCTTGTTCTTGTTTTCCCTGCCATTGTGGTAAATGGGCAGATAATCACAAAGGACCAAGGCACTTACAAGTAATAGACAGGTCAGAAACACCCACATCCCATAGATATTTCTGGTTTTTTATCTTCTTTTGAAAACAACAGATTTTTCTGTTCCCAGCCAGTCAATATGGTATCCCAAAGGGTTGTCCTGAGACACAAACCATGGAGATCAGGATGAAGAAAATGATTGAAACCCTCAGGTATCAGAAATGCATATCAGTGGCCAAGAGATAAGACACATGTTAAGAAGGAGTTTTGCCACCATGCAACAGAGACGATGTTGGAAGTCAGAAGTGCCCATTGTCACTTTACAGCTTCCTCAGGTTGCTCATAGCTGGGGAAGATGCCCAGCTGAGAGGGAGAGACAGAGCAGAACAGTCACACGCTTTTTGGAAAAATGGAAAGTAGTTTCCAGAACAGTCTCTCAAGATGTCATATTCATGTAGAGCAATTTGGGAGTGGCTTGGATGCCTTAGGTGTCTCCTGGGAAGAGGACTGGGCAGCCATCACCAACCAGGTAACAATGAAGCAACAATGGGAAGTGAATCTCTGTTCAGAGAGAGTGAGGACGTCTGAAAGGCTGTGTGCTCATGCTCATGTTCCCAAATTACCCAGGAGAACTCATTTATTTGGCTGTAAAACTCATGAACCTACTCAGTCAGAGCTTGTGTAGTTCCTACAGGTGTTAATGTAGGTCCTATTGCCTATTGGGGAATATTTTTAACTTGGAATATGAGTGTGAAAAGAGTTGGTGAGAAATTGACATCTTTAGCACAAAGTGCCTGTAAGCATAAAACCATGTAGCCTCAAGTCCTCCTAGAAATGCATTTCTTCAACTGCTATTTTTATGAATGACTTGTTTCTGTGCCATTTACGGTCATTTCCTTCCACAGAAATATTATTTTGCAGTTTAGTCCATAAAGCACAAACCTCCTCTGGCTTCTGCCTTAACTAACCAACCAGTATCAATTTCTC
This sequence comes from Zonotrichia leucophrys gambelii, assembly GCF_028769735.1. NCBI lineage: Eukaryota > Metazoa > Chordata > Aves > Passeriformes > Passerellidae > Zonotrichia > Zonotrichia leucophrys. The sequence continues at coordinate 6,828,609 of NC_088175.1, read as the reverse complement.
TTGAAATTCACAGCTGTCTTCATTGAATGTGAGCAAATGAGCCTGCCAGGTTGAGCTGACTCTAAACTTTCTTGTCTTTGGGATGCAAATCCCTTTAAGTATATTTAGGCCATCTCTATTTGATTTTCATGGGACATGGGGGAGGGAGAGAAACGTCTTCTTCCATAAAGGAAAGAAAATGAAAAAGATGGGCTTGAAATCACTCTGTTCAAAGTCACTATCAAAGTCATCATGTTCCATTCAAGAACCCAAGGATGCTGGGCTTCTCTCTTCCTTATCTTTGTGTGAGAAAAAGGATTTCTCTCCATTGTTTTCATCTTTCACTTATGATTTAAACCATATTGGGGTTGTGACTGGTAGGTATCACAAGAGATTTATGTGCTTTCTTGTGACTGGTTCAAATTCCAAAGTCAAACATCTGGTACTTAGATGTTTTTATTGCCTGACTGAAATTTTTCATCAAATTCCTCACGACTTCCCATATCCTTTACCTTCCTGGCCTGGATAAACAGCAATCTGCTTCTTTTAAAAGAACATTTCCCTGACATGAGGTCTCAGAGCAACATTTAAAACTGCCCAGCTCATATTTAATTCATATTTGGATTTCCCCAACTGGAGGTGCTTAAGTAAATATTATGGCCAGCAAACTGTGAAACCCCAGATATTCAAGATCTTTATAAATAATTCTTAATAACATAGAACATAAAGTATTTGCTGTACCTCTTAGTCCTCCCCCAACTCATAGGCAGAGGCAGAAATGGGATAAAAACCACTGCAATGCTCCGAAGGTGCAGAATTTCAGACATGATCATCCTTAACACAAATCCCTCTTTACTGCTTGTTTATGTAATAATTTCTTCCAACTTTATGGCAGTCTCACTCCCAGCCTGCCTTAATGTAAATGAAAAATCAGACTTTGGTGTGTAATATTCTGAAAGTTCTACAGTAAAATTTAGCTGTAAATTTTGTAAATTTTTTATTGCAAAAACATAAGGGTTTTCATCTTGTAAGATCATAAAATGTATAATGCACTGTGTGCAGAGGGCTGGTGCTGGCTTTGCAGAGGTGGGAACCAGAGCTGATGCCATCCAGCAGTCTGTCTGTCAAACTTTGTAAAAAAAGGCATATTTTAGGGTGTTTCTGGATAATAAGGTCTCCTGAGCTCTTTGCAGCTGGATTCCTGTGATCATGTTTTCAAGAACATTCAGAATGCAGATGGAGGAGGAGAAATGGGTGCAATTTTCATTAGCAGTAGGGTTTATTAAGCAGCTATTATTAGGCACCATTTCTTCCCAAAAGAGGATACTGTTCAAAATCTGGCTTATGGCATTAAAGGTAAAACTACAGAGCTAACTGCAACCAAAAGCCTTGAAAACTTCAAAAGCTTTTTAAAATACATTGCTTAACACTAGAGAGGATCATATGGAGAATACAGCTGGATTGAGATCATATAAAGGATTTCTTGTGGTTGGGTGACTTACATAATCTACTTGTAATTGCTGTTTGTGAGCAGCAGGACCATGGCAGAGCAGGCTCCAAAAGCTCAAACAAATGTAAAGGAAAGTGAAGGTTACTGATGACAACTGGAACTAAATATCATAAAAAGTTATTTGATTGAACACTGCTGTCATACAATCTCAGTGCAAAATGTGAGAATGGAGAAAATGGAGAAAAGAGTTATTAAGATTAATTATTTAGACAGACAGCCTGTATATTCCACTCCTTAACCAGTTCTTACAAGACTAAAGAAATCTTCTCCAGTTGAAGACACTTACTGTAGTAAGAACAGGGGTTTTATGAGGCATTACAGCAGAATTTTAACTCTGTGCCACATTCTTCTACTGTTCCATGTGTTTAGTCTTGCCCAGTTTAATACAGCAAGCTCTCCCTTGATTTCAGGATTGCATTTTTTAGCACTTAGCCAAGTCAGACACCATGGTTCATATTTTATACTTATACTTCAAGTTCTGATGTGACAGAGATTTCAACTGGATACCATTTGCTGTGATCAGAAGTGTGCTTTCAAATATTTTTAAATATTTTATAGATTAGCACCCAAAAGGAAGAAGAGCCTAGAAGAAAAGTAAGTGCTGCATCAGCTTCTTTTCTGTGACTGCTGCTGAATTAATGATTGTTGTTTTACATCTCTTATACCAATAGCAGGCATGAAAGGCTTTAACATTCAGGGTACCAAAAAAGTTAGAAAAGGGAGTCACAGTGGTGTCCTAGATGAGTTACAATGAGCAGGGACCAGTCACAGGGAGAGGGGGAATTGTGAGTCCCCTGTAAGGGCAGGGAGTAACTCACCTCCTGAGAGCATCCCATGCCACCTGCAGGCAAGGGGAGCAAGGAACCACTGCCAGGTCTTTCTTTTCCTACTTGTTGAATTTGAGCCCACCAAATAGTAAAAACATGTGTGTGGGTGTGTGTGTGTGTGGGGGTGTGTATTCACCTGTGTGTATGGAGGGATGGGATAGGGGAGAGAGGGAGAAAGTAAACACATGGTTTATATATTTGGATTTGTCTAAAGGTGGAGAAATCAAAAGTGTTTGATTTTAGAATGACAAACAAAACAAAACAAAACAAGAAATACACACAGCTGTTCCTCCTAAGCAGGAAAGGGAGGGAAAGGTATCCAAGAGCCCAGTCCACCATAAGCTGCTGATCAGCCAGACCAGCTGTTATTTAATTTAACTGTCTCTGAAGTATTGAGGGCTCCTGGAATGCCCTGAAAATCAAAAGGTTTGACTTATCTAAACCAGATAGGGTACTTTCTTCCTCATCTTTTTCCTTTTAATGGAGTTTCTATTTGACATTTGTTTTGGTTTGTTTTGTGTCTTCAGTTTCAATATTTCAGAAAGCAAAGCAGTCTGGAGTTAAGTGGTGTACAGAGCCTGATTGATCTTCTTCAAGCCTCTAAAGCTATCTTCAATGACTGTCATATTAGTGGGATAAAGAAAGGCACAGTGCTCCACAAGACTGGTTTTCAGTTTTCCTGTGCTGTGCTCTGAAATAATTTCTCAAGGATTTAACTGGATGCTGAAACAGCAGTTTAAAAATTCTTTGCTTTGATCTGAAATACCTGATAAAAACACATGGATTTTCTGGAGTCCTTCTTTGGCTGTTTCTATTATTTTTATTTCATTTACCAGCCTGAGTGACTCTATTTATCTTTTATGGTGCATAGGAAATAATTGTTGTGCTACAGCTGAAGACAAAATCCTGAAGTGATTTGGGCAAAAAGAAAAAGCAACAAAGGAGGAGTGGAGAAAAAAAGCAATAACCTGAGACCAAATGTTATTTATACTTTTAAAATGTTTAAATATATATTTATGAACAAATGTCAGCTACAGCCCAGCTGTAATTTTTGTCTGTTGTTAGCCAGTTGCAAAAGCCCAATCTCCTATTCATTGTTAGCTATTGAAACAGGATTCTGAGATAAGAGCAATGGCATTTTCAAAAATTTGTTTATTAGTAAATGCTGGTGTCTCTCCTGCATGCTGTAGTCTGTGCTTACCCAAAATCCACAATAAATTGTTCCCCCCAGTCCAAGCTGCTCATCCATGCAATTGCTGTCTGGGATCTTTGGAAGTTCAAAACTGTAATTCTTTCCTCTCTAAACATCCTACTGACATTCCTTTGTAGTTTTACCCGTAGCAGTGAGCACAATGGCCCAACATCATCAGCAAAGAGCCAGGGCCCCAATGGCTTTGCCATTTCTTTTTGACATCTTCAGGCTATTTTGAACCAGTGGTGCTGTGTCTTGCAGTCCTTGAACCCACAAAGGCTGCAGTATTTTCCTCACTTGGTTATTAATTGGCCTGTGACAGTGACAGTGACAGTGACAGTGTGGTGGCAGACACATGCAGATTGGAAATTAATATACTGAGCTTGAGAGTTATGAAGGAATTTAAAAGTCAGGCCACCCAAACTCTATTAAATCACTTAATAAAAGCTGAGTGGAAGTAGCTAAAAAGCATGAGAAAACCTTGGATTACCTTATTTAAATTTGATACTTAATGAAAACATAAATATTTAGATCCCATGAAGTTATTAAATAAATTAACCAAAATTATTTTAAAGGTACAATTTACTCAGCTAGATCATCAGTCTAGGAAATCTCTATTTAAATTGGTGGAGCTATGTCATTGTACACAGCTTGAGCTCTTCATCATGATATCTTTTCTAACTGCTTTTAGAGCTTGAGGGTGTTTTTGTGACAGCTACATGCATGTTTTTCCAATGACTCAAGAACCACAAAACCACATTTAATATATTTTAAAAAAAGTAGTTATGATAACTTACCATTCTGTAAAGTTTATCCTCCAGATCCTGATTAATTCTTTGTAAGGCTAGGTAATTGTTTTGTATCCTAAAACAAAGATGATATCATGTAACTGAATGCATTGCTTTTCATGTTGTTTTTTTTACCTGTATTTTCACATTAGTACAAAACCTTGGCTTGCACTACTCGAATTCTATTTGCTTATCACTCCTGTTACCAGTCAGTGGTTGCCTTTGAAATGCAATTACCACCTGCTTCCTAAGCAAACTTCCCAACTTGTCATATTTTCTTACTATATTTAGCAGCACATTCCAGCAGGAAGTGAAGATATGTTGGACATTCTGCATTGTGTGCAGACACAAGATACAGCCTAGGAACTTGCACAAGGTAATTACAGTTTTACATCAGGCTCAAGAATAGTATGTAAGAGAGGAAGCTGGAGGTCTAGGCTGAGGCAGCACTAAAAAAGATTTATTGTGAAATTGCAGCAGAATCCTAATGACTGTAGCAACATGTGGACATCAACATGTGACTTAGAAGAGAATATTTCTTCTTTCAACAAAAGTTCAAGAAGTTGTCTATTTTTTCCAGGGAGTATATTTAAATGGCTTAACTGAGAAAAGATGGGTATTTATTTTTATCAGCACTTAGGGATTGAATGAACTCACAAAATGAGGCTTCCCTACTTATTCCAGAGCAACACACCAAAGAAAAGTTTCAGCCTGCACATCTTTAGGTTACTTAGATGGTAACTTCGGCATTGTAATGAACAACCTGCACAGCCAGTGGGAAAACCATTGGAATTTTGGTAGCAGCTGTAGTTTTATCTCCACAGAACCAAAGGAGGATAGCTCCTTGTTCATTAGTACCCATCACCTCAGCAGGATGTATAACAAATGTAAAGCAAATGTTAGAAGCTCAGCTGTGAAAACTTTGAATATATCTATATGGCTGGACTGATCAATAGGTCAAAGTATTTTCAGCAGTGAGGAGATTTTAGGAAATGTGCAAGTGTTTTCACTGTAAGAGTTAACTCAGATGTAATCCACATTTGTACAACAAAACACTTCCTCTGAGAAGTCTGGATCTCGGTGCAGTTTCTGTGATTATCAGGATGAGACTGAGATTAAAGAAGTCTCTTTGTTTATCATTTGGTTAGGAGTGGCTGCTGAAACTGGAATGATCTGTTTTCCAAACATGCCATAGCTGCAAATCAAAAGGTCCAGCCCACCCCTTCTTGGCAATGTGATGCTTATCTTGGCTTCTGTTGCCATGGAGATTTCCTTTCCAGTTAAAAGATAGGAATTCTCCATTCAGGGCAGACCAGTGGCTTGCAGTGCCCCTCTGAAGGGATGCAGAGCTCTGGCTGGGTCTCCCAGCACTGCAGTAACATCTGCTGACAGACCTGAGAGGGGATGTCTGTGCCAAGGACATCCCTTCTGAGGATATAAATAATGACATCCCCATGGGTGAGCCTCCTCAGGGTACCAAGGGTCAGCCCACCATCAGGGCAGCCATTCCAATATGCAAGTCTCATATTGCCCATGTTTTACAGAGCTGCTGAGCAGAGGCTTCCTTCCTGTGAGGAGGATCTGTGGTCAATAGTGTTTGCTAAGGTGGTGACCCAAATGGGCTGAAAATCTCTGAGACTTGTGCTGTGAACCTTGGTCAGTACTCACCAATTCTCACAGTGCCATTGTGTTTGTGTCCTTTTTCTTAAAGGATTGACTGAAGTTTACAATTCCCTGCATTGTCCATGCTCCTCACAGCATTACCTCTAAGCCTCTCTATAGACATTGATTTGTGCAGCTCTAGGTTTACTTGGGATTTTCCCAGCCATTTAGCTGTCAACACAACAGAGACAGATTTCAGGGTACTCTGTACCCATCTTTTCATGGTTCAGAAGAAAGCAGAGATGATCTTGATACAAGGAGGCTTAAAATGGCTTTGCCTGCAGCTACTCAGCACAAAGTTTAGCTGGTAAGGATGCATGCCATGATGCAGGAAGAAAGGATTTAGAGAAGTAAAATAGTGACTTCTGGCTGAGCCTAGAAGTGCCCCAGCATCTTCTCTGTCATGGTTTATAACTTTTGTCTAGTAAAGCAAAATAGAACAGGTTAAACTTGCTTTGCACCCAGGCAGTTTGTGGTTCAAGTGGAGGTGGTGTAAAAACTGATTTAAACATCAACACCTGCAATACCATAAAAGTTTGCACGGGTTCAAAAGCACTTGCATAACTTTCTGAAAGTAAAGGGGAGAAAGAATGTGGTTCAGGGTTTTTCTAGCCCAGGTGCCCCTGCACCACAGGCTGTTCTGCAGTGGTTGCTGATGTGGACAGCTCAAGGGAGACCCTAAAGGTTCCCTTTCCATAACTTGGAGACCATGAATAAATAAAAACAGCAGTAATTGCTGCTTGGATAACAGACTTATCATGGTAAAAATGGGTTTGTTCCTCAGCTTCAGTTTTCATTTTTTCTCTTGATATGGATTATTGAAATGTTAATTCACATGAATTATTTTTCAATGACAACACTTCCACACCATAGATGGTGGTAGAGGGTTTCACAAGAGTTTATACAATCTGCTTCTCACTTTGTAGCTTGTTTTGCTTTTACCCATCACATTTTTGCCTGTTGTGTGTGTAGGTGAAAGTAGCCCATAAACTCTAGCTCTCTAACACATTCATTTTGGACTGAGGAAATGACCACCTCCCAGTACAATCAAATCAAATCTAAAAAAAAATCCACAGTAAGTAGGAAGCTGAGCTTCAAAAAGTGTTTCTATTGAGAACAGTATGCAAAAGTAGTCAAAATAAGCACAAACACATACACATGAACACAAGCACATACACATGCACGTATATGTATAAACCCCAAATTGGAAATTCACTGTGCCAAAAGAAGTGTCAGCAAATGTAGGTGGCGAGGAGAGAAATGGACCCAGAAATACATGAAAGGAAGTGTTTAAAGGATAAAAGAGGAACAGAGTCAGATCAATCTTTAGGCAAAACTGTAAGATAAAGGGAAGGGGAAATAAAAAGTAGGGAAAATTATTCAAATTTGAAAATGATCTGATGAGCAAATGGTAACCTAACCTTGTTTGCAGAAAAAATACATCCAGACAGCCTGAACATTGTGAAGGATGAAATATTTTAACCTTGTAAATCTAGACTTGAAAATAAAATGAAGGGTAGGCTACACTATGCTGCAAAACTGCTCTAAGGATAAAATCATGTGAATTGATAAACAATTATGGTGTGTTGATGTATTTTTGTGTTGTTCATGTCATTAGGAGATACTCATGTGTGACTTCAGGTGCAAATATGTGCACTCATTAAACAAAGGTTTAGATTCTTGACCAAATAAGGGCCTCATGAAAAATATTCTGACTATATTGAACATGTCAGGTGTCTGTGCTCTACCCATCAGACAACAGCCCTAAGGCAGCAGGCCACCACTGAAGAGGGAGTCTGCAAAAGCCTCTATTTCTCTCCTTCCACTCAATCTCAAGCCCTCTTAAGGCCAATAAATACATCTAAAGTAAAACTCAGCCTTGGACTGACTTTCTTTAAATAAGAGAATTTCTTCTAGAGTGTAGTTAGCTTTGAAAAGTGACTCTTGAAAGAGTTGCTTCTTGTTCAAAAAATTTTTCTCTCTCTGTTGTCACAAGTTATACCAACTTTCTTATAAAAACAATAGTTTTTCCTCCAGTATTCCTGTTCAGAACACCCCTTCAGTCTGTAAAATGTCTTGCTTTTGGTGAAATAATTATATGTGTGGGCTAATCTCAGTGCTAAATACATGCTTTTATGAGTTTGCTTCTCATGCCTTAAAATAACTCTACTTTCTGGTAAAAGATATAATGGGGACCTCATCAAGTTGTTACCCAGGGCAAGGCCTCAAGAAAGAAACCCAAAGTGAACTTTGGAGTCCAGATGTGATTCCAAGTTTGGATTTTGATTTTTTTAGATTTTAACTTACAAAAGCTGTGTTGACTATGTCAGAAAAGGGACCACAGCAAGGAATATGAAATCCCCTCTCTTTTCAGTCACTTTTCAAAGCTGAACCTATGCTTTATTGCTGTAATTTTCAAATTTAGTTAGCACTGTTCTCCCATTGAGAAAAAAAGAAAGAGGCCATCTCTGAATGTTTGTAGAGAGGTTGAAAACTTGACCATTGAGCCACACAAGTGACCTCCTCTCTTGAGTAAAACTGGGGAAGCCTAGCAACAGCACAGGCAATTCTGGATAAATTAAGACAAAGACTTTCAGAAAGGTTTACAAAAGGATAGTCATTCAGCCTCTTGGAAAAGAAAATTGCACTTTACAGAAAAGGAAATTTAATAACAGAGATGTTCTCCAGTGTACAAGTGGGATCTTGTTTCACAGGGCCTATTCATCTATGGGGGGATGAATTTCTCTCCCTGTGCAGTGAATAAAGGAAGAGACACATAATTGAAACTAATTCTACTTCTTTGTTTTTCTCACATTGATTTTCCTCTGTGACATGTTGCTGACAAGCTTTTGGATGACAGGTTTTTTTTCAGACATTATCCTTCTCCAGGCTGACAAATCTTGATGTTCAAGTTGCAGGATGCCTTGCTATTCTCAATAGAAACATTTTTAAAGCTCACCTCGTAAAATATTTTTGGCTTCCATTATGATATGTCTTCAGGGGAGTAATCACTTGCCTGAAACATAATTTTTAATATAAGTTTTCTTCATAATATGGTACAATGTTCCATTAGAATATTGGAAAGTCAGTTCTGCTAAATGTGGTGCTCTGGTATGAGTGCTAGACTTGGCTGTGAGCCCCTGGCCTGAGTTTCAAAGGGTGCTTAACTCATTGGTGCCCAGTGCAGTTGATAAGAGGCTTTCTGCTGACCAGGAAGCCCATCTGATTTAACAGAGTGGGATGGACAGCCCCTCTGCTGTTTTATGGCAGCTGCCCAAAGTGATGCTGCAAGAGAAAAGAGCACCAGTGTTCCCTGTCCTGGAATGTAATGAAGCAAAACTACATCAGGAATGAAGTTACTTTCTGTGGCTGTGCTCTAAGTGAAAAAACAGGAAAAGTATTGTTGACAAGAAAACTATATGGCGAACCTCCCGACTGCTCTTGATAGATGTGTGTAGATTTCAAAATCACCACGACACCTGCATATTTTAGTCTCATTTTGAGAAGTATCCCCAGTTAGAGAAGTATTTAAGTTATAAGACCACACTAGGCTGTTTCCTAATTTGAGATCTTACAGACTCATTCTGTTTAAAATTTGCATAAAATGGTTTGGTTGACTCAGCTTATCGGTGGTTTGTGTCATTGTTTTGGTTTGGCTTTTGCCTTCCACAAGGAATGAAAAATATTTCTTTGGGTATTGCCCTGGAATGATTTATTCTGAATTTCATTTTGAGTCATCCAATGAATTAATCAAATTGTTCCATTAAGATATCAGTTTAAGAAAGGCTCACAAGACATGCAAATACATTCCTGTGTAAGTAGATAATTCTAGTTACAGAAGTTTTGAGAACAAATGCAAAAGTGGGTATTAAGAATCATGATAAATTTTAGGCTAAGTCTACAGACCATTTTAATCAGTGCCAGGAATGTCAGGAGCACAAGCTTAACATAATTTATCACTAACATTAACTAGTTTCCCAATTTGCAACAGCACTGTACCACAGTTACAACAGTTTAAATAATAGCTTTTCAGCATCACTCCATTCTGCTTGAGACTAAAAAGGAAATTATTTGCTGTACTATAATGCAAAATGCCTGAATGTTGTTTCAAAGCTGAACATAGTCTCAGGTTTGAGTCATGGAGACCCAAATTCTATTCTCTTGTATCAGCACAATGAAGTCTAAACAAAGAAAATGTGCAAAGTCACGAAATAAAAGATTTATCTATATATAGAGAGTATAAATAATAAATGTATATATATGTAGTGGGCTTATAACTTTTGTGCATGTAATGCCATATGGCACTACCCCACATGTATGTTTATGCATAAATAATGTCATATTTGCACATATATAGGTGCATTTCTGTTTGCATATTTGCTTTTAGTACAGAGGCATCTTACATATCACATGTAAATAACTTTATGTGGCATGCAATATATATTCAGGTTAATGAAATCTATATATTAAATACATAACACAAGGTGTAATTAATAAATAAATCATGCATGTTTGCAACTGTGTTTGCTTTTACTTACATACATCTTTAATACAGTCACTCTTAAAATGCCAATAACTCTGTTTATTTCAAAAAGTTCATTACTAACCTTCTCAGTTTTTCAGTTACTTTTTCAAGTTCCTCCTGAGCACGTCTCAATTCTATTTCAAGATACTGACGTGTAGAGTCAAACTCTGTTTCAAGCATTTCCAGCTTATGGGTAGTGTACGATAGGCGCTTTCGTAATTCCCCCTTCTGTTCTTGCAAAGTGCTAGAAAAACAAAGACCACAGCTGTAGAATTTAGCTGCTCTCAAAAAGCTTTTCATGATCCACTCTTTGACCATTTCCCTAGAGTATAGCTTGGCCTCCAGCCAGAAAAGTGTGGTTCATTTGTTTACTGCACTTTGAAATTCTTCTGATTCAGACAGCTGACTATCTTCCATCTGTCCTTTCTGGTGCATTTACTGCTACTATCTCATTAGCCAGAATGGAATACGTTGTGAAAGTATCTTCATTAAAATACAAAGCACAGTTTAGAGTTTGGTTTCACACAGGACCTTCCATTTAGGATTATCATACCATACTATGACTGAAGCAGCAGGTCTCTATAGAGCAGCAACAATAAATTATTCAAAAATATTTCCTTGCCTAAAATACAAATTAAAATTCTGTGGAGGAAGAAATTTTTGTCTTATTTGATTCCTTTTTTTAAGACCTTATTGTTCAGCATTTCGTCTGGAGAATGGTAATTTATAATATAACAATTTTAAGGTTGTAGATCTTTCCAATTTCCCCCCACTTATTTGGGAGCCAAGGCTTTCCAGACTCAGTTGTAATCCCTAATTTTTCACAGTTCTTTCAGCACTTATGCCCTGATTGTAAACTATCTTCAGCTACACTCGTACACAAAACAAAGCAGGAGACTCAGGAGAGCCGCTTGGCATATGCCTTCTCATCTGCACAATGGAGTTTTTTGTATCTTTGTCTATTTAGTTTGCAAGCTCTTCAGTCTTCCAGCATGTTTGCCAGTTGAACAGCAGGATGGGATTCCTGCCAGAGCTGGGATCTCTGAGGGTGACTGGAACTTGGTTCCTACATGCAACCTCATAGTGGAGCTGATCTCTGGCTCCAAGAGGCACCTCTGAGGCGCTGTGGAACTGGGGTCTGCCAGCACCCAGACACAAAGTGCTGCCACGGGACGCACTGTGAATTGCCTTGCTTTTTTTTTTTTTTTTTTTTTTTAATCATATGGTAAAAATAGTTCTTCATAAATGAATGGCAAATCTCGATTCCCTTTGATGTCAAGTGAGTGCTGCCATCAACTGCAGTGGAATAATGTTTTGGGTCTTTAATTAGACAAGAGAGTTGGGAACAACATGTCAGTCTTCAAGGAACACTTATCTGAGCTGTCTACAGCGTGACTGGCTGCTCCTCTAAAAGCTGTGATAGGAGCTCAGTAAGTTAATGCAAAAGCCTCACAATTGCTGCCTGCTTGATCCATGCAGCTCTGAGCTAGGAAACAGCCCAATGTTTGCCAACACGGCGCTCTATTTCAGCTGCACACATTGCGTGGTCGCAGTTATACTTAGATTACCACTTGTGGTTAAATTCCCTTAAAATAATATACTCTAATTCAGACATTTAATGCAGCTCCACTTAATATAACCATTTAATTTTTGTATTTCGCTTGGTGAATTAAACTCCAAAGTTACCTAGGGAGCTGAGAACCCGTGCTGCTCATTTCTACATGTTCTCATTGATAATGTGGCCCCATCATACCACCTTTCACTCGCTCTTCTTCTCGCCTGTTCCTGCTACTCCTCTGCTCCTCTTCCTTCCTGTAGCCTGGAAACTCAGATTTTCTTCTGTAAAGTGGCAGTTACAGTGTCAAAACTGTTTAGAGTGAAAAGAGATATGATCTCAAGTCTTCTGTTGGTCTAAAAATCTAACTGCTAGGATTTGTACAAGAAAACGGACTGCAGGTCCTCCAGCTATGATTTTGGATAAAAATGCCCAGGCTGAGGCTGCTGGACAAGTGCAGTTAATGCAAGTTAAACCAGATCAGGGAAGGTTAGAGCATCCTGCTGCACTGGGAAGTTTTGGACATAGGGAGTGCAACCTTTGTGAAGAAGAGGAGATATTGAGGTACAAATATAATGGTAATGCCAGGAATGTTTAAGTTAGTAATAGCTGGAGACTGCTTAGTAAAAGAGGAAAAAGGGGCAAGTTAATCACCTCCAATAACTTTGTTTTCTGCTTGCTCATGTAGGTACTTCTTGCTTTGGGTCTCAGTTGAGAGAAGATTAAGCAGGATCAATGAAGTTGCTTCTGCACAGACCAGTGTGCCTAAGCCTGTCTATGTGGGGAAATTTGGGGTTAAAAATCTGAGTTCTCTATAAAGCTTGATCCTGAAGTGGAAGGCAGTGCTGGTCTGGAATGCCAAAATGTGGTTTTAGATTCAGATCTGTACAGTTTGGTAGGTTTTTGCAGGCTGAAGCTTATGCTAGAAGGATAAACTTTCAGCTCACTTTCTCCCTCACTTTGAAGTATTTGAATTCTTGAATTCTTAGCTTTCAGAATGAGATTATTCAATCCATTAAAATCAATGCTATTCCACTGAGGTTTACTGAAACACTCTATATACATGGACTCTTCCACATGGTGTTTTGAGTGGTAAACCACAGGTGTAACTTTGTTCAAAAAAAGAAAAAGCTCCACTGATTAAAGCATAACTCAGGCAGCTTCAAAGATGAAAGCTATTCTCAACCAGCAAACCAAAATTCTGAAAAGATCTATTTATTTGCACCCATGCTGGAAAGATGGGGTGACATTTTTAAACTCTCCCAAACCTAGGAAAATGCCTCCTCACTGTGTATTTTGAGTCATCTGGTGCATGTTAAAACAGCCGGTTGTTTTTAAGAGGATATATAATTATTTTTAGATAGGAAATAGTTCCTGATTTATGATGGGATTATTTAAGATACAATAGTAGATGCATAACAGTGAGCCCTTATTAAAATACAAGTTATTAGATGGAAAGGAAAGAATTTTAGAAGGAAAGAAATTAAGTTCTGACACGAATATGCTGAGTGGCAAAAAACTTACAGTCACTTTTATGGAAGAAGAAAAAAGAAAGAGAGAAAATACTCCAGCTGGGAAAGTGTTAAACCATCTGTTTTAATATCCATCTTGAGTCAAGCAAGTTCTGGAAAGAGAGCTAACTTTAAGCAATGGCACAATGAAACTTATGCTCGTGAATGGCACAACAGGGAAATTTTCCCAAATCTTAGAGTGTAACCATTGAATGGGTACTAATAGCTGTAACACGGAGAGCAGATTTCCCAGGATTCCCAAGATGGCTTTGATTTCTGCATGATTTGATACATTACCAGTTCGAGGTAAGCCCTGTTGTTTTCTCTTGATTTTGGTTCTATATGAACAAGTGTCTAAGAAGCAAAAACAAAGCAATGAGTGAAACAGCAGAAAGAATTAGAGGATGTAATGTATCAAATCCTGCATCTCTAATAATAGGATGAGAGTTTCAATTTTTGCTTTGTACTAATCTAAGGTACTTAATGAGATTTTTCTTTGTTTTGCTGGGGTTTTTTTCATATATCATAAAACAGATGATCTTTCTTTGGAAACCTTCCCCTTACTATTATCTTCCAGTGTTACCACATAATGATGTGTTGTGCTTTTTGTTCTGGAAATCTGAGTTTTTCATGAGGAGGGCTTAATTTTGTTCTGTACCATTGTAAACTTGATAGTAATAATTTAATCAGAGTTGAAAAGAGGGAAACATGGAGTCACAAAGTCAATCATTTAGCATTTTCCCTTTTCTTCAATCCAACCAACCAACCAACTCTATAAATTAGCTGCATTTTGTTTCTGCTTTTCATATACCAGTTAATTAGAAAAGTTCATTGCACAATTTTTTAATGCTACTAAATCACTATATTTTGATTAATAATTTATGTCCATGGGGATAACTGATCTCCATGGTTCTTTAGTTTTATATATATGTAAAACTAAGAAAATAATTAAATGGAAAAAAGTACAGCCAGGAGAAAGGACAGGACTTATTTGCAAACAAAAAGTATTCTGGTAGTGCTATGTCTTAGAAAACACAAATCCCGCATTCCATGGTCTTCCTGAAACTCTGACAGCTTTAAGGAGTATGGAATTACAGGGCGGGCTCAAAGGTCCTGTAGATTATTCCACCTTTAGCATAAGGGGTTGCCTACTTCTTTTAATGATCTCTAATATTCTGCTCCTGTGACAATCAGTGGTCTGCAAGTCATTACCCACTTTGCTTCATTAAAATATTTCTTTAATAACAAGGACAGTAAATACAATATTAAATATTTAGATTGGTGAAAGAAAACCCCTCAAGGGAAGCTATTTTCAAGGTTAATAAAAACAGGTCTTTAAACTTTCCAAAGTGTTGTTTTCATTGATTAGCTCTGTTTATATTCATTAAAAGTATAAAATAGATGAAACATATATTTGCACAGAAATTTGTGCTCACAAACATTATCTCAGCCTGCAGCTGCTGGTCAGGGTTAATCTGTAGTGCTGGCTGGAGAAGCTCCAGGTGAACACATTCCCACTGGATTTCAGACAAAGCTGAGATGCCACATGATAAGGGCCTATTCTGAGGAAGGTGTGCTGGCAAACAACAGGTTTTCATTGTACCTGTCTGATCTTCTGCCAGCTCCCCTGCCTGGCAGATGGGCTGATGACAAAGGAGTGCTGGCATGCAAAGCTGGGGCTGCTCAGCTGCCTGCAGGCCAGATGATTTCTGGAGCCTTCTCCCTTCAGTGTCCCACAAAGGGTGCTCCCTGAACCTTTACTCCCTAAGAGTGATGTCTGTGGGTCTGCCCCATCAGTGCAGCATTGCAGCAACCCCACATCTCCACCTCACTGGCCAAACTGCTTCAGCAGCCCTGTCTATGTCTCCCTGCCACTCCAGGGCTCTGGCTTTAGATGGTTCTGCAATGTTGTTTAAAACCAGAGCAAACCCTTTTTTCTGAACTGGGGAAATTTTCTCTGAATGGACTGATGACATTCCTTCACACTGTTCCTGAAGTGAGTGAAAAAAAAAATTGATTAATGGTTTTGGGAGGGAAATTAGCAGTGAAAAGAATGTGAAACAAGGGCAAGATAGATGCCCATGCCATATATACTGAAAAACATCCATATCAAATGTTCTGATTTCTGGCTGGTGAAACAGTCATTTTAATGCAGCTGTGAAATCCTAAGTAGAAGTAATTGCATTTTGTGGGTAAAAAGCCTGTCTTGGAAGAAAGAATGTGTAAGAAAGAGCTAACCTGGACTGGGTTTTGGAGTTTTGAACATGGCTTTGACAAAGGCTACACCACTCAAGAGAGTCAAGGCAAGACTGAGCTTGCCTACTGCTGGTCAGTTCTGGCTCCTGTTAGTCAAGAGCAGGCACCACCAGGATGAAATGAATCTGACCTATTTTAGAAGCCTACTTTTAGATGAGCTGACGCAAATCTGGAAGTCTCCATTTCCGTTCCTTACAAAGGGAATCGAGTCAAGCATCTCAGACGCAGACAATCACATCTCATCAGATAACTCCCCCTCTTCCTGACTCAGTTCTGTGTGTATGACATGAGACAACAGTATTTCCTTTCTTGTTTGCTTAGATGGCGTGGGGGCCTACAAAAATGAACCACTAAATGCTTCTAAATTGTTTATCAGATCTGCTTCATGTCTGTGATGTGTCACATTCTAAAAAAAACCACACTTCATAGGATCAGGAGTTTGGAAGAACTGGGGAAAATTTAAATAATGTACTCTGAACAGAATTTCAAAAATATTGTTCAAAAATATTATTAAAAAATACTGGGTTACTACTCAATGGAGTTGGGCTGCATTGGCAGCTTGATTTTGAAACTTCCCAGGAATTTTGGCTCCAGCAGCTCTTGATGACCCATGTCTGGTAGCCTGGATTACCCAGGATTTTTCATTCCAGCACATCTTTGCTGGACATGACTCTGGAATGGGTCTGCATGTTGCCCAAAGCAGAAATGAAGCAAGAAGGGCACCCAAACCCCAGCTTAGGACGAATAGCTTTGAGATGACAGTTGTGACATTGAATCTGACCCCTCAACAACGTTTTTTGAAGTTGTAGTTGTTGGGAAATGAAGTCAAAGCATTTTACAAGTGTTTTCTAGATTAATGAAAGGTTTTTAATGAAGCAGTAATTGGATTTCTATGTTAATCAAGTTTTGATTATGTGTTACATGCTCAGGGTCACCGTTTCAAAAGGTTAATGCCAAAACTATCTTTCTTGTCTGCAGTTTTGGTGTCTAAACTTGCTCTTGCCTTGTCTGATTAGGAGAGGGATGGGATCAAATTACAAAGTCAAGATCCAGAGTCTGAGAATCCAGCTACAGACTTGAAATTATAAATTTTATTGGGGAAAAAGATTAAATGCTGCAGCTCAGACTCAGAGTCAAGTTAGCAAATCCCAATTTTCTTGCCCTCTTTATTCAGAGGTTTTATTTGTACTAAAGAAATTTGTTTATGCAAAGATGTATCCAAGTTCTGCAATAGGCATTTTCCTGTAAATTCAGGCTCACTCAGACTTTGTTCAGCTTACCTATTTTTTTAAAAAAATATTTTACTAACGTCTGTCAGGATTTTTTCATTACAGCACATCCACCAAATTTCTCCATTACTTTTGAAGAAATTACTTGTATTTGAAACTTTGGAGTATGAACAGTTTGCCTGTCAAATTGCAGGCAGATCTCTCTTTCCTGTAGGTATATACACAAACATTTGAAAGATTTTGAGGGAGTTTTTTTTTGGCAAGTATTAAATAATTTGAATTTTCTTTGCAGTACGTGCTTTCAAAATAAACAACCTGAACTGGGTTTGGACTATGAGAAGGAAGGCCTGTACATATGTTTCAGAACAAATGTGTGGGTGATCCAAATCTGGAGCTCAGATAGCTTCCAAATGACTGATGGACATAGAAAACAAGTAACAGAGTCCTTTTCTTAGGTTCCAGGCATTCTGGCAGGATTTAAACCAGAGAAGAGTGACCCTTTATCAGAAAAATTAAAGGGAGTCACTTAGAAGGGAGGTGGGGAAAGGAAGAGATGTTCAGCAGTTGAAGTGCCAAGTGCTGTGGGATTGTTCCTTAGCATGAAAACCTATTTGAGGCACCTGTAGAGCTCATACAGCTACTTTAAAACAAATATATCACTGAATATTGGAAGGTAACTTTTCTTTACTTTGGACATGAGTACCTCACTCTTTCATAATTCACACAATTAAAAATTCAGACCTGACAAGATATATCACATGGTTAAATGTGTCTAAACTGTACTGGCTTTATTCATAAGAGGTAGAAAAGAGTGATCTCTCTTTAAAATGAAACTGCATTATGCTTTGGTTATAATGACCTGACAGTCCTGCATTGCAGGAGGGTGACCTCAGTAACAAATATCAGAAGCCCACAGACACATCTATCCAACAAGAGCATCGAGTATGAACTGTAATATCAGGTGATTAAGATAAGAAAATTTAGTTATGTGTTGACATGCAAAAAACCCTTAGAGGACCATCTGTCAGCACTGAGTTGTCTTAAGTGAATGCCATTATTGTCAGTGAAATGTGACAAGATTTTTAAAATGTACTCATAATAAAGGCATACAAGTTTTCCTTTATTTAAAGTTGATATCCATAACCTAAGGCTCTGAATGGGTTGAATAGAAGTACCAAAAATAAAATTTCACCTTTCAGAAATAGACACTAAAGGTGTTTTGATTATTTTAAATGAAGTTTTTCAGCAGACATTTTTGATTCCCCCAGTGTACTGAAAAATACCAAGGGCAAATGAAAATGAATCATGAGGATCCAGACCTGTGAGCAGGGAGTGTGTAAATGTGCAGGGCACTAAGCAAGGGTGCAGAGCAGCCCTGGAGAAGGAAGAGTGTGGGTTTACAAACCAGGATGTGCACTGTCACTGCAAGGGCTGAGCAGAGACTGGAGGGCTGAGCCAGCTCTCTGAGGACTGATTTAATACCTCTGCTAACTTGATTTGGAGCTGGAATCTTCCAAACACGCTTCTGTCTCCTGTTAATGAGATGACCATTTCTGCTTATGAGACACTTCTGAGGTTGAATACCTGAGTATGTGAGAAATGAATGCAGAGCACAGCAAAACAGCAGGAGCCTTGTGCTTGAATTCAAAGATGACTAAAGCAGAGGGAAAGAGTGGAAGCAGCAGAAGTTGTTACTATGATCTTTGCCTTCTTCCAAGTTGCCTCCTAGCACCCCTGTTAGGCTCTCCTTGAAGGGGAAACGAATTGTTTTCAGCTCTGGCAGGTAAACTCTTAGTAGCAGTGGCTTAAATGGAAACCTTTAGGCTCAGTATGTAATCCTAAAAAAGTTAATAAGGACTGTGTCTGTTCAATTTGTTTCTCTGTATTGCTAGAAAATGAAGGGATGGAGAGCTGGAAAATATGGGTCCAAGAGAAGAAAACCAGTATGGGATTCCAGAAGGAATAAATGCTTTCTGGCTTGTTCTCTAGAGGTAGCAAGGACATGGTATTTTCCTACCGTAATGAAGGGCTCCGTTCATGTTCGTGCCCTGCTTCATATTCTCTGCATTATTCAAATGTTGCCTAGTGCTTGGAGAACATCTGAAATGAATCATCTGGTTAAACTGGGAGAGAAGGAAGGAAACCTCTGGTGTGGCAAACTTCAGACAGCATTTGTGCAAGAGAGCAAAATCAGAATGAACCTGACCCTTCCTAGGGATTAAGGGATCTTCACTGCTTTCTGTCCAGACTCTGCTGATCCCATGAGTCTGGAAGAAGGTTCACCCCTGCAAGAGCTGCTATTTCCTGGCTTCCCAGAGGCTGATAAGCTTGCACAAAATGTTTGGGCAGCAGAAATCGTGAGTTGCAGTGTAAAGTTGCAGGGTTCAAAAGGGTAAGAAAACCAGCAGCAAAGGCTGACTGCAACAAATATGATGTAACCCAGGCCACTGAGCGGGGGGGTTGGCTCAGACAGAAAGTTATTTGAAGTTGTTGAGCAGTTGTTGTCTGCTTTTTAATGTCTGTCAGAGTCCTACCCGTCTGCATTGCATCTCACCAGGGAATCCAGACTACCAAGAGGTGATAAGAAAGGGGAAAAAAATAGTAAGGTATTGAAAAATTGAGGAAGCAAAATTAGAGGTAGACTTCAATTTGTGATTAGAAAGCTAAAGAGAGCTCTCCAGATGATTAAGCAGGCTGCCTTCAGTTGCAGTAGCTCTCCTTACAGCTTTGAGTGGCCAGCTTCTAGATTGCTTTGGTTTGTAGTCATGGATAAGCACTCCCTCTGGAAATTACTGAGAGCAGCCTGCCACATCAGCTCACAAGCTTATAAAGTTATATTTTAATTGTGTTATTAAACCTTTCTCACTTTTGTTTTCGTCTGTTTATTTCCCCGATTCATCTGGATCAAGCTGTGCTGGAACAGAAGTGTGGTTCCTCCTGAATTGTGCACTTTATGTGTAATAGGAATGTAATGAGAATGGGTGAAGCCCACTGGCCAGAAGCAATTTGAAATTGATCTTACTCTTTCTATTAAAGGACTGAGGTTGGAAGTATGGTAGGGGAATACTGGAGAAATGTGCTTTAGCAGTAGGGATAGAATTTTGTTCCTATTTTATTTGGTATAAAACACCCAGACACAGGTTAACGGACAGAGGTTATAATCTCTGCTCTCATCTACACTATTTCCTTCCTTTCCCAATCCTTTTCTCTTTCCTCTGATTTGAAATTCATCTTTGTCTTGCTCAAGGGACTCATTTAGGTATGTTGGCCTAACACTTTCATCAGAAAGGTTATGCTAAGCAGCTGAAAAAATCAAATAAACTCTTCTGGCTCATGAACCAGTCAGACGGAATTACTACTGGGACTGGAGATGTTATGGCTTTTTTCCTTTATGAGCAGTGTATATTACATTATTTGAGCAAATTACTGCATTCTCCTTTTGACTATATCTGTTACAGTTGTGTTCTGATCCTCTTTTGTGACAGAAGTCATGCCAGACAGAAGCTCCTGTTGTGTCTCTATCTTGAATCCATAGGTGTTTGCCTTTAGAACAGTGCCCATCCTTGCCAGATATTACTCCTAAAGAGCCCAGGAGGAAATGCTGCCCCTGCAGACACCTCCAGAGGGGATGGGTGCAGTCAGTTCTGCTGCAGCCTCTGCTCCCTGGCACTTGTCTCCTCACACACAGTCCCTCTGTGACATTGCCCAAGTGTCCTGCCAGAGGGGTGAGCCCTGGGCACTTTTCTGGAGGGCTTTCTGGCAGTAAAATAGATCATTAGTTTGTTAACACAAGCAAGCAATTACATTAAATAAATTAGCAATTTGATTTAATAGATTGATTAAATAATACTCCTAAGCCAGGACACACCCAAATTCTCAGCTGTGCACATGTAATTCAGATCCTGAGGGAAACTATTACTACACATAGACTCATGTACAAAGTGTTGAACAATGAGAGCTACTGGCTCGTACCTGAATGAACTTATTTTGCCTGAATATTTCAAGATATTTTTAGTTTTCCTACAATAACAAATGATCCTCAGCTCTTTGATCAACTTGATATTACAGCAAAAGAAAAGAAGGAAAGAAAGAGAAAAGAGTTGCCATCTGTCATCTGTGGCTAATTATTTCAAGCCCTACCTTGTTTTATACTGCAGCACACTATTTTGGGACTTGTTAACTGAGAAGTCTTCTACTCTGCAAGGGTATAAATGAGTTCACCTCTAGCAAGTTCCCCACGGCTCAGCATGTTGTGCCATCATTTCACACAACTTCCCTCCCAGCTGAATGCCATAATTTATTAGTTCAGTATTTTATCCTGCTCCCCTGGCTGCTCTGGCTTTTCAGTGTAAGAGTATGGTTTGTCACCTTTATTTTTTGTGGCTGTATGGGAAAGGAGAACAGAGAAAGTTGGAACAGGACTGCATGCCCCCAAACTCTTGTTACCAGCCCTGCACCTTGACACCGGCTTTTGGGTAGTTTTTGGAGTGAGCCAGCAAATGAAAGATCTCTCTGCAGATTTGGAGGGTCACATTCAGCCAGCAGGTGTTCATGGAAAAGCTGCTCACATTCTTCCTGTGAAAAGCACTGCACAATGTGCTCCTTCAGAGGGGACCCAGGAGCCCTTTGATTCCACTCCCTGGCAGATGTTGCACCTCAAGGACCTGTACAGAGTGAGGAAGCAGATTCACTACTCCAGATTTCCCAAAAATTCCTCTTGTGCCCTGAGATGTGGATTATATAAACACAGGCCATATTTTTTTTTTTTTTTTGGCATGTTATAACTGAACTATAGCATTCTGGGTCAACCAAAACTTAGGTTTTTACTAGAAATCTCTTGCTGATACTGTTACTGCTTTCTCATTAGTTTTTAAAGGTTAAGGTGCATCAGGCTGGATAAAATAGAACCTATCCTCATTTTGTAAATACTGACACTTGTCATACTCACTATTTTTTCATTGTACCAAACAAACGTTTGGGATTTTTATTAGTTCCTTCAGTGAGGTGCTATTTTTCAATATAACTAGAAAGCAAGTTTCCAGATATTGTTTTACAGTCTGGATATGTTGAAACACTGATATTAAGATCTGAGTTACTCTAGAGGAAAGAAACAAGCCAGCTTTCAGGAAATACAAAAATGTCTCTAAAAATTTAGATCCTTGTGAGCTTTTCAAAAAGCATGTAGGAAAATTGTCTTTCAATGGCAATTCATTTTTTTTTTTTAATGAAATGGGTAAATGGGTTGAGCTAAAAGTTTGGATTTGTGCATTTTAAGTTGTATTACTTGGACATAAACTGTGGTATTGTCCTCTACAAGAGTAAGCTTTTTTTATTCCATAAGTAAAACTACAAGTAGTCTGTGGCTGTAGGAAAAAAATTTTATTTTTAGTGAGCCCTATGGAAGGACAACTAAATATCGTCCCAAGACTCAGAAATTCCATGTAGACATCCATTTTAAAACAGAATGTAAGATCGAAATCAGTGATTACACCATGGATGTGTGAATTTCTTCCGATTTTAAAGGACTTCCAAATATTCAACCAAGTTGGAATTAGGGTTGAACATTTTGTAAAAGAGTTTTTTATGCCTGGATTGTGTTTTACTTCACTGGTCATCTCTTGATTTTAGCAAGAACAAGCAGCAGAGCAAAGCTATTTTTGCATTAAGATCTTCTAAACCCAGGTAAGAGTAGAGTGTACCTGCAGAATCCCAGGGGAATGAAAAGCAGGAATTCAAACCACTTTTCCAAGATTGCTGGGGTTTTTTTACTACACAGAGTGTAGACCGTGTGAAAAAAAAATCAAAAAGAATCTCACTTATGTCTTTCTTACACTATCAGCACTCCTTAGATGAAATGTCTCACACATTATCATCTTATATTTAGAGAAAACCAATAGACTGCATGAACCAATCTGAAGCTTACTCTGTCTTTATTTTTTTAACCTAATCACTTTTTTACTTTGAAATATATTACAGTATTTCATATGTCATTGAAAGGTATAGGACTAGTGAATGAATTTCTTCTACATACCTGCCACTTGAAATAAAGTCAAGCAAAAAGAATGGACAGTGAATTCAGGAAAAAAGTTGAAAATAATTTAAGCAGAATACAGAAAACTGAGTCATTACTTAAACTTATACTACATGTTGCATAGAAATGTAAACCAGAATCAGTTATAACTCCCCCATCCTTTGAGTGTACTGTACTTATAACATTGAAAAATCCTTAGTTCAGGAGACTCAAGATTAATGTAAATCTGATAAAGGAAAGAGAATATATATACATACCAGCAATTAAGAAAGGAGGGTGAACTGCCCAGATAACTGTGTACCAACAGTGAAATGTAATGCACCTGCATTGTCAAACTACTCCATCAGAAAAAGAGATTCACTGGTAGTAGGCAGCTGTGGATTTTGCAGCTTCTTAAACAGCTTTCAGGTTTTTTTGCATGTTAGTAACAATTATTACAGGCTTGGCTGAGGCAAGCATCTAGAGCACTATAACAAACAGCTCTGCTGTTATATCCCTAATCCAGAAAACACAGTGGGGCTGAACAATGAGAGAGCACAGACTAACATGAAGAAATGAAACATTTTTACGGACATCAGAAAGTTAGAAAGAAAGCATAACTCACAAAACATCACTTATTAGTTACCTGTCCCAGAGAGTAGGTGAAGATTTTGCGAGCCTGCCCTGGAGAATTCTAGGTTGCCATAGGCAGGTTGGCACCCAGGAATTTCGTACCCTGTAGCATGAATAGAGGATAAACCATGGCTAGGTATGGCTCATAAGACATAAGAGTGATAACCCAGCTAGATTTGCTTTGTATCAGAAGGCTACAGCATAATTTGGTACTAATTATTGTTCAGGATATCTTACTTTAAAGCAGTGTTAAAATTACAAAACAGAGTGATGCTACAGCACACATATTTAGTAACTTGGCTGAATTTTGTAGGGCAGAATAAGCATTTACAATTGACCTTTTGATGGCTCTAAATGGGTGCTACTCCATCTATTTCAATGCAGAAGCATTTGGTCTTAAGATTTGTGAATCAAGCCCTTATATTTTTGCATTCTGAAAACATCAGCTTAAACAAATTTGTGCTTCACTGAAAGGGGGTCATCAAAATTTCTTCTGAGCACCATAGTGAGAACATTTTTAACAGTGTTAATTGAATCTGGGCTGAGGTTCAAGTCCTGTATACCAGGTTCTGTGCTCATCTACCAGCAGCAGAACAATAGCTGCAAAACATTTGCTGGGAAAGAAAAGCACAAAGAGAAGCAATCTGAACTAGCAAGAGAAGCTATGAATAACACACAGCAAAAGCAGATCCTGAGCCCAGGAGAAGGACGAAGCAGGCAAATTAGCAATGAGAACTGTTGCCCAACATTAGCATCAAGCAATGCTGGTGAGATTCACAACAGTCTGTGCAGTCCTTAGTCAAGCAAATCCTCACAGAGGTCAAAGGTGGTTTTTCCTGAGTAAATTCTGAGTAAGGACTACAATATTTGGCCATGCAGAACACCTCATACAGTATCGCTTTATTAATTTTTAATATTAGAAATACAACATAACATTCCTTGAAGGACAAACTCAGTAAAAATCAGTTTTTCCTGACGCAACCATATCTATATTTATGAAGCAGAATCTTTGCATAAACTTTCCCTGTGGTCAGTGATCACTACACATGCAGAAAATCCTACCCTCCAGTATTATCCATCAATTACCAGTGGTTACTGCAAAGTAGGGACCTTCTGTGTAACACATGTAAACATGAACACACTTTTACATACATGACATATTTCAGGAGTGCTGCAGAGAGCAGCAGAGAATCTTAGTCTTCATGGGAAAGGAAAACCCTGCTGAGGCTCTTGCCACTGCTCTAAGTCTGCCCTAGGTTTGGCTTCATGTCAAGGACTGCTGGCAGCAAGATGATGGTCTTTGAGACACCCTGAGGAAAAGCTGTAAGTGAATGCCAGCATGTTGCTTTACTTACACCACTGAGCTGTACCTAAGGAAAAAACATTTAAGTATCTTTTAACTTCTCCCATATTGGACTTGGATTTAGTATGTGAAGACATACAAGGAAGACAAAAAAAATGTTAGGGCTTAAGTATTAAGTGTTGTCATCACATGAATTTACAGCAATATCAACTTTGAAATCAAACCAGAGGTGAGAATAAATTTTTGCAATATAACACCTCAGTACAGTTGGTTCTGCAGTGAACTGTCAGTATGACTTTGGATTATACATTTTTAACAGCTTTTTTAATGTTTTCAAACTGTAAATGTCATAATCAATAAGTGTGTACACATTTAATACACACAGTTCTGTAGCACTTTACTGTGCATTTGCATTCTCAGCTATGGATATTAGGAAAGCAGTCAGTTGTAGAAAAACAGTTGTGGAAATGGTCTTTACCTAGACCTCCATTTTGTATTTGCATACTTTTAGGTACAAAATTGTAAACTACTCTTAAAAATCACTTGAGCAATCTTAATATTGAAAAAAAAATGCCAATCAAACAAAACAGGAAATTTAGCCAACAGGTTTTTCCAGAATAAGCAGAGGTTTTCCAAGTCAGTACATTTTGCATATTTCTCTGCACTCCACTAAGAAACCCTCTATAGGAGTGTTCTAATGAAAAACAAAACTTGAAAATCCTGAGGTGGCATAAATGAAAACATTAGGCTCTTCAAGCCTGCAAAATTAATTAAATTTGGGCTCCTGGTGCAAAGAAGCCATTTGAGCACTGAGAAATCTCTGCTGCCTTCATATCCATTACAAGTTCTCCTCCATGTAGTCTTAATCCAATATATCTCACACCTTTTGCTGATATGTAGAAAATGGCTTTGCTATAGGTAACCTTGACAAAATTTTTTAAGGCAGTGAGATGTTTTGACAGAGATGGGAGTGGTGTAAATTCCACTTTAGCTGTTTGTTCAGTGTGTTTCCTGTCATCATTTTTGTAGTAAGTCACATGTAATTGCTCCATAAATGAGCTAAGACAGAGAAAAGCTCTCTTCTCTAAATGTGGTGGATCTTTCAAAAGCTCCCCAAAGGGATTTAATAACATCCTGTCTCATATAATCAGTGTCAGTTGTAGTCAGTCTAATCCTATTCTCTTATGCAAGGTCAAAAAATAATTAGTAATGGTAAGATTTATTTGCCTGATATTAAACCACAAAAATTAATTTGTCAGCCTCTGCAGTTTACATGGGATATTGTTTTAGCATTGGCAAATAAGAAATCAGCAAAACAGACTAACATTTTTGTCTAAAGCAACTGCAAATTTTAGAGAAAACAAAATGGGAAAAGCTCCCAGTTTTGTTACTGTGAGGTTTCCTTTCTGAAACAACACTTGTAAGAAATATTAACATATTGCAAATAAGAAACCAGCCTATTAAAAAAATATATTGCAGTCGCTCCAGATAATTAGTAGTTTACTACAGGAAAAATATCAGTCTTGAACGAGCTGATGATAAAGTTATTCAGATTATCAATTTTTAAAACTACTTTTAATTGTGCCAAGGCATGATAAAGTAACTCATTTTTTTCTTCTTTCTCCAGAGCTTCATTTATACTTCACTGATGTGATTGAGACTGACTCCAGTGTCAAGTGAGGCTGGAATTTGGACACACTGGTAATAGTCTGTGTTTCCTTGTCTTGTCCTAGAACATGCAGTATGTTACTTCAAATATTGTCTGTGGCTCATCTGGCAATAATCTACTAACAGAAATACAGAGAATTTGAAAAATAAGAAAAAGACATGGATTTCTCAGTGAAGCATGGTTAACACTATCTAGAGAAGAGCAGCTAACAGTTTATCAGTTTTGGTGCCAGAAGGTCATTGATCCACTGTGCCTGGAATAGACAGACACATGCAGACTGCTGTGCCTATTTAAGAAATAATTTTCTTAAAAATTAGGAAAATAAATGCAATGCCTCTTATGTTCCCCTCTCCATAATCTATAGATGGTGAAAATTTTTTCTTTTCAGGTCTTTCTGAAGCTGCAGCTGAAGAGAGAACCTGTGCGAGAAGCCATTGCACAGATGCCAAGGTTAGGGCAGAAGGAGGGGCAGGAGGTGCCCCAGGAGCTGCAGCACAAGCAGGTTCAGGCCATGGTGGGAGAGTTGTGCCCCTACTGAGTCCCAAGGGAGGGACTCACACTGGAGCAGGGAGCATGAAGAGTCCTCCCACTGGGGAGGAGGGAGTGGCACGGGCAATAAATCAGTGATGAACTGACCACAGCCCCCATTCCCATCCCCCTGAGATACTTGAGGGGAGGAGATGGATCAGAGTGAAGGAGGGAGGGGTGGTGGGAAGGAGTTTTAAGGCTTAGATTTTATTTTCTCATTATTCTACTCTGATTTTATTGGTGATAAACTGATTTCCCCAAGAGGGGTCTGTTTGGCTCATGATGGCGATTGGTCTTTCATAATATTTTCTCTCCCCTCCCTGTCCAGTTGAGAAGGGAAGTGACAGGGCAGCTTTGGTGGGCACCTAGGGTCGTCCCACAACAGGATCTGTTTTACAGTCCACATATCTATTTTACATATTTCAAATGCAAATCTGAAAGATTTTTCTGAAATGTGTTTTTAGAAGTTGGATAATTTTGTGGCTGCTCCACTTCTGAGTGGAAGACTTAGAGAGTAGATTCAAGCAGTCTTTAAGCAAAAGTCACCCCAAATCTTACACCTCTTAAAGGGAGAAGGGTTTTCTGTAAAGCAGGAAGGAATGTATCCCGGTGTCAATTTTAGCTTATAAAGTCAGTGATTTTTAAGACATGAAGGGGATTTGAAAGTCACCCCTAAACTGGGCTGTGCTGTTATGATTGCTGTTCTTGCCCAATTTAGCCCTACTTTACCCCGCTACGAACAACTTAAGTGCAGGAACTGCTATTTTTGCTTCTATTAACACCATGAAGCTATTTTAAGGGCATGCTTTTATAAATACTAATAACCTGAGATGAAACATTGAGAGAGCAAGCTGGGAGAACCACAGGGACACCTCAGAACATACTGTCACGACTCTAACTCTACATCCCGTCCTCATCTAGAGGGCACGTGGCTCTGATGCTGATTTATCATCACAGACCTGCAAGATGCTGTCAGCTGTGCTTTCCTTCTACCTACTTTTCTCTAGTCATGCCAGAGTAGGTAACTGGCTGTCATCTCCACAAAACAAGGGGTGAAGCTAATAAAGATGTCAAACAATCCATTTTCTGTGAGGGGGTGGTGGTTCTATTCCTGGAGTTACCAGAACTATCCATGACCACAGCATTAAATAGTGTAAAACTGCTGCAGGGACTGAATAATGTTCAGTTAATGAATATTTTCGGTATAACTCCCTGGCTGACAAGCAGGGTCCTACGGAAGCATGCATCCCACCAGTTGGGGTATTTTGCAAGGACTGGACCAATAGTTCTGCAGTGCAGACATAGATGCCAACAGAGCACATGAGAATGTAAGGAGGCTGGGAATGTCCATGAAGCAGAAAAGGGAGGAAGATGAGGACATCTGTAAGCAGGGAAGTTAATACAAATTTTATGACAGTATTGGAACACAGATATGCTGTTCTGCCAGCTCAATTTTACACATTTTAGGAGAGGGCGTTTCTCTGAAAAAGGCCTGCCGGCTTCCATACCTCTCAGTAACTTTCTGATGAGGCAAAAGCCCCCACTTTTTTTCACTCATCCTAATTCTTGTCTCTTTTTTTGCCTCACTCTTCTAAAAGGCTCCTGCCATGGCTTCTCTTCATCTCCAGCTTTGTCCATCAGTTGAATCCCCAAATTAGATGTTTCCTGTATGGCCACTGGCTCTTCTTGGTGCATCATCACCTGCTGTTCCTGGTAAGAGACCACTTCAGTGTGCCCTCTTTGGAAGCCAGACACTAAAACACCTTTACCTGCCATAAAGGGTTAGGGAGGAAGTCATAGTCTTGAAACTCTAGGATCAAGAACACCTGACTGAGATTGAACCTATGTGAGATCTAGTTTAGAAATGAATGCTTTTGGAGTGCACAACTTCAAAAGTTTATAAAAATCATGGAACTACAGAACAGTTTTGGTTGAAAGGACCTTAAAGATCATCGAGTTTCAACTCCCCTGCCATGGTGTGGGGCACCTTCCACTAGACAAGGTTGCTCAAGGGCCCGTCCTACCTGGCCTTGAGCAATTCCAGGGATGAGGCATCCATAACTTCTTTGGACAACCTGAGCCTCACCACCATCACAGCAAAGAATTTATTCCTAGTATTTGATCTAAAATTATGTTTTTCCAGTTTAAACCATTCTTCCTTGTCCTATCTCAATGCCCTTCTCAAATGTTCCTCTCCAGCTCTCCTGTAAGCCCCCATTAGGGACTGGAAGTCCTGCAGGGCCTTCTCAATCCATTCTCTGCCCAGCCTGTATTGGTGCTGGGGATTGCCCTCACCCACATGCAGGACCTTGCTCTTGGTCTTGTTGGACTTCATGAGGTTTGGGGCCACCTCCCAGCCCTGGGGCCTGTCCATGTCCCTCTGGATGGCATCCCTTCCCTCAGGAGTGCCAACTCCACCACACACCTTGGTGCTGTCAGCAAACTGGCTGAGGGTGAGCTGAATCCCACCTTCCTTGCTGCTGGCAAAGTGTGAAACTCTGTCTTCTTTATCCCTCACAGAGGTATTTCAGCTGGCCCCATGTTAAAGCCAAACTGCTGGCTGCAGGCTCTGGAATGCTTTGGTGCTGCTTTTCAGGTGATCTCCTACTGACATGTGATCCCCCTTCATGCTCTGTTAATGGCACCGACATCAAACTGGTGGGACTGGGATGGATTGAGATTCCCCTTTCTATCAACTTGGCAAGCCTATGCTAATTATAACACAAATTCCTGACACTCTGGAAAGCTCCTTGGAATACTTGGAATATTTTAGCTGCAAAGTAGGCTGGTTGAGGTCTTTTTAATGAAAAAAGTAATTGGCTATTTTTTTTTTTTATATGAGTTAACCCACCTTTTTTTCCCTAGTTACATCTTCTGAAATAGCTGAGGCATTTTAACATAGAAATGTGGCTTACAACATTCCCATTGATACAGTCAGAATTTAGCAAATCATTAGGAAATCTGTCAGTGAAACATTTTGGGTGGCCTCAGTGATCAGTAAAGCTACTGGGTCATCACATCTCCCTTTCTTACCTATTTCTCCAGCAATATTTGTCAAACCATGTGGGTGGCCTTTTGTGAAGTAAATGTGTATGAATATGCATACACATATGTATGTACATGCTTTAAATCAACTATTTTCAGGAAATAGATGAGGAAAATAGTGCATAAAGGCTTTGAACTGCCATGCTTGGGCTATAAATACGTGAATGAATAATTATTACTCTATTAGGCGGGTTGACAGAGCTGCTGTGGTAGAATTGGAACTATTTGCAATGTTTAATTTTGTTTGTTGATGCCTTCAAATAATTGTGTTGCCAAAACACAAATTATATTTCATTCAGACCCAAGGCAGTCAGTTCAATAGAGGTGTAGGAACAAAATATAGGGATTTATGACTAATGAATAAA
The DNA here is from genome assembly GCF_028769735.1 of Zonotrichia leucophrys gambelii. NCBI lineage: Eukaryota > Metazoa > Chordata > Aves > Passeriformes > Passerellidae > Zonotrichia > Zonotrichia leucophrys. Next base: position 6,798,022 of record NC_088175.1, on the reverse strand, counting down.
TGAACTTTCTGTTCTCAAAATGCTAAGATGACTTATTCTCTGTGTGATAACATAAGCTAATCAGTTTTCCATAAATTTCTAATTAACAACAGGCTCTTAAAAGGATCTGTGGAAACAGCTCACATTTTTCCAAACTTTTGCTTTATTTCATTAATGAGGTGCTCTAGTTTGTATATTAATATCCAATATTAGCTTTAATGCAGTGGGTTGTTGCAACAAAATCCAAGATTGTGAATCTTTGTCTGCTTGGTGACCACTTTTCTTGGTATCACTGTGACATTTTATTGTGGCTATATGACTTCACATTTTTTCAGTCTTTAAATGCATGAAATATACTAATAGATCGAAATTTAATAGCTGGCTGAGTACAATGTTACTGATTATTAGATTTGCAGGAGAAAAAAGAAACAGGTGCAGAAACACTCCCTCCTGCAACTGCAGAAAAATATGATAGGAATTAGTCATTCAGTATCTGCATGGAAATAATCATGAATTGTTAATAATATTTCATTTTGAGTCTCCTTGAGATGCTGATCATCTGCATATTGTGAAAAACATCAGCTGTACTGACCTACAAGTTATAAACCATTGCTTCAAGATAAAAAGTCACTCTTTTAAGGGTTAGAGATCATCCTTGCAATATAAGTCAATGACAGCTGATAGCTTGTATACTGCTTAAATTATTTTTGTTATTTCCAGTGGGAGGCAATAGCCATAAATGCATTGTATAGGTGCCAAAATATACCTGTTGTTTGTGGGCATTTCCCCTTGGAAGTCTGCTGCTGGTGTGTTTTATGTGTCTCCAGAAGGGTCAGTACCAGCAGTGCCTCTCCAATGCTGTCAGTGATAATACACAACAGCTTCTCTGAGATATTTATTTTTATGATGAGTTTTTGCATAATGGCAGGAAACAGTTCTCAAGAGGAATGGTTTTCTGCATGCAGGAAAACAAATATCAAATTGACCTAAGGGCTGTTCTTTCCTCCATTTACATTGGGTCCTTTTCTTCAACCAGCTGAATAAGAGTTGTTTCTAATGTAATTAGGCCATCACAAATAATTTCCTCCCTACCTTTTCTCTATCAGAAATGTTTTGTTCCAGTGTCCCAGCAGCAGATCCATTTCTTTTTACCCTTTTTTTTTATGGCATTACTTCAGGCAATCTTTACAACACTGCAGCTGCCCTCTCTGAGTGCACTTAAAGCTTTGCTCCAATGTGGAGAACATTATGGGGTAGCTGTCACTAAGTATCAGGTTGAGAAGATTTCTGTGCCTATGTGTGACTTTTTATCAATCTAAAGGAGTTGGATTTGAAAAGATATTTTGGTTTCTTAGTAGGGAATATTAAGATGCTTAAGGTATCAGCTGCATAAATTAGTAATATATTAAAAGCTACCTTCTCAATCCTCTATTGCTAGTGTAATTTTCCTTTTCCCCCATTTTTCAACAGTCTTCCTTGGAGAGTCTAAGTTTGGGAGCTTTAGATAATCACTGACTCATTTTGTCATCTAGGAATGCACTATGTAAGAGGTCTTTTCTAAATATATGGATGTATTTACTGCCTACATCAACTGTGCTTGTATTTATATTTCATACCTTTTCCAAAGTCTGCTGTGATGATTTAAAGTAGGGGGATGTGAATGTGTGAATAAAATCATACTGAATATAGAGTAGGATTATCTTTACTGAGAATAGAAGGTCTTTTGTGCAAAGACTCGTCTGTGCTTTCAGAGTTCCAGCAATCCATGCCTGGTGCCTCCAGAGAATCTAATAATTACAAGACATCCCTTTAAAACCACACACATTTTACATGGTAAGTAGAGTAAGGCTGGCACTTAAGACTCAAACATACCATAACATAGAGAGGTATCCTAAATTATATCTGGTGGCTCAGGAACTTTCATTTAGTCACTGAATGCAGTGCTAAAATGGCTTTTCGGCTAAATGTCTGTTTTCTAAGCAGGTTGAGTAAACAGTGATGTGAGGGTGTTTCAGCGAGAGAAGGAACGTTGGCATGCTGGGGAAAGGGCAGTGATGGTTTTGGGAACATTATGCAGAATTTCAGTCTCCCTTTTTGAAGAGAGAGATTCAGTCTGGAAGAGAGGCACAGAAAAGGGTTTTTCTGAGACCTGAGGCATCTTTGAAAACAAACTCAAAATAAAGTTTGTCTAGATCAGTCTAAAAAAAGAAAAACTGAGTGGGGATATTGTAAACGTAACAGGGAAGGGCAAAAATTATTGTCTCTAAAGAAAAGTGAAGGCTTAAGAAGAAATTGATCATGATTACATTTTCTACTGGAATTTTGAAGATTTCTAATGATAGAACATGATTCTGAAACAGCCTTTCAATAAGAGTAGCAGATAGAGAACTTAGAAGATGGAGTATATGGTTGCCTGTAAATGCAGATTACTGTCCCCAAATGTCCAGGTTGCTAAATGTCCTTTTTCCTAATCTGATTTTTCACAAAAAGGCTATTGTTAAAAGATTTTTTCTAACAATGGATCTCAGCCCTTTAAGATGCCACTCCCTTCAGTAATTGGTCCTTGTGGGAGAACAGAACAGGGCACCATAGCAGTACTGCCAATGACTGGAGTCAGAAATGGAAGAAATGCCATTGGAAAAACCAGTCCTACCTCTCAGAACCTGATGCAGCTAATGAATTTGTCATTTGATCTGTGCTAGCAATGCATTTATCAGTTCAACACTTTTATGTGTTTACAATACAAATGCTCTGCTACAGAGCAGTTGAATTTACAATGGAGAATACTATGATTACAGAGATAATATCTAGAGAAACATTCCCAGGAGATGCTTCCAGGCAGCTTAAAATCAATAGACATGATGAGTATTTTACATCTCTTCTGATTTGACTATTACAACCCTTATCTTTTACCCCTGAAGAGCATGGGTGCTTTCACTGTGGATAGATTTCTGTGTTCTTTTTGCTGAGAAAATTAAGCAGTGAGTGATCTGCTTCAGAAATCTGCTCACTGGAGAATTGGTAAATATGCATGAAAACAACTGCCCTGGAGTATAATCTGAGCTATTTTTATGTTACAGTTTGGTAGGTTAGGAGAAGGAATTAATTAAAACAAGAGAGATTAGACTTCAGAACTTGTTTTTCTGACTCTTCAGAAACCCAGCTGAGGCCTCCTCTTCTGCTTGCCACCACAGATTTAGATTATTTTTGCTAAATTCTGATTTTATTGAAGAATTTATCCAACAGTGACTGTACCTCTGGTAAAATAATTCAGTGAAATTGCCTGGGCTAGCTGGCATGAAGTTCATCCCTTGTATATCCATGCAGGTTGCTGCTGTCCATCTTGCACTCTGTGGGGCTATTTGAATTGATTCTTTCTAGTTTTATGTGCCTTCCATTATACAGGGCAGATTTTCTGTTGTCTTAGGGTACACTACATTCATTTTGCAGGCACTTCTCTATGCCAGGCACTGTTCTATTGGACCCTTGGGTATGTCAAATAAACAATACAGCTCCCAATATAGAGACAATCAGCTCACTTTTCTGTTGCTTGACTTGCTCCCTTACCCTTTTCCTTCTTCACCATTTAAAGTATGAGTTTATTTAGGGAGAGGGAATCTCTTAGGATCATGGGACAGCAACATGCAATATGATGAATCCATATCTCAGGATGGGACCTCAAGTGTAAAGAGAAAAACTGAGAGGAAAATTCTGATGGGGTCACTTGAATGGAAGATCTTTTGAGAAAGCAAGAAAAAGACTAAAAAAGCATCCAAGGGATGGCAGCCTTAAGATGTGTTAAAAACATCCCAATACTGTGAGATCTGTTCAGTGTTATATTTCAAAATAGCTAATGGGAGGATTTCAAAATTATTTCATTATCCTGCATGCCAACTTAAACCAGACAAATATCAATGAAACTCTTAATCCAGAATAACGCAGGAAACAGAGCTGACCCAGAGGTAGAGAAAATGCAGAATTTCACTGCCCTGTGGATGAGTGCTGTTGAGGGAGATGGGCTGTGTTGAGAGCTGTGGAGAAGCAGGCATGGTGCTCCTGCTTGTGCCAGGACAAGGGGCCATGACCACTGCTGCTTGCAAGAAGGAAGAGCAAGGGTTTCCAGTCTACTCAGAGCATCCCTTCCTTGGGCAGAAGCAGGGGCAGGTTTCTGGCAGAGGCAAAGCAGAGAGCTGCCCCAGCACTGCAGAGTTTGTCTGTGCCTAAAGCTGCCTCTGCAAATCCCATTCCATTTATTCCAGGGCTCAAAAGCATGAGCTGTACCAAGCCCAAGGGAAAAAAAGTGCTGCAAAAGAAAATTGCCAGGTGTGAGGAATCAGAGCACAGTTAAATCCATTATAAATGAAATGTTATCTCCTTAAAAAAAATCTTAACTGTTGTGGAAGGTGTCTTATTCAGCAATTAAAAGATGTATATGTTCAGGTGAGTCTTATTACTGCTTGGCTAACTCCTGTCATGTGCTTCTTCAAACTTTCTCTTGCCAGAACAGGCTGTGTGGCAGAAAACAGACTCAGTTTTCATCCAGATGTACATCAGTGAGTCAGGGGCATGAGACTGCTTTCTTCAGTGTAGACAATGTCTGACTGGGATAACAGCTAACTGATGGATGCTGTTAAAATTAGAGAAACAGAAATGCAGAACATGTAATGGTGAGAATCTGATCACATGCAACAGAGCTCCCAAAGGAAGGTCATAGAGCACTAAAGATGGGACAGGCTCAGAAGCAATTCCTGGCTGAAGTGCAGACCCTGTTTTCAAGCCATGGGTACAGAAGCATTATTGTCTCTAACCAGTCTCACAGACACACAGAATTTGGGCTTCTGGAGTGCCCCGGGAGGTTGTGCAGACTCTGATCTGCCTGAGGACAAGTGGCCAGGCTCCCTAGCATTACTGGGATTTCTCTGCAAGGCAGGAGGTTCAGGTCCTTGGTGGAGCCTGACCCATTCATGGTGCTTCAAATCTCCCACCCCACAGGGGTGGTAAGCATAGAGTTAGCACAGTGCTCAGCAGCTGTGACCTCTAATTTAAAAAACCCAGTAGTAGTGCTGTATATCCCACACTTTCAGTGATTTGAGCAGGGAGCACTGTTTCATTTCAAATTGAAGACCTTATTCTTGTTTCCACTTTTTCTCAGGATTTGCTCTTACCAGGTGGCTATCAGCTCAGATTTTCATGCCTTCCACTTTAGACTGGGCACTGGATAACCAGGATTACAAAGTCATGAATCCAGCAAGAAAGGAAGCAAAAAAATAAACCAAAATAAAAATCACATTTATATCTCTCCGTTTCCTATAAACTGTATTTCTCTCTTCAGCTGTTTAAGAACTCTGGGTTCCTTTTTTAGGACTTCTGAAAATTCTCTCTGGACCCAGGGATCAGTTCTAGAAGCAGTGCTATGCCTGTATTTTGTGCCCGGAATACAATTTGGCTCAGGCAGCAGGAAGAGCAAGCATGTGTACTTTACGTGCAGTACACTAATGCTGGCTAGGCTGTGCAAACAATTTAAATTTTAACACATTCCTTTGGACTTGGATGCCAAGTGCAACTGGTTGTTAATTGGGCCTGAGGTTTGCAGCAGTGTTAGCTTGTTGTGGTACAAACATGGGAAGCAGAAGGTCTGGTCTGGGAGCTGGTCCCCTCAAACAAGAACACACAACATGGACAGGAAGCCAGAAAAGCAGAATTTCCAGTCTGGTAGTAGGGCCAAGACACAGAGAAATCTGGTTCCTGCTTGTGCAAGCCTTAGTGGTCATCAGCAATTAGAGTGAAATTACCAGCTCAAAGGGTAACATTCCAACACCTCCCTGAAGGATACTGAAACTCTGGGCCAGTCCTCAAGGGCTTGGAAGATGACCATGTGTCCATTCAGCCAAATCTTTCAGGGCTGCAGATGTCAAGTGAGCCTGTAAATAGCAGACTGTACTTGCTTTACTCTCATGTAATTTTAGAGTCTCTAACTCTCCCCTGGTCCCTGCTAAAAGGTATCATTATCTCCTTTGCCAGAAATGTGCTGCTGCTTAGTGGCTGAGTAATGGGGGCTGTCTCTGCAAAATAACAGCTTTAGGATCCTGCCAGCTCCCCACCAGAGCTGCATCCTCTTGGCTTCTACAAGTGTAGAAGTTATTGCATTAAAGCAGGGTAGATTAAAGGATTGTCTCTTGCTTGACTTTTGAGTTGGGGGAAGCATCAAGCCTGATAAACAGACACCACAGCTGAGCTAATGCAAATGCCAGGAGTTGGGTAGCACTGATGATGAGGCAAGCATCCTCCCCGACCCCCATCTGCTGGGTGGCATTTGCAGAAGCTGGTGACTGCTTAATAATGTTATAGTCTGCAAGGGACCTCTGGGAATGTGAGATGAGAGAGGACGTGTTTGTGGGAGAAAGAAACACTGAATAAAGATAGCTCATGTGAGAAAACAGCGAGTCCTCAATTATCAAGATAGTTTATTCAGAACAGTTTGTGTTTTCTTTTTGATCTGACATGTTCTCCTTGCTTTGTAGAAAGAGAATTTTGGGAACTGAGAGGCCACCTCCCCTCAGCTTCACTGGTCTTGCTTGTGCATTGCTCATTCCTAGTATCCCTTTGATTTCCTCTGCATAATGAGAACTGGGAGTATAAAATTAAGAGGTTTAACTTTCTCAGGTCCTTATATTGCATTTGTGCAGGACAAGATCATGGAAAGGACTGGAATTTCTGCACTGCCTGAGCAGTAACTATTCTGCAGGGAGGCTGACAACCTTGACCATCACCAGAACCTGCTCTAACTCACTGCTAACCAAAGCCCTATTGCAACTAGTGAATATCTGATCTCTTGGTGTTAGAATGCAGAAATTTCCTCACAATGTATTTTTTCTATTTGTTTTGCCTCTGAGCATAGAAAAACAGTGTGTTTCATTACTTATTTCAGCAGCTGCTAGTCACTTTCTCTCAATCTATGGTCTTTCAGAAAGGAACTGCACTCCTCCATTGCTACTGGGAGACTTAGGCTTCATCCTGGCAGCTGCATTGCACTTTTAGATGAGCAATCTTCTTGAATACTTACAAAAATATCCACTTATAGCCTGTTCTAACAGAATCTTTCTTTTTTTTTCACTCTCTTTCTCCTTTGCAAAGTGTATTTTGGCATCATCCCTGAACTTCCTACTGGCACTACCTCTTTGCTGAGAAGTGACATCCTTTCACGCTCTAATGCCCAGTACCTTGTTCCTGTCTTGTTTACATGGAATCCACTTTTAACAGCTCCAGACATCTTGGCAGGAGGGCCAAAGCAGACTCACTAGCTGTATTTCTTGGCCTTTTCCTGATAAGACTTAGACTTGTTCTGTTCCCTATGGACCCTCTGATGAGTATGGAAGGGAAATTTCAAATCGTATTCCTTTCCTTCCTTGCTGTGTTCCAGTGCAGCAGGAATGGCAGTTCCTGCACTCTGGGGAACACAGACAAGCTAAACTCTTTGGATAGCAAGAGGATGGAAGGGTTTGGGGCCAGCAGTGCCCTGGGTCTGCATTACTGGCTGACAGCTGGGAGAGCTCTCTAGGAGTCTAACAATAAAACTCTACAATTTCTCTTTATTTGCCTTTGTCTAAAAGGCACATTTTGATACCTTAGCATTAGTTTTTGCCCTGGTGTAGATAATATTGAAGAGACAATGGGAATCTGGGATTTCTGCTTTGATTTCATAATCTGGCAGAGCCATGATCTGCTACCTTCTGAATTCCTGAAGACTAATCCAGGCAGGTGATCAGCTCTCTCACCTCATTATTCAGACCTGAGTTACCAAAAATCCCTCACATATTAGGAAGTTCTGACAGTTGGCCCCTTTTGATTGTTTTTCACTCTCAATGTATTACAGAACCACTGCAATCAACAATTTGTCTTTGACAATTACACAAAGATAAGGCTATGAAAATGGGAAACCAAAGAAGAAAAGGAAAAAAATTAAGGTTAGTTATGTTTTCAGCTAGCACATTTCTGGTTTATAGCATGAGTTATAAAGAGTTAGTACACTGAATATCAGTATAAAAAGTGGGAATAGGTCACTAAAACTGATGTCAGTCCTGTGCCCCCTGTAGAAAGCTGTGTGACCACTTCAACCTTTGCTAGATACTTCATTAAGTGTTAAGGAAAACAAAATAAACAAATAATTTCCATTTTGTAAAGATTTCACATCCTGGTGTGAAAAGGCCTTTCATTTCAGTCAAGTCTTGCTTTCTGATTAACTCCCATGGGTAGTGTAAAAGTATTAATAGACTTTTCTATCTCACTGTACTGATGTTCAATCACAAGCTTTTTCCAACTCTGCACTTTTTTAGAGGACAGTAATTCATTGAAGCCATTCTTAGCAAGTTGATGTCAATCTGATTACAATTAACAATGCATTCCATTTCCATTTCCCACTTTCAAATGAAGTTGAATGATGGCAGTACAAGTCAGAAAAGGGATTTTAAATAAGCCGAGGTCTCTCTAGATTTCTGTGAATACAAGGTTCTTTCTTTTATGGTAGGCAGCAATTTTTTATACATATCCCAACACTTTTCTGTTCATTTGGACCTGACAAGGTAAATGAGTAATAGAAGTGAAAAAGGAAAAGTAGATGCGAAGCAAATGCAGTTGTCTGGATTTATTGAGCCCAGTTGATGATGTTGAAATTATTTTTTCTTATTTTTCTACTAATTCATTTTGTTCAGGCCTGCTAGTGTATGTCAAACACAACATAAATGAATAAAGAAACCAACTTTTCTTATTCATCAATAGATAAAAAAATAAGCCTTATGTGTCAATAAAAGCCATGTACTCTAAAATTAGTGTGTCTACTGCAGCTCAGAATAATAAATAGAGAACAATTTGTTCCCTTTTATGTAAATTGAATTTAACTATCAATAAGAAATATAGCAGCTTTTACTTAAAATTGACAGTCCCACTAATTTAGCAGATGGAAAAACATGGGTAAGAAAAACAAGGAGCTGGCAGGTGAACCACTCCAGTTGTGGGGAGGGAGAACACATCTGAAATGTTCTTGGGGTATACTCCCAGCAGCACATGTGGCAACCAAATCCAGGCTGTGATGATGGCAATGGGCCATGGGAATGCTTTTCTTGCAGTCTTTGACTAGAGAGAATGACTCCAAGGCAAGGAAACTGACTGCCAGCATTGACTCCCATAGCATTTTCTGGGGACTGTCTGAAAAGTTCTCAACATACTATTAGGTTTCATCAGGCTGCAGAAAGAGGTGCCTGAGAGACCTCCTGAGCAAGCTATTGGCAACTTATGCTGTTGCACGTGAGCAGGCATGGGGAAAGGTCAGAGGAATCCCCATTTGGAGAGCCTGGACTGAAGCAGAAAGGTTAAGGTGTAGGAGACTGGATACAGAGAGAGAAACCGACCACACTGTCCTTTCTCCAGTGATTTGCCAGGTACTCGTGCCTCCTGGGACATCACAGCTGAGATGTTTCTTTCCTGGGGCAGCTGTATCCTCACCTTTCATTTGCAGCCTGGGAAAGGAGCAGTGAGTGAGCTCTGTCAGCCACTCCATCCCTCCTAAAGCAGAGACCTGATGAGCCTGACACAGGAAAGCCCAAGGTCACCTGCACAGGAACGTCAGGATGAACCCTCAACTCACAGGGCTGACATTACTGAACCTCAGTCACTTGTACCAGGCATCTCTTGGCTAGTGGTATTTCACTCTGTCTTTGAGGACTGCGTTATGAGTTTAGGTTTATCTCCTTATTCCATTTATTTAGTGCGACTGGAAGTACTGAGAAAAATCTGAGATAGAGATATTTGAAGTATCTGGAGGCTTGGAACAATAACTCCACAGTGAAGCATCACTGGTGGGAAATACTCCAGTATGCTAATTTAGATGTAAAGCTGTGTTAGAACTTGGGTGCTCAAGGTCAGGGTGATGTGCAGAACCTTGAGTAAAATCTGTGGGTTTAAAACTGAAGTATTGGTGGCAGACTGAAATTACTTCTCTTGTGGTACATGCCAGACATGAAAGTTTTAATTAAGTAATGCACTTTGGACTTTTTATCTTTCCATGTTATGTGGTTTTTTTTTTTTACTCTATTTGGAAACTATACTTGTGTCGCACTGTTGGCAAGAAAATCACTGTATTTAACAAGATTAATGCAGTGTTGCTGGCTCTCCCCTGTGGTCCTGAAGCACTTTGGATGTTTGCAAATGCCAAATGAGCCACATGAAACACTTTCAGGTATATGCTGTGGCAAACAGGCTGCAAACACCGTATTTGGGCCAAATTAGCACTGCCGTGCTGGCCAGTGAATGAGTACATAGATATTATTTAAAAAAAATCTAGTACATTGTGTTTACCTCTTTTCCATCCATTGGAGAATCCTGTACTCACAGGGGACAGATAACGCCCCTTCTGCATAGCAATTTATAGCAGAAATATAAATTTCTGCTATAAGCAGAGTATGTCTCATTCTTGTACTTTACAAATGAGGTACATTGCCACAGGAAGTGTTTGCTGAATGCAAGAGGAGTGCTTACTTTTCCCAATCTCTGCCATCTTTGACATTTCAGAACCAAAGCAAGGAAGGCAAATATCTGAACCCCAAATTATGAGCGCCTTCTGACCTGCTGTTTTACAAAAATCAGACACAGCAATGAATGTGTAATGGATACTCAGCAGTGAATTAGTACTGCTCTCAGTGCTAAAGGTAAATGGTTTATTGCCTTCATCTCCCTTTTCTTATCGTTCAGGAGTAAAGAATCATCATGCTTGAAGGTAAATCAAATCTGCCTTCTATGGTGCAGTGTGAATAGACTGTGGGCTATGCATTTTATCTCCCTCTGGGCTAGATTATCTGCCCTCCAATGTGGCTGTTAGGCCACTGCACTCTATATGTCTTTTTCTCTTTCTTCAGCTTCTCACCTAATCTCACAGACAATCTAAACAGCAAACAAGACACAAATAAACAGTTAGAGAAGGTATCACAAATTTTACTGTAGTGCAAGACTGAAATAATTACTTTGGGTCACAGGGATGTGCTCCCTATCGTGTCCTATAATCCATTTAATCAACTGATCAGGATTTTTCTTAAAATTAATTTCATTTTAGTTTTTAGCTCCATTTTTATGGTTACAAATAGTCTTTCAACTACAAGACTAAATGTATTCCTGTTCAGTTAGTGCTCATTATTTTTTGTACCCATGCTGTCTTGTAGCTTAAAGCATTTATCTATCTCTCTACTTACTCATAACTTTTGTCTACTCATAAAGAACAAGATGGGGGTGGGTGGGGGGGAAATGAGATAGTCAGAAAAATTACTTGTGAATAACTTAAGTTTAAGAAGGAATTTCCTTGTAATTGAGATGATAGGTGAATTTGAAGATTGACCTTTTGTTCTCCTTTGTCCTCCCTGTTGTATCAAGTCAGTTACATCTACTGATTTGTGGGATTTGGCTCCAAAGAAAAGAAATTGCAGGATTCCAGCCGAGGGAAAGATAAGGACAACCTGCAAGAGCACCCTAATATCTCAGGGGTGAGGTTGGAGGGGACTGAGGGGGTCAGGACAAGAGGGGGCCTGACCAAGAGATATCTGAGGTGAACACTTTTGCTCTATTTCTACCTCAAGGACTAATCTCTTCTACTTGAACTCTGGATGTTTTTGCTCTTGTCACTAAAGCAGTTTTGTATTTTCAGTTAGGACAGAATAGTTATTTTGGTAGTTTTTTAATCAGGATTTGATGATGGCTGCTGTTGGCATCTTGCTCCCTGTGTTCTCCAAAAGAAGGGTGTGTTTGTTTACTGTTCCTGAATACAGAGCACCTTTATCTCCACACTAACAACGCAATGAGGTTTTAATACCTCGTTTCTCCCAGTGAAGATGAAAGCACTGAGTCAGAGACACACAAGCTCAAAGTCCAGTGTCAGAGCTAGGATTCTCCTGCCCCTGAACTCTCTGTGCATTGGTGGTGTGCCCCCTGTCCCAGGTGCCCATGGTTTTGCCATGTGTGCAGGTAAGGCTTAGGGAAGTGGCTGTGAAATTGAAAACGTTTTAGCAGAAATAATTTCTTTGAAGCAGGTTTTCTGCATAAATGTCTGCATGTTCCTCAAGAAGAGAAAGATTCATCCCTTGACTTTAGCAAGAGTGATTCCAAAGAAGAAGCCTGTTCTTCCTTGTAGCAGAAACATCTGTGTTGTAAATGTCAAATCACTGCAAGATTTGTATTTTGATGTCATTTGTAGCACAGACTACAACTATTTTTCATTCAAATAATATATCTTGGCTGGGAAGCTGATAAGCAGACTCTGAGATTCAGTTATCTTTTTTCTTTCTACTCTGCAGATACTTTCTGTGTGATTTAATCCCTTCCAGTCCCAAGGAAAAGCTTTGATCTTCTCATGTATTCTTATGAGCTGCACCAAATAATCTCAAACAGATTTTTGGTGTTGTGACCTTGGCTAGTGTTCAATTCTCTGCCTTTGCTGGTCAAGTGAAGGCCTCCAGGGCATGTTCAAACTTTTGACAGGGGATGGCTGTATTTCTCTGCTCTGGGTCACACAACTTGCCTTCACAAAATAAAATCACACAACTCTCCTTCCTACTAGTGCCACTGACTTTTCTTTCATTGTTGCTCTCTGATCTTCATCAAGCTTTGTTTTTAATCGTTCACTTCATCCTCTGGCAGGGATTTTTATAGTGCTAAAGCCAAGTAACCTTCTTTCCTCTTGTAGTATGAGCCCAGAAATGAGATCTTCACAGACTGAAAATGTTCAGCTTTGCATGTTGGGGAAACAGCATTTTTGTGAGGTCAAAAAGTGGAAAAGAATCTTCATTAAACAAAATCCAAACTAAAGGCCTACATCCTCCAAATCAGCCTGAAATATGCTGCCTGGGCTCATGGGATCTTGAGTAGGGATTTTTAAGATTTCCTTACAATACTGTATGAATATTACAATCTTTTTAAGAAAAGATTTTGGAAAGCTTTCCAAATAGGTGCTTCTTATGAACTGAAATTCATATGAAAAACTTAGAGTGAGAAGAGGGTAAGAAGGCACAGTGATGGACAGGCTGATTACACTGTACTGGATGACCTATTGATTGGGCAGTGCATCCAGTTCAGCATGTTTAATCCTTTTCCACTTTGCACAGGCTGCTTTATTGCCCTGAGCTGGCACAGTTCTTGTCTGCACATCAGGGTGATGGAATACAAGCAAAGGGTTCTGAGCAATTCTTGAGCTTGAAGAAACAACATGTAATACAAGTAATAATCAGTTCTGTACTGGGTAGGTGTCTACAGCTTGGTAGTGTTGCATTTCTTTGTCTGTTTGTTTGGTTTTAATTGTTATTTCATTTTTCAGTATCAAAACACTTAACAGCACTTAAACACTGCCTGAAACCATACTGTTCACATCCTTTCATAAAACATGACTGTCATCTATTTACTACTAGTAATGGCAGTGCCTCAGCAGTGCTAGCAGAGACGACTGGAAAAGATGTCTGTATTAATATGATAAATGCCACTGTTCAATTTCAAGCAAAAAACAATTTTACACAACAACATGTCACACATCAATTAATTTTCTCCCTTGCTCCAAGCTGTAGCTAATCTATGTATTTGCAGCACACCTATTACTGCACTATTTATACACATTTTCAGGTTTTGTGTTTAGAATGGTTTGATATTCATTTAACTAATTGGGCAAAATAAAGACTATCCAGTTTCATAAAGAAAAGAACAAAAATGAAGAGCAACCATGTTATTCTGAAGTACTAGATGACCTAAGTTAAAATGGAATTCTACACAAACATTAATTATGCTCTGCATTTCCTGCTGAGTAACTGTGCTCAAGAAAAATTGTTCCTTACAAGTCAGTGCAAGCTGTCATTTCAGTGAGTATGTAGGGGTTTGTAATGGGCTGAAATGTGCACCCTGATGTTTTATACAAGTGACTTGCACAACTCTGTTTCTTTCAGGCCCTGAGAAAAGATTTCTGTATGTTCATAAGAAATGTGAGGCCTGGCTTCCTTGGCTTTTTGGAAACAACAGTGGTTCTTTACCTAAAAATATTTTTTTTCCCTGGGCAGTGGCTCTCAAAAGTTTGGTTTCTTTCTTCTCTCATCTAAGTGCACACCATATTTCATGCATGAACATATGGGTATGATGAAATCTAACAGTGGCATGTGCAGACAGGGAATTGATCACCCAGATGACCATGGCTACAAGCAAAGGTATGGTGTCTACACAGGAGAAGTGAGTTTGTTTGTATGTTCATGTCTGCCTACCTCTGTCCACAGCCTAAAATTCCTAATGGAAAATAAGGAACTTGCCCCAGTCATTTTGAAATTTCTGTATAGAAACACTTTGTCTCTTTCTGGTAAATGCTTTTCTTTAAACAATAGAGTTGCAGACCCATATAATTATAACTGATTGAGCTCAGTGTTTATCAGAAATTATTCTGCTGGATGATATCTGTTAGTGGGTAAAAAAATAATTACTTCTGTCCTCAAACTGAACCATGTAAAAGGAAAAAAATACTCAAATTAAGTACACGTGCAGTAGATACAGATGTTGTCCTTTAAACTCCCATTCCGTCCAATGGGAACTTCAGTGAATAAAGACTGTGAGTCTGTAGAATAATAGAAAAACTTAGGTTGAAATGTACTTCTGAATGTCATGTGGTCAAACCTCTTTTTCAAAGCAGATTCAGTCAGACCAGGATTCTTCAGGCCTTGCTGAGTCAAATTCTGAATATTTTAAGGATGGGAATCTCATAATCTCTCTAAGCATTCTACATTACCCTTCCTCTCTCCTATTGTCTTGTCTCAGATACAACCAGACATAAATTTGACCAAAATGCACACCAAGAAAAGTGCTCCATTTAGAGAAGACCAAAACCAGTGGCACTGCAAAATTTTTTGTCTCTTAGGAAAATCATTAGTGAGAACTGGAGAAGAGGGGAGAGGATTTGATAGCAAGGCACTGAATCTGTTAGAGAATTTCACACTTTCAGGGCTGCCTTGCAATTTCTAGCGGAAAGTTTCAGTGGAGTAATTCTTGCTTAGCCTTTTGTGTAGACATAGAATCTCAGAAAATTTTGGTTGCGATGGGACATTTAAAGGTCATCTAGTGCAACCAAAGCCCCTGAAATGGGCAGGAACATCTTCAACTACATCAGTTCAGAGCCCCATCCAACCTGACCTTGAATGATTCCATGGATGGGATATCTACCACCTCTCTGGGCAACCTCTGCCAACCTTTCTCCAACCTGCTTGTAAAAAAAAAATATATTAAAAATTTCCTTTAAGGGACAATTTAATTTTGTTTAGCCTAAATATAGCTTGAAAGCATTTATCCTTGTCTTCTCGCAATTAATCTTCCTAAACAGTGTGTCCCCTTCTTTCTTATAAACCTCCTTTAATTACTGGAAGGCTGCAAAAAAGTCTCCCTGGAGCCTTCTCTTTTCCAGGTTGAACAAACCCAGCTCTATCAGCATTTCTCTCTCCAAGAGAACATGTTCAACTTATGACTAATTGAACAGAATCAGTCTTCCAAAAGAGTTTACCTGGTGTTTAGCTTGCTTCTTGTTTTCTCCACTGACATTATTAATAGTTTCTGCCCGGCTTATGGCTCTTTTTTCCTACTGAAGAAAGGGGGACAACTCTCTTATGGTGGAACCTCAGAGCAGTTGGCCATCCCATTGCATGACAGAGGTGATTGCTAGGATCCAGCTCTGCAGACATTGATGGTGGCACTACTAGAATGGGAATCAAAAAAAAAAAATCACTGTGTGCTTGTCCTCTCAGTACATTTAATAGCTGCTGCACAGTGAAAGGTTGGGCATCCTTACTTTTTTCACTAATGTAAAACTTCCTCTCTGAATTCAATATAACTACACAGGACTAAGGAGGAGTCTGATGTCTGCAGTAGAAAATCCAGTTTAGCCTTTGTGCTTTAGTATAATCAGTGGTGTACTGCAGGAATGGTCAGAAGACAATAATTCTTCCACCTGTGTGTTTTATAGGTCTTCCCAGCGCAGCTGCAGTGTTTATTCATTCTCATTCCAGTCTTGTCTCCTTCGATATCCTTTTAATTTGATGCACGACACCTTCTCTGCCAGAGCAAAATGCCACAAGCAGGCAAGGTGCTCACTTCTGAGGAAAAGCAGCCTGATCTGCAAGTCACTTTTTTCAACCCCACACAGCATTTAAATTTTTTTTTAACTCTCTCAGCTGGAAAGATACAGCTCACTTCTAGTATTGCAAGCATAAGCAGCTCTGCATAACATTAATTTTAGGGAGAACTTCTCAGAGGGTATTTTAGGAAGACTCAGCAGCTGGAAATGGATGTGTCTATAAGCACACAGGCTCATGTACAATGTACCCAAGCCTGACACACGAACAGATGCAGTGTGGTTCAATTTTCCTCTTGGAAGCCATGAGAAGCTGGGGTTGTCTGTCTGGGAGTCACGAATAAAGAAGGAAGGCAGGTGAATGCCTTGGCTGAAAGCTGTAGCTCCAGAAAAGGGACCTGGAGTGCAGGATTCCCACTGCAGAACCCCAGGACCAGGTGCTCTCCCATGCTGTGTGATGGCTTTGGGCTTGGAACAGTCACCCACAGGCTCTCAGACACTGGGCTAGGGGTGCTGCAGTTGCTGAGCTTATTCAAGTAAGTGCTGAATGTTTTGTTTCAAATTACATGCTGAAAATGTCCATTTGTTCCCATTTGAATATACTCCATTCAAACTTGCCAAGATTTATGTTCTAAAATGGGAGATGATGTCCTATTCTTTTACAATCACTGTATTAGCACTCAAATAGTCCTGCTACCCAGCTGGAGAGTCCTTTGAACAATCACAGCACCTAAATATGGGAGATCCATATCAAGAATGCAGTTTATAATGCAGAACTTAGAGTCCAAACAGCATTTCTGACAATGGGAGCAAAAGATGCAAGGGTCAGAAAAAGTAAAATGCACTGTTTCTTTCCCTGTCAAAGCAAAGAATACAACTTCAAATGTGAAGAACTACAGAGAAACTGCTGCAATGCCTTATTTATCTAACGAGGACTGAAGTAACTCATGAGCTTTTAATGACGTAGAATCAAAGAGCAAATATTAACTCTTATGCAATGAGTCATCTGCAGATCTGAATCTTCCTCTGGTGCCCTACTAATCAATAAACTCTCTTGTCCTACCTGCACCTGGTATATTTGAATTAGATAACCACTTGATGGAGGTGCCTCATAGCTTTCTATATCCTTACTTCATGCTGTCTTCTTAGTCTCAAAAACAGCTCTCCACCATTCCCATTTTACAGATGAAAACTGAGGCCCAAAAATGTTAAAGGTAACATTCATACAGTGTTTGAAATTTTAAATCCCCTCTGAGAGATTTGCAGTACCTTTTTTGCATTTTTTTTAGTTTTGAGAAATAAAATATTTTTCTTAAACCAATCTGCTTCAAAAACTTCCCTGCAAAGATGCTTCCAGCATGGATACAAAATTCTCTCTTACTAAACAACCATCTTGGTTTCTTTAACCCTTGCCTTTCAGACCTATAAGGAGTGTGTGTGTGTGTGTGTGTGGTGTATCCCATGGCATCTCCAGGTTTCTGCCAATATCCACTTCTGCTTCCTGCCTCTCCTGCCTCTTCTGGGTGCAGGATTGAATGTCTCAAGTTTTCCCACATGGCAGAAGACTGTCTTTGTTTTGTTACATCTCTCTAAATATCTGCTTTAGCTGTCCCTGCAAAAAGAAAGGGATCTGAAAGTCTCTTTGATTGATGTCTCAATCTGTCTTTTCATTTCTTCTGCTGCTTGTTTCACCTAGATTCTGTCAGTGATGATTTGCTTTTAAATGTAATGGATAAGCTTCCCAACCATCCATCTCCTCCTTTAACTACAACTTCTTTCCATGCATTAATGACTGAAAAGTTACATTTTCATTTAAAGTGAATTTGCAAAGCAACCTTTAGATAATAGGCAGTTCTAATATTCTGACATTGTTGAAGCTATTATAAGAATAAATAAAGAGAAAATTCTCCTACTGCCTGCACAAAATGGGGGGAAGGATATAGCAGAGGCCCCAGTACTGTGATGCTACACAACAGCAATTACCATAAACTGAAAAGGGCATAGAAATGGTAGCTAGAATTGGGCTTATCTCCCTGAAGTTGAAAGGTGTCAGAAAGAGGGGGGGAGGAAGCTCCACTATTGAAATTGAAGTCATGCTAATTGCCTTCATCTCACACTGTTTTTCATTCCTGATTGGATGACCTTTTTTAATGCACAGGAAAACATCAGAATAAATCATTCTGAAGATTACCTGTAGAGACAGCAGTAAGTGTTTTTATCTGAATGCAGCTGAGTCTGCTCATATTGGTGATGGATTTAGCTCAAATATATTTCTAATAATACTTTTCTTGCAAGAATATATGCAATGATGCTTATCCAATATTCCCTAAGTGATGTTAGGAGCCTGTATCTGTGTAATGAGTAGCACTGATTTTGCAGGGATTATTTGTACTTGGGGTCAAGTTAAGAACAAGTCTTGGTATCTGGATCCTTCTTCACAAGGATTCTCTGCTGTGGAGAGGAAATGAGAAGAAAACCAGTCTTTTTGAAATAATTTGTGAGACAGGGAAGAAGTACGCAGTTCCTTGAGCATTTTGATTTGGCTGAGGAATGTTCTGCTTTGGAACTTGTCCCTGCTCCTTGGCAGACTGAAACTCTTCATTTCAGAAACAGTTATTCTGCTCCTCGAGCAAGAGCTCTGCTCCCTTGTTCCATGTTCTCTGCTCTCTTTATCTTATTACAAAAATATCCCTGTATGTGGTCTCTTGGCTTTGACAGAAACCCCTCAAAGAACTTGGAGAAGTCACTTACTCATTCCCAGCCTTGCCTTAAAGAGGGCAGCAATACTTGCAGACGCCTCAGAGGGTTCTTGAGAGAGGGATGACATCTAGAAGTGCAAAAGTTCCTTTGTTGGTCAAACAAACCTCCACAGTGAAAGCAATGATTTCAGATTTCTCTCACTGCTGAGCCTTCTCTCACTTCTGCTCTTTGTTCAGGGAAGGGTAGGCAAAAAGGTATGGCTTTTATTTCCTTTACATTACATTTCCAAATGTAATACATTACATTTACAATGTGAATGCTTTGCATGCTGGTTTAGAAGGTTTTTTAAAATGTGGCTGATGTTCAAGCACTCTAATGCTCACTCCCATCACTGTTATTATGCAGGTAAACAATGTGCCCACCTTTGCAGGGCCAACACTGCTGTACAGCTGGCGAGGGCCATTAGTAACTTGACCTTCCTGTCTGATTTGTACTTATGCATCTAATAATAAATAATCACATGTGGAAGAGTCAATAGAGAAATAATGCAACACACTCTTTTTAGTACCCTAATTCAGCAAAATAAACCATGAGAAGCATTTCAGTAATTTACTATAGTAAGTGCCCTCAGCAGCTTCTGTATTTTAGCTGTCGAATCACCTGGTTTGTTTTTTTTTCTTGTTTACTACTTTCTCCAAAAAGTTCCCAGTTATTGAAAAACAGCTTCTGATTTGCAACTGAACTGATGGAGCTGCAGGAGACTCCCTCTTCTTGCATCTCTCTGAGAAAGCCAAAGAACAATTGGGCTGACACAGGAGCACAGGTGGGGAGGATCAGTGGTGAGAGCACTGCAAAGAGACACTGCAGAAGTCTCCTATGAAACCTGGGTTTCTGATCACCTGGGCTTCAAGAGAAATATGAAAAGTAAAAAGGATAATGAAAGAGACTGGCTTTAAAGCAGAATAGTAAACCTCAGTCTCTGAAGTTAGATGAAAATTAATCTCTCCTAAAATTGCATGTGCTTAGGCACGGAGTATTCAGCTGTTTCTGGAGTAATATGGTGAAAAATAATAGTCTGAGGGTCAAAGCTAGGATGAGAAGGAGCACACTACTTCTTGAAAGCACCCAAGCTGAAGTGACATAAATAAGAGAATAGTCTCTTAAAAACTGCTGGTTGCAAAATACCAGAGGCTAATCTGTAGACCTAACTCAACATTTTGGGAGGGAAAGGGTGAAGCTGTTGATGGAGCAGGAGGAGAATCCCTCCAGAAGGCAAACGGGTGGGAAATGCATGTGAAAAACACACCAGACTGAGGAGAGGAGGGGAGAAAGGCTGGAGACTTCTGCATTTGAGTGTAGGTGGATATGACCTCAATAAGAAAGACACTTCCCCCAGTGTCACCCTCGGTCTCAAAGTGATTTTCATCCCTCCTGTTCCAGAGGAACAGACTGTCATCACTCTTTTTTTCTGTCTCACATCACTCCCTCTGTGGTACTATTTCTTACAGCCTTAGCAGGAAGCATCTTGTTTGCATATACCTCTTACAATAAACAACATAATTCCTAGATTACTTAATGCCTCCAGATTTTGTGCTTTCTCAGTACTGGCCTTGTTGCCATTGTCCTTTCAAAGTACTCCAGTTTGAAGAAACCAAGATTTTGTCTCTAACTTTTTGACTGTAGAGATGTTGTTTTTTTGTTTTTTGTTTTATTTTATTTTTTTTAATTTACTTAGTGACTCAAGCTCCACAAAGTACCATTCTTACTTCTCACCAGCTGGTGATCCATATGCCACTGCATCTCTACTCTTGTAAATACACGTTTGAAGTCATGTTCATAGATCAGACTTTTGGTGGTTAATGTGGCAATATGTTAAAATGTCAAGCAATGCAGAATGAGTGAGTCAGGGGAAAAAAATAGAAGCAGTATTCTGCACATTTATAAAATTTTCTTTCTAAAGGGCTTCCAGTGGTCTGCAGACATCAGGGGATTCCTGCCAGTCTGACAGGGTCAGCACAGGGCTGGGATTTGGGATCCACAGCATCTTCATAGAAGCATCTGTGAGAGGCAGTGGCTCCCAGCTTCTCAATGTTGTCTACCAGCATGTTTAAACTAAATTAGGAACAAAAAATACAGTCTGACACATTGCCCATGAAAGATTGCCAGCTTCTAACTCCAACTCTTCATTACTCTGGAAAGAGTGGTGAGTGTTCTGTGAGGAGATGGTAATTTGTGACTTGGTGCTCAAAAAATGAAAAGAAAGAAAAAAAAAAGGAAATCCTTTGAACTTTGACATTGCTTTAGAGAGCATCCTAATGACTGACTGCAACTTGTGTCTGCAGAGCAAGACATCAGAGGCTTCAAATCTCTGGACCTCAGTCCATATTTTCAATTCAGTCATGGCAGCACCTTCACCACCTGCATTTCAAGCAGAGGTACAATCTCTGACCTCTCATACTTCCTCTTTTCATTGCATAATTGCCCTTAAATTTGGCAATGACTCTGCAAGCCAATGTCCTTATTTCTAGTGCTGAAGAAAGTAGCCAGGGCAAAAGCAGAAAATGCAGCTAAGAGCTTTCTACAAAAGAAATTCCACTAGTAAGGGGATAATAGTTTTTGTTGATTTTACTGATTCTGCTGTTAATAACAATGCCTTCTGTCATTGTGAATGTTGTAGTTAACCAGTCTCCAATTCAGTGGCTCACAACAAAAGTATAAGGAAACAATTGTGCCATAAATCCATGCTGCAGCTGTATGCCAACTATGGGTGCATGAATGCAAGCTTATAGCTGGAAACACTCTGGATGTGAATGACAGGAGCATCATGTGTGTGATTTATTGTTAATATAAATGTTAAAAAAGTAAAAATAGCATAGCTTTATAGAAAAAAAAAGAATGTGTTGTTTTCTTCAGTCTCTTTCCATTTACATTAATCTCTCTGCAAAGCTGTAGTGAACTGTTCAGCTTCTGTGTGGTCTGTGCAAACCAATATGTAATGTAGCTAATCTATGCATAATGAGGTAGATAACACTCAAAAAGAAGTTGTGGTTCTGGGAAAAAACTGGAGTCCTCCAAGGATGCAGTAATGGATTCATTCAGTTACTTAGAATTCAGCATGCAGCCATATCTATGCCTATTTATATCTCAAGATGTTTCCCAATATTGTGCCTATAGAGATGATGAATGAGGAGATGGGATGGTCTACAAATCCAGGCTGGCAATTTGATCAGAACTGTCTGCTCTGCCTGCCATGATAATTAGTAGTTCTGTGCTATAGGAACCTTGAGATGAAAATCCTAGTAGATTTTGTTTTTACTGTTTTAGGATTTGGAGTTCTCTTTGGGGGATGCAGATGAGAATGCAAAGTAACTCAAAGCCACAGCAGAGAAGTCCTGTCCACATTGTGTTACTGAAAAGCATTCATTAAAATTTTACTATCAAAACTGTGAGTCAAACTTTCCATGTTCACTGAGTCCAAGTAAAATGATGCTTATTTGTTTCACATTCTCAGGTTATAATAAAAGTTGTTTTCCACACTGGACTCTGGGAGGGTTATCACTGCATTAAAAAAGAATGGTTTTAGGTGAAAATAAATGTTCTTTAAAGCAAACTATATTGAGCCAAAGCGTCTAGATTAACAATATTTTTCTCAAACAGCTCCAAGTCACTGTGTGCTGGAATTAATGGGACATCTCTCTTGGAGGTTTTTTTCTGTTACATTTAGATGATATTCAGTTCTAGTTTGTAAAGAAAACCCTCCAGAAGCTCACAGCATGTGAAGTCCGTCAGTTCCAGTAAGTGAATCTGCTGAGGCTTTATCAATTTAAAAAGCATAACACAGTTATAGGAAGGCAAGTTGAAGTCTACAGTCACTGTAAAACTCTGCATCAGCAGCTTTGTCAAGGCAGAGAAAAAAAAAATGTTCTTGTTTTCAGAAGTTACCATTATCTAGAACTTTTGGCATCATATGCAGTAGACAAGACAGCTTTAGTCCTGTGAACTGACATTTGTTAGCAGAGTACCTCTTTAGTGCTATAATCTAGTGTATTTTTAGTTTTTCAGAAAAAAAAATCATGACTTTTAGGCTGTGATTTCTCTTGTAGATTGAGAAGGAGGGAAGTGGGGCAGGGAGGGAGGGAAGGTGCTTTGTTGCTAAACAGCGCAGGTCAGCTAAATTTGGCCCAAAGAAACTCACGTCAGTCCCCTCTACCTGTGACTCATTTCTTCCCTCTCCTGCTCATATGGTTTGTTGCCAGAGCTACCCCTTGAGTTACACAAAGGACTAATTAACCTTCTTCATGAAAGGGCCAAGACTCTTGGTCATTCCTTCCCAGAGAACTGAGGTCTGCTGTGTATCTCCCAGAGGCTTCCTGCTCTTGGTGCCTTCTGGAGGGAAAGAGTTTGATAAAGAGCATTTGATGTAAAGACAAGACAATGTCAGCATCTCATGAAGAAATAGAACAGGACCAAGCAGCCATGAAAATATGCTTTGGGAAGGCTCCACTGCTGGGAATGCCATTTTAGCAAGGGGGCTGCAGTGGTTCCAGCTGCAGAGCAAGGGTACTGGTTTGCCTTCCACAAGTGAGAAAGCAGAAAATCCCATCATTCTCATTTCCTCCATCAGCCCTATTTACCTGGGGACCTCTGCAAGCTTGTCATATATGTAGGGGCTCCAGAGCAAAGACTGGAATTAACTGGGCTATTCTAGACTACATTTTGAAGTGTGAGGTGAAAATCTACCTGGAAACCTGCCCCTCATACCCACTGCACTGGGTGACATTGGTACAGTAGGGACAGGGATAAGCCAGGAAATGTATTTTTTTTCCCAAAGGGCTTGTGAAGGCTCAGAACTGAGGTGGAACTGGAGATGTTCAGACTTGTCAGGGTCACGCTGCTGATGTGGCTTGAGACCCCAGGTGTTTCCTTCACTGTGTGGCTCTGCCCAGAGCTGTGTCTGCAGGGCTGCAAGGAGAGGGCAATGTGGGATTTGAGGGCCAGCTGCTGGGCAGATGTGGGCGAAATCACCCAGGCCAGTCATGCACCCCTTTTAGCAACAGCCTGTCTGAGTTCAGCACTGGGAAGAAGTAGGACAGAGGATCATCTGGGGATTTCTAAAAACTTCATGGTGAGTTTTGTGACTGGGACAATCAAATTTTTCCATGTGTTGAGGTATGATGTTGCTTTGCAAGTAATTAGTTAAATATTATTGCTGCTCTGTCTTTCATCACTCTGCTTGCATTGCTTTGGGCTAGTTTGCTGTTTTTCTCATCTTTACCCAGTCTTCAGAGTATTTGACTCAATATTTCCTTCTTTATATCTTGGTCTCTTATCTATCTAAATCTGAATGCAAATACAAATAAAGGCATCATTTTTATTCATAAGCTGAGAGTCAAAAATAAACATACTGTTTATTTGGAATTTGAACACAACTGTTTCAGTGCTATAAATTGTTTGAATGTAGCCTCAAAAATCCAACATCCTAATAGAAAACAGCACTTGCCCCATCATTAAGGATGAGTTTCTGTCCATGAATGCACCTTGTTAGTAGTCTCACACTGAAATGATGAGAATATTGGACAGAGTTACAAAATATTTATTTTTCACCCACTCATGGATTTGCTCTAAATCTTGGAATGAACTTGGTACACTTTGGTCTGGACTGTTTCTGATTAACTCCTTTGAAATACTTCCTTGTCACAAGACAGAGACAGGCTTCATAAAAAGAGGAAATTATATTTCAAAGGGCAAGTGACCCAGCAGTTACAAACTTAGCTAAATATGCACGTGCAAAGTCACATACCACACATTTAGTGCTACTTAAATGTAATTTCAAACACTCACATCTGTAGAATTTCTTAGCAGTAAGACCAATTAAGCAGATATATAGGCAATTTCTTTTTTTATTTGTAGACTACTCTGTACAGGTAAAGCACTGAATACTGTGATAATTTGTGCAATACCTTGGTTAAGCCAGCATACTTGAGTTAAATAGTAGCAGAAAGATTTAACACTTTTTAAACTGGAAAGCAAGATTTTTTTGAACTAGAAAGCTAGAAAGAAAAGAGGAGTGTTGATTGCTTTCCCCTTCAATTTGCTTTTCCTCTTCAATTTGCCTTTCCTCTTCTTGCCTGCTGCAAGAACGAGCTCTTGGGTGGTATCAAGGGAAAGATTAAGTAGCCATTCATTGCTGGGAATTCCCGTTCTTGGAATACCTTAAAAATAAAGCAGTTCCTTAAATTGATTCTTTTATCTAAGTGCAGTCATAGCTAAGAGAAACATAAAATGAGCTATTTGCTTGACCTGATTTGTATGGAAGCTGCAGAGTTAAGGCCCTTTGCTCTGACATGGATATGAAACTGGCCTTGAACAGCAGGCAGCAATTTGGAGCTGCTGAGTCATGAGAGTTTCTTGTGAACGTGAGGGTCTTTGTAGAACAGCAGTGACTCCCTGAAGAGCTCAGTGCTCCCAAAAAAATTTGAAGCTACAACATCCTCCTCCTCTGCCTCTTTTTTCTTTTGAAAGTGGGAAAAATCAAGGTAAGGTGGTAAAAATTTGCATTTTGCTCTGCACAGCTGAAATGGCATTGGTGTAGTCATGATGTCCTAGTATGTCATGTAAGTCAGTCAGCCACTGCTTTGCCAACAGGCTGCTCAATACTGCTTGCCCTCTGAGATGCAGGTCTGCTGCATGAGTTGTGTGTGTATGCTCACTTGAACACAACTTCTCAGTTTTGGTTTTGCTGACATGGTGACAGTTGGGCAAGCTCAGGATGACAAATTGATTTTTCCATGACTTTCAGAGCTTAAAAAATGCATATCTGGAGAAAGTCATGCTTTAAGGAATGACAGAGCTGCATGTGACATGGAGACCCTCACTTTTATGCCAGTACAAACATTACTACAAACCAAGAAATGAGCAGTGACTCCACACTGTTCAGTGAAGCAGATCTTATTTCTCCTGGAAGAGTTGAATAACAACAGTAGTGCAGTTCACACAAGCAGCAGGACAATCATACACATGAGAGAAACCCTTCAAGGAGCTACAGGCACTTATGATCCTGCTGTTCTGCTGGAGGGCTCTGTATATTATACAATTCTCCCATTCTTGAATTCCAAAAAGCATGGTTACACCTCACTATCTACTGTCTGTTTTCAGCACATTGTACTTCATGCTAAGCTGGCTTTACATCATCACTAAAACATAAAGACAATTCAGTCTTTCCAATTTCTAATATGAAAAGCTTAATAGTTTTGATATACTTCAGATGCTTTTGATTTTTAGAGAACACTGCATCAAATGTGGTGATACAGGTTTTATTTGAATGCATTCTGAAGTCACTTGTGTGTAAATCAAGAACTGATTGGTAAATTAAATTGCCTAAGCCATGCCAGAAGCAGCAGAGCTGGAAATTGCAAAAAGCCTGTAATAAAGTGCTGCAGACAAGTTATCTCCTTTCTTTCATTAGTCTGTGAGCTGTAGCAGCAGCAAGCATTCAAAATCTACTTGATTTCACCACAGAGCACACTTAAGTGCAGTTCACAAACTGTACTGTCCTTGAACCATCTGGGGTTCATAGCATGAAACCTCTTATGTTCTTCAGCTTATAAGATTGTTTTGTTGCTGCTGCAGTGGCTGCCACCGTTTGCTTTGCAAGTTGCTGCTTTCAGTGTTCAGCACACACCCTCAGTAGCTTTCGTCAAAGTGCTTACATAAACTGAAGCCTAATAGCAATAAAGGGGAGGCATCCAATTTACCCACCTTTGAATTTCTTAGAATAATGGATAATTGTGGCTTTGGAACTTGAAGGGGGAAAACCCAACAACAACAAAAAATGAAACTGTTCTCCAAGTTCTGCTCCTTATGATACAAAGTTCTGAACTAATCACAAGCACTATAGAAAATGGAATTTTCTTTCTTTTTTTTTCTTAAATATTTGTCTGAAATGCCTCCTTTTATTTATTTTTCTTTTCTGAGAAGCTCATGGCATTGCTCAGTGATGCATTTTGCCTTGCAAGAAAGGGGTAGGCAGATCATTATTTGTAAGCTAGGCATCACTGAGGTCCAGCCTCTTCCCCATGACTCACTGCAGCTCCTGGCTGATGGCATGGCTCATCCACTCCTACCTACTTCCTTGGTCTCTTCAGATGTTTGCTCATCTCCCACTTGTCCCTGGAGGCCACTTTACACAACTCTACCTGGTTTCATTCAACTTGAATCTGTTCTGCCCTCTGTCTCTGTCATGTTCCTTGTGTGGTGGAAGCTTTTGCTTCACCCAGTATTTATCTAGAGCTAAAGGATGCTATAACACAACACTTGTTCCATCAGCTGATGGGGATGGTTCCTTGCATACTGACATCATTGCCTTTTAGATCATTCTCTCAAGCAGCAGACAGAAGCTCAGGGCACAGGATTGTAGCACAGCATAGCAGCAACACTCCCTCCTCAGCTGAGCTAGCGCTGGTTTGTCTGACTAGCATGGGGAATAATAGTAGAAATTAGGTGTGATAAGCTGCACAAGCATACTGTGCCTCTGGCAGCCCTAACAACATTCTCAGAGGTACTGGAACAGGTAGATCAGCATGGCTCTGTGCCTCAGCCCATCCCAGTTCCAGGGCTGTAGCTCCCCTGGGAGCTGTGACTATAACTGTGAGTGTCCACTGCTCCCATTGCTGTGTTTGACAACCACCAAACCCGAAGCTGAGTGTAGTCCCAGGGAGAGAGAGAGAGAGAGAGAGACAGATGCTTTAGCTACAGTCACACCCTGGATGGCAGCAGGAACAAGGCAGATGTGCTGAAAACAGCACGGCAGGGCTCTCACTGCTGCTGGAGCTGCCTGCCAGATAAAAACAGCTTCCAAAACAGAGGGGAAATGAGAACCTGGTTTACCTGTTTGAACATATGTTAGGCAGCTCTTTTATCCTTTTCCTTTTCTTCTTCATCTTTCAAAATTCACCCAACTTGATGATTTTTTTTTACCATCAATCGCCTCTAATGACCCCACACTCATGGCCCTTTCATGCTGGCATTTCCCTATGCTCTATTTCGTCTGAGCTTGCCCTGTTCCATCTCTTTGCCCATGTCCACAGCTGGGGTTTCACATCCCAGCATCAGCTAGAGCCTGAAGACACTGCTGAGCAGATGGTGGAGCTGCTTCTTGCACAGCCCTGCTGCTGTCCTGTGGCATTCTGCTTCTGTACAAGGCAGTGGCTCCCAGCATATCAGCTGTGGATGTGAGGACCAGACCTAGGGCAAAGTAAACCATGTTTGTTGGTTAACTTTCTGGGAAAATAAATCCTCCCCTTGTGTTCAAGTATGTGGTAAAATTAATGTAGATACAGGCTGAGAGAGGAATAAGGACAAGGTGGGGATGGCAGGAAATTGCAGTGTGTTCATTAGCATATGAAGAGGGCTATATTTATACCAAGTGCAAGGAAGGCAGCATGATCAGGTGGGCATTTAGGAAAGTATTTACATTTCCAGCAAACCATGGCAGAGGCTTTTCCCTAGAACTGCATGTGCCTCTGATGTTCCTTTTGAAGAAACCCATATTCCTCCCTTACCACAGATGAACTCAAACATGCTTGAGAAAAGTCCAAGTCTAAAAATTCAAGAGACTTGGATCAAGCTGCTGACTTTCTACCAGCTGTGTGTGCAAAACAAACCACTTTGCTGTCATATGTTCTGAAACAAGGACTACACTGAAAGGAAGATGGTACCTCATAGGTTCCTTGAGACACTTTTATCAGAGATCTCTGGGTAATTAGTAAAGTGCCCCTACTGATGATACCAAAATAAAGTAATTCTCAGTTGAGGAATCCCATGATTGTATTGTAAAGTGGAAACTCAGACTCCTTGGAGGCACTGTGAGCCTGGCAGCTGGTCATGGTGATGATGTGTCCTGTTTTGTGTACTTTTAGATATACAGTTCAGCCTGTTGTGGATCTTGAAAGCTTAGAACTAAGACTATTGATTAATAGAGTTTCTGAATTGTCACTGAAATTTTAGGAGTGCATTAAAAAAAAAAAAAGGAAAAGCTTTTATTGAACAATATCTGTCTCTTTAAGTGACATTTCCTGTGAAGTGACATACACTTCAGTGTAAGGAAGCTAAGAAGCTGATCAATATTTGTGTATAAAGTATTTCTAGAGATCTGTTTTGCCAAACCTTACATCACCCTCACCCAGAAAGTTTGACTATTACAACCTGTGTTTCAAGCAGGATGGAATGGAAGCAGGGAAAGAGTAGCCAGGAGTCTGGACTGGAGCTGCAGTGGAACAGGTCTTTCATTTGCAATTTTTAACCATTCTATGGGTTCAATCTGAGTTAAAGGAGTACTTTTCAGCCTACTGGCAATTTTATGTGCCAGCCACCACAGACATACAAGGCCTCAGGCTTGGAAGGCTTGTGCTTCTCTTGAATATATGCACCAAAGATAGCACACTGCTGAGTCAAAATAAGATAGTATAGGTACATTTGAAATTCACTTTATTGACCAAGATTTTCGGTTCTTGTTTATAGACATGAAAAAGAACCAGATCCAAAAAACTGTATTTAAAAAGCTGGAGTCAGAAGTAATTAATGCCTAAAGTGACTCTATAACCATACACAGCCAACCTACATAAGTGCAGATCCTCAAGAGGTTTGTGATTAGTAGTTAGCCTTACTCCTGCCTAATATATTGGTACCTTGAAATATTATGAACACTGTACTGCTAAGAATCATTTACAGTGAGAAGACTTCATTGCAAAAACTGATTCTTTTCAGTCAAAGTTTTAGCACAAAATTGCATGTTTCTACTTCTAGAGGAAGGTGTCCCTGTGTCAGGCTAAATATTGACAACCTCCCACCCCTGCTTCCTACTTCTCCTTCCACACATAGCTCAGTGACAGCAAGCCCCTGCTGCAAAGGACAGCATGTGACACTGCAGGTCACAGCAGCTCCTGGCTCTGTAAAGGGAATTACTGCTGCCTTATGTGAGACGAATCGCATTGCTCTGGACACGTTCTCAGTGAAGGAATGTGACAATCAGACTTGTATTAGTTTGCACTGCTGCTTGTGCTGCCTGGCTCAATGAATTTTATGGCTGAACAAAGCACAAGCTACCAGTGGACCAATTTTTCACTCATCCCTCTCTCTGAATGGGGCTGGCTCCATCAGTCCTTGGGGATGCCCCAGATGGATCCCCCTTCTCCTGGGCACGGCAATGTACAAAGCTCACTCAAAGACTTACAGAGCTGCCTTTATAAAATGTTTGGCCCTGTGGGCTCTCAAGGACTGTCACCTGTTCTTATTTAAAAGACTTTCTTCCCTTGAAGAGCACTGTGGAATGCAAACCTCTGTTGCCCTGACTCTGAGATTTTTCAACCTGGTTTCACTGTCCTGTGGTTATGCACCTTCCTCCTATTGTCCTGTTTCACTAACAAGGTATTTTTCCTTTTTTTTTTAATTACAGAACCCCTTTTTCCTCCCTCTTTTGCAGGAGCCTTGCACTCTTCATGCACCTCAGCTCCACACCTGGTGTGGGCTCAGCCTCTGGTCCTTGGGCCAACACATCCCAGGTGATGTGGAATGGCACATCCTCAGCTGGTAGCAAAAAAGGGCGGGAAAGGAGCTGGGCACAGGAGACAGGGCAGAAGAACACAATGAAGTATCATGTGGGAATAGCTTTTTCCATATTACACTGCTTTCTGCATATAACAAAAAATACCTCTTTCCTCCCAGCCTGCCATTTTCCTCTCGTTTCTTTCTTTCTTCTCCTAGCTTCAGGTTATCTCTCTTCAGGACCTCTCTGAAGCCACTGTGGTTAAAACACAGGGTAATTTGTTTTTTACCTGGGTACCACACTTTGATAGTTTTAGAAAAAATCTAATTCTCCTCAGGCTGTGAGTTTACCAGCTACTTAAGATAAGGACTCCAGATAGTTTCCTTTAACTGCCAAGGATTCTGTCAGTTTGCATCCAAGGGAATGAGGAGGGAGCCTGGAAAAGTTTGGGATGGAGCAGTGCAGTCTGTGCCCTGGGTCCTGCCTGGCTTGCTGCTCTGCTTGGGAGCACAGGGAGCTCTGGAACTGCCCTTGCACCTGCTGGGCTGATGGGGACAAAAACCTCTGCCAGAATCAGCTTTTGCACACAAGAATTTTTAACAGAAAATTTCTTTAACAAACTCCTGAGAGAGCCTGACCCTTCTCTTTGTGGAGTTAATAGTGAAGCTCCTGCTTCATTTCAGTGGGGCAAGGTTGACTTCTCCATCTGTGCACTACTCAGGGAGTACTGAGGTAAAGACTGGCAAGCCTGACCGCTGCAAAATTGTGGCGTTTGGAAAATGGAGCTTTATAAATGCTTATTTTAATTAAAAAAAAATTCTTGTCTTTTTTTTTTTTTTTTCTCACTACATTCTGCTCATTCTCCTGGGCTCTGCAGCCCATTATTGCAAAACTAAAAGCAAGACTAAAAGCAGAGGCCAAGGCATGCTCAGGAAAGTATTGCAAGGATTAGACTGCATCTGTCTCACATGCTTATCCAACAAAGATGTAAATATATATTCACTTGCATCTTCCAAGAGAGTCATTCATGACAGAAGTGTGCATGCACTTTAGGTGATTGTTTGGAATTTTTATTAGACACCAGTCCACATACTGAGGCACTTTCTCAGGCATTACTCAGGAAAAACTCACAGCTTTAACATTATAGTACTTAAATACATGAAAATCCAGAATACATTGCACAGTGTTTTTCTTTCAGCACAAAAGTTACAATACTTCTGTTGTCGTGAGGCTCTACAAAAGTGTATTAGTGCTTTAAAAATACATTCTTAGTAACTTTTGGACATGCAGCTTCACGTCCATTTTAAGAGATTTAACCTCCTTTGCCTCAAAAGAAAAACAGGATTCTGTTTCCAGCCCAGAATTCATTAAACACTTGATCAAATTTCTGTTGTTTTTCATTTGCCCAGCTATTTCTTGAATTTCAGAACTTTTCTGCATTTCTAATAACTCAAGATAGCCATTCCAAACTGAAGGAATCTAAAAAGTTTTTCTTGGACAAGAGTTGTCACTAACCAGTTACCAGATTCAGAGAAGGCATTTAGGCTTGTCCAATAAAACCAAGTAAGATCATGGCCAGTGTATTAGATTATGAAAAGAAGTTCCATAAAGTATTTAAAGGGTGGTAAAAAGTTAATCTCTTACCTATCACTTTGACAATGTGTTAGTAGACAAGGTTTTAGTAATTTTTAATTAATTTATTAAAAAGGGCTAGAATGCTTTCTGCTTTCTTTTTCTTTCTCAACAACATACACAAAAGCAATATCCCCCCAAAGCAGACTTGCACTAGGACATGAGATGGAAAACTTATGTTATAAAACCCATCTCCTTTTGCTTAAAGCAGAGAGATGTGCTGAGAAACTGGTACAGTATGACAACATTTTAAACACAGAGGAGACGAGATTTATCTGGCTGGTATACAATATAAAACAAAAATCGAACATCAATGTTACAGTGCTATATTGAAACAAACCACATTAATTAGATGCTTTGAAGTCAAGCCTATATTTTCTTCAGCTTTTTCATGAATTATTGATCCACTTTGCTCATTAAATGGAATGGCAGGCTCTTGCAGTAAATGGACAAGTGGCTACAACATTTATATAATCAAATACGCTCTGCATCTGGCAATAAAACATGTTTGTGTGTAAAACATGCTTTCTGAATTGACATCCCTGCAAAACAGATTTACTAGAACAACCACATTCCTTTCCTTTTGTCTCTAAAGCACAGCTTGCCTTGCATCATCATGCAATCCAGCATTCTACTGTGATCGCATTAAGCAAGATATTTTCCAAGAGCCTGTATTGTGTGCATTGAGCAACAGAACACTTCTCCTCTACAACGAGATGTAAATAAACTGTCTCACTTACCTTATTTTCTCCATTTCTGCCGCAGAGGCCTACAAGAAATCAAATAACAGGAGCAAGTGAATGAGAGCAAACATTCACTCCGCAGATCTATGCATAGTTAAGGCTTTCCGAACGCTTCCCGGCTGCGGGGCGCGGGCGAGCGGGTCGCACATCTGCATCGGCCAAGCGGAGCGGGGAGCGGAGCCCGGCGTGCCCACGGCCACGGGCACCGAATGACTCAGTTGTAGCGCTGAGCCACACAACGGGGAGGGGAAAATAAAGAAGGAGAAAGGCAAAAAAAAAAAAAAAAAAAGGCCAAAAGCGAGCAGCGGCAAGTAACAGGTTAGTGAGCCTCCTGGGTTTCCCAGGGAAAGTTGAATTGCGGTGCTACCCTCGGCGCGGTGGGCATGGCAGCGGGCTGGGCTGCCGGGGATTGACAGTGACTTCATCACACGTGAATTCGGAGCTCAATTCATCATCTTGCGCTGAGCCCGACAGATGGAAGGACACCAGCTCGCCTCCTTCGTGGGAGTTTCGAGTAATCAAATTACTTTCCTCAAGTAATGCACTATCTTGACAATTAGCATCTCAATGCACGGAGGCGCCGGGTTAACCCTTTGTGTGCCGCTGCCCCGCCTGCAGCTCCCGCTGCCCCCGGCCCATGCTCGGCTCTGCCCGCATCCCCACAGATCCCCACGGCCCCGCCTGCTCATTCCATCAACCTGCCTCGGTCCTTTTTACCATATAGGTGCTGTAAATTCCTGCTTGTCTATAGCCCGGAGATCCATTAATTTCTCCAGCGCTACTTGTTGGCATAGTCTTGTTAACCCTTTGGTTTCTTTTTCGTCACTATCTCGTGCAGATCCTAAATAGCTGCTCCCATTTCATTTCAGCACAGCACTGGCACAGAATCTCATCAATTCTCCCAGTCCCACTTTATTGTAACTAAGGAATGAGCACTCAGAGCAATCCTGCAATCTCTAGAGCCAGATAAATCCCAGCATCACAGAATCTCTTATTTATACTGAAAGCATTGGCCATTAATCATGAGCACTTTAAACCTTATTGATTAATGGCTAACAATCATATTTGAGTATGAAATAAATTAAAGATTAAAAATAGAGAATGTAAATTTAATCAGTTAACCAGCAGGAAATTTGTCAAACTGCCTAATAAAACATCCCAAATGACAAATTGTTGGTTCTTCATTGGGTCACTTGTCTTCCCTTTTTCTCATTTACTTTTGATTTGCTCATTAGAGAAGTTGTCAGTCAGGTTGGTGTTTGCACGGCAGTTTCTGATGTCAAACATTAAGGATTTTAGCCATGCACCATAACTTGGTAGGCAGGAAGCCAGCTGCAGGAAAAACCCTCCTCATTTTCTCAGTAACATATGTAATGCTTGCTTACATGGTCCTTGCTATGTAAACATGTATTGCATACCTGCTGTGTTGGAAACACAAGGTTGTGTGTGGAATCTTGAGATTAAAAATGTAACCCATAATTGCTTTTTCTAATTTGTGTCTGTCCATTGAATCCTGCATATTCTGTAGTACACAGGAAATAGATTCAACATTGCTGATCAGAAACCAAACCACAGAGGCTTTACTGATCAGAAAATGAACCACAGAGGCTTTGTCCCAGGGCATGAGAATCTATGGCAGACCCACTGGTTTGCCTGCTTAGCTCCCCAGACATGAGCTCTCCAACACAGCCCTGCTCATCGTATTCCTTTAAATTTTGGAGAGATGACAGTTCTTTTGCATGGCTGCTCACTATTTCTTTGCCATGAACTCTGGGAGTTGCTGTGCAGACAGGGTACTTGGAATGCCTGATTTTAGAGCTTCTATTATGGCAATATCTGCAGCCATCAAGGGAAGATACCTGGCCTTGCTTTTGCCTAGTGCTTTGAATAATGCTGCACTCCTGGGGTCAGTGTGGGGGTTGCTTTGTGTGATTAAATCAAAGTATTGAGAAGAGGAGCTGTAGACTAATGTTTTGGTGATACTCATCTGTGGACGCAAGTGAGTCATTGGCTGCCAATCCTGACAGGAAATTAGTAGGGAGAAAAAAGCTCAGCAAATGCCTAACACCAATTCAAACAAGAAAACTAAACCAAGCTGCAATTACTTTTCTTTTTCTTTTCTTTTTTTTTTTTCTTTTTTTTTTTTTTTCCTGGTAGGACTGGGTTTTTTACCTCTCACAGTGAAAGCTCTTTGTTCCATGTAATAAGGCCATTTTTCCTTTGGACCATTGAGGATGTTCTACTCTGCCTTTCCCTGGCAGGTTGTGCAGTAAAGGGATTTCTCTCTCCCCTCTGATGTGGAAACTTTGGGGTCAGATCAATCCTCCCCAAGGAGGATGCTCTGCCCCAGGTCAGAGAGTCAGAGACCTCTCTGGGCTGCAGCACTGCAATGCCCCATTGCATCTTTTGACAGGGATGCTCTTCCAGTAAATAAATAGGAGCACAGGGCAGGACTAGAGCCTGGATGTTCTTCAGCAGATTGCCCTGGCTTTCAGCCTAGGGGGTCAAATGAGTGTAACTGATACCAAAAGTGGAGAAAACAAGGACAGGAGCATCTGTAGAAACATAGCTTTCATCCCAAGCAGTTTATTTTCCCAGATAGCTGTGTCCCTTAGAACAGTAATGTTTTATCCCATTTTTTCCTTTTTCTTCTTCTCCCATTTCCTCCTTATCTCTACATTTAATTTTTTTCTTTTTTTTTTCTTCCCCCCCCCCTCCCAAAAGCCTAAACAACTCACAATTGTTTCAAAAGTCTGTGGTTTTCTGAAAAAGCTGTGTAATTACAAGGTGACATTTCTACTAAGGCAGGATTGCTGCTCCTAGCCAGATCCCTGCCATTGATTTAGTCTGTGGAATTTTAGAGGCTGCATCATCCTCCCACTGCTGTCTATGAAGGGTCCTACCTGAAACATCTTCCTGAATTGATTCAATAATATAGTCTAAACAGCTCTGAATTGGCCACTTTAAGGACAAATCTTGTCCTCAAACTCTTATGGGACCTATTTCAAGCAGATAGAATGAAGTAAAGGTTGGTGCAAGAATGTCCTTAATGGTAAGTCATCCATAAATTGTTGCTTGCTAGTGTGTTGATTCATTTCAAGTGATTCTTGATGCCTAAACTGAGCAGTGATTGAAGCTGTGTGATTTTTTTCAATTAAATATTTTAAATTAAGATCAGTAATTACCTTTAATTATAAAAATATCAGATGTGATTTATTTACATGGGATTTTTTTTTCAATATCAAAGCAGTATGACTAAAGAATTTATTTAATTAGCCTAAAAATAACAATTTTTGCTTTTAATAAAAAGTTTGGTCTGGGTAACTCAATAGGCTACATTTCTATATACAGTCTCTTTACTTAAAATACTGAGACTTAAAATACTGAGGTTTGAAGATTTTAATTTTTAAAGACATGGTGTGGCAACTATCCCTAGAAGCACTTTTGGGCAATGACTAATAATATGAATAGAAACCTGATTTTTTTCCAAGTGTTTGAAGGAAGCAAATGTGATGCACCAAACAACTACCAAGACTCACCTTTTTTGGAAGTGTTAAACATTTAAAAGTACATTTTTGAGCAGATATTGAAATAGAAGTCAGTTACCTTTCTTTCTTTTTTTTATTTTATTTTTTTAATATAATCCCCCACCCCTTACTTATTCTAGATTGCAAGTTGACATTGTTTGATATTCTTTGAGAACAAAGTCATTTGCAAAGTCAAGACTAAGAATATTCATTCTTAGTCATTGACATACATAAAACTTAGTGTAGTGATCCAGTTATTTGGGTTTTTTATATAATCAGGGTCTATAGTGCTGATTATTGATCCTAAATATTTTTTAATGAAAAAGTCATACCGATGATCCATCTTTCTATTCAGTTCACATTGTATTTATGCTTTATTTCCTTTATGATCCCTTTTTGAGGGATAAGCAATCAGGGGACTTTAGATCTTTCTGATGTCTAAAGGAATTTCCTTCTCCGAAGATATTGAGGTTAATTTTCATCCTTCTGCATCTGCCCAATGTACGTGTGAAAAAAAAGTACCCTGGAGGTGAATTTTTAATTTTACTTATTAGCTTTTGTTTTCTTGGAAAAGCTTTTCATTTTAGAGGGAGGGACTGGACCCAGGGTCTGGCTCAGTGCTCACCAAGTCCTCCCACTGTGTTCAGTGACTTTGGAGTTGCACTTTGGCTTGTTGCTACCAGGGGTACCAGAAAAGAAAGAGTAGCAGGAAGTTACTGCCACTCATTTAATCTTACTGTTCACTCAGATTTGTTTATTATTGTGGAAGTTACTTTTATTTCTTTGTTGAGGAAAGCTGCAAATGAGAGCTCATTCACAACAAAAGTTGTCTGGATTTCTGGCACATTTGTAAACTGTCACATGTTTTTAATCCAACTAGATTACTTCAACATTTTTTTTCTGCTCCCTGTTGTACTAAAGTTTTATTGATAGAAACTACTCCAGTCCTTTTTCCTTTCTTTTCTTACAGAGGACAAGAGTTAAAGATTGGATTTAATAAAAATTACAGACAACATAATTTGATAGGATCAATCTTTAATTAGATGTTAATCAATTTTTAGAGATTTCTTTTATTGGCTTTAAAGTACCACTCAGGCAATGCCTGAAGAAAGAGTAAAATTTAATCTATAGAAAGTTTAAAAGAGCTGGAGGAAGTGTCCATTTGCATTTGATTGTATTGAATGTATCTGATAGAGGTTTACAAAAGAAGGATCATCTTCCTGTAAAACTCTTTCCTGAAATTTTCATGGAGGTACATAGAAAATTGATTCCAAGTTGCCACAGTTGCCACTATAATAGATATTTTGCTCAGAAAGCATGTGCTCCCCACCATGGGCTATAAAACATCTCCAGTATGCTCATCTGAAGGTATTTCATGTATGAAACATGAAGAGGTTAAACACTGAGGGAAGAAGGCAGAAGCTGCCAAGGATAACAGCCTTTTTCCTTTCCATTGTATTGAACTATTTGGAACCACTGAAATGAAAAACATTTTATCTTGGGAAGAGAAACGTCACACATATTAGAAAGAATGGGAGGGTTCCATTAAGCTGTGGAGGGTTTTCATGTTGGACACAAGGCAAAGCATTTGCCAACCAGTTTGGGCTTAGCAACCAAAGTAAATCATAACGAATCTCTCCACACCACCAAGAGTAGCATTGCACTTTCCCAGGATTCTCTCTCTAACTGGGACCACATTCCGGTGTTTCTTGGGGTGAAAGAGGAAATCCTCCACAGTAACAATTAAGTTACAAATGAAAACTCAGACTTTTGGGACAAACTGCAAACAGCAAAAATATGGCTATGGACAAATGGACCTAACTCAGAAAACAAAAAGATAAATTGTCTTTTTAATTCTTAGAGCAGGTGATTAAGTTCAACACCCAGAATTTTTACACTGCACCAGAGCACCAGTACTCTGTCATGCAATGTTCATAAGGCTGCTGGGGTCCATTTTGAAACAGATTTACCCTGTTTTTTCTGAACATTATTAAATTTATTGAAATTGGAGGGTGATTTTAACCATGTTAAATTTTGTATGACCAGTTCTCTCTTTGATCTTGTACCAATTTTATGTTTAAAGCTTATTACTCCCACCCTGTTTTTACATTCCCATATACATTTATGAAGACATGTTTTATCTAAGCAGGAAAACAAGATGTGATTCTCTGGCTGCTCTCATAAGACTGTGTTCCTTTCCCTCAGTCATTTCAGTATTCCTTCTCTGGATCTGTTCCAAATTACCTCAAATCTGATTTGAAAATGAGTAATCAGAATATACATTATGTACAGAGCACCTTGGCAGTACCTTTTATGGCGGATGTATGCTTCAGTGACTCTAAAGAAAATATATCCGCAGTGCATCTCAGGCTTGTCTCAGATTTCTTGTGGTTCTCTCTCATTTGAGGCTCACAGCTGTTTTACTGTCTAACAACACACCTGGATCTCTGTTTCTCTGCTGCTTCCAAATGATGAGCTCCACAAAATAAAGTATTGATTTGGATATGTTTTGTTAAAATTCCATTACTCTGCTTTTAAATGAACCAGTTCTTATATGAGCTTCCTAATTGTTGTCAATACTTTGAAATGCCTTTATTATTTAGGCAAACCTGTTTATTGGCTCAAAGTCACTAACAATTATTTGCAACAAAATGTGTCTAAAATCTTCTTTGAAAGTTCCAATAATCCCTGTCCAACATTACAGTCTTCCATTTTAACATTTACATAGGCTTTTCATTCCAATTAATCATCTTGAATTACTCTCTATTTTATAACTTTTAGACACTAATTCTCAACTGCGCACTTTATGAGCTACTTTGTGCAAATCTAGATAGATCATGACTTGTTCCCCGAGTGTGAAATTGCTTCTCTTAACAAAAAGTTACTTTTGCAAAAATTGTCATGCTTTATGCCACCTCTCTTCATCCTTGATTGCTCAAGTTGCTTGACCATGAAGCCTTCATTTTGCTTCATGTTACATTTTCTCTTCACCACTTAGGATGTATTTGTACCATTGCACACAGAGAAGAGTTTTGCTTCCGAGCTTGCCTATTCAAGTGCCAATTGAGTGAGATTTTGGACTGGGGATTACTGCAGGATTCCTGACATCAGCAGAGGGAATAGTAGTAATTTGCCTTACTTATGATGGTTTCTGTTAAACCTTCCTCATCCTTCTTCAGATATCCTCCAAATATTCCCTGCTCACTATCATTCATACTGAAAGATGAGGAGAGTATCTCCTTAATAACTGGACAGGATCTAAGTGATTCTGAACTTCTGTCTGACCTTCAACATACAACAGGTCTTCCTTCCTTCTTTTTTGTTTTGTTTTTCTGTCTGTGTAGCTGAAGACCTTTTCAGAACTAGTGTTCTAAAAATCCTTAGCAAGTTCTGATCTCACTGAATTTTGGCTGAAACAGTCTGGGAAATAACCATTAGAGAAATAAGATAAAAAGAAATATTGGGAATTTTTCTCACAACAGGCATTTAAATTCTCCATGACACATCCTGCATGTGTGAACATGTATCAAATAGCAACATATTAAATTCAAACTGTAACCTAAAGGCTTCTCTTTTGCATAGTTGGGAAAACATAGCATTCTCAAGCTGTTTTATTTCCTAATATTTTAGAATCTTTATTTTGCTTCCTTAGTTTCTTTTTCACTCTGTAAAGTCTCAAAACCACATTCCCAGCAGGGGTAAATTAGCAGAGCTCCACTGAAGTGAAGTCTTGCTGATTTATATCACTGGAGGTTCTGCTTTTAAATGGCTGTTTCAATGAGTCAAGCTGATTTCTGTCATACCCAGTACCCCCAAGTAGCATGAATGCTGTCATTTCTCCCAAAAAATGGTCCCAAGAGAAGCTACACCTCTTCTCCATGTCACTGGGAAAATCATCCAGGGAAACCTGAGCTAAAGACCATTGAAAACAGTGGGCTTACTACCTTAAAATGATAGTTCAGACTCCACTTAAATAATTCATTTTTGCTCAGTCTGATTATTTGAATCTGTGCATGTAACTACTGCGATTAAATGCTTGGTTTTTATGAAAACAGTCCTTGTAGTCATCAGCAGAGATGAGGATCCATAGTGCTAGGAGCTGTACAAACTCTTCAAATGAAAAGGAAATGTTCCATGACCTGACCAACGTGAGTAGGCACAGATCTGTGCAGTGGTTTTTTTTCCTTTATGGTGCAGCCACACAGCAGCACTTGTGACCATGCATTGATGAACTGTTTTCTTCAGAGTTGTTCATCATCCTCTGATGCAGTAACATTACAAAAGATTAAAATAGTGAGGTGAAGCCACACTGCTTCCAATCCTCTGTACTCTTCAGTCCCATCCAATGCGACCCCACCAGCGACAGTGTAGCTGTAAATACATTATGTGAGACTGAGAAAGAGTAAAATGCAATCTAGTTGACTAAATGGGGTCTATGTCTCCTAAACTAATACATAACACTGCTAACTGCACGTTGCCAGCACACGTATGTGGCTGTTGTAACACAGACTGTGGTAACTGCCATTACACACGTGCTATTAAAGCACTTAGCTACAGCATTTGTCATTTTAAAAGCTCTTGTTTGTCAATAGATAATAAAAAGTGGTGTCTGAGACAGTCAGGAGTAACTGCAATGTCCTGGTGCACTGAGTCCTGCCTGGGTAGGTGTGGATTTGTACTGGGTGGGACCAAAGCTTGGCTCACCATGGATGGCACATGAATTCTGACATAGCTGCTCCTATGAACTTCTGTGTTTGCATCTTTGTATCTCTACACATGTCCCTACATAGTGAGGATGTTCATGAATGTTGAAGATGGGAAGTGGGAGTGAGAGATGGAGTGGGAGCAGAACTGCAAAATTCATACATCCTACGCTTGAGGAACTTTGTTTGTTACAAAACATGCATTT
Organism: Zonotrichia leucophrys gambelii; assembly: GCF_028769735.1. Classification (NCBI taxonomy): domain Eukaryota; kingdom Metazoa; phylum Chordata; class Aves; order Passeriformes; family Passerellidae; genus Zonotrichia; species Zonotrichia leucophrys. The sequence goes on along the minus strand of NC_088175.1, from coordinate 6,756,870 downwards.
TGTGCTCTAACTGCATCCATACCTGTCTAGGTGATAAAAGTAATCATATGGGGACCTGTTAAACAAAACTTCACCTTTAAGTTTTGTTGTTGTCCTTAGTTCTGTACCGTGTTCAGAACCACCCCTAAGGGAAAGGTTCAGAGGAGAGCAACCAGAGTACTAGGAAACCAAAAAACTGCATAGCAAACCCAAGATTGCAATGAATAAAGATATTTGTTATTCAAACAGGGTAAAGATGGCTGTAGAGAATGGAAATCTACCACTTTTCATTTTCAGTGTGGATTAAATAGGAAATCATGGATTCAAAGTGAAGACAAAAAATGTAGAGAAAGTGTTAGAGGTATTATTTTAATCACAGAGATAGTTATGTGCTGAGGAGATTTCCCATAATAGCTGTGGCGCGTTCCATAAAGACTGGAAGGATTTGCCAACAACTTTCCTTTCTTGGGGCAGGAGGGCAGACTAGACACCTTTTATGGTTTTCCTGACTCTTCTGAGTCCATGAACTAAGGCCAATACAAATCAGTGCAAATTTTTCTTACAACAAATAGAGTTTTCTCTCTGCTTTACTGCCTTTGACATGAGTCAGTTCCCAAGGCACCACTGGGACCTGTACACTGGGGACTTGAGCAGGTCTCCTAAAAGTAGGACATTTGTGTTTGTGACTTTTGTCACTTGTGAACTTGTCTATGGACAGGCAAGAGTAAACTAAACAAGGTGCACCAACATACCCAGGCAGTGTCACAGATATTTCCTTCAAAAGAAAGGCAAACTTCAAAGCTTTCACTTCTCCTGTCACAACACTGGTGGAAAACAGTATCTGTTTATTGATTCACCTTATTTTTCATCCTACTTCCAACCAACAGGAGTGGGGCTTCAAAGTCATACCAGTGGTGCTACATCTATTTCTGGAACAACAGTAATTCCAGGGAATAAAAAGCCCCAGCCTGTGATGGATCATTTGGATTTTTGCCTGTAATTGTTTAAGAGAACTTTACTTAAGCAATAAAAGAATGAGGCCAGAGAATAATGCTAAGGAGAACTTTGATCTTCCTCCTTCAAACCAGTCTTCACCAAAGGAAGAGGAACTTCCCAAAAGATAAAAATAGTCTCCCCACAGCCAGAGCAGACTGGAAGGGAATTAGGATGTTACTTGAATGAAATGAACTTGTTCTAGTCACAACTTTGACTTATGTGCCAGGAAAATATAAATATGGGGAAGCAAACAGATCATATTCCTAGAAGGGCTGTTGGTTGATGCTGCTTTTCTTTTTATGCCAGTGCAAAACCTGCCTTGTACATTTGTGCCCTCAGTTGTGTTAGGGTACATGCAAATTATGCACCTGTAAAACAGGCATCTCTCAGTCCTTCTCTGTTAAATTGTAGTGTCTTCTGCTATTCCCATGGAGGCCCAGAGATGAAGAGGAGTCATCATATATTCCTAATATATATCTATATTATAGGTGGATGTATTTATATGGATAACCCACTTAGAGCCTTAGGATGGTGAATATTAATTACCATCAAATTAAACTGCTAGATAAGATAGGGCTTGATAGTTAGGTACTTGTTTTAAAGAAAGCTCAAGTTCCTTAAGGGAGTCCCAAGGCCAGGCAGTGTCAGTTAAAAGGCAGAAGAGACTTGAACTTTATTCTCCCAAGTTTTTAACTAATTTACTAACTACTTCATCTGTCTATTTAGTACTTTCTAGGCAGGGTATGAAAGTAAGAAAACTCCTTTTTCCAGCTTCCCTCTGCACTCCTGCATGAGCCAGGCAGGTTCCCACTCCAATATTGTCTAGGAAATATTTCCTAAGCTGTAGTGATTTTTGTTTCTGCAAAGCCCCACTGTTACTGGTGTGTGTCAGCATTGCTGAGTCCACTGGTGTCACTGTAATAATTTGAAGTATAATATAAGGTGACTTTTATGCTGGACTTGGATGGTGTCTTAATTGCTACAGGGTCATCAGAGGTCTTTTTATTTTCACTTCACTGTGCATTAGTATTCTTCTCAGGGATTCTTTTCTGGGAGTTTAAAGAAGTCTGTTCTTACTCCTACACAAAACGTGGAATTGCTAGGCTTTACTGTGGAGACATTAAATCAGACTCTGGAGATTCCTTTGTCAAAAAGGAAGCTGTATTGTTAAAATTACATCTGGCTTTTGCACGTGTCACATTTCACAGAAGCATTGAGCTTGTATTATCTAGTGGCTTTGCCTGCAGTCTTTCTTCACACAGTGCTATTTTTAGATTTTCATACTGTTGGAATTCAATAGACTAGTTGTCAAGGCAAGCACAAGAAGATAGTTAAGGTTGAATTTGTCAATGATTCAGCCATGTTCATTGCTACTATTACTATATAATCTTACCATAGTGGGGGACAAATCCCACATTTAGGACATGTAATTGCACAGAACTGTCAGGTTTTAGATTGAAATTATAAAGTGCTTAAATATAATTACAATCCAAGTTTGAATCATTAGAGGGTAAGTAGAAGATTATCAGAAGATTCTGAGGGAAGCTATAGTTTTTTTTCTGAAAGGAATGACGGTCACCCACAATGTGACTTCAGCTAATGTTTTACCCTTTGTTCTCTCTCCTGCCCCTTTTGTCCCCATGGGCACTTTCTTTCATATACTCCTTGTCTTAGTACTCTCCTTTGAAGGAGAAAAGAGTTTGGCCAAGGTGCTAGATGAGGACAGTGAAGGATCACACCAGAACATTGCTCAGTCCTGGTGCATGAGGGGAAATGAAGGCATTTGCCGTTAAATAGGATCAGGATTAAAATCCATAAAAAGGCTGGCTCAAATCACTGATAGATTGGGGTTTAACATTGTGATGTTACACTGAATAACTGAAAAGTCATGAATGAGAAAATAGACATTATTCTTCATAGGTGTATACCTTTGTAGCATATACCTATTTAAACCGTGCTAAAGGCAGTGATCCACTAGAGCATAAAACTGATACAGAGATCTGAATACAAGTGTTGTTTCATTGAAAATAGCATGATCTTGTGCCTAGCAGAGCTCCTGGGTCATAAAGAATACAGAATTTTAAAAATCACCAGATTATAGACCTCAGTGATTTCCAAGATTCTTACCATACCCTCTCAGTGACCACAATAACTGACTCTGATTTAGCCGATATGGGATATTTCCTCTAATTTAGTTAAGATTAAGAGATGGAGTCAATGTAAAAACTCCACTGTGGCACCCCTTCCTCTGCCTGCACATGTTCTGAGATGTTTGGGTGCCAGGGAGACCAATGCACTCCTGTTTCAGTGGCTGTAACCAGGGAGGTGCCAGAGGTGCAGGTGGTAAAGGATGTGGTTTGAGGGTGCTCAGGGTGCAGACTGTCTGCCTGCAAGGCAATGGAAATGGTGGGGCTGGGGATGGCCAAACTCTCTCTCTGAACTTGCTTAAATGAGTTCAGCTCTTCCTATGCTGGCAAAAACCTGTCACCACTCTGAAAACAAGATTCTAGATATCAGACACCCAAGGTACTATTGATTATAAAAGGATTTAAGGGTGCCATATTATATATACAAGATAAATACCTACTTGGAGAAATCCTAGGACTCTTAAATTTTCCTGTTGTACAAACTTTAGTTTAAATCACAATTTTTAAACAATAAGACATAAACTTCAGTTGTTTGAGTGCTGTCTGGCAGGAAAACCCTGATTATTGCCAGTTTGCTCTTTGCAGTGTGGAAGATTTGCAGGATGAAACAGCAGTCTCCTAGCAACCACAGATCCTGTAAAAATCTTCTCTTTGATAGTTCTTAAAATATGTTAATGCCACTAGATATTGCAAAATAAAACATTGGGATCCACACATAATGAAAGAAAGAATTTTGGTTTATATCTTCAGTCCAGAATAACAATGCACTAGTCAGCAACAGTTCTGACAGTGACTCAACCCAGTTTGGGTTGCTAACCATTTTTGTCTTGTTTAATTAGATCTGCATTACTAAATCCCAGTAGTGCAAATGCTTATACTAATAATTGTTTATATGAGTAGTCCCAGTGAACTTCATGTGACTATTTATGTGTTTAATTACTTGCTGGACAGAAGATTTACTGTCTGAATTTCAGTGAGCAATATTTTAAAGGACTGCTCCTCTCTCTTCCCCTGGTTATCTACAGGCATCTTATTAGGAGATTATTCTCTGTCAATTTTTTATGCACATGCTGAGAAATAGAGAATTTAAATCCTGAAAGCAAAGTTCAAAGCTCACATCCTTATGGGAGATTTTGATTCAGCAATTATCTTGTCCTCAGAGCATCTACAGAGTGCCTTACCCCTCCAAAGTGCAGTAAATCTTTCAGGGTGAGGCCCTGGGAGCAGGAGAGAAATAAAAAAGGAGCAAGCATGTTAATCAATTCAAATGCCTACTATGAGGGACAGCTGCAGTGGTGTGCCAGCAGACATCAAAAGGGCTACACAGATGTAAGCCAGCCCAGGATGCAAGACTCTGCATTTAATGTAGAATCCCAAAGGATTTATTCATGCTGCTGCATTGCTATTTTTAATGAATGAAGCAGGAAGGACCATGGTGCCAGGCAGAACTTATTGTAAGGGAGTGAAATTCCTATTTCTGAAAAATAAGGAGGAGAGTTCACAAATGGTTTTTTGTCCCCCCTCAACCATGCCTTTCTGAAGAGACAAAAGAATTAAACAAAGAACTGCATGAAATAGCTTCTCAGGAATCTCAGAATTAGCAAAAATTTATCTTCCCATATGGAGCTGAGCTATAAAGAACACATGCATGCTAAGTCTGTGTAGGGCAGTGAGGATAGTTAGACAATGTACAGCATTTCTCATCCATTTCTACTGATTATTGTTTAAATACCAAAGAATCTCATTAGTTTCATCTTTATTATGTTCATTATAGAGGCTTCACAAAGATAAAAAAGGCTTTCCCTTATTCCTCTTACAGGCAAAGAATAAGTGACCAGTTGTGGTCACAATAACTGCTTGGCTTATTTTAGGGAGAAAAAAGAGGTGACAGAACAGAAGTGAAGCATTTGAGAGGCAGTGTCGTGTCTGTCTCCTCCAGAGCAGCCCTGCCTGAGCTCTTGAGTGCAAGAAGAAGGGAACTTTCCTTCTGTTGAAAGCATTTCTATTTGTAGCATACTGAAAAGAGCTGCCACTAATTTCTATGCATGCAATCAGTGAGCAAAGCTGCAGCCAAGTGGAGGGGGATTCTCTAGGTAATGAAGTTCTCTGTAACTGAGGACTATGGCCTTCTTTTGAGGAGTTGTAAGCAGGTATTTCTAGATCTTCCAGATCTCTTATACTGCTAAGAAATATTGCACATATCTGATTGTACCCTTGTATGGAGCTCTGATATTCAGAATTTTTTTAGAAGTTATTGCAAGGGCAAGGAAATTTCTTTCTGTGAGTTCACCGGTGTGTGCTCTCTATGGATACAGACACTCAGATGATTATTGCAATGGTCCCAAAGGAAAGCTTTTTACAAGTTTTATTTATTTATAAGTGAGATTATAAGCAAAAAATTAAGTTTGTAAACAGGCCTAAAATAGTTAGACAATGTATTGCTATTTTTATCCTACTCTTCCTCTATTTTTATCCTACCCCTTAACTAGCAAAGAATGATGATGGAGTTTCCTGACTGTAAAGAAATACCATTTTCTCTACTCAACAAGAATTTGTTTCTTTATGCCTGCATTGCTGTTTAGCACCATAGTACAGCTTGTCCCCAAGTTTGAATTCTTGTTATAAGGCAGACAGATTAGGCAAACTGTACTCTTTTGTGACCCCATATTATTTCTGAGCCACTGACCATATGTCAAGCAGTGCTATTGACCAAGGTCAGTCAGCCACTTATTCTCATCCCAGGTGGCTGCTGTTGAGATTATAAAAAGGGGCTGAAATGTAAGGAGAGTCTATCAAAAGTCTATAGAGAGAAGAAGAATGGAGAGGTATCAAATAATGACAGCATACACCTGCAAACTTGTCATGTTGCACTAAATAAATTTGTAAGAGAAGTATTATTCCTTTGACATTGTGTCTTCCAGTGCTTTGCTAGGCTAATGGTGTTCTGATGAATTCCTGACAAAGAGTTGGGGAGCAGACGTTCTCACTTTTCCCAACCAGCAGAGATGTTACAGAACTGCTCTCTGTCTCAGGGGGTCAACAGAAAGTCACCAAACTGAGTGTTTGTAGAAGAAATGCTTTCAATATGGGCCAGGAAAGGTTCTCCCTTACTAAGCATCAGTGGAAGAGACTGAGCAGAGACACATCAAAGTGACTTCAGCCACAGTGTCCCTCTTAATTATTTAAAAAATACTTCTGGATAGATACAAATGGAAAAATAGAGGATTTTGCTCCACTGGAAGCAGAACTGCTGTTTTGAGGGTGGGTTTTCTTTAGAATGGGGCTGGGCAAATTTTGAACTCCCATCACTGCTATAGGAGAATGGCAGGTTTGGGCATCAGAAAGACAAATGGGATGAACAAGAACAGTCTTGCAAAGACTCAAGGATATTGCACAGGCTTGGAGAAACAAACATCTAAATGTGACCCTAATAAGTTAATGAATAGTGCTTTATAAATAGTGTCACCACATGCTGGCTTCCCAGTCAAGGTTAAATGAAGACAAAGTGACTTTTAAGAAGTCAGCTAAAAAGGGAGATTGTGATTCAAGCAGCAAAGAAACCTTGTTAGAAACCTTGATTCAATTCCTTCATCTACTTCAGATTTCCTTTCCAGTAAGCTTCTCAAACCCTACTACCACAAAGATAAATAATTGCACTCACATGTGGAGGTTTAGGGTGTAAGTGTCCATCTATCCTACAATTTACATTTTACCACCACCACAAATATCATTGTTTCTTCCTGTATATTTATGTCACAATCATACAGTGACGATTACAATCATAATTTTATTTCAGTTAGGAAAGCTGTATTATTACTGCACTGATTACATGAAAAAGACAAGGATAATACAACTAATAAAGATTCAACTAGGTAAGCTCTAGAAACTGAAATATATTTTGTATCTGTCAAAGGTTTTATTTTGCATTTAAATTGATTTTTTTGTTTCAAAGAGGGAAGACGTTGCTGTGGTTCAAGACTTCATCTAGTTTCACAAATCTTGCTTTTCACTTCATTCTTTGAGTGACAATGGGACTATCCAGGAGATGGATTTGTGCCTTAGTGTTTCTGCATTGATACAAGTAAAACAAAGATTGTAAACAAAGTTTCACAATATAACAGGGAGAGAAAAAGAGCCAAGGACTGTGAAATCTTCAGAAGCAAAAGGAGATGGACTCAGTTAAAAAAGCCCCACAGGCAGAATCATATCTTTAAAACACTAGTGCCTTACTATGGTAAGGAAATGGAGCATTAAATTAGGTATAAATTAAACTGAAGGCACATTTATATTGGTAGTGGTCTTTGGTGTTACAATACCATTGTGAATATAAAGCTGTAAAATAATAGCCCTTGTCCAGAAATAAACAAAGGGAGGCTATGCATCTGCCAAATGCTTTGTCGTGAAGTAGAGGAATTTTAGGGCTGAGAATCTGCCTGAGACATTAATCAGGGATAGGCAGATCGATAAAGAGTAAAGCATATAAACACCTACAAGATATGTAGAGGCAAATAGATTTCTGGGTGGACAAAACAGAAAAAAGTCACAGGGAGAACTTCAGAATAGAGAATTGTCATCTCATACAGCTGTACATTTGTCCTTCAAACAGTGAAAACATGAGGAACTCAAGTAAGGGAACCAGAGAAAGGATTATCCCCAGTGTGGCAGAATACAGAATCCATTAAAGCAAAAAAATTATATAAAGCATAAAATAAAAGGGAGTGAGATAATTATCTAAATTAGAGAAGAGTTAAAAAGAACATATCTAGAAAATCTAGAAGCAAATGAAAAAAGTAAGGCTTAGCAGAAAAAATTTTGGTATATAATATTGTGACATTTTTGAAGTAAACTTACCAAGAGACTTTTTCACAAACACTGTAGGAAAATGTCAGGGCCAACCAAAGAAAGTCTTTCCTATGATATCCTTTACAACTGGGAAAGGATCTAAATTTACAGACTGAAATTCTGCTTCTGTTGATCTCCTGTGTGATTTTTGCTGTTTGATGCAACTGTTTCCAGAATTCCCTCCAACAGGCATATTCCTCTAGCATAGAGAATTCTCTTTAACTTCTAGTTTGGTATTAGTATTTATCAGTGAGAAGATGACATCATGCTTCTCTCTCTTAGACCAAAGGGAATGGCAGGGATTTGCCTGTAAGCCTGTACTTCAGACATCACTAGGAAAGGGCTGCTGGGATCATCTCCTCTTTAGGGCTGCAGTGAGGCCAGTCTAGCATCCTGGCCATGACTACAAAGCCAAATGAACCCTCTGAAAGAAATATTTTGTGCTGCCAGGTCATTATTTCAAAAAGAAAAGCTGCTTTTTTTCCTCTTTAGAGCAATAACTGACACACATGAAATGAGCCAGTCAAGTTTTATAGGGAGCCTTCATATTTTTTATTACACCAGTTGGTACATTTCTGAAAAGCAAAGAGAAAAGCCATGACATCATTGAAACTTTATTTTGGAGAAACAGAGGTTTAAACACAAAGAGTCTTCATAGTTGTTGCTTTCTTTCCCCAGGTATTGGTATCACTCGGCCAATAGAATTTCTCTTGTTCTGCAAACATTGCATATATCCTTATGAAAGTCAGAATAACTCTGCAAAAACATGTGGCGTGGATTTATATCCTTCCATATTTTTCTACCACTGTATACAGTTGAATTTAGCTTGGTGATGACCTAAACACTCCCTTCCTTCCTAGTTTTCCACATCAATGATCTCCAGAGTTGCACTTTGGAATTCAATGTTCCCGGTATTGTAGCATCTAAACTAAAAGTCCTACCTCTAATGTTTCACAAGAAAATGCATGAAGTGACATAGCGAGTGATTGGGGAAGAACTCATAAGTAGGAACTAACTTTCAAATTCCTGCCAGATAGAATTTGGATTATGCCTTGCTGCCTGGGGATTTATATACTTTCAGATGAATGTCTGACTTCACTCTGATTCCTATTGATCTTTTCAGGCCTTCAGGTTGTTTTGTGACAATAAGCTCCACATGCAACTTACTCTATTTAAAAATCACTTTTGATCAGTTTTGATCTTATTGCCTTTCTGTGTCATTTAAGTCTTTCATTCTTGCATTATGAAAGCAGAAAATGGAGCACCTGACAATCATTTTTCTAACCATGGTTCCGTATATGTTTCTCTTAAAGATAATGTGCTCCTTTTGCTGTCTCTTCCTAAAGGAGTCTTTTAACTTTTAGTTCATCTTTCCTACAAGCTTTCTTTGTGATTGTTGTTGGCAAGGTGATGAACAGAATTATTTTCTAGACCATAGTTATATGGTCTGAAAAATTAAATTTTTTCCTGCCTGTGTAGTGTTTTAACTACATCAGTGTTGAGCAGATCTTACTACTGGGTTTTCCATGAGGGTTTTTTTGTTCCTGTCTTTTCCTCCACAATAAATTTAAACTTCTTGTCAATTTGCACACTTGGATTGTCAGTGTTGAACTTTGCCTTGTGCTCTATCTTCTTCCAGGTCTGTTAGTTCTCCTTGAAATCTTTTGTCTACTGATTTTTCTGAATAAGTTTATGCATCTTTAAGGGTTTTCCCTTCACTTTTCATCTCCTTTTCCTACATTATTGCTAAAGTATGACTCAGCAGTCCCCTTTATATTTAGCCTTTAACTTTTATTAACGTCTTTGAACATTTAGCCTTAAAGTTTCTTTTTCCTAGGTTGTTTTGAATGACAAAAATTTTACTTCTCTTTTAGTCATTCCTGACTTCATTCAGCTGGTACACATTTCCCTGGGACCTACCAAATGTGGCATATGTAATCTTTTATGACTTTAAAAAGCCTCTGAGAAGGAAAAATTGGAGAATTACACACCAGTCAGCCTTGCCTCTGGTCTGGAATAGCCATGGAGCATATATTATTTGAATCCATTTCCACACACGTGAATTTCTTCAGTCACGGGATAATTGTGTCTTTCTTCAAAAGCCTAGAAGTTTTTCAGTCTTTCTAAGGCTGATCTTGCTTTACTCTGTGCACGGAGGTGAATATACCTCTTTAAAGTTCCATCCCACTTAAGTTTCATGTCCAAGGTTATGTTAGATTCTTTTCAGCTAAATAGAACTCCTCAATCCCCAGTAGCCACTGTTTTATGGTCTCCTAGTATGATCTTCGTTTCCTACACCTGGATATATAAATTTATCATTGACTATTTTAATGTTCTTTCAATAAGTTAGAAGTGAGATCACTCTGTCCTGAGAATAATTGTTTATCACACTATGAATATTTGCATTAACCATGAATTAATCATGAAAGGTTTTCCTTGCAACCACCAATGAAAAGGCTTAATACTCTTAATACAGATTCTTGTAAGGTGATTTCCTTTGAAACAACTCTCTAAAGAGTTGTTAGTCTGTTTTGTATGCACTGCAAAAGTGTTTTATTGCCATAGTATAGCTCCATACATTTTTCAAAAGAAGGCATCATGTCATATTAAATCAAATATGCGTAAAAGACTGTTACAGCTGTTCTTCTAAATTCACCAGTCCTTTGGGGAACTTTGGCGAGAGTGTGAAGTTGACACTGTCCGTAAGGATGGCAACATTACAGTATTTCTTATCAGAGTGATGGCACTTTATAGAACTTTGAAAAAAAACCCAGTCTAATTATTTCCTTCCAACCTGCTGTGATTATGCAAGACTCAAACTGAGAAATCAGCTGTTACAATTATTTAGCATCATAAGCTGAGACTCAGGCTCTGTGAGGACTTTGCAATGCCTTCTTTTGGGGGTGTCCTTTGGTCCTTGCTGCTAAGACTGGGTACTTGACTGAAGCACATTGTACTTCCTTTACTGGGCACTGGAAGTTTACTTGGCTGCCAGGCTGACCAGCTGAGGAGTGATGAGATTCCAGAGAAACATCACCATTTTTGTCCTGGGAATCAATTCCAGAGATACCCCCTCTCACCTCCAAGCAGTACCTGTCACACACATCTCATCCAGTTTGGGAATACATCCCAAGAATGAGGACAAGTGGTGACTCCAAGCACAAGTGGGTACTCTCCTGCCTGTTTGTTTCATTGCCTGACACATCAGGAAGCACACTCCCTCACACTGAGTGTTTGCAAGATTAGGTTCTCAAGCCCTACTGCTTTGCCTTTGACTTCACATCCCAGTAATGAGTAGTTCCACAGTGGCTATAATGCATAATACATTGATAATAACAGCACATGTATCATTAGACTTCCTACTTGCAGTATTTGTCATAATTCTTAAATCACACTTTTTCACAAATAAATAAAACCCAGCAATAGATAATTTCAGGCTTTTATGTCAGAAGTGCACAAAAGCTATAGTTCTTTGAGCACTTGGGTTTGTTTTTTTTTTTTTCCCTGAGTTCTCTTTTAATATTTTGTGAGGTAAAGCATTAATATAAAACAGTGACATGGCTGTCAGTTAACTTTTAATGTATTTTAATGGAGAGAGGTAGAAATGCATCACTGAATAAAAAGAATTTATTTGAAGAGCTGTAGGCCCAAGGTGAACGTGCAACAGCCCATTGCACCAGTGGTAAATAAAATTGCAGAAATATTAAAGAGAAGCAGAGCTGTGAAAAAGGCCTGCTAGATCAGGTATTTGGGGAAATACAGATGACAACTGGAAAATATTTTAATGGTGCACCTATCATCTGTGAAGGCAATAGATGACAGTGGAAAGCAAGATAATAAAAAGGTAGATTTATTTCTCACAGTAACAAGTTCTGCTGCACTTCAACTTAAATTAATAGTTTACAGTTAATCCAGACACGGTAATTTAACTGCAAAGCTGCATTACAGGGATTTGAGTGCTGTACTTGACATAGAAATGTAAGATATTTTTAGTTCTGAGCTATAAAAGGAAAGTGCAAATATAGAAAGTCTGCAACTGAACTAAGTCTGAACCACAGCAGCTTTGCAGGCTGCAAGTCCTGCCAGTTCTGTCTGGCAGAAAAGGCACTGACTGCTGGAAGACTCAGGACAAACCTGAGACGAGACAGTAACATTTGCCGTGACATGCAGTCATTCTACATAGATCAAAGTTTTCAGGGGTTGACGGTGCATTGACATTCTCCACAGACCTACTTAAACGTATTAATAGGAATAGGCTGCCCAGGGAGTTTGGAGAGTTACCATCCCTGGAGGGGTTCCGGAGGTATCTGGGTGTGGTGCTGGGTGGTGTGGTTTAGTGGTTTAGGGGTTACAGGGCCAGTGATGAGTTAATGGTTGGACTGGATGATCTTAAAGGTCCCTTCCAACTTTGTTGATTCCATGGTTTTATGATTCTATTTTATTTTTGTTGCATCCATCCCAACTGGAACTACATAAGTACAAAAGAATAATTTCTTCAGGGAGAGAAATTTAGATGGTACACAAAGGCGTTAATATGTTCATCAATTTAGATGCCCTTAAAAAGACCAAGGAATACAGACAGCATAGTAGATTTATTTTGACACATCCAACACCTTTGTTGGAAAAACCTGTTATACCCCATGCTCAAGGAATTTCCCTAGAAAACACGTTAGTGCTATTACTAAGGTTTACAGAGTTTATGGCTTAATCTGGAAGAAAAATAATGAGGTTTTGTGATAATAGGGTGTAAGTAACTTTGGAAATAATCAGTCTTACTGGTCTGGAGCAAAAATTATCAATTGCAATACATAAATTTTCTTTTCAACTAGTAAAATTCTTTTATGACTAGGACGTTCATGGACTATGCTGTGTGAAATAATAAAAAGGTATTAGTGACACAATTCAGTGTCAATCTATGTGCTCTAGTAAAAAAAAGGAAAGTGTAGAGTCATTTGTAGAAACAGGTAATTCTTTTGGCTGAGTGTGCGTCTAATTTAGTTGACCTGGGAATGAGGCATGCAAAACTGCCCACTGGAAAAGGATTGCTCACTATAAATAATTTTAGAAAACTGAGGAATAAAATAAACATATGTTCCTGACTTAGAGTATTAGGGCAGTAAGCACAACATTCTGTTGTCCCTCAGTGCCTCAAGAGGGACTGAAGCAATGCCAGACCTTTACCTTGTAGGCCCGATTTCCCAAATGTTCATAGACTATCCTGAGTTGGAATGGACCCATCAGGGTCATCGAGTCCCACTCCTGGCCCTGCACAGGAAACCCCAAAGATCACACGAGGGGCCTGAGAACATTGTCCAAACACTTTGATGGGCTTGGTGCTGTGTCCACTTCCACGGGGAGCCTCTTTCACTTCTTAGTTGTTTTCTCTCAGATAGAAAGATTATATGATATTCTAACACTCATCATAATGTAATTATCTATTTAATTATCTGTATAATTATCTATTCCAGGAAAAGATGCCATGTTTTCAGTTGCAGGCTACATCTTAAAAGTTTTTAACAAAAACCAAAGCAAGGCATAAACACTTCAGAATAGCAAGAACAGAAACACTCCTAAATATCATAGATTTGATAAGTACTATAGGGGGCTAGGAAAAATTTCCAGCATATATTAGAATAAGGATTCCTCATTTTTCTAAAGATGTTTTTGCAACACATCCATTTTATGAGAGGATCTTGAAACACTAAACAAACTGATTAAGAGTTATTTTTATTTTGCAGCTGGAGAAACTGAGGAACTGCCAAATTTGACCCTTACCCAAAGTTATGCAATAAAGCAGTGGAGACAATTGTAAGAAAAGCCAATTTTATTCCCTATAAATTTGTATCTAAATTTACCTACACTTTACCACAATATTTATCTGGAAAATAATTGTTGGCACAATAAGTAACAATCATTGGAACAGCTGTGGTGTTAACAATTGTTGTTCCACAGAAAGTAAGGATTTAAAAGACATTTGTTAGCCAGTTCATCCTACAAATTACAGCAGTGCATATGCACCTACATAAAATTCCATTATAGCTTAAAGGACACATACTAATATTTATTATGGCTATTAGGCTTCATAACTTTGAGAAATGTAAAAATCAAGATATTGATCAGGAGTACTAAAATAACTGAGTTACTAGAAGAGCTACCTCTTGTTTTTCTTCTGATGATGGAAGTTCATTAGGAGTAGAAAATACTTAATCCCTGCTTGTCATGATGTTTAGTTAATTATTGCGTTATTAAATAGTGACTCAGCCAGGAAGGTTCACTTGTTTCTTCCTTCTCAACTGGAAGAACTTGAAAGCTTATGCAATGGGAAAGTGAAAGCTGAAACTTTCTTCTCAGCATCCCACTCTTTGTTACTCACATTTCCCAACATGGAGGAGAGATTTATTTCCTTCAAGGAAGGAAGGAACATTTAAGATGTGAACGAATGCAAATACAAGAAAAACAGGAAACCAACCAGAGCTGTCAATACACAATTTATAGAGCTGCAATACTGCTGGGGTAATATCAGTCAGAGATGTAATCACCTGTAAAAGGAATTCCTGCAGACCTGAGCTCAGAAATGAGACATTAGCATTATGCACTTGTTCTGAAGGCCTGGTGGTTGAAGAACAAAGCCTCTTTCCTTCCTAAGTTGCTTCCTGCAATGTTAGTTTCTACACTCCAGAATGGTTATGAGCAATATGATACAAAAAACTGCCAGTAGCTTGTGAGTGGAACAGTCTCACTTCTTTCTGCCCTTGCCTATTTCCAACATAAATAAACGCATAAATAATAATTTGCCAACAGCTTCCCTCCTGCTGTAGGGAAATGTTTCATGTTTGGTTGGAATAATTAACAGGCATTTTGTTATTTTCTACTACCATATGCTGCTTTTCTGCTCTGTATTTGCAGCTCCTCAGACCAGCTTCTGATTTTGCAGCACTGGGAGTTGAATGGTAGATTGGTTGTGGAAGGTGTGTAGAGAAAGAGGAAGGGGAGAAGACCTTATACATTTCCACCTTAACACTGGAAGAACTTGGGGCTGCAGAGGTCTGCTTTTGTAGCTATCAATGAAGTAAAAAGCCATTTACTTTTAAATGGGGACTGAATGGCTCAACAAAAGAGCCAAACTAATTTTGTTTTAATTATTTATTGTGTTCCAATTCTCATGACTGATTCTGTTTTAATTGTATTTTTAATTAACTGCATTGATTACAATGGACTGTACGCTTCCCTCACGGAACTGCTGACTGGTTTAGCTTCCATTTTGTTTTACTACAACATCACAAAAGGAAGCAAGAGAAGACAGGTTTATCCAGGGAAAAGGAAGGGTCTTTTCTACATTTTTCTGGTAAATATGGGCACTTATGAAGTTAATTTTAGGAGGATTTTGTTAGCGATTTGTTACTCCATGAGTAACTTTGGTTTTGCATGGGTTGCAATATGGTCGTTCTGTTTCCTCCTTATGATAACTGGGCAATATTTTATCTTCTACTGCTGCTTGGGGATTGGCTGGGTGGGAGTGGCAGGATGGAAGTTCCTGGCACGGTGCTGCCTCCATCTCTGCTCCCTTGGCATCCCAGTGTGGGGCTGGGACTCCCCTGGCTCTGCCGGGTCAGCCGGGGGCAGCTCCAGCCCGGTGTCCTGGGCACCTTCCAGTGTCACCAAGTTCTGCTCAAGACCTCCAGCCTCTGACTGCTGCTCCTCTGAACATCCTGCTGTCTTACCAGCACTCCCAGATTTCCCCTTGCAAGGCTGTGAATCAGCCCTGAGTCTCCAGAAATAGGATGTGCCTGGTGCTCTCCGTGCGCTCGCAGCACCGCACAGCATCGCAAGCGGAGCCAAGGTCTGGCTGGCTGCTGGAGAAATAAGTGGTTGTGAAGGAGCTTTGGAATCCTCAATAGCTGCTCATTTTAGCCATGCTCACACATTGAGCGGGGTTTTTCACTACAGTTATCCAGGGAATAGCTGCTCTTTGGGGGAAATATCTCTTCATTTTTAAGAGAGCAAGGGAGCAGGTTTGGTATTTATTCCTCATGCTCTCTCTATCCAAGCAGGGAGCAGAGGGCTGAGACTGCCATATCCCTGATCATTCTTGCTCAGCTAACATCAAATATTAATGCAAACAGCTCATAAGCTCGACAGATACAGATGTGATTTGAATAATTTTAGTTTGTCTTTGCAGGTATTGAATTTAGTGTCAGAAATTGAGAGCTGTTGGCCAACAGTGTCACAAGAGAAGGCTCTGCAGACTACAGTCCAGGAGACAGTTGTTCAGCAAGAGGTGCTCCAGCACTGGTGTATCCAGCTCCCTTGGGTTCTTTCAATGTTAAGTCCTGAAGATTTGGAAATTCCCTTTTGGTAGTGAAAAAGGAAAAGAAGTTGGGTGTAGATACACTGCTAATTTGAGAAATGGAGACAACAGTGGGATCCTTAAACAATTTCTGTCCATTCTAGGTACTAAGTGTGACACAGAAAAAAAAAACATTTGAAGGCTTTTCAACTAAGAGTGAATTTCTATACAGGAAAGGTTTCTTTAAACTTGATAAGTAGCTGCTTACTTTTGGGAAATCAGCATTTTTGGAATTTCAAAAGCATCCTCTCAAGAGTATTACACAGGGGCATAAACACACTACTGTAGTTTCCAGCTCAGTTAAAGAAGCAGAATTGCATGTTTTATTTACTCTCTGTTGATAGAAAGCAATGGTATCTCAAAAGAAAGGCACTACTTGCTAATAGCAAGTAGTTTTGGTACCCCTGAGACCCTGGTCACAACTAAGGATCATGAACTTATCTCTCAATAAGATTTTCCTATCAGTTTTTCCTCTACCTTTTAATATTTCCTCCCTTATCTTCCCACCTTAATTTTGAGAATATCATGTTTTAAACTCAAGATTTGTGGCATCTACTTCTTCCTTATCCACAAGATGTCCTTTCCTGTCACCTAAACCTCCTGGCACTGAAGAGTTTCATCTAAGAAGGTCAAATTTAAGCTGCTTTGCAAAGAGGAAGTGGTTGAAACAAATGCTTCTGCTAGTCTGTGAAAATACAATTTTTTTCAGCTTTATGAAAAAAAAAAGTTATAAATATAAAATAGATTCCCATATGGGTCCTTCTTCTCCTTATCTGACCTGAGGTCAAAACCAAAAGTTCCTGATATTTTGAGACATGAGTCATGCTGTTGGGGCAGCTAGGCTTAATTTACAGGACCTACATTTAGTATAAAATCCTTTTAAACTACCCCATAATTCATAAAAATTTCTGTTCTTTGAATTTGTTGGGATCAAAGTTTTAATATTATGTTTTCAGATGGGAGACTAAAACCCATGGCTCACCAAGCCTACAGAGGAAACAGAGTGCTGCAAATGCAGTTTTGGCAGATTAATGTAATTCTGATTCCCTCTTTTCTGTCCCCAAAATGCTTGCTGTGGTGGGTTCATATTAATAAGTAAACTTTTATTTTACTCCAGTTAGATGTTAGAACACAGTGGGAGTGCTGGAGCAAAGTTACATCTATGTTTCTATTAATTGCATGCAGTACATCACTGAGCAGAATTTTAATAGAGCTGAAAACCTTTCCATGACTGGGAAAAAATATCAGTCCCTAACAACTGAAAATTAAATCAGAGCAACCTCTGGCTCTGGGCAGTGCCTTGCACTTTAATCTTTTCTTGGTAGAGTTCAGAGATTTTCACTATGTGGACCAGGAAAACGCTTATGTTAAGTATTGCACGTGGCTGTGTGAGAGAGTCAGTGCACACCCAGGTCTTTGCTTTTATGATCTACCACAGCCATGCTATGGCAGGGCAAACCCCACATTTTGCAAACATGGCAAACACAGGCTGCTGGATGAAGGAATAAATGAAAAATGAGTTGAAGCACCTTTAAAATCCTTGTCATAAATAACA
This sequence comes from Zonotrichia leucophrys gambelii, assembly GCF_028769735.1. Classification (NCBI taxonomy): domain Eukaryota; kingdom Metazoa; phylum Chordata; class Aves; order Passeriformes; family Passerellidae; genus Zonotrichia; species Zonotrichia leucophrys. Next base: position 6,739,004 of record NC_088175.1, on the reverse strand, counting down.
CTTGTAGACCAAAGCTGGACCAGAAAAGAGAAATCAATTAATCTTTTCAACCTCTTTCTCTTTCACCTTCCCTTGCGTGGCTTTGCAGTTTTCAGGCATCTCTGCTTACGGTAATTGTCCCAAGGCTGTTGTAGCTTCCAGTACTCTGAAAGAACCATTTCTTTCTAAAGGCATCCAAAGATAAAGAGTACAATTGAGGAGTGTTTTTCAAACTCAAAGGAAGGGGAAAAGTCATGTTAACAAAAATCACTGGGAAAAGAACACTAAATATTTCTGATTGCAAATTTTGCTTTCCTATTACATGTGCCAAAAGATACCAAAATCAATGTGAACTGCATGGGCTCAGATTTTTTTCTGTCTGAATAGTTGCCCCTCTGAAGGCAAAGAGCAGCTTTTGCTGGAAAATGATTTTGTTTTCTGTTTGGAGCTCTGAATCCTGTGCAGGAATTCACCATTGCAATATTGGGTTTTTTTTCCTTTATACAAATATCTCCCTCCTGACTCACTTGCTGCTCTCCTCTAAAAAAGAAGGGGTGAGAGGGCAGAGAGGGGATGACAACTGAATTAAAACCCCTAACTATAAAAAACTTCATGATGAAACACTTAATGTCATTGGAAACACATTCTTGTTATTGGGAAGCAGCTCAGACTGTCTATTTTAGCCTGTCTTGAATAAATAGCTTATTCTTTTGAGCACTGCCTTGTAGATGTCTGTGCTCTGTGAGGAAGATTTTGATCTAATTTGTATTTGATGAGCTGGGAAGCTGTAAATGACCACGTGCGTCATCCTGGGAGCGCTGTCGCTTTGTGCAGTGCTCAACGAGACCAAGGCTCCATTAGTGACCCCACGGAGGTGTTTTGGAGCAGGCAAGGAGAGCTCTCCAAACACCATCTGCTCGTTCTGTTGCTTGTGAAACGATGTCACATCTGCTGCTCTAAAAACATTCTGCTGATCTCTCCTACAGCACAAGGCTGCTGTACTCCTCAGCCCTGGGAAAAGGAGTCAGCGCCACAGCACTGGGGCAGGAGGTGTTAGCTGGGGATGAAATTGCACGTGGCCTGCTTGGCTGCCACATCCTGTGACCAAACCATAAATGTCATGGAAAAAAAAAAAGGAAATTAGAGAGAGGATCCAGCACTCTGCATTTAACTGGTGAAGCTGGTTAAATACTTGTACTGTTAGGCTTTGCTGAGCTACATCTTGCCCCAGCTTGGCTGCTGCTGCTACAACTAATACTACTTCATGCTTCATGCCTAACATGGCTAAGTCTTCTCAGAGATTGAGAAGATATATTTGAGATACCTTGATTAGTGGAAAATTAGATTTGTCTTTGATTTCAGATGAAATGAGCTCAGAAGGTACTACCATTTCCTTTGACCATCAGATTTTATAGCTTAGACTATTTGGCTGCCTAACACTTATGTGGTGTTATAAAGCTAATTTACCTACCCTGGAAACTCCAGGTGTACACACTGGTGAATACTTTTGCAATACTACTCATTACTACTATACCCAGAGTGATCATTTCATAATAGTGGTGTACAGGAAAACAGTGTTGGTATCAGAGGAGAGAGATTATAATGATGCAATAGAAATCCTTGGAAGTACCGAGGAACAGCAGCCCCAGATAACTAAAGATTTAGTATTTGGCTTTCCACACCCACATGCAATTGTTAGGACCTGAGATTCTTTTTCAGTATTGCCAGACACAAGGACTGTTTTCAGGAATCTGCAGATGCAGGAAAAATAACAGAGGGAAGTTGTTAGGGTGTATGTTGCTGGCAGTTCAGTGGCTATGCTCACTTCATATAATAATGAGTTTAAACTAGTAAGTCTTAAAATTGTTGTATTTGCCTGGTATCTCTGAATGGTGAAAAGAAGTGAACACTATCTTCTTTCAATCAAGATTATGTTAAAGGAATTAAACCATCTATTTTAATACCCATCTTAACAAAAAAGATTTAGGCTACTGATGACCTGATGGTCACCTCCAATTTGCAATGCAGAGGGGAACAAACTGTGCAGTGTCATGTGGAATACCATGGCAAGAAGGAGGCCAGGATGTCAGGAAAGGTGGCCATATGACATTTTCCACTGCTGTATGAGACTCATAAAGGGCCCTAATTATATGCTATGGCATGTAGATATCATGCTAAAGAATTGAAGCAACTGATGTAGTTCACTTTCTTACTTTCCTCTGATAACCTGGAGATACCACAGCTTCATATCAGCTATTGAGGCTAGTTCTACATTAACCCACCTGTCTGAAATAGCAGGAACAGACCAGAAAGTAGGACACAGGAAGACTTTTCAGGTGTTTGGCTGCTTGATCACTGACCTGGGTAAAGAATCTCATTACTCTTTCCTTCTGGTCCCACCTCTTACTATTTATTTTTTAGCATATTGGATGCATGAGTCAGTGAAACAATATATACTTTCCATTATAATGCATTTAAACCCAAATCTTACTTGTAAACATCACAGTACTGTAAATAGAAATGAAAAATTTGGTATTCATCCAAGAACAAAGCAAATGCCTATTTTTATATCATGGTGGCAGGCTGGAAGGGCTGAAAGAGGACTCAAAACCTTGTATAAAAGAGCTGTGACCTAGAGCAACAAAATCTTGTCTGCTCTTTCAGCAAGATTCTGTTAGTACTCAGGTGCCCTAGAAAATGAGAACCTAGAAACTGCCCTAGAAAATTTCTTTTAGAATGGGAGATTGGTGGCATTTTCTACTGCTGTGGAATTCTACCACAGCTTTTGCATGACAGTCTTCCTCTATTCTTACAGATTTACTAGTTTTTACAGAGTTTTCTGAGTTGGAAGGGAACCACAAGGGTCTTTGACTTCAGCTCTTAAGAGAATGGCCCAAATCCCTTCATGCCTGTGAAGTTCAGGTGTGTGAGGCTGTGATTTCTAAAGGTGCTTATGCACCTTCAGGAAGCCATCCCTATGCTCAGACAATTGTCTTGCAAGAGAGCCTACAATGATCAGTAGGAATCCTCGTGTACAACAAATAGTAATAGAGCAGAAATTAATAAAATTTTCATTTTTTTGTGTTAATGTCTGTGACACTATGCTTCAGTGGCTACCTACAGGGTTCCTTAGGAATTAAGCAGCCTACCTGGATTAAACATGAATTTTTGAATCTTCTCAATATCCTATATAAACATCTACTCTGGTTATAGTTCTTCTTTACAATAGCTATTGTCATAATGACTTCTTGTAAGAGGAATGAAAAAGGGTGTTATTCTACCTTGTGCTTCATTCATCTGCATTTTATAAGGATATCATCCTTTGTAGCAGGGAATTGCCCCCTTCTGTCTCAAGGGCTATAGAAATTGAATCCTTTAGGGCATACATTGCTTTAAATCAAAGTAAGAATGAATACTTTATTTTCAGCCGGTTTTGCTAAGGCTACAGGGGAGAATTGAATTGCCTATATGGGGTCAAAATTTGGCCCATGAGACTAAATCCCACAGGAGGGAGTATGACAGCACCATGAAGCACCAGCCTGAACCTGGTGATGTCTAGGAAATAAGCAATTGCCATTGCATCTGTCTTCACTGGTGCAGCTTTGCAGGCCCAGTAAATTATTCTCAGACTTTAAGTTCAGCAAAGTGAAATGCAAGGTCCTACATCTGGATCCCAGGCACACCTGCAGGCTGGGCAGAGAACTGATTGAGAGCTGCCCTGTGAGAAAGGCTTGGGGGTGATGGTTGATAAAAACTCAATATGAGCAGCAAAGTGTGCTCACAGCCCAGAAAAACAACTGTGTCCTGAGCTGCAGCCAGAGGAGTGTGGGCAGCAGGTCAAGGAGAGGATTCTGCTCCTCTGTTCTGCCCTTGTGGGACCCCACCAGAGTGCTGCTTCCAGCACTGGCGCGCCCATAACAAGGAAACAGAACTGTTGGAGCAAGTCCAGAGGAGACCATGGAGACGAAAAAAGGACTGGAGCATCTTTTTCTACAAAGACAGGCTGGGGAAACTGGGGCTGTTTAGCCTGGAGAAGAGCAGGTTGCGCGGAGAGCTCACAGCAACCTTACAGCAACTGAAGGGGCTACAGGAAAGCTGCAGTGATAGTACATGGAACACAAGGTACATACCAAAAGAGTGGAAATTTTTGTTAGATATTAGGAACAACTTCACTGTGAGGGTGGTGAGGAACGGGTTGCCCAGGGAGGCTGTCAATGCCTCAACCCTGGCAGTGTTCAAGGCCTGGTTGGGCAAGGTCTTGAGCATTGTGGGTTAGTGGAAGGTTTCCCTGCCCAAGGTGGGGGTAACTGGGACTAGATGGCCTTTGAGGTCCCTCCCACTCCTTAATATTCTTAGCTCAGTTGGCCAGAGCCTGGTGCTAATAATGCCAAGGTTACAGGTTTGATCCCTGTGTGAGCCTTCACTTAAGAGCTGGACCTGATAATCCTTGTGGATCCCTTCTAACGCAGAATATTCTGTGATCCCAATATATTGGGGTGTCTAGGGAATGATTAGGAGGATTATGAGGAGAATATGGCTCCATAAGCATGGTAAATTCACTTGGAGCATGGCCAAGTTTCTGCCTCTCACCACCAGCCTTATTCCGTCTTAGTTTATAGTATGTGAAATCTTAACTTCCAAAATGTAGACATGACATTATCCCAACCCAAGCTTGTTTTCTTCGACAGCCTCTGCAGATTAGTAAGTCATTTGTATTGATCAGGTTTGCTTGTATTTATTTTGTGTGATAAAAAGAAATGTTCTGAGATGAGAAATGCGCAATTCCTGAGGTTATGTATACATATAGTTGCAATGGTGAGGTCAAAAATTATTTCTAAGTCCTCTTGCACACAGAATATGTACTACTGGCAGTTAAATGTAAGATGGAAAGTTAAAGCTTTTCTAAGAAAGAAATTGATTTCCAATGACCAAGAAAAGCCAGTGTCTAATGTTGAGTTATATGGTTCCTTGTGTAGATAAAAAGCAGGTGTGTAAAGATGAGACATAGCTGGAAATTTGATACTCATTCATGTATTCCTGAAGTTACTGAAGTGTAATTTTCAGGTTGATTCAAATCCTAAGGAGCTGCAGAATTACACAGGTCTGAAGTCACACTCCTGTATGATTATTTAAGAATTAAATTTTAACCTGTATTTTCTTCCTGGAACAGTTAATAGCGGTATATAAAGCTTTCCTGAAGGTACTGGTTACTTGGAACAAATGTATTTGAGATAAAATATGTATTAAAAGCCACAGGCCTTTCATACCTGGTTTTCTTTGAAACATACCCTAAGAAAAATATACGTATTGTTTGGATCCATACACATTTCTCTCTGTATTGATCTGTCCTTTGACAGACTCTGACAAGCATGCCTTTTCAGTTCCTAGAAACTTTCCATTGTGTACAACCCTTTTCAGACATTTCCTGCATTTTTCAGCCCACTGAACTGGTCATATCATTTCAGTCTGAAAGTGTGACATAGTTTCGAGTTGCACACCTTCCACTACATTGGTGTGGATTCGGAGGTTTGCGTTCATTTAATTTATCATTTTCCTTTCCTGCTTGTTTGTCCAGTGACCTCAAATTTACATCAATACATAGAAAAATTATTTCATCCTGCTGGCCAGGTTACTAAAATATTTAGACCACACCAAGGTCATGTCCATTGTATTTTGGAATTGCTTTCTACCTATCACAATTCCCTTTAACTTCAGTCACACATTGAAGCTTTTTTTTTTTTTTCTTAGCTGTCCAGAAATTCCTCTGCATAACTCTACAGTGACTGTTGGGTTTTTTGTGAGATTTCATTTCAGCAGCAGCTGTTTGCAAACCAGTAAACACTTGCTGCAGAAATGGAACATTTTGACTAGTTCAGAGAAGACTAAAAGTTGAAAATCACTTTAGTGGGTCTGGATCCAATCAACAGTAGTACAAAGGCAGTTGTGGATACCTCAGGGGTCTTCAGAAAACATAATAGACAGGAGGCAATGTCACAGCATTCATCTTCTGAGTCACACTTTTTTTTATTAGGTGCAGCTTTTTTAATCTCAAACTTTCAGGCATGTTCTTTCATGCTCTTCAGGATATGTACTTATACCTCTGCTATTCAGTTTTTATATTTAAATCAATGTAATCTTATAATTTCTTTCAGAGATTATCTTCTGCGCACCAGTAATAACTTGGCAACTAAAACATGGAACAGTTAAGCAGTGTTCTCTATGAGCATTCAAATGAACATTACATAACCAAGAACTTCTAAAGTATTTTTACAATAATGACACCCAAGGCTATACAGTTATCCTTTTGCTCCTTGCTAGGCATGCTTCAGGTGAGGACTTGGCACTAAATAAATTAGACTGAAGTCAAAGTTTTTGTATGTAGGAGACATAAATCTGTATATGAGGGTGAACATGTTTTGCTCTTATATTTTGCCCTGCCACGCCTTTATTTTCTCATGTTGAGCTCTGCAGTTGGAGGCATTGTTTGTTGAGGTAAACTGTCAGGTAACCACTGTGTTTAATTTAAATGACGAGGCTTAGAGCAGAGTGATGCTTCAGCTGGAGCAGGCTGATGCCTACACTAACTGTGTGGAATTACAGAGCATTGGCAGCGCTCAGTCAGTCAGCACTCAATCGGTTGGAAGTTTCAATCTGTACATATAATCAAGTCCACTGGAAAAGATGCTCTGACAGATGCTTAATTGAAATTTGAAAACAGCACATCCTGCCATGGGCTCAGGCTGAAGCCTCTTCAGCCCTTTGTAGGACAGCTCTCATCGTGGAGCTGTGACACAAGACAGTGTGCACATTCTCTCTATTTCATTACCTTTCACCTCTTCTCCCTCCAGATATCTTTGATAGGAGGCAATTAAAACATCCAAGGACATAAAATCCTAGCTCAGGTTGCTGAAGTTTGAATAAAATTCTTAAGACTGGATGTTTTCCTATTTGCTGCAATTCTCTGTGAAATAAAATAACTTGTTTCTTTGTTTTTAAACTTGAATAGACTTTTTAAAGAATAATGCAGTTGTAATAGCTCCCAGTTTAGCAACATCTGTGTACATGTGTATAGTCTTAAGCAATAGTTCCTGGACCTTTATTGTTTTAGTGGAATTGCAAATACTACTCTGGAGACATACTAACATATTATATCAGTGCAAGGTTTGGCAGTTCAGGGTTCCAGACTGTGCCATGCTAGCAAACAACAATTTCCCTTTGCTCTCCTTCACAGGCATAAATACCTCTTCCTCATCTAAAGAAAGAATCTCATAAGAAAAAATTAAAAACATAAATATTTTTTACCAGACCGTAGAAGAAAGCTTCAGCCTTTTCTTTTTTTTTTTTTTTTTTTTTCCATTTCTTAAGTTTTTGTGGTTGCTTGGGTTGTGTTTAGCACATCAAAATAGAAATTATCAAGCGATATGTATATATGTATTAACTGTTATGTATTAATTTCAGACACACAAACATTATCAACACTTTTGGGATGTCACAGCCCTCAGTAGTATTTAAACACATTAACTGAGGATTCTTGTTTGGTCTAGAGATACCTGAGCAAGTTCCAAACTAGTGACCTTGAATACCTGAATGGTCTGCCACAGTGCTCTCTTCACACTTTTCTGAAGGTGCCTTGACTGCTCATATCAAGCTGACCTGGCTATACACATGCTTCCTTGCAATGCAGGAATAACCTTCTTGTTTGATCTTGTAAAGCCATCTTCCAGAAAGCAAACTAAAAGGATTAGGGAATTTTATTCTGTTCTTCCTTCCTCCCATACCTTCTACAGCTGGTTCCTTGAGCTACTAAAAAGAAACATTCCCTCTTTGTTCCCACCCTGGAGAAAAATTTGTTTACATGGTAAGAGCCCACCCAGGAAGATAGAAACGCTTTTCTAATAGTCATGCTAAAGCATAAATCCTTGTCATACATCACCCCAAAAAAACATTTGAGAGAGCTCACCATGCTTGTACTTCTAGGAAGAGATGCAGATTTTGTGGCTGGCATTCCTTTGCTTTGAGAAATCATAATTTCTACTGGCAAGCCAGGTCTTGTTCTGTATGAGACACCATTATCAAATGACCTGAGAGAGGGACTCGTATCCAGGGACAACGATTTCTCTAATTTGTGTGGTCGCGCTCCAGCCACGAGGTCGTCACTTCTCAGAGTCTCTAAGTCTACTTCTTCATTGGTCTTTCCATCTAGAATGTTTTCTTTCCAGTTTTCAGGAGACTTTCTCTTAATATGAAAATCATCTAGGCTTCTCACACTGGATGGCAAAGCATTTTTCAGTTTAGCAGCTCGGTATGCCCTCAGGCTCATGGGATCAAGCACTCTGAAAGTAACTTCATTAATAAATTGAGAGAATTTGAGTTTAGCTTCTATTTTTTCTTCCACAACAGACAATGAACTTGATGATCCTTGACTCACCAAGCTCAAGTCAGATGCAGAGGAACTGCTTTTCTTGTGGGTCTTCTTCTGCCTCTGCAGCTTTTGGCTTGTGTTTCCCACTTCTGCTGGATAGAGTGAAGAGTGTTCCAGTCCGTGAGTTTTTTCACCCCCTTTCTGACAGTGCTTTGATCGATGGGGTCGATAGCCTTCATCCTTATTTTTGCTTTTAACAAAGCTTTTAGCTTCTGACCTTGTGCTGCCCTGTAACTCAAAGCTGTCCTCGCTGGAGCTGCAGCGTTTTGAGTAACTGTTCATTGTCAGATCTCCAGAGAGGCTCCTCTCTGCATCGGTTCCTGCTCCTGGTGCACATGCAGCGGTGCATGCACTGCATGCTCTTTCTTCATTCACCCTGCCACCCCCCTCTTGCCTGGCTGGTCTTCCAGGCACAGCACCCTCTGGCTTAACTGGGGAAATGGAGCCTTTCGACAGCAGCTCCATTTACTTTTGTGTCTGTGTGTCAAATATGGGCACTGAAAGAGGGATTCCCATAAATCCCCCTCTAACTTGTAAGACAAAAGGCATGTCTTTGGAAAGCATAACAATGCACCCACCACATTTTGTCCATACACACCCCAAATCATGAATATGTTTCATCATTAATTCAATAGCAAATTCTCATCATTTTAATTAACCATACTAATGAACAGAATCTATAGGACATGCAAATTTTCCAGAGTATTGAGTGTTCAGTGGATGAGCATGGGCTTTCATTGACCCAAAGCAACATATGATATATCCCTGTTTGTTGAACTGGAAATCAAACTACCATGATGTAGATCAATTCTCACTAAGTAAAGTCTGGGTTGGTTCTGTTTCAGGGCTTTTTAAAATCCAATAGTAGAGAAGGTCATGCTATATTGTTCTAATGCTACTAGTGTTTGCTGTTCTATTAAAAAAGTTAGTGACAAATCTGCTAGATCTGCTAGAAAAGCAAACCAAACATGATTCACACTTTCTACCTGCTTGTTTTTTGCCATAACTTTAATTCTAAAATAATTTTTAAAGGTTAGAATCTAAAGCAAGGTACAATATTTCAACATTGCCAATGAGCTTGGAGTAGTAAAGATAAGTTCTTTCCTTGTACATGAAGTTCTTCTCATTTTTCACTGTCTTTATAGACAGGCAAGTCTGAACTCTGAAGAATTTCTGTGTTTGGTTTGTATATTCAGGAACCTAAGGAATAGTGTAAGTGAGATTAAAGACTATAGTCTGACTTTAAAATCAGTGTGGATATTTGTAGTGTCCCAATGGTGTGTTGCCACAGGAAATGGCCAGAGGAATGGCTGAATGATAAATTTGAAAGAGTGCTTTTTGGTTTTTTTGCATCTCCTTACTTTAGCATAAGGGTGAAAGGAAGTGATTTACCCTTTTTTGTGTGGTTGGATTCAGACTCTGCTTACATCACTGTCAAATGCAGCAAGTGGAGAAAGAGAAGAGACTCACAAGCAGAAAACTGAGTGACCTCCCTTAAACACAAGAGCACATTTAAAAATATCATGCATAGCTGACAGGTCAACAGCAGCTTGAGCTGAAATGTAGTTACATGTGCTCTTGAAGCAGACATTTAGGTCCCTCATTACAAGGCACTTTACTTACTGCGTAGAATTTATTGTCTCCACTTTGGTAATTCCAACACTCATTTAAATCATAGTTCATAAAAGCTGCTGAAGTGTTGCAAATCTCTCAAATTAACATAGTAAGTACATTAATTTTGCAAATAACAGGGGAACATGAAGATCCTTTTAACACATCAGAAATCAATTGCTTTTAGTGGAATTACTTTTTGAAATGCTTCCATATTTCTATGGGACTGTGCCATTCCATTGCATACTACAAACATTATCCTGATCACAGAGATAATGTGGATAAAAATGCATAAATCTTGCTCACACTGTCTTGTTTTAGATGAATTTATGCCTCTCTCACTTGAATGCGAATGCTAACACTTTAAAGGGCTGGCAAATGCTTTCAATTGTCAACAAAAGGATTTTCATGACCTTTTCAATGCAGTCAGGGAACAATACAACACTACTTTTCTTGCAAAGCCAGAATTCAGGGTTTTTTCAGTATGTCCAATACAGACTTGTACGAACTTAATGTAGCTCTTGAAGCAAACAGGATTCTGAAATGCATTGGATCTATGCTAATCCATCTTAGGTCTTTTGCCTTCCAGATCCATTAGAGCTTGGCAAAGTGTGAGTTCTGCAGTTTTAATGAACTTTATTAATAATGCCTGCTTTGGAAACAGAGAAAGCCTCACTGTTGTGCCAGAACCTGTAATGACTTGTACCTACTTGGACAAGAGCTTTTTTATTCATGAGAGATTGGGCTCCTTTGTGTATGAATAAAGCTATGTTAACTACAAGCATAAATTCAGCTATCCGTTGCTTATGTGCAAATTTTGAGGTATGAATTTAAAAGGTCTGTGTTACAGCCAATAAAAATGGATCATATAATTCTCTTTTATTGTCAGAAAAGAGCTCTTTTGTTCAGAGAGATTTTATTTGCATAGCAGTAAAATGTATGTATAGGTATAGACATAGATAAATGGCTATAGGTAATTTAGGTAAGGTACATAACATTTGTGGGTGTCATACTGCTTATACTGCTGCTTCTCTTTTTTCATGTGATTTCTGCTTAATAACTCTAGACATATGACACAGACATACCTGGTTATTAGAAAAAAAATTATCACAGCTGCAAAATGAAAAATAATTCTTCTTACTTAAATGATACAAATCTTTTCACATTAATCACTTTGAATCTTGGTCAGAACAAGATTGGTGCTATCAAAATTTGTAGTAACAGTGTTCTCTCTTGAGAACCAAAACATTCTCTAGAGACTAGCAGACCTGCAGAAATTATTTCCATTATGTGTTCAAATAGAGAATCTGACTATTAAAACAAAATATGCTTAAAAATCTGAATGTTTGATATCTTGAAATTTTTAATAATTGATGTTCAAGACTTATTTTCCATGTGTTAAGTGACTTATTTTTTGAAGTGTTCAAGTTGTTTTGCCTTATATATTTAAATCTGAAGACATTGTGGATGTAGGGAATTTCCCATTCCAATGCAAGCAGGTGGGACTGTGAATAGCAATACTTTGCTGCAGTAGCCTGGGCTGTACTCTTGAAATACATAACTTCAGTGAGCTCAAATTCTTCTGTTATTTATTACTACAATATGCCTCAGCTAGGTGGATGCTTGCCAGATTACTAAATTCTTCTAAACCAGTCATATTAACAATAAAATAGTCTTAAGAGAAAAAGTTGTGCATTAATTTGCCTTACTCTAGAAATGGTGGGCACCATTGTTGGAATAAAACAGTATGTCTGTGCAAATCAAGTGAAAACTGTCTGACCTGAGACTTCACTGTAAATAGGATTGTCCTTTATCAGCAGCTCTGCCATTGTCTAGTTTGTTGACCTTTGATCAGCACCTGCACTTTGGTCTAAACTGGCCTTTAAATTAGGAAGGGACTGTATTCTTTAAATTAGGAAAGGACTGCATTTTTCTATGCATTTCTGTGATACCCAATCTTGCACCATGTGGCCCTGATCAAGGAGACAACTCCAGGTACCATCAAGACTCACTCATAAGTGAAACATTTCTAGGGACACAAGTGGATACAGTTTGTAATTTTATGTGTTGCAATGGCTAAGATGTTCTTCTATTTTAGTCTTGATATAAAAACATAAGCAGAGTGACACTGATCCTTTTCTGGTAAACTGACTGTTGGATCTGGAACACTTATAAAGGAATGATAGTTATGATCATAGCTTAAATGGGACTTTCATAATGACTTAGTATTGCATTTGACAAGATTGAAGCATCCAGGAATTTGTCTAGGAAACTTGTTCCTTGGGAAAACATCAGTATTTTTCTAAATTTAGGCTTCTTTATGTTCTGAGTGTCACTTTACAAAGATGTTATTAGAAACCTGCATATTTTGTAAAAACATGGAGCATAACAGAGTTGCCCCCAAATATGGCTTGATGCAATGGAATATTTCTACAGGCTATTGACTGAAGATTCTAAATTAATAGCTGAATTTTGTGGGAATAAAAAATGAAAAAAAATTAAGTCCACCCTCCCTTTTAAATAATATCCCTGTTTTTTAATCTTCAAGAAATGTTAACTTTTGCTAATTGTATTAAAAGCAAGTACAAGCTATCTTGTATCTGCTGCAGGATGTTGTTATGACAACTAGAAGTTTTTTTGTGTAGAGCTCTGGAAGATATGATCATTTTTGGGCCAAAGTAGACAATATCCAACAATTTTAGTACTAAGTTTTTCTATATCTAAAAGTATGTATTGATACATGAACAAGAATATCTTCAGTAGATTATCTACAATAAAAAAACGAAATATGTATAAAGGTTTTTTACATTTTGAGATTCATAAGAAACTTTTAAGTTATTATTAAAACAAAAATTAAATCTGATTTTTAAATAGTATTGAGGTTTATTTTAATTGCAAATATGTCTGGTTCCAGAGCCTTTTAGAGTCAGTGGGTAGACATCAAGATTTTGGATTAATAATAACACTGTTGTCTGTGCTGCTCCTGCTGAAGCAAAGAATGAATTTTCCTTTATAATGGTGTGTATTTCCTGTATTTGCATTCCTAGTTTTCATTCAACTTTTCAACTATTCAGAAATATTGCCTAAGCAGCAGGGTCAGAGTCACTAGAATTTGTAGGAATGGCATTCTGTTCAAAGTTCTCAGTTTGCCCTAAAGGTATGTACATCCCCCAGCAGATACTCCACTCTTAAAATAGCTATATCCCAACCCTCCCAGTGCCCATTCTTGCTCAGAAGTTCTCTTCCCTCCTGCCTTAAATGAAAATTTTATCACATCTTATCCAGTCCTCTTCACACTTAATGCAGACCTTTCAGTTTTGCACTTCAGTTTACTCCTTTAAATAATACAGATGTTCCTCTCTAGGTTTTCTTCCAACAGATGGTTTCCTTTTCCCTTTTTTTTTCTGTAATGGTTGTCAAATACAAATTTGATTTTAATACAAGGTTGCCTACACCAATTTCCTCATCAAGACAGCGTTTTCTTAAATTCTTCTCAGCATTATTCTATATAGTTGTTCTCCAGAAATTTTACCACATTTTCAAGTCAATAATTATCTATTTCTAGGATACTAGGCCTCACACAGCAAAAATTCAATTTCACTAAATATTACTTTCACTATTTCTGTTTCCTTTTAGAACAAAAATTTCAAATGGAGTGGAGATGTAGTCAGTGATGTATGTATTGTTTTTTACCTCACTAGATTCTGCTTGAAAGTGTTTCAGCCCCAAGGAGAATTTAAGCAGACACTGGCTCTGAGTCTGTAAGATTTAGCTGTCTTCAGGACCAGTAGAATGAAAATTCAGTTCTTTTATTTTAATGCATGACTTCCTATGGGAACAAGTTAGAATGGGTTTTTCCTTTCTTTATCAGTTGTTGGAAAATTCGTAACATGGTATGAAAAACAGAAAATTGGACCAGTACTGCCACCATTAAATCAGTCTGGATTCTTTAGAAATGGTAGATTTGTTGGCATGAAAAAGAGGTGAAAGCAACTGTGGTGTCTTAAAGAGCAGAGACTTCTGTTTCTATGCAGGAATCTGCATGGTGGACAGTGCCTGCATTCAGCCTTGAATCTAAATCTAAAGATAGAATAGATCTAAATTGCTCTAAATTCTCATTAATCAACCTCTCCACCATGATGAGTAAAACATTTATCTGTTTTACAACTACAGGGTGACTAAACTAAAGGCAACAAATTGCTGTGTCATCTTTCTTGTCAACATCCATAAGTCTGATTCATTTAATTTATGGCTGTATACCAGAAAGAGCTGTGATAGAACTGTAAGAAGTGCTGAGCATTAGAGAAGAGATGGTTTTTTGGTATAAATCCTGCACCACCCTGAAAACAGAGCCACTGCTCTCTGGCAAAGGCTGCAGCTGCAGTAAAATTAGAGACAGACACCCAACTAAAATGCAAGCTATATTTATAGATTTAAAAATAAATGAAAAATTAAAGAGAAAAATGCTAGTACAAAATGTTTTAGTATACCAATTTTTTTTTTTCAGTTCCAGCACAGCATTCCATTGGACACAGGCCCTTACTGCACTCAATATCATCCTGTCAGAGCACCTTTCATTACTGAGCAAGCAGCCAAATTAGAATCAGCTGTAAGATGTTGGCTGTTGTGTTGGCTGCTCCCTAGCAGTATAAAATGGCACCATGGACACACATTACTGTGCACATCTTTAAAGTTTTTCAAAGATATATACAAGGCACTTGTGGACACAGCTGATGACATTTGGCTACCCTTAATTACCAAAGGCTTTGTTCTCTCCCATGAAGTGAAATTTTACTCTTGCTAAAGAAAGCCAGAAAAAGGAAGTTGCAGACTGTATTTTTTCCAAGTGTTTTAAGTGATCTTTTATTTTTCCACGGTTCAGACAATGGACTGCTTGGAAGAGAGGACTACAAAATTATATGAGGCTGATCTACAGTGTGAGGAATGGATTAGTGGTCTAGTTAGGCCAAGCTTAAGAGTACAAACATTACCTTTATGATGGAGCTTAGCTCTAAAAAGCTTATGATATCACCTGCCTGATAAATTTTTGTCCCCATCCAAGAGAGACAGATCTTCCTAGCTAGAAGGAGTTAATAGCACCTGTGAATAACAATTATATCAGAACACCGTTGTATATCAGATTTGTGTTTAAGCGACCAACCGCGGCTGCGTACCTTGACCGAGAATGAGTCCTCAAAATGCTCTCTATCCTCTGCCAACATCATCTTTTTCTTGCTCAGTTTCTGCTTTAGCCAGCTGCTCCATGAGCTCTTCTTCACACGCTGTACCGTTTTTGTGGCCGTGCTGTGGGATGGGTAGAGCTGTAGGTCATCTGCATTACACTAGCATCTGAGTCTGTGTCTCCAGCTCACTTTGCAGTTGCTTGGTGAAAAGATGTAAAATAATTGATCCTTCTGAGAATACACAGATGAGGAGGCTTAGTTTCTTCCACTGCTCCTTGAAAATGTGTATTATTTTAGGAAAGTGTCAAATCCTTTGAGCCTAGTCTTTAAAAATGTCCTTCTTTGAGGAAGTCTGGCAGTGTCATGGGGCTTTCCAAATTAGGTACACCATTTCCCTCATTTCCCTCTCTCTTTTCTCTCTTCTTTATTCCCAATAATAATAATCATTATAATAATTATTATGATCATGGTTATTATTATCATCATTACCATCATTAAGAAGAGGGGAAAAAAGCATGAGAAAATTTAAGACAGTAGAGAGGAAGAATGAGAGGAATGGAATTATTTTCTCATGTAAAATCAGGCTTAGGATAGAAATACAATGCCTTTTTCTTCAGGTGGAATGAAAATATTTCCCACTCATTAATTATGTTATATTTTAAAATTAATATATTTTATATACCAGTTTATTTTACTTTAATCCATTCCTAATTTATGCTGGATGCCACAATCTGCAAGGCCTTGCTGTCTCTGAAGCCATATAATATTCCTTTCTGATCTGATACTACATAAATGGTGAACTAAGGCTACTCAAAGTCCTTCCCATTGATGCTTCAAGGAGTATTGAAGAGATCTTTCAGTACAGCAGTGTTTTTCTTGTCATCTTTCTTTTATATCTGCAGGAATATGCAATTCTGCTAATTAAATGTTAAACATAGTGGGGAGTTTAAGACTGGAAGGTAAGTCTTTGTTAAGTGCATAAACCACAAAGGAATAAGATGTTGCTATGATATTCTCTCTCTTCTTTTTTTTTTTTTTTCCATCCAATGAGCTTATTCAAATCAGTGAATTATGTGTTAGGCCAAGTTGTGTCAGATCATAATACAAAAATTCACAGTTCTTTGTAGTGGGTCAAATCCTGGCCCCCCTCCTAGGGGCTTTGACTTCATGAGAGCAATAGACCTGTACTAGGCTTGTTGGACTTCATTAGGATCATTTTTTTGCAGGATTAGGAAATCACAAAGTATAAGGAAGGAATAAGCCTTTTTACCTGGGAAATTCCCTCAATCATGAAGGCACCATTTCCCTTTGAAGGCTTCCCAAAGGCAGTTCTCTGTCTCTTCCTCACCCTCCCAGTCTGTCTCAGAAACAGTTATCAAGGACTGATTCCTCTAGTTGGGAAAGTGCAACAGCTGTGCAAATGGCCTAAGCTTGTTAGTGGCATTTCTGCTCACTGATGTCTCCTTTAGTCTTGTGGGGATGGTACCATAAATATCACTATTTACTGGTCTTGTAATTACTATGCTGCGCCTTCCTGAGATTTTGGGAAGGGATGTGAAATGTCAGAATAAACCTCTCCATTATTGGCTTCTAATTTATTGGGCTCTTCAGAGCTGGCCCTTGGGAAGCTTAATGCTGCTTGCAAAAGGAAGGTTATATTATTGTTCACCATACCTGGAACACAGTAATTCTGTTATCTCTGTTTCAATTCTTTATCTATGCATATACATAATCTGCCAAAACCTCCTATGTCTGTTACACAGTAAATAAGGAAATGCTTGTTCCAGTTCCATGCCTCAATATGTTCTGAAAAAGTTTGCTTTAAAAAAATCTTGCCTTGCATATAAATGAGTTGGAATGGAAGTATGTTTTAAAATTTGTTGTTCTGAGTAATTTGAAAATAACTGAGAGAAATAAGTGGTAATTTAATAATAATAAGTGGTATTTTTAATCTTGACTGCTGTTACCATGGGTTGTTGAGGGATGGGTAACTTGAGCAGGAGGGAAGTATTTATGTAGTTTTCTGCAGAAGTTAACTAAACAGTGTGATTTTTTTTGCAGCACAATTTTCCCTACATAAAAAACTGTGACAAATAATACTACTTGGAGGTATAGTATATGCTTGTGCTAAATGTTTCCAGAATACTGGTTCTGGTGCTGTAATGCCTCAGATGCAGCTATAATATATTTCTGCTGAGGGCTGCAAACCTGCATGTTTGCAATCAGAGTTGCATGCCACAGGAATTGGTGATAAGCAGGTATGACTAAATAAGAACAAAAAAGGTCTGTTTGTATTTGGATATATGTGTGTTTGCATACCAAATGTAAAAGTAGCCCTTTGCATTGCCTGTTTCTAACCCTTTTCTATTAGAACACTTGCAATTTAAACACAAAGCAAAATATTGTTATTTATTTTCCTTTCACAGCCATAGTCCCACCTCATTCATTATATTAAAGAGACATGTCCATCAGAGCTGTTTAAATACTCTTGCAGAAAGCATGCTACAGTAAGTGCTGGTTGTTTTGGCAAATGTTATGCATTTCTGTTGTTTTGCATACAATTTTTTCATCTATACTCTGCTGGGTTTATCAATGTTTGACTGATGCTTTGTATAATTAGACAAAGTAATGCACTACATATATTTTCTTTCATAATTTAATACAAACCTGAGCTAGGTTTAATGTGTACATATTAACTTTAATAATATTAATGCCACTGCCTGAATATTTCCTTTCTTGAAGATATAAATTATTTTGATAATTTCATACTTAATGGCCAATAGCATATTCAGAATACATATTCCAGTTTTGATGAGATCAAATAGACATGTTCCATGATGTGCATTATGCAAAGACAAGATACATAACTCATTTAAAAAAACCCTATCATGACAGTCAATTATAAATCATTTCATTAGCTTTCCAGCACTGCAGCTTTAGGAAGCTCCATCTATATAATTTGCTGTCTTGTACCTTAATGTATTAACTATTTCCTTTTAAAGGCAGTAATGTCTGCCAAATGAAACAACAGAGCATGTTAATTCATATTTAAAGCAGGCATCCAGTTGTCATATTGCAGCACCACTAATTCAAGGCTGAAGACTTTACTACCTGTTATGAATTTTAAATTAAAAAAAGAAAAAGACAAAAAACCATGCAGTAAAGAGAAAGAAATACTTACTTGAGAAGGATTCTGCAAGCTCCGTTCTGCTAGTCCACAGACTGAAATGATGGAGCCAGATTTAGAAGTCTCTTATTAGGTGCATGCTGCTTCAACAGTTACAGCTTTTCTTTTTTTTTTTTGACTGAAAGACGGAATCGTTTTCTTTTAATGAAGCCAGCACAGAATATGCTGCCCACGTTGCTATGAGAGACTAAACTTGCAGAGCGAAGTCTGGCAATTTCAAAATAACTTATCGGGGGGTCATTCACTCTCAACCTGCCACTGCTTTTCTGTGTAGTCACAAACTTTGGCAGCATCAAGCAAGATCATAGAATGTCACAAATGCAGGAAATTACCAGTTAGTCATGCACACTTGAGACTGAAAGAAATTGAGGCAGCATTGTTTGTGAATGTAGGTATGAAACCAAGTTAAGCCAAAATCTTTCCATTTGGAACATCCACTAAATTCTCTTAAAAGGGAACAAGGCTCTGATTGCAGTCAATCTGCAGTACCTGCTACTCTCCTGGTGGTTAGATGCTTTACCTAGAGCTCCAGAAGAAAAGGGTATAGAAACTGCCCCAAAGGGATCAAATGAATGTGAAAAACTATGGTTTTTGTTTCACCTTTGATATTTTGGGAGAAAGACTATTAAACGTAACATTTTTTTTTGTGTGTGTGTGTACACAAACCAATGCAATTATAAAGATATGTAATTATGGTTATAAAATCATCCATATGTATCCATATATTTACTATATAAAACTACTCGCAGTTTTGGAGTTTCATTGATGTCAAACCATTACAATTATAAAGAGAGATAATTATGGTTATAAAATTATCCACATGTATCTGTATATTTAATATATGGAACCACTCAGAGCTTTAAAGTTTTAGTGACATCATAATTTAAAGTATTTAAATGGTTTTTTAGGATCTTGTCTGTGGAAGGACTAACACAAAAAGTGTATATCATGGCCCAATAGTCTATTATATCTGCAGTATTGCACTGCATATATAAGTTTAGCCCTGCATTTTGAAACATATTTTGTCTTTTGCCCAAGAATACTTTAGGATAGAGAGATTTCTGATGTATTTGTCAGCTGGAAATGCCTCTGAGTAGTCAGGTTTTGGCTGATTTGGTTTGCCCAGAGGACTGGATCTTTCATCTCTAATGTGGAGAGAGAGGTGAATTGTGAATTACCCATACTCTGCATCATTACCTTGCCAGCCTGAGGTGGGGAGATGACCAAAGTTTAGCCATACCCCATGTCTTGACTGTCAAAAAACCCAAAAGTCTCAGGGGATAGGGAAGGATAACTGGCTACAGTTACTGAAGTTATTGAAGTGCTGCTTTTGAGTTCCTGCCATGCATCCCAGCCAGAGTGGGCTTGCTCAGAAGCTTCTCCTTACAATTGCTACTTACCAGCTGTCAGGAGATTTGGGTTTATTGCTGCCACTAAGTTTTGGTAACTGTACAATGTGAAACAACTTCACAGCATCCCAGGGGCAAACTTAACAGTAGCATCTTCCTCTCACCACAAAAAACCACGAGGTCTTCCTTCTTGAAAGGCAATGATTAATGCTTCTGGACTGACAATGAATTCAAAACTCAAAAGAAGGTTCTGGAATCTATCACTCATTGCTTCTAACAGCTGGTGCAAGGTGCAGATATAGAGCAGAGGTTTGTAGCTCATGACTTGTTTCTTCAGTAGTAGAGTGGCTCCTGCAACCACAGCATCTTGTAATTGCATCCCTATTTCTGTACCCATTTGTTTTAACCAATGCTGACATGGAAAATGTTTGGCTTCTCTTTATTCTGTTTGGTTCTGTGGTGTTTAGGGACTGTTTGGTTTAATTTGTTGCTTTGGTTTTTGTTTTTAAATTTGTTGGTTTTGCTTTATTTCCAGAGCAGTGAGGCCATTGGAAAATTCTGGAACAGTTTTTCCATTACAAGATCTTTTGACTAACAAAGTCTTCTCCTCAAACTTCATTGTATCCTAGAAGCAGACTGGTGAGTTTGAACCAAATGCAAATGTGCAGTGGATTATATGTCATGACCTCCATATATGAGGAAGGGAGAAAGACCATTGCGTTTCTTACGAAAAATGTAACTTTTTTCTCAGTGAGCTGACATGAGAGAAAACATGACTCCATTTGCAGACTTTGCTTTAGTCTTTACCATATCTGCAACTGGGAGGTTAGAGAGACAAATATTTGTCAGCTCTGTGTGCATATCTCTAAATCTTCTAAGGTGAAAAATGTTTTTCCAGATGTTATTGGTCAATTCCAAATTAGCCCAATGGAATTCCAGTTCCAGTTACCAAATGCAAGTGAGTCAAGGTAGAAGAACTCCTCAATAAACAAAATGTCTGTCATGAGCTACAAATTACTTCTCTTTTTTTCTATCTCCTTTTCCATTTCTTTCTCTTCAAGGCTTGCTTTTCCTTTTGCCCATGCTGGTGTGCTGTACCAAACAAACCCCTTGAGCAGAGCTTTCTCCTGAATCCATAATCCTACAGTGAAGTCCTGTACAGGACACACAAAGTTTGTCAGGATGAAGGGCTGGCACAACCACTGAGCTTGGAGAAAGATACAGGATTTATGATCACTAGTGTGGCTGAGGAAACAGTAAAATGATTGATTCTAAGTATATCTTGCAGAACACTGCTATTTAACCACTCATTCTTTCTCTTTTTGAAGGTTTTTTTTAATCCACCTTCTTTTCTCAGTAAAATTATTGCTAACAATAACCTCAGCAGCAGTAGGGAAAGAAAGTACAGTCAAGGCTCAACTTTGAATTTCAGCAGTAATGTAACTGAAGTCTTTGGCCTTGGCCTTTCATGGGATTTGAACTGAACATTTTAAAATTCATTCAGTGTGAGGGGTATGTCTCAGAATGGTGAGAGAAAGAATCCAGTGAAGCAGATATTTTTAAATTTGGTATGCCAAATTTTTACAGGTAAAAGCAAAAGTCTAGGGCAAGATTGATCCTATTGCTCAGTTGGTCATTGATTGTATAACAGTTTGTTGGTAACTTTATGTAGACAATATTTTTATTGCACCAAAGAAACAAGGATTAGATCCTCCAGGTCAGCTTGGATGAATAATAAGCATTGCCACAGAAATACTGCCAGGAAACTTCAAGTATTTTCTAAAAGTCTATGAAGACTATATCTATAATGAATTCAGGTAAAACATGTTAAAAGAGTCACAATTGAGCAATAATAGGAGCTTTGGAAAGTTCAGTGTCTATTAGTGTCACCTTCCCTCAGCATAATGTTTTAAATCCTTATTATAAATACCCTCATCACCTCAAATCTGGATATAAAATAACCAGAGGTTGGTAGCTGAAAAACTGCCCAGTGAAAAAGAAAATGTAACACTTAAACAAACAGTAGGTTTTCCTGAAACAAATTGCTGTAGAGTGTAAAAAATTCTTGTGAATTTGGAAATTTTACTAAATGT
Organism: Zonotrichia leucophrys gambelii; assembly: GCF_028769735.1. Lineage (NCBI taxonomy): Eukaryota > Metazoa > Chordata > Aves > Passeriformes > Passerellidae > Zonotrichia > Zonotrichia leucophrys. The sequence goes on along the minus strand of NC_088175.1, from coordinate 6,717,180 downwards.
CACAGAATCACAGAATCAATTGGAATGGGAAGGATCTTAAAGATAATCTATTTCAAATTCCCCTGCCATGGCCAGGGACACCTTACACTAGACCAGATTGCTCAGAACTCCATTCAACCTGTCCTGAACACTACCAGGTATTGGGCATCCACAGCTACTCTGGGCAACTTGTTCCAGTCTTCAGCACCCTCACTGCAAGGAATTTCCTCCCAACAGCTAATTTAAACCTGTCCCTTGTTGTATGTGTATACATAACACTTATATAAATGTACAAAATGTACAAGTATACAAATGTACCCTTACATAAATGTACAAAATATGCACACCTATTTTGATTTGCAAAGTAATTAATGCTTTCATGGCAAAAAAGTCAGGAACACAGTAAAATGGAACAGTCGCTTGTGCGTGAATATAGGGTTTTTCATTAAAGTGACCATCCATTACAATGAATTTAACATCTTTAATTGGTCTTGCTCATTCTCCCTTCACAGAATGATGTAAGCAGGAAGTTTGGAGAAATAAGCTTACCCAGTCCTTTGGTGAGGACTCACTCCTATGGGGAGTATTTTCAAACACTAAGACACAGAAGGGGCTTGGCAATGGGCTTCAGAATCCTTCCCTGACAGTCCAACAACAGTTGTGAAAAATTTTCACAGCCCCAGGGAGAGAGAAAGGGGGCGTTGATGCCCTTTTGCTAACTCAAAACCTACAGAGGAAAACTGTCAGGGCGCAGGCAGGGCCAGGGGCTCCCAGAGGCTCCTCTGAGCCCTCGCCTTGTGTCTGCCCTGTGTGTCTGTCTGCGTCTCTTGGCCAGCCTTGGGGAACCTCATGTGTGGTTGGTGACTGGAGTGGATCACTGAAAACAGAAGTCCCAGGAAGGACTGGTCCTGCAAATGCTTTATATTGGTGTAGCAGGACTTTTGGATAAATATAAAATCATCCCTATGTGGATATTTGCTGGGTTTGACCTCAGTCTACAAATAACCTCAGCTGCTTTGAACCTCTGTTTCTAAAGAAAAAATAAAAATGCCCAGCTTGTATCCTGGAGACCTAAGTTGTTCCTTGGCTGGGGGATTGTTCTGTCTTTCAAAGTCCTCTGGGATTGTTCAGCAAAATAAGTGTGTCTCATCTGGCTGCAGCACTCATCACTGTCAAGTGTAATCGAATACGGGGAGAGAGGAGATAACCTTGAAAGAGGGGGTGTGCTGCAAAGTCAGGCAGGGGAAAGCAAGTTCCCTTTCACGAGTGCACTCCTCTTCCCTCCCCCCTGCCACGTTTATCATTCTCCACACATAGCCTGCTATCTGCACATCAGTCACGCTCCACTCCCAGCAGCCTGGCTACTGCACACCTACGCACAGATTCCCACAGTCTTCATTCATCTCACATTTGTGTCAGCATCTAAACACCTCTATGGAAACCATAGCATGCACAGAAAATTGATGTTGGTAATGACAGCGTTGGTGAAGAGTCCACTCTTCTCCTGGGAGATGGTCGTTCTGGACATTAATAGGTTGGATTTTGTGTTCCAGTAAACCTCGTCACTTTTATTATTACAAAACAAAAGGTAAAAAAGGCAATTGCAAATGTCATATGTAGTGACTTCTGAGAAATACAAACTTTACTTTTGTCAAAAGAAACATATAATAATTTGATGGTGTCAAGCTGAGAACATTATTAAAAGTAGGGAATATAGTATTATCCTGTTGAAGGCATTGACAATATAGCTTGGACCATCTTGGACTTCACCTTGGGTCAGCAATGCTAAGGACATGACCTGTTACAATCCCTACCTTCAAATTTAAAGTGTATTTTAACTCTGCAGATAAAGCATTCTGCTAAACTAGAATGCTTTTGGATTTTATAAAGTATTTTTATATCTCTTTCTTTTATATTTTGCTCCAAGTCTTTATAGATTTTCAACAGGATAGCATTCTTTACACCATCTGTAACCATGATTTTTCCAATACATTGCCAATATTGCTTTTCTAGTTATTTCTTCTACAATTGCCTCAAGAAGATCCAGGGAAGGCAAAATAGCAAAATCAGACCTCAGATGCCAAAATGATTTGTGAAAATGCATATATCTGTTAATCTCTGTTTAGACAGATTTTTGCTAAGTATATTTAAATTATGGCCTTATGTCATGCTAGCTAATGTGAGAAAACAGGTCTTCCAAACTATAAACATGTCTGGTTTCTAGAAAAAAGTTGCTTTTTAGAACTGACATTGTACAATTTTTCTAATTGGTCCTAATCTCAAGAAAAAAAGAATGCAAATTAAATAGTATGCAGTGTTATAAGGCATTAAAGGCAGGAAATAATACTTAAGATTTAGACATAATGTCACTTCTTGGTATGAAGAAGTTGATTGACTACTTCCAAAATAATTATTCTTGCTTGAATGCCTGAGGAAATATTGATTGCTTTAGAGTCGTGTTTCATCCCATGACTTAATACAGCTAGTATTTTAGGGCCTTGCTTTGAACAACTTGCTTTATTTGGGAATATGAAGAACAAACAGAACTTTCCAACTCACCAAGATCCCTCTGTAACCCTAACCTCAACCATAATCCAATACCCATCAGCTCTGAAAACTGAAAATTATATTTCAAGGTAAGTGTCATTAACATACTGCTAATGGGACGTGACATCCCATTCTACCATGGAGCATGGCACTTGCAGGTTGGTAATGGTGTGGGCTGTTTTCTTTGCTGAGATGTAATGTGTCTCTTCCAGGGATTGATGGATTGCTTCTGCCAACAAAGAGCACCAGAATTTCTCACTGGCTAAAGGCTAACAGCCCAGGATTAGAATTCTTAAGGTAATTCTCAAAGGGAAAATAAATTTTCAATTTTTTATGCCACCAATCATGTTAATCAGAAATTTAAAAAAATTCTGAGTCTTATAAAATGTATTATCTTTTAAATATCTAACAATTTATTTAGATTTCAGATCATGGAGTCATGTCATTCCTGGATTTAATTTATAAGAAGAGGAAGCTGTGCTTTAGAAAAAACATCCACTAATGTTGCAACTGCATAGAAACAAAAGTAGGAAACCCCAAAATAAAGATCCAAAATTTTTTTAAACTAATTAATTGATTTGTATCATGCCTGACTCATAAAACAAGTTTTCATTAGCTGCAAATGACGCTTTGTTCACATTGCAATTTGCAGTTTAAAGACATTTCAGGACATGATGTAAACAGCATAACCCCTCAAAAAACATGAACCAGCTCCAAATAGAATTAATGTGTTGGAAAGTGCTGATCTAGACTAACCGAAATTGCTCTTGGACCTATTTGATTCTACTGAGGAAAAATAATAGCATCTGCTGCAGTAATGATTAAACTCAAAAATGCAAGTTCTAGGTGATCCTCTGTAGAAGCATAGATACTAGAGATAAATTTAATAAACTTTTAATAAGTTTCTGGCAATGAGAAGGCTCAAAATGTCATCATCCAAATAGTTATGTATGGATTAATGTCCAATTTTTAATCATTCCAAAATTTGAAGGATCTTCAGATATTTAGACTGAGTTTGTCATTAAACTGGCAGAATCCCATTTAACTGACAGATATACCATTTAGAATTGTTACATGAGGACACAGCTGGATAGCCCCAATGCCTTATTGCAAATCTGCCCATAGTGCTGCGTTTCAATCTCCCATATGGAATTTGGCAAAATTGTGTTTTACACAATAGTCTGTATTTCATGGTTTAACTGTAGAAGAATTACTCTGTTGCTGCTCTTGTCCTTGATGAATTTCCCTTCAGAAACATATTGTTTAAAGAAGCTTTCTTCTGCTAAAATATCTTTTATTTCTGTCAGCTTGCTCCATCAGATCATCTCTTCTGTGCTGTCAAGAGGATTATAATGAGGTAGGTGGCATTAAGTGATACAGAATAGAAATTCACAATCAGTCTGGCAAAAGTACTCAGGTAGTGATGAAGGGTTACAGGGGTAGATAGTGAACCAACAAAACAGGGACTGTCATTATTGCATTTTCTGGTTATTGTTGCTGTATGTGATATTTTCCTCTTACCTTCCCTCTTGTGAAACATAAGGATTGTATTTGAGTATTCATGTTTATTTTGCTCAATAGACTTGTGGATCGAAGTGTTTCTTAGAGGAGAAAATTTGTTTATGGGGGAAGTCAGATTTTTACTTTGGTACTGTATATTGCTCCAGGATTTTGAGAGCTAATAACCTCTGCCCACATTCCTACTGGGAAAATGAAAATGATTGTCTGTTGTTATTGTCACAAGGTTGGATAAAATTATATTTTACATGGAATTTGCACTTTTGGGGCCTTTTATTTCTACATAATATTTTGTGATTTTTGAGCTTAAAAAAGAGAAAAGAAGAAAACTGAGGAATAGAAGCATGCCTACAAAGTTCAGAACAGCCGCCTCAGAGCTCCCAGGGCAAGCATGTTTTATGACACATAAAAATCTTATGGTAAACAGTAATTAAGAGGACTAATACTGTATTAAACTCTTGAATGAACAGAAATGACTGTCTGTTGCAAATGAACTATTTTCAAAAGTGTGAAACTTGCCTTAAGTAATGCAGAAGACCACAGGTTAAGAGGGGAAATCTAGCAGGTAGCAAGAATTTCTTAGAGAAATTATCATATGTGGGATAAAAGTTTGTACGAAAGAAAGCAGGAAGGGTGGATTGATGAAACTATTGAATTAAGAAAATGGATAAATTCTCATCCAGTCTAGCATACTTACCATATAGAAATGCTGATGTTTTCAGGCAATTCTGATGAAGACATTTTGCTGATCTGAATGCAAATTTGAGCATTTCAGACAGTTTTACGATATTAGAAGATGATAATTTTCAGAAGTGCTCGATGCTACTGCTATTTAAAATTCAATCAAATCCCTGATGTTTCAGTGTGGTAGTACCCAAGCCTCCAGCACTGTAATTTTTTTGAGACCCACTAATACACAGAACTAGATGACTGTTGTCTCCTGATAGTGTTTGCTGACCTGAGGCACTAATGCTTTTCTCAGGGGACAGTAGCACTCCTTGATTAACAATGTCTTTGGTCTTTGCCTTTTCACCCTTGGAGGAGGGGTTGCTTATTAGCAAGTCCATGGGCCACAGTGACCATCCCAGATCCCTCTGGATGCAAATCTGATTTGGCCAGCAGTTTTCTGATGTAATCTGTCACCTTATTTTCCAGATGTCACCAATGTTCCTGGTTTGGTGTGTTCAGAGAGAAGAAACAGGCAAAACCCTGCTGAGTGCCTGAAGCCTGGTACATCTCTAAGACTCTGAGTGACACAGTCAGCTCTAGCATGTCATCCTATTCAAAGACACAACCCTCACAAGAAAATGCTTGGAAAATTATATTTCCCACAGGAATGGAATGTATATCTCACATAAAATCCGGTACCACATCAAATTAGGCTGCTTCAGAGGAAGGCAAAGTACCTTCCTTCCTGTAGCAATTTTCTCCAGTTGAAGATATTCAGACCTTATGTCCTAGTAATCAATCAGGCTAATAATTTTACAATAAAATACAAGGTACTTTATCAAGTCAATTGCTACAAACAAGGAGGTGAAATATTTTCCCAAAAGCTCCATAATATTTGCTGTGATTGGATTGTGGTAATAATGTATTTACAGTTACCTGTCTACTGCAGGATAAATTCAGAGCAAGCAAAGTCAGAATTTGACAAGAATACAGGATATCTGGTTAATGCATTTTTGTGTAGGTGAAAGTACAGACAGAAATAGTTATAAAAGCTAAAGTACTATTTCTCAGAGCAATGTAGATTTAATGCATGTAATAGATTATGTCAGGAAGACAGGTTCCTGTTTTGCTCTGACCGAAAATTGTTCAGACTAGACCTACTGACAAACTACAGCTGCAGAAATTTCATTTTCTGTTCATAAGGCCTTCTCTTTAATTGCAGGCTAAGAAGAAGCTTACTTTTGTCTGCTCTTTAGCTAGAACTTCTTATGCAGTACTGTGCTTAGCAGCAGTTCTTCCAGACTTTCCCGAGGTGCCTACAGTCAATGATGGATTAAATTGTCTCTGGGTAAAAGAAGAGGTGTATTACAGTTTATAAAATGGCATGGATTCTCATTAATTGCTTCCATGTCATCACTGTGCTCAGCATGGTTTTAATATGAACCTTGGTTCAAAGAAAGTAGAGGTGTAACTGTGAGTAACTTTATCTACTTCCATGAATTAGCAACTGTCTGTGCATCATGCCTTTTGACATTTATGCTTGTTCCACTGCCTGCCCAAGATGGTTTACCCAGTAGCTTCCCAGAAAGAACATTTAACAGTGCAGTGAAGTGTACCTCCACCTCTGTGCTCATTACACCTCTTTATAAGGCAAAGTTCCTCAGTGTTCTGTTCCTCAGGGAGAACTTTGGAGGCCAAACTTTTTCTCTCCCATGTTGGACATGGTTTAATCACTGCGTTTCTGCTACTAATACCTCTATTTTGGAATACCCAATTCACTGAATAATTGTAGAGCTATTTTTCCAGCTCATAGTAAAAGTACATTATACAATATTCTTAGCATAAAATAGCTTACAATCATCTTACATAGCCAAAGCAGATTGTTATTATGAAATTTCTTCAGAACCACTGCAGCTCAACAGCTTTTGGGTCCAAGCTCCACGGAAGTGATGCACAAAACTAGTCTTGGGATCAGGTCTGCAGGCTCTACTCTTGAAAGCAGAACTATATCTTTATACCAATAAATTAACATCTCTACCACTGAGACTGACTGTCACAAAATAACTTTGTCCATTCTCGATCTTAGGCTTCAAAATAGAAAAGTTATTTTATACATTATAGCTTGGAATGTTCATTTGTCCATATTGATTCTCAGACTGTGTCCAGGATTTAGGCGAGGGCTAAATATCTAGAGTCAAAGCTGGGTCAGGCTATAATCTCATTGTAATGGTTTAGATAATTGTGTTCCATTGCCTAGGAATGTTTCTTTATACTGTTCACTAACCTGGCTCTGTCTGCCAGGACAGTTATATTTCTCATAATCGTTTATCAAAAAGCTGCAGGAGCTCAATTCTGTCACATTTCTGTTTCTTCTCCAATTTTCAGCTGTTTAAACTCAGCTAAGATAACAACCTTGCTATTACTGCTCTTCTATTTCACCAAAATATGCTGTTGCACCTGTTTCCATTATGTCTGCACCTTGAATAATCTCCAGCGATCTCTCCATCCACTCGAGAGTCACAATGACATTGTGTTTTGGGGCTGTTTCCATTTTACTTTTACTCCTCTGGTTTCACTTAACTTCAATGCAATATAATGGTTCAACTATTTTTTTTTCCTGAGTTCAATGCAGAAAGTATTCCTCAGCAGCTGCTTCTTTTACCTAACCAGCATCCATCCATTCTATGCGGCTGATTTTCCAGAAATAACACCCCTTTCATTTTTTGTGATTTCTATTCCTCTTTCCCCACCTCCCCACCTGTATTTTTACACTTATCTGTTCTCCTTATTGCTTAGAACAAGTACAGTCTAAAATCAGTATGTTCTTCTTTTATTCCTTAGTGTATGGATTTGGAATTCTAACTTTAGATACCTAAGCTGGAATATTGTGTCACCACTATAAATACAGTCCATGCCTAGGAATAGGCTTGCACTAGGATTTACAAGTTTGTAATTACTGGTGATAAGTAAATCCCACAAAAACCTCATATGAATACTTCATTTTAAAAATTGCCATAAAGTTTATGAAGTATTTTTAATGCAAATTTCAGGAAGGCTATCTCAACTTTTTGAATGGAAAATGCATTACTTTATCTACAATGTAGTTTAAGAGTTAAGAAGCTCTGGAATGTATGCTGTGAGCTACACAGCACCATGACAGCAACCTTGCAAATCCTTACACGGCCCATAAAAAATACCATTTTTTGCACAGCAATTTATTAGGGATTAATTAAGATTAGGGACCAAATTTAGTGTTCAGTGTGTATTTACAGTCATTGCATTGGTCATTCAAGAATTTTGGCCATCTCAAAAACACGGCATCAAATGTTCCAAATAAAAATGTTTTCAGCTAGAAATCTGCCTTCGTTACAAGCTTTTGGCACCAGTAACATTGTATTTTGAGTTCTTCTGCATTTCTCATTTTGACTTCGAAAATACAACTTTGAGGATTGAAATAGAAGGAATGTTTACTGGATAAGCTTTGCTTTTGCAAGGCAAAGGAGGAAGCAGTGAGGAATCGAGCAGGCAATGTTGGAAGGGACCTCAAAAGTTTATCTGGTCCAGCCTCTCTCAGATGGGGAGCCTCGGTGAGATCATCTATCACCCAGTCCAATTACATCTTGAAAACCTCCAGTATCACTATGCCTAAAGTAATTTTGCACAACTAGGCAAAAAATTTTACTTTTAAAAATTTTTCTCTAGTTTTTTCCAAGTTTTCTCTATTTAAAAAATTATTTTTAAAGTGGAAAATGAACTTTTATTTGTAACAAAACAAGTAGATTTTTATGAGTCTTGGATAACATTGACAGAAAAGGCATAATCTGCTTAAAGCTTCCACTCCAAAAGAAAAAAGAAAGAAAAATCATTCAACCAATAAACCAATGGGCATAAGCAAAAATATGATTAAATACTCTAACTAAGATGAGCACATTACACAAAGCAGAAGGAAACATAATAAATGGTACTTATCCTTGAGGTATAGAACCTGTGCCTTTAATTAAAGAAAGAGAGGACCTAAATGTATTTGTACATGATAAAATGAAAAGAAAGTGTAAAGGAAGGGGCAGGGAACAATGGAATTCTGCCTATTGCGCTTCTAATGCTGCTTTTGTTTAGCTCAGATACATTGGCATTTCCTGTTCTGCCTTCCTTCCTAAAAGATCAAAGTCCTGTAAGGGGTATATCCCTATAGGTTTCAAGAATTTTGCAGAGAAGGGGAAATTCTCGAGTTTGCCGGCATCCACTATACAGACATGTGAGAGAGCAGTTTCACCTATTGTGGAAACTCCTGGTTTTTTCAATCTCTTTTACTGCTAGTCATCAGTAAACCAGAGGAAGCTGATAAGATATAGAATATTTTTAATATCCAGATCCTGACATCAAAATAGAGGGTTTGATTTTGGACCATTTTAGAGAATAGTTCTAATCAATTATTATGGTTAGTTTGGGCATTATACTGAAACTGAATGTGAGGAACCAAGGTGCTGGCAACAAGTCAAAGTTGAATGTAGCTATTTGTTATTTGATAAAATGAATGAATGGTTTCCAGCACAGCTTCTGAACTTCTTTTAAGAAAGGTCACTCACTCACTGCAAGGGAAATTGTCTTTCAATCAAGTCTTCTCCCAGCTGTGGCTTGATTTATGTCTTATTGCAAGTATTAACTGAAAATGAAGAAATAACATAATGCCATAAAGGTGTTATTGGAAAATGGAAAATAACATCACTTCTATTATTGCTGACATGAAGCCTAGCTGATCTGTGAATAAAAGTCTTGCAGAGGATCAAAAGCTCACATTGTGCTGTTGCCACCAAAGATAGGTCTCAAGAGAGCATCTCTCTTTGTGGCTACTTTATTTTCAGTGTTCTTGTAGAAAGTCTTTTGTGGCTCTAGGAAAAATGAAGCCTCGTTATTGACCTAAATAAAAGCTCACAGTTGTGAAGATGCTTTTGACTACGAGATAAGCCCGAAACAGATTTGAAATAGGGAAGAGTGTTTGCCATGTGGTTAAATGAGAAGCCGTTCCAAGGCTTAGAAGGCAGAATGGGAGAGGGAAATGCAGGTGAAATAGAAATAAAGGATTAAATTCTGTAAACCGGAGGTGGCTTGGTAGGTAAGGTGGCCTTTTGAATTTTTATGTCCTTTCCACTGTTTAATGTGTGAGCATGGGAAAGCCAGTCAGTCTTTGGTTATCCTTTTCCAAGTGTGTAATTATCTCACAAAGACAAAGCCTTGCCAGGTAATAGAATGCCCAGGATCCACACAGGAGTTGTAGGAGCCCATGGGACATGAGCTGGAAGAGTTATGACACACTGAGAGCAGAGAACCAGGAAGGTGCTGAGAGAGGTTGTTCAGTATGAGAAGAATGAAACCCAAACACAAGTATATTCTCTGCTGCAGGCCATACACCATACCTTGCAAAAATGACTGCTATGATGTACCCAAACAGATTATTTTTTAAAATTAGAAAACGAGTATATCAGGGGCTTAAAATGCTGAAATATCATCTGAAATGGCCGATTTTCAGAGTTTGCTTTCTTAATTTCTTTTTTAAAGAGGCCGAATTGGAAAGAAACATCCCTATCAGTTTGAGGAAAATGCACTGTTTTGAGCAGTTTGGCATTTTTTCAGCCTTGTACCTGGGCAGTATGGTACCTGAAAACAATATGTACTGTAGAAGAGCAAATGTATTATCAGAACAAACTGTATCAGACAAACCTTTACTGTATTGTTACGAAAACATGCTCAGGCTTCACTCCCCACAGCACCTCTGTCAGTCAGCTGGTGTCATCCAGTGACTCTCAAACACATCAACTGAATAAAATGAATATTCTAATCACTGTTTGGAGATGTATACTCAGCCACTAATTCTTTATTGTACACTCATGTATTTTATTGAATTTCATTAGTCATAGTCCAAGCCATAGGTTTTTACTGAAGTTTCCCACTTGAAACTCAGAGTTTTTCATTCTAAAATGTGGAATATTTTGATTATTCATTTCTATTAAGGTAGGACAAAAAGCCTTACCTGTCAACTTTCTGTCCATGGGATCTCTACTAATTCTGTTTTATAGATGACACAAAATCTCTGGCGCTTTTTTATAGACTGCCTTGTAATTTGTTAGCCCAAGATTCTATTCAGCAATAACCATGATTATCAATGTCAGATCTGTCAGCAAACTGCTGTAAGAGAGTTTGAGTATCCCTAGAATTGCATGATCCTCTCTTTTTTCTCTGAAACACAAGGCAGAACAAAGGTGCAAAATGAAAGGCCAACATGTAGCTTCTTGACTGACAATGAAGTACCATCAGTAAAGTAAAATTCCTTTAATTTGTGGATTTGGAAGAAAAGAAAGGAGCCCACCATGATTAAGATCACTGTCAAATACACAACTTATCTTTCTCCCACAATTTATTCAGAGGAAATTTTCAGTGTGTATGGGAATATGATTAAAACTGATGAAGAAGACTGGATCTATACTGAAAAATAGATTACTGACACTTAGCTTCAAACATGGATAATTCCTACACCCTGCTTGTACAGATGCTGACAGAGAATCTGACATGGAGCTGATGTCTATGCAGTCACAAAAGGAGATAAGAGACTGTAGTTGAGTGAATTTGACTTCTGAACTGGAATTCATCAGAAATAGTGACAGCATTTGAAAATTCTACCTGACTGAAGTTTTGCTTTACCAATCAAAAATTGAGGAAAGAGTTTCATGTACATGCTATGTACATGAATGACAAAACTGCTTGTCTTTATTCTCACTGTCTTCCTGACTAACAGTCACAGAGGAAGCAACTGTGGAGATGGAAGGAAAATATAATTTTCTGTATCATCTGTCCTTACACATCATGGGATTTTCTTATTTACTAGTACAGAAAGAATTTGAGAGCAAGTTCTTGTTTGCTAAGATATTAATTTAAACATCAGGGTAATCTAAACTGAAATTGTATGTTTGGATTTCATATATAAAATGATAACATGGGAAGAACTAGTGATAGGTTATTTAGATGGGGACTGGTTTTGCTTGTTCATTGTAAAATTTTTCCAAACATAGCCCAACATGTGCCTTGTTTGCATCTAGAAATTGTCAGGCTTTACTTTTACAAATTAAATGGATGCGTGGGTACATTAGCTTTGACATAACACCTAAAATCAGAAGGTACAAGTAATACTTTACACAGAATAAAAGTGGATCTAGCTGCTCAGATATCAAATTCTATGTTGAAACGAAAGATATTTGCAGTTCTATCTTGTGGGCCACATATTGTTGACTCAGAGATAAAAGAGAAGCTGTGTCAGTCCCAAGCAAAAAAGCTGAGTCTGTACACGAGTGGAACTATTTCTGTTTTGCACAGATTGACACAGAATGGCATTTGTAGTTTCTCTTTGTCGTAGAACTTGAGAGTTTTAAGAAGGAATTTTCCCACTAGAACCTATCCTGGCACTGGAAAAACAACCTTGCAGAAAACAGAACACTGTGCTGAACAGACAGATTCTGCGCTGGACTTTGTGTCACTGCAGTGAATGGCTTATATTTAACGTTATCCTTAAAGACATTGCTTTGACTTAACTGGGCCTTAGTTGTACTGGACAAAGGTAATGTAGATTTGTGACATTGGCTTCCAGTTCTTTGGTATGCAATCATTAAAATGCTAAAATCACTCTGCAGGGGTAAGTTTCAAACCCTCATTATTACTAATAAAATTTTAAAAATACTATCTGGGGATGTTTTATGTAGAGATATATCTGCATAAATTTCAAGCTTTAATTTTGTGGGAAAGGCTTTCCATGGGTAAAGCCAATGGCTACAGCCTATAGAAAAACAGACTTTTCCCTTCCCTGCTAGAAACCTCTTCCTTCAAAAAGTACAGAGGGGAAAAGGGATATGAATGAAAAGGATCATAACATAAGCCTGAATTCAAGTTTGGGCGTTATTTTTGGTAATGTTTGGGAGGCCTCCCTGTTCAAAGAGCAAAGAAAGAATTTCAAGTGCGGAAAACCTTGTAAATCTAATAATGTTGATATTCTAGGCTATCTAATTAATGCCTCTTTATGCCTCGGCTGAATGGTCAACTTTAAGTTAAGCAAAAGATCAGGAGCTCCTGAAAAGCAAACATTTAGTCCTTCAGCAGGGAGCAGGAAGGGTAGGAGACATTTACACACCACAGGAGCCTTGCAAAGAGACGTCTATTCAGAGCTCTGTGCTGAGGGACTGCATTAGTGCTCTGTTTGCTGTGCATGGCTCAGAGCTACAGCAGCAGAGCTGGCTGGAGTGAGGAGGATGCTCTCCTGGGAGCAGGCAGGGCGAAGGCAGAGCACTCAGAAGGGGCTGGCAGCCAGCAGCACCAAGGCACATCACCACCACACTGTAGCAGCCTCAGCTGAGCTCTGTTGGCAGGCCAGAGCTGGCAGGCCTCAGCCATGAGGCAGAGTTTGCCCAAGACTGAAAGCAAGCAGCTGGCCTTCTTACCTTGGGTGAAATAGACAGGGGCAGGGGACCTTTCTGCTTTTTAATGCCTTTATTAAAAGTGATCAGCACTGGCAGGAGAACCGACGGGCCTTGCACTCATGCTGTCGAGTTCCCAGGAATGACTTGGAGAAGGAGGATGAGTGCAGCTTTGTCCACTGGTCTGTGGGCAGAGCTGGGGGTTCTGTCCTCAGGAGAGCATCAGGAATTCACTTGTTCCCTTTTTTGGATTGCCCTCCAGGGTCCTGCCTCTAGCCGAGGTCCTCCTGGCTAAGGTGAGGGTCAAAGAAGGGTCTCAGCGTCTCTGCAGGCTCTGGACTTTGTTCCTCACATCCAGACATCACTTTGATCTCTTAATTCTGCGTTGGCTCGTTGTTTTGGGGTCTTTTTGGTAGGTTTGGTGGGGTGGCTTTCCCATGGCATGCTGGCTCCGAGGTCATTTGCGTGCCCTCCGATGTCCCCTCCTTTCACTGTCCAGAGGGGTCATCCACCTGGCAGCAGGCAGGGTGGTACTGACAAAAAGGGGAATTCCTAACAATAGGGGGTCAACAACCGACTCTTAACAGGTGATTACAACATGAAGTTAACAAAGAATTCTCCTCCGCCAGCAACCAGCCCAACTTGCAACTCTGCAACCTTTTAAAAAAATGGGTAACCTTTTTTTACTCCTAACATTAGGTGTCCAGACTTCTCTCAGAGAAGTTCCCTAACAACCAGCTTTTTAGAATTTGGTTGCCCTCGATCCTTACTTTTAATGCTGTTCCTGTGTCCTCTAGGTTGAGGATGAATCCCACCTTTTGGGCTATGTAGGCTGGTGGTTAGTGGCATTACAGTTCTGAGGTGGATTGGCAGTTCTACAGTTGCAAAGTGTAGTGCTGAGATAGTCTCAAGAAAATGAAAATGAGTTTCTAGCCTAGAAAATTGCGTTTTCCTCAGGGGAACAAATGATTTTGGTTTTTGTTGCTGATTACAAAAGCAAGAAAATTTCTTTTAGAAATAGAAAAAGACCAGAAAGAAGGACTGCAGACATACCTCCAAATAACTTATTTTCATCCTACTTAGAGAAACATGGTAGTTGGGAGATGTGGGTTCATTTCCCTGTATCACCAAGGAGAACTCTCTGTCCTATACCCCACCAGAGCTGCAATGGAAGGGGAAAATTGTTCCTCCTTTCTCTAGAGATGCCAGCTCTCTTAGTAGAAGTGATGTTTTTAATTTAAACTGAATTGGAATATTTCCAGGGTAACTGCATCATTAGTTGAGGATGCTGTTTTCCATAAACAAATACAACAAGTTCCTCAGACTGAAAACAGTGCTATTCCCAGTGTAACCAGCTGTCCTCAAGAGTGCATGTTTGACACAAAGATTTCAGCTTGTTCATCTAAGCAATGGGAGAGCTGTACCAGTGAAAAGAAAATAATATCTGCCCTTTATCCCTTCCTCAGCAAAGAGGTGAGACAGGATGGAAGGTGGAGATGCAACCTGTGGATCAGGCTGTGAGGAGAAGCTGCCATGCAAACACTTGTGATGAGTTAACTGCTCCATCCAGGCATTCTTAGATGTGCAGGTGGGGAGAGGGGCTGCCAGCGCTTCTTACAGACCAGATGAAGAGTCTGGATTTTGCTGTTTGCAGCTGGAATGCTCCATGCTGGCTAATCCAGTGCTGCTTTCCCTTGGCTCAGAGCTGAGAGGTGCTGTAACCTGACTGAGTTGGTGGAATTTTCTTAGACTATTAATTCTTACACAATTGGTTATAAAATGTCTAAGTGCAACTTATTGTTTTGTGGCTAGCAAAGTAAAAGAACTGTTGCTCTGAATTCTTGTATTTCCAACAGAGTATCTCTTAAACTACAAAATTAAAACAACATTGCTGGCACATGAGGGTTATTCTAATCAGCTGTTTAAAGGTTTCTGTTATTCACTGCTTCCCAGTAGAGGGGTCATTAAAACCTTGACACTTTAGTGTCTAATTAATTTATGCTTCCTTTTTCATTTAAGGCCGTGTATTTCAACACCAGCAGCAAGTGATAGGTTTGCCTTTACACAATATCATTAGAGAATAAATTGCACCATGTACTTTCCTTAGTCCTAATAGTCTGGAATCTTTGAGCTAAATTAACTTGACTGTAATTGCAGTGCTGTGGCAGAAACATTACAAAAACCAGAAGTTTTATATAGGCATTTATTTTGAAGAAAAAATCTGGGTGTTTTATATCATTTTAAGGTTAAAAAAATGGTGGTGGCAGAATACAGATTTTAATCTTATGTACTGCAGCCTAAACAACATCTGCTTAAAGAGTAGAATTTGTTGGCTGGAAATCTTAATGGGCAAAACTGGTTCATTGGCTCTTCTGAAAGTTAATCAAGCTTTCATCTGTTTGTAATGAGAAGATAAGATTAACCTTTGGCTAAATGTTAGATACAATACTTATTAAACTCAATTTCAGGAAGAAAACATTCCTAAAACAAACTTTCATTTAGAAAGAATTCTGATAAACTTGAAAAATATCAACAGTTCTTTAACAATGATTTTAAATTTAGTATCAGCACCTTTTTTTGTCAGAATGCTTTTCAGTGCCTGAAATACTGCAGAAATTTAGCCAAGACAGAATCTTAAAGTAATATGTTTGTACATGCTCAAGCAAGACCAGTTTTACTGGCTGATATGTCAAATTATTCCCTCATCATTGAGCTCATGCTACACCAAAAGTGTGAATTTGGTCTGCAGTAACTGTTCTGGACCAGGATAAGCATGAATATTAAAGCATGGACCAGGGAAGTTATCTGTCTTTTCCTCATCTTCTGCAGCATCTGTGCCCACGTCTGATGAAAGGGGAGGAGGAAGAATACCTGATGCAAATGCTGCATTGCAGAATGGAAAGATGGGGACAAGGATTCTGATAGAAGTCAGATGATGAAGAAATTAATGGGAGTAAATTGAAGTTGAGAAATTTAAAATGAAGAAGTAGATAGAGAGTGATTGCCTAAAGAATTAAGATCATGGACACAGCTAAGAATAACTAAGAAAGTGTAGTTTACACATGGAGCCAGTGGGCCAGGGTTTAACTGCTGATGAGAGAAGGCTGATGTAGGGAAGAGAATCTTGAAAAAAGGATTTGAAAGGTTTTGTAAATCAAAACAGGAAATATTGGTATATTAAAGTAAAATGTGCTGGCTTAGTCTACCATGTCTCATTTGAGCTATCAGAACCTGAAGACCATTTAGAATTTTATAGCCCTCTAGGTTCAGCTTTCATTGATTTCAGCCACATCTGCAGCATTCAAATATATCTGTAAAACCCTGCGGTGTCCATCTCAATACACACAAAATGAGGAATGTAGAGGTTCTCTGTTTCATGTGTTATGACACAGGCTTTAATTATATGAATATATATATTTATTTATACCAGAAAACATAGTTGTGTAACTACAAACAACTTCTGATAATTTCTGCTGGACTTGGTGGTTTTGGTGTTCATATAGGCATGTACAAATATGTTTATTCCTTGCATCAAAACCTTTTAATAACCAGTGTGGCTAAGTTAATCTGCCTTGCAATATAGCTGTACTGTGAATATAAATTATTAAAAGGCGTTTGCTCCTGAGCTGTTCTTGAATTAACCTCCCCTATTTACTTGGCCGTTATATGATCTCCACTACAGCACTGTGCTTCTGCTATATTTGTAGAAAAGGACTCTATCTACAGTACATAGCCAAAGAAGTAAATTCTGGATCTCATGTCAGAAGCTGCCTGCTGGAGCAGCCTGCCTTTCCTCCATGGTGTACCCACAGAAGGGGCCAGGTTCTTCCTTCGAAACAAGAATTTCCTTCTGGCATGAGCAGGAATCATGGGGTGAGAGAGCTCAGATCCCCAGAGGGAAGGGACTTGTTTTCCCCTGCCTGAGCAAAAGCCAGGCATACCTGACAGCCTCTCAGTGGCACAGCAGAGAAGATAAGAGACTTTCTCTAATCAAGCCTTGATGCTAGTGTTTCTATTTTTGAGACAGGCTTATTCCAGTTCTTGAGCTTAAATCAAAACAAAGCTGGGGTTCTGTGGAGCTAAATGGATTATATTGTCACAACCTCCTGTTCTAGCAGCATAACTCCTTGAAAAGGTTTTCATTATTTGATCTGAGATAATGACATCAGCTTATTACTCCAGTGTAGCAGTTCTTCATGTCTATAACTTCAATCTTTAACATTTCCAAAGGGCACTTAAACTACTTGGTTTGCAATAATTTTTTTATCTAGACTTTTATAGATAACATTTTTATTTTCCCCTGAAAACAGTACAGAATCATAATTCAAGAAGCTAATAATCACTGAAGGCTTTAACCACATTTATCCTTTGGAACATTAGTTATTTCTTTCTCCGTACCTCAGATTTCTCATTGACACTTCCAGGCCACATTAAATGGATTTTTTTTAACCTGCACTTTTTTCCCAAGGTTTCATTTATCATTTTGAAAATCCTATAATTAAAGTAAATCCTGATTCTTTGCCCAGTATTTTCTCCAGTATAATCGTTTGGATTTGTAAAATTGCAGTGAGCAAGTTAAACACTATAATTAGGGCAGTGGAGAAAATGACTTAGTATGTGTCAGTTCCTCTTCCCTATGCTTCCCTTAGAAAAAAAAAATGATGTGACTTCCACAAAACTATAGCATGGTCTGAATTGTTTGCACTTTTTTTTTGCTAGCTATTAGGCTGGCAAATTTCAATTGATTAACTGTTTTTATCTGAGCTTTATTTCTCTCTATGCTGAATAAGTTCAAAATGGTTCAGACTTTCTCAGTGTGTTTTTGGCAAAGTGTTAAATCGTATTATTTTTAAAAAGAGAGAGGGAGAAGTTTCTATTTCAATGTCTTTCTTTGCACTTTGAGCTGTATAATTATTTTTAGTTCTGATTTGGAGTGTCTGAGGTCACTTGGTCTGTTCAGCTTGGGGAAGAGGAGACTGAGGGGGGACCTCATTGCAGTCACAACTTCCTCATGAAGGGAAGAGGAGGGGCTGGCACTGATCTCCTCTTCTCTGTGGTGACCAGGGACAGGATTGAGGGAATGGCCTGAAGCTGTGCCAGGGGAAGTTTAGGTTGGATATTAGGAAAAGGTTCTTCTCCAGAGGGTGGTTGGGCACTGGAACAGCTCCCCAGGGCAGTGGTCGCAGCACCAAGGCTGAGAGAGTTCAAGAAGCATTTGGACAATGCTCTGGGCCCATGGTGTGACTCTTGGGGATGGTGCTGTGCAGGGTCAGGAGGTGGACTCAATGGTCCTTGTGCATCACTTCCAACTCAGCATATTCTGTCATTCTGTGATCAGAGTTTATTTTTGTTGTGGTCTTTGCAGTTGTCAGAAAATCAGCCACGTTCCCTGGTTCCTTCTTTTCTGTGTAGTCCCTGAAGCTGAATGGTTTAGAAATCTTTCCATATCCAGACTGCAATTTTTCCCTACATATTTTGTCACAGAAATTGTTATGCATGATATAAGATAAGAAGGAAATAAGACTTATTTTATTTTGGGTGAGTTTTTTTTTACCACCTCTCTCAATAAACTAACCATACTTCTAGTGACTTTTATTTTGTCTTTTCTACACTAATGACGGGAGCAGTGATTCCCACAAGCAAGATACATCACTTATTTTTGTATTAAACCTTACTGACACAGGAAGATACCTATATTCTCTTGTCACCAGGGAAGCATCCATAACTTTGTTTCCAACTCTTCTCAGATAAAGTTGGAGTTTTTTAAAGGCATTATGTGTATAAATCATGTCTTAGGGATCATTTGTTTTTGTCATATATAACTGTGATGCTCTTGCATTCTGTCTAGAGCCTTTATTGCCAGACCATCTCCCTGCAGCCTTTCCTTGCAGTTTTCTCATGATAGGAATAAGTCCTGATCTCCAAATTACCTTCTCATTGTTTTGTCCTATTATATAGGTCCCTTCAGCAACTATATGGTTAAAGATATCTGTAAATAAAGAGAAACACTGTCTGACCATGCTTAAAAAACATTTTATCTCCTTGTATCTTTGTTAAACTGGCAAATATATCATTATACTGGCTGTTGATGTCAGAAAACTGCAACACAAATTGAGTGATATTCTCTGGTTGTGTAAGACTGTGGAGGAGATGAGAATTGGGCAACAGAGTCCAAATCCTGTAGCATTTGCCACAAGATGGATTGTGAGAAGTGAAGTGGGAATGGTGCTGGGGTTTTATATTGCACTTGAGCTGTGCTGAAATGAGTTGATGGAATATGTGGCAAGCTGAAAAGCTCTGTCTTTATCCAAACAGTACCTATTGCATCCCTATGACTTAGACTCTTACTGTTTAAAAAGACTCTTCAAATACAAATCCAGATGCTTCTTCTACTCTTCCTTCCTCATTTCTTTAGAAGAAAATTCTAAACCTTTAAAGTTCCTCAAAGAGTTCTTTGAGGGCATGCTGCTATGAGCTTAAATGTCTCCAAAACTGTACACCTTTCTCCCACAGCAGTGAGTACAAACTGACTCAAACAGCTACCAGTTGGGCTTTATTTTTAAAACTGAGTGTGATTTCTACCAGATTTTTGGTAAAAATGTTCACACACAAGTCTGTCTTAGATTAGTAGTGTCTTTAGCATTTCAAAACCTATATTCTGTCTTTACAAAATCTTTTGAAGGAAAACCTCATTAATCCCCAAAATGGACAAATTGCATTTGTCTGTTATTAATATTCATGATGTTTTCCAGAAGCAACATTAAATTTTTTTCTTCATGGTATTTAAAGAGAATATGATTATCTCAGGGATGATTCATGAACCTATGAAGTTTTTTTCTTTTGCCAAGAAAAGCTAATACTACTCTGTCAGAATTTTAATCTTCTTACACTCTCTGTTTATTGTAATAAATGATGTTGCATCTTGTACACATTTTGCAAAATGATAGAATCACTGAATAGGAAAATTAGCCTCAATTCCTAGTGCTAAATGACATTCAAATGTTGATATCTGTGGGACAATTAAGGAATTTCAAGCTAGTACTCCAAAGCAAGATATGAGGAACTTTGACTCGGTTTTGGTTATGAAGAAATATGTCTCCACTGGTCTCTTCACTGAAGCTGCATGTTGTGATGTGTCATTCCTCCCTGTCCCACTCCTCAGGATGCTCTATGATCTCAGAAATGCTCAGCCCCTGGGCTAAGTTCCTCTTGAGCTTATCTGAAACACTGCCTGTTCCCAGGAACATATACTGGCTAAAAACCTCCTGTTTTTTAGTGGAAAGTGCCTTGGAAATTTTTCTTGCCCAAGTTATAACCCAAGTGGAACACCATTTTTGCTATCAAACTGCCAAAGAAAGTTACCATCTCATATTCGGCCAGGATGGAAGATTACTATGACCAAAGCCATTGAAGATTACTATGACCATTGTCTTGTGACCCTATAATGAGAGATCCTCAATGAGACCCTTTGAGCTCTCCTGGGCTGCCTCGGGCACTGACTAGCCATCTCCCTCTGAGAGGGATATCTCACAGGATGCTGAACTCCAGCAATGGAGCCTGGGCTGATCCCAGAACTCCCCAAGGTTCCAGTCTTCTCCCACTGAGAAGATGCAAAGGAATATTCACTGAATATTCTTCACTGTATTCAAGAGGAATTTCTCACAGGTGTGCACCTTGTATGTTCTCCTTTAGGTCTGTGTGTGTGCAAGTGCAGATATGCTATAGCAAATGTACTGTGAATGTTGCAATCTTAGACTCTTAGGTATGTTAGATTTGTGAGTAAGGTAGGGCTGTAAGTTACTGTTGTGCTTATTGTAAGTTCTGTAGAATCTTTTGTTATACTGTTTATCCATTTAGTACTGTTAAATTTAGGTGCTGTTAAAACCTTTAGGCCTAAAACACTGGTCAAGTTCAGGGCCAAGTTTAACAAGGGGAGCCACTGTGAACCTTGTGACCCAACAGGAAGGTCTTCCTTAAATCTTTTTATCATTGCTCTTTCCCATCCTTACCCTTTTTCCATCCTCAGCCTGCATGAAGGTAATTTGAGGCTGATTTTAGGTTGATTGATTCTAGATTGTAGTCTGATTTTGCTCTGTGTGCCTTAGCAGTAAAATGAACCTTGCTGACAAACTTGTCATAGTTTCACTTTAATATCAAACCTGGTTTTGCAAATACCTTTGCCAGTGTCTCATTTACTGGCCATTGCTGTCATTTCATCTCATTAGATGAGGAAGGATGTTGATTAGGGGCAGGAGAGTCTAACCCCTCATGTCAAATTGAATTCTTGTAGTGACACCTGGAAAGCCTCCATTTTGATGAATGCCAGGAAGCAAATTTAGGTTACTTTGGGCTAAAGAAATGCAGAACGTTGCCAAAAAAAGGCAGCATTTTAAGAACACTCTTGCAGCATCCTTTCCTTCTTATAGCAATCAGGGTAAATTTTCAATTGATTGGAGCTGTAGCAGAGTGACATAAGCAAGGGATCAGCACAAGCAGCTTGGATTCAGGTTTCATTATCTTGAGTTCTGCACATCAGAGAGATGGTAAGGATTTATTTGAGGGGGGCCTTTAAAATCTCAGTGGGAATTTTGTCTGAATGAGAGCTAGGGAAACCTTCAACAGTGGGACAGGATATAGGAACGTAAATAAAGAATGTAAATAAATCCCCAGACTGAGAAGGAAGCCTGTGCCTGTCAGACACTAAAATAACAGTTGCTTAGAGCCAACTGAACCTCTATTTATGACACAAAGATTAATAATGTGAGTAGTAACCAAAGGTGAAATGATTCAGAAATCTAGTTTTCAATTTTTAGAAATATGGAACAGGCTGGATTTTACAGCAGCAGATGTAAGAGGGGAGGAGGAAGGGGCAGGGCTGTGAAGGAGCTACAAGATGCTTTTTAGATTGTATGAAAAGCATTTGGCTATGAACAAAACAATGGCATTTAAATTCTTTTTCCCCTTGAAGATAATCAGGGATCTGTAGAATTAAAACTCATGAAAGGGCAGAACATATGGCATGAGGCCAAAAGCAGCTATGTGACTGTGTTAATAAGCATCCTTTGTAGCCCATCTGTGAGGACATACGGACTCTGCAGCTTCCCAGCAGTCCTGGCAGGTCCTGTGCAATGTGAAAGGAGGGAATGAGGCAGCAGGAAGATGAAGTGACACTGGGGAGCTGAAGGTTTTGTTACTTTAAGACTATTTTAGGATGGTTACAGCCAGTGTGATGGGGTCAAATCACTGACAGAGATGCACATTATTCAGAAAAAAAGAGTTTCTTGTGGTGCTTGGAGATCCCACTGGAATTTGCAGTTGCTTGAGCTATCACTAACCTAAATGTGGTCATGACTAGTCAGTTTCTTTTCCATCATGAATTTTCCTTTAACCCTTTTCTTTCTCACCTGTAGATAAGGGATGAGGGACAGGAGATCTTATTTAGTGAATTGCTTTGGACCTGATCCTCACAAAGTGGCAATGGCGGTGCTGGATGCCTGAGCATTGCCAAAATTTGATCATGTTTTTGGAAACACATTCTCTACCATCATCATGACAGATGTGTTTCTTGCTAGACTAAACACAGAGAAACCTTTATAAATGTGTTTTAAAGATTTTAACTTTTCAGTCTCAATCTTTAGTTTTTTGTATTCATGTTCACACACACACACACCTGTTTTCTGGGGTAAAGGATCCTTTCAACAGACATTTAAAACTTCTCCCTTTGTGTCTTGTTCTGATAAACCAATCAAATAGTCAAATAGTGCTGGCTCACTCTGGCTAATGACACCTTGGCATTGGCATTTCAACTCTGCATTTCCAACTCAAATGGAAAGTGCTCATGCAGAATTCACCCTTAAAAAGAAATCTGAGTGCAAGCCAAAACTAGAAGACACAAACTAAGTGTTTGAGTTTGAAACTGCAGCTAATAAATATTTTCCTAAGTTGTCTTTGTGATGGCTCTTCATAAATGTAAAGAAACCATATTTTTAATGTCTTATTGTTGGTTTTTAAGTAAGAGCTTTGTATATACTCTATGTTGTTTGTCCCAGAACAGAATTTGAAAAATTCAAGGTTTTGATATCTTCTATCACCTTATAGAAATACATCACTGCATGTCAGATTTGTTTCTCAAAAGCAGAGTACAGTTCCTGGGGTTATTTTTTGGGTTTTTTTTTTTTTTTTTTTTTTTATTGGTTTGTTTTGGGGTTTTTTTTTTTTTTGCTTGGTTGGTTTTTTGAGGAGTTTTTTGTTTATTTGTTTGGTTAATTTTTCTTTTTTTGGGGGGTTTCTTTCAGAATGCATCAGGAGTCTAATCAAATATTAAGTTTTCTTCTTCACAGTGCTCAAGGCTGAAAATTCTGAGGTGGAGGTACCATATACAGAAAGTTCATATCAGTGGTCAAAGCAATTAGACAATTTGTCTGATTTATGTCACTTTGACATAATTGATCCAAACATTATGGATTGTATCTGGGCTTCTGAAAAGGTGACAGAAAGCCAAAGAAAGTGCAGGATGTGCAGCATGAAAAAAGTTCTTCAACAACTTTGGGTTCCCCCTACATGATAAGATCTGCAGACAGCTGTCAGACCTGACTGGTCACAATTCCCTACCTACTCATTTGAACAGCTTTTCCTATCTTTCCTCTTTCTGCCAGATGCTTCAGATGTGGATAAGAGTGAGGGAAAGATGAACTCTGAAGGTCATCCAATTCAGAGTAGACTATTCCCAGGCAAGGTTCTAGGCTCCATTCCAGTAAAGCTGGAGCTCCAAAATGGCACAGGTTCAGGTTCTCAGTGCTCAGCACTCAAAGATGGGGCCAGATGTAACACACTAAGCAGCCCCTGCCTTCCTGCTGCAACATTCGTGGCTGCGTCTCTCAAAAGCTTTTCTCAAAGACTTTTTTTTACTCATTTATTTATTTTCTGAGAAAAATGTCTATATCTTTGAAACCCAGTTGTTTGTTTTTTTTTTTTTAAGAGATCTAAAAATATGTTTACTTGTCAGATAATCTGAAAATAACCCATGCAGGCAATACTTACCATCTAAATTCAAGAAAAATATGGCAAGAAGATTTTGCTGTGCAGGGGAAGTGAGGATGAGTCTGTGTTTTCCAGCTGATTATTATTTGATTAATTCCCATTTTAAACACCATATCATTGTGATTTCTTGGGGGCTTTTTCCCACTCTGGTCATTTTATTACTTTTTAAAACTACCAAATATATAATTTTTTTTTCTAATATGTCAAGCATGAGCATGCTCTTCTTGCCACCCTTGATCAGTGCCTTGCTATGCTGCTGTGAAGCAATCAATTCAAATCATTACAAAGAAACCAACTTGGAAGAACTTGTGAGCTTTTTTTAAGAAAAATAAATGAGAAATTTAAGTGAATAAGTGCTATACATAGTCTCTTGTCCCAAGGGACATTGAAAGAGAGAGTGAGTGCATAAATTCTACTTAGAAGAAGGTTACTCAGAATCAGATAACATGCAGATTAGAGATTTTAAATGGAAAACTTTACCAAGGGTAAAGTGCTGTGTAGTTCTGCCAATAAAAGCCCTAATTCCTCCTCAGGAAATTCTACCCTAGTTGTGAATAGAATTTCCTCAGCCATTTTCCTCATTTATTTCCTAAGTCTTTGTATTATTTATTCCTCACAATAGATTTTTTACATGCAAGCAAAAATTTTGGGGATGGGGGAAATTGTTCCCTTAATTTTTTCTTTGTCCCAGTTTTGCTGAAAGGTTTTGAGGGTTGGTTCTTTTTCTTGTTTGTATGTTTGAAGTTGGTTTGCTTATTTTGGTTGGTGGATTTTCTGGGGGGGTTATTTGTTTGCTTTGGGGTTTTTAGAGGGTTTGTTGTGTGTATGTGTTTTTTGGGAGGGGTTTAAATAAGAAATCAGGTTTCTGTTTTGTGGCTATTCAGAAACCTTTCTAGGTTACTTATGTAGGCATCAGCTGGATGTTCTTTGAGGGACTAACTCAGAGAAGGAACTTCATCTACAAGCCCAAAAAGGGTTGAATCCAGCCCACTTTTCTATCTTTCTTGACCAGAAGACAGAGGTTGCCCTCAATACAGCAAAGTATACATTTCTGAGTATTCACAGACATGGAACTGGTGCTGAGAGCTGGTTGCATTGTACCTGTCATCATTTAGAGAGATTGACTTGTAATTTCACTGTTAGAGAAACAGAGAAATTTCATATAAATTACACGAATACAAGAGGCAGAACAGAAGATTCACCAGTGGCTATCCACAGCTGTGGCCTTGCAGATTTTGACTGCATGGGAGTGGGAGTGGCAGCCAGTATTGGCCTGACAAAAAGCACCCATCCTCCTTCATCAGTACAGGTCTTTCTGGAGTATGTTCCCTCCATGGAAAATTTGAAACTTTTGATGTTTTAATAATGCTCACCTTAGGAAGTGGCTTTCAGCTCTAAGGATCCAGTGACCAGAGGAAAAGGCAGGCCAGCTGTTTGGGTTTTTCCTTCCCTGCTCTTCATGGATGTAAGGACACACTTTTTCCTCAGTTGACTCAAGTTTTTCTCCTTGAAACCACGAGAAAAACAAAAATCTACAGTTTTGGTTTTTTGGTTTTTTTTTTTTTTTTCCTAATGGAATTTAAGTATCCAAGTTTTCAAAAAGCAAAGACCAAAGCTCTGGGAAGACCAGGACGCAGATCAATGAAGAAATTTTGTCAGATCCAACAGCTCTTAATGATATCCTAATAATGAGAAAGAAAAAAAGTGAGATTGCAGATAGTTCACTGGTATAAAAATGTGGGAGAGAAAAGAGGCAGAAAAGATACCTAACAGTAATGAAGAAGCAACATTCTGGCCTTCTTTTTTCCCCTAAAGACAGTAAGAACACTGTCTTGGGACACAGAGAGATAATAAAAGTTTTTAGAAATCATTTTACACAGCAACTTAAACCACTTTCATACTGATTCCACAAACCAGAAAAACTAGTCGGAGATAACACTTTCCCCCATTTGAGCTCCAAATTTAGATATTATGAAGTTTAAATATTTTTATGATCACAAATGGATAACTTAAAACGCAAAATATGTATTTTGGATTTCTACAAAGGCTCAGGGTTTTTGGTGGTGATTTGGTTTTTGTTTGATTTTGATTGTTTTGTTTTGGTTTTTTTTAACATCCTGAGGGATATGTGGTCTGTCAGTGTGGCTAGATTTGGGCACGTCATCTTAATGATGCATCAAGGGACCATTAAGGCGCATTGTACCAAAGATTTACATTCTCCTTGCCTGCTGTGAATTGTCTGCTATCCACCCTTTGGGCATGAGATAAACAGCATTTACTTCAGACAATTCTTTGTATCATGAGGCTGGTGTTTCCCATACAGCAACTGGAAAGTTTCACAATCTTTTACTCTCTTTCTTTTGTTTGAATTGAAAATTGTTCTTCCTATGTTAAGCTACTGCCTTCTGTAGACCTTAAAATCTTCATGGAGAAAAGGAGAGAAAAATTGACAAGCCCAGAGTATGCACAGAATGTTTAATTGCCAATTTCTTTGTAGACTTGTCTGCAGATCTGCATTCTGGCACTAAAGTTAAAGGAATGTCTTTACAGCTAGGGTGCCTTCTAATTAAATTACTCATTGAGTGGCATTTCAAATATGGCAAAGTTTTGCCATATGGTTCCTTTAAAGTGTTTAAATTTTGGGTATCTGAGTCCCATAGACTCTAGCATACAATCAAAGTGATGACCCACTCTATCCTTAATAGCTATATGACAGAAAAATAATAGCCTAAAATTATTTCTACTAAATTCATAGAAATAAGAGATGCACAAGTGCATAATGTGTCCAGGTTTTAATAAGAGCAGCCAGTGCTACAGTAAATATAGTGAAAAGCCAGGCAAGAGCACGGCTGCATTAAGAGAGGTCATGCATGTAGCAGGGAGATACCAGGCAGGAGACTTGCTGGAAACGTTGCAGTTTAAAACAGTTTAAAGCAATGTAAATACTTTAGGAAGCTTAAATCAACAGGGGGAAGGAAAAGTATATGAAAAAAGTGGCAGGTTATTTTTTTTATTTTGGTGGTTTTTTAGTATGCTTTTGACACCTTCTGAATTCAGACAGGTGTGTGAGATTTTGCATGATCAAGGGGTTTTACTGACATGTGAATAAAATGATTAACTAAATCAGTTTTGTATCATTTTTTAAGTTAGGAAGTTTAAAGGCATATATGGCCTAGATAGCGCACTACTCTCCTCTGGAACAAAATCCCCTTCTGCTGCTCCATTAAAACTAAAAGGATGTTTAGGTTCGATGGCTTTGCTCAAGCAGAGGATCTGACAGGTAATGACTTTCAACCATCCCTTTCATTGTGACTTTCTGCAACACTATGCAGTTTTTTTTCCCTATCTTTTAGCAGGGAAAGTTGTGGGGAGGAGTTTGATGGGACCTGAGAGCTTGTGCTTTTTGTTTGCTCCTGCAGGTCAGTCTGTAGCTGGCTGGGAAGGAAGCCTGGGAGCAGGAGCAGGAGCAGCGCCAAGGGCAGGAGGCTCAGCTGAGCTGTGGTGGGGTCAGCTCACTGTGCCCCACTCACTCTCAGGCCAGAGGTGTGTGATGTCTGCTGACATGTGGGGAGGCTCCTGACTGCTCCCAGAGCTGACCCATGAACTGAGCTTCACACTGACTTGGTTCTGGGGCACGCTGTCCCTCTGTGCTGGTACAAAGCGCTGTCACCAGCCACCACTTGACAAATGAGCACATCTGCTCCTGTGCACACAAAGTGCAGGATCAGGTCAAACAATGCAGACCAGCTATTTTTAACTCTCTCCTGACATGATGTTCAGGCTGTGCTTCTTGTTCCTGAGGACACAAGCTTTTCCTCCTAAAAAGTTTCTTATCTTGTTTTGTCTCTAATTCAAAAGAGTAGTAGGTCTTCATAAATAATAGCTAATATATTTGGATGTCTGTGGTAAAATTTTGGAAAAAAAAGCCCTTAAACAAAATGCTTTAAGCAAAAATTTATTCCCTTCCCTAAATTGCCTGGAATGACTATCATCATTGAAGACTTCTAGCCTTGATGACCAGCTTGACATTGATGGCTGTAACATAAATGACCTTTTGTGAGGAGATCTTCAGCATTTCTGTGAAACCATTCTCACATTCAGTTCCAAAGCCTCAAAATAAAACCACTCACATGCACATGAGTGGTGTTCTTAGCCTTTAATTGAAGCTGGCATTAATCTTCTCCTTGGCATTGTTGCAGCGTACAAGCTGATATATTAGAAAATTGGTTGTTGCTGTGGCCTGCTCTTTGCAAGGAGAGATTTAGGCTTCTGCACTGGTGGCTTGTGTGGATGTTAATAGAAGTCCTTTACTTCCACAGCAAAATGAACTCAGTTACATGTTTGATACAGCAGAGCTCTGTCCTTTATCACAGGTGCAATATTTCACTTGTATTTTGCCACCACAAAATACCTGCATTAGGCACCTAAGTTTTTAACTATTAGGAATCTATAGCTTCTAATGGTCTGGAAATAGAACTGGAAAAGAAAGCAAGCAATAACATTACTGCCCTTTCATAAACATGGTCTCCACCTTTGCCAAGACAAATTTGAAAAAAATCCAGGGATTAGCTGGAGTTCTGGACTCTTGCCACTGCTAATCTGACTCCGAAAAGACAGGTATTCAATAAAGCACAATATGTCCTTGATTTTTCACTCAGAGATCATTTTAAAATAGATTCTGTTTGATCCCCTTTGCTTCTGATTGTTTTGGTTTGGTTTGTTTTTGGTTTTTTTTTTGCTTTTTTTTCCTTAACAGTCTGTTAGTCTCCAGACCAAAAGGAAACCACTGTGATGATATAAATCAGACAGTGAGCTTACTGCAGATCAATTGAACATTTAATTTTTTTTCACATAAGCTACAAAATGTGTGGTCAGTTTCAATTTCTTGGTTTAGAGCTAACAGTGGGTTTTAGTCCATAATCAAGGAGAGCAGATCAGTAACTGGTGGGTAGTGATATTACTCTAAAGAAACTACAGTAAGAACAGTGAATGTCAGAAGAACACTAACATTTTCACGAATGGTATAAAGGCTAAACAGCAGTAAGGAAGATCGGCTTAATAATTTCATTCTTCCAGTGGACTGACAATGGATTTATGATGCCTTCTGCAAAATATATTTGTGTGTTTATCCTTTGATTTTCTGCTCTCTTTTAATTTCTCTACTCTACTCTGGTAAGACCTCACTGTAGTACTGCACCCGTCTCTGGAATCCTCAGCATAGGAAAGTCATGGAACTGTTCAGAGGAGGGCCACAAAAATGATCAGAAAGTTGAAGCACCTCTCCTATGAAGAAAGGGTGAGTTTGCTTTGTTCAGCCTAGAAAAGACTCTAGGGATACCTTGATGTTGCCTTTTAATACTTAAAGAGGCCTTGCAAGAAAGAGAGAAACAAACTTTAGTAAGGCTTATGGTGCCAGAACAAGGGGTAATAATTTTAAACTAAAAGATAGTAGATTTAGGCTAGATAGAATTTTTTTTTTTAGAATTTTTTTAATAGAATTTTTTTTAATAACAAATGTAATGAGATTCTGGCACGAGTTGCCCAGAGAGGTGGTGGGTGCCCCACCTTGGAAACTTTGGTGGTCAGGTTGAATAGGGCAACCTGATCCAGTTGAAGATAGAATCACATAAGGTTGGAAAAGACCCTTAAGATAAATGTCCAGCTGCCAACCCAGCACTACCACCATGTTCACCATGTCCTCAAGTGCCACTCTAACTTCTTTTTGAACACATCCAGTGATGGTGACTCCACCACTTCCCTGGGCTTAATGATTAACCTGGTCCAGTGCTTAACCACCCTTCCTGTGAAGAAAATTTTCCTAATATATAATCTGAACTTCCCCTGGTGCCACTTGAGGCCTTTTCCTTTTTTTCCTGTCACCAGTCCACCAACCCCCAGTCTGTGACAACCTCCTTTTGGGTAGTGGTGGAGAGCAATAAGGTCTCCCCAAGCCTCTTCTTCTCCAGGCTAAACACCCTCAGCTCCCTCAGCTGCTCCTCACAGGACTTGTGCTCCAGACCCTTCCTCAGCTCCATTGCCCTTCTCTGGACACACTCCAGCCCCTCAATGTCCTTCTTGTCGTGAGGGGCCCGGAAATTAACACAAGATTTGAGGTATGGCCTCACCAGTGCCTAGCACAGGGAGACAATCCCTGCCCTGGTCCTGCTGGCCACACTTGCTCATCCAGACCAGGATGCCAATGGCCTTCTTGACCACCTGGGCACAGCTGGCTCATGCTCAACCACTGTCAACCAGCACCCTCAGGTCCTTTTAGCCACTCTGTCCCCAGCCTTTAGCACGGCAGGAGTTGTTGTGCCCCAAGGGCAGGACCCAGAGCTTGGCCTTGTTTAACCTCATTGGCCTTGGCCTATTGATCCAGCCTGTCCAGATCCCTCTGCAGAGCCTTCCTGCCCTCCAGAAGATCAACACTCCCACCTACCTTAGTGTGTCTGTGACCACCCCCATGGCAGGTGGGTCACTCTGGATGGTATTTGGAGACCCAACCCAGACTACTCTGTGATTCTATGGTTTTGGTAGACATGCAGATATACATTAGCAAGGCATCTGATGCAAGTTTGAAAACTGAACTCTTCATCAATCACACATAATTTTAACTTTTGATTCTCCCAGAACAACTTCTGCAATTGTCTTTTCTGGATTCCTGTGTTTCAGCCTGGCTGTGTAGGAAAACACTGACCAGCAGCACACAGAGGGTGAGGCTACCTGGTATTTTCCCCACGTCAGGGCTTACTGTGGTGTGGAACAAGCAGCTTGTCACACCAGCCCACACGTATTTGCTTGAGCCATGCAAATCCTAAGATAGGATTCTTGTGCTATAACTCTGTTATACTCAGATGCTAACATGAATTTAAATGAGGCGAGTCTAACTCAGTCCTAATGTAATGAGAGGAAAATAATTATTTCAACAAAGTTAGGACTTCTTCATAGTTACCCTGTAGAGTACAAAAAGTGCAAAGTACCCCTTGCTTTAATTTGATACATTCTAGTAAGTGTAGACCTTTTCTGAAAGCCCAAACTGACTAATTGTATTATTCATAAGTCAGCTCCCATAAGTATAAAACAACACATATTACATCAAGTAAAGTGAATCCCAAATAGAGAAGGGAATTCAAAAAAAAACTAAGTTGCACCTAACTGTGCGTGAACTGTGAAATGTTTTTTTAGATTAATTTTTTATTTCCCCTTGTCATTTCTGATCTTGAGTGCATTTGTAACCATCTTGTACCCATCACTTCTGTTCCACACAGCAGGTCAGAGATGCAGACATCAACCTTGTAAAGTTTATTTCCAATCTATCCTTTCTCCTGCTTCCCCTGCATATTAGTAAAAACATTTAATGAGGACAATAACATTTCATTGGGAGAACGCTGTCCAGAGTTTTCCTTATCATTCTTCTCAGATAATGGCACTTTTGGCTGCTTCTGAGCTCCCCATCCTTCCATTTTTGCACACTGTGGGAAGTAATTGTATCATCTCATCTACTTTTGTGCATGGTCTTGTAGAACAACTAAAGACATTTCCCAGGTAGCTGCTGTCAAGAGGTGTGATCCTGCTCTCAGCCACCTCTTTCTATTGCGATTATCAAAACTGTACTTCCTGATGGCACAGGCATCTGATCCTTGAAGAAGCATGTTAAGAAGGCTGAATCAGAAAAAGATAGCCACTTTTTCCTCTTCTCTCTTTTTTTTACTGTTTAGGGTTAGTTCAGGTCTGGCAATTCAGGAGACTGATGAGACTGTCCCTGTGCACAGCAGCCAGATATAAAGTTGTCTTTGCTAAGTCACAAGCAGCACATTCTGCTTGTGCCTGAATTATCTTGTTCTACTCTCAACACTAAAGTGGAATGAAAAGAAAAAAAAACAAAGTGCTCTCAACTCCCATTAAGAACCTTTAAATATTCAAATGTTTAAATATTTAGATGACCTGAACTGCTTCTAAGAGGTTCAAAGTGAGGAACAGTAGTCTGTTAATTCATGTAGCCATTCCTAGTGGCCAGAGCATCTTCTCTGAGTCCAAGGTAACATTTTGGTTTGGAGCACTTGTATGGTTTTAAAGCCCATTTCCTAGCAGTTCCCACTTCCAATTGTTGATTCAGTTCAGCATGTCTTTACATCCTATGTTAATGATAATTTTTCCTTTAAAAAATTCAGGTTTGATGTCTGAGACAGATCTGCTGTAAAGGACTCCATTAATTGCTTGAATGCTATATCAGAGTTAAGTTTGGCCAAGAGATGTAAAATCCATTAGGCAATGTTAAAAGGAAGAAAAAATGCTCACACTGGAATAAATTCAGCTAAAAGACACACAGAATAAAAGGGAGAGAAAAGAATAGCACAAGTCTTTCTATATCCTTTGTATTTGTCTTCAAATGGCACTATTCCACTTTTAAATTTCAGTTATTACTGAGGTAATGGTATTCAGATTGTCAGTGTAGTATGACAATTACAGTAAAGAAAATATCTCTAAATCTTCAGAAAAGAAATTATTCAGTCTAACATGTACAATAGCTCCTGCCAGAATAAGGGGAAATCATTGCTTTTATTCAAGTGACCTACTAAGTGCCATCTACCACATCAACCAATAAAACATTATCTCTTTATAACCCAGCCAGAAACTTGCTGTTATTATCACTAGACCAGCTACTTTGATTTTAAATCTCTTTTTTTTTTTTTTTTTTGGATGGAAAAGCTAACATCTTAGTGAATGTAGGGACATTTACAGTGAACATGTCAGATGAAACCCACTCAGAGGCAGATTTATTGGGGAAGGGTGGAAAGGATACAAACCCTGCAACTCGTTTCAGTCTTGTGCTCCACTGCATTAGGACTTGGAGGGCATAAGCTCCCACTGCCTACTCTGAATTTTCTTTGAGCTCCCCATATTTGATGCACAGCATGAGGAAGACTGAGAGGCCCTGTAGCACTGTGCAGAATCCTAAACTTCTCCCACATTTCTGCCCCACAGTGCTGCCCAGCCCCAGCAGGTGATGACCCACTGTTCGTGAAAAGGCTTTATTTAAGCAAAGTCCACAATTTGCCTCCTATAGTGCAGATACAATTTCAGGCAACCAATGTTCTGCTTGAGGTACTCCTCCTAATTATAGCAAAAGATCATACGTTCTTGTTCCCCCTGCAGCTTGGGATGTAATTCATCATATCCTTTCTGTGCCTCCACAAAAACTGAGTAATGAATGAAAATGTTGAGTATTGGGTGAAGTTTTTTCATCTCTGACTTGTTACAGGAACTTTGTAGGAAAATATTTCTATTGTTACAGTATTCATCATTAGGGCTTCCTTGGGGTTTCCTTCTCATTCTTACCATTGCATATCCAAATTAACTTCCTGGGGGACATTGGATAGATAGTGTAAAAAGATGTGAGGGCAGAATGAAGCTAGGGCAGAATGTAGTATTCAGTATACATCTCTGCATATTCTTCATGTAGAAAACTACCTTCCTGAACAATTTCCTGCATTTCTGAGGATTTGTCAAAATTGACAATTGTCAAAAAGACTGAAGTAGTTTTAGTATGAATAAAATAAATATTTAGAAAAGTGGTCACCTTTAGAATATGTCTTTGCTCATACTGTAATTTTAATATACTCTGAGGATTGATGTGGTAAGATAGTCTGTCAGTATGATGAAATTCAGGATGGCTATATTATTTAGTGTTTCCTGATGTTCCAGTGCCATTTATTTTAATGCAGCCCAGAATCAAAAGCTTGTTCCAGCCTCAGGTCGTGGTGGTCTGTGTTTCTGTCATTCCTCTTTCTCTTGATGACTCATGATTGTGGAGATTTCAGAATTTTCCCTGACAATATATTACAGGCCTGCACTATACTTACTGCTAAAAAGTTCTCCTAATAGCATACTTGAATATTCCTTGCAGCAATGCCCACTGCTTCTTGTTCTTCCCACCATGGACATCTGACATTCTCTAGACATGTCTCCGTGGGCGTTTGAATAGAATCAGGATTTCAGACAGGGTTTGGATGGAAGGATTGCATCACATGTCTGGTGAGCTATTCCTGTTAATAGAGCCTAATGCAGCTCTCTTTTCATTGAAACAGCATGGCATTGTTGACTCATGTTTGGTTGATGGCCCACAGCATCCCTTTGACATGTTTTTTTTCCAGAACTTCCTCACAACCAATTGTTTCTTGGTCTTTATTTGTGCTGTTGATTATTTCAGCCTAAATGTTGCTGAAAATTACCCACAAAATTACCTAGCCTGGTTTAGATTGCCCAGCACATACTGCTGCAGTTTCAGATTAGCAATGCAAGTTACGTGCATTTTTCCTTGCTTCTGCACTCCAGTCCCTGGCTCCACATTTATTCCATGGACAAGTGATGTCTGTATCCTGACACTCAAAAGTTTGGGAAGATGAGATATGTTTTTCCACTTGTTGAAGGTAAGTTCACAAACTCAAGTCAGTTGTATCCATGGAAACATCACTTAAACATATGAGTCTGCAGGCTCTCCTCTAGCCCTCTGATTAGAATCTGGATGTTCTGTAGACCAAGTCCTTTTAGTCCAAAAAAATAAATCATCAGGAACAGTAATTTTGTCCAGAACAGTCTGTGAACATAAAGAACACTCGTAGAGTTCCTTAATAGATTCCATCAGAGTTTAAAACACATCCCTACTAAACAACATTTTGCTAATTCACCTGGTTTAGAGCTCCTAAGTTGTCTGACTTTCATAACCTCTATTGAGCTCAGCTGTCACAAGAATTGGGCTTGGAATCAGAAATGTTTGGACAATTTAAGAAAGTATTTAGCCAACATGTAGGGCACCTTCTTTGTGACAGAGCAATACTGGAATCAGTGCTCATTTTTATGAACCAATACAGATGATGCTCTTAGTTTCTATCCTACTGATTAACAAACCATTCATTATGATTTCATGCTTAGAGTTGAGAGAACACTTGATGGCTTGGCCTGAATTTTATTCCCAGTCCAGACACTTATTGGCAACCTTATTCAACATTCTGTCTCTGCTACCCAGTTTTGGAGTCAGGCAATGATTACTACACTTTG
Source organism: Zonotrichia leucophrys gambelii (assembly GCF_028769735.1). Lineage (NCBI taxonomy): Eukaryota > Metazoa > Chordata > Aves > Passeriformes > Passerellidae > Zonotrichia > Zonotrichia leucophrys. Next base: position 6,681,913 of record NC_088175.1, on the reverse strand, counting down.
ATGGCAACTAGATTGGTGAATTGTTGTAAGTCTTCATTGCTGTGGTTTTCAGTGAACCAAAAAAAGTGATTTTTTTTTGTTTTTGTTCCCAAAGAGAGGACAATTACTTTCAAATTTAACTTTCCAATGCATTATTTCAAATAAGCTTTCTGTCCACAAAATATTCTGCAACATTAATTGTTTTATCAAATATTCCTATCACTGAATATATTTAGGAAAGTGAATTCAGAAGGAATTTGAAGGCTGCCAAAAGTTATTCACTTTAAAATGTGAATGAAAATGTATATATTATGTGTTGAATATTCAGCTATGAAATTTGCCGCATAACTTCAAGTGTTGTACTTTCAAGTAGAAATTTCTGGGAAAGAATTAATCTGCAAACTGTTTTCATAATGCCTTTATGCATTTTCCTCCTTAAGAAGCAAAAATTTTTTAATATGTCTGACAAATCTGAATAGAATTCAGGTGGTAAAGAAAAGACAATTCTCAGCCAGATGTTAATCCTTCTGCTAAATACCAGATTATGGCAGATAGCAGCAGTATGAGAAACTGTCAGAGGTTCAGAAAAATCCTTAATACAAGAAGATATTTGGACTCAAGATTAACTCCAACCATACTGAAGACCTTTGATTTTTCTTTCTACTGCCATGAAGCCCTGTGGGGGATCAGCAACTTACTTTAGATTTCAGATTTGCATTTTCATTGCTAAATGTCCTTTCAGCAGGAGCATTTCTAACATTTTTTTTCTAAGTACAATGTTTAAACAGTCTTTCTTGCTATAAAAAGAAGAAAAAATTTAAATTTTAATAAGAAAAACCCACAGTGTGCACCAGCATAAAATTAAAGCTCCCCTGTGCTGCCTTTTGTCCTCTGGGTTTTTTTAGAGTGACTAGTATCACTCTAATATTAATTACCTTCAGTATTTCTTATGAATGTTATGATTAGGATTTACAGACACAATCTTTTTAATGGACCAACAGTTTAATATAACTCTATGATTTTGTTATGTGTAAAGCTTATGTGAGGAAATACATTCTGAAACAACTACAGGCAGGTGTTTCTGTATATTCAACTACAAAACCCAGTACACTGTAGATTATTGTATTACAACATTTGTCTAAATTTGCTACAATTATATTTAACTGAGTAAAGATGCTGTTGGGTGTTGGCACAGCAGTGTTGTCTTACTTTTAGTTATTGCACAAAGCCCAAAAATGACAATTGCATTAAAATAGGCAGCCATAATAAAAGTATGACTTCATTTTTATCATGAGGGAAAAAGACTGAGCAATTAACATTTCCATTAGCAGGAAATACAACTTTTTGAGGCTTAATTCTGCAATGTAATGAACAGGAAAAAAGAGTTTTTTGGTTTATTATTATTGATGTTATTACTGCTATTATTTGTAGATCTGTGAGCACAGCCGTGTTACCTTGTGTAACCCAGAGAAGAAAAGATTCTTAGAAAAAAAATTACAAGATGTGGCAGAAGAGGCACAAAGAGAAAATATTTCTGCACTTATATAGCTCTTTACAAAAGTTAACCAAGAATTAAATATGCAGCACTGGTTAAAAGGGAATATCTAAATCTTGATTTCTAATAGATACAGGGATAATTTCAGAGGCAATTTTGCTACAGAGTTCAGGCTGCAATCTGTCTTTTTTTCTCTGTCAGAGAAAAGAATTTCACCCTTCTTAGAATACATGAATAAGATCTGAATAAACTTAACCAATGTGTTGCTCCTTAGTGATTTCTAGCCAGATTTTCAGTTCTGTTTCTCATTGAATTCACATGAATTTTGAAAACCCTTCAAAATAAGTACCTGTGTATTTAGGTGTCCAACTACTTCCTGGCTGGCAGGAATACAAAGTAGTACTATTTCATGGATTTTTTTCCTTTTTATTTTTCCCTTGTGTGCTGGGATGCTAAATTAAGCTTAATTACGCAAGGAGGAATTGCATTCATCGCAAATAATTAGAAACATAGAAACTTTTACACTGAAAAGACCCCTAAGATCATTGAGTCCAACAATAATGAATACCAATGAAAACTCTGATTGAAAAATTATGAAAACATGGGTTTGGTTTATAACTTCATTCTTTGCATGTGTCCTTGTGGAGATTAACTCTTACAAAAACAGTCACATTCCATCTTAGACTCCATTAATGCTGCCTAAAGTGAAGGAGGTAGGGGAAAAAATCTTTTCCCATTTATGTCTGTGGTCATTCACACTGTTTTCTTCATTCAAAATGTTCTGGTTGGAGATCTGTGCAGTTAGGTTATTAAAAGAAGCGTAGTCTGCATCAGCACAGGACTGAGTTTTGACTAAATTTAGGAGGCCAAATGTGGTACTTGTAAATCAGTTGGCCTGATGTGCAAGTGAAAGTACAATTTCTATGCTCACTCTGGCACTGCAGTTTAGCAAAGATTTTTTTTCTTGTTTGTTGCTCTCTGATATTGACAGAAATATACTGTGCAAATGCTCTAAAAGTTGGATTTTATGCAGTAATTGTGGGGTTCACAATAGTCTTGCATTTTTCTCTAAGAGAAAGTGTTTTGTATTTGTTTAATTTCTAAATTCATCATTGTCTTTGTCCTTGGTTGCTTCTCATTCAAACTCTGAAAACTTCTGATTTTGGTAGTATGTGGTTAAGAAGGAAACTTTGACATCAGAATCAGCTGGCAATAGTAGTAGACTTTTATTAAAAATGTACACTAGAAATATCTATTTCTCAACATTTTCAGTTGCCCTAACTAAATCATAAATCTATCCATAAAGAGACAGACAGAGAGCTCTGAGCTAAAACTAACCTTACTTCTTGACTGACCCGCTTGCAAAATATGTTGCCAGACTCTCTATGAAACCAGTGAGCATTAATCACTTGTCTAATTCCACCTCTCCTCTTGTTCAAAGGCTATCCAGCACTCTGATACAACTGAGATCAAGTTTCAGCTGCATGAAAGGTTGACATTTTTCCCTTTCTAAAACTCTTTCATGTCAGCTGAACAGGTAAGAAGGCAATAAGCTATAAATTCTCATTAAAAGACTTTGATTGTCTCTTTGTTAGGACTTTGTGATTTTCTGAGACCTGAAGGGGAGTAGGTGTCCAGCTGTCCTCTGAAGCTGCAGTGCCTAGGACAGCTAGCTCCCTTAGGAAGCCCTTGCCTTGGTATTTGAAATGACAACGGTACACATGTGATCTACAAAGCATGTGCTCGCTTCAAATGCCTTCTGCAAGCTTCTAAAGAAGTCATAGAGCCTTTAAACATATTCCTGAGGCTTGTTTGAATTTAAGGGATGTAAATCAATATAACCTCAAGTTGGCTTTATTTGCACAGTGATCTAAGAGATTTCTTTTGGCGGAGAGAAAGAAATGACTTGTATTTCAAGAGACAATGGGCACATTAAATGGCACTTGGCATTTGCATACTTCTTATATGTCTGCAGTACGTTGGCAGCTGTTACTGTGCTGGAAAGGTCACTGGACTGGAACGAGTGGGTGATGAGGACAGAAGAGCTGGCTGTGAGCATCCCACATGTTTGACAGCAGGGATTTGGGTGCTCTTGAAAAGGCTGATATTGACTGAAGCTTCCAGGATGTGACTTTTACATGAGAGTGCAGTGGTGCCTGGTCAGCTGCTTCCATCCATAATGAAAGAGAAAGAGTAAATGTTATTTTCTACAGGAGTGAAAAAGGTGGTGAAGCCAAACAGAAAAGACTGAATATGTTGTAATACAGGGTGAGAAAGACAAGACCTGATGTAACTACTCTTATTAGAGCTATGAATAAAATGAAGTTAATGAGCAGTTCATTTTTTAATTCATCCAATAACTCTACAGAAAATCTGCCTATGCTATACTGTGGCTGCTTGACAGAGATCTGCCACATTTCAATTACATTTCAATTTGTTGCAGAAATTATATTTGCTGTAAAACTTCCAGCACTGTGCATGAAATAGACTCCCCAACAGGGCAGTACTATGGATCCATGACTGTTCCTCTTTGTTATCAGTAAGGTAACCATTCAGACTTGCCAGCTCAGGCTGGTGTTTTTTAGGCATCGAATATTTAGTCTAAAGAGAGTATAGCTTGGGTTCATATTGATGGAGTTCTTCTGGTCATTCTGCATCTAGATAAAGTGCTTGATCTCATACTCCTTATTTCAGTTCGCATTCACTTCATTTAATATGTGTGTTCCCATGAGCTCCTCCTCATCATTTACACATGTAGCAAATGTGCACAGGTTCTGTGCTTCTTCTTCAACATGGCAGCATGTCCTTATTTACCTAAAAATTAATGTTAAAGGGAACAAGGAAGACAGCTTTACTAGGCAAACATGTGGGATCCTTTCAGATGAAATATTCACATCAAAGCATATAGAGATTTGTTTCCATTTGTTTAGACATCAAAAGTCTCACTGGATTTAAAATGCTTGTAAATTGTCTGAGCTTAAGGTAGGAGCTTGCCTGTACTGCCTGATTTGGGGCTAGTTTCTAAATGCTGTTTACTCCCAGTCAAGAACTGCAGATATGTAAAAATTCTTGTTTAGAAGAAATTCTTGTTTAGAAGAAATAATGCACTGATTTTTTTAATATAAATAATCAGTATAAAGGCTTATGTTTAGTTTGGTTTGTAGTTCGAGTGGTAGCATGCATTCACTCTGGTTTTGTCCAAACACATTTGCTGGTCTCTAATAAAGGCAGTAATTTGTGTGCTCCTGAGAGCACTTGCAAAGAAAGCACATGATTACAGCATTCTTTGGAATGCTCAGCCCTATCAAGCCTCTCTTATTTCAAGGAGATTACTCACAGTAGCCTGATACCATGCTTAATGGGGTGCTTTGATTAATAATAGGTGCAAACAATCGTGTAGAGGGGAGATAGATCTGCACTGCACTTCCACCTGGGAGTAAGAGAGGTAAGGCCTAAATAAAGAAGGATTCATTTGGCACAAATGTTTAAGTAATAAAGTCACAGGGCAAATAACAGCACTGATATTTTTTACTGACGTCTTAGTGTCAAAATAGTAGTGCCTAATTGAATTCAAGCTCCAGATATTAATGTGCGCCTCAAATGCTTGCGTGTATTACTGGCTGCATGTTCAGTGGCTCTTAGGCACTTGCTCATACCTGCCCTTCATGTTTATTTGCAATGGGAGGATGTCACAGACATCTTTTATGAAAAATCCTTTCTTCCTGAGAAGCTGAGAGGCCTCAGAAACAAAATGTAAACAATGATTATCTGCTGCTGTGGAATGCAACAGGTGGATCTGTGATTGGCCCATGTTGTTGTTTCTAATTAATGGCCAATCACAGTCAGCTGGCTTGGATTTCTCTCCAAGCCACAAGCCTTTGTTATCATTCTTCTTTCTTTTTAGCTAGCCTTCTGATGAAATCCTTTCTTCTATTGTTTTAGTATAGTTTTAATGTAATATATATCAAAAAATAATGAATCAAGCCTTCTGAAACATGGAGTCAGATCCTCGTCTCTTCCCTCATCCTAAGACCCCTGTGAACACTGTCACAGGAGGATTTCTAGTTATAAATTGCCATTTCTGAAAATCCAGCAGTTGGCCTTGGACAATGTGCAAAAAGCATTTCAGATGTGCAGTTTAGTTGTTTCAGCCTCTGATTTTCAGATTATAACATAAAAAATGTAGAAGAAAGAAGTAATGCTCAAGTATTGCAGTGTCAGATCACCAGTACAGGCAGAAAAGGGGAATTCTTGTCTTGGGTCCAGTAAAGCCAGAAATTCAAATTTATAGCATTTTGGTAAAGGGGGCTTTATTCTGCCTTGCCCCCTTGTTCCCAGACAATCCTTCTCTTGGTGACTTCAGCTTTATCCATTTCAGTGGTTATTTTCTAGTTTATAAGGTGCCTATTGCTTAGTGTACTGAAAAGGACGCAAATGAATGAAATTTACTCCCTACTACTCTTGAACTGGCATTGACAGCATAAACTCTTTTTCACTGAAAACAGGGGACATACTCTCTGTAAAATCTTCAAGATTTTGCAAGAAAGCAGCAAGAAGAGCAACTATGAGAGGAAGGCTTACCTTGTGAGGATGGATTGTAATTGGGAGGAACAGAAAACAGACTCCTAATATTCAGGTTTAGGGACCCAGGACATCATTGCACCATATTGCATTGATTTGCACTATAACACCGGTAAATAGCATTCATTTTGCCTTTGTCTTCTTTGGCAAAGAATTTTGTATACTGAGGAAACATCGGCAGTTTTTTTATTTTAATGGGGAGAACTTAAATGTTGTTAAAGTCACCCATAATGCTCTCTTCTGGCTATTACTTATGTTTTGCAAATATTTCTTTTAGGTAAGTTTGCTAAACTCAGAAGCTGTATTGTGATGGACTTCATTAAAAGTATTTCCATTTCATTCTTTTTTGAGAGCTACATTTTTCAGGTTGTCACTTCCACAGCCTTTGTTCACTTAGCAATACAGTGGAGAGCTTTTTTTTTCTGTCCAAAGAATGTAGAAAAGCAGCTTGAGAGTCAGGCATATTTTATAGTTGATTGTGCTCATCAAAATATCTTCTAAAAATGAAAAAAATACTATTTTCTACTGAAAGATGTTGATTTGCATTAGCTATATTCCTGTTCTTTATTAGCTAGATGAATTTTCCATTTTTTCAGACCTGCCTGACATTATACTAACTAACCTTATCCTTACCAAGCACTCACAAGTATACAGATTCTTCTTGTCTGTTGTATTTCCTAATTATTCCACAATTTATTTTCTACGGTAGGAATAATGACTTACCATGGAGAATTTGCAGAGAATTCTTGGGTGTGAATTCTCCAGAACTATTTGCTTTAATAAAAAATCACGAAACACTAGTGTAGTATCTAACATCCTCTTTATGTGCTAGTGAACTAAGTAGTCTCTCTGGCTATGTTTATCACCTGCTTTTTCCCAGGCATAGGTTGTAAATATTTCCAAATAATGTTGCCTTTTCAATATAACTTACAATTTTATCATGTCTATCCAAGTAATGTGTGTGTTCTAATGCTACTAAATAATGTATCTTAGAAATTTATACAAAAATTTGGAAGCTACATTTCCATAAATATTCATAACATTCTTGTCATTGCCAGATGTTGATTTTTCCCTGGTATGCTTAGATTTTCTCATCAGTTTTCTATATTTCAGAAATTCTAATTTATGCTGAAACCTATTTCTCCTGCTTCCTATTGTCATTTTCCATCCACAGTAATTGCTGCCTTCATTCATCCACTGATTTGTAGCTTTTTAACAGTCTCTAATAAAATTTTTTCATTAAAAAATCCCAATTAACTTTAATATTCCTCCCACTAACTTTCATTAACTTTCTTGAGCCTTGATGAACTGTGTTTGTGTCTGTTTGTGTGTGGTATTATCCTACTTACCTCAATCAACATCAATGAGTTATTAACATTGCCTCCAATCCATCTTTCAGCACCGGTCCAGTGATTAAGTCATCAGGAGTTATCTTGTGAACTGAAATTACACTTGAGTTAAGAGATGATAGACTGTTCTACAGAATTGCATAATATTTTACTGTTCAGTGGCAGAGTGCCTCCTGTGTCTGCTTCCATAATTTAAGTCCTCCTTAATAAAATTTCATTTCTTTCCAGATATGTAAAGATGGGTTTAAGGACTTGCTTGCCCTGTTTTGAGATATGAATCAGTAATCATTTATGTGTACTCAAGTTTCTATAGAACAGGTTTATGAATAACTCAAAACAATTCAGAGGCTTTTTAATACAGAATACAGATATCATCCTCTCCATTTCCTCTTTCCCTATCTTATTGTGTATCTGTTCTCTTCGTCTTAGCTTAGCTATAAATGCATAGGATTGAACAGAAAAGTGCTTAGCTATTTATGACAGTTTCCTGCTGCTCTTGCCAGCTCATATTGAGATTTTATCCCTGATGTGCTGGCACATGAGTTTTTTATACTTTACTTCTTGAGAAATTAAAGCAAAAAGGTAGAAACAAGAAGCTGAGTTTACCCACAAATCACTCAAGGGGATGAACACAAAATTTGTGTTTTGGCACACCTTCTTCCAAACACAAGAGCCACAGGTTTATATGTGCAAGCAGAGCTAAAGAGGAAATAATGCAAACAAAAATTGATTTTTGCAAGATAAACATTTAATTTGATATGACACATAGTCTAGAAGAAGAAAATATAATGAATATCTCAGGTCTATGAGGTCTTCTGTATACCTGAATTCCCTTTCCAGTGTCTTTTGATGCTTTACTGCCTCTGAAAATGCCAGTGAAGGGAGTCCATCAGTGTCTTCAGAAATGTAACCTCTGCTATCTATTCTGAGCAAGCTGAGGGCACAAACTCTACATACTACACCTAGGTTTGTGCAGAAGAAAAAGATCTTGTTAAATCCTTGTCGGATTTTTAGTAAGTGCTTTCCAGTAAGACTATTTATCATCATTTTAACTGCAATGAAACCAAAAGGGCCCTATAAAATTAATATTTGTAAAAGTAAATTATACCTTTGCTTATCTCCAGAAACTACACATTCCAGCCTTTCTGCCTGGATTATCTGATTCTTCTCTTATTTTTCAATAAAATAAGGATTTTTCTTTTTCTTTCTTTTTTTTAATATATTTGGAAATTTGTTCTGGTTTTTGCCTTTGTTTGGTGTCTGTGTAACATGGCATACATCACAGAGTGAAGGAATAAAAGGACTTTTGCTGTGAGCTTTATTTTTGTTTAATTAGAAAACTTGTATGGCAAACCAGCTTTTACCTTACCTTTTTTAATGAAAAAGGCTGTTTATCTGTCAGTACTCACTGGAGATTGAATTTTCATTTGGCAGTTTTCATGACACTCTCTGTATTCATTTTTCAATCACAGTTTGAGCCCCTGAGTTTGACTGTTGGTGAGACACACAAAAAATTCAAGAGTGGACTGAAAATTAATTTTGGAATTAAAACCTGCTAGTATAATTCAGCTGTGAATAGGTTGAGTCCAAATATTGGTGCTGAGAATAGAAAAAAGCATCTAGCACACTGGGCAAGCAATTCATGATGAGCTCAGAGCATAGAAACATTGAAAATCTTATTAATGCAACTAATTATTTGGGCTTGATCACTACAGCAACAAATTTGCCCTGGAAATGTAATGCATTTGTGTATACAAAAAGATACTGATAGCTTTCATCTTCTTACTTCAGGATTATCAGTTCAATATGCTTCAGTTACAGGGAGAGTTCAATTTTGGTGTAACTTGACTTTTTGTTGTATCCTATATTGAATGCACAAATATTCATGATCTGAAACCTTCAGCTGAGAAGAGATCAATGTCCTGTGCTGTCTAGAGGGAATTAAATAATCCGTCATTGCTACAGGGACAACTTCTGTTTAATTAAGTTGGTGCCTTCTGCAAACCTCCATGTCAGACTCTCACAGCCTTTAGAAATGCAAGAGGAAAGGAGGAAACCTAAGCAGCTGTGGAGTCCCCACACTGCAGCAGCTGCCAGCTCTGGAAGGGCCATTGTGACAGGGATGGATATGGCCCTGGATGCAGGGATGTAGTTTAATTCAATCACAGCCTTGCTTATTGGGACACTTAAGGACTGTCTGAGGTGTAACTCATCCAGTGTGGGTCAGTCTGCTTAATGCAACCACCTCCACGTGAGGGACAATGAACTCCATCTTCAAACTTCATAAACGTGTCTCTAGCAGGGCTGGTGAGGAAAAAGCCTTTTCTGGCTTCAGGGAGGGAAGGGGGTCATAACTTTCAACAGGAGATCTAGTTCTTGTTTGCATCACCTTTATTGAGGACCAGTGTACCTTCTTGCTCATTTACTTTCACAAACACCTACTGATTTCTACCTAAAATGGTTTCCAGGCTGCTGAGGAGGGCGAAAAGAGCATCGCCAAAAATAGTCTACCTGTGAAGGCTGACTAATCTTCCCAGCCTTGAAACTAGCTTAGTACCCACACAGAAGTCCAAAAGCCTACCCTATATTTCTGTAAAGCCCCTGGGGTTTGGGGAAGAAGTTAACAATCTTCCCTCTGATTTTACTGGCTTTTTTATGCCAATCTGCTCAGGGTTTCTCTTCTGAACGATACAGAACTCAGTGCCTAGGTTCTCCTTAACAAAACTCTGGCATTTTTTCCTCATGTTTCAAATCCAGACCACTTCATTTCTGGGATAACACAAGGAGAGTGCATACAGAAAAGTAGTATCTGTGGAGCCATATACACCTGCTTGCCTTTTCTATGAAAATCAGTATGACTGCCAAAGAGAGACATTGAGATCTGAGCAGGTTTGAATGTGCATTTGAACACCAGAGGAAGCTCAAACCAAGGAAGCAGCATAAAAATAGAACAAGGATGTTCTATCTCTCTTTGCTGTATAGAGGCACCACAAGGCAGAATCATGACAGTGGGTTGTGTTCAAACTGATGCATACCAATTGTCACAGACATCTTTTCATAAAAATCCTTTTTTTAGGATTTTTATCCCTTCTGAGAAGCTGTGGCCTCAGCAACAAAATGTAAACAATAGTTATCTGCTGCTGTGGAATGCAACAGGTGGATCCGTGATTGGTCTCCTGTAGATGTTTGGATTTACTGACCACTCACGGCAGAGCTGCTCTCGCTTTCTGCCTGGACACAGATCTTTGTTATTCATTCTTTTCTATTCTTAGCTTAGCTAGCCTTCTGAAAACTTTTCCTTTCTATTTCTTTTAGTATAGTTATAATGTAGTATATATATACAATAAAATAATAAATCAAGCCTTCTGAGGTCAACATTCTCACCTCTCTCTTCATCCTGCAACCCTTGTGACCACTGTCACAACCAATGATCGCATAAAATCCAACAGTCATCTCAAAATTAAAACCTGTTTCTAGAGGAATAATAGATTTTAAGAAACCATTGTCTTTTACACGTGCATTTCAGCAGATAGGCACAGAAAATGGAAGTGATCACACAGTCTTAACTGATATCCAAATAATGTTTGGAATATGTCATTTGTGGTGTCACAATACATGGTCCTCAATCAGGCATCCCTTAGCATGACAATGAAGGAGCTGTTATGGGAAGCAATATGTTATTTGTGTTCAGACCTGCCCTGTAGCTGCTGTGAGGGGACCTTCTGCCTTGCCTGTTGAAAGTTGAGCCACTCAGATCTGTGCAAACAGGCCAGTTGATTGGCACTGAAATTATGGCTTTTCTCAACCATTCTTCAGAGGCCCATCTGCGGCAAGGAATTGTGGAACAGCTTTACAGAACAGGCACTCAGCAATAATTTCTCCAAATACCCCCTACCAGCTAGTTATTTCTCCTAGTCTGGTTCTAATGTGAAGGACATGGCCACACGTCTGGTCCTGGACACAGCAGAGGCAGTTCATCATACCGTCGTTCAGAAGTGTAATTTACTCCTTTGGGGGTCTTTTATGCCTTTTCATGGGCTCAGCCAGAACATTGTCCCCCAGATGCAAAGTACAGTATTTTGTTATTTGTTTCTCTGCGTGTGAGTAACAGTTTTGCTTGAAAAAAGGAGAGGGGAGAGAGGAAAACAGTGGATATAATGAGGGGAAATATCTGATAAAGTAGTAGAAATACAAAGAGAGAGAAGGTGCTACCACTTAGCTAGCTGTTCTGGAAAACAGGCTAAGGAATAGCTCAAGGCCTAAAAAATGTTCACAACCTGGGTAAGCAGAAAACACAGGAGGTGTTATATGCCTTCAGAAAAATGTCTCTTGACCTGAAACTACAAACCTGTAATTATGCTGCTCTTTTAATGTAATGGTTAATATAAGATCTTAATGCTCCACTGTTGATGTGAAAGAATAGATAAAAAGTTCTAGAAAAGTATCAGCAGTGAACATTAAGGAGGAAAATACCTGAATTCCTGATACTTTAAAAATTTTCTTTCATAAAGTAAAACGCTGTTGCTCTCCAGAGCTGATGAGTATTTTCCTCCTTTCATCTGTCACTTGCAAAGAGATATGAAACATTTATTTTCCCAACCCTCCCAGAACTGGTAATAAATTGTCAGAGCCAACCATTCATATCTGGTGGCTTTTTAAATAAAGGATTAGACCTTCAATATTTCATTTTTCTCTAGAATTGCTCTATAAGCTTGCTGAGAACGTAATACGTAAAAGACTGTAAGGGAATAGATATTTGTCCAATGTCAGGGAGATATGAGCAAAAACTTTAAGACATATTTTATTTTCTCTCCCTCCTGCTCTATGTGTCTATATAGATGTATACAGGTGTGTGGGAGAACGGAGGGAGACAGACTGGCTGTCAGAGCTGCCAGCTTTTGTTGAAGTTGTTATTGTGGACTTTTGCAAGCCAGCAGATTTCTGACAGAGTTACACTGTTGATAAGAAGCTATACAGGGGAATATATCTTGTTGCTAATAATATGGGAATGCTCTTAGAAAAAAAAGCCTAAATGCTAAGTAATGCACATGGACCTCCCTTGCAGGCTCTTTTGGGGGCAAACAGAAGCCGTGTGAAGATTTACAAGAGCAGTCTTTGCTCTTCTGCATCTTTCCTCAGCTTGGATACCATGTTGAGCTCAGTCTGAAAGCACTGAAGTGAACAAAATGATGATATAAGCATGGGGAAGAGGGCAGTGTTTAGTTACCTGCTGAGTCAAACCAAGATGAAGAACATTTCTGAAAAAACAGCATGTTTCTTTTGAAAGGTCACTGGAAAATGTGTCCTTGGGGAAGATTCACAGTTTCTGCTTTCCAGCCTAGTGTCTGTCCTAAGGCATGAACACTAGAAGTGCATGTTACTTCTCCATGTTTTTGTGTTCAAACAGCTCTTTGGGAGGTGCTTTCTGGTTCTCATTTGAATTTCAAACTTTCTGGTCAAAACAGAAAAGAAAGAAGTTTACCTGTGTGATATTTACTCTATTCTCCTGTGCCATTCTCCAGTGATGATGAGATGCCATCAGTATATTTTACAGGGCAAAAGAAATGCAACATGACTGAAAACCATTTGCATCTCTGCTAAAGTCTATATCCCAGTTCTGTGGGTTTGCAGTGATGACAAACCTCTAAGGATGTGGAAAATGTATTTCCAGAAATTCTCTGCTTTGTGTGCAGGTCGCATCAAAGAGAGCTCCTGCTTTTTAGCATCAAGGGTGGAATTCCTTCTGTCATCATGAAATGCAATACTGCAGTGAAGCCATAATTTGGAGCTGTAAGGGCTAAGTATAGAGATGAAGTTAGAAAGAGCAAGGATTACATAAACAATTGGTGCATGAGCTGCTCTGATCTTACTGAGAGAAAATGATGATAGTTTCTTCTTCCAGATGCTGAGTAGGACTCATTTGCACACCTGCTTAATTCCAGAGTAACAAGCATTGGACTAATGTGTACTCAGCAATGAGTCTTTTGATGGAAGTAATGGCTTTTTGTGGCTTAACTGTAGAGGCAACTGAAGTGTAAACTTGCAGTAAAAAATGCTTAGCTATGGTCTGGTAAGGACTGCTGAATGCCTTCCAGTCCTGTCTGGAAACCACAGTTCCCAGTCCTCTTCACCAAGCCCTTGCATTTTCCTAGCTATTTAATTGAACTTTAAATACATGGAGACATCTGAAGAAATTCCCTAAGTGAGTGAGAGGAGCTCACAGAAGATGGGGGCCTAATATGGTTTCTATGGAGATACTAAGACATGTTGGGCAAAAAGAAATGCATTTCCCCACAACCCGTGTAGCAATGAGGTTGTATTGCAGTAGGCTCTGCAAAAGCTGCCGCTCTGGCCTAGTCAAATGAAACCTGAGGCTGATCACATGGAAAAGGAGAGGAAGAGTGGTAGTGAAATATTTACCATGACATGATGAAACCATCAGCAAATCCAGCCTGATTTTCTGGAATGAGAAACAAGGTGCTGAAAGCTTCTCAGCATTGTGGTAGGACTTTGGCTCCCGGCAGTGAAACTGCACAATCTCCCTGAAGTGCAGAGTAAGAACATGGAAAAAAGAGTTTTTTCAACCTGAGGGAAGGGGGCTGCATCAAGTGAAATTACTGAAGTTCTGCTCACATCCACTGCTCAGAAGACATGACTGTGACTAAAGGCTGGCCAATCATGAAGTGTACACTAATCACCAAAGAACAGAAGCCATTAGGTTGGGAAAGACATTTGAGACCATCAAGTCCAGCCTATCACCAAACACCACCTTTCAACCAGAACATGGCACTAAGTGCCACATCCAGTGTTTTCTTAAACACCACCCTGGGCAGCCCATTCCAATGCCCAATCATTTTTTTCTGTGAAGAACTATTTCCTAATGTCCAACTTAAACCTCCCCTGGAGCAGATTAAGACTGTGTCCTCCTGTCCTATTTCTGGTTGCCTGGGAGAAGAGACCAATCCTCACCTGACTACGCTCTCAGAGAGTTGTAGAGAGCAATAACGTCTACCCTGAGCCTCCCTTCTCCAGGCTAAACACCCCCAGCTCCCTTGTGCTCCAGACCCTTCCTCAGCTCCCTTGGCCTTCTCTGGGCACACTCCAGCCGCTCCATGTCCTTCCTAAATTGGAGGGCCCAGAACTGGGCCCAGCGCTCAAGGTGGGGCCTCATCAGAATCAAGTACAGGAGGATGATCATTGCCTGGTCCTGCTGGCCATGCTCCCTCTGACACAGGCCAGGATGGCTTTGGCCTTCTTGGACACCTGGGCTCACACTGGCTCATGTTCACCCAGTGTCCCAGGTCCTTTTCTGCTGGGCAGCTTTCCAGCCACTCTCCCCAGCCTGTAGTGCTGCAGGAGTTGTTGTGATCCAAGGGCAGGACCCAGAGCTTGGCCTTGTTGACCCTCCCACCATTGGCTTTGGCCCATCAATCCAGCCTGTCCAGATCTCTCTGCAGAGCCTTCCTCCCCTCAGCAGATCAACATTCCACCTCAACTTGGGGTCCTCTCTAAACTTGGATCCCTACATCCAGATCATCAATAAAGATTTTCAACAGGACTTGGCTCAACACTGATCCCTGGAGGACCCCACTAGTGACTGGCCACCAACTAGATGCAACACCATTCATCACCGTGCAGAGAAGCAACAGCAAAGAAGTCTTCTCCTTCAGTCTTCCACCATACTTATGTCTGCAGCAGGATCTGCACTCCTGCCTTTCCTTCCTGGATAAGCAAGCAAAGCATTGATGGATTTCAGACCTCTAACAGCAGCAAGTTAGCTTTTATATCAATTCCCCTTTCCTCCTTCTAAGTCAGTATAATGCACCTAGCATCCAAATGGTCCTGGCTTACTGCTTACACTTGAGATACAAGAAAGGAAAATGAGAATTGGGCAGTAAGGAATGCCTCGGAGTCACAGCACATCCTGATGTACAATGGCAAATGAAATTACAACAGTTGGGATTGCAGCAATTGAGACAGCCTCTGCAGGAAAAGAGGGTTCCTCACACCTTGCACTATTTTATAGAAGGCCTCTCAAGACAGCTGCTACAAGACCGGTGTCTCTAATGTGTACAAATTATTTCAATAAGAAGTTCAACAGTGCATATTAGTGACCTTCCAACATCTAATGGAAAAGCCTATAAAATGTTTCTCTTAAAAAATGAACTATAAAAACAGTTACTCCTTTATTCTTCATCATTAGGGACACTTGCAAGGTCCCAGGGTTTTAATTGCTCAGAAGAGCTTTATTCACAAACACCTCACCTAAACAAAGTTATCTTTCTGTTACATTTGTTTGCTGTAAAGGTGGTTGCAAGATGGTGTGCTGTGGCATGAGGAGACACTAACCAACAGCAGGTCCCATCTGCCTCAAATTCCTCCCTGAGCTCCAACATTTCTGGCAGCTGGAGCTCAGGGCTTGCTCTCCAGAGAAGATGCATGGCTATTCCTGTAAACACATCTGCCTGCTGCCACTCAGTGCTGTCTCATATGGAGATAGGTATTTCAGTCAGACATTCTACCTCCAGATCAACCAGTGAAAACCAGGGGGTTTTGTGCAAGATAACCAGGGATGTGTATCTATTGTTTTGCTGCTGTGATCTGCCTGGAAATGAACACCAGTGAGCTGCTTCCCTCTGTACTCTTACAGAAATAGCAGACAATTTAGAAGATTTTAAAAAGTGAAATCTATAACAGCTTTCATAACAATGTAGAGCTTGTGGAACTGGGAGTTAAAACTCTGGATCCCTTTTTTATTAAGTTCAAATATAGCAAAACTTTACCAGAATTCCTCTGTTCAGTAAGAAAGAAAAAAAAATTCCTTAAATAAGTATTTTTAGGTTCTACCTCTCAATAAGATTTGTAATGTGCACCTGCCATGTGATGCAGAACTTTGAAAGTCAAGTAACGCATCCATGAAGTGTTTCCTGTCAGATAAAAAGGAAGTTCAAAAAAATCAGATTTATCCGAAGTTAAAATCTCATCACACAATCCTGTTTAAAGGAGTTGGAAATGAAGTGTGGTGAGGATAATGTTTGCTTATCTTTGATATAGGTACATCGTGTCTGTGGCTGATACATGTCTTTATGAATACAGTCTCAATAAAAAAAGATCTTTCATAGAAATCTGGTTATTTTAAGACTTTAAAAACATCCAAAACTACACAAACAAGAACCACATATGGCTGTACTATGAATTATCTTGACAAATTCATGTACACAGAAGGAGGGGATGCCTTATGACTTGTCCCAGTGAGAAACAAAGAACTCTGCAAACCAAAAGACTTAATTCCTCTGAACTATTTTTCCCATTTAAAAAGCGCCATTTGTTTGGTTCAGCTTCCAAGGGGCTTTATGCAGTTCTTTACTTTAGACTGAAATGCAAAGATGTGAAAGGATTATGTTATTGATTTGGCTGGGAGCTCCCTCTTCCACCCATTTTGTTGCTTTTCTCATCAACATGAGTTATCACGATCCTGTGGAAGGTGCATTGAATTTTAAACTCACCCTGTTAGGTGAAACATAGTTACTGCCAATGATTAATAGTTATTAATGCTGTAATAAATTTCTAACACAAATGTCGCCTCTGCTGCAGGATGAATTTCTCATGCATACATTGGCTTGCATCAGATAATTTCCTGTAATTTGAGGACTGAAGGAAATATTAATAAGACTTGGGGAGGGTGGGGGGTGGTGAATCCTTTGAACATCTGACTAAGTAAATGGGCATGATAATTTTGTAAAAGCTTAATATTTGGCTCAGTATATTTTTTAAAATATTCCTGCAAGGGAAGTATAAGAGTGATGACAAAAGCTCTCAGGTCTGTTGATCAACCATTTTTGATCATACTTCCTATCCATTAAAATATTTCTCATGCATCTGAGCATTGCAGCACCTGTGGCACTTGTTTTCTTTCCTGTGCATTCATAGTCAGCATTTTGCTGACAGCCTGGAAGCAGATGTTTTACAGCATCATGCAAGCCCACAATGCCTTTGTCAGCCCATGCTAGTTTCCTGGTACACTTGTGGATTTGCTGAAGAAAGATGAAGGAATAAAGAACTCCCCTTGAGCATCTGGTCCTTTTCCAAACTATGTCTCTGACAGTTACCAGTAGCTGATGCTTATAAAACCACAGGATGTATAACTTTTAAATACTGGGTTTCTTTCAAAATGAATGTCAAAGTAATTCTGATAAAGTTGAGGACAGGGATATTCATTAATGTCCATGTTCTTCAGGAGCCCAGGCAATTAAAGGGATCAGGTATGAGGAGATTTCAAGGGCCAGCACACAGAGTTTGCAGCAAGCAGCTATTGCACTCATTGATCTCATTCCTCCCATTCCCCAGGGATCCGGACAGGCTCAGCACAGTCTCTGGAGAAGGCTAACCTAGCTAACAGACTGCAGCAGCTGCCTTTAAATTCCCATGGAGGTACAACTAAAGCTGTTTTCTCCTTCAGCAGAGGCAAAGGTGAGTTTCTTATCCCTCATTCAGAGCATAGGAAGGTTTTCTGATCCAGGTGGATATGGGGCAGAGCATACCCCATCCTCCTCTGCTCTGCTGAATTTGGCTCCTTGATTGAGAATATGATAAAACCCAAACCAGTGCCATAGCAAAAAGAGTCATGAAAACTCCCTCCTTTCCTGCCTTGAGTTTCTCTGGAATGACACTACTGAGAACTGAATCAAATCTGTGGCTATTGATATGCAGATGTTACAGTCTTTCACTGCACCGGGACCAAGATGACTGCATTTCCATGTTGGTTTTGCACATAAATATGTAGATTATCTCAGTGCCCCCGCTTCCACCAAAACGATAGCAGCTGATGTTCAAACAGAACAGGCAAAGTCCACAAATAAATGACGCCTCGCGAAGCAGGCTCTTCCCTTCCCTTGTTTCTGATTAGTTTTTCCCTCTGGTACACACAAAGCTCAGGCCAAACAGGATCCCTCTGGCTGCTGCACGTGTGGGCGGCCAATCTGGTTCCCTCCCAAGGTGACAGCTGCTGGGTTTTCATTAAGGGATGTGACACTGCCATCATCTGGTGAGAGCAGCGCTTGGAGCCGGGCCATGCCCGTGATGGGAGCATCTCTGCCGCTCACCAGAGCCAGGGATGCTGCCAAAGGAAGGGTACCCACTGCAAGGGAGCACAGCTGTGAAAGAAGATCTTTTAAATAGCTCCTGCTGTCTGATTTTAAATACAAATGTGGCGTATTTGATATTATTAGATTAAATGAAAGACTATTCCGGCATTTATTCTATTGTTGCAGATTTTAAAGCATTTAATGTTCTTATTTTTAATCCTGTCACGAGTTTCTGTGATAATTCACAGAATCAGAATGAGCTTGGAAATGTTTCTACCTAGATCTGCTTAATCTATCATACTTGATAAGACATTATTTTGGGAAAAAATGCGTTCTCTTGGTGTGGTTTAGGTAAGACAACAAAAGGTATTTGAAGAGCATAAGAAAAATGTATAAATGTTTATTTTTGATTTTACCTTGCATGATACTGTTGCTTTATGTGATTATACAATGTTAATAATTTTTTTTTAAAAAAGCAACTTCAGTAAAGCATTTATGATCAACTCAAAAGAAAATGCCTTCACATATCTTTTTTGGAAAATTTTGGAATGGTGGAATTTCTATTTCAAAACAGATTTCATAAATCTTCAGGCCCTTAATTGAAACAAGAATTTTGCTCTCCATGCAGGGCTAAGTCATGAATCTGGAACAGGAGCAGAGATTGAAAGGGCCAAGTGGGGTGGCAGTTAAATTTTTCATATCCAGTGCATTAATTCTGTCAGAGAAAGAATAAGGGTTGTAATGTAAGAATCAAATTTTGAATTGTCCTTTGGAATGTGTTTGCAGATAAGGAGCTTTCAGGGAAAGCTGAAATACAGAGCCCCTGGGATCAAGTTGATTCATAAGACACAAAATAGGCATCAGCCACCTCAACTGGATTCAGGAAACTACCTAGGACCATGTTAGTCTATCCACAAATAATAGAATGCTTCAGGAGCATGTTTAAAAGTTGATCTTATGTGTTTATTTAGATGTGACCGTTCTCTAAGTCTGAGCCTTTTCCAATTCACACCTGCCACTGAAGGACACGCACTCCTGAGAATACTGAGGTTATGACAACAACCTGAGTTTTTCTCTCTCTATATGCATTTCTTGAGACCTCACCCATTAATCTAATAAGTAAGGTTGAATTGTCCACATCAAGGTTGATTGGGATAGTTTTGGTTATTTATCCAAAAAGACTGTGATGCAACTAAGGGCCACATGAATCTGCCTTCACATCACTAGGAACCGGGATTATTTATCCATCATAGAGATATTAAACTTCTCAGAGTTACAGTGAATCCATATGTGGTTTGGCAGTCATCCTCAATTCCATTCAGTTAATGTATACCTTTTTCCTAAATGAATGAGATTTCAAATACAAGAATGTCCCTTATCTGCTCACCATTATCACCACAAGCCTTTTTTAAGGATCATATTCCTTGATGTTCCCTTGACAACTTGTCTTTCATCAGTCTTTGGGTGTTTCTCATTTAACTCCTTGCACATACCCCTTATTCAATGTAGCCCTTCATCGTGAATTTGTATTTTCTGTGTTACTTGTGACAGCTTGTGATGTGCTCAGCACAAGAGCATTTCTATAACAACATTCAGATTCTACAGAAAATTCCTGTTAATTGTTAACTGGTTCATATCTTTGCCAATCTCAGAAGCAGCAGTACCCACCCATTAGCTTTAGTAGGAATTACTCAACTCACTGTATCACTGTATGGCTCAATATCCTGATAGAGGTTTAAATATTGTTACTGTGAACAACACATCCCAAGTAAAATAGTGTAACAAATACAATCAGTGAATTTCAGCTAAGCAGCAGCATCTGTGTTAAAGGATTTTTACACATTACTATCCCAAAATAACGCTAGTCAAGAAACATCAAACAAGTTTCAGAAAGTTAATCACTGCCCATTTCATAGCCTATCAATGTAACAATTCCTTCTGGGCAGAGAATTTTTTATTTTTTCTGAAGAACTAAGCCATTGCTGTCCAAAGCTCTCACCACCCTCAGGCTTTCCATTCCCTCCAAACCACAAAGGACTAGCCCTAATCCTTAATGTGAATGAGATGAAATTCAGATGCAGAACTTCAGGCTTCTTTTCAGCCCTTAAAGTACTCCATTACTGTGTACTCCAGTGAGATCTTTTTCCCTTCTTAACCCAAGAGTGACACGATTTGGAAACAGCAGTTGTTCCACATGAGAATCAAGACTTCACCACTAGTTTAGTGTAGTCAATTCTGATGGCTCAACTTCATTTGGGGAAAGGAAATTCACATGAGGGTCATTAGAAATTCTCCTCATCCCAGGTCATTTGTTCAAGGTAAAATTGTCTTTTTTCTGAGAAAGAAATCACATTTCTTTGGGTGAGGATCATGAACTTACAATGAGGGCTGCTTATAGAAAGGAATTAATCTTTAAAAGTTTCTCTGTGTAATTGGGTCTCTGCTGGAGACACTCCACCATCTGACCCAACATGCAAGACCCAGCCAGACTTTGCAGAAACTCAGTAGTGCATTGTGTCCCCTGGAAAGCAGGGCTCCAACTCGTCAGATGCTTTCTCCTGCTTTGAAAGCAACTTTTTACTTTTCCTCTGGGTCATTCTGTTCTGCCAGAGCTCATCAGGAAGATCCAGCATGGGAAAAGAGACTTCATGTCCCTTCACAGCAGAAGTGCTAAGTAGGGCTGTGACTCATTTTAGTGGCTCAATTATGGCTTGTTCTTACAAGTTCTGGTGTGGTCAGGATTTCCATAGTCTGCTCTACTTCTGAAGAGCTTGTGTTTATTCTGCCAATCTTCTCTGTCCTTCCTAATTCCTTTTCTGACCTGAGTACTGTCACGATGATATTTTATGAAAAATCCCTTCACCAGGATTTCTTCTTCTGGGAAGATAGGAAGCTTCAGCTTCTCCCTGTTTTGCTGCTTTGGAATGTGATTTGGAGAATTGTTTACGCAGCATGTGAATTGTTTTTAATTTAATGACCAATCCCAGTCCAGCTGTGTCAGGACTCTGGTCAGTTATGGTTTTTTATTATCATTCTTGTCTAGCCTTCTGATTTATCCTTTCTTTTTCTTTAGTATAGTTTAAGTATAGCATTCTTTTAATATAAGATCATAAAATAATAAATCAGACTTCTGAGAACATGGAGTCAAATTCTCATCTCTCACCTTGTCCTGGGGACCTCATGACACCACAGAGCAGTGCCACTAAAAATGTCATACAGTTCCCCAAGCCCTCCATCTGTGTGGATTCAGGACTGACCTGCAGTTTCAAGTCTCAATTTCTTCAGCCTCTTAGACAGACATGTTGAGTGTATTTGACTTCCATCAGGACACCCATAACTGCAATTTCAGGTCAAGCAAAGAATGTACTTCTCATTGGCCATTTTCACTCCAAACAATGTTATTTAGGTTCTTATCAAAGGTCAGTCAGTTCTGTATAATTTCTAATTCAATTACTAAGATTCTGCAGCATTATTATCTTTACCGGCTAAGACAGGAGTGACAAACTCACCTTTGAGGTTGCCATCCCTGCCAATCAGTAAAATTATGCCACTAAATTGAATCATGTAAACCACATGAGTTTTTTTTTTTTTTCTAGAGAAAATACATTTTGTAAGACAAACCTGTCTCTCTTCCCTGGATCTCTTCACATTTGAAATGGGGTAGAAAATAGAAAAAAAATCTTGCCAGCTTATCCACAATGATGTTTGCACTGTGATGGTGCCAAGAGTTAACAGCATGAGGAACTGGCCCCTCCAAAACCATCTCTCCTGTTGGCAGGAATGAGGAGGGAAGGGCCACGGAGGAAAGTTCCTTGAGTCATATATGAGACTGGAGATCATCTAAGTGCAAGCTAAGAAAAATAGCAGCACCAGATTGGTGTAAACTACAGAAGATTAGAGGAATTAATAAGGTCAAGGTAGCTGTAGATATACCTGGTTTCCAGAGGGGAATTAAAAGGGCACATTGTCAGGTATAAGTAGAGCCAGAGTAAAAAAAACTTTTGTCTCAGTTACAAAAACTCCCATCACAATCTGAAATTATGGATTTCAATTTGCACGAATGACTGTCACATTTAAAAGGTTAATGGAAAGGGTATTTTCTGCAGATCTGTGTTGGAATGCTGATTGCACCTAGCAGACACACTGGTGCACTTAAAAGCCCTTGAACACGATGTTCACAAATTGCCTGTGAGTATACTTTGGTATTGCTGCATAGAGAGGAAAAAATAGAAGCCTTGTTTCAGAAAAAGTAGGGTCTTTTGCCAGCAAGAAATAATTCCAAATACAGGCTGTTAACTTTGTTGGGAAAAAAGTCAGAGGTCTTCAAACCTATGGAAATCTCACCTGTTTTTTTTGGTTTTGCCACATGGGCTGGGGTTGGTGTGGAAAGACCCCCTGAGACATTTCTGTAGCAAGTAGGGCAGCTAAGAAAAATTATTGCCTGTGTAAAGGCAGAGAGAAGCTGCACTGAGGAGTGAAACTGGTCTTGTGGTGAAAGCAAGGAACTTTGGTTATGCTCCAAAAAAACTCCAAATACTATTCCGAGTCATGTGTGAAAGGAATATTGAGATATAGAATCTGCTTCTTCTTAGATTCATACAAAGAAATCAAGCTTTGCAAGTAATTGCCTTAAATAAAGTCTGGTTTTGTTTGGGTTCTTTTTCTTTTTCTTTTTCTTTTTCTTTTTCTTTTTCTTTTTCTTTTTCTTTTTCTTTTTCTTTTCCCCATCAGTTCCTGCTCATGAGAGCCACCAGAGAGCTCTGCCTCACTGTTCTCATGCAGGTAGAGATGAGAGCAGGAGAGGACTGCTTCATTTTATATGAAGTTTAATACACAAGCTGTATTATATTTACTGTGGCTTCTTTCCAGGTGCAGCATTCTGGAGGAAGGTAATACCAGTTCTGCCAGCCCACTTTGAGATGTCTGACATTCAGTTGCTTTAGCATTTCTGCTGCTTTAGCAAAGAGCACTTTCCACTTTGGCTAAAGGAGAGTTCCCAGAGGGCTGTGAAAGACTCAATCCACTTCAGCCCAGAAGGCAAAGGAAATGCTCCCCTTGACTTCAGTTAGAGTTGGGTATAAGCCCAAACAAGGGCTGATGAATGAGCTGAATCAGCTGCAAGTGTTCTGCGCTGGTGTGATTGCCATCTTTTACGTAGAGCTGAATAGGGAAAGGGATTGGGGTTTTGTCCTCCTTTCACTCCCTTCTGTATGCCTGCTCGAGAAAGCTCAAGAACAGGACATGTTTCACCCCAAATCTTAGTTCTTTGTTTCACTGCCAGTCACTGCCATAGAGCACCAGTCACCCCTGCCTCCCTTTTTTCTGCATTGCAGGCCTCTGTGCTGCTGATCATTAATTACCTGCTCAGAGAGCAATTGCTGTGCATGTGCAGTGTACCCTGCAAATATGTGCTCTGGCTAATAAAGAGTTTAAAACAGATTTCCAGTCCCATAAAGCCTGTTTTCAGCAAACCAAACAACATTGTTCATTTTTCCAACTTTTTTTTATGCTACCTACTAGAATTCTTTATGCTATTGTTCTGAGGGCAAAGGGATTTGTTGTGCAGTCACTTCTCATATATCTGATATGATAAAAGGAATCATTCAAAGGAATCATTCAGAGGAATGACTAAGACATTTAAAAATACAAGTAAACTTTTTTGCTAAATTGAAAAGAAGCATTTAACAATATACACATATTGGTAACAAAAAACCCCAAACCAAAACCACAAGGTTTTAAGATAAAATTCACAATGTTCTCAAAAATGGCTTTAAAAATAAATTGCTATACCCTGTTGTCCTTTCTCTTTTATTAAAAAAATTTTAGGTGACTTTAAAAAAAAGTAGATGTATAGAAACTGGCGTTTTTTCCACACAGCTCTAAATGCCCATGCACAATTGGTGGGAAGTGTTTACATCTCCTTTTCCAGAGCATAGGCTAATTCTGCTTCCTTTAATGCATATTGTACCAACATCTGAATGGAGATGGAGATCATGAACTAGACTCCATGGTTGTAAATCCTGATCCAAATTCCTCAGCAGTTCAAGTGGTCATTTGGACAATGCACACTGAAATTCTTTTGCTTTAGAAAAGTGGCTTGGAAGAAAAGTTCCACCTTTAGCTGAAAGACAAGTGTTGGTGAAAAACCTGTCACCAGTCTAAAGTTGGCCAGGTAAGGACAATTCTTTGTCTACATGGGCCTTTCTGCATGTAGAGAAACTTTGAAATTGAGATAGCACTTCTCAAACCTTTGGGAAATGAATCAGACAGGAGTAACAAACTCTGGGTTGTCTAACAGTCAGCAAAGAGGGAAGTTTTAAATTATCACTGGTCTATTAGATGTATGTGTGTGTATATTCTGATATTTGATTGCCTTTTGACAATTTGGGTTGCTGAATTGCCTTTTTTGGTCTTCCAGGGTACCCATTTTATAAATTACTGTTGAAAGTGGAGTTGATCTTGTCTTATATCTAATTTTCTTACATAAGATAATTATTCACTGCTCTTTCTTCTAGACATGTTCCCAGGCACTTGGCAATCTTATGAGTTTCTAACCTGGAGCTGTCTCTCCCTGACTCTGATAGTTCATTGGGAATCAATGGAGTATTTTCCCCTTTCCTGGAGGTAAAGGCACAGTTAGAGTGCATCTTTACTCTGTGTCACTTAGTCTTCCATCTGTTTTCCAAATCTCACCAGACATTTGATGACTGTGTTATGTCAATGTAACAACAAATTGTCACAGGGACTCAGCTGGCACTGGCATAAGCAGAGCCATTTGATTCTCCTCCCAAATGCAAGATGACTCCAAGCCAACCAAAGGCAGTAACAGGTACTGCCCTTTTTTTGTACTAGGCCAATGTCAAATCCCTATTAGCTCACTGTAAAATCAATTTAATTATCTGTTAGGTGATTTGAGAGCAAGCTTGTGAGTAGGAATTAAGTACTTTAGGATATGTTTCCCTTTTTTGTCATTTTGAAATCCTAAATTATCAAATTTTTCCTTCGTTTTTCCTTCAATTTTCCTTACCCCTCCTTTCCTCTTGAATTTTGTGAAATACCTGATAGTAAGGGTTGGGGTCTGGGGGAGCGTGCTTTTTCTTCTCTATTCTCATTTCCCAAATCATCAGTTTACATTTCTTGTTCAAAAAACACATGGGCATCTGCACTGTATTGGTGGCACAACAGTGTAATTTCTGTGAGTATAGTTACTATGAGAAAGTGTAAAGCATATTCAGAAACCTGTTAGCTGTAGTAAAAATTGGACGTCCAAAATGAAGACATGCTCTTGCACTGTGTGGGCAATGATGGATCCCAGCCCAAAAAGCCATCCAGCAGATTAACTCCTCTTGAAAAACATTCCTCCATACTCTGAGTCACTGCTTCTTTCCAAAAAACCTGTGACAGACAAAACACTTATTTTCAAGCAATCAACTATAAAAAATAAAATAAAGTAAAATGACTGATGACAAGTTTCTAACATGAAAAGCATTCCTTTAAATGCAAGGTTATTCATAGAATGATAGACTAGCAGATTGGAAAGGACCACAGAGATCATCTGGTCCATCCTTTCTTGGCAAAAGCAGGGTCTGGACAAGATGGCCCAGCACTCTGTCCAGCTGAATCTCAGAAGTGTCCAACACTGCAGAATCAACCACTTACCTGGGGATTAATCCAATGGCTGATTTTTGTCATTGTGAAAAATTTTCCTGTTATGTGCCATCAGAATCCTCCTCAGGAGTAGCTTTTACCCATTGCACCTCAGCCTTATCCATGTGATTCCTGGTAGAGAGTTTCAATCTAGTTTTTAGCCCCTCTTTAAATGCTGGAACATGGTGATAAGGTGTCCTTTAAGCCTTCTTTTCTCAAGGGTGAACAAACCTGGTTCTCTCAGCCTTTCCTCATATGGCAGCTTCCCAGTCCTTTCCTTTGATCATCTTTGTGAATCTTCTCTAGACCCTCTCCAGCCTGTCCACATTTTATTTTTTTGTAGAGACCAAAACAGTACCCAGTATTTTACTTTATTCATCTTAGTGGATTAATTAGCTCTGATATTTTCTGTTTGAAAATAAATTGTTTTAAAAATATGTTATGGTCATTTTCAAAGTTTTAAAGATACTGACCTGTCAGGCACATTTGAGGAAGAGTATTTATGATCAGGAAAAAACCATAGCAAAGATGACAGAGGATCATGACCATAGTGGGCTGCCTTGTCAGGGATGCCTTGGGGCAGGAGAGAAAGAGATGCTACCATGGACACAGAGGTACCAAAGTCAGAAGAGGCTCAAATAGGGTAGGAGAGAGATCTTGTTCATACCTCTCTGTATGACTAAGTGACAATTTTTATGTGCATAGCCTAAGATGTTGTTGTTCAACTTATGTCCTAAACCAGCCTATGTGATTCCATCCAGCATGGCAGCTCCTCTCCCAGGAGCACCATGGAAATGGATGTAAGTCACTTGTAGATACATCTTCTATAATTTGGGAAGATTAGAACAGTCACTACTATTTGTCATGTGTTTGCAGATCCCTTGGAAAGGCTGAAGCTTACACTTAAATATTTGGATGTTGATGACCTGGATGATTAAACATAGAAAAGCATTAGAATTAATTAGATACTGTATACATCCCCTCATATTGGCTGGTGTACTGTCTCCTGCTGGGGTTTCACAGCTTGGCAGTTGATCCATTATTGCAGCAGAGTGTATTCAAAGAGACATTTGTTCTAAAGAGACCTCAGAATGAGAACAATTTACACAAATGTGCTACGTTGCATAATTATAATGGACCAGATTGAAGTCCTCACTGCTCAGTTTTTCACAGGAGTCATGGTGATAGATTTCATGGCACAGCTCATATGAGTAATTGCTCAGCCCTGTGAGTAAGGGATCTGCAATATGTCATTCTATTATTATTTATCTAATTATAACCTTTGTTAACTTAATGTGCAGATTTGCAGTAGAACATGAGCACACTCAGCTGAAAATTATACAGGTATAACACAAAGACATATGCTTTCTGCCCAGGAAAGTGTATGACCTAGAAAGAGGTTGTGTGATAGCAAGGGGAAAAGAAGAAAAAAGAGGAAAAAAACAGTAGAGCAAGAGAGAAATGAGAAAAATTTTATCAAAATCCAAAAAACAGGTAGGGTTAGGAGGCGGGCATGCAGTGCATTTTTGTGAATCTTACAATTCATAGATATAAACTTGGAGAGATAACTTAGAATATCTTTATATAACATAATTTGTGTACTACATCATATTATTACTAACTTTTGATAAAAATGACACAAGTACGATTAGCCTGATCAACATAATTTTAATTTTTTTTTGTAAACTGCCCAAAATCCCTTTTATTTCGAGGACTATTCTAGGACTTGGGTCTACATGGATGAAAGGAAATCAATTCTGGCAAATTTTAACAAGATTTACTTAGAAAGCTCCAGAACTTTCTACATAAGTATTTTTGTCTTGGTTTTTTTTTTTTTTTTTGCATTTGCTGTTAACACAGAAATCAATGGCAAATTTCAAGAAGCAGTGCTAATTATTCTCTGTAGTAAAAACACTTTTTTCACTTGCCTCAAGCTTTGCTGCCATTCAGCTGTTAGGATTGATAGCTCTAAATGATGTTTAAATGCTTCTGGAAAGTTTAAATGGCTTAGAAAAAATAAGGCTGAAATAATTGTAAGGTGAAGAAAAATACCAAGTTTGTACTCTGTAGAGTGAAAAAAAAAAGAGTTACTTCTTGTCTGCAAATTACATTAAATTAGATAGGTGTTTGTTTTATACTTTTTCTTCTGAAATTCTATCCAAATTTGGCTTGATTTTAGGACTTTTTAAAAGTGCATTTCAGATGTAGTCTGTAGCTGATTTGAACTGCAGTTTACTGAACAAAGATCTGGACTGAGACCTGAGGAGTGTGAAATGAGGGCCATGAAATAGCTAAGCCAAAGGGCTGCAAAAAAAGATAATTTGAGAAGAGAGGGGAGAAAGGGGAATCAGCAGGGAAAATTGAGTCTTCTAAGCGAGCACGCTTCAATCAAGTGCATGGAAATGAACTGGGAATCATCATTTCTCTGCTGTCACAAATATCTGTGAAAAAGCCAGCAAAGCGTCCGCTCCTCTCTAGCACTGATTCAGACTGAGAATGACAACCTAAGATTGCTATCCATTATTCCATTAGCTGAAATTACTGTCATCTCCCTCGTGGAGCCAAAGGTTCAAAACCTTCTGGCAAGTCATGCCCCTGTCAGCACAGTCCTGGCTGATGGCATCTGGGAGCCTGGCTTTTAAAGGCCAGGGGCTGAACTGAAGAGATGAACTTGAAATGACTTTGCTGAAGGTAGAAAATGTGTGTATGCTCTTGTTAGGAGCTGCAGCATGAAAGTTTCTTTGAGTATCTTTCTTTTGGCACCTTCTCCACCTACATGGAACTCCAGAGGCAGAGGTGTGGGCTGGAAGCAGCCAGCAGAATTGACAGTGCTCAGTTTGGGAGCAGCTGCTCAATAGTTCTATTATTTCTCTGCTGTACAGTGCAGGAACAGACTTTTTTTTGATAGCCAGGTTTTTCTGTTCACTCACTCCTATCCCTGCTCCAGGACAGATGGATCAGGACAGTGGAGGGGCTGTGCTTGCCTCATTCAAAGAGCAGCTTGTACTCATTTATTGCATGATGTTCATTTTAACACCACAATTAATTTATTTCTCCTGGATTTATTTTTTTTTCTTTTTCAAGTCATGACCATTGTTATGGTTTCTGAGCACATACAAGTGCTATTTATTTTTACTGTGTGTGAAATCAAGAATTGCTGTTTGTTTGTGTATCCACAGCACGGATTTCCAGAAAATGAAACCATTGGTATGCTAAAGAAGAGTTCCCACATTCCAGAAGCAGTGAGGACTATTCCTCTTTCCTATAGGTATGTATGTTAAATATCCATGAATAGAAGTACACAGCTAGTGACCCCTTTTGAGACTCTCAGTGTAAAGGACAAACATTCCACCACAGGATGTCATAAGGACAGATACTCCAAGGCAGTATTCCAATTCCATAATCTTGAAATGACCCTTAATCTGGCTGGAATCCCCTCTTTTCCTGATGTCCAGCTTAAATCTCCTCTCTGGGTGTTAAAACCAAAACCTAAGAACTTCTCACCAAAAGGGAAAATCCCAATAAGTCATATGTGTCAATTTTAGATTGCATTTCTATAATATACATAATAAATAAGGTGGCTTAGGGATTGCCTTAACTAAGCACATTGTTGTGCTTTAACACTAATAACTAAAACTGTGCTTCTGGTCCAAAAACAGGAGCACTCCTGTTACTTCTATGTTTAATGACAGAGGGCAAAAGGGTACATTATGTACAATTGTTAATCACATGATTTTTATATTAATGTTTGAGTCTCCTAAAAAATGAAACTAGTGTGAAGATGGTGGAAAATGCACCATAAATTAAAATTGCAAAATGTCACAGCTTATTTAATCTTCCACGTTGAAAAGCAGAGTGAGTATTTAATTAGTTCCAAATAAGCAGTGTTTGTTTAGAGAAAATCTTTAACCTTGATAAATTATTGAAGAAATTTCATTAACCCTTTGACACGATTAGGGCAGCTGTCACACTTAAAGTTACAATGAAAAGATTTGCATGCAATGGAAGCATTTTCAGACACTTTCTGCAAGTTATACTTAAATAGTTTGTTCTATATTTAGGAAACCTCTGGATTTCTCTGACACACTGCCCCTGAACTCTGATCAGAATGGTTCACTGGACATAGTTATCTTCCTGTACTGTTCTGTGTAGGCACTTTAGAGAATGCCAAATTTGAAGTGTAGCTGTTCAGACAGCTGAGAAAGATGATTTTTGATTACAGTGCACATATTTTCAAACTTAAATAGGTTAGCAGTTATGTTTTGAATAATTTATCAGAAGAGAGATTTTCTCTGCACAAACAAGGTGTTGGAAAACACATATCACTTCTTAATTATTCAGCCACATTATTCAGTTCTCCAGAAGAGTTAAAACCCCCTTGTTCTTGTGCTAGGCAGTATGGCTGCTGTTATCAGCTTTTGCAGTCACACAGCCCAGATACTGGACATGCGACAGCACAGGAAGAACGCGGACCTGGTGGAGTGAGGCCAAAGGAGGCCACCAAGATGATTAGAGGGATGGAGTAGTTCTCCTATCAGAAAAGTCTAAAGAATTGGAATTCTTTGGCTTGGAGAAGAAAGGCTTTGGGGTGACCCAATTTCAGCCTTCCAGTACCTGAAGGACACCCACAAGAAAGATGCAGAAACTTTTGGCAAGGCCATGTAGGGACAGGAGAAGGGGGGAATGACTTCAAACTGAAAAAGAGTAGGCTTAGATTCGAGATGAGGAAGAAATTCTTTACTGTGAGGTTGGTGAGGCACCGATACAAGTTGCCCAAAAAATCTGTGGGTGTCCCATCCCTGGAAGTGTTCCAGGCCAGGCTGGATGGGGCTTTGAGCAGCCTGGCCTAGTGGAAGGTGTCCCTGCCCATGGCTGGGATGTTGGAAATGGAGGATCTTTAAGGTCCCTTCCAACCCAAGCCATTTTATAATACTATGATTTCTTTCAATTCCCATGTGGAACTTCTGGACAGAGATTGGTTAATTCTTGTATCTTAGATAAAGTTTCTTGTCCTTCACTCAGTTTTCCAGTAAGCGATCCATAATTTGGTGGAGGGGTTTTTCAGATAAAAATTTACATCTGAAGAATTTGTGAAACATATTGACTTCATATCAAAGTAAAATTGCATTTGTTCTCTCACTGAAGAAAATTAAATTACACAGCTGATGTTCTAGGAAGTCTACTTTTTGTGTCCTAAAATCTTAGGGTCTGAGTGAAACTCAGAGCTGGATATTCATCTGGGGCAAACTTTGCATTCATTTTCAGTACGTGATGATTAGGCACATAAGGTTTTTTTAGACTTAATTAATCATGTGGCTGTGGAGTTTTAATCTATATTTCAAGATGATACAAACCAAAAAGGCTCATGGTAAAAATGTAAATGTAGCAGCAGACCCTGAAGCACTGCATAATCATGAATCAGGCTAACTTGCAAAGAATCTATAATTCATATTGTAGGTGATCATCATTCATTATAGTTTGTTTTTTTTAAGAGACTTACTGTATACTTCAGGGTTTGTCAGCACTTATAAACATAATTCATGAGGGCTTGCTAATTGTTTCCAGAGGCATCAGATCAAAAAA
This sequence comes from Zonotrichia leucophrys gambelii, assembly GCF_028769735.1. Lineage (NCBI taxonomy): Eukaryota > Metazoa > Chordata > Aves > Passeriformes > Passerellidae > Zonotrichia > Zonotrichia leucophrys. Next base: position 6,650,195 of record NC_088175.1, on the reverse strand, counting down.
ACTAGCAGCAGACCCCCTTAAAGACAACTCATGTGGTGGTTGATTACCTGGTCCCAATTGCCATCACACATTCAAAGTTGAAATGCATTTGTCTCTGCATTTTCTCTGTGCCATTTTCACAAAATCACCTGCTCATTTACAATTGTGTAAGCTGAGAGTGATTTCTGTTGAGGCACTGTAATGACATTTTTGTGAAATTATTTTTTGTATAGTCAAGTAAATAGCTCTTTCTTCTTTTTATTATGGTACCTTTCCTTTTGGAGCAAAATACTTTCTATTTTTCACAAAGAACTTATCTACTTTGTGTTAGACAAGCAAACGACACAGGACCAATGTTTAGGGTAAGGTTTTCTGTTATAATAAAATACCCAACAAAGCCATGAAATCTGAATTCTGGTTTTTGGGGTATTCCAAATATAGGTCAAAGTACTCCATCTCTACCCTGATTCAAGTGACTTCTGGAGCACCCTCTCATGCTAAAGCTAATGTCAGTCTCCTGTACATGAGTTTTGTGCCTTGGCTTTGCAATCATCTGTGGGCAGCACAAAGGGGTTACCTCTGTTCTTACTCTAACTGCACAGACATAATCGTCCCAAAACAATTGAAGTTTTTCAGTACTGCAAGCACTCAGCACAGCCCCATTGAAATCAAGGTAACTACTTATAGTGTGGCGCATTCTATTTAAAGAATATACACTGGGACAACATCTGTGATTGATTTCAGTCTGAATCTGGGGAAGAAAAAGACCTCTAAAAATAGCAAAAAAGTTCCCAGGGCACAGAAATTATAATGCTAATAAACTTAACTGGAACAAAGGCTATTAGCTTGAAGGCAATTTGGAGATAGGTGCTCTACCGAGGCACAATAATTAAGGCAATAATGACACATCTGCTCAAAATAAGTTCAAAATTCTTTACCCACAGCAAGTAGAATTGATCACTGCTTGTTTTTCTTTTGCAGATGTGCAAGGTCGGAAATAATTACAGGAGCCTAATCCAAAACTCGTGTTTCTCTATTGATCTGATCCATAATTATTTTCTGTACTTTTGTTCCTTCACTGTTTATTACCTAAATACAATTGTATTTTAAGCTTAATTAAATGTTAGAGCATAATACAGCTGATGGCCTTGAGACAGACAAGGGTTCTGACTATGGAAAAGGAAGGGATGAAGCATTAGGATCTTTTGTAAACTGGTGGTACTGGAGAACAGGTCTGAGAGAAGAGGGAAAGAGTCAGCTTAAACTCAGGCTTTCAAAGAGAGGTCTCTGGGCACTGAAGGAAGTCAACACAAGCAGATGGACAGATAAACTGATAGGTGCAGGGTGCCTTCTTCCCATCTGTCCATACTTGTGTATAGTTCTCCCTATAAGGAAAGTGCCTGGCTCTGTTGTACAAATATTACACATTTTTTTGTGTAGAATGATGTATCTGGGAGAATTTTTCCTCCCAGACAAAAGCTATACCTCATACCTAAGCAGAATTTCAGCTGAATTTTAGTATTACTTCAAGTCACCACTTTTTGGTATTCCCTGTCCTCTTGCTTTTTCTGGACATTTCAGTGTAGAAAGAAAAAATTAGCGGAAAACACATGTACATATATATGTATTCAAATGAATATGCATACATATTTAAGATAGCAAATAGTGGAAGCAAACTTCATTCTAAGTGAAAAAGCTGATAAGACTGCCTAAGGACTGGAGAAAATAATGAAAAAAAATTGACAGTCTGAAAGAGAAGCTCTTCCCTATGTATTACTTTCCTATGGATTGCAGGAAAATTATGCTTTCTGAGAGAAATCTTGGGGACAAGGTGGGAGGGGGAGTTGCCAATGAGCCGCCGTTGTCAGGATTCAGTAATCAGCTGCAACGGTGCTCTGAGAATTCATCTAGCAAAAGTTATCTTAAACAGTCTCAGAAACTTCCTCTTTCCTATTGTACTTCCTTGCTGACAGGGAGAGGAATAGTTTTGTGCAGTGTCCCAGTTATTGAACATATCTAGTGGTAAGATCCAGTTTCCAGTGTCTTATAGCTCTGTTAGACGTTACCCTTTGGTAACATCTAACAATCTACTAAAAATTTTGCATGTTTTGCTCCCACAAAAAAGAGGTCCAGCTTGATGGAACCTGCAGCTCTGCCTAATTTTAGGCACTCACCATCAGTGCTTGCAAGGTAATGCAAGGCATAAATGTTGTTTCCTAAAGAAAATATCTTGTATTAGCAAAGCAGGATCCTCATCTCTACTGGACAAAGTAGAGCAGCTGTCAGTTGTTACTGTTGGTCAAATGCATGTAATAGCAGAAATAATTTAAATTGGCCATCACAATCATTTCCCTCATCACAGAGGCTTTTAGTAAGGTGGAACCCTAAAAGGCAGCCCACACTGGCCGGCACTGCAGGGAGCTCTTCACCCTGTGGCAGGGAATTTGCTGTTTGTGGCTGAGCACAAGTAATGACACTATACAGCCCCAGGAAGGGTCACCCATTGCCACACAGAGAAAGCTGTACAGCTGCTAATTGAAGATTTTCTGAATCATAAAGGAGTAGTGGCCAAAACTTTCAGGTGAGTTGACCTGTGAGTTGAGAGACAGGTGAAGGGCCACTGGAGTCACAAATGTAATGCAGAGATAAGGTCTGTTCTGACAAGAGGTGTGTTATTGTCACCAGGAAACAATCCTAGTCTTGCTTACTGGCTGATTTCAGTTTCTGCCTTCGGTCTGTGAGTACACTGGTGTGCTGGCTTTGGCTGGGGTAGAGTTAACTTTGTTCCCAGTGGCTGTTATGGGTCTGTATTTTGGATTTGTGCTGAGTGCAGGGTTGGTAATAGAGATGTTTTGTTATGGCTGAGTAGGGCTGACACAGAGCCAAGGCCTTTTCTCCTTTCTGTGCTGCCGTGCAGGGAAGCTGGAGGTGCATGGAAGGCTGGGAGGGGACATAGCCAGGACAGGGGACCCCAAATGACCAAAGGGATGTTCCAGACCATAAGACATCATTTGCCGTATATAAAGTATGAGGAAGGGGGGGACATTTGGAGTGATGTTTCTCTTCCCTAATCACCACCCCATGTGATGGGGCTCTGCTCTCCTGGAGGTGGCTGAACACCTGCCTGCTCATGGGAAGCAGTGAATTCATTCCTTGCTGTATTTCCTCAGGGCTGCAGGGTCTCCCCAGATTTGTCTGGGTGCTTTGGCTGTGTATTTTAAGTAGAGCATACATGGAAAAGAAAGTTGTTGAGATGCAGGGTCGTGGACATATGTGTGGTAAGGAGCTGCTGCTTTGAGTAAAAAATATTGGCTAAAATCAGGCTTTGAGCAGGCAGGAGCCCCAGCTGGATGTAGAGGTTGTCTGTGTTGTAAAGGCTCCGGAGGCTTTGTGTGGCAATTGGGATGTGGAAAACCCCCAAGTCAGAGTGCCTTAGGGAGTACCACACAACCCCTGTGTGTGGCCAGGAAAGGTGGTTTTGAGAGTGCCAGGAGAGTTGCAATAATGTGACTGTGGGAACCTCCCTAAAATGGGGGATCTCCCAACAGTGAGCAGGGCTTAAACACCTGTGAGTTAAAAAAATTGCTCTGTCAGGAACAGTTTGAATTGTGTAGCCTTGGGGGCTTATCTGTGGCACATTTTGTACTACACAAGTCGTACAAACTCAAAGCTTGTTAATTAAATAATGCCCCTCCTATTGGCTAAAGGAGACCGGTGATTGCAATGTAATTTTCTATAAGATGCCTGAGTAAGGTTATGTCATAAAACGTGTATTTGAACAGCCAAAATGCATTTTTCAGGCCAGCTTTTAGGTTTTGAGTGTCTGATTTAAGCTGCTGAATGCTTACATAGCATTGATTTTAGCACATCTATTTATGCATTTAGCCTTTTGAATTGAGCTGAGATTTTGGTCATCCTCACTGCAAAACACAAGTTTCTTGGGAATAACTGCCAAAAATAGCTATTCTCAATAATCACTTTTAAGAGTTTTATCAGGAATTTGCTCAGTGCCTTGCTGCAGAGTGACTTAGACTCTTAAAATCTGACCAGAATATTAATTTGGACTTGAATATCAAAGCACAGAAAGGACAATATATTTAGATTACTTAGGGCTTTTTTTTTTTTTAATATTTCCATAGCTGTGGAAATGTTGTGTGCCAGTTGTAACAGCAGACTCTTGGCTCCTCCATCTGGTTGCTAACTACTATAGTGAAGTGTCTTACTAAAGGCAGCTCCAAAGGCAAAATATGCTGTCAGGCCTTTTGTTGTGTGTTTTCTTTGAATCTTTCCATCCTGATTGTCTTTATACCTGGTACAGTGCTGTGTCTAGTACATTTCATACATTTTCATAAGGAATATACTTTGAAATAATGTAATTATCTGAATATATATATAATCTTGCCAGGCTGACCTATCATTCAGGAAATACTCAGGTTTTATTCAAAACCATATCAAGAGGAGATGCACTAATTTTTGAAGACTTAGTAATGAAAGCAGTGGGAGAAGCTGACACTGTTTATTATCTTGTGAAGATATTCAAAACCATCTTATATAATCATAAAACAGCCCTCCCAAGAGCACTCTTGAGAGATTAATATGGATGTTATGGTGCCTCAGGATAATAATATGCATTTTCAGTAACTGTCTTTGGAAGACTTCCTGTTAACAAGAAAGACAATTTTATTTTTTTTTTTACTTCATGTTTAAATAATATGAGAGGCATGCATACAGACTTGGCATAAATAAAGGATGCTCATATTTAGGCCATTGCTATGTAACTGAATGCCCACGTGATCCTGGACCCCCTTAAGAAGAAAGCCTGCAGGCTGTTTTCCAATCCACCATCATCCTTTGTCTTTCTCTGTGATTTTTGTAGGTTTATCAAATCTCTTGGGTCTTATTACTCAACATGCAGGTGCAAACATGCAGTAAACATTCCAGCTGCGTATACTTAATCATAACTTACAGTGCTAGTCAATTGCCTTGTAAAAAAAAAAGACAAAAACCAAACTGAAAACACTCCCCCGCCCCCAAAATAGAAATGGCTCATAAAATTTTCTACTATTTGTGCAAACAATATAGTAAAGACTTGAAGGATGGGTTATTCATATTCTGTGCTTAGCCATTTCATTGCATGAGGCATTGATTCAATAGGCTTCCATATATAATTAAAACTTGCATGTTCAGAGGTTGTGGTAAAATCTGGTGTCTGCCAAATTACAGTAAAAATCATAATTACATTCAAGTAGTTTGGAATGACAGCTTTTCTGCCCTGGAAATAGGATCAGTGAAAAATGTTTCCATGCCAAAAGTCCTGCTGTAACAGAGCCATAATGGTCTTCCACTGCTCTACAAGTGCCAAAGTAGGACACGGTGATCTGGGGTAGAAGCTTTGTTATAAAGCCTTTGTTGTCTGAGATACAGGGGGAGCTGATGGCTCCATGGACCCCAAAGTTTGTCTCTGGGCAGCTGGTCTCATCCTCTCATCCTGACAAGGATGAGAGAAAATGCTGCTCCAGATCCGAACCGAAATGCCCCTGCTACCAAGGGTAAAAGCCTGAAGTGTGTTAGCTTTCATCAGGATCAGAGCTCTGACAAAGTGACACAGGAGTGCCACATGTACCTGACATCAGCACAGATCTTTGTTCTCTTTTATGGAGCCTGAGCTGGCTACTGAGCTCATTCCCCACAAAACTGGAGGTTAACGTGCAAAGTGTGGTGGGAGAACACCTACTGTAACTTATTGACCTGACCTGTCACCTTCTCACGTTAAAAAAATCTTAATAAAAGGTGTTATTCACTTTTATCTGTAAGAATTCAGGCTTTGTTTGAAAAAAAAATAGTGCTATGGCAGATGGTACCTCTCATATTTTAGGATCACATGCTTTATTAATAGTTTGTTAACTAAACAGCAGGCTGAGAGTCTGCTGTTTCATAGAATAAATTGTAGTGGATTTACTTACACTCTTGGAATTATTTTGTTCTCAAAATTGACTTTCTGGATGCATATAGATTTAACCTAGACAGTTCAATTTCACAGTGTTTTTTAGGAGGTGGGATGAAGCATAAATCAGGCCATTGAAGCAAGGAAGCTTATGAGGAATGTAGTTCATGAAAGAGTCACTGGACTGGAAATAAAGACTTTTTCAGTGTTTAAGAAAACAAAGCTTTTCCACATATGTTTTCCATTTGTCTTTTGTTTATTTATTTATTTTTCCCTGTGGACAGACAGAAAGAGCCTGAGCCCAAATACCGAACCTGCTATTTCCAGGGAAGGGTTTCCTCAGACGTTGCAGCTGGGTCCTCTCCTTTTGGCGGGCCGGGTGATGCGTGAGGGTGGGACACTGCAGTAACGCTGCCCACACTGAGAAGCTGACAGGGAGCAGGGGGCCTGGTGGGCTTTCAGACCCAGCAGCTGTGTGTTGGACACACTTCATGTCCTTTTCTAACAAGCACAACTGCTGTGCTGCTGAAAGCAGCTGTGCCAAGAAGCCTTTTGTTTAGCATATTCAAGCAGCACCCTTATTTTTATTCATGGCCAAATCAAGCTCCTGCTAACAGTAATTTTCTTTAATAGTAACTGCTCACATCCTTCAGGGTTGTGGCAGCCCGTGGCCTTCATTTCTAGTTCCTTGGGCACACTTTTTGAATTTACCACTTCAAAGTATCTTTGGATAAACTTTCATAAACCACCTGTCAACCTCATCTTGTAAGTGGTCTTTTCCCCTCAGTGGGACATTCCACTTTGTGCTTTCAGTCAACCTTTTTTTTTATTTTTGGACTCTGTTTTCACCTAGAGGAGTTGATCAGAATAAATTCTTCTTTTTTAAATTAATAATCGTGTTAATGTACAAAAACCGTGTAAGAGAATCTGGCTCACGAGAGTTACCCTGTAATGTTGAAACAGAATTTTTTTGAGAAAGGGAAGAGCAATTTATCTTAAAAGTTTTATGTAGGCATCTGGTCAGAGACAGTTCTTGGGAGTGCATTTTTTTGGGATCTGCCTGACATTTAATTCAGCTTGTGCCTTTTTTCTCTTTTCTCCCCTTTAATATTTCTAGAATACACCCACAACTCCACCTCCCACTGACTGGCCCCAGAATTTGAGTTCACTGGCCTGATCTGTGCTGTGTACTGTTCTTCACGTTCCACTTAACCATATAAATAAATAAGTACATGAGGTTGAGGGTTTTTTGGTATCAAGTGCAGCATCAACTATGCAAATCATTGAAGAAATGTTCACCCTTAGAAAAATTACATATATGAAGAAACAATGTCAAAACACCATAACAGGATTTCTACCAATTATGTTTTGTACCTAAATAACACCATGAAATGGCATGTGAAAGAAACACAAAATCCCTCCCTCCTCCCCAGCTCCAAGTCCCCTTCCTCTCACCTCGAAAAGTTCTTTGAGATTTCTTTCCCACCTGGCCTGGGAAAATAACATCTTCCATAGCACCTCTTCTTCCTTTTTTCCTGTTCATCTTGCCTTTTCCCTTCCTTTGAGAGTACAATTCAGAGGAATTCCTGTCTTTTTAAAACTTTTCCCTGCTCAAGGTTATGTTTTTCCCTATTTGTTTAAAACCCCAGCTGGGAGAATTAATTCTTAATAATCATCTTACCCAAGTTAGAATATGTTAGCACCTTACTGTAATAGATGATGACTAAGCAGAAAAAAATATATTTAATTTTAATGCATCGTATGATCTTAATATTGAGCTTACAGTAATAAGATATAGACCTAAAATATTTTACAGTCAAAATAAAAAATAACTGTATAGAGAGATCTGAATATACACAAGTGATATCATATATGACCCATTGCACTGATATTGACATATTTGGTCATTGAATCAGTGAAATTACACTTAGTGTAATTTTGACTTTAGTGTCTAGTATTTTGCTGTGTTTTATTTTCTGTAATTGGAATATTAAACTACTTAATTTATATTTAATATAAATTATTTAATGAAAAGCTCAAAGTCTTTAAATATATAATATTAATAACTGAATTGACTTTGAAGAATTTTGCATTGTAATCTGAAATTAATTTTTGTGAGTTCTTTTTGGAAAATTCATTATTTAGAAATTATATATCCCTGGTGTTTCCATGGAAACACTTTCACCTAATGCTAATGAAATACAAATTATGGGAAAATAAAATCTTTACTAGAAGAGTATTAGAAAATTATTTTTTTACAGCTTGGAAAATTTTAATGCAGATAAACCTCCAGTCTCTCAAAACAGCTGCTAGTCTGGATCCAGAAATGGATCAGGCTCATCCTGTTCAATGCTGAATTCCAGAAGCTGGACGGGTTACCATGAGGGTAAACCAAATATTCTGTTTACTGGCAATGATGTCTCAAAAGGTTGGGATTTTTAGTCTGTGTCTAGGCATGTGGGCTCAGCAAGCACTCTCTCTATGCATGTTGTCAACTCAAAATAATATGGTTTGGGGTTTTTTGCCCTATATGACATGATGTAGATAGCATTTATCCACTGTGATAATTTCATTCTTCGCAGTGCTGTGGAGTAGGAGGTAAAAGCTGGTAGAAATACTCTTGTAATAAACAGATGTTGGATTTTACCACAGCAATAAGGCTCCAATCCATTTTCTTGCAATAGATAACAAAATTCCTTCTGCCATTTGCGTCCATTGCACCGCCTCTTTCAGGATCTGGGGTCCTTCATGGTCTGGACCCACCAAAGGGAGAGTGTGGGGTGGCTGTGGAGGGGGTGCCTGGTGGGCAGTCTGTGGGGAGCAGGAAAAGCAATATCCCACTGCTCTTTATCCCCTGCAGGGAATGAAGCCCACAATGCCTTCACCTATGCTTCCAAGCAGAAGGTGCTGCCTGGGAACTGTGCTGTGGCTCTGATGTTGGGGGACTCTGCACTGAGGGACGGAAAGTGGGATCCATCCCTGCTGGGCAGGTGGGATCCATCTCTGCTGAGTATTGGCTGCCCAGGCAGTCCTGGCTAAGGAGACAGTTCTGTCACAAATATTTGCAGCCCAGTGGCACAACTGTCCTAAAAAAACCTTTCCCAAAATATTCTTGGTCCTGATAGCAGGTGAGGGGAGTGAAGGGCTGTTGATGGCACTTTTTGGAATTGGTAGTTGACTTTTGTTGTTTAGTTGCTTGCTTTCTTTCTTTTTTTTTAATTAATGAGGTCTTCTGTGCATAGGACAGAAAGAAAGTTTTGTTTAAAAAGTGTTTTTATTTTGGAAAATTCTTCCTCTAATCACAACACAAAAACCCCACACTGACCAGAAAATATCAAAGAATGTTATTTTCTTAATCTTTTTTTGCAGACGCGCTGTCTCTGACTCTCTAATTAGAGTAAGAGCTTACTCAGACTTTATTTGCCTTGCTTTTGTCCAAATGACTGGTTTTTTCAGGCTTGAGCCCTTTGCACTCACATAGGTAGGAAGAAAATATGATCTTTCGCTTATTTAACTATTGCCCAATTATACCTTTCTTTTTGGTTGCAATGGGGACAAGGAAATCTGCCCTGAAAATATGAAACAGTAATGGGTAGCCTCAGAGAGTTGCTTTTGTTGATAACAGTATTGAGCCAGAAATTTTCTGCCAATTCAGCCTCCTGCTGCCACCCACAGCCAGCTGTGTTTAGGAGCTCTTCAGCTGACAATAGTCAGAAAGGAGGTGAAGGATTTTTTTGTGTTAGGAGCACAAAGTCTGGAGAAAAATCAAAGTGGTAATGGATTCAGAGAAATATCCAAATTTAAAAACAAAATATAAAAACTCACAAAGCATTGGTTTATGGTGTCTGGGGTTTTTTTCCAGACTTATAGTAGCAGCAGCAGTTGTGTTTCTCCTGATCTGTGTCCTGTAATTTGGTAGCAGAGTATTTAGGCTGAGAGTTTAAATCACTGGAAAATAGAGTTTAGTGATTGCTTGGGGTCTTGGATAAAGCAGCTGCTGAGAGCCAAGTGGTCCTGGTACTGTCTGTGTTCATTGACCTTTCTGGGCCACCAGTGAGGCCTTTCAGTGCAATTCCAGGCTGAAATGGAGCTGTGATGAAGTGCTGCACATCCAAGGACAAGCTGCTGTCCCTGAAGTGCCTTTTATGGGGATCTAAATAGATGGATTAAATTGAAACGGATGTATGTGTATATTTATATATATTACATATATTTAGAGCTATGGTACATTACAGCAAATGATTGGTGACACACTGTACCCCAAAACAACTTGGTGGGTCACAGGGTTGAAGCTAACTTGTGTGTAGAACAGGTTCCTTTAACATTTGTGGAGGAGGGGAAGCATTCATCTTCACAATTGCCAATTTTTTTTCTCTCCTCTTGTAGCATAACATTAAATGTTTATTCTGGATCCATCAGAATTAAAACTTGCACAGATCTGTCTGGCTTGACCTCATCTCACATGGAAGAGCTCCATGTGGGCTGAACTTTAGTCTGTTTGTGACAAAACTGACATTTCATGGACAGTTCTCAGCTGTCTCCATGGAAGACTTGTCTGTTATGAAGCCTCCTGTGACTGAGGAATACAACAAGAAAATGAATGTGGAGGAAGAGAGCTTCAGCAGCCTGTCCAAGACAGGCCCACTGTGTCAGAATGTGGTTCAGCAGGACTTTTAGCAGGACACCAAGCTTTTAGTCCAATGGTCTGTTCAGTTTTGCTCCCGGGCACGCACTTTGATCATAACCTGAGGTCTCAGTGTCTCATTTCTGCTCTTGTGAGTGCCACTGTTTTGTCTCCACTTGTGGATATGCATGTTCAGAATGACACAACAAGGTCAAACTGGGAATTTACTCCAAACACCAATTAGATTTGTTCTTGTGTCAAGGGATGGGGGCCAGGAATGGCAAGGAATACCTTGGCAGAACATGTCAATATAATTCCAGCAGGAATGGGTCTCATTTGACCACATTAAACTACTCTGGTTCACCCAATATGATATTCTGCTTTGACCTTTGGCTTTCCTCCATTAGAATTTTAATTGATTGGCTGGCTAATTACAGACATTTCAACCTGTGGCAAAGAGGAAAGGCTATAAACATCTACTCTTGGCCTGAAAATGGTAAGTGTGAGGAGAATGCAGGGGCTCTACAATTGCCATATTAGCTGAACCACATCAATGCACTTGTACAAAGCTGGAAGACAAAATCTTTGACATGGCTGGTTGTTTGACACCTTTGCCTTCCTGCAAAGGCAACGTGCCATCATTCATTGATATAGTGAGGTTTGATTCAGTGGTTTTGGGGTTTTTCTTTTGGAAAAGTGTTTTTTGGTCTGTTTGAATTTTTTTTTTCTCTGTATGTTTCTGTTTTGTTTTGGTACCAAACTTGGTTTGTGAGGGATCTGTCAAGGTCACTTGATGAAATCTCCTCCATAAAATAATGAGATCTTGCATATTATTTATGGTCAAAAATGTATCCTGAAAATATGTATCTGCATGTGTGGAAGGTTTGTATATGATTTGGATTTCAATCTGTGATGCTGCCTGGTCTTCATAAGTCCATTTTTTTATGGATCTGTTCAGCATATTTTCTATCAGTGCAATTCACTGTTCCCTCTATAGGGCACATATGGATGTGTACTGGTGAGTCAGGTTGTCAGGTTTGAAGGATTGACTCAAGTTGTGCTAGGACAGGTTTATGTTGGATCTTAGGAAAGCATTCTCACTGAAATGGTTGTCAAGCACTGGAATAGGCTGCCCATGGAGGTAAGGGATTGACTCACCATCCCTAGAGGCATTTAAAAGACATGCAGATATGGCACTCAGGAACTCAGGGTTTAGTGCTGGACTTGGCAGTGCTGGGTTAACAACTGGACTTGGTGATGCTAGGGATATTTTCCAAGCTAATGATTCAATAATTCTGTTATAAGTGAAAACTGAAGGTGCAAAAAATCCATTGACCAAAGGGGCATTTGGAAAAGAATGAGCTAAGAAAGAAAGAAGAGCTACAAATTTCTGAAGAAAGAAGAGCTTCAAATTTCTGAAGAAAGTCAGTCATGGGCATGGAGAGGGGGACACAAGAGGTATCCAAGGGCTGAGTTAAACAGTCGTGCTTTTTGGTGATTATGTGCACCAGTTGCCAGTATTGATCCTTTAGCAGTCTGAATTTCATCTGATTTGTCTCTGTGCTTAAATTTCTGGAGGAGGAATTACCAGTGGCTGTCATTGAGAGATGAGGCCAGAGGGGAATTTTAGAAGGGTGTCATTAGATTTCAGAAACCCACATTGGTACATCATTCCAACCTCCATGTCCTGAAGATACATTGGGCTATAATTTGGTTTCAGGGGACATGGGAACTATTTAAACCTTCACTTGCAAACTTTCTGCCCATCAGTGTACAAGCTAGTCTTCATGACATTGGGGATTGTACATTTCCCTCAGCTCCAGCTACTCACCTGTCCAAACAAAGAATTAACGTGACATGAACACAACAGAATTGTGCATGAAAATAAATTAATGTCCCTCAAGCACTTATTTATTGGTGCTACAGAGTTTCTGGTCATGTACAGAGACTAAAGCAATTTATTCTGCCTGCTTTTTTATATCCAGCATTTAATGACAAACACCACGCTTTATTGCCAGCATTGTAATACAAGAATTAATAAATATGCAAAGTGATCTGCTGTTGCTCAGAGTCATGAGTAATGAACATCTTGTATATCACAATGCAATGGCTGTTCTTGTTTATCAGTCTTTGGCTGCTGTACTACTGAGATTATTTTCTGTTATCCTTGCTTTGTTTTTTGCCATTTTCCCTCCTTTTAGGAGTTCTTTCCTGTAAGAATTGCTGTTAATGTCTCTCTATTTAATATGATTAAATCATATTAAATCTCCTCATTATTTTAAGATGTTTTGCATAGATGCTTGGCAACAAAATATATCTTATGCATTAGTGGAGAGCAAGTTTTTGGATATGGAACAGCATGTTCAAACCTGGACAGAAATAAAATCTCAAATATCCTGAGTAGAGATGCTGAAGGTTGACTCAAGAAGCATCAAGGTTTTTCTCCAACTATTTTTCTAGGTCCTGTCCAGTTGTAATCAGGTTACTTCTTGAGCTGATTCTTACAAAAACTAGTAAATAACAAATACCTCTTCAAAGCGCAATTTTTGACTGTTCTCCATGGGATCTTTGATTCATTCTGAAAACCTGATTTTCAGAGTAGAAAATCTCTTACTAATAAAGATTATTTTTATACAGCACAAAGGTATTTTCTCAACATGATTAGAATTTCTTTACCACCCTACTTGAACAATTTTTTCAGGATGTATCAGAGGCTGCACAGAGTTCTCAAGTACTTTGTCAGGTTTTCCTCTCTTATGTGACAAAATAATATTTAGAGTGAAGCCTTGAGGTCATGCAGACTGTTCAGTCTGTGCAGTCTGTGTTGTCCAGGGGCTGACTTCAAACAAAAATAAAAAAAATTTCAGTTTAATTGTCATGTGTATAATCTGGGTTTTTTTCTGGATCTTTTTATACTTTCATACTCCTTTCCCCTACTGCTATGTATCTTAAAGCAGTCTTTGGTGTGATGGTTCTTTAAATGCTAAGTAAATTTGGTAAACTGAAAACCTGTGCATAATTTCTTTGGTTTTTTTAAAGCCTCTAAGACACTTAAAAGAGATATTTTTATTTACCACTACAGTTGTGCAAACTGAAATATAATATTGGCTTTTCAGCAAACAGGAGTTGCTCAGGTATATGTAATACCTTCCTTACCTTAGAAAGGGAATTGGGTCAGGACAAAACTATCTCTGACAGGATTCCCTTACGACCCCAGGCTGCTGGAGCCTTTGGGTACTGGGAAATGAATTTCTGGACTCCAGCAGGGGAGGCAGGGTTTGGGAGTGACTGGCTGTAAGGGGAGGAGAACACAAGCAGGTGGCCTGAGGAGGCATTCCTGTATTATTTCAAATTTCCTTTTCTTTAATTTTACATAACAGAATTGGATGCCAGGAACAGGAATTTTGCCTGCAGGTCTAAACAGCTTTTTTACCAACTGGTTGAGGTTTATCCAGTTTTCATCTGTATGGATAATGTCATCTTTAATAGTCAGGAATGTAAGCCTTACCTTTGGAGGAGGTTTGATGCCAAAATTCCTGGGGGATGGGATGGGAAGAAGGCAGTGTGAGGACATTTACCAGTGAGTGGTGGCCTCAGTTAGAGGGTGCCCAGCCATGGATGAGCTGTGCTGCTGGCAGGAGTGCTGCAAGTGGAGGTGCCTGTTCAGCCAGAGCTAAAGTTATTGAGTTTTCCTCCCTGAAACTCTGAGTTATCAGGACCTGCAGTGGCAGAACGAGGGGCAGTGGTGCCTCCAGAGCCAGGGAGATGGCACAGACAGGCCAATGTGGGCTTGTGGGCTCACCAAATAACGACAGGCAAATGTGGGCTCACCTCTCCCCAGCTGTTCCCTGCCCTTTCCACACTGAAACCTCTGACACCTCACCAGAGGCTTTAGGCAAGAAGAGAAATTCTGTTTGGTGTTAGTGGGGGAAAAGTCCCATGTCAGGTGGCCCAGCTGTGGAATGGGAACCTGGAGGCTGTGGGAACTCCATCCTTGGAGAGATTCAAATGCACCTTGATGCAGCCATGAGCAGCCTGATTTAACCTTGATGGTGGCTCCGCTTTAGCAAATGCTGGATCAGAGAGCTGCTGGACACCCCTTCCAGTTTATGGTTTTTTTGTGGTTCTGTGACTTGGCAATTTCTGACTGCCAATGGCTGGTCTGTCTCTGACTCCCTGCCTAAGGCTTTCTTTCAGAGGAGAGTGATTGTTGAATCTGCTCCAGTCAGATGTCCAAACCTTCCTAAGAAAAATGCCAGTATTTGGTCAGTTTGCACAGCACTGCTTTTGTCTGTTTGCATGTTTTTGTCTATGGAGAATACTTAACATTCTCTGGGTGCTTTACTTTTTTGTGTAGCATACAGGATCTCTAGAGTTCTGCTCGAGATACCTGTTGCTGACTGCTGGATTAAACCACTTTTTTCTATTGATCACTTTCCTGGGATAATCCTGCTGAAGGAAGGGAAGGATTGCTGACATTGCTGAGTCCTTCATCACCTGCCATGTGGTGAGGGGGGCAGCATGGACCTCCATCACCACATGCATCTGGTTTGAGACCTTCTGTAGGGAGAAGACAAGTGTCTGTATGAATGCAAAAATATAGGAAGTCCCCAGTTTTTCAAATGTCCTGGAAGCTGAAAATAAAATTTGTTTTGTTTTGTTAAAAAGCAATTTCTAGAACAAGATGATAGTGAGTCTTCATTAGAAAGAAAATAATACATAGAAACTAAAAACTACATGAAAATGTAAATATAACAGGATTATCAAAACCATGTGGTGTTTGCCATGAAATACCAGCAGAGTTCAGAGGTGAAGCTGCAGAGTTACTGTGTTATATACCACAGTCTTTTAAGTGGCATCAATACAAAGGAATAGTAAGGAGCAAAAGTGGCACCACTTAAAAAACATTCACGTGGCATCTAAGGTAGTAAATTTTCTATTCATACCAGGCAAATTATTGTTTGGGGAAAACAACAACAACCAAACCAAACCCAAAAAATAAAAGGAAAAAAACCCACCCCCAACCAACCAAGCAAAAAACTCCCACCTAAAATCAAGACCTAACAAAAACAAAAGCCCTCCTAAAATCCAACCCCAGAAAAAAACTGAAAACATATGGATGCATTGTTAGGCATACAGTTAATTAGGCATATAGAACAGCTGGTATGTCAATTGTGAAAGAAGCAGTGTGTTGCAAATCTATTAATTTGGTGACGAATGTTACTAAGATTCACTTGATTTATATTTGCATACTCAATTTTTATGTCTGTATCCAGGCCTTCAAAAAGCATTTGACTGCTGTTTCTTATTGAATACTCTTTTAGAACCCAAAATTTAACATGGGATAAAGGAGAAGGTCCTTTCCTGGATTAGTAGCTATTTAATGGATAGAGCATTAATGGAGGGAAGGTATCAAAGACACCACACAGGGATCCTGTTCTGTTCTGCATGTCTGTTGGTGTCCTGGGAAACAGATGAAAAGTGAGGTGGCAA
Organism: Zonotrichia leucophrys gambelii; assembly: GCF_028769735.1. Lineage (NCBI taxonomy): Eukaryota > Metazoa > Chordata > Aves > Passeriformes > Passerellidae > Zonotrichia > Zonotrichia leucophrys. The sequence continues at coordinate 6,634,155 of NC_088175.1, read as the reverse complement.
AACCTGATGATGAGAGAAAATTATTCAGCTTAGTCAGATGGGGATCCAGCTGTGATGGAAGAGTGTTGCACCAGTGACTGGGCAATAAAATAACAGAGGAAATTCAGTGTTGATTAAAGCCATTTGAGCTTTCAGGGGAAAATAACCCTAAATATACATACACAGCAAATATCTCTAAATTAGTGCTCACTATTACAGGAAGAAGTCTGGGAGGGACTTCAGCTTGTGCTCAGAAAACATCACCCTAGTACTCAATTGTGATCAAAAAAGCAAAGTCAGGTGGTGGAATGCACTAGGAAAAGAGTAAGGAAGTCAGCAGGAAACATGGTTATGCCACCATTCAAATTCACAGTGCACCTGCACCTTGAACAATACGTGCAACTTCACAGTTGCTCCCTTTCAGATTTCTGAGGAAATGAAATGTAATAAAGATTGGCAGCAAGGGTGATGGGGAGCTTCTGTGTAAGGAAAGACTAAATAGATTAGAACTCTTTCCCTGAAAAATATAACAGAAAGCAGATATCATATAGAGAATGTCATATAGGAGATGGGTAAGGAATGCTTTTCACTGTTTCTCAGAACACAGTAACAAGGGAATAGCAAATAAAACACTCAAATATCAAGTTGAAAACAAAGGCAAAGAATATTTTTTTTCCACACAACTCCCATTGTATGTCTATTGGATGCTGTGGATGCCAGTAGCTTAGCTGGGTTAAAAGAGCTGTAAAACATGGCAGTGGAAGGAAAATCGTGGTAGGCTGCTGTAAAGAGTAGACACAGCTTCTGGTTTCCATGTTGGAGGGTATGGAAGGGTATCTCACTGCGCACTGTCCTTGCAAAGACTGGGAAAGAGAACTGTTCTTATTCTGTAATGAAAATGGATTCTGGCCTTATTCAGTCTGTTGGGGATCACACATTGCTTCTGCAAGAGGAACTTTTGTATTATCATAGATCCACCACTAAATTGACATTGAATCAATGCAACCTTTGCACTTATTTCATAGTGTTCTGCATTGGAGCATCTGATGAAGCCTCAGTTCTCTTACAGGTATTGTCAAAACTGATGGGTTTCATGAGAGGCAGGATTTCACATAGTTTCCTAATATTTCTAAAGAATAAGAGGTGTATTTCCATTAAAGTAGCTGAGTGTGAACCATGAGATTTAATGGGTTGAGGATAATAGATTGTATATTGGAAAGGAAATGGATCTGTCTTTAGAAGCTGAGATCACTGCAGATGCATTCTTCAGGACAGTTTCATTTCTTTCATCCACTGTCAAGAGCACAGTTTGTCAAGAACATCCTCATAAGTTAATGCTCTTTTAAACAACTTAGACCTCTGACAGAGCAAAGGTAGGACAGCAGTTATTTACTCAGAAGTCTGTAAATCCATCTTTTTCAGCTGATTTCCAACAGGCGACTTCTAAAAGCTGATGGGAAAAATATTATGAGCCAAAGAGAGGTTTGTCTTCACTTATGGTGTGTTTAATGTGCTATAAGAATAGTTGGACTTATTTAGACTTTACACCTTATTACAGTCTTCATGTATGGAGGTAAATAACTGGGACTCCTGGGCTGCCATCTCTTGTGCACTAGCTGGATGAGATTCAGGAGGATGTAGGATTATAATCATCCCTCCTGAGGCCTGCAGACAGCTGGGAAAGCATAGCTGTGAATTCTGCTCCCTGCTGGGTCCTGGAACTGCCCTTGCTGTGCTCCTGTTGAGCGCTGGGAAGATTTCAGAGTTAGCTTTGTTTTGTTCTCAGCAGCAGGAAGTGTCTTCAATTCATAATCATGCCTCACACCTAAAGAGGGTGAGCCATGTTTTTCTAAGTTGTGAAACTGATCTGTTTGGGAAAATTAACAAATCTTAGTTTGTAATTAAGGGTATTAAAGCCACTTTGACTATAAATAGTTTATCTGGGCTAGAAGCCATCTCCTATTATAGACTTGACAGGAGCAGTGCAGGATATTAACACAAAAGAAAGATAATTTACCAAGTTTCAGTTGCTTAAATAATATCTTAAAATATTTTTTTCTTTATAGAGATGAGTGTACATGTTTAGTATAATTAACATAGTAACAACAAGCCAAACCACTAATTTATACTACACAAAAATAGATAATGGAACTTTATGAAAACAAAATACCTGTATTTTTTAGGTGGTGTGTGTAGCTTCTACAGTTCTAGATAAATTTGTCATCCAAGTTAGGCAGCTGGAATCAAGGATTTAGTCAATGTTAGAATGCCACATTGAACTGAATCATGAACACCTAACTTCCACTTATCCCTAATGTAGAAAACCCAAAGACTTTAGACACAGAACTGCTAAAAAGATTTGTAAAAATGATTTTAGATGCTTCAGTATTGTTTTTAAGTATTTTCATTCCTCTTGTAATAAGTATGCCTTATTACAAGGCATACTTCCTAATGTTAAGTAACTGATTAAACAAACAATATGGATCAAAGGAAATCCAATAATTATGCATCTAAGTCTGCATCTAAGTTTTAAAACCCCCATGTTTTAAAGTGATGAATTATTCACAACTCAAGATGAAATGGGGAATATTCCAACTCATGCTTTTGAAGTGTCATCGTATTAATCTAGGCCACTTTATGCACATCTATAGTCTTTTCATCTCTGGAGATCTCTGCAAGATGGTGGGCATGTCACTAAATTTCTGTTGGCAGAGAGTCAAGAAACAAGTATTTTAAAACTTACAGTTTATTACTATTGTGATTCAATTAATATTCAGGATTCCTAAGGGACCTGCATGATCTTTTTTTTTCTTTCATATTTTGTGACTTCCACTGGTTTTTTCTCCCCTCCAGTTATTTTATTTATGCATATTTGTTAGATGATTTTTTAATTACATATACTTATCCTAAGATATTAATTTTAACCTTTGCTTCCCTGCTCCCATTCTCTACCATCCCAGTCAGGCAGCTTCATTGTAATTCTGTTATTTAGAACATGCATAATTCATCAGCTGTGTCCAAGCTAAAAACTGAACACTTAGAAAAAATAATTGAGAGAAATCTGTTCCAGATGCAACTTTTTCAGTTGGTCCCTATTTTGTAAGAAGAAAGAAGAGAGAAGAGAAAAGAAAGAAGAGAGAGAGAGAGAGAGAGAGAGAAGAAAAAAAAGAAGAAAAGAGAAAGAAAAAGAAAGAAAGCGAGCAGACTTGATTCCAGTGTTACAATTTGTGTCCACTTTCAAACTTTGATGGTCCTTTTTTTCAAGAATGAGTAATGTTTTCATTCAAAACACTTTTAAGGATACTCTTTGTGGTTTTGCTAGACTTTTCTCTTACCAGGCAAGTGCGATAGTAGTGGTAGAAAAATGTCCTTTAAATGGGAGTGCTCATTGCACCTTTACCATAAGAAAATCCATGAATGACCTGTGGGCTTGCTGAATTTCAAACTGTAGAGAATACAGAACAGGAGGCTGGTGTTGATGCACACACTGATGCTGGGTAAGGGCAAGATGGGAGTTGTTCTGTATTGTGACTCACCTCAAACTGAGATCTGATCTGACTTTAGTGCCCAGCTCCTCTGGTCTAAGGAGTGTCTGGCTCATTTCAACCCTTTGACAAGCTTCTTCCTTCATGCCATCACAGACTGCTCCTTCCTGCCCTAGAATTAGCTGTACCCCAAAATTCATCCCAGTTTTTTCCTCTTTCTCAGATCTCCTCTCCCCTCAAGGTCAGCCTTTTTCAGATCCCTTTTTTTTTTGGAACCTTTACCCCTACTCCTAGAAATACTAGATTTCTTTTTCTTTTTAAAAGGAAGAGATATACTAGATAATGGAGTACAACTGTGCTAGCTGGAAAAGGAGGCTACAGGAAGAGTGCTGTAATTGGTGGCTTTCCCATCTGGACACTTTACCACATTATGAGATCTTGATTTTTCATCACCAGCATCTCCCGTGCTTCTTTCTAGTGCTGTGTTAGAGATAAAACCTTCAGAGTTCCTTGTTTTTTGCACGAGACTAGCACATACTTTAATGATAGCATCTCATCCATAACCATTGCAGTGTGATGTTATGATATGCTAATGATCTGCCTGCACAAATTGGTGTGACCATTCAAAGAAAGTGAAGTACACTGAGCTCAGCAGCTCCTTTCAATATGGTAAGAAAAGGAACCTGCTGTAGCAGACAACTACATCAAGAGTAAAATAAGAGCCTCAGATCTGCTTACAAAAAAATGAGTTCTGTATAAAAGAACACTTTACAATTCAGATGCTTCCTGTGTACTTGTAAAAATGAAATGAACCTTTAATAATTCTCAGTCAAAATACTTATTAAAGTCTTTCCTCCAAATTCTTCATCAAAGTTTCATACAATTCAATAATATGATTTAATTTTCCAGGTAATAGAAATAATCTTAACAATTCTGTACATGAAGAAGTGTTATTGAGTGAACACTCAAGCAATCCTCTTGCTTGCTCTGATTATTTCTGTGCAACCCAGACAGTTTTTTTCCAGATGAAGTATATATCATTTCTTCATAGGGAGTGGAATAAATTCTGTTTCCATAATTCAGGTCTTACTACAAACTGTGACTGACCCCAGAAGAACATGAAGCTGCTGAAAGTGTTCCTTGCAAATCCCTTCCTATAAGTTTGATGAAAAGAACAAGGAAGGAACCTGTGAAGGAGAAGCACCTCCTCCCTTGCCAAAGGCATTGTCATATAAAATAACTTTAAGGTGAAATAATAACTACTAGGTGCTAAATGCGTTCAGTACTGAGGCTCCTTGGTACACAGGACAGACTTTGTTAGGAGACACACAACAGAAAACCAGCCCAAAGCCCATATTGACAGCCTGAGGTTGCCAGCTGCTGATTGAGCTGCAAGGATGACCACAAGGTCATTCTTCCTTACAGGGCAGTGGTGAAAGCTCAGTTACCCAGCCATCGAGATCACTAGATTTTCTCTGATTACTTCAATCTTTGTTTCAATTGCATTGTGTTAATTACTTCCACAATAAGCATCTAATTTTTCTGAAGGAATATGTTTAATGTTCTGAGAGCATTGCAAAGAGCTCATAGCTCCAAACACAATCAAAGCAACTTTGATGAGAGGAGGCAATTTTCTTCTTAAATGCATCAGAACTGAAATGCCTGAACTGTACACAGTTAGCCTGGACAGAAAGAAGGGTTCTGTTTCAAACCTGCATGGCACAGGCCAGACAGTGCTGGAACAGTTCAATCTGTGTGGTCTCTGGGGAAGTGAGCACATAAATGGGTTACACCGTCATAACAAAACATTTGCTGGAGGTGTTATGCCAGTTTATGTCAGATTACTTGGACAGTCAAGTTAAGAAATTTTGTTTTGTCAAATGTTCCAGTTCCTGTCCATGCAAGTAGAGTTCAGTGTTACCTGAATTTGCTTTGCTACAAATTGGACTCATCTGTATTTCGGTGCCAAATTATCTCATAAAGCTACTTCCTTATGTGGGATGACTCATTTCATGAATTTAACAGTTTGTGACTACATATTTCTTTTGACTACTAGCTAGTCAACAGAATAACCAAAATCTATCCAAAACAACTGAAGACTAAGAGGTCTAGTCATTAGAGATGATCTATGGGTTTCTACATAACAAAAAATAAGGACACAAATCTGCTTTACATCTCATAATCTATCCATCTGAATTTTTGACAGGGACAGATGCTTTTCTTGCTGTATGGAATTCTTAGAGATGTCTTTAAAATATTTTGCATACAGCAGCTAGGGCCTGGCAGGTAAAATGGCTCAAAAGACAGCACTTTTTTGGAAGACAAAAGTCTTTCTCTGAGCACTGCCTTTCTCTTGGATTGCACATGTTAAGAAATCTCTGCTTTATGTGAATCACAGATATTAATAAATCAAATTGGGGTTTTCCATGGGGGATAAAAAGGAACGGTTCTCAAACCTTATACCTTCTCCGCTTCTGCCTGACTATAAGTTAAAATAAATATCTTCCTACTCACCTTTACTTAGGACAGTGTTTTCTTTTGAAATCATGCCAGCAATATAAATACATGCATGCAAACTGGTTATGCAATTTCCCTTACTTTTTGACTCACTCCTTTTGCTAATAAAATAATCATTACTACTGTGCCACGTGAGGTATCAGGTGCATTTTCCTATTATTAATTTCTTTTCTTTTTGCATGTCAAGATATTGTGGAGCAGAACTCAAAAGCTGCTTCAGATTCTGAAAAATTACTTTGTGTCCTTATGGATCTTTTCATCTGAAGAAGATAAGTAATTTAAAAATGTGAAATCTTTCAAGTTCCAAAGCTTTATGTAAGTGACATCAGAATCAATGTGCTTATATGGGAAACAGAAAATCCACAACTGTTGCAAATCTTAGTGAGGTGCAAGAAAATCTCTAACAGAGCTAGGAATAAATATTGATGATAATTCTGGACTCACTTTGTTTGTGGAGTACCTAAAAACCTGCCTTTAATTTTCTCATTTTTCCCCTCCTGTTACCATATATGAATTATTCCTAGCACAGAATTATTTGACTTTTCTGACTCTCTTATTGTACATATTTTGATTACTTTCAGCTGAGTAGATCTGGGCAATTCTTCTGTATTTTAGGAGAAAACAACACCTAAACAAATATTAGAAAAAAGACTTTTGCAACATTGAGAGATAAATAACTTCTGTAATAGCAATAGATTGTATAACTTTTCATTTTTAACAGCAAAATGATATTAAGACTGCTATACCAGAAGAATGGAAATACCTCATTTAAGCAATTAAGGCTTTGTGTGATACATGCAGATGTGTGTGTGACAAAATCTGACTGAACAGTACCTTCCCTCATGCTCTTGTCTAGTTCTTGTCATTCCACCTTTTTGTAGCCTGGTCAATATTTTGACACTTTGGTCTCTTGTTTAACTTTTTTCCTTATGAATGTGTCTGTAGATCCATGAAGTGTGCCATGAGCATTCCCAAGCACTTAAGCTGACTGCCACAGAATGTTTTATACCTGGGCTAGTAAATTAACCCATCCCTCCAAAAAGGAGCAGCTGTGTGCTGACTGCCTTTGGAAAGGTCTCTGGTGTATGTGAGCCCCTCAGCCATTCCCAGGAGCAGCTTTGGAGGCATAAAATGTGCTAAAGGGTGTCTGGGAGTAGTAGTTCTAGCAGTTCAACAAATGTTTTAGATGATCCTAGAAATGCTTGAATTTCCTGGTGTAGACCTAACCCATCAAGGAATGAGGTGAAATGCAACCTGGCCAACCCGAAGGATATTGGTCTTCACGGATTGGGTTTCCCTAAAAATGCAGTGGTGACTCTTGCTCCTATTGAATGCCCATAAAACTTAAAATAGTCACTAGTGAGATTTTATGCTCAATATGGCAGCAAGATCTTTTAGGAAAGATAAAATATCCAGAGCTGTTTGGCAGATGTCACTGATCTGAAATGTCACCATTATGCCATGACTACAAAGAAAGACAATCTGATGGTCCATTCTGCCTTTTGGTTATGATTCCATAAATGGTGCAGATTTTCCAAGGTATGTAGTGCTACACAGTAGGCTATTTTGGATGCAAAGCAATCTATTTCAGGTATCTGTGAGCTCTGAAATAGGACTGAGAAGAATGAGACTTGTCAGTGAGGCTGTGATCTTTATCTGGCTATTTGCCACACTGACTCGGGAGATGTGCTGCTGTGAACTCAGAATCACTCTTATGTGCACAAAATCTATTTAAAATGATCATCAACTAAGAGAGCACTTGGGAAACCTGTCTTCCTAGCAGATGCTAGATGGCCTTAGAAAGTCAGATTAGTCCCTATACACATACAAAGCTATTGAACTGTGTGCTCACAAGCTTTTTCTCTCCCCTCACAGATCTTCCTCATGCTTTAGATAGCTGATCCCTTAAGCAACTACTTTATTACTTCCTTTGTGTCCCTGCTTTGCAGTATCTGCAGCACAAGCCCCTTTATGAAGAAAAATAAATTGTTTTCCATATGGAATTCTATGTTTCTAGTGACTTCTCTTCTCATGGAAATTTTTATTTCCCTTGAAAGCAATGGAAAGTTGATGAAGAATCTTGATGAAAGTGTCCAGCAGTGCAAGGGAAATTAATTCCATTTCACAGGGAAGTACAGTGCCTGATTGCCCTCCAGTTTGGGCCACCTGCATCCTGAAACAAAAAACTTGGATGCCCTTGACCAGGTCTTCCTAGTTTGGCAGCTGAGGGGGTAGACAAGTCATCAGGAAAACAGCAAGTTGTGGATCTGTTAGATCTCAAACAAAAACATAGTTAGAATGATTAACACTCTTTTCTTCTTTTTTTTTCTTTCTTCCTTTTTTTTTTTTTTTTTGACAGAGAGAGAGATTAATCATTTACTGGAAGCTGTCTGGACATCTCTAATTGCAAAATACTGCACAAGCAAATTAAAGTACTTTGATATACGTGACTTTAAGGTTCATCCATTTTGTGAAAGAAAAGACAGATTTGAACAATGTTGCTCGCCATATTGTATCTTTTGGTGTGGATAATGAATATTCAGCATGTTGTGCTTCCAGGAACTTTGCTAAAAATAGCACTGTATCCTTGTTTGAAAAATTGATGAGCATAACTGTGAAGAATGACTTGGATGCTTTTCCTTCCTCTTCTGTCTTCTTTGTTAACTCTTTCTATCATAACACTTCTGCTCACCATCAAACTGTCACCTCCTCAGCAGACAAACCAGAGAAACTTGAGGGCACAGATGTGGACGAGTAAGGCTGGAGGCAGGAGAATTTCAGTTCTTGTTCCCTCTCTCAGCATAGTGGTGGGACAAGATATACCTGAGGCATTTTAGCTGTTTTCATCTAACCTGTTCATTAAACCTTCAGAGACATTGCTGCTTTGCCAGGGCTTAACATTACTTATATTTTTCATCATACATAAGTGCCTGAAAATAAACGTTGAACAAGAAATTAAAACAGTATCATTTCCTTTTAACACTTTTTATTCTCACCTCGGTGAGAATTAAAATTTCATACTGGGTCTATGAAATCCTCAGCCCTCTTGTTTCATGGCACTGGATTCTCTCCTGTTTGTCACCTCTTTTGGTAAATCATTGGGTGTGATTCATTTGGTGTGAATCTCCCTGGTCACTGCTGCCCAACAGCAGCTTCCCTCAGGCAATTTATCTTATCTGAAGTGGTTCCATTGACTCTTTTGCAGTGGAGGTGTCCTGTGGTCCAGCACTAAATTGGGTTCAGCTTGTCTCTAAAACAAAACTCTCCTATCCCAGAACCTCCCTCCTGTACTAATCTGCCCAGGTTACATTCTGCTTTTATTTGCTATAAGTTTATATTTGCTGTTACAAGGGCAAGGTTTCATTACTGTCATTCTTTTTATTTTTATCCTGTTGACACTTTTTACCAATTTATAAGTAATTGCCAGTTCTTCTGATTTCTGTTTTTTACTTAAATTTTTGTTTTCCAGAGGAATTCTGCCAAGTCTCCAGAGTCTCTCTAAGCTACTTTGGGAGCTTATTGCCCTTATTAAGTAATTAGCTCTGCTTTTGATTGTGGAACTGTGCACTCGACTATTTCTTTCTCCCTTTCAGTCCAGTTTCATCTTCAGATTCCTGTTCAAATACTTTTTATTTTTATGACCAAATATAAAATCAGATAACTGTAATATTGTCATTTCCTTTGATTTCTGAAAAGGAGAGGTTTTCTCAGCATCTTGCAGTCCATTGGAAGTGGCCAGAGGGCTTTCTGAGATAGGAATGGCCCAAGTTCAGAATTTCCTCTGCCTCATACTTAGCAAAGAGTTGATTCTGGTTAACAGTCATCAGACTACAGTGTCAGTCTCCCAGGCGTAATGGATGTTCCACCTGAAGAAACTTAGAGGACAAATCAGTCATTCTAGTATGCTCTGAGATACAATCCTGTTGCAGCTGCGCTTTTGGAGATGAGAGTTTCAGGATCTGTTTGAGTTTCATCCTGGAAGTTTCACTGAAACAAACACTGTCTCATTAAGGATTTCAGTTTCAAAACAATAGTATTGGCCTCTGTGGGAAGGAAGAGAAGGGCAGGGAATCTGAGTCAAAACATTCCTAACCAGAATGATTTTTATTTAAACAGTATAAATCTACCTTCCAGCGATGTGCGTCAAAGGTTGGCTTCCACACAAAGAAGAGGAAGTGAAGTTGTTGTTATAATTTCAGATGCAATGTTGGAGAGCTCATAAAACAGTTCCAATTATGTAATACAACAGATGTCACCAGACTGTGATGGATTTTTGTTGAGTTTTAAAACTTGAGGTGTCTGACTCTGGTTAAGGATGGTGAGCAGACAGGGTAGACAGGCAGGTAGGAAAAAGAAAGTGTACTCTGAGTTGTACGGCTTCTAAATTCACTCATTTAAATAAATGCAATTCTCTCACCTGCTGGGATTCATTTTATTCTGAGAAAGAAAATAAGGGTGTGCTTTGCTAGCTTTGGGTAGCATTTATTCTGAACCAGAGGTACATTCTTATGATTCATGCAGAGAAGAAATCTGGTAAACAAAGGCTGCATGAAATGAAGTGTTATCTAGGGCTTAGTGAGGCATCTGGCTCTAATTTTAGATAAGCTCCTTCTCTTGATGTCTCCATCTCCTCAAACAGTTGTTTTTTCTGCTTCTTTGGGGTTTTTTTCAATCACCATCTTTTGTGGGGCAGCAGCTACACTGACACCAGGGCACTCTGCCTGAACCTTAATACATGCCCAGAGCATGGCAGTGTGAGGATTCAGACATGGCTTCAGAAGACTGCTGCCGAACAGCACAGAATTAGCATTTTACAGATGATAAGAATTATGAAATGAAATGCCTTTAACAAAAAATATATGCAGGGCAAACCTCTTGAGTTACATTTTACCTTGTTGTAAATGACAAGTTCCCATGAAGCAAACATTTCAAGTCTCGGTATGTGGCTGATCTGCATGGACTGACATAAAAATACAGAATGTTAGAAGTTTTTTACTCTATTGATATAATCATGGCTGAAAACAATTTTTTTTCTGTTAGCTAGTCTTCTGCTCAGAGAAAATAAATTTCACCAGGCAAACTGCATAACTCAAAAATTTGCTATTAATATATCTGTCACTTTTATTCAGTTCACTTCTATACGAAGTTAAAGTTGATTTATAAGCTTTAGTCTCTATTGAATATGAATAAATCAATTACCTTACACTTCATTATCTCTGGATTGTGTTTTTATGACTGATCATCTCTGCAGACGTTTGTGTTTGAACACACAACTCTGAGCTCAGAGAGAAGTGAGCCAGAGCAGAAAGGAAATTCATAATGAGGCTGCACCTTGCAGCTCAGCCCTACTCAACTATAGGAATTGTGGCAATTTAGAAAGGCACCAATGCTGTTATAACATGTTATAGCTGTCAATAAAGTTTTGGAGGTGAGAAAAAAATAACCAACAAAACCCCTTTTCCCTTAAGGGAATAATGTTGCAGGAGAAGGTTGAATGACCATCAAAGGTATTACAAGTGGAAACCTTATGTTTTCCTGTCTGGCTTTATGAACTTTCAAGACTATGCATCTTCTATAAAAGTGATTTATAGCTTTTATATTAAAAATATAATTCAAAAGACTCAGGAAATATTTTTGAAAGATCTAGTCAAGGAGTCATTGCTTGAAGTCACTGCATTGCATCTAGTCAAGGAGTCATTGCATGAAAGAGATGTCACCACTTCTTGACTAAAACCATGAGAGAATAAAAGATTAGATGCTCCCAATAGAGGATTAAAGCTGATCTGAAACACCATTAAATTAAACATGGGCCCAGTGAAATCAATTTCATTAACTTCAACAAAGAGAAATTATTACCTATTCCACATAAACATTGTATAAGTGTGGTGGATCTTTTCCCTTCAAATTCCATCCTAGGTTTTAGCATTTATTTGAGACATTGCTGAAAGTTACTTTCAAGCAAATATTTGGCAAAAAGATATCTCTGCTCCAACAATCTGCAAATTTTTGTAATTATTTTATTATTTTTCTCCCCCAGGCTTTCAGATAACTGCAACTGGGTATATGAGTCTGAGAAGAGTTTGCCAACTGATCAGTGAAATTTGGGGATTTTTCTATTACATTATCAAGGTTATTGGTAAGATCTTTTTTATAGATAAAAGCGTGACAATAGCAGCTTCCTTGATGACAGCTGTCTGTTCACACATCCTGTGGTTCACTGCATCTTGGTCTACCACTGGGGTCCAAAGGAATTTCTTAACCTTTTCCAAAGTAATCAGGTGACATTTTCACAGTGCTTCTGTTTATTAGGATACAAAGCATCTTCATAACATGCTCTTTTCTTAATCTCCACTACTGGGGGAACAGCCCTTCTCCAGAGGATTGTGTTATCCACAACATAACCGAAAGGTGGGCAAGTAAAGCACAAAGGCCAGACCCAACTCCTTTGTCAAAGCTGAATTCCCTATCACCTCCCTCAATCTCTAGTCACGCCTCATCTCCAAATTTGTCTCTATGAATAATCTTGAAAAGATATTTTTGATGTCTTACAGTATCCTATTACTATCAGCAATACTAGTACATCCTACTTTCTAAGCTTTTTTTTTCTGTTAGAGTCCTTAAGAGGAACATTGCTTGTCAAAGTTTTGAATTTTCACAGCCAGGTTGTGACTTTTATCTTTTGCAAGGAATAGATCTGATCCTGGGACCCATCCATGCACTCTCCTCAGTCAAATAGTCAAGGAATTATTAATTCTTCAGTCTTTACTTTTAATTTCTCACTGATATTGTGAACATAATCAGATACATGTGGAAAATGAGAGACTAGATTACATTTAGCCTGTAAATTGAGTATGAGTTCTCCAGATGTTAAGTCCCTTTTTATAGTAACTGAAACACCTGTTTATTTTCACAATGAGGATTCTGTAATGTCTTATTGGGCAGAATTATTTTTCATGGAGATCTCATTGTTAAGGGAAGTTATGCTGTTTTGATTCTTTTGCTTCAAATCAAATATATTCAGAAGCTATTTCAGTTCCTATTGTTATGATTACCATTAAAATGTACACTGTTAATAATCAGATATATATATTTTTAAAAGCAAACAGTTAATATATTTCTGAGCATAATGAACTGGCAGGCTTTTAACATACCCTGGAATCTTACTGTTCAGTCTCAGAGAGTTGATTTTGATGTCAGTCATCCCAGATAAGTGAATAGGTATTATCATCTCTATAGATAGAGAAGCAAAGACAAATATAGGGTCTGAAGTGGCACAATGCAGAATAATGACAGCTTCCACTGGCTTCAGGAACTGTTACTGCTCATCAGTTTTAAAGATCAAGTTATTTGTGTTAACTGTTATACAAAAATACACTTGTTTTGTAATGAGCTTTGTCCTTGTAAAGAATCATATGAAAGTTGCTTAAGTTATTCCAGGAAATTCTGTATTTCTCTACATCAGAAAGTTCATGGTGTAAATATAACAATTACTTTAATATCAGGCGAGCATCAATAAAGCAAATTCTTTAGTAGCCATTATTAGATCATAATCCCAATCTCTCTGGCTCACCAAGGATGAGGCAAATGACAGATTTTAGAGCCCACTTCAGGGATCACCTCCTTCTCTTTAATTTAAAAGACTATATCTATGCTTACTTTTGCTATGCCAAAAACTCTTATACCTATTACAAAAACTAACACAGGCTTCAGCAGCACCTTAAAGATCTATTTCCATCTATGTCTCCTTTATTACTCAAAGGTTCAATAGCAAACAACAAATAGCTTGCAGTGCAGCGCAGCAGTTAACTAGTTGCTTAAATCCCAGAGTGTCTCATGCAGTTACACTTGTACAAAATGCTCTGCTGAAGAGGGATAGAGTGGTGATCTGAGGCCAGAGCACCATGCCTGGGGCCTCCAAAGTTATTAGCTTCAGCACCACAATTAGAACTCAAGTTCCCCATTCCCCAGCATGCAGGCAGGTCACTACAACTGTGCTTTACCTCTTATTGAAGTTGATTCTAATGATTATACTAGCATTTCCACTGGGGTAACAAATAAAAAAAAAATTGGAGGTGGGGAGAAACAGTTTCATATTTCAATTTAATGCATCAGCTCTTTTTTCTCCATGAGTAATTTACATTTCATATGAAAGCAGACAGAGAGTAGATTTCACAGAAGTTGTCTTTCCTCTTAGTTTCATTGCTGGGAAAGTGGAAAGAGGGTGTATTTGCTTTTGTTTCCACATACCTGTGATAATGATCATTTTTAATTTAATAAAATTAAACTAGTAGTTTTTCTTACCAGCTAAAACATTACTTCTCCTCACAGAACTTGATGACAAGTGGGTGAAAATTTGTTCATGTACATCATGATGTAAAGATCACACAATGAATTACTTGATTCTTTAAAGTTATAACCAGTTAAAATTAAGACTGTGATGGTGTTCACAGGGGTTTTCAGGTGAGGGAAGAGACGAGAATTTTGACTCCATATTCAGAAGGCTTGATTTATTATTTTATGATATATATTATATTAAAACTATACTAAAAAGAGTAGAAGGAAAAGTTTCATCTCAGAAAGCTAGCTAAGCTAAGAATAGAAAGGAATGAATAATAAAGGTTTGTGTCTCGGACAGAGTCCAAGCTAACTGGGCTGGGATTGGCCATTAACTATAAACACCCAACATGGGCGAATCACAGATGCACCTGTTGCATTCCACAGTTATCTGCATTTGCAGATAACCATTGTTTACATTTTGTAGCTGAAGCCTCTCAGCTTCACAGCAAGAAAAATCCTAAGAAAGGATTTTAATGAAAAGATGTCTGCAACACAAGACATTCTGAAAGAAATGTCAAAAGAAAAGGTTATTTGTTTCCAGCTGTTACTTAGTGTGTTAGACTCAGTTCGTCTCCATAAAATGGAAAATAAAATAACATTCTGTGTCATTATGGCAGCTGAACTTTAAGGAATGCTTGAGCAATGTTACAAACCCTCCCTGCCAGCTCAGCTCCGTGCCATCGAGAGCGTGTGCGCGCATGGGCGGGAAGGCAGAGATCAATTACTCAGAGCTCGTGTGTCTGATGAAGGATGCTTAAACATCCATCTTCTCATCACCCAGATGGAAGCTGTATGCTTTCTGTGGCATGGAGACAGATTAGGCACCCATTCAGTAAAGCACTTGCAGGTGTGGGTTTGACAGGGCAAGGGGACAAGAAAGAAGAGAGAGGATTTTAAAAAAATCTGCTAAAGATGAAACAAGGTACCTGATACCACATTCATAAAGAAATGGCTTTTGGATTTTCCATCCAGACTACAGAATTCTTGTTAATAGCTAGTTGCCAAAACAGATGCCCTGATTAATGAGAACAGATGGATTTCTCCAGAGGGTCTGCAGATTTAGGCATTACTTTCACTAAATGAAATGCTAATGATCTGGCAGCGTGCTTCTCCGTGTGGATTAGATGCCAGTAATATTTTATTTGCATTTGATGGAGTTAGAATGATCCCTTTTAGGCCTTCTTCAATATAAAATTCTAGTATTAAGCATCACCTCCAGATCCCTAAAAGCTATAAATAAGACAAAAATGCTTTTGCAGGATTTTACAGCTTGCAAACTCTTTTGTAGATTATACACTTCTTGCAGGTTCTTCTCATGATTTAGAGGAATGTCTGGTTTTGTATTTTTAATTGCATTTTCCCAAGGCAAATTAATCACTTGATTCATTCTGGTAAGAAAATGAGATTACTTTTTTTTTTTTTTTGCTGTTATATTCAGCACAAGTTTGTTTGCTTGATTTTTTTTTTAATCACAATTTCCAAGTAAAATTAATGTGAAAATTTTGTACCAAACACATTTTTTGTGGAACTAGTCAATTTTGTTTCCCAAATCTGCCATAAGTTAATAATTCTGGTGCTAAAAAAACCATAATACTTAAAAAAAAAGGTTAATGAATTCTGCTCTGAAGTAGTTGACTGAAATCCCTCTCTTCTTCTGTTGTCATAAAAATCTTCTTTGGTGGAATGAAAGGTTTTGTTATGTTGTTATTTTTCTGATTTGCCAATATGATTATTTCAAGACAAATCTATCTGCACAATTCACACCTGCCTGACTATTATTCTGTCATCTTTTTTTGTTTCTGGAAAGACTGTGAGGAAAATAATGCAGAAATCAATTATTTATAAGGGGGCTTTAGGACTAATCTGTCTTTACAATAAAGAAAAAAAAAACTCATTAATCTCAAGAGCATCCCTAGCTCCTACTTGCTTTATAGAATCTGTATCTACAGCCTAGCAGATACATAAGCTTCAAACAGCTGGTTTTCAGTTTTAAATAGACGTTTTTGCTAAATGTGATTTCCTTTCAGGATCATAAAGTAGCAGCAAACTCCTTTAGGAAAAGTACTCACTGGAGGTGGGTGTAAAAATTAGAGACCAGGACTAGAAAGTTGACAGGACGATAAAGCAGTATAAAAGAAATGAAGGGGCTTGAAATTTACAATCATCATGATGACTGACTGACTGGGAAATTGGCCACTGACATTTCTCCTAAAAAAAAAAAGAAAATTACAGTTCCTCTGATCAGGTACTGAATCCTGGCAGGGAGAAAGATGAGTCAGGCATATCCAGAAGTGGCAGTAGATTTGGGCAGCAGGACCTGGAGGTCTCCAGCCAGGCTGTGCCAGTGCTGTAAATGTGCCCACACAGCAGGGACACCAGAGGAGCCGGTGTGTGGTCTCACAGCACAGCCTGGCAAGGGTCACTGCTCTGCCATCCCTGTGCCATCAGGGATTTGCCCACCCTTTACTTTCTATGCTGTTGTCTTAGGAGTATAAAATTTGTGTCAGACTGTCTAATCCATGGTATACTACACTGAGGAAAACAGAACAGCTTAAAATAACTTAAATTTGATGCAGAGTATCTTCAGTTTCCTTGATTTAATTAAAGGAGGATAGGACCCTACTTGGAGCAGAGATCTTCTGATGATGAATTCCCTTTCATAATTAATTTTCCATGCCAGCTGTCTTGCCCCTTGTAAATCCGTTTCACAGACTCTCCAGTTTCTGTTCTCCTCTCTTATTCAGAGTTCTGTGTGCTGACTTGTCCATGAACTGTACAGAAATCTCAGTTACATTGTCACCCTTGCATTCACCAACTATATTTGTTCTCTCAAAAATGCATCAGATCTGACAGGTTCTGGGTGCTATGAATTCATGGTGATTGACATTAATTATATTTCCTGCCTTTACTTACTTATTAATCACCTAAATTTCTTATTCACTTTTCTCCTTCTATGGAGTTGTGTAGGACTTCAGATCTGATGGAAAAAAACTCAGAATAAGGCAATGTGGGATGATGTGATTCCAACTTAGTAAATAGGCAGAAATACCAAAATCCTGCAGTTAAATAAGTAATATTACCAAATAGCCAGTGGAGCTCCTCTGTTCCCACCCCTCATGGTAAATATACCAGTCAAAATTCATCTTCAGCTCTTCACTGGAACTTCCTGGAGTGTATTAATATACAGAATGAAGGCTGGCTTTAAGCTTTCTGATAGTTTATAGTTACAGTGCAGCAAGCTTGCCCACCAGAAAAAGGGATGTATTCTGAGTCCTGTTGCATGTTATTCTCTTCATTATTCCATTGAAATTCAAACTCTTTCTTGCAAAAGTGAAATGTGAGCCCCGTTTTCATACTGGTGCTCAAGCCTCGCTAAAGACAGGTGAGCCCTGTGAGTGACAGTGGGGAATGTAATCCATTTCCTTTATCTGTAGCACTCAAAATAAGTTAGGAAGTAGCATTTGTATCTGAACTGAATGTTGCCATAAATGCATAAAGGCTTTGCTGTCTGCCTCAAAAAGATGACAATAGATGAGCCTTGACCGTATGATATTTATGCTGCATTAGCTTCCTGATAGATTCCACATATGTTTCAGGCCAGCAGGATGAATGCTGCATTTTCTGACCCTCTCTTTCCCTCCCAGAAGGGAATCAGGCTCTAGACCTGAAGCCTCTCTAGTGCTGGAGTCAGAGAGCACTATCCCACTAAAACAGCCGGATCCCTTCCATGGGAGAGCAGCTTTCATACAGAAGGAGCTCTCCACAGCACTCCTGCTGAATGATGGAGTAGCCTTGGAATCCTTTCCCGTTTCAAATGCTTTGGGAAGGAATTTAACCCTCCCTGGATTTGTAGAAGCATTTTGTGAGAAACTGGTATCTTATTAAATTTTCTATCAAAGTGCCAAGAGAAAAACATTTATGAATGGAGAAATAAAACCCCTGAAAAGGAAATTTCTAGAAAGAAAGAGGAAAATTAATATTGCCAACACTCTGTGGGTTTTGTTTTTCTTTTTTTTTTTTTTTTGGCACTGTTCAGCTCAATCTGTCAAATGGCCACCTTGTAGTAAACAGCTTTTTTGGCAAATTACCATAAAAATTAAAGAAAAACCTTTAAACTCCCACATGAAATTAAAAAACACTCTACCAGATCTGATTTATTCTAACATAATCGGTGTTGGATTCATTTTATGTACAGTTTGCATCAGGTTAGGATAGATGTAGCATTGAAGAAATTCTTACAGTGCAGATTACTCAGGTCTCACTGCATATCAGATTGAGTACAGGAATGACTCCTTTGGTTTTGGGACATACTCTTTTGGGACACCTTCTGACACTGGTCGAAGGAATACTGTGGGTTTTGATGTCTACAATCCCAGTTCAGGTCTTGAAAGAAATGTAGTGAAAGAGAACTGATTCTTACAGCCAGATAATAATGAAAGAAAAAATAATTTTTAAACATTCCGATGATCTATGACAGTTCTGTGACAACTGCAAATGCAATTTATACAGTTTACAAGATAAAAAAATTTTCTTTTCATTTTGCAAACTCAGCCTGGGATTGGAGATCCAGGTGGATTTCTCCAGCTAATGCATCAGCTTGGAAAAAATTACAAATATACAGTAGTTACAGATTGGCTAACAAGTCTGCAAGTGATGCATAAAGCAGAATTTGAGCCTAGCTCTCGTTCTCAAAAGTTTAATTGGCTCCCTTGGGCAAACTGTGAAGAAAAGAAACTGACATAACTCTAGAACTGAGGTGGCCTAAAAGCAGTTTCAGATCATAGGAAATGTAATGCTCAGCTCTGAGTTACTTTATTGGTGCACCTTCAAGGCAGTATTTTACACAATTTTTGAGTGCTCAAAAATATTTATTTCTTAGCAGTCACAGCTGAATGCTGAGAACAACATGCCACCAGTTCAACATGTGCAGGTTTACCCCTTCCTCATCACCGCAGGAATTACAGACAAGTCTTAGATGGACCTGCAAACTTTAAGGAAATACTGGGCAAGAACTATGTTACTCAAAATAGCCTGATGATTATTTTTGCCAAGCTGCTATTTTCACTCAGCTTTTTTGGTCTTCTTTTCTTTTCTCCTCTACTCAGGTTCTTATAGCTTTTCATGTCAGCATTCATCTCTAAAGACTTTGAATTACTGACAATTCCCAAATCTTTTCCCTTATTCTAGCTTTTTTAATCTTGCATGGTCTTGCTTTACAGACTCTTATTCACAGATTGACAATGTTTTTGACAGCAAAACTGAGCCATTGTTATACAACTGATATATGGTAGGATTCACTGCTGAGAAAAGGTTGCTGAATCTACTTTGTTTTTCTTACTCTTATTCTTGCCTACCTTCCAGCTTCTGCTTCCATAATGATTTAATACACAGAGTTAGACATGATTTCTTGAGTTCAGCTTCAGTTTAGAACTCTGGATTTATGGTGGAGCTGGAGAGAACTTAATTCAGTTGTTTCCATGATGGGGCTAAATTGTTTCTGAGAGGGGGAATGAGTTCCCTGATGCCTGGCTGGGAGATGATGCCAAGCTATCCCTGAAATTGAGATGCTGATGGAGCAGGAGCTGATGCTGAGTGACAGGGCCCTAATTGGAGGAGCCACACGGGCCCTCGTGAGCACAGTGCTGCTGCAGGGCAGGGCGGCTGGCACCGCTCTGCCCACCAGCCAAGGGCTGGCTCACACTCCTGCCCAGCCTTTGTTCCCTTCCCTGATGGATGGCAGAGCCTGTAGGGTCTGCAAGGCTTGGAGGGGAAGCTCTGCCCAGAGCCAATTGGCATGACAAAAGAGCTGAATATAAATATCAGTGGTTTGTTACAGATGAATGATCCTTTTCAGGACAAGGCACCAAGTGCTTTTGTTTTTCCAAATGCTGACACTTCCCCCTTTTTTTTTTTCTTTTGCTAGCTGGCATCTGTGGTAGTGCCCAGAAGATATCCAGATTTGCTGACTGGCTGGAGTTAAGCTGCTGCTTCTTTAATTACTGCTCTCTTCAGCCAGTCCTTGTGGAGAAGAACTTTGGCTATGCTGCTCTACTGGTATTTATGGAGGTCTGTGATGAGTTGATGCTGGTTGGATGCCAAATGTCCATCAAAGACCTTGTATCACTCCTGAGATGGACAGGGGAGAGAAAATACAAGGATAGGTTTGTGAATTGAGGTAATGGCAGGAACAGATCACTCACCAATTATGGACTCAACTTTGGGGAAAAAAATAAAAATATTAATCAAATCAGAATTAGATACAAAAAAAACCAAACTGAATCCTAAAACACCTTTCCTCTACCATTCCCTTCTTCCAGGTTTAACTTCACTCCTGATTCTCCACCTTCTTGATCCCAGGGACATGGGGGGACAGGAAGGGGGGGGCTGCAGTCAGTTCATCTCATTGTCTCTGCTGCCTCATCATGGAGAGTATTAGGAATCTTCACACTCTTCCCCTGCTCCAGCATGGGGTCTCTTCCATGGGAAACAGTCCTCTATTAATTTCTGCCAACTGTATGTAGGTTAAGGAAAATTATGTCCTATGTCCTGCTGTCCTCCACAAAATGTTCCAGGGTGAGTCACTCCTCCATGGGATGCAGTTCTACAGGACCAGGCTGCTCCAGCATGGGTCACCCATGGAGTCACCAATCCTACCAGCAAACCTGCTCCAGCACGGACTCCTCTCCTCATGGGCTCACAGCCTCCTTTGGGGATCCATGGGGTGCTCCATGGGCTGCTGTGCATCTCTGCTCCACTGTGGAGCTCCACAGGCCGCAGGGGCACAGCTGCCTCACCAAGGGCTGCAGGGGAATCTCAGCTGAAACAGGGGAATGTCAGCTGGGCACCTTCTCCACGGCCCCTGGTGTCTGCAGAGCTGTTCATCTCCAACGTGGAGCCTGCTGGTATTGGCTCTATAGGACACAGGGGAAGCTTAGAGCATGTTCTCACAGAAACCACCCCTGTAGCCACCCTCAGTACCAAAACCTGGCCTCACAAACCCAATAAAAAGTCTAGGGGAGTTAATAGAGTCTTTTTAATACTGTTTAAGTAATGTTCCTTTAGAGCTTTGTATTATGAAGATCCATCCAAATCCCAGCACAGAAAAATCTCTTTTGTTATTTTCTATTTTCTCTTTCCTTTATGATGTAAATAGTATTATATTTCCAACTGTACCTAGACTACCATTAATGCAGATACAAGTAGATGAGGAGAATGGTACCACGCTGCCATTTTTGAGAATAATTATGTTGCATCTTGCAATGCCTGAAATGTGTTGCATTCTTAGTTTGCATTACCAAAATCCAATAATGATAATCAGTCCATTTCTGAACAACCATCAGTTGCATCATGAGAAGGATAGATAACCAATATATTGAAATTTTCTCTTTGTACTGATTCTGATCACACCAGGTTTGTGTTTGCATTAAACCTTTCTTCAGGACAGAGGGTTGTAAGTATGGGTGTGTACCTGTAAAAGATCTAGAAGCCCTCTTCTGAACAGAGTCCCATTGACTTCAACAGGTTAATGCAGCTCTGGAACTTACTCCATGACACTAAATTAAAAAGAATTTAGCATAATGCCTTTTCTGCTGTGTTTCTTATTCATAATTTTCATATTATATCCTCATAAACCCTCCAAAGCTCCAGTACAAAATCAAATTCTTTGCTTGTCACAATTTAAACTTGAATTCAATTACCCCTGTTCCCATGCTGTCTGGATACTATAGTCCTATATGGACAATAAAATAAGAAAAATTGTGGTAATTACCATGCCCACAGGCAATATGTCAGCCTGTGAGACAGGCAGTGGCTTAAAAGGTAGTCTGACTTTCTTTAAGTGGCTTGTCTTTTTATTTGATGGCATAAGAAACACAGTAGGCTAGATTTTCTGCTAGGGTAATGGGGTGAAACTGTACCCATTTACAGCACCAGAGTTCCCACAGCAGCATATAATTTATAGTTTTTTCTGTAACAATGTTCACTGTTAGTACATCTGAAACTAAACAAATCTTTGTGAGACAGATGGTTCTTATTTTTGGAACAAAAAAGATTTCCTAAAACAAAAGATCACATTTCTAGTTTTCCAATAAAGGGTCAGTGTTGTTGTTTTGGGTCTTTTTGGCTAGTGTAATAAAAATGGGGACTTGAAGAATGAGGCAGGTTTGGGCCAAGTTTTCACGCTGTACCCTCCCTTGTATGGCTTTAAGTTGGGACATGTATAAACTCTGTCTTCATTTAATGTAAATATTGCCTACATAAAGGCCCCCCTTAGACTTTCAAATTCTGCAAAAACATGTATGTTCTTTTAACTGCTTCTCCTTGCCTTTCTGTGGAGAAAGTAGGTTCTGATCAATATCCTACGGCACAAAGGAAAACGTGAGTCTACTGTGTGTGCCCCAGGGTTTGCTGGGTTTTATGCCTGTCTCCCAAATTGCTGAGTTATTGAGATATTCCTTTTCCTGATTCCTTTGCTGCTAGCATCTCATAATGGTAACACTAAGCTAAAAATTAAAAATCAGTCTCTAGGTTCTCCGAATAACTTTGTTATCTCAGTGAAGGGAACGTGTTTCCTGTTTTGTGGCTTCTCAACAGCCTGACTCCCCTAAGGTAAGCATAATTTGCCTCTTGTGACTAGTTTATTTCAAACTGTGGGTTCCAAAAAAAGGGAAAGAACTGAAGAAACACCCAGAGAGGCAGAGATCTTTTGGAAGTCAGTTTCTTAAAAAGAGTAGGAAAGGGAATTTGTTCGGGGATATGCAGCTTGTAGGTGGTGAGTCACAGTGGAAGGTGTACTTCTCCTTCTGAGTGGTTGATGGTTAGGCACTCCCTTTTTTCTGTACTATGTGGCTTCCATTTGAGAGCTAATTACAACTGTGGCAGGATCACATAATGATCAAGACCACAAGTTCGTGCACTTGGCTGAGCTCTTGGGGATTTATGATAGCTGATCTATGAGGAAAACAGTACCCACTTTTGAGCACAGTACCCACAAAAATGTGGTGTCATAAGCTAGTAGATACCATCCACTTCTGTGAGCTGGGGTGATACCATACGGAGGGGTTTTGGCGACTTGATTTTTGTAAAACCGAATCTATTAAATTCAATTCTTGCTTCCCCCTCTCACAAAGAGATTTATTTCAGGATGTCGTTGGTAATACATCTTTTATTCTTGTGCACTTGTTGTGTTTTTATCTGTTCTTCCTTTGTTCGGTGTGTCAACAATTTATTAATAGCAGGGGAAAAAAATCATATTGTGTGTGGCAAAACAGCACAATTAAGGAAGATTTTTATTCATTTTTAGATTAGACCAAATTTTTTTCTTGGTTTTGCATATAAAATTGTCTCCTCTGCTTCTAATATATTATAATGTTACAGCCGGCCTCAAAATTAAAAAGCAGTCTCTATCCAGAAGGCACAGCCCATATATTGAGGAAAATCTGTGAGAAGCATTGGTAATAAGGGTCTCTTTGCATAGTATTTATTGCTTTAGTCGAGTTCATAACTTTGAATGCCTCATATTTCTGTACACAGGAAGAGTTCCATGACAGAATTATCTTTAGAAATTGTTGGTCATCTGTATTGCCATTCATTTGAGAGACAAAATGATTGTTTCTATGCTCTTTGTTCCCAAATAGAAAATGAAAATAATTCCAAAACATGTAAAGACCAATACGTCACAAAAGGCAGGTTTGTCTATTGCAAATATAAATCCCGCATGCAGAGGTTATCTGAGTATTTTGCAAATGGAGACCACAGAATTCAACCATGACAGCAAGCCAAAAGCACTGTTAATTATCAGATTGTACATGCAAATCAGGCAGGTAGGCACATGATGATTCAGATTGGCACCTTGAGGACTCAGATGCTGAGGGTATGAACTGTGGCTGGAATAAAGTGAGCTAATGTATCAAACTTATGAAAATGTACTAGTTAATAATTTACTATCCATAAATAGACCTTCTCCAGGAGCAAAATAATTTGTACTCTGAGAAATGAGATTCCATTTTTAAATGCTATTCTTTTACCGAATTATGCAGTCAGGGCAATAACAAAAGCTCAGTTGCAACTAGGCAACTGGGTGTGGATCTTTTCTTTTGAACACCTCTGCAGAATGATGATGGATTTTAGCTGCAGGCCACATTTTCTGTATCTCCAGAGCCTTGTCTGAAAGGGATCAGCTCCAACCGCTCAGTCAGGTTTCAGGTCACCATTGTGACTTGGTGTTAAGATGATGAGCTTTGCCCCAGAGAGATGATAATCTAATGGAAGGAAAAATGGATGTAAAATTATCATTTCCTATTTCTGTAGGATACTCCACCCAGAGAAATTTACTTTTTTTTTTTTCCTGTAGTACTTAAAATTATAGTACTCAAAATTTAAGTACTTAAATTTATACTTTAAATTATACTTTAAAATGGGTGAAAAGTAGCTTTTCTGATGTCTAAGTGATTCAGGACTTCAAGACCAACTGGAGAATAATTTAATAAGGATATTTCTCATCTCTTTAAGATAATAAACAAACAAACCTTGATGATGTAAGCTAATACTAGTAGAGCCAGGATATTTGGTAGGACAGATATTCCTAGATGGTGGGACTTAACAGACAAATTTTTTTTTAAAACCTGTGACTTCTAATCAACACAATGTCTCCTGAAAGCATTATGTGCTTCAAATGCAACTGAAGCTTCAGGGCTTTCAGAATTTAATTATGCAGACATTTGACCAGGGCAAGAAGGCTTACTTTACTGCTCTTTAGAGAACTGAGGCAGTTTCATGACATGTTCAAGGCTGTACTTTTATCTGTGGTCTACATGACCTACCTCTGTGATAAAGCATGGAAGAAAGGAGTTTTGTTTCTCCTTCCAAGTGGCAGAACCTCAGGTTGTGTTTAGACTATTCTGGCTTGATTCACTCCATTCTTCCCTCCTGCCACTAAGCCACTTATGTCCTAACAGGCAGTCTCAGCTTCCATATCTTGAAATCCCCTAAGACTCTTTTAATTTGGGCATTTGAGTCAGGCTGATTTCATTTATGTCCCTTATGGATGGATGGCAAAGCACTTTAATACAGGCTGTTGCTTTAGAACAGTGTGGTGAATAATATAAATAGCTGTTCAGAGAATATACAATAAACACTGTATCATTACTGAATTATTTACTTCAACCAAATATTAGTGCCAAGATACAAGTCAAACCAATGGTGTTCAACAGTGCATAGAGTTCACATAATATCTTAACCATGTGAGCTTAAAAACTGCTCTTGTCTGAGAGAAATACTCCAAGTGAACACCATTTTATATGCTATAAAATCCACTCTATCTGATTTGTGAAAGTCAGATTCTTTCTAATTACCACAAGCATTTTATGACTCTTTCTTCACATTTCATAAATAAATTACAGAAGGGCTTCCAACTGAAGTCTCAATCAAGCATCTTGATGAGATGAATGAAGAAAAGGTATCCATCAAGCCAAAGCTCATATCTATAACTGAACCAACTGAGTTTTAAGCACAGCAGACCTCTGCCCATGTTCAGACAGGATTTGCAGCTATATTTGGTCCTTGAGGAACTATTCATAAATAATTTTGGTTCTTCTATTCATTACCAAAGCACTGTTGAAGAAAAGAAACTCCATAAATAAAGATGTCTGTCTAAAGGATATTTTTATAATCTTGAAAATGCTGATTTCTTATTTTGCCACAAAAATGAGGTGTTCTGTTTTTCCCAAAAGGGGCAGCCTTCTTTTTGTACCTGCTTATAAATTGCTACTTACCTTGGTAAAGTTGGCCTCAGTCTAAGCAGCTGGTTTTGAAAATAGCTTGACCAGGTGGCTACTGCATTTACAAATATACTTCCTATTTATAGTTTAATTACAAGTTTGTAACTAGTCAGTGTAACAAACCAAGTTGTTTGCATGTGACCAGAATTCCCAACACAGCAGCCCAAGCCTGAGGAAGGATTCATTGGGGTAGTCTGTGAATAAACAGAGGACACAAAAGAGTCACTCTTTCAAAGACAAAGAAAGTATTCATAGATATATCTCATCACACCAACTGTCTCACCTTTTCATCTTGGTAATTATTTTGGTGTTACAGAGCAGAATTGTTTCCTTTAAGAGCACTCACTGACACATGTGCCTGTCTCATAGTTCTTGCCTTTCATTCTGCCTTTTCTACTGGACATAGAGAAGTCCCCTGCTCCACTGCTTGGTGTGAAAGTCATGCATCCTCTCCAGAAAAGGCTCAAGCATCAGCTAAACCCTTACTTAATCATACACAAGTTTTCAGCCTGGACTGGTAGCCTTTTGGCATTTCTCTTGGTCAGCTATCAGCCTGCTGAGGTTGGGATGTGGCTCTGCTCACAAAGTCCAGTCTAAAGGTTGGTGCAAGGTTTGGGCACAGCTTAGCCCTGGTCTGACCATCCATACTGCAAGGTCATCTTGCATTGTCATGAGTTTTGCTCTCAGTGCATCTCTGCTTGGATGTTTCATTGGAATTTCTTTGGTCATGTTCCACAGCTCTTACCCACTGTACCCATTCTGTAATGTTCTGTAGCAAAGGACTGGCAAATTGTGAGGGAAAAAATGGATTTTTTCTGAGCACTGTGGGAAAATGAGGTTAATCCTTTTCAGGCAATTAAACTTCTAATTGTAGTGTGAACGATCTAAAATCAAGAGAAATTGTGAGACCTATCTTTTCTCTTTAGGACAGGTGGAAAATGTCACTACATCTGTGTGAGGAGGTTTTGTGATTGGCTGGAAAGGTTCTGCTGAGATGGTAATGCCTTCTGCTGAGATGGTAATGCCTTCATTCTCAGACATTGTCCTCCAGCAAGGCCCTGCCTTGCCTTGACAATAATACACCATATTTCTTTTGTTGTTGTCTGGCAGAAGAGAATCTTGCTCCACTGCAGTTTGCAAGCCTATCTGTTGCCAGTGCTGTTCACCAGGGAACAGGGGCTCAGTGGACAGAGGTGGGCAGTGGCAAACAGGGGCATCAGCAGCACAGCAAGCTCAGTTTCCCTGTTTGAACCTTCCTGCCAAAGAGTGAAATCTGCACCTACAACCACTCACCATCTCTTACATATCCTTTCTTGGCTGGAGGAGGGCTCAGTGTTCCCTCATGAGCACTTTCAGCCACACCCAAGCATTAATTGTTCAGTAAATTGTTTTAGTAAAGCTTGAATTATCAGCTTATTACAATTTTAATGACTAGGAGACTGACAGAGGCTGAAGTCATACTACCTGTGATGTATTACTTTTTATGATTGTGGATCTGCTCTCTGTTCATCCAGGAAGAAATCTGTATGCAAGCATGATATTTATAAGGTTTTATTCCTGTTCTGAGCAAGATTTATGTGAAGAATCACAAGCTGCTTCTAACATTTACTATGCAGCCAAGTTGGATTAAATCTCGCATGAAAGATTTTATCTCTTGGTTTCCAAATTTGCAGAAGGTCTTATCCAAACTTGTTTTTAGTGTATAAATGCTCGGGCAAATCACTGCTGTAACAGAAAGTTAGAAAGGCTCAGAAAATATGACCTTAGAATGGAGAAACCTTTACATGGAATACATTGATGCAAAGAGAAAGAGAATCAATTTTTGCTTGCACCTTCAGTGAACAGGAGAAGTAGTAATGAGGCTAAATTGTATCAAAGGAGATTTGGGACAGACATTAGGGAAAACTCTCTAATGGTGGTGATAATTAACCACGAAATAGCTTGCCTTGAGGGAACATGGGTTCTTCCCCACGGTTACAGCTTTTTAATATTGAAAAACCATCTATGAGAAGCAGATTAGGTTTTCCTGTTTCTCCCTTGTTGCAGGGTGATGGACAAGATACCCCCCTTCAATCCTGCATGTAACTTTGTCAGCATTAGCTAGTGAGTCAGAATGAGACTACAGAATTATTGATCATTGTGATTTCGTGATCAATTCTATGCAGAATTAGTGATTTAGATGCATTTACATAGTACAAACATTTTCACAGAATGGTGTTCAGGCAAAGCAGATACTGAAGTTCTGAATTACATACCAGAATCAGAACCGCTGGCTTCTCTTGTTTTCTCCCTGGAAAACAATTTCAATATTTGTTTTATAGACATTTAGATATGAGTTTGTAAATTATTTTCCTATGAATTGCAGACTTAATTTTTTTCCCTCTGTAAACTCTGAGAAATTTTGTGGACTGCTCAGGGCAGTCTGCTAGCAAATAAATGTACATACTGCTCTTTCATAGAGACAGAACTTTTACCCTTTAGAGGTGTTGCACTAAAAAATCTAAAATAAAGATAGAAGAGATGGATCCAAGAGTTTGGACAAAAGTTTTGTGTGGTCTAATCAGTTACATCAAGAAATGTTCAGATCAGTCAGATCTCAACAGATTATTTTGACTGCTTTTTTATTCTGTGAATTGGCTAAATTAGATTCCCTCTTGTATAGCTAAAAGGACAAATTTTTCTGTTTTTATTTATAGCTCTGGGGTAGAAACTATTGCACCTGCTCATACTCACAGATAAAACTTTTCATATTTCACAGAAAAAATTATGTAGTTTTTTAATGGAAAAAAAAAGAGTATTTGCTACATAAAAGTGCTGTTCACTTCAGAGGACATTCTTTCTGCCAGCAGGGCCTTATGATTTTGCTAAAGCTGCTTGTGGAATCAGCAGTTATTTTACAAGTTGTGCACAAGTGTTCTTCTGTGTCTAAATAATTTACTTGCAGGAAGATTGTGGTAAAGGACAATGTGTTTCATGAAAGGGATCTGTGTGAAGTTGAAAATCCCAGCTGAAGCACAGGAGAGAGAATCCTCAGGGATATGTAAAACATCAAAAGAAAAGCAAAGACAAGCAGGCAGGCAGAGGAGAGGGTTGTTGGCAGAAGGAAAGGGAGTAGATGGACATGAAAGTAGAAATCTAACTGAAATACAAATTCAAAAGACTTCTCAAAAGAGGACCAGATGCTCAATTTTTGTGCCAAGAGTCAGAAAAAAAGAGTTGAGTAAGAATCATGTGATTGAAAATTACAAAATATAATGCCTAATGGCTTCAACAGCCAAGGCTGGAAAATGCAGTTCCTTCTGGATACTTTTAGAGTGTCTCCAGAAACACTCTCTCACCAACAAATGTGAGAAACTCAGAGGGATGTTGAATCAGTTAGAAGTGATGTAGGAGCTGAAGTTGCCTGTTGAAAGAG
Source organism: Zonotrichia leucophrys gambelii (assembly GCF_028769735.1). NCBI lineage: Eukaryota > Metazoa > Chordata > Aves > Passeriformes > Passerellidae > Zonotrichia > Zonotrichia leucophrys. The sequence goes on along the minus strand of NC_088175.1, from coordinate 6,604,645 downwards.
ACTGCAGTGATCAGGAGTGGTTGCAGCTTTGGCAACTCTTCATCATAGGACAATAAGAAAATCATCACTGCTGGAAACTGCTGAGGACATAATCAGGCCTGGGCTAGGAATTGCTATTATCAAATAGAATGTTTATAATTATGAGTTGTTAAAAAATAACCAACCAAATAAAAACATTACCCAAATTCAAACAAAAAAGTCAAACCAAAACCAATCAGACAAAAAACCACAACAGGTGAAGAAGTCCTACATAGCTCCAGGATTTGTCAATATCCAGGCTTTTTGCAGTAGGTTTTTGCACCCTAAGTATATTAGCAGCCACATTTTACTCCATAACAGCCACAGCTCAGGCTATTTGCAAGGGGATAAAGGGAATTACTTACAGTCATGAGAATGGCTCTGTTATGGCGATCTGAACCCAAGGGAATCTCTTGTAACTGCAAGTTTTTTTTTGTAGCAAGCCTTGAGGAATCTGGTTTATTTTTAGGCATCCAAAGAGTTCAGTATTGAAATCTAGGAGCTGTTCATTGACTCTGCATACATTGTTTCTATCCAGAGGCTGCATAAAATGTTAATGAGCATGCCTCTTACTTCCTCAGTAGAATAGGAACCAGGGATTTAGGCAGCTAATTTATTATCACTTTCGCCAGCATGCAAATGAATCCATCATTTATACCAGCATGCAGATCAATCTGCCCTTCTCTAAAAGTAAAGTAAGAAAGGTCCTTATAAAAAGAATGTAAATTTAAAAAAAAAAAACCACAAAAAAAAAAAACCAAAAAAACCAACCAAAAAAACAAAAAAAAACCCAAACAAACAAAAGCCAAACCAAAACTCCTGTTACCTCTCTCCTCCAGAGAGCCTCTTATCTGAAAAGGAGCATGTTTCCTGCCATAGTTTCAGGCACACTTATGTGCTTCTTTCTGGCCTTTGGTGCAGGTGATAATTGAAAAAGGGAGGAACTGCTGTAGGAACTGAGAAGAAGACATGGAAAGGGCTGGTGGAGAAGGGAATATGAAAGCAAAGGAGACTGGTAATGGAGAAGCGGTAAAGGAAGTGGGAAAGAAGGTTTCATTCACCTAGTTATCATTCAGCCCAAAGACATGAAACAGAACTGGTGAAAAGTGTTCACAGTAGCACAGAGTGTAGTAGCAGACCAGAAGGTATTATGATTTGCCAGCATGTAATATAGATCATGTGTTAATAATGCTGAGAAGGCATTTGTTAGGAAGGACAGGCTGTGATACCTGCCAGAACTTCATATACCTATGGAGAAATCTATCCCACAAGTGGTGTCCAAGACAATGATTGCTGAAGATTTAACAATTTTGTCAGGAATTTGAGACCAAATAAGATATTTCAAGTGATGAAAATATGAGGTCTCCTCTAGACATATTACTCATCTCTACTACAATGGAAATCTACTGCTAAAAATACAGTTTAGCAAGTGAGCATCAAACCCAGGAAACATCCAGTGCTCCCCTTGTATTCTTCTGCACTGTTTCCCACTGCTCCTCTTGCCCACTCCCAGGACATACTGGCCTCTCAAATCCTGTTTTCAGCCCAGGTTAACAGGACAGAGAAGGAAGGAGATACTCATAGCAGTGGTTTTCTATAGAAACCCTAAAAGCATCTTGAACTACAGCTAAAACATTGTTTTGTCACATCTGTCTTACAGATGGTCTTTATCTATCCAAGCTGTGGGAGTTGACTCTGGGGAAGCTTTGTGTGAATGCTCAAGGGCAGCCAGGCCTTGTATAAACTATGGCCCAGATTTCTCTCAATTCATAACCCAGCTGAAGAATTACGGATGTTCTTTCTTCTCTTAACTGTATGTTAGGTCATAGGCTAAAGGAGGAATGAAATGTGTCCATCAGGTAATCTATTCCCTCCCTTCCTGCCATTAGCTGTCCCCGCTAGGACTCTTTTCCTCCCTTAGTCCTTGTATACCTCAAAGTAGCTCCAGGTCATAGGAGAGGGCAGCAGGAAATCCTGAAATAAGCTGCATACATGCAAAATCCTATGTCTGCATTAAACACAAGACTTCATACACAGAGATATAACAAAAAGTCTATTCACTCTTTGTGGACCCAATTTCAGCACATCTGGTTTTCTGCAAAGCTAAAAAAAATGTTAAGCATGAGAGAGTAATTCAGTTTCAACATCCTCAGTATCTCCCACTAAGGACATGTGCAATTAATATTTCATTTGTTAATTATCAAAGGTATTTACAAAGCTTTCTATTTTAAGAACATCACAAAGACATAATATGAAGCTATGAGACTTCTGTGTCCTAATATACAGATACAGTTAATTTAATTTGTCTGTTCAAAAAGTCTTCTAGAAGACAAATTAATATGTACTGACAAAAACATTTCCTAAACTATATAATGAAAAATACAATAAGGTTGTTCATAATTCCTATTTTGTATCTACTTTTATTCCTATTTGAGTAGTTCAAAGTGAAATAATTGAGGTATATATTTTAGAAAAGGAATGGTGATAGAGTCATTTGTTTCTTTGATGTCTGCCTGCTACTTTAGTAAGCATGTGAAAAGTGATGTTTCTACAACCAGGAGGACCTAAGGAAAATATTTGCCTTTAATAACTTTTTGACACCTCTTTCAGTCAGCACTAAGCTTGACATGTGGCACTTTTAGTGTCCTGCTCCTGGCCAATCTCAAAGGAAAGGATTAGACTAACATGTAGATAAGTCTTCTAGGGAATAGGGTTGAATAAATCCTCGAATAAATCATAACAGGAAATGTAACTAAAGGTGTTCTCCCAGCTGCAGGCCAAGCAAGTTGCCTTTTAAAACAACAGGGAATTCCTCATGGATCACGTGCACATGGTAAGAAGTCTAAAAATAACTATTTATAGTAAAGGGTTGTAATTCTCTCCTAAACTGTTACTTGTTGGATGTGAGATGATGATATCCTCTCATACTTGGATGAAACAAATTATTTGCTGGAATATTTAATCAAAATAATTTCTTTCTATAGAATGACTGAAATTGTCTTATCAGTTTATAAAAAAGGTCTTCAGTAAATGTGTTGCAGTTTTAGCAAAAGGCAGAAGAATTATTACAGAGCATTCAGATCTTCTGTACACATTTACAAAAATAAAAGCATTAAAAAATTTTCAAAATTTGACAAGAATTTTCTCTAGTTGTGGTCCCTTTTCAGATTTATAATAAAAATAAGACATTTCTGAAAGCAAATATTTCTGCTTGGTAGAAACTCATCTTTTCCACCAAAAAGAATTCATTTGAAAATTTCAGCCATCTTTAAATTATCTGATCTCAAAGGGTTACTTATTTGTACAATCTGCATGTATGGAAAGAAGGATATTACATTTTTAGCCATGTAATTTTGAGGTCTGCCTGGAAAAGTACAGGAATTGTTAGGAGCATGCTGGATTTCCTCAGGAAAGAGAGCCAATATCCTCACTAGCATTGTGTATTTATTAAAAGACAGAAGCAAGAATTGGCTTTCTGCATCTTCCAACCTTTTAGTGTTGCAGAAGGTCCCTCCTTTTTCCTTCTATTTTTTTTTCTTTCTTTTTTTTTTTTTCTTAAGAAGAGCAAGCCATAAGCTGCTTGTGGTTTTGTGGTTTTATTCTTCATTTCTGGAATTGCTTTGCAGAAGACAATCTAGTTTTCTTACATCCCTAGTAGGGACATTTATTTCACTGAGGGCAATCTTGTTGCAGTCCCCCACAAATCAACACAGAATTTGGGAATGCATTACCAGTACTTGACAATAAGCCTCCACTTGCCCTAAACCAGTCTATTGAAATTCTCCATAGGTGGAAGAAAATCACAGGAACAAAAACCCCAAAACTACTCTGAATCTCACCCTTCCTTGACCACCTCCTTGGATGTGAGGTTTGCTCTTTGCTCCTGTTTCCAACCCAGATAAACTGCCCCAGTTGGTTTGGTAAAACTTCTCTCAAGCAGTCTTTTGTCCCTCCTGAGAAAGAAAGAAACAAAGCAACTGGGAACACTAAATGAGAAAAGCATGCAGTGCATTTAGCATTTAGAAATGCATGAAGTGCAAAATTGCAGTGTCAGTGCCTTTCCAGGAGCGGCCGTCATGAGGCAAGAGCCTTCTTCCTCTTAAAAAAACATGCTGCCACATAAAGAAAATCCACCCCTACCCAACCAGCATTTTCAGGGAGGTATCCCCAAAGCAGCACTGAGCTTCCTTTCCTCTTTCTCCTGTCTGGCTGCACAGACAGGTCTCACAGCACAGCTCCAATGGCTCTCTTGAGCCTTCAAGATCCACCTCGGGGTGATGCTGCTGAGTCTGGATGATGGCACTGAGTCAATACGCTGGGTCAGGGCTCAAAAGAACATGGGTACCATACTGGTGCTGAGGTGAAAACATGGTGCCTGGCCAGGTTTTCACAGCAGAGATGGTGTAGCCAAGCTGGGCCCTTGCTCCTCTCACCAGCAGGAACAGCAGACATTCAGTGTGGCATTGTCCTTAGATTGCATCCTGCTACAGCAGAGCTAAGGCAGAGCCTGCTGCCATCCAGCCCGCAGAGCACTGCAATTACAGCTTTTCCCTTCCTTTGTCCATTTTATCTGTGTGCTCCTCTCTGGGTGCCTCGGGAAAGCTGACTGGAATCAAAAGTTCACTATTCCTTCCTCCAGCCCCAGTGCATCAGCTACTCAAATTAAAAGAGAGACCTGCTGTGAAATAGAAAGTGTTCCCCAACTTGCAGAGGGTTCTCACAAAAAAGCTGTACCAATCAGTTCAATACCTGTGGCTTCCTACTGAAAGCAAATTATATTTCACAGCAGATAGCCAAGCACACAAAGATGTATAAATTTAGCAAAATGCTCTTTATTAGCCTTTTGCCTTTACATGACCACATTGTGAGCATGGAAATACAAAGGGATTCCTTCTCTTTTTAAAGCCAGCCAATGAAAGTACCTAGGTTTTGGAACATGAATGCTTCCAGTAATAAACCAGGGTCAACTCTACTTAAAAGCCAATTTTCTATTTGAACTGAAAATTTTATTTGAACCAGAATATCTTCTTGGTAATTAGCAAATAAATGTACCCAGTATTTAAATCATTAGCCCCCTGACATGAACACCAAGACATATCTTTTAGTAAAAGTTGTTTTAATTTTTGCATTAAGGTTGAGTTTTGTATCATTTGTTCTTCAAGAACTCTACATGCCCCTAGAAGAATATGAATCAGGTTGTATTTAGCTCATAATCAGTAATTCTGAGTTCTTTCAAGGACACCTGTTATAACTACAGGTGAAAAAATGTCTTTTCCATGGGTCAGGAACTGTATGTAGATTGGACTCATCCAGAAACTCATTTACAAAATTCCTTGCCTTCCACTAGAAATCCCAGACACATCCATGCCCTTGTCTTCTCTGAAATAGAAGTAGAGCTGGTAAATGAGTTGAAAAACTCAGATGTATGACGTGAACTGTCCTTATCTACAGAAGGCCAACCCCAACATTACAGACACCAGTCCTGTTGTGCAGTTTGTGGCTAAAATGCCCTCACACTCTGGGACATAAGGCTGGGATGCTGTTCAGTCTTTCTGAAAACCTTTTGTAAAATAAATACGAACCTTTCTCCTGAAATATCACTTCCCACTAGAGTGAGCAAACACATCCTTTGCGTATTTCTATTTATAAATCTTACACATTTATCCTTTAATTATGCTTTCTGGAACACATTTCGCTCTGATTTCTTATGGCATCTTCCATTAGGACAGAAGGATAATAATATCTTTGATGAGTTCTTATGCTCCAATGGCAGAAGTGTTTATTTCTCCTGAACTTTCTCCAAGATTTTAATAAATCACACCTTTGCATTCACCAAGCTCCATTTCCTTCAGTTTTTCTTGTATCTTTTTCCGATAATTTATTTTTCAGTGCTGAAGGTTAAGGTTTTCTTGTTTTAATTTGATGTTTTCCTGTGAGCTATCCATCACTGAATTCCAAAGAGCATAAGCCCATTCCATAAAACCTGAAGGAGATCATTTACACTAGCTTAAAACCTATGGTCTCTTTGTGTCTTTAAAAAAAAGAATAGCAAGTAGCAGGGGTTTTCTTTACATACATAGTGTATTAAAAAACCCAACAACACCAAAGGACATAGCACCCATTTAAAGACACCTATAGCCTGATTTTTAACTCTGGCCAAAATATTCCAGCACAATGATGAGAAAATAGTTATCTTTTATTCCACCAATTTACACCATCTATGTTTTTTAGCCATTTTTATCTCTTGTATATCTTAAGTCACATCTCTGACCTTCACACAGCAGACAGGAGATGAAACAGGAGCAACGTGGTCCTCTGGCATGTGGGGAGATCTGTACAACTGCATCTCTGGTTGATGATCTCCTTTCCCATATTCTGTTCTGCACAGCTATACCCCTCATGAAATCTGAGGCACACACTGCTGCAAGAGGAGGAGGGTATGTGTCACCACGTGGTAATGCCTACTCTGCTGCTTATACTAACAGATACTATGAATCTCCAGGCTGATTCAGCTGTTTTTATTTTAAACTCAGTAATGGATTGGGACTTTGATCACCGTTCAGATTAAAACATCTAAATAATATCAACAACTTGTAGACAAAGCTAAAACTGTAAAATAAAATTTGCAGAACAATGACAGGCACTTGTATTGTCCACCCCATAAAAGTAAGAGCAAAAACTGGTGTGAATTGAAGGGGTGAATGATGAAAATTACTGTGTCTTAGTGTTCCAATGATATTCAGTGGATAGCAAGAGAATAGCTGAAGTAAAGATGACAAAAATTACAGTGCTGAGAAATGACTGTAATACACATCAATCCAGCATCTTTCATCTGAAAACTACTACTTTTCAGTTGCCAGAAATGCATAAATGGGACATGAAATCAGGTAGATTTCTGCCAAGGACATAGAGGGATAGATCCCTTGCCACCACAATACCTGCTGCACAGAGGGCACCCTGCTGTAGCTCTCAAATTCTCAAGCTGCCAGGCCTTGAATGTAGGTTAGAAAGAATTACAATTTTTATTTGAGCATGGTTATTACAGGACATTCATCTGTCATTGACCAGGGTGGCATAATGTCCCTCTCTGGTCTCCCTGACCAATTCACACTGTCTCTTTGCCTGTTTTCTAAAACAACATCTGCTATTCCAGGATGAAGTTGAGTCCATCTCTCAACAGCCTGCCTGATGGAGCCCACCAAGGATGCTTCCAGTGGTGACTTGGTGGCAGGTGTTTCTAAAGCTTTCTTGCCCATCAGGTTGCTTGCCAGCAGAAATGCTCACACTTGCCCATTGCTGTGATGGACAAGCTCTCTGTGGCTGCTTTTAGTTGTTTTAAATCATGTTCCATGGAGGCACTAACTGCAGGAGGTTGGGCCCTTAAGAAAGCAGAAGATTCCTGCTTGTCAGGGGACAGGTTTCCTACTGGAAGTGGAGTTTCTGTGAACAAGAGGGAGAGACCTCAGAGCAGGGAGCCCTCAGCTCATGGATAGACTGAGAAACTATTCAAGGAGCAGAGAGTGGAAATCTGGGACTCTCAGATGGTAGTAATAAATACCCCAGGACCAAAAGGGATTGCTTTGTGTTTGTTGCAACTCAGGAATATTCTGTTTTGTTGGAAACCAACTACAGGAGCAATCATGTACTTGCAAGGATAGACTGGGCAAGAATCATCCTGGCTACATCAGAAGAACACTATCACAGCCATGGTAAGGCAAAGGTTCATTTTGCTCCCTGCTCTGTCTCCTACATCACACATGCAAAGTTGCAGGAAAATTGAAAGACTATCAAAAGCATTCTGAAAATCTAGGGATTTAGCAGTCACATAATCCTTATTCATATTTCTATTGAATTCTGGAGAGAACTGTAAAATATTTGCAATAAGGAGCTTCACTTCACAAAAAAAAACAAACCCATAGTGACTTCTTCACAAATAAAAGCAAGGTTGAGTCTTGTCAATTAAATCCATTGTATCACATATCCATTAATTTCACTCTTTATTATATTTTCTACTAATTTTCTCTTCATTTCTCTTCTTTAAAAACAGATGTCATGTCACCCCTGAGTCCTCAGATACAGATGCAATTTAAGTAAAAGGGCATACACCATGATTAGTAATTCAGCTATTTCATTCTTGATTTCTTTTGGATCCCATGAGTGAATACACCCTGGTCCTGGGGATGTGTGACTGTTGATTTTTTCAGTCAGTTCCAGCATCCCTTCAGAATCACTTCACTTGATGAGTCCCCCATAAAGAATGATTTTTCAATAGGAATATCCCTCATTTCTTCTGCCATGAACAGTGATGCAGAAAAAGCTTCTACCACTTCTGAAATTGCTCTGTGTTCTCTGAACATGTTTTTAATATCCTGTTCATGAGTGCATCTGACAAATTTTCTGGCAGACCCTTTGCTTCTCATGAGTAATAATAAATACTTATCAATAGTTTTGATTACTTTTGCTGGTTGCTCCTTCAGTGTCCTTGTTGTTTCTTCTTTGTTTCTAGACATACAAAGGGTGTAAATATCTACATTCTTTCCTACCCAATCATCTCCAGGTTCCTCTATTTTAAAGAAACTGGTTTAGTCCATGTTTCATTAAAATCTCATTTTAATTGAGTTTTGAACAATTCAGCCTTTGAGACATCACTCCAGGATGTAGCCCAGGCAAAGCCTTCTTGAACTGGCCAATGTAAGGTCTCTTCATAATGCTGTTCTTCTACATCCTGTTAAAGAGTCTAATTTGATTTTCCACTTCTCCCAGGCAGGAGTCATTGGTGGTCTACCATCTGCACAGATAAGAAGCAAAAAGATTTTTTTTAAGATGCTTCAGGAATGGTTTCTTTTCAGCAGTTCTCAGTAAATAAAAATGCTTCCAGAATGACTCTGACAAAACAATTTAATTAATCATCAGGTTTTGTTTTCAAATTTGCAAGTAAACATTTATTTGATGCTCTTGAGTACCTGTTCTTTTTCAGATATTGTACATTTTTTGTCATTGATTCTTACACCCACCAGCCTAAATCTCAGGAGAGGACATCTGTTACCGAGCTGTTTGTGTGTAAACCTGGACTTTCATCTGAAGAAACCACACAGGAAATCAAACTCTACTGTCCAGTTTGTTCGTGATATCCATGCAACACGTAACAGTTTAAGGTCTCACTGTTTTAAAATACACCAAAAGTACTTCACATCTATGGGAGTGAAAGCCTACTGCATGAAGGAGGCAAATACCAAAGCAGAAATTCCATTACAAACAGGAGACAAGTTCCAGACTGCATTCAGAGACAATATCTCTAATCAGGATTCCAAGGAGCAAAGGGGGTAAACCCTTTGCAAGAAAAAGGTGGAAATCCCATGGTTCATCTCTGTTCTGCAGCAGCTTCTCAAGACTGCTGTCCCAGGAAATTGTTAAGATGTGGAGGCTTGTGAATGTGTGAGCTCAAATGAGATGACATTTTAGAAGCTGTTCTTGGAAACAAAATTAACCACAAGTCTCAAAATTGTCCAAATGTAGCATTCATTTAAAATTATTTAGTTTCCCTTCAGTCATTTGTTTATACATAAACAAGCCATCTTCACTCATCCTATACATGTAGATATAAACAAATTAATTAATTGTTTTCTACAACAGCCTTAAAAAGGAAAGAGTGAGAGAGATTTTCTACTTCTAAATACTTGGAAACTGCTGGTACAGGCACTTGATAATTGCCAGAGAAACAAGAAGCAAGTCTTAAAATGGAAACACATAACATTTCCTTGAATTGCAGGATATGCATTAGGAGTCAATCATCCTTCACTTGACAAGGCTAACAGGAGAAAGTGTTATATCTGTAAGACAAATTATATACTGTTTGGTATAGAGGCCAAACAGTAACAATTTCAAAACAGTGGTTTTACCCCACTCATGGTAAGTGTTTTAGTTGCCCTTGATATTCTTTCTAAAAGGCTATTCAATGCTCTTTTGTAAACATTCTTCAAATTTCCAGCCAAATTTAATTAATGATCAGTTCAAACCAATCTGATTTGGTGCTAGCTTTGTCCTCAGTACAGGTAACTGCTCTGTCCTCAGTGACACATTTATAGACAGCAGCTGCTCTCAGTTTGGGTTGAGTTCAGCCTCTTCTGGTCGCACTGGTGATTCCCCAGGTCTCACCATTTCCATCCCTCTGAACCACACATCAGTCACTTCTCTGGGTCACCATAGGGAAATCAGTGATTGTGTTTTGGGGACACCTCAGATTAAGAAGATTTTGCAGTGCCCATTCATGAATTGCTTTGCTCAGCAACTGTGTGTCTCTGGCAACAGCAATCACTAATTGGAGCCACTATTTCCCTCATTTCCCATGGATGAGCTCCTGACTTTTAAAATCCAAATACCCAATTGAACAAATTTACATGCCATTTAATCTAACTCCATCTCATTTCACCTCCTATTAATCTACTTGCTTCCTCCTAGGTTATTTTAAGGAGATCTGATCTTGTCCAATTGCAACATGAGGGCTTTCCTCATCACATTTCTAATTTTTGTGCCAAGATCATTACCAGAAATATTACACAAGATAACCTGGAAAAATACCCAAGAAGAACTCCAGAAATCTCCCTCTGTCCAGCCAGACACTTTCCCTTTCTACTTTTCCTATTGCCATCCCTCCTCTAATTGACTTCTCACCAAGGTTACCATTCCTGCACTTAAATTTCCAACTTTTGAACTTTACTAAATCCTCATGTGCCCCTGTTCTGGTTTCAGACAGGGACAGGGTTTATTTCTTGCAATTGCCATGAGGGTCCAGGCCAGGACCCTGATGTTATTTGATATCAGCTCACATCACTGCCAGGGGCAGCAGGGAAAGGGATTTTTCTCCCTTCTGAGGAAAAGGGCCCTCCTTCCAGTGTCATGGAAGAGCTGATTGGAACTACTGGGGGCCTTCTGTGTGAGTTGTTTATTTGACTTATACCTTTTTTTATTATTATTGTTGCTGTTGCTGCTCCTTTACTTATCTCATTGTTCTTTCCAGTAAATTGTTCTTATCTCAACCTCTGATCTTTGCCTTTTGTGCTTTCAACTGGAGTGAGAGGGGAGGAGCAGCATGGTTTTAGTAGGACTACTAAATTGTAGGAATATCACTCCTAAGCCAGGACACACTGCTTGTTTGACATCCAGATATGTAATTTCATTCCCCTTTCCATTGGCTAGAAAAGAAATTATCATATTAAAGAAAGTTACTATTTTTTTAAATTTATTTTTTCACAACATCTATGTTTGGTAAACCCCAGAAATGGGTAAACCCCATTTACAGTGATATACAAATTAGAAAATTCCTTCTGAACAAATTCCATTAAAAGGCAGAGAAGCTCTTCATTCTTGAAAAACAAGTCAAATTGGTGAGTAAAAATATTCATGTAGACTAAGGAGAAACCCAAATGCAATTCCTCATTGTTTCATCTCTTATGTGTATGTGTATGCAACACTTTGCTTTGACATTGTTTTTGAGCCAATTTGAACAAATATTCCAAGGAGAGGCAAACTTGTTAACAGCAAATAAACAGAGGGAGGAGAGATCCAGGAGTGTTACACAGGGAAATCACCTGTTGCTAAGAGCTGCTTTTGTCAAGGGAAAAGAGATTTGCAAAGCACGTCCCTCCCTGTGACAGGAATGGAGCTATATTCCCAAATCTCCTGAATAATAGCAATAAATTACATCTGATCTAGAGGGATACATTTTATGCTTGCTCACTGACATACATTTTGAAAAGAATTACTGTAGTTGTTTAAACAAAAATGTACAGAGCCTGATACAAGCCTCTTGTTTTGAATACCTAAGTTCTACAGCAATACACACATTATGCTAATAATTATAATAATGATATCATAAGCTCTTCTATAACAAAGTACAAAATTAAATATAAAAGTCATCTTTGTCTTGTAACAAGCTGCAACATTCAGTAAGGCATATGGAAATGCCTCAAAGACTCAGTAAAACCTTCAAGGTCATATATCTTATGTGATTTGCATTTGAGAAACCAGTATTTCTTTAAAGAAAGTAGTCTCTGGGTGATGATAGGCTGGTGGTGAAGTATTTTTCCTTTCTACACCAGCTGAGGTAGTTGCTCATGGTAGGGAGACCAAGAGCTGCTTATTTCATCTGTATTAAACACAGAACAGTCTTTATCCACCATTCTAAACCAGATCTCAGCTATATCTATACAAGTTTCCAGTGTATATCCACTTATAGATCTCAGCAGCTTCCACTCCAGAGAAAGTATTCCTCTTTCTGCTGCAATTTGAATACAGTTGTGTCTTTACATCTACAAGAAACTGTTGGTTTCCTTAGGTATTTTATTTGCAGTATTAGAAATTAAATGAACGCCACTGAAATTTTTTTAAAAAATAAATAAATAAATTCCCATCTCGTTCATCCAATCCAAGGAAAAAGAAAGGCTAAATTCTGAGAGCAGACCCCTGTCACTTCAGAGGAGCTTCACCTTTCATCTTGCAGAAGTCAATGCAGTGCAGTGAAATGATTATGGGCAACTCTCTTATGCTATTTTTTAGAGCATCATCATCCCACAGCAGCCAAGCAGCAAGGCTGCTCAGAGCAGCATTCTGCACTGGGTAACACATTGTCATGGCAACCAAACAAATGGGTCATCCCACTCCTGCTCACTCCCATTGTTCCACGGTGAGAGAGATCACAGCACGAGCGGGGATGTGACTCTGAGCTTCTGTGGGGCTGAGCCAAGTCTCCTTCCCAATCTGCTCTTGGCGAAGCCCTGGGCCTGTGTGCCTGCCCAGGGACATGCCAAGCACAGGTCCATGACCTCAGCAGGTAGACAAGGGCTCAGGAGCAAAAGCAACTCCCAGGAAACAGTAATGATCTCCTCCTATAAATTATTAGATAATAGCAATAAACTCACTAGTAAAACAATGGCAGTAAAGTGGGGATGGCCAGGCCAATTTTATGATGAAATGACCTGGGCAATGTGGTGATTCAGTGGGACAAGTGGATGAGGGAGCTCTGTGAGGATTGTGAAGTGGTGTGTCTGTTGAATGCTGCTTTCTTCCAGCCCTGTCCGTCCTGTGCTTTCCTCACTGCTCCAGTCTTCTTTTTCTTCTTCTTCTTCTTCTTCTTCTTCTTCTTCTTCTTCTTCTTCTTCTTCTTCTTCTTCTTCATCTTCTTCTTCTTCTTCTTCCACTGCCTCCCCCTCCTCCTCCTCCTCCTCCTCCTCCTCCTCCTCCTCACAGTTCTTCTCATTCCCATTCTTTTCTGTGTTCTGTAATAACTCTTTGCTGAAACTTCATCTGTTCCTGCGGTCCTATAGGCTCACACCCACCCTGCCACCCTCCAGAGCTTCTGATAGGATTGTTTCTGAATCACCCATATTTCACACTGCAAGATACATTCTCTCACAGGGCTTTGCTTTCAGACAGATGAGAACTTAATCAAGTTTACAGCTATTCCACCTGGAATTGTGTGAGCCAGACATCTGGATGAAGAAATTATTTTCTTGAAGTTTACATAATTACTGTCAGCCAAAATTCATGAAATGTTTCCAAGATTCAGGATAGGGTTGACATGGACATGGGCCAAAATTATTGTAATTATTAAAAAATTTAAAGAAATTTCCCACATTTTGCCCTATCCCCATAGTACAGAGCAGGATATGCAGTTTATCAGGGCATGCTACAATTTTCTTCAGAGCATGATTCCTTTTTTTACTTATGAATATCTGTTCTTTTCCAAATAACATACAACCCCTGAAAATAATGTCATTTGCACATCTCAACAGAAAATTCTTAGTGTTTGCAACATAAGACCTCAACAGGTATTGTTTATAACTGTGCATGTTGCAGGCCAGAGACTCAAGTGCAGTGATCCCCAAGGAGGGGATGAGACTGAGACAGTCTGAAAAGGTAAGCAGAGCCTAGAGATGGGAGCTGGATCAAGAGGAAACCCAGGACCAGTAGATGAGAAAATGAGTTTAAGATGATGAGCAGAGTCACTGAACCATAAAATGATAAAAGGCTGGGAGAGACCTTAAGGATCATGCAGCTCCCAACAACTCTGCCATGGACAGGCACAACTTCCACTAGACTAAGCTGCTCAAACCCCATCCAACTGACCTTGAACACTCCTAGGGATGCAGCATCCACTTCTCTGGGCAACCTGTGCCAGTGCCTTATCACCCTCACAGTAAAGAATTCTTCCTTATGTCTAATCTGAGTCTACCCTCTTTCATTTTAGGACATTCCCCCATCCCCACACACCCTGATAATGAGTTTCCTTTCATCTTTCCTGTGGAAGAAAAAGATGGCTCAAAGCCAGTGGGTAGATATTTTCAGAGTGGGGACTGAAGGAGAAGAACAGCACAAAGTTTAGGAGAGGAGAAAGTGGGATTGTTTCTAAAGGAACACTGATGTGAGAAATCCAGGAAAGCATAATGGAGACTGAGCTATAAAATACTCTAAAGAAGAAATGTTGGAAACATGAGCAGAAAGGAGTGATCTTAAGGAGCGAGAGCAAGAACTATGCCTGGAATGGAATTAAAAATTCATGTCTCACCCTTCACATGCTCTCAGAGAATATCTGTAAAACTCCTCAGTAAAGGCTCTCATTGCTTCATCAAGAATGAGGACCTGCCGTGACTGGGAATTCCCTCACCAGCTTCAAGCTGCAGCGTTCTGTGAAGTAGCTGTAATTGTTGCAAACATGCAGGCAAACAATGAAGACTCCAGCCTGATATCACCTTATGGGATATTCTGCTCCCGTTTCTGATTTAAAAACAAATAAGCCATCAAAAACCTGCACCAGGAATCAGGGCTCAGTATCATGGAGCAGTATGTTGTGAAAATGAGCCATGGCTGTGCTGTGAAAAGTGTCCAGTCCACAGGCCCACAGGGCAGAAGCTCTGTAGAGAGGGAAGCAGGAGGACGAAGACTGACCTCACTTTAAAGCTTCTGCAGAATTGTGTTCTGCCCTGCTCTCTCCATGATGTCAGCAATGCCAGGCAAGTGGCTAGAGCCAAACTGTTCATGTGTGGCAATTACATCTACTCATTTTCTGGTATCCCACTTGAACCTGAACTGATAAGATGTTGTGCACCATGGCCTTTCATGTCTTTGAGAGCAGTGATTTGAGTGTCTAATGTGCTAAATACACTGAAAAAAGTCTTCCATTGGCAACACAGAACAAATGGGAGCTGGGCTTTTTTATTTCTTTTGTTTCTCTGTTCTCCAGATATAAATTTGATGTACTAGTATTGCCTTATATTACAGAGATGCTCTGAAAATATGTTCATTTATATTTTTGAAGTGGTTGAACACTAATACATTCAGCATGAGAAGCCTCAGAAAAAGTTCAACAACTTTTCAGAACAGGTTTTGAAAAATGCAAGAGGTAAGGCACAGAAGCCACATGAGTAAACAAAATACTGAAAAGCTATTTAAAAAGTGAGCACTCAATCAGGCAGATGTGGCAAGAAAAAAACACAGTATGTAATGATGAGATTGCAGATGGAATTAGAAAGCATAATCACAAAAAGTCAAATTAAGCTTGCCTCATTTCCCATCCATTGAGGGCTTGACTTTTCAGCCTCAAAAGCAAAATAATAATATAACATTACACAGGTTTTGTACATATTTTCTCCAACAGACACAAACAAATGCTGAAGCAATAAGAAAGCCCCATCCCTCAGAGTCATGGGGATAGTGAACTCTTTCCTGGATCATCATGGTCATGTTATTTTGTCGTGGTTGTGTCCTAGTTTGTTGTCCTGCTTTCATTATTGTGTTCTTTCCCATTTTTTCTGAGTAAAAAGTGTCTCTCTATCTTCTTCTTCAGTCCCCTTTGCAGACAGATTACAGTCCTGTCTGCAGTAGCAAGATCTTTAATGCAACACAAATGTTACATCATCTTCGTATTGTCAAAATTCCTAGGAGCCTATCACAGGCACTGTTATTTTAGAAATGCAGTGTAAAAAGACAGCCCTTGAACAAAGACATTTATAAACTCAAAGTAAGACACAGCTATAAAAACAAGACACAAATGCATAACAAAGACACAAGCAGATGAAAAAGTAATAAAATACATTGCTCATATCAGAAAAAATATCAGTAGTTCTCTGCATTTATGAAAACATAATTGAAAGCACTGTTGTGCCTTTCATATCAGACATGCTTTACACTGCTTTCCAAAGCTGCAGTTAAAGGAAGAGCTATTTATTCTCTTCCTTGTCACTGGAGGCTTTTGCCTATAGTAAGCAAAATGCAAGCCAGCAATCATGTAACATATTAGAGATTTTTTCTTCTGTTTCCAGTTCCCAAAGCCCTATTGTGTCCGCTGTTTTTCCCCCATCTACAAATTTAATTTCATAAAGTATAACAGGGAGACTAGAGCAAAATCTATATGGTAGTAATGGTGACCATTAATAAACAAAAAACAAAGTGATTCCATGTTATTGTATTATGCAAGAGAACAGGATTCAAAAGATTTATGACACATTTCTGTTTGAAGATTCAAAGGGAATAGCTGGAAAAATACACATTTGAACAAAATGCCTACTGATTATTGTACTTGGAAGAGAAATATCATAATTGTGCATACATTCAAATTCACAAGCAATATGCAGATGAAGCATTTAATTAGTTTAGAGAAACAAGAATGAGCAATGTATAGCTACTATAGTTCATGCTAGCAGTAATAAAGAAGACAAACATAAAAATATCACTGTTCCAAGAACATGAGCACAGAAGATCCATAGTTCATATTAGTTCAGGAAACTGAAACTGTGCCCACTTCTGACAAAAAGAATCTGTATTTCCCTTGCCAACAGCCATCATTGGGAATTCAGAATGTGAGGGAATTCTGCATTTAGTTCCAATTTTTATCATGGCCTGTACCAGATAGCTCCTTTTACTTTTTATGCCCAATTTCTTTCTTCCTCTTTCCCCATCTGGAGTTCACTCCAAAGGTGAACTTTATTATTAAGGTTCTTATTATTATATAATAATAAAAAGAAGAAAGAGGGATGCAGAAGATCTGATCATGCCTGACTTAGCATGACAAATGTGAGTTTGAACTAGTTACTTTATTTCTCTGTGCCTCAGCTTTTCTCTCTGTGAAATGGAACCAACCACAAACCAGTGCAAATGTAGGATCTCAGCAAACATTTTCTTGCTTATCAAGGTATTTACTTTTATATGATTTGCAAAAAATCCTATTAGTCAGATAAAAAAATTCTATTAGTCAGTTTGTTTTGGGAAAAAACAGACCACAATTAATTCACTCTTGCTTTGGCCACCTCACTTGTTTTTCACCACCAAGGATTGGAGGTGTTTCCCGCACAATAAGAACAACAATTAAATTCTTGTTTAATTAATTTCTAGCATTAATCTCAAACCATGCTTTATAAATAATTCCTATCACTTAGCATTCTTCATCAATATGTACTAAGTACTGGATAAACTTCCTAAAGTAATTAATTTGTTTCATTTAAAATTTTTCACTGAAAATTGCATTCCCAAAGTTATAGATTATCTTAGATCTGACACTGGAATTACAGGGCAGTCATGCTTTTTGTTATGCAAAACTTTTCAGGCTTCCTGACTGCAAGTGTTTACCACCATTAACAATTTAAAATATATTATTGTGGCACCATTAACAAACATTTGTCCTTCACTTTAAAATTCTTTCAGCATAAGGCTAGAAAGAAAAAAATTTCCTGGGAAGTGCAGAGCTGACACATGAACTCAACTAAAGGAAACCTGTTGTATATCTTTGTGAAAATTTCTTTCTTGATATTACTTGTGTATAAAGGGCTGACAATTTGCCAATCTCTATTTTCTTTGGCCTTGATGCTAGACTGAGTGAAAGAGCTCCTGGCTATGGCAAGAATGACTGTTTTGGCCTATTCTGCTTTATTATTCCCCTCAGATATTCCTTCTGGTTTGGGTTCTTTTTAATTCTCAAATAATTATTTTTATGGCACCAATTATTATAAAATCTTATCCTCACATTTACAAGTGGAATGATAGTCTTGAGGCAGTTTCTTCATGTGTCCCTCACCCAGGAGGAAAAAAATGCATTGATAGAGAACAGTAGAAATTTCATCAAAATTGATCATTTTCAAGCAATGGTTATATAATATCCTGTAACAAATTAAAGACTAAATAGACCTAGAAAAAATGCAAGTTAACCATAATAATGCAAATACAATATAGTTCAGGTTCCATTTTACAGCTTAATGGTATCATTAGAGAGAGCAATGAAAACCATAATGATAAGACACCACATTAAAAAAGTAGCAGAAGAAAAACTAATTAGAAACAGCATGGAAAAGGAAAGAACTGTACAGCCTAGAGACATTTATATTATAAGAAGGGAGAACTATGAAAAACCCCATGAATTAGGACTACTCCAGAGTTAAGCTCACCTGATTTTTAGAATTAGTGTATGTGTACTAAAAAAACCCCCCAGAAATTTGAAAAAATAAACATATTTTGAAGAAAGCTGAGCAAAAACCAACAAAAAATCCAAAAAACACAGAGTAGAGGAATGATCTGGTCTCTTTGCCAGAAGAAAAACAAAGCAAAAACACAGGAAACATTTTTGTCATGTGACAGAATCAGCAGAACATACCCATATGTGAGGGTGTATAAATAACAGCAATGGATCTGTTACAACTTGTATAAAATGAAGAAAATGCAGCATCTTTCCCTTAAAATGCCTCAAAATCAGAGAAAGCACTAAGACTGAAAATAACAGCTTGCTTCTGTAGTTTGCAAAAAATCCAGCTGAGATCAAGACAAAATTGAAAACTGAATACCAGCCAGAGTTCTGACAGCAGTAATGAGTCTAGAAAAGCATGTGAATTATTTTTCATTTATTTTTTGTCACCTAAAGCCTCCATCAGGGACAGTTCAAGGCTTTAAGAACAGCAGGCTCCTCTAAGTATTAGAGTTCAGGTTGAAACTGTTAGAATCAGAGCACACTGGAATTTTCAGAGTGCAAAGGTTGTACATTGTCAGAGTACCTCCATTCTGTTTTGATAAATGATGATTTTATAAGATATTTCTTCCTGCATTTATTTTTCTGTCACATACTTCCTCTAGATCTGTGTGTTTTCTGTTCATTCTCCATATATAGTTAGCATAGAGAAAGAGAGAAAGCTCTTAAAAAGACCAAATTTAAATAAATTTTACACACACTCAGATATATATGGCAGTGCTTCCTCTTTCTGTGTTATTCATATGTAGACAATTTTCCAAAAGACATGAATAGTGGTTCAATGTTGAATTTCCTCCTCTCTCAAAAATTTAGTCCTGGATGGCTCTCTATCATTTCAAAGTCCATGAAGATAAAACTAAGCTATTCATTTTGATATAGGTCTGTCTCACAGTGAATTGTCCATTTTTCTTTATAAATGTCCCTTCCACTCAGAAGACAGAATAATTTATTCTGTCAGTTCAGAAAACCATAAGAACATTGTGCTTTAATAGAGAGATTGTTTTTCCCTCTCTTGCTTTCTCCCCTTTGGAGAAAACACAGTCAGTCCCTGTCCAGAAATGTAGTCTCAGATCTTGTTATGTTTTATGTAGGAAGTAAAATTATTTTTCTAGCCTCAGGCAAATACTTAAAAATATATTTTAAGACGCAATTCAACTAATAAGGCCAGAAAAATTGTTCTGTTTACTGGCTGACCAGTAAGAATCTCCACTTGTATTCACTGCACCAAATCTTTCACAGTGTAGGAAAATAACACATAACAAGGTGATGTGATTTACAAATTGAACATTATCTGCATCTCCAGGTTGGTATAGCAGGCTGGATGTATCAGACATGCTATGATAAAAACTTCCTAATTACCACTGACATCTGTCAGGCTGTCAACCACCCTTTAAAAATCCCTAGGATTCAGGCTTTTTTTAAATAACAGCTTGCAAGGGAATGTTTGCCTGACGAAAAGATATCACAGGATCATAAATGATGGCGTTGAAAGGGACATCTTGGATAATCTAATCCAAACACCTGCTTCAAGCAATTATGGTTTTATATTAGTCTCCTCATAAGTGTACTTAACCTTCCCTTAAAGACACCTAATTAATTATTTTGCCTTTACTCTGGTAGAGACAAATTGTTATACTGTCTGATCAACCTCAGTGTTAGAAAAAAATATCTATATACCCAGGCTAAATTAATTACTCTTCCAAGTACAGTACTGACCATTACTTCTGTCTGCTACAAGTTCTTGCATTTTTGTATTTCCTGGTTTCATACATCATGATGGATCCATCTCTTATAATTTCTCTGGTTTTATACTAAAACATCTAGTCATGATTCTCACAGTGTCATTTAATGAACATGTTATTCTATAACTCTCTATGCTTTTCTATATTTCAAGAACAGGCACCCCACTACTCCTATATAAAATGACAGTGATACTCTTCCAGATCTTTGAAGGATGCCTTTGCTTAGATTTCTTTAAATGCACATAAAGATGTATTCTTTTTTGTAACAGCTTAAGATAAGATTTCATTTTTGTTTGTATTAGTGACAGAGTCATGTCTTTCTTGAATGTATTTTATTTTATACCTACGGTCCTCCAGTTTCTCAGCTTTTTATGCTGTGAAATAATAGGATGGAAAAAACTACTAGAAAAAAAAAAGTTTTTTGCTGTTGTCTTGCTTTGCTTTTTATGTATTATTTCTTGACCCTGTATTTTAATTGCTAAGTTCATACATCTGACAGAAGACTCTGAATGTAGAAACTTACTGAAAATTTCTACATTTAGGTCTACTTCCTTAAAATATCAAAGCAGAGCTAGACTATGATCTCAGGGATGGCAACATCTCTGACATTCCTCACACAGAGAAAAGGGAAAATCACATCTATTTTTTGATCAAGTTTGCTACAGACAGCAGAAAGCTGCTCTAGTGATGGAAGTTTTGCCTCAGTCCTCAGAGCAGCCAAGATTTCATATAATATACTTTCCAAAACAGCTGGCAGAATTCTCTGTGCTATAGTAATTGGGTGATAGATAGCACTGAGCTACTGCTTTGATAATAGTTAGAGAGGGAGCCTGTGAGGATTTTCAGTACTAGGCAAGGGAATGAACTTGGCTTTAACTCCTGTAAATTATTGCTGTGTATTTTAGCTCTACACATTTTGGCTACCAATCCAATGGGGAATATTTACCATGCTAAAAATAATATATTTTGGCAATCTCTAGCTCACTGGCGATAGCTGCAACTTTTCTGTGCAGTGAAATCTATTCTGTGAAGAAAAACTTTCTGGTTTATGCAGCCAGAACTGGACAAGGTGCCTGTCTCCCCACTGATGTCTGCAGGCATTCACCTGTTGCCTTCTGTGAGTGCACAAACACATTTTTGAAAAGGGTATGGTGACAGCAAGAATAATTTCATGTTTTTCTTGTCAGTCACCTGCCAGCTCAGTGCACTGAGTCAGCTCACTGAGGAGCCAGAGGCAGCACCAGTCAGGCTGGCATGGGGGCACAAATGCCACAGTGCATCTGGGACACGGCAGGGGTGAGAGGCAAAGGAGAGAGAGGATGCTCTGCTCAAACCCAGCTAGAGTGCGGGCTGGGTCAGCCCATCTGCCCCCAGCACACCTAAGGATAGGACAGCCTTACAGAAAGAGTGAAAAATAGTTCCTCAAGGCTCCAGCTGCCTCTGATGAGCTTTCTTCTAATGGACAGCACTTGTAAAATCAGGTAACACAGCCTAGAACTTCATAGCTGTGTATATTCATGGCTGATGAGGTCACTTCAACGGAATGAAAGATAAGCATCTCCACTGACAGAGTTTCTGATACAGTAATTCACAAAAGGGCCAGGCAGGTGGCACTGCCCTGTAATTGATATTTTTTCCTTTCTCTTTGCAATATGTATCAGGGTAGTCCAAATTAATCAAACTTATTTCACCCTACCATGCGAGGTCTCATTTGTTTTATGGTTTGTGGCACTGCTGATAGCCTCAGATTCCAGCTAGCAGAGTTTTCAGGGACCCTCAGGAGCTGTAATACGAATTAATTGCTTTGTGTTTCTTGTCACTGATGCAGATTCTCCAGCCTCAGATTCTTGCAACAGTGAAATAAAAATGTAATTGTACTTCTCTTCAGTCAAAATATGTTAGAGTAGTAGGCAAACAG
Organism: Zonotrichia leucophrys gambelii; assembly: GCF_028769735.1. NCBI lineage: Eukaryota > Metazoa > Chordata > Aves > Passeriformes > Passerellidae > Zonotrichia > Zonotrichia leucophrys. The sequence continues at coordinate 6,582,462 of NC_088175.1, read as the reverse complement.
GATCTTGGGAGTACAAGAGCTCCTAGCCAGGACATAACTTCAAGTATTTCTTGTTGTTTCTGCATTTTCAGACTTTGCAAAGCTCTTTGCACACTGCTGACCAGAAGGATGAAGAACTCTGTTTCTATGTTCAGTGTGCAAGAGGAAGTTCTTGCCGAGTTTAATTCTCAATCTCAATCTGCCTTTTCCATTATTTCAGTCCATGAACATGTTTCTTATTCCTGTGTAAGAATGAAGGATAGCTGTGTGCCATTTTCTTGGAACAAATGAAGTATTTTATTAGTTCTAGACAAGGATCCTTAGAGACTTATTTCTTGATTCAGTTGTTGCTGTCAATTTCTTGGATGATTGATGCCCCTGATTCCTATAATCAGTTCCAAAGGAAATCTCCCAAGATTTCCATGAAACTGTCTGTTTCCCAATAATCACAGTTAGGAGATCACTAGACCAGTGCTTCTCCATGTGCACACACCACTCAAGTATATTTAGGTGAAGAAACAAGTGCAGTCTTTATACCTTGGATGATCTCCATACCCAGACATCTATTGCACAAGATTCTTTCCTTTACAATTTCTAATGGAAAGACACAAAAAGGTAAAAAAAATTAAGGTTGTCCTGAGTAGAAATCACTAAGATCTGAAAAATTGAACACAGTTACTGTAATTTTCAAGAAGGAGACAATGGAGGTTTGGATCAGAGTGCTTTTGGCAGTAAACAAGCCAACTAAAAATGATTTTCAGCTTGGTTTACTCAGGTGGAAGGAGGGAAGAGAAGAAAATTAGCCTGGATTTACAGAATGTTGGGTTTCTGTTCTGAAATTATTTTTGGATTAGTATCTGGGCAGATTCTGTTCCAACAGAGAGACTCTAAAAGAAAAGGATTATGGCCTCTTAGCAATAAAATTAGCAAGTTTTGCTTAGATAACAGTTGAAGAAAGTAGAAGATATGGGAAAATTAAAATTTTTCCTATTTTCAGTAATCTGAGGCATCCCTGAGACACAGGAGAGTAAGAAGTAGAGTTGTTCTAAAAATTAGGTAGTTTTTGCTTAACAGTGTATCAATTAAAAAAAGCCTGAAAAGCGAGAAAAATACAAAAATTGACCTTTGCAATGGCCATTACAACATTGTACATAGCATTGTGAGAAACAGATTTTCCTGATGATCTTTTGCAAGATGTCAGGTTTGAGCAATACAGCAGGTATTCAGTAGATATCTCAGAAAATAGAAGATGTGTCATCATATGTCAAAGCCCCTATTTACAATGCAAATTAGAGAAGATAATTTGACATTGATGAGTGTTCGAATAAATCCTATGACTTCTACAGATTCTTTACTCTTGAGGTCTGAAGAAAGAATACAAGGAGAAATTTCTAGGATAGAAGGCAGAAGGACTAAAGCATTGCTTTACTAGTTGGTCATGGTAACACTGGAGTATCACAGAAATGACAGAATGCTTGGAACCCTTTTAACTACCCAGGTTATCTCTTGGTCCAAAAATGCAAAAAGGTCTAACCTGGAAGGGATCTACGTCAGCAAGCAGAGAACTTACCAATTCAGGGAAGAATAAGCAACCTTGGACCTGTAACAACCTGAGTGTGAACAAATAACTAAGAATAGAAGCAAAGTGAACAGACAAAGAGCTGCTAATTTTTACCTACAGAAGCACAGGCTCACAGAAGGGCAGGGTAAAGGATTCAGTTGTCATCGTTAGCACTCCACATTCTCTGGGGTACCATTGCCAATACCCCAGCAAGGCTTGGTCTGGTGAGCAACAGCAAAAGCTGTGAGGCACAGTAATCTTTTCAAAACATTAAATGTTTCAGTAAAAGAAAAGCAAGACAAGCAGAAAAGGCAGGGATGCAATCTGTGCCTATGGAGTCAGATAGGCATGGCTTATCTCAGATACCAAAGCTTCTGGAGGATCTCAAAAAAGCAGTGTCTGCCTCTCACACCTCACTCCCTGAGTGGTCTCTTTTAACCCAATTTTCTACTCTTCCTTTTTCTGTCCTTCACTTTCTCCACTCTTGGTCAAAACTAAAAGGCAGCAATGCTAGCAGCAAACTTTTTCAACCTACATGACATGACTGTCTTGAAATGCCACTACATGGACAATCTGAAGCTAATGAGCGTTTTCCAGTGTGCATTTTCAAGAAGGTAATCTTGAATTAGCCCATTGTAGTTTTCTCACCATGGTATAAGGATCTCTAGTTGCTTCCCATAAAGGCTGGCAAATTAGTAAATGAGGTCTCAGGGAAGAAAGCACTGCATCAGCAGACAAAAACAGGTCCCTCAGGAATCCTAAAAACCAGGCAGAACTTCTTTAAAGGAAACCAATGAACTAGAAGAAACACAGAGAATAAGAAATAGCCAATCTATTTCCTTAAGGGACAGCACAAAGGAAGAATAAAGAGATACAAAAGAGAAATGTACACTCACAGAATAAAATGCCGAATTTAAAGTGCCTTGTGGTAAAACTAATGCTTTTTCTTGATTTGTTCCGTCACTACTAGAGATACACTTAGGGGCATTTTGGTGGGGTCTTTTTTGAATTCTCAAACCTCAGAACCAGAACAGTATTATACTTTCCCTGCCTTCACTGAGTCTTTCCTGAAAGTGTTGGAGCTCTGATGGGAATCACTGAGAATTCTTTAGACTTCTGAAGATAAGCCCCAAATTCTGTCTTCGCGGACAGCCAGACTAAGTTTCAAGGAGACCAGAGGCGTGCTTAACACTCCCCCTCGCCCCAGAGCTCCCTTCTCCTGCGCTCCTGCAGGATTCCTCTCCTCGCCCGCGGCAGGGGCTGAGCTGCTGGAGCTGCTGGAGGCGCTAAAGCTGCTGGAGCTGCTGGAGCTGCTGGAGGCGCTAAAGCTGCTGGAGGTGCTGGAGCAGTTGGAGGTGCTGGAGGGGCTAAAGCTGCTGTAGGTGGTAAAGCTGCGGGAGGTGCTGGAGCAGCTGAAGCAGCTGGAGCAGCTGGAGCAGCTGGAGGTGCTCGGCTCCCTTTCGGCGGCGCTGCCCGGCGCCCGCCCGGCCCGGTGCGCAGCTCCCCGCCCGCGGGTGGAGGCGGGCAGCCCTCCCCGCCCTCCGTCCCTCCCTCGCCGCTCCCGCCCCGTCCCCCCGAGCCGGGCGGGCGCTGCCGCCGTGCCGGCCCCGCCGAGCGCCGCGGGGAGCGCAGCGGCCCCGGCCCGGCCATGGGGCTGCGCGCCGCCGGCATCTTCGGCTGCTGCTGCTGCCTGCTGCCCCTCGTGCTGCCCGCAGCCCCAGGTAAGGACACCCGCACCCTCTGCTCCGCCGCCGAGGAAGGGAGGCGACTTGCGAAAGTTTGGGGAGTTTGCCGGGGCCGCGGGGCAGCGGCGGTGATGGGATTCCTCCCGGAGCCCTCCCGGAGCCCTCCCGGAGCCCCCGGGCGGCGAAGGCATCGCCAGCCCTCGCTCCAGCCGGGGATGCCCGTGTGGTCGGGAAGCTTTTCCGTGGCAGCGGACGGAGCGCGTTTCTCTGGCGCTGGCGCAGGATATCAGTGCCTAGCGGGGATCTCCAGAAGGATGCTCGGTGCGAATGCTTAAGCAAGCAATCAAAACAAAAACTGCCAGTGAGATCTCTTCTCCTTAACTAACGTTATTTTTGCATGATTTAATGGAAATTGTTGTTTTCATCCGATGTAGGGCTGAAATGAGTTCAGCACTTTTATTGTAAGTAGTTTTAAATTGATTTCTTTTTCTGGCTGAAAGTACCTCTGTCTTTCAAGTAGTTGTGAAACAATGCATTTGGAGTGGCATGTCGTGAAACAACATCCGTGAATCTGCTCTGGCATTCTCCCTTTAAAATGGTGTGTAGGGATATTACATACACTTTTGGTGTGCTAAAGTAACTTCGTATTCTTTTGCCATTAATTCTCTATGTCATTTCACTTACCCTTTAGGAACATTCTATAACACGTTCCAGATTAGGTTAATTTAAAATTTTACGATGCAAAAATGTAAATACAAAAAATGTAAATACAAAAAAAAAAAGCAACATTTTACAGACTGGGATTTTTCAAAACATTGTAATGTGTATATGATATGATACCTGTGTATAGGGTTTTTTTGTGCTGATTTTTCTGGTGTGATGTTATAAATCTCTTCTTCCAGGTGTGATCTGTAAAGCTGGCTGCCATCCAGAGAATGGATTCTGTGAATTTCCCAGCGAATGCAGGTAAAAAGATCTGTCAGACTGGGGTATTAGCACAGGAGTGGTCAGCTTCAATAATTCGTAGTCCTGGTAAGAGAGATAGAAACTGAAATGGTTTGGTCTATGAAAATATGGAACTGTAATGAAACAGCACTATATTAGGATACAGTAACTGGAAAGCTTGGATTTTTAGATACCTGTTCAGTTAACTTCTTCCAGGATGAAGTATTTATATTGATTAGTTGGGTTTTTTTCCTTGCTGAATGAAATTATTTTCTTCACATAAACGGCTTCTAGTGTCCCAGAAGCACCGATGGTATGCTTTTGTTCAAATAGTACAATTTCTAATTCAAAAGTTTATTTGCTGCGCATTTGTGAGCCAAAAAGGGGGGCATCCTTGTAATTATGTTTATTAAAAATAAACTCTGTTTCTGTCTTGTCTTTTATCTCTTTCAGGTGTCAGCCTGGCTGGCAGGGTGCCCTCTGCAATCAGTGTGTTCCTTTCCCCGGGTGCTTGCACGGCAGCTGTGCCAAGCCCTGGCAGTGCATCTGCGAGGAGGGCTGGGTTGGCAGCCTCTGTGACATAGGTTTGCACATCCTTTTCTCTCCTTGAATAAGCGAGGGGAAGCAGCCCCACCTGGTGTTGGAGACACGCAAAGTCCTTCTGGAGAACTAATTTTGAAATATTGAATGTTAGCTCTAGATAATGAGGAGATTCTGGGCAGCACATAAACCTTGAACTTCCATAATAATTTAGGCAGAAGCAATGTAGGAGCTTTTGTAATTGGGCATATATGTGAGCCAAGTGTAAATTTATTATATTTTAAACAGTAATTATCAGGGACAAGGCCAATAAACAACTGCTCCCTTCTCGTCATGTAAGCCCTTCTAATCAAAATACAAATTATCTTGTATATATTAAATAATTTTAAATATTTATATAGCACATTATATATATATATATATATATATGTATATGTATATGCTATTTTCTTAGTACTTCTTGAAAGGAAAACATTGTGTTTATTTTTTCCTTTACTTAACCTGGTGATGATTCAGTGCAGTAACATTACTGTAAATGAGAAAAAGCTCTTCCTGAACAGAATGTCATTTCCCCCTCAGGTCTGAGGGAAAAGCACAGCTCTGTGTGCATTCCCTCACCTTTTGACAGTCAGAATCAGCCAGCTTAGCATGAGCAAGCTGAAGAATTGGCCTTTGTTGAGGTGGTTTATTTTGGGTGACAAAGGCAAATGTTCAGTCAGAGAGATCTAATGGGATGGAAACCACATGAGCATCCAGGAGCAGGCACTGCTCAGCCCACACAGCTGCAGCTGGGACAGGACAAGTGTCCAGGGCCTCGTTTCCTCTTCATGCCTGTCAGGCTTTTGTTGGTATATGGCTCATAATTTATAGAGCATGCATGAGATCTCCAATACATAGCCAGAGTGGTGATTGATGACAGATTGAACAGCATAATATTTTCAAGATGACTAAAAGAATCAGAAGGTTTTAGGTAAGTCACATCCTTGCAGTGACATGGAATTTGGTGCAAGGTTCTCAGGTGTTCATTTACTCATTTACTCAGCAGGTTTTGCAGCCTGCACTCACTGACTGCATCCATGAGCAGAGAGAGGCTTCCTAAGGTCACTCCTGGTGTGTTTGCAGGAGCTGTGGTAGCAGTGCTGGCATCTGTGGTGCAGATGTGACTCTAAACTCTCACATGTTGTTCTGGACACATCTCACAAATGTGTTTGTACCTGAGACAGACACCTAGATTCTCATTGCAGTTAATGAGGAGGAATGAGTCCTTCTCTGATCTACAATCAGAGATTTCTAAAGCTGCACAGAACAGTCCCTGCTCTGCCACCTTGGGAAGCTCAGTTCTGTTGCTTATCAGCGAATACAAAGTTCCACATTTTCAAAGGTAGCACCACCTGGTTTGATAATGCCACTGACTGTGTGGCTGTTTTTAATACAGGCAGCCTGGTTCTCAGCTCAGGCCAAGAATGACCTTCCTAGTAATTTAGAAGGTTATGGGTTGGGCTTGATCCACTGTAAACATGTAGGGCAGAATCAGTGGTAGCATTTGTGACTATTATTGCAATCACATGGACAGACAAGGCACTTGAACAAAGACATCTGTGAGTTGGTCTTGGTGTTAATACTGCTGGTTAACCAATTTTCAATGGAGCCTTCCAACTGGCTCCGTGATGCCATGGTATCTTCTCATCTTATGGAAAAATAGCCTTGAAATCCAGCGTGTGCACCCCTGGAACCAGGCTGCACAGCACAGATGTACACTGCACAGCTGATACACACTGCACAGTACAGGGACCACATCAAACACTGACCATAACAAAGGGAAAATCAATTGAGTCAATTTGTTTCCAGGGGAAAAATGAGAGCCTGGTCAGAGTGTTTGATCCAGCCTGCTAAATCAGATCTGTCAGCCTGTCACCCCTGGCTGTGCCGACACACTCGTGTTAGCAGGACCATGACCTCCTGCTGGAATCCTGGCCTCAACTGGGCTTAAAAACTCAACATACAGTGTGAGCTGGGAGTAAATTGTCCTACTTGTCACCAGAGTGCTTTGCCAAGGCCACGTGTTGGCAAACTCATCAGAGAGCACAGGTGGAGTCTCTAATGCCTGTGCTATGAATGCATGAGACAGGGCTTAAAAATTGTCCTGTGACAAGCTACAAGTGAGCATATCTTCCTCATAAAAACACTCAGTGATTGCTTCATGCACTGCAGCATGACAACTTAGTTTGATGGAAGTATTAATTATGGGTAATATGATTGAGGCCATCATAATATATGTATAAGTGTAACATCCTGGTTTTGCATTTTCATCTGTTACCACTTGGTGGTTGTCCTTTTGAGACGTAAAATAAAATAGAGAAAATGGGCTAATTTAAGCTAATTATGTATTATATTTTAAAAGAACCTGGTACAACACCCTTTTAAGATGTATTTTAAAATTAAATACCTGACATAAATTATTGATAGTAATGTATATATGTATATATATATACGTACCTATTCATATATGTATTTCAGAGAGTTTCCATGCTCCTGCATCAAAGTTCATATTTTCTCCTCCATCAAAGTACATACTTCATTAGCTGCCTTTAGAGTTTGTGAAAATAACTGGCAAACAATACTGCTTCAAAAAACATTCAAGACTATTTTGGTCCCTGTAAAATTGGAGTTTATACTAAAAGTGCATGCTAAGTGGTCTCGCAATGAGAACAGGCTAATGCATTAGGAAATAGAACCTTTTGTCCAGAGATGATTGTATTTGAAAGCTAAGGCTGTTGTTTTCTGTGGTTAAAATTTTGCAGTACCTTGTGATATCATTTAAATTTCATGTTATGCTGTGGGAAGTAAAATATAAATGCCCTTAAATCCCTTTTTATCTTCTTAGAAAGTGTGTTTATGTGTGTGTGAGGCATCAGATACCTTCCAGTCAGCACTTCTCTGCAGCTGCTGCCATAGCTTGCTAAAATATACACTTGTTTGTTTATGTACTTTTAATTATTTTAAAAATTCAGTAATCATTTGAGTGGGAAGTGGCTCAGCAGAGCAGTTGCAAAGAAAATGAGATGTGTGACTTTGGGTCAAGACGTCATACAGTTCTGTGTTCTGGTACAGTTATATAAAGGTTGAATGTAGCCCAGCCAAAAGAGGATATTTTAAGATATTTTTTCTGCAAATTGATGATCTCTGTTTTTATGAAACATTTGTTCATAAGCACATAATGATATGGGCAGGGAGCAGGGAGAATTCCCCATTCCTGACTGCTTTATCAGAATTCTGCTCAAGGAGAAGCCAAGATTGTCAAAGTATGGCTAGACTATCTAGAAGTTCTTTGTCCCACACTAATATTTTATTTCTAATACTACGTATTTATAGAATGAAGCAATTCAAACACATTTTGCAGGCAGGAGCTAGAAAGAGCTAGAAATAAGCTGAAAATGCTTGCAATAGTCGAACAATCTGAATTCCATTTTTACAAAGGGGGGAATAGATCAGAATTTATAAAATGCAGGATGAAGTATTGCTAAAGCTATATTTTATTTGAAGTATTGTATATCATTCACAAACTCTTTCTCATTAGATTAATCAAGGCCTGTTGGGTATTTTTTAACAGATATTCACCCATGTTCAGCAAAGCCCTGCACCAATAATTCAACGTGTATAGAGACTGGTGATGGAGGATATATTTGTCTGTGTGCCCAGGGATTTACAGGAAAAAACTGCCATCTCAAGAAAGGACCCTGCATTATTAATGGGTAAATATTGATTTCTGACATGCATTTAAAATCTACACTTCTATTATTCAGAATTCTTTGCTAAGTGGAATTATATCTGTGTCAAAATACACAATGCTTCTGATAGTTGCTGATATTATCAAACTTTACAAATCTGATCTATTAATATTTTAAAGATTTAAGAGATTATCAGTGTGGCTTTCTGTGTGCAATCTGAGTACTAAAAGTGCTAATTTGCACATTTTATTGTGGTGAATTTATGCCTGCTCATGATTTTTGTAAAAAAACTTGAAGTGATTCCCATCCTGTGCTCTCACCTCTAGTGAGGGCTAATTTATACACAGCCCAATAAGAGCAGTAGTTAGCACAGAAGCTGTCTGCATGAAAACACCTAGCCCACCAGCTTGCATTTTTTTCTTAACCAACATATGATAATGTGCTCATAGTTAACTGAAGGAGACAATCTCACTTCCATCAGAGCAGGGAGACCATTACTCTCTGTTCTTTAAAAGAAATGGGACATTAAGAACAGTAGGTTGTAGCAGTGCCAGTAGGTTGAGGGAGGTGATCCCTTCCTTTCTGCTCAGTCTTGCTGAGGCACATCTGGAGTGCTCAGTCCAGTTCTGGGCTACCAAATTGTCTTGGTTTGGAAAGGCATCTGCTAAGGAAGGCAGGAGCCTCCCCTGAAATGGAAAAATGTAAACCCCCTCCCTCAGAATTGTTATAAATTTGGAATCAAGAGGGATTCTCAGGCAAATGTATGGGAGCAGGAATAACAGTTCTTTATTAGGGAAGAAAATAAAAAGATAAAATAAACAATGCAGTAAACTAAAACAACACTGACAGAGTCAGAACACAACCTGACACCCTCTTCGTCAGGGTGTTGGTAGCAGTCCAATTGGAATTATGGCTGCAGCCCTCCTGGAGTGTCGGGTGTGGCTCTGTAGGAACAGCGATCCTGTAGGAAGATGTAGTCTTCTTCTGAAGATCCAGTAGAAGAGGCAGCTGTTCATCTGAGCGATCCAGTGGAGAAAGCCATGCTGGTTTTCCAGAACTCAAGATTATATCTGGGTAGAATGCTTGGCTCCTCCTTCTGGATGGAGCATCTCAAAATGGGATGCTATAGATCTTATCGGTCAGGCAGTGACATTCAATAGCCTATTATCAGCAGATGTCTCCCCAGAGAGAGGAGTGGTTGTGGAAGAGATAAGGAAAACTGCCCACTTAACAGAACACAACTGCCACACAAAAATAGAATACAATTTGCTTGGCAGTCTAGGGCACCAATATAAAAAGGACACAGCCATACTGGATTGAGTCCAATGAATGGCCACAGATATGATTAAAGAAAGGGAACATCTCTCCTATAAAGAGATACTGAGAGCTGGGTCATTCAGCCTGGAGAAGAGCAGGCTCTGAGGAACTTGTCCATTGTGTGTGAGTACCTGATGGGGGGAGCAAAGATGACAGAGCCAGACTTCTCATTGAGGTGCCCAATGAAAGCTCAAGAGGCAATGGGTACAGGCTAAAGAACTTCCAGAAAAGTCACTAGTAGAACTGCATGGAAAAAAGGAAGACCTTTCAGTGCTAGAGAAAATGTGAATTTGGGTTTCTGTTCAAATCCAGAATCATCTGCTGTCTTCTACGTCATCAAAGTTATGATCCCATAAACATGCAGAATGCCTTTATGGTGGATACAAACTTGGTAAAACTATCACCCTAAAATCACAGTTTTCTTTTAGGAGATTGCCTTCTTGATCTCTAGCTCTGTATGGATACCCTCTGGGTCGCTTTTTGCTCAGTGATAGATAATTAAGAATATTCAGATCTACCTTATGACTGAATCTTCCTGAAGACTTGTACACTCTCGTTTAAGGAACATTAACATCTCTCAGTCTCTGGCAAGAATTGCCATTCTTTCACAACTTCATGTCAGTAGAATTTTTTTGTCATCACCTTTATTTGGGGGATACTCACACAGTTTTTTCTGAGTTTACTTTCAGCCTCTAAAATCAGCTACTCTGATTTGCTTATGTTTCTTCATTGACAGCAAGGAAATTTAAGTTCCTTGAAAGAGTCATGACCCAAATCCAAGCTACTTGCCTAGTATGGGAGATGTGAATAGCTTTTTCTGATTTTCACCTGTAGACCAAATATTTCAGTAATTCAGTGTGGACATAATTGCTAGTTATCCCAAAAAACAGGTGAGATCTAAAAATACAGCATCAACAGAATGATAAAGATTAGTTCCATGTAATTCCTTAAACACCTTATGGTTTTAAATTGCTGAAACTCCTTTTTTGTGATGGCACTCTGTTTTTGGACTGAATGCTGATGAACTAGCCTGGAAATTGTGAACAATTTTTCTGAAGAAAGCAATATAAGTTGCTTTCTTTCTTGAAGCAGTGATTCTTTTTCTCTAGGAAGCTGTCTTTTTCAGGAAAATGAGCAACAGGCTCTGCAAATCTGCATTTAGTTCAAAAAGACAACTGTTGTCAGCATAAGCTCTCCATGTCTGCTAATAATTCACAGTCCACCAGAGTGCATCCCACATTGTAGAAAGAGACCTCATCAGATGGTGCCATTTCATTCACATCTCATTTCCTCTCTACCTCAGTGGTAAAGTTAAAAATGTTGATTTTACTGAGCATTACTGCTGGCTTCTTAGTTGATATTTCCAGATGGAACCAGAGCAATTCACAAATTAAAGTGTTTTTTCTAGTCTGCTTACATGCATCTGCAGCAGTGACCTCTCTGTGATGTTTGGAGGTTTCTGCTTTGAAGCAGAGCAGTGAGTGGTACTTTCTAAAAGAAACCAGGCTATGTGGGAAGCAAAGAAGAATGGTATGGAATGCTTCCTACAACTAACCCTTCATGTACAACAACTTACTGTGTTAAATGCCGAAAATGCAAAGTAGAAGAATTTGTTCAAGGAAATTAATATTAAGGATTTATTTATTTAAACATATTTAAAATAGACAAATGCCACTCTGTTAGTAAAAAAATGAAGAAAATTTTCATAATTCTGCATTTTTCCCCTTAACTGTTTTTTATTTCAATATTTTACATTTCTGAAAATTTCAGAAAACGGAAAAATTTCAGAACTTATGTTCTCCAACAGTTTCTTCCCATTTCCCTAGAAAGTACTGAGATTCAACCCAGCCATGAAGGTTCAAACTGCTACACATTTACGTTGGACAAACCAGCTTGTCCAATTTTCCATGGGGCCTGTAAAGCTAAGGGAGGGTTCTAGGTTCTCCAAGACATCCATAACCACTGAAGGACTGTATAGAACTCCAATTTCCATATTTTGCTTAAAAAGACATTATTAATATGTTGAAATTCCTTACCTCAAGTTATCACTAACCATGTCTATGTCAAAGCCCAGTTTTCCTTTCCTAATACTGCTCCCAGACTTCCAATATGTTCTTTTAGTGCTTTTTTACCTAGCCAATATCTAAAGAACAGTACTAGAGGACAGGGCAGTTACTGTGGAAGCTGCAGAAAACAGACAGGTGATTCCTCTGCCAGAATGTTCAGACTCTCCTGATGGGTGGCTGCCGAGTGTTTCAGTCCCCAGTGAAGCCAGAGGTGCTTGGAGCAATCTCTACCAAAGGTAGTCCCAGAGCAACGGTGACAAACCCAGCCTTGTTGTGATCAGGGACCATTTGTAGACAGGAGCTTACAGCTTTTTCACAGTCATCTCAGCCAGACATCAACAGATCTTGTAAATCTCTGTGTCCCACCATGGAATTCCTCAACAACCTGTTGCTACTGACTGCTGCACATGTGAAATGTCTGCCTCTGAAGCTGTGGTCTTCATTACCCCTGCGACTTTGCCCTGGAAGTGGGAGGCCTTAAATAACAGCTTGGACTTTTCAATTCTCAGGCAGTACTGTGCTGTATGTCTTCAGGGATGCATAAGAATTCAGAAAAGTTTTGTTGTCAATGAGGCTTGTCCTAAACTTTGCCAAGTATTTTTCATATTTTACAAAGCGAGTTTTAAAATCTTTGCTGATGTGTGATGAACTGCTGTGAAAGTTTGAGGATTGGAGGTTTATTTGTAAACCTGGGACTCAGGGACCCTTGTCAGCCAGCAGGGACAGGAAAAGGAGCAAGAGCACTTTGCATAAATCCCCTGAATTGACACATTTGTGCCAGTCAGTGGTGGCCTCATCTTTTGGCATTACACTCAGTAAGGTACAGTTGCATTGTAAAGATAGAAAAGATCTATCAGTTAATTTATGTCACCTAAAACATATTATCAGGCTACTGATTGGGAAGTACTAAAAGAGTTTGTAGAAATACTTGGTTTCCTATGGTCCTGCTCTCACATTGCAGCTGTCTTTGCCCAGGCTGAAATTCTCTCATTGATATTCTTTATTATAATTGTATCTATCAAAAATTTTGGCTGAACAGCTATTTATAGGAAAGTATCTGTTTGCTTCTAAACTGTTTGTGTCATGGAACACAGACAGGCAGAATAAAAACAATCAGCTTTACGCCTAGCTGCTATGGCACTGCTTTGTTCTGCCAATACAATATATAGATTATTTCAGGAATAATCAGCTAGAAAGGAAGCAGCCATGGCCGCTTGTGTCTTTGTTCTGTCTTGTGTGAGTAGTTGCTTAGCTAAATAGCTCCAAGCATATAAAAATATATAAAAATAGTGAGAAGCCTAATTTGAATAAATGTTTGAAATAATTTAAAATCCCTTCACAACTCATTGGGTTGAATCTATATACTGGTGTGCTAATCCTGCCCAAAGGGTCAGCAGAAGATATTATAATCTGTATTGACAATGCTGTTGAACAAACTCATTCTTTATTCAGCTTCACTGACTTCAGTGGGTTTGCATTTGGAATTGGCTCTTCTAAAGAAAAATAGCTCTTTGTATTGTATAAATTGTTTCCTAATAGTTTCTTCCTTTGGACTTCAATTTTGTCTCTGTGTTTGTCACGTGTCCTAGTTCTCCCTGCCAGAATGGAGGAACATGCATTGATGACAATGGTTTTGCACCCCATGCTTCCTGTCTGTGCCCTTCTGGTTTCGCTGGCAACTTCTGTGAGATAGACAGAGACGACTGCGAATCCAGCCCGTGTGAGAACGGAGGAACATGCACAGATGTCGGTGTGGGTTTCAGCTGTTCTTGTGCCCATGGCTATACAGGGAAGCTCTGCAGCAGCCGTGTCACTTTCTGTGCAAGTGGCCCATGTGAGAATGGGGGCACTTGCAGTGAGCATCCCCAGGGAGGGTTCGAGTGCATCTGCAAACCAGAATTTGTTGGTGTGACCTGCAAACATCCCAGCAGAAACACAAGCCTCTCTGGAATGAATATGGAGACGAAGCATATGCAGAATTACAAGCCACCCTCAAAAGCTCACCAGAGATCAGTGCACCAACAACAAGAAATCCTGAAAATAACAGTGAAAGAAACAATTCAAAATGCAGATCCCTTAATGAGTAGAAGCCAGGTGATATGTTTTGTTGTGCTGGGCTTGCTTACGTGTCTTGTTGTCTTGGGTACAACTGGGATTGTTTTCTTTTCAAAATGTGAAATGTGGCTTGCTAATGCCAAGTATAGTCATCTCCTGCGCAAGAAAAAGAACTTTTTTCTGAAGTCTAACAATGGGGAAAACCTCTCAGTTAATATTATCTTCCCAGAGAAGATCAAATTGACAAATTACACTAAGAACTACACTGCCATCTAGGCCCTTGAAAGCCAAGCAGCATCTTGCAACTTTTCATAGCAATATGTAAAATTTATTGCCTGTGTTTGGCCTCAGTATTTGTGTGTATATTTGCTGTAAATTGTTCTGAGTGACAATGAAGAAATGTCATGTATCTGTCTTGCTAAGGATTTTTTCATTCCCCAAAATAAAAGGTAAAATAAAAAAGAAAAAAAGGATTAAAAAGTAAGGAATGTTATTTTAACCTCTCTTCAAGGCAGCTACTTTTTGTAAAATAAAAAATAACTTATCACTGCAACTGTATTGCAGCTTTCTTGTCTTGTGCATAGTTCATTTGGCAAGTACAGTACTTGCAAATTACTCAGTAATGCTTTTTTTTCTTTTTAATAAACAGCAGTTAAGGGCTCTTCTGGTTTATTTATTCATTTCTAAACCTTACTCTACAGCAAGGTCTGCAACAAGTATCCATGCTGAACTCGTTTGATATCTGATAAAGTCTTTAGAAATTGCAACCAGCAGGAGCAAATTCACACTGATATCTCACCTATTCAGTCAGTGTTGCTATTTTTACATCCTTATAAGAGAGATTCTGTAGAATCTTAGAGGTCTTTGGGATATTAACTTCAGGTTAAAGGTCTCTCACTTGAAAACCTGCATCTATAAATTGTTCTATTTATCTATTTTAAAATGTTAAAAAGGAGTTCAATGTCTTTCTTTTTAGAGACAGTAGAGATTAAAGGATCAGATTCTGATTTTTCTATAAATACTCAAAGACCTCTGCTGAGTGAAGTATCCTTCATGACTGTGTCATGTGGAGAAAGGAAAAGATGTCACGTGTCACCTGAAATAGGACAGCTGCTTTTAATTCTTCACTCCTGCTTTTTCTGTCACATTTCAAGGAGAGGGCAAGGTTTTCAAGAATCAGAAGCGGCAGTGGCAAACAGGCAAGGGGTCATGAAAGCCATAAAATTGTCAGGGGCCTGGGGGCAATGATAACTCTTAATCTCCCTGAGGAGCCTCGCATGGAGCTCTCACCCACCTCCTGCCCACAGGACCATTTGGGTCAGCCCAGCTCTGCTGGTTCTGTCTGAGCTGGGCTGTAACTGTGCCTGCACTTGGTGCTTGGACTACCTACAGTAGGTAGCCCATCTGCTGAAAGGACCCTTTGGACCTGTGCTCCAGCCCTGTGTGCTTTTGCTGCTGCCAGGAGCCCACGGGTGGCCCCTGGAGCTGCTTCATCACCTGCTGGGTCTGGAACTGCCAATGGGCCTCCTTACCAGCCCTAGCCACAGCTACGTGTGGCCCTCCCATCTTTTTTTCTAAATGGCCAGCCTGACACTGATTGCTCCCTGGGAAAAAAAAAAAAAAAAAAAAAGCACCCAAAAAACCCCCCATGAAAACCCAAAAAAACCCCACCAAAACAACCAAACCAATCACTGCCAACAGCAGTGCCTAAAGGATGTCTTTAACTGCAGTTTTGCAACAATTTATTTCCCCAGTCACCCTCGATAGGAATGATTAGCAGCTTCTTCTCAGCTCTCATAACTATGCTATTCCCAAATACATTAACAGCTGCTCAATTTAAAAAAAGCCTTAAAGCTTGGCATATACAAGCTTGACATACATGGCGTTATAGTAGGATTTTTTTTTGTTAATATCTCTCTGAATTGCTTCAAGTATGTCGCAGGTTTGCTGTATTGTTGATAATATTTGCACATATCATGGTATTGTGATGTGGTGCTAAGAGGAAAAATGGTACTCAGATACTACTGTGGAAAGTGTTGAATTCCAGATAACTGGGTGAAAACTTTAAATTAAGGATATGCTCCTTCTCAAAGCCCTTGTTGGAAAGACAAACATTTATCAAACCTAGCAACTTTTCAGTCAGCTCTAGGGAAGTTTGAAGAAGACTTAGAAACCCAGACGAATGTAAAACTGGGTAAGCAGAGTTGAATTTCAAGCCATGAAACATGAGTCTTAGGAGCTGACACACTTCTTTTAAACTAATATGTCTTAAACATATAATTCAGTATCGTGCATTTTAGCATTATTAGAAATATATTAGAGTTTATTTGGAAATAATCAGAAACATGCATAACTCCATTGGGTATCTTGCAGCTTTGATTTAAAACTAATATAACTTTAGGTACCTGCTAGGAGTCAGTGGTTAAATTCTTGAGCTGCCTGTACGCCTTCCCACACCTTTGAGCAGAGGCTTCCTTAACTCTTACAGCTCAGTCTGCTCCAGAAGAGAACGAGGCTTTAAGTAACACAGCTTCGTATTTTAAACATACAAAACTTAGGAAGTTGTAATTCATATTTATAAACTATTATAATTTTCATTTGGCCATGGTGACCCAGTGGGCAGTTCCTCCATCACAGTGCATTTCTCCATATGTAGACAGAAGAGCATTTTTGAGAAAGGATCATTTGCACAGCATGGAAAAAGAGTAGATTTCAACTCAGTATCCTTCCTATCGTTGGTGGTCTATTGTCCTGCTACCTTCTCCAAAGGTAAAATGTGTTACCTTAAGCATGAAAGTCTGGAGAAAATAGACTTTCTTTAGCTTCTTCATTCCAGAAAAGAATTAAACATGTATGTTTATTTCTCATATTTTTGCTGTTGGTGTAGTGATTAGCTCCAAAGCTTTATCACCACACAAGTGACAGACAGCTAGGATGATAAAAAATATTATGGATAAATAGCCTGCAATAGGTCTCCAAAGCAAAAAGTTTAAAATAAGCATTGTGCATAAACACTGACATAAGAGCAAAGAGAAGATAGAACATTGATACCTTGTCAATTCTATGTTAATTCCACATATTTTTTATCAATGGACAGAAAACAACATATCTATGATACCCATTGCTATGGTACCAACCTATGTTCCCATGTCTCACATTTTGATTTCTGAATGTTCTCCTTTAATCAAGCAACAATGCCTCTGAAATTCAAACTCACATCCCTGCCTTTTTGCCTGCGTAAACCAAGAAATAAGTAAGGACAGGTAGGCTGAGGAATGAGTAAGGACAATGGGACATTTTGTTAAGGGCATTAGCTCCTTCTTGTCCCCAACACATGGGGCAAAATATTATTATAATTTCTTTTATTTTAACCACCTCCCTTTGAGCCATCTAAATCTCTGTGTTAACAACAACAACAACAACAACAACAACAACAACAAAACAAACCAAAAACAAAAGGATGTTCCACAAATATCTGGTTTTTTGAGATAGGCTGTGGATGCTTTTTGCTTTTCCAGTTTGGTTTGATTGTTTTGAGCTTGTTTGGGTGAGTTTTGGTTTTGGGTTTTTTGAGGAGAGGAATGTTGGTTTGGTTTTCTTCCGGGGAGGGGGAAAAACACCATGGTGGAGGAGAGGTGTGTCTGCTGCAAAAGTAGAACATATGAAGAAACAATCACTGAATTCTCAAGAAGAATACATACATGTTTTTTTCCTTTTACTGCCATTCTTGATGTTGGCCCATAAACTAACAATTGCTTCGGATCAATGAGGATTACATCTGTAAGTGCTAAACCATCTGCTGATGATACTTCCACAGCAGCCCAGCCAGTTGGCTCTTCTAGGTTGATAACATGAGGGTTTGTTTCAAACAAATATTTAGATCCAGGTGGACCACAGTATTTCTATTTAAAACAGTCCTTCAGCTTTTGAGAGTGAAGCAGTGTTAAGGACCTGGCTGCAGGAATACATACAAACCATCCCTGAAAATAACAGAGCAGTTTGCACTGGCCCAGTACAATGCTTTTCACAGCTATGTCATTTCCTCTTTAAGTTCTCAAATTTGCCTTGGCAAATTTATTTACTATCACAGCCTGAAGGGCAAAACAATTTGCTGTAGATATGGCATGCTCTTTGTTTTTATAAATACAAAACCTTCCTGGCAGAACTACATGTGTATGCATCCAGAGAACATGAAATCATTGCACATGTACTATACATACATTGTGAATTTTCCAAAACACATCTCATTTACTATGCATTTCTTGTGAATAAGGCATGGACAAGTCCTGTGTTCCTGGAATTCACACAGCCTAGGAAAATATCCAGTTATGCCTGGCTTAGGTGGAAGAAATGTCTTAAGAGAAGACTTTTAGTTGCTCAATCCTTATTGGACTCAGCACTTGAGGTCCACAAAACAGGGCAGCTTTGTTGCATCTCTGTGGCCATTAAATGAGAGAAACCCAGAAAAATGTACTGGAATTTTGTCCTTTTTAACATCAAGTAATATTTTGAAGTTTCTTTAAATTTTCTTGAAGGAGATAAAGGTACGTTTTAAAATTATTATGGTGAAGGTTGTTTTAAAACTTTGCAAGAGGAGGACTAAGACTTCATGTAAAGGGGAATATTTCAGTTTCAAGTATAAACTGAACTGTTGATCTGGGATTTGAAGAACCATTGAATTAATTAATTTTTGGTTATTAACTCTAAGACTCAAAATGATAATTTTTCTTGCATTTCAGCCCCCTGTAGATCCTTGAGATGGGTGTGCTGAAGCTTATATCTGGGGGTCTCAGAGAAGTCCATGGGTACACAGTGAAGAATGTGATCCTTGTCCCTAGCAATCGAGACAAATTCTACAGTCACAGAGTAGCCTTCTTATATTTTCATGGTCTCTCAAAGTCAAGTCTGAGCAACTTCAAAGAGGCTAAAATATGGAAGTGATATAATATAGAAGAGGGAATTATTCAGGCTTAGTGAGAAATTTTTACTAGACCAAAAATGTTTTTATAACATGAACCTTGGAGCAAAAATACTGTTTTATTCTTCGTTTCTCCATCCACTTTCGTCTTTCAAAACAATGTCCTTACTATTAGTTCCAGTCTTCTACTTGGTCTGCCCGCTTGATGGCAGCATTTGAACACAGAACCGTTGGAATCTCCTCAAACCTCTCCCTTTGCGTTTCACATTGTAAAGTTTGTAACCCGCTCCTGGTGACTGGTTATGGGAAAAATGGCAAAAACAGAGGACCAGAACATGTCAGTAGTCCTTTGCCTCTAGGTAACCACTGCTTCTGACATGGTGAGCTACAGCAAAACCACATCTGCATCAGCAGAGAACGACAGCAGTGCTCCCCCTGAGAGAATTGCTGTTATCCTTTGGAATTAAACTGAAAGTAGAATTTGGCCATCCTTCTAACTTGTCCTTGGCTTTTGGTAGCCCAAACGCAGACACTGTGTACTTTTAAAGGGTTCAAGGGCACTGTTGGCAAGTGCTGGATGGGGCTTTGAGCAACGTATTTGTGTCCCTGACCACAGTACAGGAGGTAGAACTAGATGATCTTAAATGTCCTCCTCAATCCAAACCATTCTAGGCTTCTGTGATTTATAAAGGACACTACACTAATGAAGGTAGCTTAAATTAAAAGTCACTGAGAGGAAATTAGGAATAATGAAAGAATAACCAAGAAATTATTTTATATAAATTCAGCTAAATGGAAAGATTTTGGTGTACTGGTATGCTCCTAGATTCTCTCATTTTGCTTGAATATATTTTTAACCCAAAAGGGCATGCACAACAACTTCATCAATATTCTAATACCCATTCTTATGCTTCTCACACTGTATGGTGAGATTTTTATTTGCATGTCTGCTTTTTTGGCTTTCTAAGGTTCTCGAATTGGAAATGAGAAAATATGTGCTTTAATTTTTAAAAATCTTTTTGTACCAAATTGAAGGACAGAACTTCACTCATATTTCCAGAGCAGATGCAGGCACATCACAACTTGCTGGGAGCTATGCATCTACAATATTTCCAGCAAGAAATAGTTAATATTTTAAAAGGCTAAATAAACCTGGAGTTATTCCATTCTACTTTCCAGTGTTTAAATTACTGGAAGTATTACATGAGTCCTGCATTTTATCATGGGCAAATGTAAGCTTTGAAGGGATTCAGGCCTCTACTCTCACCTGTGCCTGTTTTTCTTCCTAACTAATGGGACTTGGAGGACTAAGGAGATCTGACTGATCTGGTGGCTGGGAGCCTGGATTGCTGGGAGATATGAAAGGCAGCCTGTTTCCAGGGAGTGTTGGAGTAGTCCCTGTAGTTTTAAGCCCAAGAAAGTTTTTGATGCCTCCTTGCTGAGAGAGAACAAAGATTGCCTGGAAGCCAGAGATGAAAGCGAAAGGATCACGTGTGGGCTTACTGTTGGGAAAGAGCCATGAAGGACCAGGTCTGATGTGGAGCCCTGTCTGAGGCAGTTTTTCTTTAGACAACTGCAGGGCTGTTATATTCTAAGAGATTAGCTCAGCAGGGGAGATCTCAGTTTGTGCTTTATAGAGCACGTGTGAGGTTGAGGGAGCTGAGAGGGAGAAGCTGCAGCTTTATCAGGTTTGCTCTGCACAGATGCCTGCAGGCCCAGCCCTGTTCTCCCCTTCAGAAAGATGGAATTGTCCAATAGTTTCAATGAAACTGCTGCTGGTACCTTGGGGTGTCGTCTTCCTTTTGAATATCAGTCCTTTTGATATTTTGCTCATTACTGCACAGATTCTGCATTGATCTTGGCTGGAGATTTTCATTTTTCTATCCTACGGTTATGATCTTCATTAAAAAAAAATAAAACAGTACTGATGAGTGAAAAAGGGTGCAAAAAATTCAGGCTGTCCCCCAGCCTCAAGACTTTTCCTCTCCAGAGAAAAGGTTAGAGATTGTTAGCCCTGTTGGCCAAGTTACAAAATTGTGGCATGCAAATGGCTTTCCAGTAACTCCCTGCAGTTCCTAAGTAGGTGATAATATCCATTGACATCATTTCCAGAAGCATGGATCTGGGAAAAGGGAGCTTCTTTAACATTATGCACACAAGTGTCTCAGATCCATCTGTCTTTGAGAGCAAATGTGGCATGGATAAAAGCAAACAAACAGAATGGTGGTAGAGCATTTAGAGTGGAAGATCATGCCCAAATTGATGCAGCCATAATCCACTAACAACTTTAGGAAAGGGCTTCATGTTCTACTTAGCAGAGGCACACAAAAAAGGAGAAGAAAATGGAGAAATAGCCTAGTTTAAAGGGACAATGGAATGGTGAGTCCAAGCATTTTCTTTGAGGATGTGAAGTAAAACAGTGGGATGGTCTCCACAGAATCCCAAGACAGAAGAGGAATGAAGGCCACCCAGTTAACCTGGAAACAATGAAAGTCCTCAAAGTCCTTGTCATTCTAGCAGGCGCGACTAGCTTCAGGCAGGGGAGGAAATCTAAGTAGGTGGCATAGCTACAAGAAGCAGGGAGTTCAGGCTTTGTTCCTTTCTTCTGTTCCCCCTGAGATGTGCTGTTTAGATTTGCCATACTCTACCCAATTGCTTACAGGCGGCAGGGCATGTGTGACCACTACAAGATGGTGAGGAATTGGACATCCTGGTATGGATGAGTGAACACCATCCATTGCACAGTTTAAACAGAGGCAAGAAGTGAGGAGGCTGAAATGGGATTGATGGTATTCATCAAATATGATATTCAGCCTGCCTGAGGTCCTTTCACATGAAAAGGCCAAGTTGGAAGAAAACATATTTGCAGTTTAATTCAATGATATTCAGCAAAGACTAACCCAAGTAGTTGAAGAGCTGTCTGTTTGTATCCTGATGGTGCCTGTACTTGGGCAAAAATAGTGTCATTCCTTTGGGTAGGACCATGATGTAAGTCTTCCAAAAAAGCAATTGTAGCTGAAAAGGACTCCTTGCTGTTCTTTCTTCTCCCCAGTCTTTGGAAGGACTTGATGTAGAGGAGACAAAATGTTATTGAAGCCTGTGGTACAAATGTTGGAGCATTAAACTATCAGCTTAAATAGGTCTTCAGATGCATTCACATAATAAACACTTACATATGTTCTGTCTCTTGTGGGTAATGCTGAGTTTGCAAATTAGTGAGTTTCCACTGAGAAGTTCCAGCTAAGGCTGCCCACAAGCTTCTGCCCAATCAATACTCATGTTTTTTCTACAGAAATACATTTGTCCTAAAGTTCCAGTGAACCCAACTGATTGTACATTAAAAAAAAAAAAAAAGAAGGAACACTTTGAACATGGACAGTGTTTGCTTGAATGTTTGCAAGGTGCTTTAGCAGGCTATGGCTGTGGCAGTGAGCAATGCTGTGACTAGATGGTGCACTTGCCATATTATACATAGAAACCATGAATAGAGGGGTGATAGCTGCTTCTTGCACAGGTATTTGTGAAAGCTCTGATAGTGATTACTGTGTGCATGTCTGTCTTTGGGGGAGGATAATTACAGCTATGGGATAAGGGGGAACTCTGGATTTTGAGAACAAATATTAAGTATATACTGAGTATATATTCAGTATAATAAGTGCAAACAACCTGCAGAAAAAAAAAAAGAAAAAAAAAAGAAACAACACAATGACTAACAATGCATTCACAACACACTATAGTATTTCCATCCAGTCATCCAGCAAGTCTTATTCACTGCTGTTTATGTTGTCTTGTTGACATTTATACTGTAAATCCTGCCTGCACTGAAACACGTCTGACAATCCTTTCAATGAGCCTGGGCTAGGGCTGAAATAGCAATGCCTGATGAATATCATCAGCATTCAGTTTTCCCATGCTTAGTCTCTGGCTCAGACTAATATTGTTTTAAGTCTCAGCAAAAAAACAGCTTGGTTTCCAAGGATGAGAAGATATAGTCTCTTCTACTTGTTATTTAAAAATAATAATCTGACAGTCATGTTGAAGCATAACAGCACTATTCTGAGGGCTGCACATACAGACTTGATGTCCTTTTGACATGAGTTTATTGGGCTGTCATAAATTTCTAGTTATTAATGCAATAGTTAAAACAACAAGCATGAGGGAAGAAAATACCATCTTTATTAGAAACAACGATTCCATGTAAATGTGAAGCTTTTTAAAAGCAGAACACCTCCTGCGGGTCAGAGATCAACCTTTGCAACATCTTAAGAGTTCTAGCTGAAATACATTCCCTCACAGACAACTTGTTTTGCCTCAATTGCCCTGGTTACAGGCCATGTGAAGATACCCAACCTGGAACAAATAAAAACATAATTGGAGTTGTTTTGTCTTCCACTTTCAGTGAAGTCAGAGTGCCTTGTGTTGGTTGTGAGCTGCCAGTTGCACATGATTACAGGATGCAGCTGGCTGTAGTGTCCTGTCATCCTGCAGGAGCATGTGGTTCCCTGAGTCTGAGGTGTGATGGACCTCAGAACCTTACTCTGAATTAGCTCCTGTGTCAGAAATGGGGTTTGTAAGATTGTTAGAGTGAAAAGCTTCCTAATGTATATTCAAAGCCTGCCTGAGATCCTTGCTCGTGTAAAGGGTAAGTGGTGAGAAAATACATTTGCAGTTTGATTCAGTTTTTGCATGTGTGTGTGTGTCTGAATAACAATTTCAAGATAAAGCTATTCTGAAATTAGAACTGAAATGGGAGCCACAGGGGGCCAAGGGTTGCATTCTCATTTCACAGGCTGCATTCTTCTCAAAGTACAGTGAGGATGTCTTATGGTTGCTGGGATATGAAAGTTTAGTTCTTCCACAAAGCACTGCACATCCCTCCTATGGCAAATTTGTCTTGCCTTGGCACACCACTGCTGGTGCAGTTCCAAAGGTTCAGCTGGAGAAGGGCTCCAGCAATTCTTTCATTCTATCCATTCTAATCCAATACTCCTGGATTTTTCAACAGGTCCACTCTGCAGAATCAATCTGCACTTTGTGATAGCATTTTGACATGAGGGAACACCAAAGGAGGGGTGAATTACACTCTTGTACATGCTAAAAAGAAGAGAAGAGAAGAGAAGAGAAGAGAAGAGAAGAGAAGAGAAGAGAAGAGAAGAGAAGAGAAGAGAAGAGAAGAGAAGAGAAGAGAAGAGAAGAGAAGAGAAGAGAAGAGAAGAGAAGAGAAGAGAAGAGAAGAGAAGAGAAGAGAAGAGAAGAGAAGAGAAGAGAAGAGAAGAGAAGAAGAGAAGAAGAGGAAAGGAAAGGAAAGGAAAGGAAAGGAAAGGAAAGGAAAGGAAAGGAAAGGAGGAAGGAAAAGAGGAAGAAGAGAAAGGAAAGAGGAAAGGAAAGGAAAGGAAGAAAGAGAAAGAAAGGAAAAGGAAGGAAAGAAAGAGAAAAGGAAGGAAGGAAAGGGAAAAGGAAGAGGAAAGAAAGGAAGAAGGAAAGGAAAGGAAAGGAAGAAGAAAGGAAAGAGAAAGAGAAGAAAGAAAGAGGAGAAAGGAAGAGGAAAGGAAAGAGAAAGGAAAGAGGAAAGGAGAAGGAAAGGAAGAAAGGAAAGAAAAGGAAAGAGGAAAGGAAGGAAAGGAAAGGAAGGAAAGAAAGGAGAGGAAAGAGGAAAAGGAAGGAAAGAAAGGAGAAGAAGAGAAGAGGAAAGGAGGAAAGAGAAAGAAGAGAAAGGAAAGGAGAAGAGGAGGAAAGAGGAAAGAAGAGGAAAGGAGAGAGAAAGAGAAAGAGAGGAAAGAAGAGAAGAAAGAGAGAGAAGAGAGAAGAAAGAGGAAAGGAGAAGAAAGAGGAAGGAAAGAAGAGAAGAGAGAGAAAAGAGAGAAAAAAGAGAAAAGAGAGAAAAAAGAGAAAAGAGAGAAAAAAGAGAGAAGAGAGAAGAGAGAAGAGAGAAAGAGAGAAAGAGAGAAAGAGAAAAGAGAGAAAGAGAGAAAGAGAGAAAGAGAGAAGAGAAGAGAGAAGAGAAGAAAGAAAGAAAGAAAGAAAGAAAGAAAGAAAGAAAGAAAGAAAGAAAGAAAGAAAGAAAGAAAGAAAGAAAGAAAGAAAGAAAGAAAGAAAGAAAGAAAGAAAGAAAGAAAGAAAGAAAATAAGTACCAACTTTTCTTTGATGCAGCATTATGAAAGGTAGGTTGCTCTTGCTGTGTTTCTCTTTTTCATCCTCTTTGGGCCCAGAAGAAGCCAGAGAGGGATTCCTCATCAGGAACTGTAGCTAAAGGACAAGGAGTAATGAGTTCAAACTGAAAGAGAGGAAATTTAGTTTGGATATAAGGATATATATATTTGGATATATACCCTGCGAGGATAGAGATGCACTGGCTCAGGTTGCTCAGAGAAGTTGTGGATTCCCCTCCCCTGGAGTGTTCATGGCCAGGTTGGATGGGACATTGAGCAATCTGATGTTTGCTCTCATGGGATGTCTCTCTGCCCATGGCCAAACATTTTATTGATCTTTCCAGAACAGCTAAGTTTCTTGACTGGAAGAAGGCTGAAGGTTTGTCACCAGTCACAGCAAAGCTGGATTGTAGCACAGGTTTAGGTTTTGATCTCTTCCTATGAAAAACACAGATATTATTTTTGGTTGTAGCAATTAGAAACATATATGGTCTAGGCAAAGATTGACATGTAAACCACATTTTAGTTTGCACTCCAGTTTTGACTCTCATTCTGGATTCAGGTCTGAGATCCTTCTTTCTTTAATATCACTGAAATATTTTTAGAATAAAAGCTTCAATTAGCAAATTTTACCTCATTCTTTTGGAAGTTCTGTGAGAGGTAATTATTTTTATTTTTCTCAAAATTAAAGAAATTATGCCTTGTCAAGGCCCTGCCATCTGGCTCTAATTTCTGCCGTCAGGTCCCAGACTTATAGATCCTTAGCCTTGAGACACATCTTTTCCATGGGGTTGGTTAACTCCATGAATTATACAACAGTTGTAAGGCAACTATTAGCTGTCCTCCATGGAAAAAAGTCACTCTTGACCTCTCTGTGTACTGTCTTAAAACTGCTCTTCTCCTTAGTGCTTACTGACCTATTGAAAGACATTTGTTCCGGAGTGAAGATTTTAAATTTCTGAAGTTTAATTCCTGTTTTTCTCTTTTGTGTACTCCTTTGGTGTCTGTGGTCAGATGGTAAAGCACACTGCACAACAACCACTGGTATTGCTTACAGCTGAGTAAACCCTCTCTAAGCTTACTAAACCAAATGAAATTTTGCTATGTTTTCCAGCAGAGACATAGACTCTGTTAGCATAAAATAGTCAAAGGGTAGTTGATGATATGTATTTACCAGTGCAGGAGTGAGTTTGAGTTGGTAAAGCATATGTGCTGAGGAGGCTGAAGAAACAGAAGGTTTCACAGGAGCAGGGAGGTGACTTTAACTGTCATGTTATGACAGCATGTGTTCATTACTTTTCTGGGCATGGCCCTTTGTTCTAGTGCCTTGCTGGATGTGTTAAATCCTACGTAGCACTGAAGCTCTGGGGAACTTAGAGTAAAGAAATAAAAAATAAAGTAAAATAATATTACATGAGATTAAAAAATAACATTAAAATAAAATAAAATAAAATAAAATAAAATAAAATAAAATAAAATAAAATAAAATAAAATAAAATAAAATAAAATAAAATAAAATAAAATAAAATACACTATGTAGTGGAGGCTGGATGTTAGGCTGTGTCTTCAGAAGAGCATGAATAGGGAGAGCAGGGTAGCTGTGTCAGCTCAGCACTGCCCCTGTGGCTGTGAACTCATTCCCTAGCTGGGTTTTTAGGTCAGGACAGCAGTGCTTTGATGGAGCTGTGCTATTTCTGCTGCCACAGCCTGTGCAGTCAGCTACTCCACTCCTGCAGGTACTGCAGCTGCCCAGACTGCCTGACTGAGGGCTCCAGAGTCACTCAGCTTCCTTGAAAACCTCCTCCCTAAAACTGCCCTACTGAACCCAAGGGACAGGCAGCAAAAGGCCAGAGAAACAGCTCAGTTCTTTCTCATATTCACATTCAGTTATCCTTTTCTCTTTTCCCACAACTTATCATTTAAAGTAAACTAAGCCAGTAGTAGTTAAATCTGAAAATCTGTGAAGTTTCTGTTCACAGGTATTGGTATCATGAAAAATGCAAAGTAAGACATGTCTGTTTTGACTGCCAATAGACTGCTTCTACCTACGTGATAAGACTTAAACTGTGCAAGCTGGGAGGAAAGTGTATTTCTCACTGCGTGGAAGCAGCAAATGTTGATGGAACAGAGCACTACTGAAGAAAAAGCACTCTTCATTGCTTAACAGCTCTGTAGAAGGTCATTGAAGGAACAAAAGAGGGGGTGAGCTCAGGTACAGCATCTATATGAAAACATGTCATGGTACTGAATAGTAAATGGATGAAAATACGGTAGAAATACATCTGCATCTCTGGATATGCACATGAACACTGCACAATCAGAACTCAGTTCTGCACCTGTCTTTTGTCCACTCATTAATTTCAGTTCCTTATATAGGATCAAGTCCAGATAGTGCTTCCTTTCTTCTAGAATAAGTCTATAAAATTACACAAAAAAATCAATTTCTTTTACTAATAGGTAAAGTCTTAACAATGCTACCAGAAAGGAAGGTCAGTAACGAGACTGCATTCTTTCAGATGAGAGTAGAATATCAACTACTCTCATTCTCTTGGGACCCTGTCTTGCAAACCTTTGTGCTGATGTTATTTATAGAAAAGATTATGAGAGACATCAGTTGCATTTACCACCTGTAGGGAGAGGATGCCAGTTTGGACATCCACAAACTGAACTGAAACTTTCCTTTGAACTCAGACTGATTTTGGTTCTCTTGAATTATTATGTTTTCTTTCAGTGCCAAATGCAAGAGATATTGCAGGAGAAAATTAAAAACACAACCTGATTTTTTTAGATCTCCATCCTGTTCTTGTGGACCAGAGATTTGGCTGACTATCCAAGCATCTGGAAGCTCCCATAAAAGCATCTTCAGAGGTATTAAAGTCAGCTTTTTTACAAGATGGTTTCTAATGGGCTGTGAACCCTTCTATAAATAACAGCATCATCTGTGTGTACATCTGCACACATAACAGTTGCACTGAATCTACCTAGAAACAGGTGTCATTGATCCAAACACAGTGATAGTTGTGTAATTTTTTTCATTCGCAGCAAGTCTCTGATTGGCAGTGTTCCCAAAGAATGATTTATTTTGCCTTCTAAAGAGATAAAAATTTTCTTTTGCTATAACTTTGGGTTTGAGTGCCTGATGGTTTTTTGAGAAAGGGGCAATAGTACTGGGAATTTTATTTAGAAAATGTACATATGCAATGAACAAAAATACTCTGTGCTAATGACAACCACTCTTATAAGAAGAATTTGAAGTACATGTGGCTGTTTCAGCACTCCCCATCTTTCATTCTATTTAAAAGTCCCTGGCAATATGTTTGTCCCCTGGACAGAGGGAGAGGACAGACATTATTTAGCGAAGGGGCGGTTATCTGATTTCACTGACATTTAGAGAACATCAGAATCACAACAAAGCTGGGGTGAGAAATCTTTTGGCAATTACTGCAGACATACAAATTCAGTGCCTAATACTGATGACACAGAACAGATTTCCCTGTTTGTGTTGTTGAAACTTCAAAACCAACCCAGAGCTGAGACTCTTTTCATATGCGCACATACCTGGAGAACAACTGGGACAAACTTAGCCAGAGCAAAAAGGGCACAAGTGTCCAGACTACAGACTTTTTTAAAGGATATGTCGATTTTATATGTGAGGGGAAATTTTCTGGTTCCATCTTATCCCATCTTACTACTAACCAGCATGTAGAGTCTTTTACTTCTGTCCGGTTCTACAAAAAAAGAAATATGACTTGCAGCAATAAAATTTTGTCCTCTAGCTAGTCAGGTGAGCAGAATTACATGCAGAAATGCCCAGAAAGGAGGATGCATGCAGATAAACTACATTCCCCTGTTACATTTGTGGATCTTCACTTGTAGCTGGTCGCAGAAGTCTTCAGCCTTGAATCTGTCATCTTTTACTTAAGATTAGTTCAGTGTACCTTGTAAAGGGCCTAGTTTAAATATTCCTATTTGTCTCTGGAATCTGCATGAAATTAGAAATCCCATGAACTGATAGCAAGATTAAAAAACAACATCCTGTGTCTTTTCCTGTGACCCAACACATTTTACAGGATTGGCAGTTCAGCATTTTCATTTTCAGGGCAGCCCTGGGTGGTATCAGGAATTCATACATGTGAGAAAAGGATACAAGGAGAAACAGCCACCAAGGTAAGCCCTAAGCAGTTCCAACACCTCCTGAAGAGATGCTGTGAGGACTGCAGGAGCCGGGAGAGGGGATTGAAGGGCAGTAATGTGGATTCAGAATTCACTGAAGCAAGGGATTGAAGCTGATGGCCCGAAATTCCAGAGATAAAGAGTATTCCAGAGGAAGCTGAAAACCTTGTTCAGTCACCCTGATTTATACAATAGATGAACTTTTAGGTGTACTTTCTGAAGGCTGAGCTCTTGCAAAACTGCAAGTCTTCTGTCATAAACTTATGTACTTGGTAATGTGGAGCTATCTGTGCCATCTGGCAGCTGTCAGCTTTCTCTATTCACTTCCCCCCTACTAATGCAAAACACAGAAACTGGACCTTTTACATCTTGCTATGTGAAAAAGTTTGGTGTCTAGAGGCATTTTGAGGCCAAACCATTGCACTGTTCTGGTGCCTGCTATTTGGGCATCCATTGCAAACATTAATAATAATTTATCCTGGCTGGCAACAACCATATATATTCCTTCTTCCTCTAATATTCCTTTACAGCAGTGTGTTTTCCAAGAACTTTGCATATGTCCTCTTAAACACCTGAAATTCACCTCGTACATTACTTCAGAAGGATTCAAAAAACAGCTGGTGTTTATCTTATTGCTATCTCCATTTTTAGCTGCAGTTTGCTGACCTCCATCATTTTATCAAGGATCACATTCTACTTTTTTTTTTCCTTTTTGCCAGAACACTTACAGCTATTCTCAAATCTTTTTTAGTCAGCACTGACACTTTGCTATAAGACACCTGTGAAATGATTAATTTGCTTGTTTTCCTTTTGTGTTGTGTCCTGCGAGGAGAGGCACTGGGTCAGGGAGGCCCTTCAGGTGAAAGTGGAGAGGTTGTGCCTGGAGGGGACAGGAGGGCAAGGCAAGGGAGCAGACAGGAGTTGCAGCAAATAGCCAAGAACTTACCCTGCAAACAGACTGCTGAGGAGGCAGTGAGAGACAGCAGCCAGACCTCCATGGGGAGAGAAAGACTGGAGTGAGCCCTTTGGATTTGGAGTGGATGGGAACAGTCTGGAAAAAGGGTTGTGCCCCAAAGGAGATGGCGAGCAAAGGCCGTTTGGTTTAAAAATGCATTTAGTCTGTTCTGCAAGTAGATTTCTGTTTGTCAGAGTAATGGAACATTATAAACCTACATTTTGCAGATTAGAGGTAATATTTTTCTCTTTTATTTGTTTGTTTTGTCATTGTGGGGGTGCAGATTATAAGGAAAGGAAGTCTAAACATCCTTGTCATCAAGCTGTGGTAGTTGTGGGGATGGTACTGCTCTGCAGTGATTTCTCTGGTGACATTGACAACTGCAGGCTGGATGTCAGCCACATAAAATGCTCAAGCACTTTCCTGAGGGTGGTGAGGCACTGGAAGAGATTGCCCAGAGGAGCCCAGAATGTTCCACCCCTGGATGTGTTCATGGCCAGGTTGAATGGGACTTTGAGCACCTGGTCTAGCAGAAGGTGTCTCTGCCCCTGGCAAAGGATTTGGAACACAGTTAACTTTAAGGGCCATTCCAACCCAACCAATTCTACCATTCTATTTTTTTCACTAGATCAATAAAATAATAAAACAGTATGAGGAGCTGTGCAGAACAACTTGCTCTGAATTGACATTTCAATTGACATTGCTGGGATCATCCCTGCCTAGAAAAGATGCTCTGGCTTTTCTCTCTAGAGGCTGCTGTAAAGTCAAAGGCTTATGATGTTCATAATGTAAATTAAAATCTCATGTATTTCACAGGCTGGCCTTACAGCACCTCTCTTTGCCCTGAGGTGCTCAGCTACCTGGAGAGACCAGCTAAATGCACAACTGAGCTCACTCTAATACCTGGCAGAAAGAAAAGGAATCTCACTGTAATTCTTCTCCGCAGCTACACATTTCAGATGAGACTAGTGTAGGGCAAACAAAAGCAAACAAATCCCTGCTGCTTTTCAGCAGAAAGGTAAGATAGTGCATGAACCTTACTTTTGGGGAGTTTTGTGCCTTTAGATTGGAAGTATTACTGAAGCACTCCAGAGTGGTGAGATTCTCTGTGTCAGGATGTCACAGTGCTGTGAGCATGCATCGTAGGCAATTGGTTGCCAATCCCCTAAACAGTGCCAACTTCAGAAATGAAGGATGTTGGTGGGGGTGCTGCTAACCACACATCTTAGGTTCCAAAAAAATAACATATTACCTGGGTGAAGTCCATCTGCTGAAGCTGTAAAATTCTGAGCTCTCAAAGGCCATAACAAACCTCACTGTGGAAACTTGATTCTCCGCTATTCAAAGAAATTTTCCCTGTTCAGCACCTTGCCAAGCGTCTACAAAGTTCTGGCTTTACAAATTTCTCCTAAGCTCTTTCTTGGTTCCATTTCATTTTTATCCTACTCCCCCAAGGTCGCCTCTGCTTGTAGGATATCCCATTTTCCAATTTTTTAATTGATTTTTGAATAGCTGTCCTGTGACTGTTGCTTTTCAGTTGTAATGTAGCATCATCTGTATTTCTGGACCAAGATCAGGGTCCCATTGTGACACAATGTGAGCAAACAGGGCAGGAGACAAATCACTGTCCCAAAATCATATAGCCACAACAGAGTAAAGGATAAGAAGAGGGGAAGATGAACCATGATAAGGTGGGTGAGATTTGGTTAACAGTTGTTGTGACTCACAAGTCTGAGCTGGATAATTGGAGCTGCTGTCTTGCACCCAGAGTCTGGTGGCACAACCCCAGCCCTGCCTGCTGACATGGTGTGGCAGGTTTGTAAGCATCCCCAGGGCTGGCTGCAGACAGCATTGTTTGAACCAAGATTGCGAATATGTCAGCTCTGGTTCCAGGGCTCCTCTACAACACTCCTCTGTGATTGTTTCCTCAAAAGCAGAACTAAGAGAATTGAGCTCGATAGAAACTATTTTATTCCGTTTCATATGTTTGCAGCTCCTACCTCCCAAGAATCTGTTCAGCTTGCTAAAAAATGAAATTGCTACAGATGGATATTTCTTTCAATTACTGTAGAAACATGTAACAAAGCCTCTGGCATGCCAAGAACCAAGCATCAAAGCTCAAGAGCTTACATATTCTATTAAGTGGTTTA
Organism: Zonotrichia leucophrys gambelii; assembly: GCF_028769735.1. NCBI lineage: Eukaryota > Metazoa > Chordata > Aves > Passeriformes > Passerellidae > Zonotrichia > Zonotrichia leucophrys. The sequence continues at coordinate 6,550,240 of NC_088175.1, read as the reverse complement.
ATATTGTAGAAAAGAAAAGAAAAAATACAGTGTTTTGTCCCTCATGGCCTTCCTTAGGAGACCTCAGGGAACCAAAAGGTTGCAGTTTTTCTGGTCTCCCTGCTCTAATATTAAAACACTTAATAGAATATGTAAGCACTTGAGCTTTGATGCCTGGCTCTTGGCATGGCAAGTACAGTTCCTACTGGTTTGATGATTTGGGGTGGTCTGTGGGAGATTATTCCCCCCTCCTGTTGAGATTCCACAGGAAGCACAGGACTGGTGCACAGACTCTTCCTTGTTGTCTTGGGTGTAGCTGCTACTTGCACTACTACCCATATCCTCAAAAAACTTTTCACACAAAGGGAATAGTTGCAGCAAAGGTGAGAGGATGAGCTCACAGCTCCCATGCTACAACAGAGACTTTCCATTGCTCAGACCCATTTGGGGCTGCAGACTGAGACACACACAGCACCAGGAACAAGAAAGAAGCTGAGCACTGCCATAGACCTGAGGTGTCCTGCAGCTCAGTAAACACAGATCCTCTTATTTGTCCCCATGGGCTGACCAAGAGGCTGTTTCATCCTGTTCCCATCTACCAGCATCCTGTGCTAGCTGTGCAGAGCTGAAACAGCAAAAAAGTCACCCCAAAACCTTTTTTTCACTTATTTTTCTAGGCACACATGATCCAAATTAGAACTGAGTAAGAGTAGGAAGTCCTGTTCCATGGGAAGTTGTTCCAGACTTCATTGGAAAAGATGAAATGCAAAAAATTAGATTCATTTAAACAGTAAACTGTGTTTTGCAAATTACTTTGTTGGCTTGAAGGTCTGGTACACAGTGCTCAGTTAGCTCAGGACAGATCTCCAGCCATGCACCAGCCATGTGACTCCAGGTTGTGCCACAAGGTTCAGAAGTAATCTGGATATTTCCTACAGAAAGAAAACCTCTAACCTCTAATGAAGAATGAGGAGAAACCTGTAAAGCAGGGCCAAACTGCACTTCAGCAGAGAAAATGATATTGTGGTAAAGCACTGTTGATTAATACAGCAAAAAGATAAATAGAGCTGCAGCCCTTATGGGGAAATTGGCCTAGAGGAAAATGAAATAAAACACCTTATTGGAATTAAGTATTGTGGAGCAGATTGAAGGTACCCAGGACAGGGGTGAGAAACAGGTTAATTTGGGTAAAAGAAATATTTAATTATCAGAATTTGAAACAGCTTCAAAAGTTCCTATTCAGATAACTTGAACTATTCTCACAGAAACATTTGTCTTACAGAAATCTCAGATAATTTTGACTGAAAATTGTTTTGCCTGTCTCTTATTTTTTCAACATGGTCTAAGAAGCTTTGATATGATTTTGATAGTGTATCTTTGATCCATCTCTCCTTTTAAATTTGGATCCTTCTCTCACTCTTACTGTTTTTGTGTTGGTACAATTTCATGCATTTGGACACCTAACAAAGACACAAATTGGTCTGTGACCTGAAAATATGCCAAGATTTTCTAATTTTAGCAGCAGGAAAAAGGAACAAGTATTTCCTAAATTCTGCACTCCACCTCAATTAGCTCAACACTGGCCCAAATCACTCTCTCTTCAAATGTTTTGTGATTGCTATAATGAAATACTCTGGCTGTGCATTAGATGTGGAAACATGTTCTTAAGCCTTGTTTCTAATTTTAGAATGAGTATTATGAGGGATTTCTATTCCTTGCTCATTTAAAATCTGGTTTAAGAGCCACAGAAGAGGCTATTGAAGGAGATCACCAAAATGCTCAGCTGAGCTTTGGTAAACCTGTATTTCTCCCTTTAACATGAGGGGAATTAATTGTTTGCAAAGTTCCTTTCCTTCTTTCTCCCATCTGTAGTTTCAGCAATTTCTTAGGTTGAGGTTTTATTGGTTTGAAGGTTTTATTGATTTGAAGGTTTTAGTTACATTATTGAGTATATCCAACAACAAACATTTAAAACTTCGCACACCATTTCTAGAGCTCTTCAAAAGCTTGTTGACAAATTCTCGTCTGTGCCAGAAAATCTGTATTAAAATCACAGAACAGAGATCACAGAATGGCTGAGGTTGGAAGGACCCTCTGGAGTTCATCTGGTTCAACCTCCCTGCTCAAGCAGGGCTCCTATTAAACCATGTCCAATGAGACTTTTAATACCTCCAAGATGGGAGAATCCTTAACTTCCTGTACCAGTGTGCAGCCATCCCACTGTAAAAAGTGTTCCTTCTTTCTTATCTTGTCACCGCCCAATGAAAAGAGCCTGGCAGTGTCTTCTCTGTACCATCCTTCAAGCATTTATATAGATTTGATAAGATCCCCCTCAAACCTCCTCTTCTCCAGGCTAAACAGCCTTTCCTCATAACAGAGATGCTCTAAACCTTTAATCATCTTTGTGGTCCTTTCTTGACCTCTTTCCAGCATGTCCATGTCCCTCTTGTACTGAGGAACCCTTAACTGGATACAGCACTCCAAGTGGGGCCTCACCAGTGCTGAGCAGAGGGGTGTAGCCCCACATTTCTCTTCACAGAGCAAAGCAAGGCACAATTCTTCCCAAGAATATTGTTATCTCATTTGCTGTGCCTGTGTTTGTGCAAAAGTAGAATGCAATATGGAAATTGTTTACCCAAAGTGATGGTGTTTTGTTTCCTAGGCCTATCAGGGCCAAGTGTGTGTGTGAGGCGGGTCTGTCAGCTGACAGTCATGAGATTCTGGGCTGTTGTGTGCAGAGTTGAGTGCTTGGCAGATTCAGTTTAGATGTAATGTATTATAGTGTAATATAGTATAAAATAACATAGTATAATGAGTCTTCTGATAAGATGGAGTCAGATGCATCATTTCCCCTCCTTTGTTGGGGGGCCCTGCAAGGGTCACCTCCCTCAGCCTGGCACTGTAATGCAGCTCAGGATATTGTCAGCCTTTTCTGTGGCAAAGGCATGTTCAGTTTACTGTCCAGCAGGATGCCTGGTCCTTTTCACCTTATCCATGGGTGAGAGCTGTAGAAATAGAGCCTGTATCCCCAGGGCAGGGAAGATTTTTGTCCTCTTTCACAACCAGAGAGGTAGAGGTTGGTTCCCACCTGCTGCAGAATAACTAAGTTAATAGTATGCTGAATCCATGTGACTTTATCCTGCCCTCTGCAAGGACTTGTTTTCTCAGGCCTACCAGTAGCTGCCATGGCTACAAGGCTGCAGAAACTGGCTCACATGAACTGGCAGAGAGGACACGGGGTGAGCTTCTGGGAACACAGGGCTATCTCAGAAGGTGTAGTGGCGCAGTTGTGCTCAGTACTTGCATGAGGTGGTGGGCAGAAAAAATCATAATTGCTCAGAAATTGGAAAATGTAGTCAGATGAATGCACAGGAATCTATTTTCATTTTTCTTGTAAATGAAGCAAGTAACCTCTGAAGAAAAGTTCCTAGTGTGGCAATGGATTTTTTATCCCTGTAATTCTTCACACAATGCTTAGACACTATAGCTTGTTAATTGTTTATATTAAGATTCAAAGAAGGGAGTTTTGCAAAATGTGTCAGTTTGGTTTTTCAGCAAACTAGCTAGCACACAACTGATAGGCATAATATACAAAGCATCTTCAATAAGAATTATCTATGTTGTAAAACAGGAACACAAAATAATAAGCTGTTACACTGGTAGCACCTTTTTTGCAAGTTTTAAATCTTATAAAGTAAATTATATTAATTATTTAAGACACTTAGGGTTTTGTATCTTTCAAGATAATTTAAAGTTCATCAGTGCTAAATATGATGATACTGTCGTAGAAGAATGAGACATTAAATAGAAAAGATACTTAGTATTTACATTGCTGAATGCATTGCATTTTAATAAACTTTCTAATTACATATTCAATTTCTAAGTACATATTTTAAAAAAGAAGAAAGTCCAGTGTGGTAAAGTGCTAGGACTGGTTATGACTTCATGAAGTCCTACAGAAATCCATGTACACTAGTGCATTGTAACTACTGCTTCAGAATACTTTCAGCATACTAATGAGTCTACATGGATGCTTTAAATCATAATTTTGCAGCTTTAATGTTTGCTTTACTTGCTTCTTAGACTCACTAAAACATTTTAATAAAGCTTTTCAATTCCAGATTATAGGACTTTCATGGAGAAACCCTCAAAGCACTTCACAAATTCCATTCACAAAACCCTGTGGATAAAGATTATCCTTATTGTACAAGATCAGTAAATTGAGAAACAGAGTTTCCATAATCTGCTTAAAGTAACTGTGGAGTACAACTCTCAGTTCTTAATTTTATCCCTTGTTCTAATAATTTCCTTTTGTATTCTCATTTATTATTCCTAAAAATATGTTTCAAATGTCAAGTGATGTTAATTCATAAAATCCATAGAAGTGGGTTTGAAAGAAGAGCCCTGTGTAATATCTCTGTGTTCAGGCCTGGCTTTCTACAACTGCAGCTTAGGCTAAGAACATCAATACCTTCACCAGTGTGTCTCCCTGGGTACCTGCTCTCCCTGTCTCTGAGGAGGGTCTATATTGGTCAGGCTGTGCTGAGGAAATAAGGCTTTTATTCCAACCTAAATATATATTTTGGTTATAAGTCCCTGTCCTTCTTTGTTGTTTATTTGCTGTTCAGGTACAGATCTCAAAGTCTCCTGTATCTCCTCTAAGAGTGTTGTTCTTAGTATGGTTTTATTCCATTCTCTAGCTTGTCTCCCATTCTTTTCCATATCTCAATGAAATCAAAACCCAGCAAAGTTTTACTGCCATTAGAAGGGGATTAAAGAATGGACTATTACCTTTTCTTCCCACAGTGGATCCCAGCCTATGATGTCTTTAAACTGACCAGAGCATAGTAATCATTCAGTAATTACCAGAGTAAAACTTTATGCATGTGGCTGAATGAGCCATAACATGCTGATCATAACATGTTCAAAAGAGATGCAGTAGTCATGCCTTGTATTTGCTAATATTACACAGACCCCAGGCATAACATTGGAGCTGTGGCCACTGTATCAATCTCTTAGAGCACTGTAACTTTAAGGTGTCCTCAAATGACTTGCAAAATCAGCCGAGAAAGAATAAAGATCAGATAGAGAAAAAATTCTATTATGTAAGACATCAGTATTCTTTCAGTCTAGCCTTTTTTGTGGTTGAGCTGAAACAAAAGGATACATATTTCCAGAGAAAGGAATTTAAAAAGCAGATTTTAATGTAGAAATCCAGCAAGACTAAATAGTACTTTTGTTTAATTGCTGAAGTGAAGACTTGTAGATGAGTTTTTGTAGCTAATAGCCCACATCCAGGAACTATCATGGGCTAAAAGTCTTCAAGACTGTATACTTAAATATTAATGCATTGTTAAACACAGGATGGTACTGAGTGACCCCAAATCTTTATGAAAACCTGATACTGCTATTTGAGCTGTTGTTAGACAAAATGCTGGAATTGGAGTTCAAGACACATCCTCTAAGGAAAGGATTCTGTTATCTGTGATCCTGTGTAGTACTCTGGTCTTCAGGTACTCCTCCTAAATCAATTTAAGAGTCATATGGCCCTAGCCTGACAAAACACAAAGGCATTTTAAGACACCTATTTTGGTTAAGACACCATCTCCCAGGAAGGAATTTTGGTCACATGATCAGAAGAACAATTCTGTTTGATCTTAAAACACTCATTCATGCCAATTACCTCTGTGCTTGACTTCTCATACCATAACTCCCCCTCTGATAACTCTGGGATTATTAAAATCTGCACCAGTCTCATAGCTGTGGATTTTTTCTTCCTTTTTTTTTTGGACATAAACATGTTTAGAGCTGTGACTTGGAAAAAGTGCCTTGTTGATTAAAAGTAAAGAACAATGCTTGGTTCTTCATGTACTGTAATTCATTAATTTGCTAATCTGATTTCCTTGACCTTGTACAAACATGTGCAAGGCTGTCCTGAGTAAGGATTCTGACATGCTGAACTGTACAGAATACCAGGCATTTAAATGTTATAAACAAAATTCAGCTTTTTGGTGGTGGCACCATACATGGCAGAAAGACGACATTAGTATTTAGAAGATCTGAGGCGACTGCTTCTCTAGCAGGTGAAATTGTTTAGCAGAGAGCAAATAAAGAAAGGAAATACCTTCTTTAATTTAAGAAAAACTTGAGAGTTGGGAAGGAGCTGAATAAAGAGACTCCCTAAACTACACCAAACTTCTCTATTGTAATTCTTCCATCCTCTAAGATTAGCTGTTTGAAAATCCAATTAGTCCCTCAATAATCATGACTGTTATCTAATGATGAACAAACCATCTGCAGAAAATATTGCAATCACAGGCACAGCTGTTACCATATGCTGAAATTTTCTTCCATGACCTTGGTTGCTACAGTACCTACCAGCTGAAATAAGACGTGGAAATATTGCCAGCTTCAATTAGACAAGCAAGCTGTTCCTTTCCCAAGGCTGTTGAGGCACTTCAGCCATTAACATGAAACACAAACCAAAGCATTATTAGAAATTTTGATTACTCCTTCCTAAGCTGAAGAGGTGAAATTCTGGAAAGAATTTCAGTTCATCCTTATTAGCGTGGCTAAAAATAGAAAACTCAATAGTTGATTTCAAAAGATCCCCAATTATCTGTTGCTTCTAGAAATGGAATCTTAAGCCTGGAGTGGGAGGGGGTGCAGGAAGCAGAGAGGCTCTGGCAATGAGCTGCCTTGGGTTTATTCAGAACAAAGGCACAAAAGGGGATTTTTGGCAAAGAAATCTGGCATGCTTTTCCCTATTCAACAGGTAGGAAGTATGTGACCTTGTTTGCTGTTTGTCTACCATGAGGTCTATTTCTAGCAACCTGAGATATTTTAATAAAAGTAATCCTTTAAAACCTATCCAAACCTAAACTTTCAAACATGCATTTGTAGTAAGGAGGTGCCAGCTTGATTATGTATGCCTTTGTCAAGTAGTAAACATTTTAATCTTTTGGAGATTTCATGTTAGCCCTTCTAATCCATTGTAACCCCTTCTGTATTACACTAATACTAAAAACCAGAATTTTTATATAAAACTTAACAAGCCTAATGAAACCAATGTAATTTCTTAGGCCAGGAAAATTATTTTGCCTTTTAATTGCTTAAATTATCCATTCAGTTTAATATATGCAATAAAAGAATAAAAGAGATGGAGAGAATTAAGAGTGTGGGTTGCATTACAGCGCCTGCAAGTATTCCCAGACCTATTTTGTTTTATAGATTGCTCACTAATGGTTTAGTGTGTGATATCAGTATTTAAAATCCAGTTTCTCCAGTAATTTTGGTGGGATGACTAAGTCACATGGCCTTTTTTTCTCTCAGAAAGCTGAAACTAATTCTGTAAGGGGGGTCTGTGGTGAAGATAATGACTCTTCTGACTCATTTTCCATGGACATTTTCTAATACCTACTAAAAAGAAATATTTCTGCAAACAGTCCAGTTGCTGAAATTATTCGTTGCAATAGGGATACTAGAATTGCTCATGAGATACTTGCTCATTATTTGTAACTTTTCATTCCTTCTTCTATTTGCAAATAGTATCACCTGAAGTTAAAAGTACATTAAATGCACAGCTATAATAATTTACATGACACAAATGCTTTTTACACAGCTTTGAAGGACAGAAAATATGATTTATACTGAGATATGGGCCAGCTTCTCAGCAGGTAGAGAGGAGACAGAAAAACAGAAGTATCCAGTCAGATACATTGCCTGACTTCTACCTACACCACAATCTCCTTTGTCATTCACCACATTTGTAATTCTCTGCTTTTTCTCGCCTACACAATGAACTCCCATTTTCTATTCCAGTATCCTTTTAAAGCATGTTCCAAGGGTCACATTAAAGAAGCAGAAAATGTCTGTCCTGTTGCCAGACTGAGAGTTCATTCACACAATGTGGTATCTGACCTATAGTTTCCAGGTCTGTGCTCCAGGAATACACCAAAAGCATTGAAGGAGCTTTAATTGTGTTTCCTGTTAAACTAAACAGTCCCACTTAATAGATAGAAAATAATTACTAGCTCGTTGCTAATAATTTTTATAGTACAGCAAACTCTAGTTTAGGGATGCCATTCAAAATTTTGCTTCTGCCTTTGCAAAAGATGAGACTTTCCCCTCTAAGATTACAATGGAATTATGCTAGCATATGCTTTAGAATGCTTGCAATTATCACTGGTTCTGATGATTAAAAAGCTCAATGCATGAATCAATTCTTTATAGTTAGAAGAATGTGTGTGTGTTTGCACATAAATCCATGTATAACCAAGTGTACTCACATTGGAATATTCACTAAATCATATATTAACCTTAAAGCCTTAAGAACTGATTGCAATCTCTTAGTAATGTAACAAACTCAAACTGCAGCTACTTTGTGATTGCAGTTTAAGAATTCTGTATCCCTTTTGCCAAGTCCACCTATCCTGCTTGTTAGGCTACTGCAGAAATCAGTCTGCATCTTCCTCAATAGATGCAAAAAACTTTTGAATTAATTGTCACCTGAGGCAACCATGATTTTTAAATAAAAGGGAATATTATTTTGTGTAATTCATACATATGTCCTAATGCTTTCAAAAAGCAGAAAAAAAGTCCCAAACTATTTTTTTAGATGTAGGTAGATCAGATTTTGGCATCACTTAAGATATGGCTCTTGGATTAGCACAGGGACAACATCTAAGACCAGGAAGACTTTCTCAGTCTTTCATTTCTAAGTGTAATTAATGAATTTGTGTTTACAGTTGACAAAAATTGTTTTTGCAGTGGTTTTACAGATGAGCACCTTATCATATTCCTTTCACCAATCTTATGATAGAGGAAGAAAACAAGATTTATCTATTTAAAATATAATTTAAAGAGTTAGGAGCCTTCCCATGTCTGGGTATCATTTATTTCAATAGACATAACGGTAATCCTTCAAACAGTCTGTAGTTTTTCAGGGATCATACATATTTTAGGGTGATAAGTGATTTATGCTCTCTCTGTCCTTATGAGAGTATTGTATGCTCACCCCTAGCATTTGTTTGAAACATAGTGTGCTAGAAATTGAATGCAAGGTTATGCTGAGTGAAGAAAGCAGAGATTTGAGCTACAAAACTTCATTTTATGCTATGTTTCTTTAAAACACTTTCATTATCTTTCTTAATAGTGTGCTGCCATCATGATGTCACCCAATTGTTTACTGCCTGAACCTAGCCTCTGTGCTGCTGCCTCAGCAAACTTTTTGTATTTGGCTGCTTCACAAAATTATTTCTATTTGGGTGAAAAAATGGTTTCAAAGTATGTTCAGGATCTATCTTTTCTTTCTGCATATTCCCTCCAATTCAACCATCTGTGCAAATTAGCAATGCTGAAATGCTTATTAGAGCTTTTTCCCCCTCCTTGATTAACACTTCTTGCTTTTAATGAAGTCTCTTGTAAATTGTGGATCAAATGTTCAGACTGCTTATGTCACCTGACACAAGTCTAAGAAGAAACAAGATGATGCATCCCTTCCAATCTGGAGCTCTGAAGCCCCTAAAAGAGTGAGCGAATGGCAGAGGTGCAATGCCAGTTTGTGACCTGGCGGAGAGGATAAACCAGCCTGTCTAGAAAAGGTGAAACATCTGCAGCTGTGTCAAACCCTGTCTGCCTCATGGGCTTAGGCTTTTAAATGTAAGTACAGGTTGGATGACACCATGAAGCCTGGATTCACAAACCTGAGGGATTTAGGAAAGCAGGCAGGCATGCAGAGATTTAGCCTGAGGAGAGCTGTGAAGGTGCAGAAGCCCCTTTATGTGGTTGCACCTTCATCAGGAGCACCAGCCATCAGGCTGAATGTGGAGGGGGACCAGCACTCATGGCACATGGAAGGGAGCTACAAGATGAAGGTGTCCATCAGGAATGTGCTCTGGAGAAGGAGGACTGAGGGCTCAGAATCAGGGATGGGGGAGCAAGGGACAGAGTCCAGTACTGTCTGATAGAAGAGCCCACAATATTTTTTCAATCAAAAATTTTTTTCAATCAGATGTGTTCTCACACTTTGAGAAGATTCATTTACCTCCTAAAATTATCTAGTGAAATCAAACTTCTATCAGGTCAAATTGTGAAAATTAAAGTTCAAGGAAAATGTGATTAAATCTCGAGTTGCCCGATGCTTGAAATAGCCCTGAATTTTTCTTCCTCTCTTCTCTCTTTGCCAATATTGTGAAGAGAGAAGGAAGGAATGAATTCAGAATTGGGTTTACCTATGAGCTTGGAACATAATCCCAACAAAAAGTTTGGGGGGGAGCCACTGTCAGAAGACAGGAAAGACATGTTTCATGCTTTATATAAAATCTCTTTATCCTCATTTTTCATCTGTGAATCCAACACTGCAGACAGTCTGACCTAGAAACATACATCTTTTATTTCCAGGTGTTGTAATTCCTGCTGACAGTTTGATTTTAAAGATCCACTCTGTAGGCCAGTGTTTCTTAACTTCATTTAATTGAATTACTGTAAGGATGTTTTCAGGAAAAGAAAAAACACAGACCATGTCTACAGTGTTCCCACAATTGTCTTCATTTACAAGCAACTTAAAATTAGGCTAAAGTTTGAATGTTCATTTATTACGAAATGAAAGTCTGTTTTCTTAGAAGTACAGGGAATATGTGTGGTTTCTTTCAAATTTCACAGGCTGGTGTATTAAACTCTACCAGTGATGCATAAAGCACAGTTTGAGAAACACAACCCCCAGGAACTTTGGAGATACTGCAGACTGAGCAATATCCTGGTTCTTAGCATGGTTGTCTAATGTATTAAAGTGTTGATGACCACATTTAATCCTTTGATTGCTCTCCCTGATGCATCTGCTAAAAAATTAACTCAAGTGAATTGTACAGGTAAGCAGCTTGTTGCTGTTGCATGCATGAAATTTGGTTCTCAATTGTCTTATATCAACAAGCAGCTGCAACCAATACTGGGTTTGGCAAGGCTGCCACTGTCACCTTAGCAGACAGAGAGAGTTTTGCAGCAGCCATGTGAGGGATTTCACAGATTAATTTCTCTTTTGCCACTCTGCACAATTCTTTGAGGAAAAAAAAGGCTCTTCACAGAAAAATGGAAAAAAAAAAGTGGTGGTCCAGTACCAGCATAAACCAAAAATCCAACAGAAACTCTATAGCTTTCTGAATCCAGAGACCTTTAAAATTTAGTCAGATACACCAGGAAAAGCATTTGACAGATGAAGAAACTCCCATGTTGAGCCTGGCAAAGCTATTGCATTGACATAATTCCTCCTTAAATTTCTAAGGTTCAAATGCTTCCCTCTAGGAAGAAAATACCAAGCCAGTTCTATCTTCCTTTGCTCCCTTGTTTTACTGGTTTTCTTTTATACTGCTCATTCAGAAACTGATTATCTTTGCAATTTTCCTTCCCTTGCTCAGGAAATACATAGGCAGAATTGTAACCCTCCACTTTCTGTTTCAGTCTTGTCAGTGAATCTCAATCAATTTTATTTTTTAGAAGTACTGGTAAGGCACTAAATGTGCATATTATTAGAACCTATTTAAAATCATTGGGACAGCTGTTTTAGAACACATTTCCTTGAAAATAATTTCCAGCCTGAAAAGCAGGATTAATTAGCTTTGCAATGACCTACATAGATTGTTCAAAGTGCCTGATTGCTATCAGCCATCCAAGGAAAAAGCTAAGCAAATTGCACTATGAATTGATCTCATACAGGGGGCATTGAAAGAGAGAGAACATTATTTACAAGGTACAAAAAATAACTTGGTAACAACATCAAACAATATACTAATATCACCTGGCAAGTCATTTGAATTTATATTCAAAGAAGATCTATTAGAATCTGAGGGACAAGGCAATTTAATAAAATAAGATCACTGCCATTATTATGAAAAATGAACTGTTGACAGTCTCTGATGATTTTTCTGTTGTCTGTCTGCCAAAAGAGGTAAATGTGTGTTTAGTACATCTCTTTCTTGCAATACAGCATCTCATATTTTTTTGTCTGACATTTTTTAACCCTCTAAGTAGTCTAAAATTCATTCTTTTTTGGTGTGCTTTTATGTTGTGTTGTACTCTGCATAGACACTTGACTGGCTTTAGGGCTCTGCAATAATATTTGTAAGGTAAGATGAATCAACCCAGTATGTATAACACTTGTGCATTCTCCTGCAAAAAGAAATTATAATGGTAAAACTGCACAGTGTGGACATGGCAGGGTATGTGAGAAGACACATTTTTGTGTGGACTGGACTTCAATCTCTGGTGCTACAGCATCCCAGGAGGAAAGCCTGGATGGGGTCCCACTAGGACACTGCCTGTCAGGGCAGCCCTGAGAGCTGCTCTCAGTGTTATGGGGTGTTAACAGGGCCAGGAGAGCCTGTCCTCCCATCACTCAGATCAGCAAGGCTGGCAGGGCAGCAGCAGGGAGCAAGGGTTCCGTGTGCCTGTTCCAAGCTCAGCAGAATGTGGATGTGGACTAGACTGCTGTTCCTTTGGTGCCTAACCCTGTGTTTGCAACACTGCTGAGTTGAAAACCACCTCCTCCTACTTCCCCTTTCTCTCTGTTTGGTGAGGTCTTTCTCATCTTCCTCACTACCAATGGGGTATCAGATGATCCAAAAAAAAGTTTAACATCAGGTGCAAACATACAAATTTCCCTGGGCATGTCCTTGCTCAGATCACTGATGAAGATGTTGTACAAAACTAGTACCACTCTTTTATGAACTCTGTGCTTTTCAACAACATACATAAAAATAAGGCCTATGAAGTGGCACGTAAGGTGGACAATTCTAATGCAGCTAAATCATAAACTAGATATTTTATCTAATTCTTGTTGAATCTAGAATGTACACTCCATGTGCAGTAAAGTGATACAGTGCAGAAGACCTTTGTGAGCACTATAGAGAAGTCAAAGGCTCATCTATCCAGACCACAGAGATTTTGCAGTACATCTCTCCTTCTCCCTCCTGGAGTCTGCATAACATGCTAGAAGATTTTTCAGATGACTGAAAGGTACTTACAGGGTGAAAGAGATATATATACTTTGTCTAGTGATTAAATCAGCAGAGAGAGTCCAGGTTAAGATGGACCTTGTCAATAAATTCTTTTCACTGCTTTATTCTTTACCTTCAATGTTTATAAAATTATGTTGCACCTCTTGGGGAAATAGGAAATCTTTGCTCCTTAACATTTACAGAGTTCAGAGCTGAATATAAAAATGGTATTGAGTTACAAAGTAAAATCATAACAGTAACTTTTCCCTGAGAAGCCAAGTCTAAACCAGATCCAAAATATGTCATCTCCCTTGAGCCCTGTGTTACATCTGTAAGACCAGACACAAAAACCTTGGTAAAGTCCCTCTGAGTAACTAAGAGGCTAAAAAAGACAAGGCCAAAGGAGATATAAAAGTTATCCAGACAAACACATAGTCTGCTTTCAATAGCACAGAGACCAGAAGTACTAAGGCTCTTTTCTGAAACTGTCATGGACATGCAGCTTGGGCAAAATAATTAGGTGTTTGGCCCATTTGGGACTTCTGTCCTAGCTGTATCTATCCCCTTTATGACTAAAGAGAACTTTACCTTCCTGAAGTAAGGGAGGGGAGTTGCCAAGAGAAAGGCTTTCTGTAGCGCCAGGCTCAGAGCTGTGTCTGAAAGGCACTGGAGCTGGGATTCTGCAGGAAACACCAAGAACCTGTCGGGGCTCAGAGCAGCAAACTTGTTTCTACAGGTAAGCAAAAGGAGCACCCAGGGGCTACACACAGCTCAGCTGTAGGAGGAAAGAGGTTCTGGACTGCAGACGCTTGATTCCATTACAAAATCGGTGTGGGAGGGGGAAGTGATAATCATAACAGCAATTTTTGTTTTTCAGGAAGACTGAACACAGACAATGAATCAAATAAGGGCTGGCAGCAATTTATGCAAGCTGGGATGTCCCTATTCTGTAGACAAGATCTGCAGATAAAGAAAAACTTTTAATAAATGGCAATATAAAACTTCCTCCTACTCAGTTTGTTACAGTCTTAGGAAAACAGCAGTTCAGTCAGGTAGAACTCCTCTTGTCTTAGTGCAGAAGGATGATCCAGGACAAGATTTATTCCAGTCCCATTTTCCGCAGTAATAATTTAGAAGACTTACGAAAGATCTTGAAAGTTCACTCCTGAAACCTAAGTGTTTCTGTAGAATGTGATAAATTTCATAATAATTTGAGACACAGGAGGAAACAGCAGCTCTGTGTGGTAGAAGGAAGGCTCACTGAATGTTGTTCATTTGCAAATGTCCTAGAGGGAATGCTATTATATAAATTGGTTTATGGTATTAATAAGAAGAGAATTCAAAGGATGATTGTTGGCAGGGGAGAATTTAACCTGGCCCAAAACTTTGACATTACCAAAAGTAATAGGAGCAGTACTGAAAAATTACAAGATATGTGAGTATAACTCAGAGACAATCAAACTGCTTTAGTAAACAAAATATGAAGCCAGTTGGAAGGAACTTGTTCTCCTGAGAGTTGTTTCCATGTGGAGGAGCTCATTTTCCATCAGGTTGTCAGCAGAAAATGGCCCAATGTTGTAAGTGCCTGAATTTACAATGCAGGCCAGAAAATGCAATGGTGACTGTCAAACAGCACTTCAAACTCAGGGTGCAAACCCCACCAAAGGATGAGGGGTAAGACGAGCAGGGGGGAAAGGTTTAGTGCTGATGGGAAGGTACACATTCCATCTCCTCGGTGGAGGGCTCTCTGCTTCCTCTGTGATTACATAAGTTTTGGTAGTCTGAGGTCCAAGGCTAAGTCTGTTAGGCAGTGAGCACACCAAAGAGCTAAAAGATAATCTCTCTCATTTTATGAGCACAAATCCGTGTTTCTTTAGATGCAGAACTGATCCAGCTGCATGTAGGTTAACAGTGGAAAACAGGTCTCTGTAAAAGGTCTGTGCTGAGGCAGCAACAGATCAATCAGTACTGACCATTATGTATTGAGCATGGCTCTGTGCTCCTGCTGGAAGAGGCTGTAACAGGCTACCTCAGCTAGATTCCAAAGCAAGCCTTCTACGCAGGGAAGTAAACTGAATCAGATGTGAAACTGAATCATGTAGGAAAGAAAATTAAGAGAAAACACACATTTAGATCAAAAACTACAGAAAAAAAAGCAAAGAACAAGTCAAAATCAAGAGGTTAAATGAACAAGAGGGTAAATGAATCATCATTTTTATTCAAGGAATGAAATCTCCCTTTTTGGCAAAACATGGTCGAAGACAAGTAGGAAGGAAAGGGTGAAAGACAGGAAAGCCATCAGTATCTAATTCACCATCCAACATTCCAATCTTGGCAACATCCACAAAAATTCTGCATAGACACCAAAATTATTAGTGATGTGTTATTGAACTACAAATATACAGGAGAACATAAGTGTTGATCACTAAATGTTCTGCTGTTGTTAAGGATAAAGAAATGGACAATTTCATAAGGAACATAAAATGTGGCTTTAGAGACCGTTTCGTCTATTAACATGCTCTGGTTTCTGTATTTCCCCTGCTATACTTCCCCTACCTCTGTAAGTTCATGGACATCATGAACTGATGTCTTGATGCAGACTGGCATGTTTCATTAGTAGAGATTCTACCCTGTGAATCTGTTTGGTTCTTAGCCAATTTTGCTTGCTTGTTTTTGAACTCACATGGAATTTTTGTCTCCTCAGTATGATCTACCAACCATTGAGTTATGTACATATTTAAGTTTGGGAAAGGTACTTTTAAAAACTATTTATTTTTATTGCTTTGAAACTTCCACATCTCCACACTTGTATATACGGAGAAAAGCTCTACAGTTTTCCTTTTTATTACTTCATTGTTCATACTTTTATAGATCTTTCCTTTCCAAGCTGAAAAGTCCTTCATTGTTGCTTTACATGGAACAATTGTTTCAAATTTCTGATTATCCTTGTTCTTCTCTATACCTTTCCTAGATCTACTTTACCTACTTCAGTTCCAGTTCTACTGTAAGGAAAGACCAGATCTAGACACTGTTCAAAATATGTATCATTCAAAGCAGCATGTTGATGTCTTGTCTGCTCTCATCAAGTATCCAAAACAATTCCTCTATCATAGAATATAATGCCAAGATTTCAGATTACTTTCCTTCAAGCTGCTTAACAATTCTTTAGGAATTCCTGATGCATCTTGATAATTTGTGAACAAAGTAAATTCTCTGACAGTTGCCTCTTCACACCTTCCCAAAATTCTATAATTTTTTTCCATATTTAGTATTCTTTGCTCTTCCTTTGGTAGCTTTTATGCCTTTTCTATTTCCTCCAACTATATATGACTTCCATCTATTTGGGAAGATGTATTTTTAAGAGCTACTTTCCTCTTTAATTTGGCTGTTTCATGAAGCTGAATCCTTTTTATTTTGTGGTTGGATTTTCATTGAATGGTTCTGTTTTCATTGAATGGTTCTGTTTAATTAGCACTGTTCATTAGCTGCAATCCTCAGATGTGGTGGTTTTAAACTTTCTCCATGTGAGCTATAAAAATTTGTCTTCTAGTTGGTCCTTTTTAACTTCCTGTTAACTAGTTTTCTCATTATATGTAGCTCTATTTAAGAAGGAAATGCTATTGTACTTCATCTGCTTTTCGATCAATTCAGTTTAACACACTTATATGAAACTTTATCACAGTCAAATTGCAGTGTTCCTTACATAAAATGTATTTGGTGAGGGATTATGTTTGTGGGTTTTGTTAGGTTCGGGTTGTGTTTTTTTAAAATGTAGATAAAAATCAGTTGCTATAGAAAGAAGAATTTCAAGACCTTTTCACAAGCAAACTCCCTTCTGGATAAAGATGAGACCTGCCTTTTTATGGAGAAGATGTAGATTTTTCTCCATAGCAAAGATGCAGTCGCTTCTCTGTGCAGTCATTATTTACATTGGGTTAACCTTAAAGGATGAGAAGGTCTCCAGCTGCCTTAAAAAGCTATAAAGATGTAGAAAAGGTGGAAAGGCAGATGGTGATTGCAGAGAACCGCTGCTGCCCCTAGGCAGTAGCCAGTGAGCAGGAAAAGGCATGGTATACACCAGTGGCTCTGACTGTTAGTCAGGAACCCTGGTGGAATGACCAATGTAAGCTATCTCAGTCAAATGTAACATTTTCGAATTGGAATAGAGGAGGTAGCTATGTTTACAGAAAAGAAGAAAAATTATCCCAATTATTTATTATGTGATTGCTATAAAGGGGAAAAACACTGGCTTTCTCACACTCCCGCAATTTTTTCTGGATTTTTTGAATCTTTTAGTCTTCTACCATTACCTTTAAATTACATTTAATTGGTGCTAAAGTAAAATTTTGTGGCACAATCCCTGTCCTGGTTTGAGATTTGTCACATAATATTATGTACTTAAATTTTGCTGAAGTGTCCCTGTTTTACAGCCCAAAATAAACCCTCAGGCTGCTCTGAGTACATGTTGTCCCTCACTCATATTTTCTTCTTGAGTTCTGATTTTGCCATTTTGGAAAACACTGGCAGCAAAGACCATAATAAGTGGAAATAATGTCTGAGTCAAAACTGCAGGAGCGCAACTTTTCCACAAATTATATCATATATTCATTGTTCATTGTTTCTCCATATAAAATGTTTCCTGACAACCTATAACATCAGGGCCAAAACTAACTTGTTTTATGGCAGCAACTGATGCATATAATTTAAATTAAAATCAGAACACTTGCAGGGATTGTCTGTTTGGAAGGAGAAATAGACCAAGAGGTATTTGAAGATCTCTTCAGAATCCTACGATGCACATCTGTGATGAAGTAAACACAGCAAGGAGCTTTTGCTAGTGACATAAATAGGATCAGATATGAAAGCTCTGGATGTTCTTGGTACTTGAAAACATAAGCCAGGGAAAGACTTACGCCATAGCTTGTAAGATTTGAATTTAAAACATAAACTTGAAGTAAATTAAAGAATGCACAATTTAAAAAAATCCAACATATACTTTATTTAATAATTACGCTGAAAATTTGGTTTATCTATAATCATCTAAGAAATTTTTAGGATAAATGTCAGGTATGCATTTCATACAGTCAACAAAGATACATACATTAAAATGAGTTAAGATATGTATCCTAGCTAAATGGGATGAAAATAACTTAAAGGTGATATCTCTCTGAGATTGTACTTCTTAGAGCAGAATCAGCAAAACTTGCAAGATTACCAGGGTAAACATTATGATCAGTGTGAACAGCATGCGCACTTCTTGACATATTTCAATTTTTTTCACTTGTTCTCTTGTGCACCATGGTAGAGAGTCAAAGATAATCACTCTTTGCTCTGTGCCACAGAATGGTTTTCATGGTCTCATTACCTCATCTTCTCTCCAGGCTCCTCACCTGTGTATAAGAAAAACAAGATGTCAACAACTTGGTCAGCAGGGATTGAAGTTAGCTTAGATGCCCAAGTGCAAACCAAAATCCTTCTTTGCTGCTAAAAGACCTGATATTTGCCTAGGTTTTGCAGTTCACCCAGCACATAGGATTGTACTTGCAAACATGGTGAATAACTTTGGCACTGCACTTGAGAATTCTAGATCTCAGTCAGGTCTTGGTAGAAAAAAAACAGAAAAAATCCTCCTAAAATTTCAGTCCAAGTGGTAAAATCAAAGAATATCTAATATGCTGACTAGCTCCTTTTCTTCAGAAAATGTAGTTTGGGCTGCTACATTTTTTTAAGAGTAAGAGAAACATCCTTAAATATTGCTCTTCAGAATATTTATTCAGGAGATGGGAAATCTAGGAGGAAGAGGTAATAGAAAAGAATATGAAGAACAATCAAATGCAAAAGTACAAGATGGGTTAATGAGGACTCATGCAGAAATCCTGTAGAATAAGAGCTGAGTCTCTAAGGCTGTTTTTTAATAACATTTGCCAGAGAGAAGAGTGAATATGATCAAAGTGATTTGTTGTTGCATGTACTTCCTGGATTCTCACAAAATCACTCTGCTTGGATAGCAGCTGGTGGAATGGGACCTGAAATCCTACCTCTGAGAACGATTCAATGGGCAGTTTTCACATTAAGAAATATGTAGTTCACAAGACTAACCAGCAGAGAGCAACACTATTTAAATTTGAACTGAGCATGATATCTTGACAAACTAATTATTACATTACTGTGCATAAAACTGTATAATGCAGCACGTTAAATGTAATGCTCTGTTACATTAGTCACAGCCACTCACTGCCAATGCATTCCAATGGAATGTCTAACCCAGAAAAACATGTATGCAAATCATCTGCATACTTGCTTTTAATTTGCATGATCTTGAGGGGTTCTTCTGAGGTTATGATGTATGGCAAACTTGCAAAATTAAACACAGATGTATTTTTATTTCACGCACAAAATTTAACTGCAAAGCTTTAACAAGGAATTTGCACAATGAAATTATTCCCTCTAGCCACCAAAAGGGGTCAGATGGTTCAGATTGAACTCAGTTTGTGCAGGGTATATTGGGCAAATAAAAACCTTCTGGTTTATCTGCAAGTTTTTCTGTACATGTTGCTGGGAAAAGTTTACCATCTGCTTTACATGGCAGTCCTTGAAAAATCCTAGTCTGGATATACTCCAATCACTCACTTGTTGCAGCCACTGGACAACAGCTATAACACTGCCTGCATAGTTCAGGTTGGGGCATTGGTGAGGTGATCTGCTGAGCTCAGTCACCCTGAGAGATGCCCTTCAGCCTAGGCAATGATTTCTTTTCACCCTTGTTTCTGTTTCTTTCAACTTCCTAAAGATATAGGGACCAGCTTAAAATCCAGCTGTCAAGAATGGCAGAGTAGCAGGCTTTCCCAGATGGTGGGAAAGCCTTGTGTCTATCCCAGTCCATAGATTTAAACTGGAAGATGATGTGTCTGCCAAAAAACATAGATTTTTAATGCTGCCAGTGAGCAGAGCATCTCTACTCTTCTCAGCCTGGGAGATGTCTTGGAACAGTTCTCCAATTGATAGTAAGAGATACTGTAAGGTGGCAGTGCATTCCTTGGCAAATGTGAAATAGATTCTGAAGGGAGAAATCCTGAACTGTCTCAGCATTATAGTATCTTTAATGATCTTTTCCCATCTGCATAATTCTCCACTGAGGCTGAACCAAAAGGTTATCAAGAGTCACAGAATTTCCCTTTCAATTATTTTAAGAAGAAATTAAAACTTTTGTCCTCAAACATGTTCCTAAGAAGAACAAAAACTAGGGGGAAAAGTGTTTAACTGGCAGTGTAGCATTAAACTTGTAAAGTTTAGTGGCTTACTGAGCATCTTACAGCAACATGGTACACACAGTATATTGAAGCAGAGGCAGGCAACCAACTTTCTATGAAAACCTTTCTGTTTTGCCAAATTAAATGATTCGGTCTGTTCTCATGCAGGTTCACCCACAAAGCATTCTTGTAGACTGTCTTGCAAAAAGGGATATTCAGAGTAAATTTTAATTAAATATTGCTAAATATTTCCAGAAGGTGAATGCAAAATTAACATAGAGATTTCACAGTAGCAGTCTGATCGAAGAAATTGTACTCAGCTAGTTAGGAAAAAGGAATTGTACCACATGTCAAGACAAAATACTGGACATGTTACAAATTATGAGATTTCAAAACAAATAGTGGACAGAAGACATAGAGGTCAATCAGAAGTCATTTTGATTTTTTAGTAAGATTTACTTCCTAAAGTTTCTGGAAAAGTATGGAGATCTTTACAACACACAACCATGGAAATATCACTGAGTAAATACCCTTCAAAAGATCCTCCAAGCTTGCCTGTACTGCTGAAATCACAGTGGAGATGATGTAAAACACAGATTTAAAACAAGAATATGGGACTTTCAATATCAAGAAGTGTAACTACACTGAGAGGAGGTAAAGAGGTACTTTTTCATTGGTTGGTTCTGTTCCTTTTTGGTTGTTTCCTAGTCTGCTTGTCCTGGCATGGCTGAACAGTGGTAGCCAACTGAACTCAGTTGGTTTCCACTCTGATCTAAAGTGCAGCAGACAATGCTTTCAGTACAAAGAGTGAGTGATGTCTCACACATTTGCATTTATCAAATTGTTTCAAACGCAGTAATTAATTGAAGTTTCATATAATGCCAGGAACCATCCAACCTTGTGTAGGCATGGTATAGAAGACTATTAAAGCAGCTTTCTCTTAGAGCATTTAATGTGACATATCTTAAGTCATTCACTTCACTTGGACAGTAGTCAGTATATTGTCAGTGTTCTTCCCCTATTACTACATACCACAGGAATTTATGTCACTGAGGTCTATGGGGCTGGATACTTATGGGGAAGATGACAAAGCTCCAACTGGAAACTCAAGTCAAAAGGAATGCTCCTCTGGGAGAACAGATGCAAGGGGACCCTCAGAAAGGAAGGTTTTCTTGCAAGAGAAGTTATGAATCCCATCTGAATTGGAAGGATTAGGGCAAAGAGCTAAAAGAATATGAGTTCATGAATAGAGGGACTGCAGAAGAGGCAAAATACCCCTTTGTCTTCTGGAAAGGTTGCTCAATTCCATCATAAACTTTCTGGCACTATGGCCAGCTAGAGGAAAATGCAAACTGAAGAGCATCTTTGCCATCTCTTGTAATATCTCCTCTTATGCTTTTCTTCTAATTTTTCTCAAGAGCATTATTTAAAGTAAAGAAGCAGAGACAAGGCAGGCCAGAAATTCATTTTTTGCCACATGGTGTGGTGTGCTTAGCACTCCCTCCTACTTGTGCCTGAGCACAGCCCTGTCCTGCTTGATAGCTGTGATGTGTTGGCTTAGAAGGTACAAATTTCTACAAGATCCAGTGGACTCAGTCTAGAGTGTATTTATTCCAACACCTTTGGGGCTGTCAAACATTAGGCTTGCATAACCACAAACAGGACAAAGGCAGAGCCTCTCCAGCAGCATACCTGTCTGTGCAGAAACAGACAGCAAGATACGGGAATTGTGAGCTCTATTCCTCACATACTAACCTGATACTGATACTGATTGATCCTTTTCATGATTTTTAACACCATCAAAATCTCCAGAACCATATTGGAGGAAGATATTCTGGTCCCAACGGACACATATAAGAAAATCAGAGATCATATCTCCCTAGACAATTTGGAAAAACCTCCACTGCAACTGTCATTGCCTTCTTGCAGCCAAGATCGGCCCGTGTCTGGAGTGCTGGCCTGGTGGCTGAGGGTGACAGTGTCTCGTGGTATCCTTTTTGTATACTCTACAATTCACTCCACTCTATTTTCTATGTAATTATCTTTTTTGCCACTGATGCCTCTCTCACTTGCTAGCTGGGATGAACTGGGGGTCAGCTGGGATAAACAAGGATATCCAGATGGAGAGGGAAGGACTGCTGTAGTACTTTTCTTTCCAGAGGGAAGGCATGAACCTATCTTCAGTGAACACCTCAAATATCACTGTTCACCACCTGCCAATCCTGACCAGTCTACAGAAGTTCTGGGTTTTTCTTTCACTAGATATTTCTAGGATCTTGATGCGCCCTTTCAAAAACACCCACATGTTAAACAGAAGGGCCATGACATGAAAATTAGACACATAAAGAAGACTATAATAGTAAGACAAGCATACAGCAACACTTCCCAGCCTCTAGCAAGCCAGAACCCAAAGATTTCCTGATCCTGATGCAGTATTGTTGTACAGCAATAAATGAATTATTCTTCCACGAACCTGCCTGGAAATATTGCAAATGGATTTTCATGACTTGGAGAAGGCTCAGCTGTGTTTTGTTTTAGCACCACTGCTGAGCATGAGAAGAAGACATTCTGTAGTCTAATCTTATCTTCCTTATCATCACGGTTCAAATTTCTGAATTATAGATTAGTGAATTCTTTGGGAAAATATTCCCAGTTGCACATTAAAGACAGTTCTTTAGCTGTGAGCTTTGGTTTGGGAAAATCAATATTTAAGTGTCCATCATATGAACACATGCCTAGCAAGTTGCATGCAGAAGAGATACCAGGCACCACATGAATCCATAGGAGGGTTAGAGGGCTAGTCTTCTGGAATTATGACTTTCAAGTTAAAAAACAAAAGTATCAATTTAAAAAGCGTACTTTTAACTTATTCTTTCAGAGACTGGCTTTAGAAAATATGAGAGTTCTGAAAGCTTTCTTTGGAAGATGGCATAATCTTCAGAATCATCCCAGTGAGCACATTGCCAACAAGTTATTTCAACACAGCTGCTAATCCATCATGTGCATTTTATAGAAAGAGTTTCCTCATATATCAGATCTGTTGGGCTGCAAGCTAGTCATAGTATGTTGTGTCTTCACCTGAATTTTTTGACTGGAATAAAGGATAAAAGCTATCAACCCTCTGTGTGCCAGCTTCTTGAATGACAGAGATAAAAATACAGTTTAGAAGCTGTTTATTGCTACATTATGCAGTCACTTTTGAAATAGTTAAAACTCCAAAACCCCAAATAAATAAGTTGGAATATCATTTGCTGAACAAAAATTTCTAGATGTCTGCCCACAAGGGAAAGAGAAGACACTTTTTGTATTTGTTGAACAGAAAATGTGGCATTGCAAAGTCTATGAATTACATAGTGTTCTCCCTGAAAAATAGAATTGCATAATATGTTGTTTTACTACTGCACGTAGTAAAAAATCATTCTTAGGTCCCAAAGCCAGAAAAAACAACACATGAAAGGACAAACTGACTACAAGTTCACTGCTTTGGATATAAAAAGGTATCTGGCATGATGAAGTCTTTTTTAGTCCATGTGGTTTTCATTTGAATTGGTTCATGTAAGGTTCTTTCAAGAGGAGGAAAAAAATGCGATAAATCTCCTTAGGAATAGAGCCCTGCAAGCTTGGGAAACTCGCTGGGCAAGGCAGCTTCTTTTGTTCGCCAAATTCTAGGGGCACAAGAGCCTAATGAGAGCTTAATTAAAATTGATGTGAAAAAATTAAACACTTTAAAGTATTGTTTGGGGGCTTGCAGAGCTCATGCCAGTGAAAGTTGATAATTTTGTGGGTTTGGAATTTAATTAAATTAATTTTTTTTTTCCATCTACAGAGATCTGTTGCTATCTCTTTTCTTTCCGGCTAAGAAAAAATCTAGAAAAACATTGGTAGGAAAGAGTACCTCCTTCTCTTTTCCTCAGTTTCCCTGGGTCCAGGAGAGTGAGTATTTTAGTTTTCACATCAGAGTTGAGACCTTCTTCTCCTTTCAAGACATTTTTCTACGTGGTCTCTTGCAGGCAAGCATGAAATCATTCTGTTTGAGCTCTGAGCATATGTGCATTCATGCTACGCATCCTTGGACAGAGCACTCTGCTGAGCACAAATTGATATTTTCTGTCTTTCAGCAGGGGCTTTAGCTTGGGCTCACACTGTAAATGCAGTAACATGGCTTCCAGTTCAAGGCTGTCATGCATCCAACTGGCTCAGGTCTTGGGCAGAAAAACTTGTATTCTGCCTGCAAAAGGCTATGTAGACATTCTCTGATACTCATTCACACTGAGCTTGGTCTGATGCCTGCTGGAATCAGTGATAGTCTTTATACTTCAATAGGTTTTGCAATAAACTTCCTTCAATGCCTTGCAAGAAGTATTTATCACTCAGAACTTCTAGGGACTTCAGTGGGCTCAGGATGCTCAATATCTAGATGTGTTAGATTTTGCCATTTTCGTTCAGACATCCCTTTCACACAAAAAATGACACTTTTGTTCCAAGCAAATTTCCAGCCTGGTGACAGATTTAGTGAGCATGAGCAACATTCACCATTCCTCATCTCCAACCTCTGCTTGGAGAACTTTGAACTCTGGCAAGTTTGTGGACAAGTCTGGAGCTCACTTTGCTCGTAGCATTGCCCGATTACAGCCTATTGTGCACCAGTGCAAAAAAGGGCTGGGAATCTGTGGTGTTACATCAACCCCATGAACTTGAATAGTCAGAGTTTAAAACTATGGTTTTATAGGCAATATATAAGTGTATAACACTTTATAAGGTTGCTTGAAAGAGGAGTGGCATCAGAAATGAATGTATTTTTTAATGGAACAGTTTTCTCTAGGCCCTTAGAAGTGACATTCTCTGTGGGTATTCTAACAAAGTTTCAATGTCAGGTAATTAATTCTCTGCTTATTTTTGCATCAAAAATATTTACTCAAACCAGAACAGAAAGTTTAGTCTATTGGCAATTATTTTTTTGGGGTTGTTGATTTATTTTTTTTAATTTGGCAAGAGAAGCTAAAATAAACAGGTTCTTTTAGGTTTTTTTAAAATTTCATCTGGTTTTGGGAGGAAAACACCCACTTCCTGAAGTGGTTAATCTTGAAAACAGAATTCTGGGACCCCTCTCTTGTAACTTTGTATTGCAAACCAAGTAGAAAAACAACTATCTGAGTGGTGGAGCAACATGGTCAGCTGTTTTTTTGCTAAATTAAGCCTTTCTGTGAGCTAGGCCAGTGGATATCAGCTATCTCTGGATATGAATGCATTTGTGTCTCAAGGGAATATCATGGGTATTTTGATGAATAATCAAGCCTCTAGACAGCACAACAGAGACTATCTCTTACATATCGTTCCCAGGGAAACCAAACTGAAAGCAGAACTTTCCAAAGAGGAAGCAGCCATCACAAAACACTGACCAGCTGTAGGTGGATGTGCTCCACAGAAATACTTCTGGATTTTTATCTCCTTTTATCTATTTCTTAACAGTAAATAGATCTTTTAATGCCATTTCTCCTACAGATTAATTCAATTCACTAATAAAGAGCATCCTTTTCCAGCCACATCAATTTTACATTTGTATAAAGTCCAATGCAGTCTGTTTAATAAACACAAAATTCTTTCCCTGGGTCTGAGAGGTATCAGGACAAAGAACAGAAAACCCAGTAGGAAGAATTTGCCTGACTTAACTTTTGCAATGAAAAAATGTCTTCAAACCATCTGTAACTAAGCAATAAAGCTCAAGCACTGTAAATTCATGTATAAATTTGTTCTGTAGTACCATCCCTACTCTATACCAAAGCTAGCTTCTTATATTATATGCACTCTTATCTGTGATGTTTTCTTTTAGTAGTCTCATCAATACAAAGAACTTTTAAAACCAAGTTATGGCACTATCAGAGTCAACCCAGAATCTTTTGATCAAATAATCAAATTAAATATCAAAAGGCAATTAAAATTAAAAAGATTTCAGCCTACCTCCAGTTTTCAGTCAAGCATGATGAAAGCATTATTATTATTTTATTACCTTCCATTTTCTTGAATCCTGCCATATGGCTTGGGTGATGTGGATCCACAATTATTGAAGAAGGTTTAAATTAGATCAAAGCATCATTGAATTCAAAATGTTACTACTTTCTTTGAATTTCAGCAATACTGTTCCATGGGTTTCTTTCTGTCCCACTGCCTTATAGTACAGCAAAGTCTCAGTTTACACAACAGTTTTTACATCTACAAAGGCATCAAGTACATCACAAAGAAATACTATTGCACTTAGATTTTTTCATATGCACTTTTTTTTTCATATCCTGTCAATTCTTTCCTTCATCTTCAATTAAATGTTCTTAATAGGAAGAAAACAGATCTTCCCTTTTTTGTAACTACAGTACTTGGTATCCTGGGATATAATGTGAACAGTATGCTGCTCTAGCTATAATTATTAGTGATAGTCTTGTATTATGTAATTTATACCTTACACGACATTAAAAATCAGCATATTCCTGTGCCCAGAATATTTCTGATTTAGGAGGACATGTGGCACCAGTTGCACTGGATGAGGTACAATACGAAATAACAGAATAGGTGGTTAAGAGCTCGGTTACTGGTGGGTTGAATATGCCTTCCTCTTTTGGCCAGCCAACTCAGCTGGCTGCAAGGCAAGCCAGCTCCATGAGCTCCCAGAATTGTTAGGATGACAAGACGATTTCCATCCACTGACCTGAAGCTCATAGTATACATTTAGATCAGCATCAGGAGGCTGAACTCCCCAACCTGTCCCCCACATACAGAGCAAATGGAAAGAAACTGATTCCTTAAGAGGAATTCAAAGCAGAATATGTCCTGAAACACTATTTGAAAAGGTATTTTTGTGTCTCTAGTGATTTTTAGAGGAGTGAAGGAAGCCTCTTAACTTGGGCTTAGTAGTTAGATATTTTATGATGTGAGTACTGAGGTGGTACAGGGACAGGGTAGCTCCATTGTTCTTTGAGGGCTCAACCCATTTTTCTTCCATTAAACTTCCAAAATTTTTATAGCAAGAGCTGTGGTCTTTCTGCACCCTTTACATTTCCTAAAGCCCAGACATCCATCTGCAGAGCAGTAGAGAGATCAGACACCAAGAGAATACAGAAAAAGAAACCAAAGAGAAGCATGGAGAGACAAGTTGTGATGTTTGTGTGTGTGCCTCTGCCATGTCGGTTTGAGCATGTTTTGGTGTTGGCATGTCTGTAGGAAGGAAAGGACAAAATAATTGCAAAAAAGCATAACACCATAAGATGATTGTGAGGGAATGTAATTAAAGGGATATGAGGCTGTGAGTGCTGATACAACACAGTGGAAAGGGAAAGGAAATCAGAGGCATGGGAATATAATGGCTAATGAAGGATCTTAGAAGCTGAAGCCAAGAATTTAACTTCATAAAAAGTACATCAGGAGCCCAAGGATGTGCTCTCTTCAAGCAGACAAAAGCCAGACACAGTGGGGCTTGCTACGCAGCTTTGGGTCATTATTGCATGTTGGTTCCATTATTTCTGTCTTCATCAAGTGTTATTAACTCATCATCACCACAGGCTGCCTTTTTGTCATGTAAAGCTTTGTACTCTGAGCAAAATGTCATTCACTGCTCATAGCTTCCTCCAAGCAGAGGAGCAATACCTTTGTGACTGGAAGGATAGTCCTGATATCCAAATTGCTGGAGAATGCTACAAAAGTGTGCCAGATCCTGCCAGGGAGCTGATGCCTTGTGGAGGAAAATAGAGCAACAACTCTGTATGTTAAACCTCTAAGATGCCTAAGAGTGTATGGCCAAAATTGTCTTCATTGACAAAAACTGCTAGGGTTTGGGACCCAAATAAAAAGATAGCTCATCCGAGCCTTAGTCTAGTTTAAAGTAAAAAGCCTATTTCATCCTTTATTTTTGACCAAAGTTATTACCAGGGTTTTTTCAACACTAAAAGGAGGTTTCAGTGTCAGCTATATAGCTATCTAAATATTTTTAAAATGTTGCCTGATTCCATGGGTTGTCCTTCACAACAGATTCTTCAACTTTTACAAGAGCTGTAACTGTTATTTTGATTGAATTTCTATTCAGATGCACATAAGGAATGGTTTTAATAAAATTAACTAGGTGCCACTCATCAAATAAATAGGTATTTTTACCTGTGATGGGGGAGAAACATAGCAGGCATTCCTAGAAAAATTTCCTGGCTAACTCTTTCTAATGCTTTTGTTTCTGGCCTTCATGATTAAGCAACAATTCATTGCTCGATAAGCCTCTGATGTCAGTTCAACCCTTTCATACTTTAAATGGCTCTGGGCTTTGGTTTAGCATGCAGCAGAATATTGTGTCTCTTGTATTGAGTTTAGCTCTCTGTGACTTCCTTGTAAAAGCAGGGATTTTCTTCATGAATAAATTTTTCTTCCCTGAGATTCAGCTTTGTGCAAACTGGCACCGCTCAGAGGGGATGGTCTCTGGGTTTCTTCTCTCATCTGCTCTGTACCAAACACAGGCACCTTCCAGGACACTCATCTGTGCCCTGGGAAAGATGTGCAGTCCCTATCTGCTCAGTTCCTTCTCCCTTTCAACAAAAGGCAAGGCAAGTTGCCTACTGCTGGTTGTAGTTCCTCTTTCCTTGACTTGTTGCCACACAAGTTTGTCAGTATAGCAGATACTGAGAAACTCTGAGATGGTGAATTGTTTCCCCTGTCACAGAGGTGTAGCACCAGTTCACCCCCAGAAGATGTATGGCAGGAGTGTGATGTCCCTATTCCAACGAGCTAGACAAAAATCTGCACAGCACATGATCAGAATCAGCCATTCTGCTCTGTTGTGCGCTGCAAGGTCTCTCACACCAGCTGGATGGGTGTCACAGCTGCAGACTGAATGAGAAGTACCTGGGTTTGCCTCAGTCATGGAGCCAGACACAGAATCTGACACAATCCCACAGTCATGCCCAGCTCCCAAATGCATGGCTCCTATTAAAAGTCTCCATCCCTTTCCTGAAACCCATTTATTTTAGGGAACATCTGTTATGCTGGTGTAAACAAGCCCAGGGGAAGTTTCATGCTGTCTTCCCACCATGTCCTCTTTGTTCTGCTCCCTTCCCATCCCAGTGACAGCTGTGTCCTGGGCAAAGCTTACCATTTCTGTGGAAAAGTGTGGTAATTTTAGCCTGATTTCCTAATAATTTGAGAATTGTGAGATCATGTCCTTCATGTGTTTGTGGAAAGGGCAGTTGTAGAAGTACCCTACAGCCCTTGCCTTTCCTGGTGACTTTTTACCCTGTTTATCAGTCTCAAATGTGCCAGAAGGTTGAGGAGGTCTGAAATGTCAAAGGGTTGGTCTATCTCCTGAGAAAAAAGTGCTGTGAAATGGAAAGCATGGTAATAGCAGCACACCAAATATTAGGCCTCAGAAAATGTACAGGGTTTCTTTTCTCTCTTCTTTGCATCCATTATGCAAAAGTAAGGTAACTCCTTCACTCCTGCTGCTAGTTGAATTACTTTTTTCTTTAAGGCACAGTATAAACAGGGGTTATCTCACTGGACACTCTTCCCAGGCTCACTTGGGTGTATGTACACAAGATTGACAGTCCAGAACTGTCTCCTGCAAGCTGTGTAACGACGGAAACCTATGGAATAGTGTGTCAGAAGACACTGTTTATGTCTTCTGCTCTCAGTTTCCCAAAGCCTCCCAATCTGTGAAGGCCCAAGGCTTACACCCTTGCTTATATCTGAGGTTTGCTTTTTATTGTGTTTGCCTTGCTGTTTCCACACCCACTGATGTTTGTGGCAGCAGAGGTGACCTGAGAGCAGTTTCATCTGTCGCTCTCTGTGTACAGCAGGTCATCTGGCCATACACAGGAAACCCGACTTCCACTGACAGGTTTTGCAGTTTCTATCCAGAAAATATTAGTAAGAAAGAGCATCTATCAGGCCAAACAGTTTTCACTGATACATGCTGAATAAATAATATGCCAAAGAACAAGTAATGTTAATAATGAGTAATGGGCAATTGTGATATAATTAGGACACCCAGCTCATTGAGTCTGACATGTTAATCTGACACTACCTCTTCAGCCTGTGAAGTTGTGCCCTACTAAGTGGCTAAATTTCAGTAAACTAAGCGTGGCCTGGAAGTTAAATTAAATATTCAATTGTCATGAAAGAAATGGCCTTGCTGCACACTGTAAATTCTGAGAAATTCCATTAATGTGTGTAAACAAAATGCTTAGGCTTCACACTATGAAAAACCCCAAAACCAGACAAGGGCAATGGGCAACTTGATCCCTTTGTAAAACTTTGTAATTTTCTAACCAATGCTTTTGCTTGTTGCAAAACTAAATTGACACTGAATTTAAATTTTAAAAGCATTGTAAAGACAATTTCCTGGTTTTTTTCTCTTTGTCCTTAGTCTGAAGTTAACTTTAGGTTTGATCAACTCAGAGACTTATTTGCTAGAAGCTACTGGTAAGAGTGATGAAACATTGTCATGAATTTTCATCTTGTTCCATTACATTCCATCAAAAATACTGAAAAGGTTATCCTTTTGTATTATGCTAGGATTCCTCAGACAGGCTATAGCATCTCTGAAAGATTCTCAGTAAATATTGGTTTTATTTCCAAGTACAGTTTTGGAAGATAACAGTTACACAACTTTCCAAAGAGCAACAGCATCCCAGCAGCACAAATTTACAGCTTTTGGACCAGAGCTATGGCATATGGGTCAGAACTGTTTGTGACTCAAACCACAGAGTAAAAAAAAAACAAAAAAACAAGTAGGAGAGTTTTGCTCAGCACTGCTGGTAGAAAGGGGAGAAGCTGGCTATAAAAATGATATTACCTTACTGCCTGACAGTAATGTAGACTCTGGGAATTCAGGTAAGTAGGGGAAAATGCATTTAATAGAACATGAGTATATCTGTTTTTGAAGCATCTGTTTCAGCTGGGGAGATAATGGGGTATTGAAAAGCCTCCTTGTGCTGGGCAATTTAGACCTGCTAGGGAAGACATGATATACCATTCCTCTCTTAGACATCAGAACATTCTTCCTGAACCCTTTTCTATTTGTTTCTGACATGAAATTTTACTTTATTTGCCACAATAGGGTAGTCTATAGTCCACCTCCCATTGAGGTCCATAGGGAGACTTAACAGAATTGAGGTTGGCAAACATCCCTTGTCCATACTGCATTGTTTGAAATGGTTGCTCAACTTCCCATCTTTGACATTGTTTTTGAACATACAAGCTTTTTTAATGAAAGAAGCAAAGTCAAATGTCAGAACCATTAGATTTTCTTTCATCTCTCATAAGCACAAGTGAAACAGGATATAGCTCTAAAAAGTTGCATAGACCTGTTAAATAGGAAGACTTCTTTATAAGGAAAGCTACAGAAAGTAGCGAATTGCAAAAAACTGAAGAGTGACAGTATCATGTTTGTAGATAAGATGAGTACATGAAAGAAGGAATGCTAAGGAGAAAAGACCAAAAATGTGTGGAGGTTTTATTAGTGAACAATCTCATTAGAATGATTCATAGTTGAGAAATTTTGCCTTAGAGGAGTTCCTTTGATTCATGGCAAGAAACTGGGAGGCTCTGGAACTGAGGAAAACCAAGAATTAGTCATGGAAAACACCAAAAGTTTAGAATTTCAAATGTAGGTGATTATTCCAAATGTTTTGAATCTTGTAGCATTGTAGTGTTTGATGTCAGGTTTCAAACTAATATTAGATGGGGACACTCTGTCCCAAGACCATTGAGATAATTTCTACAGTACTGGACCAGGATGAGTTTTAACTGATTGGTTTCTCAGGGATATTTTGCTTAACTTGTTCTCAAAAATTCACAAGGAAAAAAATAAAGTGCTGTTCTTAATCTGCTCCTGTATTTTATTATTTGTTCTGATCACTGATAAACTGGAGGGATTCTGTTAACCAGCTGTACATCCACCTTAGAAGAAAAGATGCTGAACTAGATTTTCGTAACTTCCTTATGTGTCATTTTCCGATTTTGCAGTTCTTTACAATCACCTTTTCTGTGTAAAGAAGGTCTTCCTGTTGTCTCTGTGGTAAGATAAGGCTAACAAATGACCAATGAAAACTGTTATTGCTACTTTAATGGCAATGGCATTACTATTGTTATAATTAATGGCATTACTATTTTACTTTGTTTATATGAGGGATTGCTGACCAAAGGAAATGAAGAATTAATCAAAACTTTGGTAGACTAATATGTATACCTTTGGGAAGTGGTATTCTATCTGAAATGCAGGCAAACATGAAGAATAGAATGGGAAGTGAAGTCAAAGCCATTTTCCTGCTCCTGAGGGAAGTCAGACATCAAGGTACAGCAGGACTGGGCCACATGTCAAGGGAATGTTGTGGGACAAAATGAACATCTACCAGTCCAAAACATCTGCCTCCTCCCAACACATTTCTCATCAATATTCGAGATTCTGCAAAGACCTACCTCCAAGATGCCCTGACAGGTATATTTAGTGACAAAGTGGGGAGTTAGCACTGTGCTGCCACAAATGCAGGCCATGAGAAAAATCCCTGCTGAATCAGCGTGGCATGCCCACCAACACCCAGGGCTGCAGATCCGTTTGTCTTCTTTCCAGGAAAATGTTTCCAACACTTTAAAGCTTCCTGCACTTATTGGAGATTTTGTTTTTTGTGGCATTTATGTCCATTTACGTAACTTCTGTAAATCTGTTGCTAATTGTTGTATTTGCTTCTTTATTTCATTTGTCCGATGCCCTTTGAGTGGTTTTAATAAAATCACATATTATGACTAATGGTCTCTGCCCCCCATCAGAGAGCACTTTTATGTCTCAAATAAAGAAGGTTTGACAACCAGACCCCACGCCTTTATTCTTTACACATTTACGTCTCCAATCCCACTCTTTGACATAATGGGAGTCCTACAGGATGGGACAAGGTGACATTCACATTGTGCAGGCTGGGAGGGCATTGAATCCACATGGTAGGCAAGTTTCTCACTCAGCTCAGACAATAATGAAGCACTGAGATGTAGCCTTCAAGATCTGCAAAGGAAATTATAAGGGTGTGCTTCTCCTCTCCATTCCCATATATATCCCATTTTATATCCCATCACCTGCTCAGGTGGTAATCACCAGTGCTGGTTGCAATGGTGTATTTTGTCATTAGAGCTCTATCTAGCTTAAACTGGTTTTGGGGGAGACAGATAAGAACACAATAGCCAAAGGCTAATTTGAGCAATGCATCCACCTAACCACAGTGCGGGTCATTGTCTCAGTCAAGCCAACTTTGGAAGAAATATTTGCAGTTGATATGCAGACACAACTATGAGTCCATTATCTTACTCCTTAAATTGTGGGAAGACCAGGACCCATTGAGGTCTACTACACACCAGTGGGCTGCATGCTAGGATGCCCCCTGCAGTAGACAACAATTTGCACTCCTCAAGTCAAAGAGAATCCCAATTGCAGAAGCGTGTTGAAAATTTGAAATCTTAGCTAGGTGATATAAAAGGTTAAATGTGCACATGTAATCCTTTAGACATGAACTGTTGACCAAGTCTGGGAGTAAGCTGGATTCAGCTGCACCTATGCTTCCTTCTGAGAAGGAGTTTAGAAAGCAAGAGGATAATTTCTAAACTTCCAAAATCAGAAGGAGGGTCTCTCTGAAAGTTTTGCCTGACCTTATCAACTGTACCTTACCATCAAATCTTGTTAAACTACTGTCCTATTTACAAAGCTTGTTAAATCATGATGCTTTATATCAGCTGACACATTGCTACTTCTCTTTTATGAAGTGCAACCCTCCACCTGTGACAGAGATGCACTTGAGGCACACTCAGCAGTTGCAGTGTATTTGATACATTCCATATAAATACCCCTGTGGATAGATTACTGTAAAACTCAACTATGTCCAAAGATCTAACTCACAAAAATTTGAATATAAGCATCTATAGTGCTAATTGTCAAAAAACAATGTTGCTGAGCAGTGCTGGTTAGGTGAGACCAGAAATGGTCCTGTTCTTAATAAGGCTGTTCCAGGAAAAGTTAATCCACAAGTAGCTACTCTTTTTCATTTCCTCCATTCTCCTCTGTCTGAAGCCAAATCTGCTCAGCACTACAGCAGCTGGCTTCCAAGATAAGGCTGTGAGATGCTGCAGAAACATGCTATGGTTTCTGTGTGTGCACAGGTGCCAGCAGCATTCTGCAGTGCAGGGATCCCTCTCCAGTGGCTGATGGTGACTTGACAGTGCCGTGCACTCCTAGACCCACTCCTAATGCAAACCCAGGCTGATCACAGAAACATCACAAAGAGAAATGTGGAAGTTTGAAAGGCAAATGCCACGAAATTCCACAATTTCATTAGCTCCTAGCATAACCCTGAGCAGTGAGAATACATTGGGCCCAGAAACAAGTCTGGTATGCTGGTCCAGAAGAGAATACTAGGATTCCAAAGAGTGTCAGTGCAGTGTTTATATACTGATTAAAAAGCAAATCAGTAACTTCAGTCAACAAATTCGCCTAAAATGTCTATTGCCAAAGTTTATGTGCAACATAATTCTACAGATTCATCTTCAGTGGCCCATACCCATCTCACTTAACTAACATTTTAAAAATATCTCCATTCACAAAAGGCATTTTTATATAGATATAAAATATTAAAATGTTAAACAAACCCTTACAGTTCATAATATATGGGTGGTTTCTTCCCAAAGTAACACAAAATATAATGTCAAAACACTCATTTTGATAATATAGAAAAAGCAGGGATTTTCATTTTAGTCTGTTGGGAATTTACCTGCTAGAAAATGGAAAAGTACAAAACCATGGCTAATTCCAAGTCCTGCACCTGTGTTGATAGCATGTCCTTGAAGCTTAGCTGTGGTATAATAACAAACAGTGAAAAAGACATGAGAAAAGAGAGATGTAACCCCTAAGGAATGAGGATGAGTTAATGCTATAGTTTAACCAATAGATTGCTTGGCTTACAGAATATTCATAAGCTTATTATTTGCTGTATAAGTGTTTGATACTTTCTTCAATAAACTGGACCAGAAGGACCTGAGGGACCGGGACCGGACCGGACCTGAGGGGCCTGCGATGAACCAACTGGTGTCCTGGTCCCTTTCCTTCGACATTAGTCTCTCAGTAAAATAATATCTGCTTATCCTGGAATTTGTTTGAAAGTGGATGGTCTAAAACCCTAATCCTGACATTTTAACAATGTAATTTAAAAATAAAAATCAAATAGGGTAAAAAAATCAAATAGGAAACTTTTATTTTTGAAATTAAAAAAAAAAAAAGATGATAACTATTGTTTTGGGGCCTGAATCTTTATCTGAATATCTGTCAACTTGGAAGAAGGAAATTCCTTTCAGAAGTAAGTTTGCATGCAGGTGTGTGTCTTTCTTTGAGTTCCTAGGCCCAATTTCACTATAAATTACAGTATGTTTTACTTTAAAACAATGCTTGGAGGCACCTTTTGAAGTAGTTTGAAGTTGATCAAAGGTCTGTGCCTGAGATATTTCAGTTTCAGTATTTACTATAGTATATTCAGAAAAACATAACAGTAAAAATCAGTCCAAACTCAGAATGAGATAACTAGAATATAAGAAGAAATGTTAGTGAAAATAATATAATGAGAAAGGACAAAAGAAATAGTTTATTCCACTGAAAAATACCACTGAGATTTCCCAACACTCTGATAAATGAAGTTTGCTTTGTGCAAATAAGAAAGGAAGAAAAACAGCTTGTGTTGCTGGGATGGATAAGAACAGGTCACCCAGCACAGGTATTCTGCACAGGAAGGAAGAGTTTCCCTTGGTCTTGGCCTGAGGTAAGCTGCAGAGGCCATTCAGTTAACATGAAAAACTCATTTAGAAATTAGAACAGCTAAAAAGCATCTGGAGTATGATCTTATCGCACTATTTTTTTTCATCACTTTATTGCAAATTCTGCATTTTCATTTTTCAAGTAAGCCTATTTTAAGTCTGCCGTGTATGAAACCAATTTTGCACCACGTGACAGACACAGGTGAAGCAGTCTTTGATATCAAATGGTGCCACTTTCACTCTTGCAATGTCCTGGAACAGGTCTGGCATGTTGAGAGAGCAGGAGCGTGCCTCTGGCTGTGCTGTAAGGGCAGCAGAGACATTTGCAATGTGGGTGATTTGAGCTGGGGACATCAGGGCCACCAGCGAGTGCGTGGTGCCCATGAGTGCCCTTCACATCTGTTACCCATTGTTACCCTCGTGAACAGGAAATAGAAAGAATAGAGCAGTCACCCCACAAGAAGAAATGAAGGAATGGTGAAGAGGTAGGGCCTGGAGTGAACAAAAATTTTGCAAGATAACATGAGATGGCAGAGACAAAGAAGAGGAAGGAAGAAGGAAGGACCAGCCTGCAGCCAGGCAGGCCTGCATGAAGACAAAGTGGAGGAAATTTCAGAGGGCAAGGGGAGGGATCTTGTAGGACCATGATATGAGATGGGAATATGAGGCTCATTGTCAGACCATGAAACCGAGCAAGGTACGGAAAGAAATGAAGATCAGTTTATATGCAATAGAACTTTATTTCTTTGCAGAGCAAGATGTCAGCTCTCAGCAACCTCAGGCAGTTTGAGAAGCAACCAAAAGAAAGGTGTCAGTGATGAACTGTGGGATACCTTCTTGTAGAGAATTCTTATCTTACAGGGTAATGCCTGTGCAACAAGGCACACAGTTTTCTGTGGTCCAGCATTGTAGCTCACAGGAACTTGTAACAAAAATCAAAAGGAGACAAATTGGACAAGTTCACGTAATTTCTTCACTTGATTTCAATGTACAGGGAAATTATGTAGAGAATACAATGAAAATTGTTTTAAAAAAACTATGGGGCAACACAATATTTTCAGCAGAAATAAATCAACAATGAGAATGACTGTGCAAGCATGTAGTCTGCCACAGGAACTATACAATAAGAATTAACTTTAAAAAGCCCAGCTGAAGCATTCACATAGTAAATGCAGCCAGTTTCAACAACAAAATAGAAGAGCTTTAGTAGTAGCATGGGTTGAGAAACTGGATATTATAACAAAAACCAGTGGGCCTACACTCATGACTAGAATGCAGGTGGTGGAGAATATACGCAGTTCAGTCACCATATGATCAAATTGGTTAAAACAGTTGTGACCATCTTAAGTTAATTATGTGGTATTCTGCAGAATAAATGGTGAAACAGAATCCTTTTGGGTCTAAATCATCCAAGGGAAGAAGAATGAGCAAAATTATGCTGTTGCAGTCCTGGGAATCAGCCATGAGCCAGTACAGTGAGAGTGGGGAACAGAGCTCTTGTTAACATTATTAAAGACACAAATCTGATGGGGAACAGTCTCATTTGAGAAGACCTTAATTTCCAGATAGAAAAAAAAAAAAGAAAAAAAGAAGAAAGCAGCTACAGCTTTCTGCCAGGTGCAGTAAAAAGGTCTGGAGTCAATTTCATGAGGCTGTAAAGAAATAAAACAAAAGAAAACACAACCCAAGCTTTAAATGACCTCAACTGAGCTCCCTCTCAGAAATTTGTGAAGCTAAATTAGTCACTTGTGCACTTAAAAATGAGCAAGATTTCTTCGCTCACGTATGCTGACCTGTGGAAAAAAAATATTTAAAGAAAATATATATAAAGGGAAACATTTTCTACAGGCAAAGAGCAGGTAAGAGCAGTAATGTTGACCACCAGGGTGAAACTGGGATGTGTGAGAATGAAAGAAGAAGCAAAATTCAGAGTTTAAAATAGTGTAGTTCAATATCACATGTTGAGGAGGGGAGGGGAGGGGAGGGGAGGGGAGGGGAGGGGAGGGGAGGGGAGGGGAGGGGAGGGGAGGGGAGGGGAGGGGAGGGAGAGGAGGGGAGGGGAGAGGAGAGGAGAGGAGAGGAGGAGAGAGAGGAGGGAGAGGAGAGGAGAGGAGAGGAGAGGAGAGGAGAGGAGAGGAGAGGAGAGGAGAGGAGAGGAGAGGAGAGGAGAGGAGGGGAGAGGAGGGGAGGGGAGGGAGGGAGAGGAGGAGGAGAGGAGAGAGAGGAGAGGAGAGGAGAGGAGAGGAGAGGAGAGGAGAGGAGAGAGAGGAGAGGAGAGGAGAGGAGAGGAGAGGAGAGGAGAGGAGAGGAGAGGAGAGGAGAGGAGGGAGGGGGGAGGAGGAGAGGAGAGGAGAGGAGAGGAGAGGAGAGGAGAGGAGAGGAGAGGAGAGGAGAGGAGGAGAGGAGAGGAGAGAGAGGAGAGGAGAGGAGGGAGAGGAGAGGAGAGGAGGAGAGAGAGGAGAGGAGAGGAGAGGAGAGGAGAGGAGAGGAGAGAGAGAGGAGAGGAGAGGAGAGGAGAGGAAGGAGGAGAGGAGAGGAGAGGAGAGGAGAGGAGAGGAGAGGAGAGGAGAGGAGAGCCAGGCAATTCAGATATGCCCGTTCTTTGATCACTCTTAGTGTTATGATGAGTGTGCAAAAACCTCTGCAGGACACTGCATTACTACAACACAGAAGCTACAGCCTCTCCTTAAAGGAGATCACAAAGACCCTTCAGGCATCCTGACATAATATTATATTTAATTCTTACCATTCACAACAAATACTTCAACACAGTGAAAACATTAAAGAATGAAACTGCTATGCTCAGTGGTATACTCAGTTACTTTCAGTATACTCTTAATATACTGGGATGGAGGGTTATATTTTAAAATTAAACTCCTAACTTATCATTAAGGGACATCAACCCCTTGAGGTAAAGTTGAAGAAGATAAAAAAAATTAAATGAGAAGAACTAGAATTGAACCTGAAACAATTCTGGAAGACCATATTTCTTAAGAAAATCTTTACTTCATCACTGTGACTGCCCTTACAAACAATGGCCAAGAAGCTCAAATTTCTGGGTCTCATCTGCAGTGTTTGGTCATTCACAAATTATTTTCAGGTGACTATCCAATTGCATCCATAGACTTTTATCTAGTAGACCTTCCCACACTATTTGTTGAAGTATTTCTTGATCCTCATCACATGGCAAGTAACCATCCAAAGAAAATATCTTATGTTGTCTTTTGTGCCCACCACATTCTACAAGTTCTTATTAGGCTGGAAAATAAGTTTATATAAGCCCGGAGTATGATCGATCATTGCAGAGCCTCAAAGTATCTATGAAACAATTTATCTCAATTTGGCCATTGTTTTTGTTTTTCTAAGAGTCCGTTCTCCTAACAAATTAATTTCTAAAGAATCTCAGGGACTCACAGACTTCTGAGACTGATATTTAATTGATATGTAATAAAGTTCAGAAGTAATATTGATATAGACACTTAAAAAAGGTCTTAAAAAACTTCCATTCAACTGGATATTTTTCCCACCAGAAAATTTGATCACTGTGCTAATGTATTTGCTAGTCATGAAAAATCAGAATCTATTTTCTTGTGTGTTTACTGAGATTCTCTCAAAAATTTATCCTTCAGCATTTTCTTGCCTATGAATGAGTGTTTAAACCAGTAAGAGAAGGAAGAAATAGCAGATTTAATATTTGATATGTGCCAAAAGACATTACCAAAGTAGAGAACTAAATGAGACTCAGGTAGTGCAATGTGAATATCCAATGGCACTTAAAGGCCCAGGACAGCAACTGTACTGGAGTAAATACTGTGGGTAACCCTGTTTTCAGTCCCTGAAGAAATGGGAATTTGTTCTTTTGTTTGAGAAAATTATGTGAAAGTTCCCCACACAGATGTTTCTTTCTGGGTTTAAAATAGGCCTAAAACTTGAACACAAACTGTTTGTATGGGACCAGATCCCCTCTTCACACAAGCTGAGACATTTTTAGGGCCAGGGTCTTCACCTCATGCTCATCCTTTAATTAAGGTAGTGATTTATTCAGTGTTGCTTTTATGAAATTCCACTTGATAAATCTGTATGATCTGGGCAAGAACTGATGGACACATATGTGAAATGCAGCTTTTCAGAAAATGTACTATTAATACAAAGTCCTTCAGCAGGAGTGCCCTGTTTTCAGTAAATAAAATTTCAAGGTCATGATAGCATTTAGCTTTTCTTTCTACTTTTTGACCTGGTTTCTGTTGACAATGACAAAACAATCATATGAGAGTTTTCATAAAATTAGGAAATGTGGATGATTGCCAAACTGTAATGAACAAATTTTGTCATTGACAAAATTTACACCTTCCTTAATTAAGAAAGCTATTGTGTTACTTACTATTGTGAGGTTCAGGCATGACTACTACAACCAAAAGGAAAGTCTTGTGTTCTTATCAAAGTTCACATTTCAGAAAGAGATCATCCTCCAACATACCATCAATTAAGCTTTTTCCACAATTATGCTGCTGCAGAACTTTAAGTTAATTCACTTCTCTTGTAATTTCAAATTAAAGTTTATAATGCAAAATTTCTCAATTATTTTTTGGTATTCCAAAATAGTTTTAAAATTGTTGTTTACCATTCCATATTCCTTCAGTTCCTTCACTAATAATTTTCTTCATTGTTCCTCTTCATCAGTCTTGAAAAAATTTCTCCAGATTTGAATAGAGCACTCAAACTAATATTTCCCAAAGATGTTCTGTCAATGACTTTGAAACTTGTCTAACATTTTGCAAATTCCCAATGCAGCACTGTACATTTGTATTTTAGTAACTGTTTTGCATTGACAGCACGTAGTCCTCTTGCACTGGACAGGGGTTTCTAGATCTTTCTCACAAACATTTAACTGCTAAGCCCCTAGTTGCTACCAGATGTTATTATTACTGCTTCTTTAGGTTACTTGCATCCAATCTCTGCAAGGCCTGAAGGTTCTCTTGTGCTTTAACATGATATCATGTTGTGTTAGCGATGCCTCAACTTTGGATAACTGGGACTTTTATTTCAGCATAAACCTATGGGTTTTTTTCCAAATAGGAAGACTGAAGTGACATCATTATGTAGGATAAATCCCTAAACAAACATAATAAAACCTCAAACTGTTGTCAGTAGTAACACTTTGTAACTCTTGCCACTTTTAATGGCCAACCTTTTACAAGTATTTGTTATTGATCCTCTGCAAACCAACTTCTTGTCTTCTTCACAGTTCCTGCAAAGATGCCTAAGCCCAAGGCAAGATAGAAGAGATACAGTTTTGAAAAATATCTGGTAGAAAATGCATGTAAGTGTTTGGTTGCTTTTGCATATCCTCCTTGGGTAATTTTTTGCTGTGTTTTATACCTTTTTCTCTTTTTTTTTTTTATTTTTTTATTTTTCAGGTAAAAATCCAAATCAAAATAATGAATCTACTTAGGCTAAGAAACACATTGATGCAACTCTGTTACTTTTAAAAACTACAGAAATTCTCCTCCAAACTGCTGTACTGTGCTTGGCACATGGATGCAGTGGTCCATTCAGAATTTTAGGCTCTTTACACAGTCAGAGAGGACAAAAATATATAGGCACTCACAGGAGGAAAGGGTGGCAACTGGGCACGTAAGAAAAGAAATGGAGATCCAAAGATCTTTACTTGGCTGATATATAACCTTGGAATTATATAACTTAAGTTAAACAACAGTTCAATAATATTCCAGAGAGTTTATGCAGCTGCACCTCTTAACTCAGAACATCCTTTTTCCAAGGGGCTGGGGGAGCTGTCATTGCAATGCAAAGGGTAACTCTATCTTGTATCCATTCTCTGATGGAATGAATCAGAACTTGTATTCTGATCCCTTCTGTTCCGTGTATTTTGAACAGAAAATTTTCCTAGGTAGCATAATGATATAATTTGCCTTTTCAAAATATGTCTTACAAGGAGCTTTTGTTTGTTTGGAGAGGTAGGGTATGGCTGATGTGAGTTTTCCTCCCCTCTACACGTTATGTTGCTAAGTGACATTTGGCAATGAATATTGCATGTTGCTCCTGTTTCTCTGAGCCAGCAGCATTTTGTTGCTATGTTCCAGATGTCAGTGTAGTGAGATGTCATCCCTCTAAAGATCTACATTTGAACTGGAGGAGAATGAATGATTGGCAGTGTCTTCAACAGCTTTATTCGTATCAAAGCTGATATTAGTTATGAAACTCATTTTACTGGCAGCTTTTTAAACAGAATTTCTCAAAGCTTTTGAGGTCTTTAATGTTTTGAATAATGGGACCAATATAAATCTGCTTTTAAAGACATATATTTCCTGAAATTAAAAAAAAGGGAAACTTCTCTGTCATTTTTAAAAGTCATGTTTCCAGTATAAAAAAATAGGTTAGAAATTTATAAAAGACATGCACACACTGCAACACAAAAAAGATAGTGAAGACAGCTTATATTTCATAACCATGCTCTGAAAATAAGCATGTGGGTAGATATTTTGATCTCTCTGAAATTTTATATATGATAACTATCTCATACTGTGAATTTGGCTCCTTATCCAGATGCAAAATATTCTACTTTTCCAACTCTTAAGCAGCTTGGGGCATGTATGGTATCTTATGCAATGAATATCTCTTTATTTGAAGACATATTCATAAACATGCTCCCAGTCCTGTGACCCAAGATGTATGGTGTGATTTCTAAAATACTCCCATGCCATCATCATCACATAAACAGTGAATCAAATAGGTGCTTCTCCAACATCAGTCTTTGCACTATTCAGATATGGGGCTATCAGAAAAAAAACAAGTAAAAGAGTTACCTGAATGTAGAACAAGGGTTATTTGAAGTCTTGACTGAGTGCCTAGTTCCTATCCTTATACAGAAAGGGAAAAGAATGTTAAAAAGTGCCATTTTGGTTCATCTTCCTACATACTGGCTACATACTGGCAATTCAGAGTCCCCTTGCTTTCTAAGCCTGTCCTTTCACCATTCTCAGGAGGCAGTGCAATTTCCCTCAGGCTTTCTCACGCCATACTCCCAGTGCATACACTCCATTATTTGACCTGCCATCCACAGGTCAGTCACAGGTGGCAAAATTTGCACTGAACTTTATATTCAATAATACGAAGAGTCAGGACACTCAGCTAGCTCTCAGTGAAGTTTTCAGGACTTGAAGTATAAAATTTATGCTTAGCTTGGCACCTGGAGAGCAGACCTTTTCATTTCATCCTATTGTTGTTTGTGGTCATGAAGTTGAGTATATGAAAGTGTCACTTCTGCCAGACCAGGGCCCCTTAGCTGTAACCTAGCCAAGAATACATAACTGGGCAGAAATGTGATTTGGGGAGTCTTCCTTCTATTGCCTCTAGATCTGTAACAGATGACAAACGTATCCATATCTCTTTGATCACTACAAAAATAAACGTGTTTGTCTAAAATCTACCATAGAGCAATAAAAGAGTATTTTAAATGTGCTCAATGCAAAATCTTATCAGGCAGGAAAGTGGAATGAACCATTTGCTTTGTGCTCTTTTACTATAAAAAGTCTTGTTTCTGGGAAGAAAGTGTGTTTAAGAGAGCAAAAAGGTACATAAATTGACCAATTTAGCAGCATTGGTCAGATTAGGGATACAGTAACAAATTCTTATTTTCCTGATTTAGAAAGAGATAAAATGTTCTGTTTTCCTGGAAAACGACATAATTTAAGTGAAGATAATACAAATTAATGGTTTTGTAAGAGAAAGAGGGAAAAGGGGATTGCTGAAACTGCGACTGTGCTTGCAGACCAAAATACCTCTCTTTGAATAAACGCGGGTGAGGGATTGGCATCGTGTGGCTCAAGGTAGGGAGTGCTTCCTAATTTGCACAGGTGTTGCAATGCAAAGGGCCAGCCTGTGTGGAGTGAGTTGTTGCTTGACCTGCTATTAGCTGATTGCCCAAAACTTTGTCTTCAAACACACCAGTGAAAGTCATTGGTCAATGTATACTTGTTCTTACAAGCAGAGGTGTGTAGAGTCTCTCATGAAAAGCCTGTTTCACACCTTCTGCTAAGGGCTTTGTCTGATTAGTTACTGGCATCAACCAAAAGATGATTTAATTCTGAAAGCTGACCTTTCCAAAGGAAATCTGAAATAACTTTTTATCCATTATGGGCAGGAGTGATCAATAATTCGCACTGCTAGAAAATGAGCTTTGTTCCCTTTGATTTTTCTGGTTTAGGGTCTACTTTATTTTTTGCCATTTTGTCAAAATTTCTTCTCTCCATAATTGCAAGCCACAGTGCAACTGAAGAAAGGCTCTTGGCCAACCTCTTTGGAAGATTTTGTTCTGCTGTATGAATTACCTTCACCCAGCACTGAAGCATACCATTAAATATATGTAAATGCCTGTAGGCAATGAACAAAGTGGTAACTTTAAGCTACAATTGTATTGCACTGCTGTTTTCTCTCCACGTTACTATTTAACAAAGGAAATGCTGAGATCCAAAACCTGACTCTGCTGTAGAGTGCCTCTTGGGACCATGGAGCTAATACAGTTCTTAGCACAGGGATTGGACGGGATAAGCAACCTATAGATGTCCTATTAAATCAAAACATCAAATGTTTTGAGAAACATCAAATCTCATGCATCTTGAGGTTTAACTCTGTTGAGGAC
The DNA here is from genome assembly GCF_028769735.1 of Zonotrichia leucophrys gambelii. Taxonomy (NCBI): domain Eukaryota; kingdom Metazoa; phylum Chordata; class Aves; order Passeriformes; family Passerellidae; genus Zonotrichia; species Zonotrichia leucophrys. The sequence continues at coordinate 6,505,556 of NC_088175.1, read as the reverse complement.
TCAAAGAGGAAATGGCAGTCAAGAACTGTCTTCTTAAAATAGTCTATGGGTAGATTAAAGTGACCTACATATTCAGAAAACTTAATTTATTCAGGTTTTGCACCCAGTTAAAAATCACACAAGTGAATGAGTGATTTTGCATCAGTGTTTAAAAACTGCAGTAAACTAAACTCTGGCTAATGGATTTTCTAGGTATGACAACCAACATATTATATTTGAATTTTAATAATTTTATTTAAATAGCTACTGGAATAGAGTGCTTATAAATTGTAACTGCTATAAATATTGTTGCATTGTAAACAAATTCCCTGTTCCTAAACAGACAACTAAATCAAGCAAGGACCATATGAGTCAATGTAATAATAATACCTCCACTAAACTTTAGATACTCATTATTTTTAGAATTCAAATTTTCCATCCCTTGAGAACCTTATTCCTACACCCTAAATCAAAATCACCAAACACATCCCAAGTTTATTCTTTAAATATACCCTTCATTCCTTCAATACTGACAAAAAGAACATTGCTTCAAAGCTGAGCCAAAAACCAAAACAGTACTTATTCCAAAAGTGAAGTGAGGGAAATAGATTCTTGTTCAGGAATTTGTCCAAGTAGAATTGAGTGCAGTACAGCTGCAACATAATAAAAAGCAATGCTGGAATCCATGGCTAGCCTTTCCTCTGAGCTGCAGACAACGCCAGAGCTCTTAACTCTTCAGAGACTCCTTGGGAAATGTAACACAAGGGTCACCTGGCCATTAAAACCTAAAATATTACGTATGTGGCTATATAAATTCTACATAAAGTAGCTCTATAATCTACAAGAAATCCAGATTAGATACAAAGACTGAATAACTGAAATAACTCAAAGAAATTCAGTCAAAGAGACGGGAGATACTCAGAGACATAGACATCAGTTCTGTTTGAGTTTAAAATTCTGAGATAACTGTTTGACATGTTTGGCCATAGTGCATGTCACCACACAGGATGAAATAACATAGGCACTCTCACTGTGGGTCCTCATAATTTATTCCTTGTTTGGTGAAAATTTCTCTGAATCATTTTAGTGTGCAATGATGGTTATGTTCCAAGGCATTTTGGAGGAGTAAAAGAGCAAAGGAGGGAAGCAAGAGCATTTGAGGTGGAACGGCATGTTACGTTGTTTGTTCTGTCCTTTGATTGTGCCTATTCACTTAGGGCATCAGATGCTTTGGTTTGCTTTTCTCTAACATGCAATTATTGTGGGAAAGCGACGTCAAATAAGTGAGTGTTTTCCTTTGATCGAAAAGGCGATGAAATATGTGGTCATTCTGATGTGTTCTGGGGCTAAGCTCCCCAGCACAGCTGCTGATCAAACTCTCACGAGTCCCACAGATAATTCAGATCTCTGGTACAAGGTTGTTTTAAAGAAAATTGATTGATTCAATTGATAGAATTGGTCTTAGAATTCATTTCTTCTGAAGGCATGCCATATCCTTAATTTCATTTAGGAGATATTTGCTGGCACCTGTAACAAATTTTAACTGCAATTTCGAGTTCCTGCTTTTGACAGAATTTGGGAGGTTTTGTAAAGATTTACCACAAAGGGACTTGAATGAAAGAACTTCATCTTTAAGACTAAATGACAGAAAGTGCATATTTCAGCAATATGCACTGAATAAAAGGAAATTAGAGATGTTTATACTGCAGGTATTTACTACTTAGGTATTCAATATAGACAAGATGATGTCAAAACATAGAATTCTTTCAAGTTTATCATACACATAATCCACATTTCAGTGGCTGGCATCAAGTAGTCTTAAACTGCAAAGTAGCACAACTTTTTGAGAACAGTTTAATAAATGAAATGGAAATGAAGGAATATGGGAAAAAATCTTGACTGGAGTTAACGTTTATCTGTTCATGATAAAGACAAGAAAAATCTTTGTCATCTGCTGGTAGAATAGAAGTGTTTATGGTAGGCCAAAGGGATTCCAGGCTTCCTGAGGATATGAACAGTTTTCTTTTGGAACTGTTATTTGTTTCTTAGTCTTGAACTGGATTTTGGCACAGAACTCAGACCATCAGGGATGTAACTCTGACACGCAGTGATCCTATAGCTTTGTGCTTCAGGACAGTCCTTGAATGTTGATCCTCCTGCTGCTTAGATTGTGAATTGTCTGTTCCACAGAGCAGCCTAGAACCATTGATACTTGACTGGAGATAAAGTACATAGTTCCTAGAATAATGGCAGAAAAAATACTTGAGGATGAAAAATATTAAAATTAACTTCAACAGAAAATAAAGGAAGGTCCCATGTCTGCCCACAGTAATTACCTATCAGATACACCTCTATTCATGTTCCTCCTGTTATTACCATTATTAATTTTATAACTATGGTTCAAAGGGATCAAAATCACATTATGTTTGAAATAGTACCAATGAGAAACCAAAGCCATCCTTATCCGAGAGAACCTCTAACTGGGACAAAGAATTCAGTAACACATGGACAAATAGACTAAGGTTCCTGTCAGGTGCAATGAAGTCATAGGTCTAGCTGAGGGCAAGGCTGTGCCTGAGTGCGCTGTAGTTGAGTGGTCAGGAGTCCAGATGATCTGAAGATGCCTACGGACAGAACTCTGGTTCAGGAATATCATTCCAACAGGTCAAGACTTCTGTCATACACGATTTGATGACAAACCAGAGTTAGATACAAGCTATAGGGATGGCAGGCAAAGAAGGAAAAAAAGGGAGAAAAAATAGAACCCTCTTTCTATTCAAGTATGCTTCGCCAAAACCTATCTTGCTGTAGTACTTTGAAAGCTGTTTTAAATTAACTGTAACTATTTATGCAGCTACAGTCTACAAAATTTTTAACATATTTAAGACTTTCTGTAAAAGGTGCTATATCATTTATCATTTCCCTTCAGAACACTTGAAACTGATTAAACATTTCACTTGAAAGCTACTTCATTTTATTTTGTATTTTAATTTATTTCACTGCATAATTAATTTGTAATCAAGACTTGTTTTGATTTTCCTAACTGTATTTTAAAACCAACCATGAAGCAATAACTTGCGAATGGCTTGCAAAATAGTAAAAATGTGTTCCATTAAGAAAAAATGAACTTAGTATTGTGCAAATTTCATGCACCACAGAATTAACCATTCTTTAGTAAGACTTCTGAAAGTATGATCAAAGCATGCCAAAGGTCAGGTGTTCTGAGATGGGGGTAAAATTTTAAGCTCTACAAAGTCAAGAGAACATGAACAACTGCATAGGCACAAATGACCATCTTATCTTAGATAACTGCCTCTTTAAAAATTTGACTGGACATCTAACGTAGTTGTGCTCGCCAAGTATTTGAACTTTTGACAAATTAATCTCCTCCAAGAATGCATGCTCCTTGCATTGTTTTTAACAAAAATATATGTAAATCTCATTCAATTTAAAATTATGCAACAAAATGTCATCCCATTTCTCACAACCTTTGTCCTTATTGAGACTATGCACAGGCAGTGTCTAAAGTTAAAATCTCTTTTGTTTAAAAATAATGTTTAATTCCTTCTCATGTTAAAAATAACCCCAAAAACAAAAACAAAAAAATCACAACAACAAAAACAAAATACAGACCAACTTTGCCTCTTAAGATTTATACAGAGCTGATTCTTGCCACAGATCTTGGCAAGTGCATATCTTCCAAGATCACGTGCTCAGTGCCATTCATCCATTAGGCTTGCTGGAAATGAGCAAGAATTGTAGCACTGAGTCAATCGGCCAACAGAACATTTCAAAGTGCTACAAAGAGATAAGTGACCACCTGAAAGTGTAAGGTAACACCAGAACCAACAACACCAAGTAATGTGATCTCATACTGAATGTGGGTGTTTTATTTGTTTGACTTTGGGGGGTGAGTTGGAATGAGTATAAGCTAAGTTTTGATTACCAAGGGCTAGGAGTGGGGAAAGGGAGTAGGTACAGAGGCCCAAAGGAGAGGGAGAGAGGCCCAAAGTTTAAATAGAGATGAACCAAGATCAGCCATTTATATGACTTCCCTGTAGAGAAATCAAGAGGTTGGAAGAAGAAGAAGAGGGAGTGTAGGAAAAGGTCAAGTCCCCCAGTGGATTGTTTAAAACTTGTTCATTTTCTTCCATAGTGCTTGGGAAGCAGAATGAGTGCAAAGTCTTCATTGCCTTTATTTAGGTTCTCTCTGGCTTCAAAGATTGGCAAGTTCTTACTATATTTCTACAAAGCAGACTGCTTTTCAGGCAGGTTTTCTCAAGTTCTTGCTTTATGAGTTTTGGAGAAAGATTCTGGCTAGAGATGTTCAGAAGAAAAAGTGTTTGCAGTCTTTGGAGGTTGTTAATTCCTGGAAAAACTTCTGGCAAACTCCACCTCACCAAAATTTCACAGAAAATGTTTGTTAGAATTTGACCAGTTTAAATGAGTTTCTTGTGTCAGTGTCTTTACCTAGTGGAAGTTCGAATCGTGCTCGGTTTTACACACAAAGTCAGGAAATACAGCCAACATATACAACCCTCTTCTCTCTGAAATATTTTATTTATTTACTCTGGAGTCTGAAGACAGCTTAGAGACGTGTCTCTTGCCAGTGGCATTTGCAGTGGTATTCAGAGAGTTGTCTTCTAATTTTTAGAGTCAGTTTGCACTTATTTCTTAGACTCATGTAGAGATTCAATTTTTTAGTAATAACTCTCCTAACCTTGTCTGAGGTTTCCACCTTTGTTCTGCTTGGTCATTGAGCTGGCCATCAGCCTCTAATGTTAGAAGGTTTACTAAACTCCCGTGTAAAACTGTCTTAGAAAGTAAAGAGGACACGAACACTCTGAAATCTTTATTTAAAAATAAAGATAAATAAAGTACATCTCCATATGTTGCAAGTTATTATAAGGATGGAGGATGGGAAGGGGCACTTTAGGACAGCAAATCCATGTTTTTACACATTACAGAAGCAAGTTGAACATACCTTTTTAGGACTGTCATAGGCCCCATAAACAAACTAATAGGGCTTGGACATGGGTTGTGATCTTTAGGTTACGAAGACTGTCATCTGAAAGCTCTGACCACTAGCATTTTCTTGTTCATCACAGCAGAATCATCATCAGAACTGGCATGTACTCATCTCCCCTTTCATTGAAATAGCCTGAAATGGCCTCTTCCCATGAGCACTGAGGGACAGGTTTTAAATCTCTCATCCTCTGTATCACTAAGATAAACATACCAATCTCATTTTTCCCATAGAAGAGGCTCTCCAGTACTCTTGACAACCTTATAGCCCATTTGCTATGTTTCTTTCCATTTGGATGGAACTTTCATAACTGTGGCATTTTCCAGTGATGACGGATTTAATTTCTGCTCTTGAAAAGGAAACCATTGGTGAATTATATCTTGCAAACATGAACTCCATTTAGGATGTGAGGAAAGAGCCTTCCAATTTGTCCATCTGTGAGCAACTCATAACACAGCGCTCTTGGACGTAACAGGCAAACAAAAAATGTCATTCAGGTGTGGCAATCTGGAATGACCCTCTGTAGCTAAGGTCCCACCCTTGGGTTTAGACCAGACCTATACATTTTAAAATAGGATTTTCATCTGCAAAAAGATAATACAGATGCATTTGTGTATATTTTTTTATGGGCAGCCTAATATATTTAACATTCTGAAAAGCTTCCTTTGAGGTTTAATTTAATTATAACTGGAATGAGAACTATGTTAATTTCTGGTGGGCATTTGTGAAAATTATTTTTAAAAGATCCTGGTTTTGAAAGCAAAATTATTACTCTCCAAATATTATTTAATAATTTAAATAATAAATTATTCTTGGCTTTTAATTTATATGAAATACGTAAATATCATGACAAATATCTTCAAATAAGCCTCATATTCAAAATAGCTTTGCCAGTGTCTGACATCTGAGGATCTGTCTCTTTCCTGCTCAAACACACATATTACTTCTAAAAACTTAAAATCCACAAGACAACAGCTCCCTACCAGGAAAATGAAGTATCCACCAAAACGGAAAAAAAGAAAGAAAGAGGGAAAGAAAAACAAATCTGCTTCACAAGAAGAAAACTAGACATTTCTAAAGCATTTCAGGATGACCACACACCAAGTGAAAAAAAAAAAAGGTTCAGAATGCCTGCCCCACTCAAAGGATAACTTCACTTGGCAGAATAAAACACTATCTCCATTTACTAAGAGCTACTCACTCATCAGTCAACACCACTTTAACTACTTTACATATTTTTTCCACCTTTCATAGAGTACATCAAAAGTTCAACACATACTACCAGCCAAGTAGAATATTCAGTAGGCTATATATATCCACATATATATATATATATATATATATATAAAAATATAACCGCATATGTGTGCGTATATATATGCATATAGCATCAGGTATTCAATTTTGAGATAAAAACAAAACCTAGACATTGACAGCAGGTATATGAAAATGTCCATTTTATTTATTTAAATTTCCCACTATTTTAAAGCTTTACATAGCAAGATGTGGAATATTTGCCTTTCCCATCTCATGCTGCCAGTCACATATATATACATATACAAAAAGTTTCATGCAGTCATAGAATCTTCAAAATTAACTACTGTGCAATTGTGACTTTTTTTTTTTTGCTTTTTATAGATGTTATAATTAGAATGTAGTGAACATAAATGGAATAAAAAAGATGAAAGTATCTGAAAAAAATTTCACTGGTTGTCTAGGGTAAGCAATGGAATAAAACAAAGGGAAAGAAAGAAAACCTGAGACTTTAGTATCATCACTTTAAGCTGCCTTACTGTGTTTCCCAAAGGAAAGGGATTTAGAGAGGGATTTGAGGCAAAGCAATGAGACAGCTTTATAGATATTTTACAGGAAATTTGGCCATCAAAACCACAAGGATTCTTGCCTGGTAAGTTAACAAGGGGGAGCAGGAGTTCATAATATATGGCAAACGGAAGTAGGTATAAAGAGCTTTGACAGTAGGTAGTGCTCTCATCGATGGAATAAAGAAGAATATACTGAAGGCTATGAAGGCAGAGATACATGAGAGATACACAAAATATCCTTAAACTTTGAAATGGGGATATTGCTTTTCCTCCTGCTTCCTGAACATTAGGGGACCAATAGGGGCTGAGAAAAATATACTACATATTTTTAAGGAAAAAAGAAGAGTAGAAGGAAAAGGCAAAATTTTTAAAAGGGGTCATGGCGATAGGACAAGGGGTAATGTCTTCAAACTGAAAGAGCATAGATCAGATATTGGAAATAAATTCTTAACTGTGAGGGTAGTGAGGCACTAGAGCAGACTTCCCAGAAAGGTGGTGGGTGCCCCACCCCTGGAAATATTCAAAGCCAGGTTGGAGGGTGCTCTGATCAACCTGATCTAAGTGGTGTCCCTGGTCATAGTGGGACCATTAAAGATGTTTTCCAACCCAAACTATTCTATGATTCACTGATTCTGTGACAGGAGTTACAGAAACCCTCATGGCTAGGAAGCATTATGTCTTGGAGATTACATTTTTGTTAATTGCATACATTGCTTGGCTGTGAGGAGCTAGATGATAATCAGAGTAGGGATGTCAACCACATAGAAGTCGACAGTTAGTGAGAAGAACATAGGGAAAAGGTCTGTGGTAGAAAAATCTGTCATTCAGCCAAATTAAGTTTAAATAGTGAATCATTTATAAAGGTGTCAGATTAAAAGTTTATTTAGGACAAAAGGAGACAGGGGAGGAATATATTGGTAGATCTGTGAATCTTCAACAAAGAGATGACAAGGAAGTTTTTGGTTAAAGGCTAAAAACACAAGGCTAAAAACCCTCAATTTCTTTACCAAGAATTGGAGGATCCTCCAGAGGATGTATTAAAGAAATGATCAGAGAAGCAGCCAAGGAAAGCCAGACCTGATGAATCCCAGAGAGATTTCAAGGACAGCAGAAGCAGAGAGGCCAAGAGAAGTTACGGTTATAGCAGTGAGTCTGAGATCTGGCAAAGTAGATGCCATTAGATGTTGTGGAAAGAATGGTTTCATTTAAGGGCAGAGGATGGAAGCCAGATTGGAAAAGCTCTAGGAAGAAAAAGTGTAAACAGCATATTCAGAAAGCTTAGAGATGAAAGAACAACTGCAGATGGGCCAGTAGCTAGACATGGAAGGAGTCAAAAGTGTTTTATTTATGATGTGAGATATTTAACATATGGTATAGCAAGTAGAACAGACTAGAAACAGTGAAAACAGCAAACAAGAGGAGACCAAGAGGTCAAGGAAAGAAAGAGAGGGAAGAGAATGGGAACATGGCAGATAAAAAACTGGGAAGAAAGAGGGCAAGAGGATGTAAAAAGAAAAGAACACATGAAGCGTGCTTGTGTTCATGACCATGAAGGATAAGTCTGCAAAGCAGGGAAAGGGTCCCAAGCTAATAGGAAGAGGAAGTCTCATGCATGTATTAAAAATAAAACAGAAAGAGAGTGAAAGAGTGAGTGAGTAGAGAGAAAGAGAGAGAGAAAGAGAGAAAGAGAGAAAGAGAGAAAGAGAGAAAGAGAGAAAAGAAAGAAGAAAGAAGGAGAGAGAAGAAGGAAAGAGGAAGAGAGAAAGAGAAGAAAGAGGAAAGAAGAGAAGAAAGAAAGAAAAAGAAAGAAGGAAAGAAGAAAGAAAGAAGAAAGAAAGAAAGAAAGAAAGAAGAAAGAAAAGAAAGAAAGAAAGAAAGAAAGAAAGAAAGAAAGAAAGAAAGAAAGAAAGAAAGAAAGAAGAAAGAAAGAAAGAAAGAAAGAAGAAAGAAAGAAAGAAAAGAAGAAAGAAAGAAAGAAAGAAAGAAAGAAAGAAAGAAAGAAAGAAAGAAAGAAAGAAAGAAAGAAAGAAGAAAGAAAGAAAGAAAGAAAGAAAGAAAGAAAGAAAGAAAGAAAGAAAGAAAGAAAGAAAGAAAGAAAGAAAGAAGAAAGAAAGGAAAGAAAGGAAAGAAAGAAAGGAAAGAAAGGAAAGAAAGAAAGGAAAGAAAGAAAGGAAAGAAAGAAAGGAAAGAAAGAAAGGAAAGAAAGGAAAGAAAGGAAAGAAAGGAAAGAAAGGAAAGAAAGGAAAGAAAGAAAAGGAAAGGAAAGGAAAGGAAAGGAAAGGAAAGGAAAGAAAGAAAGAAAGGAAAGGAAAGGAAAGGAAAGGAAAGGAAAGGAAAGGAAAGGAAAGGAAAGGAAAGGAAGGAAAGGGAAAGGAAAGGAAGGAAAGAGGAAAGGAAAGGAAAGGAAAGGAAAGGAAAGGAAAGGAAAGGAAAGGAAGGAAAGGAAAGGAAAGGAAAGGAAAGGAAAGGAAAGGAAGGAAGGAAGGAAGGAAGGAAGGAAAGGAAAGGAAAAGGAAGGAAGGAAGAAGGAAAGGAAGGAAAGGAAAGGAAGGAAAGGGAAGGAAAGGAAAGGGAAAGGAAAGGAAAGGGAAAGAAAGGAAAGGGAAAGGGAAAGGAAAGGGAAGGAAAGGAAAGGGAAGGGAAGGGAAGGAAAGGAAAGGAAAGGGAAAGGAAGGAAAGGAAAGGGGAAAAGGAAGGAAAGGAAAGGAAAGGAAAGGAAGGGAAAGGGAAAGGAAGGAAGGAAGGAAAGGAAAGGGAAAGGAAAGGAAGGGAAGGAAGGAAAGGAAAGGAAAGGAAAGGAAAGGAAGGAAGGAAGGAAAGGAAAGGAAAGGGAAAGGAAGGAAGGAAAGGAAAGGAAGGGAAAGGAAAGGAAAGAGGAAGGAAAGAAGGAAAGGAAAGGAAAGGAAAGGAAAGGAAAGGAAAGGAAAGGAAAGGAAAGGAAAGGAAGGGAAAGGAAGGAAAGGAAGGAAAGGAAAGGAAGGAAAGGAAAGGAAAGGAAAGGAAAGGAAAGGAAAGGAAAGGAAAGGAAAGGAAAGGAAAGGAAGGAAGGAGGAAAGGAAAGGAAAGGGAAAGGAAGAAGGGAAAGGAAAGGGAAAGGAAAGGAAAGGAAGGAAAGGAAAGGAAAGGAAAGGAAAGGAAAGGAAAGGAAAGGAAGGAAAGGAAAGGAAAGGAAAGGAAAGGAAAGGAAAGGAAAGGAAAGGAAAGGAAAGGAAAGGAAAGGAAAGGAAAGGAAAGGAAAGGAAAGGAAAGGAAAGGAAAGGAAAGGAAAGGAAAAGGAAAGGAAAGGAAAGGAAAGGAAAGGAAAGGAAAGAAAAGGAAAGGAAAGGAAAGGAAAGGAAGGAAAGGAAAGGAAAGGAAAGGAAAGGAAAGGAAAGGAAAGGAAAGGAAAGGAAAGGAAAGGAAAGGAAAGGAAAGGAAAGGAAAGGAAAGGAAAGGAAAGGAAAGGAAAGGAAAGGAAAGGAAAGGAAAGGAAAGGAAAGGAAAGGAAAAAGATCAAAGGCAGAACTTGCTAAGACCTGTCAAGAGAAAAGGAGAGTTTAAGCAGAGACTTAGAGGTGGTGAGGAGATGGGCAGAACTGCAGGATTAGAGTACAATTAAATTTGAGACAGCACAGCTGTGCAGCTAGACTGATAGCAGAACTGAAAAAGTAAAGTCCAGTGGTGATGAGTATAAAATGGTTTTTTTTTAAATGCAGTAAAAACCATGGTTTTTGTATTCACTATTTTCAGACCTCTCTTCTGAGAATTAGAAAGGTCCATTAGAAAGGGCCACACTTCAGGACAGGAAGAGTGCTTCACAATAGTTTCTGAACAGAGTTATAAAGCTTGTTAATTGGCAATGCTATATGAGAATAAGAACATTTATAGTAGCCATGAAATCACAGAAAAGTCTGAAATTAGCATAGGTAGTTTTATGGCAAGCATATTTCAGTCACTGAGTTATTTTGTGTAAGCTTAGCCTGAATGATGGCAATAGACACATTTCCAGTAAAACATTTCCAGTTGAGTACAGTGTTATTTCCCCACATGGAAGACCCAGCCCTCTCTTTCCATAGCACGGTGTTCCTTAGTGTGGTCTGAGAGTCCTACGGAGCACACGTGCAGCAGCTGCAAGGCTAATGCAAATCGCAGAAGGCAGAGGCTGCGGCCGTAAAGTGAGATACAGACACTGTTGGCCATGTTGGCTGCACTAGGAACCGGATCAGGAAACCAATCCAGGTTAAAACTAACCCAGCACAAGGTTTATTTTTAAACTGATTCATTTCCCAATCACCTTCACTCACTAGTTGCACAAAGACTTGCAGTTGTAGAGGAAAGGCAATGGATGGGAGAGTGCAGGAGGGAAGGGAAAGAAGGATGCAGTCTTCTCTCAGCGTAGTCTGGATATTTTTTGTCTCTCCTCAAGGACTAAACTACCTTGTATACAGGGGCTAAATAACTACCTGATTTTAGACTGTCCTAAATGAATAAAATAACGTTTTACGTAAGTTTTCCAACTTCTCCAAACTACACTAGGTTTTCATCTTGTGACATCTTAGACTTATTCCCTGAAGCAGATGAAACAGTTTGTACCTGGCACAAGCAAAAGTGAACCCAAGTTTCTTAAATAGCCAGCTCATGCTCATAGTCAGCCAATTATTTTTTTTAAATTGCCCTTCATTTCCTTAGCTTGCTTACAGTGTTCTTTCTCATAAGTCCCCAGTTCCTCCAGTTCCTCAAAGTGCTGTCCGCCCCTCCCAAACTTGGATTGCAACCATGCCCCCTTGCTCCTAATCTTGTTTAAGTGCCAGTATTGTTTCTCTCCACCAAAGAGTTGACCTTACAACACAAAGGCACTCAGGAGCAAACATAATTTTATCTGGTTTGCTGTACAAAAGCTCCTCTATATCGCATCTCATCTATCATTTCTTCTTTCCAAGTATCTGCTCCCTGGTGAATTATCTGAATTTGTAAGCTATATGTTAGCCCTTGTTTGTCAGGAAATTGTAGGAATCAAAATGATCATTTAACTCATGCCTTACAGCATTTTTGGGGTCAAAAATTGTTCTTACTCCTCTCCAGGGAGAACAGGCAGTGGGGACTGTTAGCACGCACACACTCAGCACCACTGGAGAACATCATCTGAAATGTCCCTTCTAAAGATGCCTTTGGAGAAGCAGTGAATCTGCTAGAGGCAGCAAATTCTGCATAGTCCACAGAAACACACTGTTTTGAAATCATCTCAGAGCCAGGGTGCAACTGAAGAGGGAGAAAGAACATTTGCCATGCGGTATGCAGGACCTGGTGATTTTGAACAATGTATCTTCCCAGATGTATCTAGATTAAATGTCTCTCCTTTTTTGTCTTCTTCAATCAACACTGGATTGTTTACATGAATACTGAGGGCTGAAGAGGAGAGACTGAAGAAAGACCTGTTTGGCAATTCAATGGGCAGGGAAGGTGCTTACCAAGAGCTTCTAGGTCCAAGACCCAACCATTTGTCTGGTGCACCTTCTTAGATAGCACCTTCTCTCTAAATTGTTTCCTCAGAAAACAAAAATGGGATTATGTTATTTTTGCTCTGATTTCAGACTGCATAACTGTTGGAACCCCTAAGCCTTTCACAAAAAAAAAAAAAAAAAAAAAAAAATAAAAAAAAGCAAACCAAACCAAACCAAACCAAAACAAAACAAAAAGAAAAAAAAAGAGCACTAATTGTCTTTTAGCAAGTCCTCCCTGGAGCCTTCCGTTTGGAATCTTTGAAAATGCTGACCTGTGCAACTGTGTTTGTTTCATGAACAGGAAAAAGTATGTCCAATAGATGAACTCCATAAATGTTAATTATTGCTGATCTGGGTTTTTGTGTAAACTGTCCTATAGAGCTTTAAAAATGAGACAAATCTGCATTTTCAGCAATTTGAAGTGAAATAACTTTCACATAAGAAATGGCTTTAACACTTTCTGCTTCTTCCAGATCTGGTCTCCCTTTTCAGCTGGCTGGTCCATAACGCCCAATGAATTCTCTGTCTCCACATATACATTGACAAGGGAGGTGTAACACTTTGCAGACTGTGGAGAGCAGACATGTAGGTCTGGATAGCCCTTTTCTTAAAAAAGACTGCAGGGAAATGTCCCTCTGGTTCATTAAATTAATGAGCAAGGCAGAATGATTTGTGAAAAACAACTGTTTTATAGGACCACCACCTGCAGTATGGGCTGGATCCCACAATGTGGAAGAAATCCAGAAAATTTCAGATTAATTTCTTGACATTTCAACCTTGTCCTGCACCCCATCCACCAACACTGAACATATTCAAAATTAACAGATACTTCTGGCGACACACTGCAGCCATGGGAAATTGGAAAGAAAGTCATGCCATATCTACTGACAGCTAATAAAGTACTCCACAGACTGCAAAAGATGTATTTTCTATGTCTGAAGATCAAGTAGCTTGGTCTGGGTTTTACTAAATAGTGCTGAACTTTTGGCTGTTTATTCCCAACTCTGTGATGTAAGCTGCCCTCCCTGGGAGCCAGACCCCAACCATTCTGTACACACACACTGCATGGAAAGAGTTACCTAGTAATAAAAAACATATGAAGCTGTGAGATCAGTTCCTCTTTCTCCCTCCCCAGGTGTTCCTTCGTGGTTGTGATTTGTGCACAAGTCTATAGAAAATGTTGCATATACAAGCCAAGACACACAAAGATTTCAGGCTCCCAACCCCTACTTAAGCATCTCTGGGATTCTGTAAAAGAAAGGGGAACCTAAATTCCTTTGTAGGTCTGGCCTGCAGGATCCAGTTTGAAAGTCAAGAGAGTGAGGTTTCATATGGCTGCTCACTGGCCAACAGGCACCCTGAACTTTCAGCCCACTGAATTCCATTCTGGAATCTAGACATTCAACTAGCTCTGGTTTTATTACATAAATGCATTAATGTGTTTCATATATAAGAAATATTTTAACATTGAACATGTATAATTAACACTTACAAACTGACCATTGCTTTGGATCCACTGTGTTTCAGAACTTGCCTATCCCAAGACACTTTTTCAAAACTTTCACCCAGTAAGCTTATCAGAGAGTGTCTTTTATTAAACTTTCTGTTATGATTTACATTTTTCCTTTGTAAAACAAAACAAACACAAGCACTAGATCTTTAACTGGTGGTGGACTTTGGCATTATTCCACTGACAACAGTGTAGTTACACTTCAGAATTAAAACCACTCAACCTGCAATTACATCTACCTTTCTGAGGTAAGCAGCTTGCTGCATCAGAAACTGATCTGAGAATTAAGACTATTTGCAATATCTTTGAAATTCTGTCCTGAAGTGCTCATACAGAACTCTATTTCCATAGGAGATTTCTGGAAAGATTTTTTCACATTTTTTCCTTCTGATACCAATTCACTCACTGACACTTGCAATTCCTTCTCCTTTCATGTCACAAGCAACTTTTTCAAGAGTATTATTCAACCCTCCAGAAGGGGTAGCATCATTCATCTAAATAAGATTGTCATCAAAACCTTTCAGGCTTCTATCAGAACCACCTCCTTGCTTTGTTTGCAAGCAACACATACTTCATTTTCTCAGGTCTGTGTACACATAACTTATTTTCTTTCTTTGGTATGGAAAACTCACAGGGCAAAATCCATCACTTCCAAAGTCACAGTTTACCATGTCATCCACTTTTCTTTAATCACTGGAAGAGTTCTGTTATGCAAACAGAACTGACTTTCTGACATTCTTTTCCTATCAGTACTGCAAGTCATTTTAATTTTTTTTTCCTCCTATATGGTTCCTTACAGCACCTGTGCATCAGATGCAGAACTCCTTGCTGCGTGATTGTGCTCATGATAAAAGGTTACAGGTGTCCAAGAGGAAACCAGGCACAATAAGGAGCTATAAATCCACTGTAGACCACTAAACATGAAAGAATACTTGAGCCACTGGTCACTGAAGATTGGAAGAGTATGCAACAAAAATGTTTTTTGGAGTATTCTCCATTTTTATTCTCTTACTGAGTGCACATTATTGGCCACTGCAGGGGAAAAGATAGAGAAGTTAATGGAGCTTGGGACTAACTCTAAAAAGGTCTTTCCTTTCATATACATTCATAATTTAGTAATCTGTACAGACAATTTCTAGGAGAAAAATTTAAGCTACACAGCCAGTCAGATGGACAATTTCTGTTACAGTTCCTACAACCCACAAATTCTCAGAACAATCCTGATATTTTGCAGATTGCTTTAACTAGACATTTGAATACTTGATATGAAACTTACTTGTCTCTGCTGATTTGAACACACAAATTATGTATATTATCCTTTTACTGATCTTTATTTTTGTCTATTTTCTTATGCTTTAATCAAAATGTTCTTTATCATCTTTTTAAAATTTTCTTATTTAGATTTTCGTGTTACTATCTGTGTTCTCATTTTAAGATTCTTTTTTCACCTCAGCTATTATTACTTTTATTCTCACAGATAGCATTTTTTACATTCATCCCATTTTGTATTCCTTTCTGAATTTCTAGTCCTCAAAGTCCCATTAATTAGTTCAGTTTCGTATCTTCGTGTATTTCTTATCTCAGTTTTGGAAATAATTTCCTATTTTATTTTTCTTCAAAACCACAGAAGAAACCATCTTTACTGCCTTTTAGGTTAATCAGATTTTTTTCTCATTGTTTTCAGAGAGAAAGAACAGAGATTTGTCCTTTGTATTCACACAGGTATGAAGTGTGCCTGCCTGCAGGGCCTGAACTCATTTTAAGGGAAATAAGAGTAGACCTGTGTGTTTAGGGATCGTGGCTGTCACCCATCCTTGGCCAACCAGGCCAGCACAGTCACTGAAGCAACCATCTATCTGCCAGTACCTCAAAATTTTTTTTTCACATGTTGCCTCACAGAAGCCATATGATTCAGCAATGCTGCTCTAGGTGACCAGCAAATAGTTGAGTTCTGTGTTTATTTTAAAACCTTTCTCCTCTAGACCCCCATGTTTCAGTACAAAATGTACCTGGCAGATACGAGAGTTAATCAGAAAGGACAAAAGAATTCACAAACTCATTTAAATTCATGCCGTAGTAGTTTGAGCATCAGCAGATGTTAGCCATTATGTGGCTGCATAAAAGTTTATAAGACAATTGTTCATAAGTACTTTAAAAGTGTGTTCGTCTTTACCAGTTCAATGACATGCTATGAAAACATTAGTGCTTGAAAAAGTAGGCTAAAATCAGCATCAGTTCTGTGTACTGTGCTCGTATGTATGTACGAGGGATGCAAGATACTTGAAAGAAGAAGTCATTTAGATTCCTCATGAAACTACTGCCTCTAACATGCTTGGCAGATCAAGACCATCATGAAAAAAATATAATTAATTCTTGAGACATCTAAAGAACTTAGGGGAAAAAAAGTAACACAGAGTTCTGTCATTTTAAATTGCCATCTATTACTTCCTACATTTCTTTCTATTGCAATGTAATTAAAAGCCATTCATAAAGGAAAAAAAAACTAAGGAAAATTATTCAATTGTTGTTTCTTCATATTATGGTAAGCAGTCCCACTGTTGGGTGATTGGCATCTCAATGTGTTTGGCTCTACTCAGAGAAGCAGCCCCAGCCTCAGAGAAATTCCCATATTTAAGCAGGGTTTATTTATGACTTCATACATACTAGTGCAATGAAATGGATAGAAATATCAGGTACCTTAGAGAGAGGTATCATCTGGTCTGATAAGGTAAATTCAGAGAAAAGATTTGTCTCCTTGAACAGGAAGTTCTGAACTCAGTCACAACAGGAATATTTTAACAAGTGCCCTGCAACAACTACCAAGGGAGTCAAAATTCCTGCAATTCTGATTAAAAGGACAGTTATCTTCCTATTGACTACAGCAATTGTTTGCTTCACTTTCTCTCACTGACCGCATGAAAAACCAGCTGAAGAAAGGAGAGACACAACTGCCTTCAACAGCATCTAAAAGAGCTAACTCAAGACTTAGGCAAATTTTCTAGGCCGCTCTTTAAGCTGATGGAAGCTTGGTGTGGTGTCTGGAGTGGATCAGCCAAAGCAAGCATCTTTTCCCTCCTGTGCATGGGTGAGGGGAACCTGGGAAAATCCTCTCCCAGGCTGCCCTGGGCTGGGGGCTGAGCAGTGTGGAGAAGCCTGGGTGCTCCTGGTGCCTATCCAGAACAAATCCTGCATTTAGCCAAGATCTGCTGTGCTATTTTCAGGGCAGAGACTCAAGCCAAAAGTTTGAATCAGACATGTTCAATTTTCTGTGTTTCTAATTAAAGTTTGCAGTTTTTATGTTTTGTTTCCAGTGTTTATTTTTAGGCAGATGATGGGTCCTTTTATTATTAGAGGAGATAATTTTGATTAATGTTTTTTTTTTAATTCTGAGAACACAAAAGGAGGTTTCTGTAGAGCTTTGTGTTCTTGGTGAGCGTGGGAGACTGTTGGGGCATGCCACTCTTCTTCACAAATAATTACCAGTGTCACCAAATGTTGGCCAACATGCAGTGGAGGGAAGAGAGACATTTACAGCAACTAGTGTGAGTTGTCCAAGGTTAAATAGAAGGGTCTATTCCTGGTATTTCAAGTCAAAAATCTCACATACAGAGAAGTTCAAAGCCTCAATTCGAGGATATTTTTATCTCATGATTCATGAAAGCCTGTCAAAGGTTTTGTTTGTTTCAGACATGAAGCTGGTCAAACCTGTTGAAGTAAATCATAGTTTTTCCATTGACTTCAGTGAGAGATGAGTCAGTGTACTGTTTCCCACAACTAGTTATTGTATCCTCATGGTTTCCCAAAGCATATTTTCAAGTATTGTAGTTAATGAAATTAACAGAATCAAAAAATTCCTTGCTACAAGCAATGTGTCAATCAAAGGTGATTCATAGTTACTACTGCTTTGGAGCTACCTCTTTTGCTTTTGCAGTCTGCAAATCCCTTTGGTCCATTTTCATGTTGCTTGACAGTTCAGAAGTTGTTTCTGAATTAACTTACTGAAAGACACACTGGTGATATTTATACCAGCTCATGGTGTTCTGCCTGGCTGCCCTAAGAGCTGGTCTCATATTTCTAATGCCCATAGTGCCCTGTTACCTATTCTTCTGCATTAAATATCTTTGCTTTCTGAGCTATTTTTCAATCTCTAAATGCATCAGAGGATGCTTAATCACTTCTGTGCATTCTCAATGCTGTTGATTCACTAACAGTGCCTGTTTCAAGTCTTTAGTCTTTTGTTAAAATTATGAAATAAAGGCCCAGTATTGGAAAGCATATGTATGTGTACAAATCCCTTCTGACTATGGAGTGTCTCTGAAACAGCATGGCAGTCTTCCTAGAATGGAGTATGGAACAATGTGAAAAATGAAAGGCAGTGCTTTAGAGGATGCACCACTTTTGTTAGCACTTAACATTTTTTTCTATCATTTGTTTAAAACACCCTGAAGCATGCAATTAAACCCTCAAGCATGCAATTAAATTATTTGACACTTGAATTTACTTTTTAAATTATGCTTGTCTGTATAATTTCCATACATAATTGTTTTAAATTAATTCATTAAACTCTTTGTTGCACATGGTTTTAATTAATTCTAATCTGTAGCTCAGGCACATCAGAGTCAATATCAAATAGCTTCTGCTTGCATGTCTATCTACAGAAGGAGAACATTTTCTTGATTACAGCACTGAGGTAAGAAGAGAGATGAAGAACTCCAGAAGGTGTTAATAATTGAAAGCACTACAACTGTAAGGTGGAGTGTTTAAAAATTTCTGGTATACTCTAGAAGCATCCAAATGTACTGTGTAATCTTTCTATGCAGAGTCCTTTATGCAAAGAAATTGTATTCAACCTTTTTTGAGGTTTCAGTGTCTCAGTGGTATTTATGATTTCCAGAATGGATTTCTATTCGTAACTGACAGTGGTGAGAATCAAAACACGAAGTCAGATACCTGTGAAGCTGAATATTACTGAGTGAAACCCTTTTTAGTTTAACATTATGTTTATGTACTTTACATTTCTATTTCTCAGCAAACAATTTGTCATTGACTTTACCTGAAATTATTACACTGTCTTACATTTCATCATATGCAAGACCATTACTGTAATTTTTTTCAAAAGCTGGTGCATTATCAAAGTTCTAACTACTGACTGCATCACTCATCCTGTATTGTCATATTACTGCTGCTATTTCTTTCCCATCTTCAAAAACTTTGTCCAGAAGACTGATTCTTCCTCTTTCAACTGTGGAATAACAATCACTGGATTTTTTTAAAATATATTTTTACAGGTCAGGCATTAGTGATCACAAAGAAAAAACCTTTTTCTGATTAATTATTTTTTAATTACTTAATTAATTAATTTCAATTAACTGTCTTTACAGTTGAAAAATATTATAGTGTTGACTATAGAAAGATTTTCTCTTATGAAGATTTATTATTAATATTCTGTGAGAGAACTTTAGAAAACTGAACTGCTTTAAATTTTCATAATGTTCATAATAACATGAACATACAGCTTTTTACTTTTAAAACTGCCATAACATATTTTTCTTTTTGTTCATAAAAAATTCTCTGTTTATTTCTTAGCAACTATGCTGGAACTACTATTATAATTTCATCAGGAAGGATTAAAATATTTTTTGCTTTATCTACCGCAAATTTGGAGACAGTTATTGTGCTCTTTCCTGGTACTTAAGAAATAATTTTTTGAGTAAATAAAATAAAAAAATTCATATTAATTAGTCAATTTTTACTTATTTTAAATAGTTTTTCTGCTCTATATTACAAGTGTTCTGAGTCTATTCTCCTAGATATTTGCCCATACATACAGGTTGTCTATTCAGTTAAAAAAAAAAACTAAAAAAATCACAGTCTTTGAAAAATTGAAGCTTGGGCAATTTTACAATTTCCTTTACAATGTCTGCAGCTGTTTTGCAAATGCATTTACCACCTTTTGCATTTTAAAAGTCTTTGAAATCTTTGCTATGCATATTGTTAAAAAGTATTGGGAGCTTTTGATTTTGAACGTGCTACATAAATGCAAATTGGTATTGCTTGAGCTCAGTTACACATGCCTCTCTTTTCAGACAGGGGAAATGAAGACACATTTGGGAAAGAGGCTTTAGATTCAGCACTCATCAAATCTCCCCCTGAGAAGCAAATCCTGTCATATTTGCATAAATCACTATCAATCCTTGGTTCTTTTCTTTTCTTTTACCAAATACAAAAGAAGAAGTCTTCCAGCAGTGATCTCAATGTTGGAGCTGATTGGTGTCCACTTCAATTTTTTGAGGCAGAACTTTCATTTCCCTTCAAAAGACTTCAAAGGCTTGACCTGTCCTGCCTAAAGCCCAAAGAAAACCTCTTTGCAGTACCTCCCCCTTAGCTGGGAAGTTTCCTTTTCTACAGCCCCAAAAGCAGCTCAGAAAATGTTTCCATGTTCCAATCCTGCATACTGCCCATCAAAACTCAGCTATACACCTACCAGCATTCACAGGCACCAAACATTTCCTGTATACAGAAGAGATAATGAAATTTGTCCAGAAATGTTCCTGGGTCACACATGTAAAACTAAAGATCTCTGTAAATAAATTCTGTCCCTTTTTTGCCTTTAAGAGAAAAGATTTAAAAGAAACCTAAATGTATTTTTTCTTATTTCAGGTTTGCAAGGCAGTGAGATCTTCAGAAAATCCAAAAGATGCTTGTAGGAAGATTTGTGGATAGGTTTACATCAAGATGGGAATTATTTTGACTGAATTCTACAGTGAAAACAAAGATCAATTAAAAGTTTCATTATTTTGTGTTTTTGTTAAGGACTGGTTTGTTGACTGAGCCTTTCTTTTATTCTGGCAATGAAATAATGAATTTTGTAATATTACTTTGAAATAAGGAATGGATGGTCTGTCTGGATGTACCAATATTTTGGCCTTGACACAGCCAACAGTAGCCATAACAAAGAAAAAGGTCGAGTAAGATATTGCGTTCAACCTATCCAGCTGATTTCAGAAACACATCTAAACCCACTAAACACCCCTGCAGCACAATTTTCTGGGCTAAAACACAGCTACAAATTATCTACAGACCCAGAATCACTCCTATTTCTACAACAGAAGCTTTGTACCTTCACTCAGCTGTAGCTCTTTAATCATGTCCTTTTTTGCAAGCTAAATTTAAAAGCAATAAAACACAAATTAAATAAAACTAAATTTTATACTATGCTGTTTGCCTGGCAAATCTTCTAAAAGAAATATTTGAAAGTTTACCAAATAGATCAAGTAATGATATTTTCCAGACTCTGGTTTTATCATCATGTAGTTTAAGCAATGATAGATGGCTTTCAGCCATTATTGGTCAGATAAGTACCAGTTAAAGGACTGGAAGGTTGTGGTGGTGATATTTCTGACATTGGTTTAGTTCTAGTCTAAGCTGATCTGTGTCTCTTGTGATGGTTTTCAGTTGTTGAAACACTGCTTCATTTGTTCTCCTTCTGCTGGTTAAAACAGATGGGTTCAGATCTTCCAAACACAAAGGAATCAAAGACTGTGTCAGAGGGCAAAGTGAAGCCCGTGTGACTTCACAAATGAGTTTATATGGTCCTTGACATATAAGAATACACATTTTATATTTTCTCATAAAAACATTTCAAAAACTGCACGAGACATATTAAAGTTGCAGATGTGCCAAAGAAAAGAGACTTGGACTTTGTGTGTGTCCTTTATACACAAAATGTAAGATTTCTTTGAATTTTTCCAAGTCCCACATTAAAAATAGATTAATCTGTGATGATACCTAATAATTTAAACAGACAACACCAGTATTTAACAGTCTTCCATAGAATATATAGATGCAGCTATTTTTTTTCAGAAATTTTGATATTTATGCTACAGCTTTTTGAGTTAATATCAAGAACAGGACAATACTAGTACATAAGTTCTCATCCCACTCCAAAAAGAATGAGTGCTGTGGGTGTGATTCCAAATATACCTCTCTCTTGGGTTTCTCTTGTATTAACTTAAATTACAATGAGCCGTACTAGTGCATATTTTTCCTAGAACTTGGCTTTGTCTCAAGTCTCTCTGATGGCTCCTTCTCTATTCTGCTTCCCTACCCACTGGCACTACTGAAGTCCCTTTACTCAGACATTGAAATCAAGTGTCAGTGAAAAGTTAATTTCACAAACATGTTGAGATACGGATTTTCTTTATCAAGTAAGATCCTCTCAGCAAAAAAATGAAGGTATTTTTGTAGTTCTGGCTCCTTCTACAATACATTAAAGCAAGACACAAAAACTGACTATTGCCTTTTAGGCAAAAGGTGTTACTTATACCTGGTCACAGAGAAAGTTTTCTGCCAGTTGGCTGTTTAAATTCTGGAATTATAACATTATGCTAGATTTTGTAATTCTGAATTCAGGTTCAGATTCTAGTCCTGATTTGGTTTTACACCAGTCTAAATGTATTACAGAGTTTGCACACCCCTATTCTATGGCTATAAAGGGCGAATATCCATATTCAAAAAAGCAGAAATTATCCTTCCAGGAAGCAACAATGGCATGTACAGGAGTAATTTGTTTTGTTCTAGCATCTTCTGTTTTTGTCAGGAACAAGGCTCCAGATCTATGTTTACAACCAACTATTACGGTGTATGTCATAGTATTTCCAAGAACCTCATCCACTTAGAGATTGTTTTGAAGGAGATATTATTTGGTGCCTTTTGGAGCCAAACTAATTAACTGCCTTAGTATTCAAACTTTGTTTTCAACCATCTGAGATCATATTTATAAGAGGGAGACATATTAACGAGTATTGAGATGCCACTCCCTGGAAATATTAACTCATCCCTGCAGATTAAATCTTCTAAAATATAAAATCAATTGTAGCAGATCCCGACCTGCACCATTATTCTTTCTTGGGGTGGGAAAAGCCAAAAGTATTAATAGTTTATCTTTTTTAATGAGTGTATTAGGAATGCGCTTTAGAAATATCTTTCTTTTTGTTCAGAAAACAATTCCTTAAAAAAAAAAAAAAGAAAATTGAAAAGAGAGGAAAAAGTAATTTTAAAAAAAGCAAAAGAGGAGGAAGGAAAAGTAGAAAGTGACTTTCTTACACTAGAGATTAAGAAATTTCCCTGCATTAAATAGACAATGCTTAAATATATGGACAAAATTTAGGTTATCTCTAAAAAAAATTTGAAAATCCAGGCAGAAATTTTCTCTAGGCTTTTAACACTTCAAAAATTACATTCTTGCTGAAATTTACTGTTTTATTTCTGTTCTTCATTTGTTGTGACTTAGTGATCTAAGAAAACTGGTTTAATATTATGTGCAGATCCAAGTCACCACACTATGGGGCAAATGCAAGTGTGCACTTTGCAAAAGTAATAAAGGAGTTGAATTAAGTTTTGGACCCTAATATTGTTAATATTGTAACACAGATATGATCTGCCTGTCTATTTGAAAGTAGTGTGAAATACTAGAATAGGTGGAAACACTCTCTTCATAATAGTGAAATTGTTAACAATACTCATAAAGTGTGCTTTTCTATTATAGTTTTAAACATTTTAATATATTCACAGTATCATAAAAAGTTACTTTACTGGGGTTCATTTAACTTATGAAACAGTCAGGAAGAGCTCTATGGAGTCAGGGAACCCAGCCATGGCTTCAGCAGTGTGGGAATCCATAAAATCAGAGGGTTTTGGGAAAGCTGCAAAAGGCAGGCCTCAGAGAGAGCAGAACTGTGATTAGAGCTAAGCTGTAGCCACGAGATAGGTCAGGAGAAAAATTATGTAAAATGTAGAAAAGCAAGGGCAAATAGAACAATGGTCTGTGTATTAATGCTTGTCTAGAGTAACTCCCTAAGCTACAGAAAAGTTTATCTAGCAAGATATTAGGAAACTTTAAGCTTAATAATGGAGCTCTGTGCATTGTGTTTTAAGGCTTACAAACAGGTATTTTCTTTGAAATAAGCAAGCATTGTTTTAACAAAGGTACATGTGCTTACAGTGGTTGGGTAGAACTGCTGTCAATATGCTTTTGCTTTGTGTGATTGGTCAGAAAACTTATAAATTTAGTTGTATCATGAAGTTCTTGGTCTGCTGCCAGGGATGTGAGCTGGTGGCATCTTCCCATTGTCATAACCACGTAATGAGACTGATGCTGGAAAATAAAGCAGCTCAAGGCACGTTCCTAGCAGTCCTGTCCTGTTCATGACTTGTACACAGCCCGTGGCCGGCAGTAGAGCAGGAGGGTTCCCAGAGTGAATCCTGCCCATCCTGCCGGGGCCCAGCTGGCACAGCCAGCCTGGCTGGGCTGCCCCGTACCCGGCTGCAGGATCAAAGCGCTGCTCGCTCATTCCACCCTCGCAAGTCTCGTTCTTCCAGTGCTGCAGATGAGCTCTGCCATTCTTTGGAGCAAGGAAAACCGAGGCTGGCTCATTTATTTGCCCAGGGCCACACAGCAAGCTGGCGATGGAGCGGCGCGGCCGGAGCGCGCCGTGCTGCTGCAGTGGTCAGGCCGCGCGCCAGTACAAGCCGAGACATTCTAGGATAAATTGGCAGTGCGCGCTCTGAGAAGTTTTCCTCCATTTATTTTATTATGTAGTGAGTGATACAGCAAAATCCCCTGTCTTAAAAGGATATAAAATAACCATACGCATTCGCTGAAAATTTATATCGTTGAATGCCAGCCCGAAGAAATGGAAGCTGGAACAAAAAAATTAATAAAGTAACAAGATAAATCAACATTCTGACACATTTTTAAGCATTTAAAATGTGTACATGTACTTTATAAAAATGGTCAACAAACCATTTAGCTAATAGGTGGCATAGCAAAGAAATTTTATTTTTAAAACTCCCCAATCGAGAAGGAAGAGACTAAAGGAATTTTGACCTGGTCATTAGCTTGTAGGATGAAAACAATTCATTGATATCTATTCCACGTGTTAGCCTCTGGCCCTTAGGGAGGCAATATGACTTTTCAACTTGAAGAAAACATTATTAAAAAAAAAAAAAAGTACTTGAAAATTTTCCCCAGAAAATCTGCTTAATGCTGGCAGTATTAAGTCATGGGCACAGCTTTGTGACTTGGGACTCTTGGAGCATTGAGCAAAAACTTGAAACTGGGCCGCTGTGTCCCTGGTGACAGAGTCAGTGTAATGTTACAGGAATGCTCATGTTTTTTGACACAGGGAACACTTCAGTTGATCCCTGCTCATTTTCTCTCCCCATTCTTCTTTCCTTTGGAGAAATATCATTTATTTAATTAGAATAAATGGGCTATGCTAAGTATTTGAACCAAATCTGGGATGTAGCAACATTTGGATGTGCCCTCAACCACAAACTCAGCATGCCCATGCCTCCACAATGTTGACTTTGGACTCTTGAGAGCCCAAGCACAACTGGGGCACTTGGGGCAGGACAACTGGATAAGAAGAAGAAATCTGTGGGCCAAGGAACTTGACCAAATATTGTGTTCCAAAAGGCAGCTCTGTACACAAAGAACAAGGGGAGCAGTAGCTTATTCAAGATGCTCAACACAAACCAGATGGTTAGATTTCAACAGAGCAAAGGATTGATGGGTAGTTACAGCACACAGACACCCTCAGAAGACTGAGACCCCAAAACTGATATATTTAATACCATGATATCCTGCAAGACTTAACCTTCTGAAGCCAATTTGAGTGTTTCACTATGTTAATTGACAAGCAATGTTTGTTCATGGAAATATGACCTGTTTCTAAAAACAGCTTCTGGGGTTTTTAAACACAGTATCACAGGTCAGATTTTGCCTCTTGTGGTTTAGTTGGTGAGTTTTTTTGTTTCTTTTTTATTTTCAAATAAATATAAAAGAAGAATACAGTCAACCTAAAGGTTTTCAGACTTTTCTATGAGACCTTTCCTACTTCCAGGCAAGCTTCCTGCCCTAGGAGGAAACTTTTCCTCTAAAATGTAGACAATTACTATCTCTTGACTTGATGCACTGTTCTTATGTTCACATTCCTGAGAATCACCTCAATATGTCCCTTCAGTACAGAGGAAGAAAAGTAAACAAGTGAGCTGTAAAGAATAAAAATTAGAGGTACAGCTTTGTCTTCTGATGACAGGAGTGATGAGATTTTTCTTATTGTCAAATTTATAACAAATCATGCGTTCTGGAGACAGAACAGAACTCTAAACTATTGAGTCTAAATTTCCTTTTGCTTCTGGTAAAGTGCAAGTTCTAGGCTGTAGCAGGTTTTTCTGTTTTGTTTTGCTATAATTTTATTCCCCTGGTAATCCCAGAAGCAGGACAAGAATTAATTTCAAACAAGGATCTTTATTGTTTGCATAGCTCAATACTCTGTTTAATTACAAAAACATGTTAGTTGGTTTTTTAATTTAATTTTCTTTGAGAAAATTATGGTTCAAATTAAGGGGGAAAATGTTTTTTCAAAACTCAACAGTTTGGTGAAACCTTAAACTGCTTTTCTTTATGTTGTCTAAAGTTTTGAAGAAAATGCAAATGTCACCAGTTGGGAGTTTTGGGGCTTTTTTATAGAATCCAAGACCTAAATCAGTCATTGATTATCGTCAATTGAGCCCAGACAAGTAGCAGAGGATGAATTTTCTAATCACATGTTAATATATGCATTTATTTAATCCACTATGTATGAATTTTTTCTGAACATGAGGTCAACAGTTATTAGTCACCAAAATTTCACTGGCAGCTCAGGCTTCCATATTGCAATGAGCAGTGTGCAGATTCTCACCAAAGAAGACAAACAGATGTTGAGCAAGGAAGAAGGGGTTAGTCGGATTTCTCTGAGAAATAAGAATGAAAATTAAAGTGGAAATAATCTGCAAATTTAGTTCACAGACCTAAAAGTAAGGATGTGTTAAAATATACCAAAGATTCAGCCAAACCTTTGGTCTCACAAGAAACTTAACATTCACTGGAAGAAGGATATTGCAAGATGCATTTCCACGTGGTCTATGTTGCCACTTGTTGCAGATCACTGGAAAGTCTCCTGCTGGGAGGGAAAAAAGCTCTGAAACCTCAGAATGATCTTAAACTTTTAAGAAATTATCTGATTTGAAAATTCAGCCTAGAATACTTTATATCCTAGTGGTCTTTCAAAATGTTGTTGTCTTCCAATCCTGAAGAAATAACTGCAATTGTTTACTAGCATTTAAACAGAAGAACCAATGAGATTTTTCATCAGTGCCTGCGCTAATTGCAGCTTTTCCAACTGTGATGCATTGACAACAAAGGGAGAGATATCCATAGGCTTAAACTGTCTTTTGCTTTCTGATGGTCATAGAAAATATTCTCTTAGGATTCAGGAAGAAGCAAAAACATTTGAAAATAACTGTTATCTGGGCACACAAAACCTCTGTATTTTTACAAGTGAAATAAAACTCAGCTACATACTGACCTAATATATAGAACTCAGTCAAAGACAAAAATTATCAAATAGGCAGAAATTTTTGTAGCTCTGAGTGTTGCCCTCAGGAAACCTCTCCCATTTCATCTCATCAACTCATTTTAGAATTGGATTTTAATATTTTCCAAAATGTTTTATATCCCAGAAATAAATTGTCTACAGTAGGTGTAATCTACCACAATCCAAAGTCTAAATTTTCCCATTTGACATATTAGAAGGAACAAAAACTTCTGTAAGCCATGATGTGTATAATCCATTCATCTGAATATTTTATGGTGTTTTTCAGAAATATAACATTTAATAAATGGAACAAAAATAAAATAAAGCAAATCTTGAAAGATATACAGCACAATTAATTTTATGTAGATTTTGAAAACATGAAATTTACCATATCCAGTGATTCACTGAGCATAAATCTTTTGTACTTGAAAGTCAAGTATTCTAGAGTTGAAATCTCAAATCTGTTGGAGAGTGGGAGTTTCCTCTTTGATTTCTAGGGGCCTGCATTTTACTCTAGGCGCATTTTCTCTTTTAAAAGCACAATTCACATGGAATTATTTGAGTGGAAAATTGTATAGAAGAGGGTTCATTGTCTGTTTCTGTCTTGAGACACGTACCACATATTGTAAACCTGAAATGGTATCAAAAAGACACTCACTTGAATGAAAGAATTTCTTGACTTCAGAGGGTCTGTGACACAAAATCAAATCTTCTATTCATACATGATTATGATATTTGGGAAATGGATCACTTACATATCTTCACCAAATAATGTACTTTAAAATATATAGTTTATTTCAGAAATGAAAATAAGCTGCCTTCTATGAGAGTATTTTATCATAAGGAATACTTAGGGACTTTATTTGAAAAATATCCTAGAAATATTTGAATAACTTCTTCGGTCATATCTGACAATTATTCTCACTGAAATATTTCTGAATTCTGCATTCTAGCTTCTTCAACCAGAGATATAAATGTAAAGGTGATAATCTTTAAATAATTTACTCATTGTATGTATCCACAATTTACTTGATAAGCGTTTAGCCAAATAGGCTGGAGGCACAATTTCTGAAGAGCCAATATTAGGCTCTGGCTCAGCAGCGGAGCTTAAATACATCCTTTCTGCAAAAAATGTGAGATATGCATGCCTGAAAAATAAGAGTATTGTTGTCAGCATCAGTTCTTGCATCTCAAATTAGACGTATTCCCAAACCTTTGTTAAAACCTGTGTTTTATGGTTAACTGTTCAAAACCCAAATTTTAAAGGATGAAGCCTGACATGAAGAGCACCACTCTGTTTCCTTCAACTTCTCTGAGCAATCCGAGAATTTCTTCATGAGCTTTGCTTTCCTTGGTGACCTGAGATGACTTGAGTTAACTGTGATGCACTATGTGGAAAACATTGTCTCAAATCTGTCCTTCCCCACTTCTCACTTTTAATTTATTGGCCACCCACCCCTCTTTTTTCTTTTTGTTCTTGTCCAAATTTTCCTATTTCCAGCATATGTTTTAAGATTAAAAAACTCTTGTTTGGCAGACAGTATAAACGCTGTACCTCAACAGATGTTTTTAGTGTCAGTGCAAGAAGCGGCCACACGCTGATGCGGTTCTGCTTGGCACCATTTCTTGTCTGGAGAGACTGACACTGCATGAATATATTCATTTTACTGCTGAGTTCTTTTTTGTCATTTTTTTTCCTCCTTTCCACTCTCATGACACTGTGGTAAATTTGGTGTTTCTGTGACTTGTTCCCTCTCTGCATATGACTTTGTTTTATAAGTCATCCAAGTCTTGTTTTTGAAGATGCCAACTGACCTGAATTTACCTTTGAGCACCTCTCCCTTTCCTTTAACTGTGTTACCAGGAATATGCTTTCAGGTTAACTTGTAGCCTTTACCAACTGTTTTCATGTGTCTCAATATCACTATTTCTCTCCAAAGTATTGCTATGCAGGCACATGTATCAAAATAGTTAGGACCTCAGTAAGTACAATCCACAAGTTCAACAGGTTTTTTTATTTACTCAGCTGGTCATGTTCTTGTACGAAGGAGGATTTTTTTCAAGCAGTATTTGAAACAGGGGACAGGTTATGTAAGGGCATAATAAAAATATGGCTTTTGTGAAGGCAAAAGCACGATCCAAGAGAGACTCTTTCTAAATCTCCTTCCGTCTCCTAATCTGAATGGATTTTTCTGGCTTTCAGATGACAGGGGAGGTTCTTCTGTGCAAATTCATGCCAGGTAACAGCTGAAAATGAGAACTGGAAAAGTGGACAAGAGAAAAAAAAAAGTGAAGCTAAACAGTATGAATTTAGAGTGCTTGCTGGCCATAAAAATCTCTTCGGCTAAGTGTTAGCAAATGGTGCCATATGAGACACCACAACATTTCCCTCAGCTTGCGAAAGGCCATAATTGTGGTGCTCAAGATAATCTCATGTGGTAACTGCTTTTAAAAATTGACCCTTTAATGGCAAATCTCTGTCCCATACATTTTCTTTACTGTGCCTTTATACATAAATGTGCAATAAAGAAAATATATGAGACAGAGATTTGCCATTAAAGGGTCAATTTACCTTGAAGCATAAGGTACAAGAAAAACAAAGAAAAACCAAGTTATGAGGCACTCAATTTTCAAAGTACAAGAATATCTGTCACATGCACAGCCTCCCTATGAGGATGCTTGATGAACAGCTCTCCAGAGTTCAGAAAAGGCTTTTCCAGCTGACTCCATCAGCTAGAAACAGTGCTCTGCTATGTCCTCTACTAGTAATCTGTTGCCTTTCCAACCACTCACAGAAGGAATATATTCTTTTGGGCCACCTTTGAGACAATGGAGAACTGGTGTGTAAACCCACTCAAACCATGAGGGGAAGGGTGTTGTCCTCTTTCTAGTTAAAGCTTCTAACTGCTAAGCTACTGCTCAAAGCACAGATCTGTAGTACTGGGCTTGTTTAAAGGATGAGCCCTGCTAAGAGATGCGTGGATCCTTTCAAAGGCAGCATCCAGAGGTGGATACACTCCTTGTACTCCCAAGAACTCACCTTCACTGCCGCTCCTTTTTGCTAACCATCTCCTGGAGCTGCTTATCCAGATAATGGCTGTGAGCTGCCTGCTGGGCTTGGGCTCCTCTACAGATACTTTTGTACCCATCTCCTCCCTTTGAAGCTCATTCCAAAAGCCAGCACATGAGGCTGCTGCACAATGGCTGTGGAGGAAATGATGCTGCTCTTTGGAAGGAGCAGTGTAGGGAGCAACTCCAAGAGGCAGCCCCACTGCTCATTTTCCTTTTCACTTGCTATAGATTCCCGCTGGACTCCCTGGGCCTTCTTCCTCTCTCTGCTTAGTGCAAGTAGCTGAAGATGTTAATTCACAAGCTGGGGGAGATGGAGCTCAGCCTGACCTTAGGTAGCACTCAGTGGAGGATCATACCTCTACTGCAGCTGGCACAAACACACAAGCTTTTAGTGTCAAAGGTGCATGTCTCATTCTTCCGGCTGCTTTTGTTGCAAACAAATATTTATTTTGGAGAAAGCAGGGGAAATCCAATTCTCTAGTTGTGGTTTCGGTTCCTTTTGTCTGCAGCATGTTCTGCTAGGGAAGTGATGCACAGCAGTTTCTTTTTCAAATTTGCTTCTGGCTCAGAAAGAAGGTGGGTGCCAGGGCAGTTTAGTAACCCTTTGTATAACTCAGCCCTTCAACCACTGCAGTGGCTTCCTCTTTCTCTGTTCTTACTGGGGACAGACCCTGGGAGGTCCTGACTAACTTTGAATTTGCCTGAGAAATTCAGGTCTTGAATTTAAGATTCTAAACATAGCACAGAAAAGCATCACAAAATCTTTCTTATCTATGATGCAGAAAAGGAGGCAGCCATAAAACGGGGGTTAAAGTGAAGCAAGTTTCCTAAGGGCACTGGAAGACGGCAAGCAACAGGACAATTAACACAAGCAGTCCACAATGGCTCCCTCATGCTAAGAGTCAAACCCTGAACTACTGGGCATCACTTGAAAAGATAGAATCTTTATGAAATATTTATACCCATGATGCAGCAGGTGTCAGATTTTTCTGACCCCAGTAGCAAGGATTACTGCCTTATTGCCACTAATTAAGCAAATGTCAGCATGAAAAACAAGTTCAGGAAAAAAATTGCCTCTAGATCCCAGTAGTTGCAACTGGTTACTTGCTAATGACTAACAGTGATGATTAATGCTATTCATTTATGTGGTACACTTTGAAAGCAAGAAGTGAGGCTTAGCATCCCTGGCTAATGCTTTCCCAAAAGCAGTATGATGGCCCATTCAATGTGCTAATAGTTCTGTTAGCATTTCTGACATGCAGATTTTGGAAAGGAAGAGAGGCAACTTACCAGTAAATTGATGTAGTACACAAATACAGTCATGCCATGGAACAAAGTAGGGAAAATATCCTCTTCTCTACCATGTAATTTTTCTTTCTACATTATTTTCCCTTCCACTCTTTTGTCTAGAGGAAAAGGTTATTCTTTGTCTTTCTTCATGTCCACTGCAAGCAGAAAATCTCTACACATACTTAGAAAAAAAATCTTACTTTTAAATAAGCTGGTTTTCTACTTCAGTGGTTGCACACATGTATATTGACACAACATGAGCCCAGAGGAAGGCTGCATATTTACCCCAGAGAGGTAATGGAAGTTCTTCATACCAAGAAAAATTGCAAGAACACTGCCAAGTGCAGCACCATTCCCAGATGCTCCCGGATGGCCAGGGATCTCATGAAATTGAAAAGAGCACCACATGAATGCTCATCAGATGACAGGGAAGGTGAAATTTCCCAACATTACCACCCACTTAGCTGAAGAGCTAGTGGCATTCTCTCCAATCATGGGTGCAGTCCTGACTGCAGTCTCAAAACAGGCCATGACAGCCTCTCATCTATATGAACAGTCTGCACACAAAGATGACAACATCTCCAGATCATTAAGCTGCTGACAGAAAGAGCCTCAGAAAACACCTGGAATTTCTTATCCTGTCAGAAATCTGAACTAAGAAGAGAAACAAGAAATAAGGCAGCGCTTTACTAGCATTCAATGTGTGGAGGAAAGACATTAATAATTGACAAAATTTAAGTTTCTGACTGAGATGGAATTCTGACCCAGAAATAAGGATAGATCTTGAAAGAAACTTCCCATGAAGAATGGATATGATAGAAAAACTTTCTTTTATCCTTCCAAAGGAAGCACTATTCAATAATAAACACATCTTTGACAGATATGTCAGCAAGGAAGTTGCTGCAGGTTCATAGAAAGGATGTAAGTGAAGGTCATTAGCACCAGCTTCAAGTCTTACTCAATTAATCAATTATGAAAAGGCACACTAGTCTTTTCAATAACATCCAGGGTTTGACTTGTTCCTGGAGAAGGGTAAAAGACAACAAAACAGCCACAGCAGCAGAACATGTCAAGCTGGTGTCTGAAAGGAGTGTAAGTGTTCATCCTGATACATGCCACATATTTCCAGGAATGAAACTTAGGCAGTTATCACTAAGGGCCAAGAACTCCTTTTCTTCTGCTCTTTCTGAAGCCTATCAAAAGACCCAGCAGCAATGCAGAAACGCATTGTCTCTGCTGAAGAACGAGCTTCCAACAGACATTCTGCCCACCCATGGTTGTTTGCACTCATTGCCTCTCATAAAATGCACTTTTTATTCAGAGGAGAAACAAAGGAACTTCTGCTGGTACTGAAATCTTGGTTTGGATCTTGGGGCTAATGAGGGAAATGTGCTCTTAACATGTCAAGTTCAGACAGCTGGTGCAGGAGACAGATGCCCAAAGGGTTGAGGACATTCACCGTGTCAGTGGTAAAGGGCCTGGGTTTGTGCCATGTCCCAGCAATCGTGACAACACAGAGATTGCTTCCAACCACCTGGCACTATCCCAAAAGATTGTGTTACTCACAATACATAACCACTTGGCACTACCCATAAAGACTGCGTTACTCACAGTGGACTTGCTACCGTGACAACAGTGACACGGTCAACCTGCTAGGACCCAGACATCTCCTGGGACAAAGACACAGAATATGGTTAGTACCTTTTTCTTGGAATCATTTTCCTGGCAAATTTTACTGGTGCCTTGATTCTGGGGTTACCAGCAAAAAAGAACAAGGAAGAGTTCAACAAAGGTTTTTAGGGTGAAGGAATCTTCTCAAGACCTACCAAATTTTGCTGGACAAAATCTTCTGTTGAAGTAGTATGATATAACCTGACCAAGCATATGTAGGTTTTGAAGGCCCAAACAAGGTCAAAGCAAGACCACTGGCAGAGATAATTCTGAAGATTAGGATCTCCCATCCTGTAAGATTGAGGCTTGAAAGGTGGACACTAGAAAAGTCTGGAATATGCCTTTCTCCTAAACAATAAAGGCATCTTGCACACCACTAAGTAGAAGCCAGAAGTAATTCTGTCACTTTCTTGAGAAGATTCAAATGAAAAATGGAGAGCTGAGATAAATATGCAGAAGCTGTACACAGCTCCCCAGGGGAAATGAAGAATAGTTCAGGGCTTACCAAAAGAAGCCTAACCCATAATCACACACTGAAAGCTGTCAAAAAGCAAAGAACTCCAGCACAATTGTGTCACTGAGAAGGGAAACATTATGAGACTTTTCTCATTATATATATGTGCATAAATCACAAAGCTCACACGCCAAAGTGCTAAAGGAATAAAATATGTGGTCTCAAGAGACAGGCATATGCATATGCTCTGTGTGATGCATATGTTGATTAACACTTAAAGCCAGGAGATACTTATACATCTATTCTTATAAAGACCCATACTTTCTGAATATATACAGTTTTTTAAAACCAGTGGAACTTGCAATTCTTCTTTACAAAGGTGTAACAAAAAATCAGATTTGGCCTTAATCCTCAAACAGACAAGAGAAATTCTAATATTCATCCTATGAAAAGAGCAAACAATGGCTTTGTAAATTCCAAGTATCTTAGTTTATATTACTGTGGCTTGGAAACCTAATTTTTAAAAATTAGGTGATGTTGGAGGTCATTATCTCCCAAATATTGCAGCACTTGTTTATAGCTTTGTGTTTAATAACCAAGTGCATTGAACTCTTTTTGCTCTAAATTAAGCACTTGGATTTTCACCAAATTGCAGAATGCTGCCCCAGACAAGCCCTATCCCAGCTCTGATGACAGTTTAAATTGCTTTATATTTTTAAGACATTAATTATTTGAAATATTAAAAATTAACTGAAAAAAGGTATTAATTACTAACATGAACAAAGCCTCAGACAGGTATTAATTTATTTTTGCCAAGCTAATCCCATATTTTTGTTCCATATTTACTTCTTTGCTTTGCTATCTGCTTTTACTTTCCTTTGCTATCTGCTTTTACTTTAGATTTATGGGATATACACAACAGAAGTGTTTTTGAAGCACTCTTTATTAAGCCATTCCCAGTGTGACTGATAAATGCCAACCCATATAAATGATGTTATGGTACTGGACTGTGGTTACCATATTCAACTGTGGACATACTAAAATTAGGCACTTGTCTTCCCCTTTAGTTACTTGAGTCATTCACAGCAATAAAATGAAGGCCACTTGTTTGGGTGCCTTTAGTTAAGTGACTAAATTGAGACCCCATGTGGCATACATATTACAAAATAACATTAGCTAGTTCCTTAATAGGCTCCCATGAAAGCAAATGGGAATTTAGCCATGGAATTCAAAGGGGACAGACTGCACCCAACTATT
Organism: Zonotrichia leucophrys gambelii; assembly: GCF_028769735.1. Taxonomy (NCBI): domain Eukaryota; kingdom Metazoa; phylum Chordata; class Aves; order Passeriformes; family Passerellidae; genus Zonotrichia; species Zonotrichia leucophrys. The sequence goes on along the minus strand of NC_088175.1, from coordinate 6,470,573 downwards.
GGATTGTGTAATAGCTTTTATTTTGATGTTCAGTTGTTGGTACTTTTTCTCAGTAAAAAGATTAAAAACACAAGTTAATAAATCTTCTAATTAAACCACTTACCAATATTACAACATTAGTGTTGGGATAAGAACAAGCCAAAAGAAAGGCAATTATAAAATAGGAAAGGAAACAAGGGGAGAAAATGCGACAAGTAGGCGGACTCTGGCTTTGTCTGTCACTTTGGCTCCCTGTCTCTCTCCAAGGTGTCTTTTGAGGGACCAGGCGAGGCAGCACATTTCAAAGGTGTTGACAAGCCTGGCAGATCAGCCATTTGAATTTGTCCCTCAGCAACAATGCCAGGAGGCTGTAAATGCCTCAAACATGCTCTGCTTCATGATGATTCCAGGATTATGGATAGGTTTTCACTTGAAGTCCAGCATGAACTCCCTGCTAAGAGGCTCAAACTTCTTAGACAGTGAACACTTATGTCTACAAGACATAAGCCTAGCCTCTTTTCTAAGGTTAAAAGGGGCAGAAATCTTTTAAAAGTTGGGAAAGCAAAAAAGAGAAGCATGAAAGAGATACCACTCACACACTTTTCTTTCTGAACATACATCCTCAACAAAAGGATGTATGTTCAGAAATCCCTTCAACAGTTTGGAAGCCTTCCACCATTAATTTGGAGGCATGTTACAAGTTTTGTCCTAGTGCAGATGACAGACAGTTCCATACAATATAGAGCAATGATATTAATAAATTACATGGATTTTTAACAAAGGGTGAGATCATTTCCCAAAATGCCCCTTTGGTGCTTGAACAGCCCTCTCCCCACAAAGTAAATGGTCTCTCCTTTTACAACCTGAGCTCACGGTCAGATTACGAATGGAATCTGCAGTGGAATGGTATGTCTGGCAATGTCATGGACACTGATGGACAGCACCTGCCCCTCCAACCCCCTGAGACGCTATGAGGGCTCACACAGGCATGCTGCTCTCTGTATCACTTGAGGTGTGACCAGAAACACTTGACACTTCAGTCTCCTTTTCCTTATAGCCTGACTGCCCTGAGTTACTTGGTTTGCAGTGAAAAAACAGAAGGGACTAAAATGACTGAAAAACAGACTAGATTTTTTAATATCTTCATACACTAAAAAAGGGGGAAGGGGGTTTGCCTATATTTTCAGCATTACAAACCTGCAGAAGGAAAAATGAGACTGGCTCAAAACCAAAAACTTTTAATTTGTAGTTGTGAATATTGCACAGTTCGCTCTGAACCATCAAAATAAATGAAATTTTGTCATTGGTTTCACTGGAAACTGGCACCAAGCCTTCATTTGGTAATTTCAAGTCAGTTTTACAGCTGTGAGCCAATGCACAAAGCATATGGTTTCTGATGCGTTACAAGTTAGAACTGCCTAATGAACATCATCTTAGAAGATCACTTTCTTTTATGTATAATTTATTGTGTCTTCATCAGTGAAACCAATTCAAAGCACAAATGCAAAGGAAATATATTGGTGTTGAAGTTAGAACTACAACAGAATATACAGTAGTAAATGTGCAAAACATTTTATCTTTCTACAGTAGTTCCAATGGAAACCTTCAAAAAATTGAAGAGTCTGGTATAAACAAATACTGTCTCCTTTCAGCAGGCTTTGGAAAGCTAAAAAACCTGGGAAAATTAGTGTTTCAACTCATTTTTAGTTAAAAAAAAAAAAAGTCTAAAGCATCATCCCTTTCAGGATTCAACAAAATCAAAATAGATGTTTAGGTCAATAACTCAGGGGAAAAAATATTGCCACTCTGGACAGTATCAAGAGAATTAAAATTTTATACTACTCTTTTTCACTGCCACTTTGCTGTATTCCCAGCAAGTGCCAACACAGGAACCTCATCCAAATAATCAAAACCACTAATTGTTCTGGAATACATATGGCTGACTGATACTAAGAAATACTTTTTAATCTTATTATTTCTTTCATGGCCAAATTATTAACTTGCACTTTGCTACATATAATTCAGTTTGGGAATAAAATTCTCTCTGGATATAATATTTCCAAACTGCCGCCAAACTGGTCATTTAAAGTCATCTCACTGTTTAATCTGAGGAGAATTTAAAATAAACAGAGGGGGTTTTGTGTACATACAAGTATGGGTGGGGAGAGTAATATTAACAGAGTATTTCTTATCCTTCCTAGTTACGCTTCTTGTGTTTGTCTAAGCAGCTTCTTGCCAACCTTAAAATTCATTAATATGGGAAATACTGAGCTCATTGGCTGCAACACCTCCATTTTAGAAATCATATTACTACTATCCACCACATGTTCTGGCACAAACCCAGGTTCCTCTCTTCCTGTTCATTCTGCTTCTCCCTCAGCCTCATTAAAGCCTCACAAAACACCCTATGGAAACAAGAGATTCAGAAAAGTCATTTCAAGGATCGTGTCAAATGCTGCTGCTTCATGGCCAGAGCCACAGCAGGAAGGGACAGAACTCCATGGAGGCCATGAGGGATCTGAATGAGGACAGAGATGTTCCCACATGGAAGAGATTACAGAACTGGAGAAGGAAGCCAAGCAATTTGTTCATCTTTCACATGATCATGTATTTTGCATATGCTGTGCAGCAATTTACCTTTCAGTTGGGACCGGTTATGTTATGCTCAAATTCATCTTATGTAATGCTGATCAGTTAGACCACAGATGCTGATTTAAGTGGGCCTTTAGGAGCTGACCTTCTTGCTCTGAGTGATTACAGAACCAAGAGCAAAGTGTGCACCAGGGGTAAAATAAATCAAGAACTGAAGGACAGCAGTTCCTACAGGGCTCTACATGGACTCTTCATCCCGACTTCTCTTGTTTTCCTTTGCCCTCTGAGCAGATTTTTGATTACTGCAGCCAGTGTCCAGGTTTTCTTAGAGATCTGCCAGAAACAAGGGCTGGGGCATGCTTATTTCTGAGGGCAGATCCAAGAAAGGGGATACATTCAGACAGCTAGCAGGCACTAGCATCCAAGGGAATGAAAGAGGACATGGGGAAGGTTCATAAATCCATAGCTTTATAAACATAAATTGACCTGTCAGTAATTGTTCCTACAGACACAGAGACTTGGAATGGGGAGGGAGGTTAATGGGGTGAATGCACAGGTGGAAAAGGATTTGAATGTAGACAGAAATAAGGAACTTACAGATGAGCATCCAGGACACAGTGGAGGAGAAAGCTTCAAGACATCATCTCAGGAGTCTGGAGTGACCTGGCAAAGAAAAAGCATCAATAGCACTGGAGTACACTGATAATGAATGGAAAGGCCTTGGTACATAGAGGTCAGAGAAGATGAGATTGCTGGCTGGGTGATATCTGCTGGGATACAGGTTTGGGGGATTTAAGGATTTGGGAACTTGGATTGAGCTAGTAGAAGACCCTTGTGCAGTTTCCAAGTTTGGGATCAAGGATATAACCATAGCATGATGCTTTCACTGCAGTAAAACACTGCCACCCCTACTGATACCCAGTATTTCCCTCTTTATTCCTCTCCCAATGAGGAACTCTGCAAGCACATTTTCTCAAGACCTTTTTCACTGATGGAAATACAAGAGTTATAAATTACAGTAATAAGCAGAGTTTAAAACATCCAGAAATATGGAAAACCACTGAATATTTCCACAGAGTTGCACTGTGCCTGAGGAGTGTTATGAACCACTAAAAGAAAAATGGTCAGCATTGCAGTCATGGTCTCTACTTTCAGTGGAGTTGAAGCATTTGACATTCTAGCAGAAAAAAAATGGAAGACCTACAAAATCCTGAAAAAATGTTGAAAAGCACATTTTAACATTAGGAAAAGAATGAAAGGTTCAATGAGTGAGAGTTAGTCTGGGGAATCATTTTTGTCATTCAGGAGCTACCCAAATTCCCAATGCCAGACAATACATGGTATAAAAACTGCACAATGCTGTTACTACATGAGAGCTATAATTTATCCTGGATAAGTGTTAAACCATGAACCTGGTAGGTGGTAGGGGGAAAACAGCACCTTAGGCAAGAAGAAGGCAGTTTGCTGTACATGAAAGTTTGAGGCAGCTGCTTGACTTGAGGGAGCTCCTCCCAGAGGAAGAGCTTCTCAAGCAAAGGAAGGAATTGGACATCTCTGGGGGTGGGTGGTCACACATGGCACAGGTTTGTAAGAGATTACCGGGAGCAGGAGGGAATGTGGGTGCTGCAGGGGGAACTGAGCACTTGCTTGAACTGGAAGGATGAAAGGTTGCAAGGCTGCTTGGCCTGTGGTGCAAAGGTACAGGCCCATAGGTTTCCAGAGGGAACAGGACAGGTGAGTTGTGCTGATCTGCAGGAGTCTGGGGGTTGGAAACTCCCAGCTCTACAGAGACGGGGCAGCTGAGAGGTGCATCAATTTAAAAGATTTTATTCCATTATCAGTCTCATAGAAGGGTGAGACACAAGAGATGTAAAACTCAATGTCATTCTATCAGAATCCAATCTGTTTTCTGGATACAATACCTTATAAATTACAATACCTTATAAATGTTTTTCAGCCTATTAGCTTTTGCCACACAATTCTGCTAACACCTCTAACACCAATCATCCATTATTTAACTCCACGGGGTCATGCTACAATGCATCTTTCAAAGTTCTAATTTTTGTCGTCTTTTTGCAAAGCCATAGTTTGAAACTTGTTTTGAAACTTTGAAACTAGTTCAATCTCTCTCTCACAACAATGTCATCTCTATTCCATGGCCTTTCTAAGTCAGCACACATTATCTCAGAGTTTACATACAGATGTACAAGACTGTGTGAGCATTCAGTCAGGTTTTGAGAATCCTTTACAAATACATTTCTCACATTTGGGGACACGTGTTTGGTTCACAGCAAGTTCTAGTTCTATTTGTGTAACTGGGCCACCTGACTTTTGATATCAGCTCTGGCCTTTGAGCAACCTTTGAGCCCTGGCTGCTAAACATGGTAGTGAGTCCTTGGTGCAATCCAAAAAAGTAACGGTGCACGCTTGCCATAAGCATCATGTTCTGCCAACTTCTTGTACACTAGTGTCATTTCAGCATGGTGGGTGGTGGGAACTCAGTGAAACTTTTGGAATTAGAGATGTTTGAATTCAGAAATAAATCTGTTTCTCTTCTTTTTGTTCTCATCATTTTCAGCTAGATATAGATCTGTCTAGACAGAGTGATGCTATATTAATAACTCCATTATTATTGCTATAGCTAACAAAACATTCTAAGTGCTTTAAAAATAGTTCTCATTAGTGGGAAGAAATTTCATGTCCAAGATCTGGCTGAGATGTCCTTCTCATGCTGCCTAAGTAAAGGAAGGCAATGACTGTCCTCCCACTCCTCTCTGGATGTATCCTAGGAAAGCCCTTTAGAGTTTGTGATTTATTCCCACACCAGTAAGAATTAACAGCTTCTTCTTACAGCAGCTGGGCTTTTATTGTCAGTGTTCATTTTGAGGACAATTTTGTATTGTTTATTTTGTTTTGCTTCAGCTGAAAAAGCAACTGGCTATCAGATTCCAGAGCAAAACTAACTGTGGTGAGGAATTCTGAAAATACTACATAGGAATCCATTTGAATCAAATGGAGTTAGGAAAGCAGCATTTTTGTAGCCTACTTTTAGGATCTTGTAAAACATGCTCCATTCACATTCTGACAGCCTGGATGAAGGTATTAATTCAAGTTTAAATTCTGGTGGTGAAAGGTTAGCTGTTGTACATTCCCTTGAAATAGCCCAAGTATTCAGGTTGAACATCAGATTGTTTAAAAACTGCATCACTTTTATCAAAACACAAAAATCAAAGAACAATCATTTTTCTTCAAAATTGCATTAGTTTGTGTTTAAACTAGCTCATTTTATCCAAAATAAGGGAACAGAAAACTTGGAAGCAATATGAAGCAAGCTGATTTATGCTCAGATGTAATTGCAAAATCCATATTTGCCTTCATTCTCCATTCTTTCTCTAATACAGTTTTATGAAGCTTATCTTGCAATATAAAAACCCCAAATGTATCAATCTTCAGGAAGCTGCAGGTGACAGAAATGTCAGCTATTTATGCTGTATGAACTGAAATTTTCTGACTTTAGCTATTTTTTCTAGTGTAAAATATTACATTTATTTATTAATACCAGCTAGAAGACTGCTATATACTCTCAAAGAATAGAAATCTGGCCAAGGAATCCAGAATTTAAACTCTGGGTAGTGATATTGTTTGATTCAAGAGAACTACATAGGTGTATAGAAACTTCTTATGCAAAAATGTATGCAAAGAGGGTATTCAGCACTAGCAGTGTTGCATGTTCAAGCATTTAGTTGGAGATTTCAAAAGGAGCTTGGTGTAGTTTCTTCTGGTAGTATGTCCTGTGAGATGGACAAAAATTACACCATTCAAAATGTCTTTGAAACACTGCTCTGGGTATTTTACACACATTCCCAAGCCAATGTCAGTGTTAGGTATTAAACTAGCTGCTTGTGACACCTTCTGTACCTGGTTAAGAGAGACACGTTCCTCCAGCAGAAAAGAGAGTCAACACATGTGAGTTAGATTTTTGGATTGAATTCCTCCAGGAGAAATTTTTTCCACTTGACTCTTCAGGGAGAGTTTGGTACATACTTCCAACCTCCCAAAGTGAAGGACGTCATTAAGAGGCTTTGGGATGAAACAAGTATTATCACTCCTCTAAAATATTGCCATTCCAAAGAACTTGAGGTTTTCTGCCCCATGCTGCCACAGTTTCTACCAGCCAACTCTGCAGGGGCATGTCCGTAATCATACCAAGTCCCCAGCAAGCATTGTAACACTTATCTCAGGCTAATATCATGCTGATATCAAAAGCAAGTCTCTAAATTGCAGTTCATGTCATTGGTTAGCTATGGAAGTCAACAGAGATTTGTGATGTCTATCTGAACACTTAGCTAAATCCTGAGTATGAACGAGACAAAGCTGATAGAAAGTGAATTTAGAAGCCCAGCTCGTTATGAAAAGTCATGCTCAGCAATGATACAACTACTTCAAGACAAAGAGAAAAATCTATGCTTTTGCAACTGTTCTGGATTCATGCCCCAAGTTGTTGTTTGTTTCAAAGTTGTGTGGTTGCTTACACAAAGTGCTACTGAGCTGAGAAGCACCAAGCCCAGAATCTGTTGGATTCTGAGCTTGGATTGCTGACACAGTTAACAATCCAACTGCACCTGGGAACTTGGAAGTGTCATTTCCAAAGACCATACTTTAAGACAGACTTGTTTTGGTGGTTTTGTTATAATTTTCCTGCTTATTTGCTAAAAACTCCCATGGCACTGAAGAATTGCTACTGTGATGGAAGTAAGGCTCAGGTTCATTTTTCAGATACTATTAACCTGCTTTACCCTAAGTAAAAATGCATCAAATATTAAGTTTTCAATTAAAAATTTGTATATTTATAGTGGCACAGGTTATATTTTTAAAACAAAATGTTAATATTTTTGAAATTATAAGTTTTAAAAAAGAGAAATACAATTTATCGAGAAATAAAATTTATCAAAAAATACACTTTTAATTGATAAAGCTTATCACTTTCAGTTCAATCATTTCATAGTTTTTTTATTTTTCAATTACAGGAAGCTTGTTAATAACATCTAAATCATCAGAAATTCCACCCAATGCAGGCTAGACCCTTTCCCAGAAAAGATTCTGTCCAGATGCATTTTACATATGGTAAATTTACACATAGTCACTGTAAGAAAAATAATGTGCTGTCTTTTTCAATATATCGAAGTATATTGCAAATTAACAACTTAGTTTTTAAAATTAAAGGTAAAAGCACAGGAAAGGTGCTCTAAAGAACACCTGTCACTTTAGAAAACCTACAATAAAAATGCAATTTTTGTACCATAGCAACATTCAAGGAAACTACCAGGGGAGTGTTTTCAATCAAGGCATTTATTTCTGTCCACAGCTGTTCTGCATTTAGTTTTTTAGTTCATATTACTCCTATCTGTTTTTCCAGGGCTAATTCAAACTGAGAAAGAGCTATATGTCACTCACTAAGCAAGAGTATAATTAAAAGTCCTACTACTACAGCTGGTTTGAAACATTTGAGAGCTTGGGAATTGCAGGGAACTCATATTAAAAATAAAAAGGATGTAATCACAGCCTCCTGTGAAGTTTAATGGGAAAAAGTCATTTCATGATTGCAGTTGGTTTGAATGAAGCATATTTCTCTAATTATGTATATCATGTGTATACACATAAAGACTATAATCTATCTATATAATCAGGGTAATTTAAAATATTCCTGAATTTCAGGATTATAATTAATCTGGGAAAACTATTTACAAGTCATGAGATCATTTCATACCATGGTGTAAGGTAGATCTTTCTTAAACATGCATCCCAGTCACACACTAAATTATCCATTTCTGCACACTGTCCAGCCTTCTGGGTGGATGTAGGGAAATACAGTCATGTTGTAGCAGTTCCTTTTTTTAAAAACTGCACCAGTAAACCACATGGTTCATTGTTTGGCATGCCACTGCTGAGGATGCCTACACATTACTCTGTTTTTCACCATACTACTCTTTCTGGAAAAGTCACTCCAGACTGATGTCAGTTTGGATATATGAAGGCTGCAGACTCGTTCTAATTGTAGTACTAAAACAAGCTGTGCTGGTGCCAATACTTAACAAATTTCATTCCAATTCACAGCAATTTTTTGCTTACGTTTGAGCAAAATCAGTTCTGTCAGTTTTTGTCTTATTAGAAGAACTGTACTTTTCCCCTACAATTCTCACACTGAAATGCTTCAGGTGAAGCAGAAACCAGAACCATCAAATGGTAGCTGTTTTGTCAATCAGTGACTCAAGAAGCAACCCGAGACTGAACCTCACCAGCTTTATATTCCTAAACTAGAACCATTCTATATCAGCATGTTTAGACTACTAGCTCTTACAGTGTTGCTTTTTATAGGACTTTAGCAGATTAGGACAAATTTGATATTTCTTTTAAAAAGTTTCAATTAATAATGTTGCCATTAGGCAAATACACTTTAAAAATGTATTTGTTAAAAAGCCATCAAGTTTTCTATCTCCTTCTGTCTCTCTTCATCTCTCAATTAGAAGAACTTTGGAAACTTAAGAAAAAACCCTGACTCTACAAAGTTCTGATTGCCTCCTGCAAACGCAAAACCAACGGAAGGTAATCATGGTCAGTGCCTCTATAAACAGACTGACCTGCCAAATCAAGAGAAATACTGAGAAATATTGAGAAATCTAAAATATAAAAGAGCTAGTGGAAAACCTGGTTTATATTTAGCAGAAGCACTTTTAACACTTTGAGTTAAACTGTGGAACTGAGAGAGTAAGTGAAAATGTTTCTTTTATGCCAGCATGCAGGGTATGCAATTAAAATAATTTCTGCTGTCCAGAAGAGGGGACATAGAGTTCCTAATAGAAGCCAGGAGTATTCATAGTGCATTAACTTGAATCATGGAAGTTATTCTGAATGATACACTAACAACAGGAATGTTACATGCCTCAGCATTTTGGTCTACTTTGGATAAGGGTACAAAGGACATTGATTCAGGCCTGTCTTTACTATATACTTGATCAGAACTTATGAATATTTCTCTGATCACAAGGTTTCACAAGGTTTCCAATCTGATGCTTTATTCAGTGTTGTTTCAAAGTGCACAATGTCATTTTAATCAGTTGAGAACTGCTTAATTCACCCTCTAGTAATACCATTAAAATTTATTTCATTATTCATATTGGAATTATATGGTTGATTCATAGAATATGTTTTGCAGTCTTTTTTATTCTATATCTTTAAAAATGAAGTCCTAGATGTTTTCTTACTCTTAAGATTTAATTTCAGTTCACACTAGCATTTAACATTTCAGTGAGAAAAATATTTCTCAGAACAAGTGAAAGCACAAGATATTAAATTTGAGTATATTTCATCTGCTTTCTCTGCATCACTTCAGGTAGCTGCTTAGCCAAATACTATATAAATGCAGTGTGCTGAATTTACAAAGAGCTCTATTCAATGAAACAGCAGAATACCCTTTTGGCTTGCCCAACTAGATACATCTGGAAAAATGGCTGAATTTCACACTAAAAAAATCAGAAAAGTGAGCCCTTCCCTTGTTTTCCTTTACTTACTGAGAATAATATCATGTAGACAACTATAACCCAAAAAAGTATCATTTCACACACTGTTGGTGTTATTTTAAATACTTTTCTGAATAATATTTAAGAATTTAGTTCTTTTTTCAAATACACCTGACTTATTCCTGTTGTTATTCTGACTTTTCCAATGAATTATCTCCTCCAAAATCAAGGAGAGCCTCTTAGGTCAATTTTCAGTGTTTAATTTTGTATTTATTTACAGATACAGAACATAGACCTGCTATGTGTTTGTTTCCTCTCAAGCTGTTTTAGGCTAATTCTTTTCCCACCATGGGGCCACTCTGTCTTTATTTAACTTGGTTTTATTTAAATTTTGTCCTGTAACCTTTGCTATTTTTTTTTCTTAATAGAAAAAAGATGATGCACTATTAATGTGGCTAAATTTTCCATTTAAACAATTCTAACTTGGTGTGCTTCACTACTTAATATACTTGAGATTGCCTAAGATTTTCCCTCCATCAAGACCAAAGAGAAACATATTGGTAAAATGAGCAACTTAAAGATGACAAGCTTACTGTCAGTATTCTGCTCAGCATGTAAAGTTGGCAGCTGCTTAACACATATTCCAGTTTCATACTGATGGATGCTGGAAAATGCAGTATTTTTCTCTCTCAGCCTTTCCTAATTCACTCCATATGTAAGAAGGACTTACCTCATGCACCCAGATTTCTAGCACCCCCTCCCAAAGCAGGGACGGGGTCTCCAAAGCAAATAAATAAATAAATAAAAATGACCTTGGTGGTTTGTGGTTTTTATACACACTCTCAGTCACATACACTCAGAACCACTAAAAATCACAAACTCCCCAGAGAGCCAAGATTTAATTTGGATCACACGTTACAGGCCAGACTAGAGACTATCTTTACAATAACAATATTTACTTACATTCATCAACAGATGGTAAAACAGCATAGGGAGAAATGCTTGAAGAAAACTGAGCAGTTTTTCACAGAAATAATGGCCACACCATCTATAGATCATCAATAAAAACCAAATCAGATACGGATAGAATATTTAATTCTTGTCTAAGTTGGGTTTTCAAATTACATTATAGATCAGAAATTTCTTCCTTATGTGTCTAACTCAAAACTGAAAATCAAGTTTACATTATTGCTCTCTGGATTTTTGCCAATGCCCATCACAAGAGAGAAATCAGAAACAGCCTTAGGATGATATTTGACATTTGCAGCTGAAACCAGAACTTTTTAGAATTGTTTCCAAAAAGTTGACTTCACCTGCCATAGTTACATGTGGCCATACATAGAATTAAGAGAGAAGAACACAAATATCAAAGCATAACTTCCACAATTATTTAGTTGCTTTTTTATATAC